>NC_041806.1:6732609-7982609 GCF_900964775.1 Scleropages formosus
AGCTTTCGTTATACGAGGGAAGCCTGCACCTTGAGCGCACACACTGTATACACTGTGTAAATGTTATACTCTTCCAAAATATGAACACTGCCGTGGCTTATTCAGGGTTTCTGATATATATCAAAACCTAAATGCAATTAATAGGAACTCTTACATGCCATATCCAGCTCCTGGTTTGCTTCAGTTAGCAAAGGCTTTATTTAAAGGCTGATTTCATTAGGATTTATCTCCTTGGGGGCCGACCACCTGCCCATGCATGAAATCCTGCTGGAGGGACGCGGAGACGCCGCTTAAGCCATACGCAGTAGAGGCAGTCATTCGTTGTGCAAAAAATTCTCTAGTGATTTGTAACCTCTCACTTTAAAATAACGCTATTCCATTTCCTTCCATTTCAACAATACCGTGTTAATATTTTCCACCTGCCTACAGTTGCACAGATGTACAGTTCTGATAATTTTTCACTTCCCGATTCCTATAAATAACATTTCTTCCTTGATCATCACCAGTGTTTCTGTTACTTTCGCCTTTATTCGGTTTTCAAAGTAACCATGGCTTTGCTCCCCCTTCTCCTCTTCCTCTACTCGCGTTGTGGCTCTCCAGTCTCCTCCAAAGGGGGCCACTATTCCTTACCGCCCCGGTCCATCCCCAGGAGCTGTTCTCCTGCCCAGAAATCAGGTGAGCATCCGGGACAAAGTGACAGTGAATCTTTCAGCCCTATAGCCAGACGTTAACATGTACATGCAGCGCAGCATCGCTGTGAAAATCACAGTAAAAGTCCAAAAAAAAGCACATAATCTCTTGTCACCATTATTAAACCATGCTACCAAATGTCCCTGGCGTTAAAATGGCACGGTGATGACGCAGCGAAGGAGAAATCGGACTGAAGCCGTGTTTTATCCCGTTTCCCGGCTCACCAGGCCTCCGATTTTGGGTCACACCCGCTGTACTGCGTCACCCAAGGAGCAGTCGATCTGCAGCAAGTAGGTGTGACCTCTCGAGTCCGTTTTGGGTGCGACTCCGCAGCATGGCTAAGTGTGGACGTTGTGCGTCCGGAGGCTGGGAGGGATGTGCCGAACAGCCGGGCTCCTGAAACGGAATGCAGCGGAGAATCGCTCTGTTTACTTATTCAGCACACAGTCGCTCTGTTTGGAGATCAATCCTGCAGCCAGCGTCCACATGATGCCCCCAGAATGCCAAAAACCTCCTTCGGCATCACGTCGTAGCGTTCAATAAAGCCTTCGAAAACATTTTCCGCCCATTTTGTAATAAGGGGGTGTAAAGCTTACATGGGATTTCCAGTCTTTGCAGCGTATCCACCTGGTGCACTTCAGTTACATTTGCAGTAAATGTATTAACGGCCGAAACGTGTTAAAGGGGTCCCCCCTCGAGCGTGTTACTTAATGTTTCATCTGTAAAGAGCTGCGTTCCGACGCCGTTGTCTGATCCGCGCATCTTCGTTCGCAGGCGTACAATTTACAGAATCAATACGGCATTCCGCACTCCGAGGTGAGAGGCCCTTGGTTCTGCCGGTAACGGTGTTCCACGCACTTGTGGTAATGTTCCCTCGATGGTGCTGAAATGACGGGACTGTTCGTAATTGTCCTGCGTTGCCCTCTCTCTGCGGATCAATCTCCATCTCTTGCCTGGTTCTCTAGCTGGCCAAGCTCCACCAGCTCTCCATGCAGCAGAACCTGGGCTCGGTGAGCCAGCCCAGCACCGGTCCCGCTCTCTCCGGTACGTACGTGCCCGGCACAGGGAAGGGGGCATGGCGGGGACGAGATCGGAGATGGGGACGGGGGCCGGGGCACACGCAGAGGCAGAACTATGTGGCGAATAAGGACACGCGTGGTCCACACTGTGTTTTTTCTAATGCGTGGCATGCTTTGGATTTACTGCTGCTTTTCTTGTCAGGGATTGAATCCAACTGCCAGACGTCATCGCAGGAGCTACTCATTCCCAACGATGTAAGTGAAGGCAGAAACATTGAGACATCGCTTACTGTACAGGTCTTACTCCCTTGAGTGTCGGGGGGCGGTTGGCGGTTGCCTTTGCGGCCCTAACGCTCGAGATGAACGTCATTCCTTGAGGACTGATCATTCTGCGACAAAACTCACTATCTAAGTGAAACAACATTCCCGACACGCCCATCCTTTGCCAGCATCCCCTCCCCTCTCCGCAGCGAGCGGCTGGCACGTATCGCCACGGAAATCCCATCCTTGCTGTTGGCCGTGCTCAAGGTCTGTCAAAACCGCTCAGGGGATCGATGTTTTAGAGTGTTTTCCGAGACCCGTCCGCACCGTACACTCTCTGAATGCAACATTAAATACGGTACAGTCCGGTGAGCCGATACTTCACGTCCTTTGAAGAACGTCGCTGAAGTTCCGAGTCTCAGGCATCGCTAACGTTCCCCAGCACGTCCCGTTTCCTCGCTCTTGGCACAGACGCAAGGTGTTGTTCATCCACCATTACATTATTGAGTTCCATCTCTTCCTCTGTTGAAAATGAACAAAGATGTCATACCAACATACTCAGTTTGATGGCATCTAATAGATAAATGGAGCACTTCTGCTGTGGCTGCAAATCTGTACGATAATTCTTGGCTTGAGGGACAACGGCGTGGTTGGGACCGTTCCAGGCAGTCCCCCCTCCATCAGGCGGTTTTTGTCATTTGCGAGACGGGACTCGACTCTCATTTCAGAAAACCCTCTTGATCTGTGACACCGAACTGTCACGACTTTCAAGGGTCCCTACAGACGTTGCCGCCTGGCGTCGCGTGGCGAAAGGGGCGTTGCTGGCTATCGGCGCGGTAATCGCATGCGAAGGTATGTCCCCATCCTGGGCCCCGGAGACAAGAAATTCAGCTGCATCGGGCCCCGTGCAGCTCGGAGAGCAGACAGGTGCCAAACGCAGCACTGAAACAACGGGACAGTGAAGGCAGAGGAGCCCTGGAAAGCATGCGGAGACCATTAAATGTTTATGCTCGGGGAAGCTTTATCAAGGAGCAGTGACGCACGCGCCCTGCGAGCCTTTTCAAATTACAACTGCAGCAGGGAGCCGCCAGAACTAGGTCAGTTACCGCGTTATCACAATGCAGATTTCCTGCAGAAGAACAAAACGCCACAGACAAGATCGCGGCGCGAATTATAATTAAAGACGCGACGACGGCAAGTTGTCGAACCGAACGGTGTTTTGAATTGCGTTGGAAGGCGGTGCGATGATTACTCGGTGGTGAATAAATCGAAGACTTGGACTAAGACGTAGACTCGATCTTGAGGCTGAGCAGGCGGCTCCTTAGTGGGTGGGAGGGGCTCCGGAGTTCGGAGAGGAATCCCGCGGGGTTGCTCAGTGCTGCCCCCCTCAGGCTGCTGCCAGTAGGCGTGTGCCCTCCGAATAATGCGCCGGGCCAAAGATAGCCCGCAGGGCTGGACGTGGCTCTGTGACGAATGCGGCATGGGCCAGGCGGCCGACTTCCGAGAAGAAGCACGCTCTGTTTGTCGGGCGCGGGGAGGGAGCGGTGGGGTCCAGCTGCTGACATATCGACTGTGGCGTCCCTTGATCGTGGTCACAGCCTGCACCAGACCCCCCGCATCGCAACCCCAAATTGAGGCCCCTGCACTATAGCCGTGGTAATAGACTCTTCGCGTCACAGTCCCGACACTGGGCCTCCGCTAGGCCCCTGTGGTATTACCTCTGATCGGTTCCTAATCCGGGCCAAAATAGCAAACCGGTGACCTGGTGGTTGTTCCACGTTTATCCAAGCGAGCGTAATGCAGCAATTCCTCGTGCCGGTCCAAATGACACATAGCTTGTCGGAGGTCAAAGGGGGCAGCTCACGGTACCCAACACGGTGGTCCGACAAGGAGAAAATTGTCGATCAAACAGTGACAGGCAGGTAAGAGAACTGCTGTGCAACCCTGAGCACCTCACACACACACACACACACGGCACGATGTCACGGCGAGCCGGAGCCTAACCCGGCAACACAGGGCGCAAGGCTGGAGGGGGAGGGAACACACCCAGGACGGGATGCCAGTCTGCTGCATGGCACCCCAAGCGGGACTCGAACCCCAGACCCACCAGAGAGCAGGCACAGGCCAAATCCGACCCTGAGCACCTCGCTCTTCTAAATCATGCGATCGCGGCGAAGACGCTCACGCAAAACCGTACGCGGCATCCCACTGAGAAGGAAAACGTGCTGCATAAAAATAGTATTTTTTTTTTGTTCAGAAACACAGCAGACCTGGGTTACATCATAGTGACGCAATCCGTAAACTCTGAAAGCGCGAACACGTACAGGTACGTAATGCAAAGGCAAAAGAGTACACTGTTTTACCGTGGTGGTCATTTACCGCTACAGTTCGGAAAAGGTTCCCAGATCTTCGCAAATTCATTGGAGGGATGCGTGAACTTTTCTGGCGAGACGCTTCATCGGCCACGTAGAGAACCCGTGAAGCTCGGACCGCGGGTTGACGAATCGAACCTGGGGCTGCGGATCCTTGCGAAGGAGGAATGAGCGCCGTTCCGGGAAGCCGCCATCCTACCTCGCACCCGGAACAAAAGGATCGAGGTGCCAGGAGTGACTTTGCAATAAAACGCAGCTGAGGTTTCCCCACAAGTGTCCTAGGAAGATACACCAAAGAAAGGAAGACTCCACGAGTGAACTGGAGGTGAAATCGGTATTTTTCTTCATTAAAACGCCCTCGATCTACCTCTATTTTAACAGCTAAAGAAAGAAAACCTGACCTGATGTGTCCTTTTTAAGTTTTAAACATTTAGTTATGCAATAACAGCCTTTCCTTTCTTGCATTTACTTTTTTTTTTTTAATTTATTTATATTATTCTTAAGAATGTTATCTTCTGGTGGCACAGGAGGTAACGCTGCTGTCTCACAGCACCTGGGTGGTGCGAAAGAATGTGGGTTCGATCCCCTGCTCAGTCTGTGTGGAGTTTGCATGTTCTCCCTGTGTCTGTGTGGGTTTCCTCTGGGTGCTCTGGTTTCCTCCCACAGTCCAAAGACATGCTGTTCAGATTTACTCATAGTGTGAGTGACAGAGAGAGTGTGTTCCACTGATGGATGGATGAGTGACCCAGTGTAAGTAGTGTATCTAGCAGTGTAAATCACCGTGGTGAATAAGGTGTGTGGGCTGGTAACACTACAAAGAGTTCATTGGAAATTGCTTTGGAGAAAAGTGTCTACTAAATAAATAGATGTAAATTTCACACTTGCTATCATTTGTGGGTATCAGACTGATGGATAAATTTAAATATAAAGTCAGGACAGCTGCCAAAAGTGTCATGAGCTCTTGGGCAGCAAAATGCAGGAATCCTCTCCTTTTCCAATTACATTTTTTAATTAGCGTTTGCTTTCCTCCAAAGCGACTCATAACGTTAATCAACTTACAATTATTTATCCATTCATACAGCTGGGTAATTTTAGGGTAATAAGCTTTTTCAAAGGTTCTACAGCTGGAGGTGGGATTCAAACCTGCGACCTTTGGGAACGAAGGCAGCAGCCTTAACATCTATAGTACCAGCTGCCCCAGGTGTTATGGTGGAAACACACGGTACACATTGCGATACTTTTTATCATTGCTTCTATCAAAAAAAAAAAAAAAAGAAGAAAAAATAGGGTCATTTCCTCACGGGTTGAATATCGCACAAAGCTTCCTTTTGTGTGAGGGACTCATTATCTTCCTTATTAGAGTCCAGTACCTTTGGGCGCCAGTAACAATTGCTTTTCTTGTCTTGTCTTTTCTCATTTTCAGTGCTTTAGACAGCATTCTGAATAAAGAGAATGTGCGCCGTGACACCGGCCCCTGCGTCTAACAATGTTTTAACAGTGTAAAAAAAAAAAAAAAACATAATACATCCTAAACAAGCTCTCAGTAATAAAACCTAGTAGTTATTTTTTTTAAATTATGTATGACTGCTTCATCCCGTGGATCTCAGGAGAAAGACTGCGTGAAATATTCTGAAATTGTCCGTCTGGGGATTGCCCCGAGCAGCAACGGCCCACGTTCCGCTGCAGGCTGCGTCCGTCCTCCACGTGTTCGCGCGGGATCCTCCCGCAGCCCCAAGACGTGCTCGTCGGGTCAAACATGGGCGTGTGGTACGATGACCTGGTTGGCCTGTCTCCCCAACCCTGTACTGGTTAAAGGGATGAATGAGGACGTCAGAATTCTCATTTATGCTCTGCTTTTACGTTAATTCATTTAGCAACACTTTCCTCCAAAGTAGCTTCCATTTGTACAGCTGAGTAATTCTACTGTAGCAATTGAGGGTAAGTACCTTACTCAACAGTACTACAGGTGGAGGTGGGATTCAAACCTGCAACCTTTGGGTCCAAAGGCAGCAGCTCCAACCATTACATTACCAGCTGTGCAGAGAACTTGTTCTACATCTACTTATTTAACAGATGCTTCTCTCCAAAGCAACTTCCAATGAACTCTATGTAGTGTTACCAGCCCACATGCCTTATTCACCAAGGTGACTTTACACTGCAAGATACACTACTTACACTGGGTCACTCATCCATACATCAGTGGAACACACTCTCTGTCACTTACTCTATGGGGGAATCTAAACAGCATGTCTTTGGCGTGTGGGAGGAAACCAGAGCACACAGAGGAACCCCACTTAGACACAAGGAGAACATGCAACCTCCACACAGACTGAACAGGGATCGAACCCACGTCCTCTCGCACCACCCAGGCGCTGTGAGACAGCAGCGCCACTCGCTGTGCCACCGTACCGCACATTTCACTTTTTAGTCACGCACAGATCCATATTCGTCTTAACATGTGTCCCCGTTTCTGTCACAGCTGATTGGCTCAGTCATCGGCCGACAAGGTACCAAGATCAACGAGATCCGCCAGGCGTCCGGGGCGCAGATAAAGATCGGCAGTCAGCTGGACAGCACCAGCGACCGGCACGTCACCATCACGGGCTCCACAGTGAGCATCAATCTGGCCCAGTTCCTCATCACCTCCTGGTGAGTCTGAGTGAGCCCTTGAGTTGGACCTTCTCGCCCTCGGTGGTGTCGAGAGCAACCCAACTGGTTCCGTTGAGACGAGTAGCTGAACACTAAGCGGACCAGGAGAGCGGAGGCCTTATCGCTGGCTCTCAGGGACCCGTGCTGGGCTGTCACAAGCCCAGCTCAAAACGACCAATAATAGAAATTAGTTACTTTTTCTTGGATGAAATGTTTTGTTGCCGCATATCCAGATAAAATGCTTGCAACTTTCCAGAGTCAGAATCGTTTCGCCGCTTCTCCCAAGGCTCCGTCCGAGGAGTTTCCTGAGTAAAAACCACCCCTCCCACGTCACACCCCAACATATTTTATCGAAACCTCTCGGCGAACGTGTCTTACTCTCAAAGTTTTTTTTTTTTTGCATTTACGATCCATCGCTCTGTGATTTCTCGCCGTGTAATAACGTAACCCTCGGTCTGTGTGGATCCTCGTCCTTCCTCCTCTCTCTCCTCCGTGTGCAGTTTGGAGACCGCCAAGTCCACCGCCCAGTCCTCCTCCTCCATGGCCGCCACGGCTGATCTTAACCTGAGATTCACCCAGCAGTCCTCCGCTGCCTCGTCTCCGGTCGCAGCCCTGGCAGCGATGGGCGCCGTGCCCCACGCCCCGGTGCTGGGAGCCCCCTACACCCTCCCCTTGTCCAGCCTCCTCGGAGTGAAGCCAGTCCCCTTCCTGGCCATAACCGCACCGCCTGCGCCCGTCCCTGCCCACGGATCGCTGGCCTCCTTCACCACTAAGATTTCCTCGGCCAACGGGATCAAGAAACCCGAGAGACAGAAGTTTGCGCCCTACTGATGTTCCGTCGCGGCTCCCCAACCCATCGCATCGAGGGATGAGAAACAGGGCCATTTTTTTCTCTGTGTGTGTGTGTGTGTGTGTGTGTGTGTGTGTGTGTGTGCGCGTGCAGCACTTCTGCATCATATTGCCAGGTAGAAAAGAGACCACTTCTTTCGGTAGCTTTCATGTGCGTTGTCCTCGAACCGCAAGGGGCGAGCCAGATGGAAAGTCGGCACATCTAGCGATCCGTACTTTGTTTTCGAAGAATACATCTTCTTTACTCATGGACCGCTCTGAACATCCGCTCCTTCAGGTCGGGCAACAAAGACGTTTTTTTCCACTAATTTCTACATGACAGAAAGGCAGCTGACGCTCAGCAAAATACACACACGAAAAAAAAAAAAAAAAAATCGACAGAATGTCCGTGCGTTATGTTATTTTTTTTCTTAGCGTCTGAAATTAGCTATTTATTTATTTTCATTACTTCTTTTGTTAATTATACGGATTTCCCGCAAAAACGTCGCATTTTGATCCGTTTTGTTGCCGTTCGCCGTCGACTCGCGTTCAAACATGCGGTGAATGTTGACGAACCTCGGTGGACGCGGACCCGTTTTGCGCAGCAGGTATCCCGATTCGAAAGAAAGCGCGTTTTTTCCCCCCCGCCGCACAGGTGTGAGGACGCTTGCGACGCGCGTCGCTTTTGCAGCAACTTGCTGGAAAACGGCGCGTGAGGAATGTCACTCCAGCCAACGCTGTCCGTCCCCCTATTCAAGAAAACGGGGAAAATCTTGGTTGAGTCGCTCGTGTGTATTTTCATGATTTTTTTTTTTTTTTTTTTCCTTTTTGTCCTTCCAAACATTTGCATGAGTACAAATGTGTGTAATGTCTATGCAAAAATATTTGTGAATGGCTCTTTATAGTATGTCCTGTTCCGCTCGTGTGGCAGCTGTTCAGAGCTACATAAGAAGAAAGGGCTATTCGGACCAGTGTTACAGGCGGGTTTGAGCCCCGAACCCCGAACCCCCACCCGACAAACCAAAAGATCCACCGCGGTTCACGAAAACCACGCCGGAGCTCAGAGAAACACAACACACTTTTACCACGATTATTAGTGACCACAGAACTGGCAAAAGGTGAAAATCGCTTCACTAGTAAAGCGAGCGAATGAATCTGCGTTTTTTTTCCATACGGACGTTTGTCGTACGTGTCTTATCTGAAATATTGTGGTTTTTATTTATTGTCTCGATTTTGTTTGTTCGCTACCGGTCGAGTTATTAAAAATGACGCATTAACCAAAATGGCGCCGCTTCGGTGTTGTTTGCCTTTTCTTCGGGGTGTCCGAACGGATCCGTGACGTCACGTCGGCGGGGGATTCGCCGTGAAATCGAGCTTCGCCCGGTCCTTGGGTCGCCGAAGGAACCCGATGCGCTTTACTCATTATTTCTACTGCTTTTATCACACGATATCTGTGTTTCCAGCTTTTGAAATACGAAAGTGATGTCTGGAACTTCTCAGCCGTAAATTCACTGGACGGCAGAGCCGGAAACGCCGGAAGATTCGGAACGTCCGGCGACGAGACTCTGCACTTGGATTCGCCCCTTTCTGTCGTCACTATGTTTAGTGTATCGTCTGGCAATGGTTTTTTCTCTCTTTTTTTTTGCGCTCAAGGCTTTTTCGTCGCTGAATCGGAAGCAGAAAAACGAGATTTATTCACTGCGGCTTCAAAGTCAAATCGGGGGGAAATAACGGAACGCTTCCGTGCGGTGCGTCGCTCACGACGTCACCTTTAAAGACGCAAAAGTGTGAAATGATATAACGGCAACCTTTGTTCGCTTATCTCATGCGGCCGCTTTTCGCAAGGCCGAGGTTCCGGCGAAGCCACCTGGTGCGATTCAGCGGTAAATCCCAAAAACACTCTTTTTTTTCCCCTGTACTACACATAATGAGGAGTTAATAAGCCAACGCCGACGCGGCAGTGACGGCCGTAACAGCGTGGCGTGTAAGGCTGCGCTCTCACACACCTTCAATCGCATCCGAGTAAATCTCTCCAGTTGGAGCCTCTGCATTGCCCTCCTTTCCCCAGTTTTCATTTCAATGTCATTCAGGCAGTCTGGCGCTGAGTCCTCGCACCCCCCAACACCCCCAGTCCTCCCCCTCACCCCTGGGACTCTAAGGCTCCTTTCATGTCTGCATCACACTCGCACATCGGCTCTGCGTTTGGAGCGACTCGGCTCGACTCGGGGTGTGGGGGAGGGGGGCAGATTGTTTTTCCCCTTTTACTGATCCAATTGGAATGTTGAAGACTCTGCATTAATATTTCATAGCGTTTGTCTCCATTTCCCGGGCCCCTAAGAGCTGGCGTCGGCTCACGGACGGGGAGAGAGGGCGGTCGATTGCGGCTTGCGGGAGGCGCGTCAGAGAAGGGAGCGCGACGCGTTCTCTCGCAGAGCCGGAGCCTGGATCACCCCCCCCCCGCCGCCCAGGGTGCCATTCAGCACGCCTGCTTAGCAAGGCAGAATGCGGTCGAAGCTCGAGTCCCATCTAGTCCCGAGCTCAGCCTCAGGGACACGCCTCAGTCTTGCACGTGAGCACGTGCCAAGTGCTCTGATGATAATGACAATATCATGCGCGCGAGCGGGTGAAGTGTTTCTGCTGGGGCGTCCAAAAAATATCCTTGTTTGCAGTCGCGTGACTGCTTGCGCTGTTCGGGGCTCATCTGTGGCTGGTGCTGTGCCCCCTACTGGTGGCTCTGGGGAGTAACGTGCGAAGACGGCGCTCGGGTTCAGCTCTGTGCGTTAAAACAAGGTCCACAGGGTAAAGTAGAGGAAAGAAGCGACTTACGGGGGTTGAGACTCGATCCGAGTCTGAAAAAAGAAAAAGGGAAAGTCAAGAGGTTCAGGGGATTTGTGTGAAAATGAAAACTACTGGGTGCTGGATGCAGTAAAGTGTGGTATACCACCCAGAAGTACACAGACACCACGCTGCAGGCGGCGCCACGGTGACCGAGGAACGTCGACAAATCGCGTCTCTGTGACCCGATCCTGTGGGCCTGAATGGGACAGACAGGAAGGCCCTTACAAGACGGCGGTTCGGCCGATTTGGATCGATGCTGCGCTCCGAGCTCTAAGCCCTGTCAGCGCGCAGGACAGACGCTTTAATCCCGCGGCGTCGGACAGCTGGCACGCCGATCGCACTTAAAACGGTCGCTGAGATTACATTGCGCTGTTTCCCCATGTGTCTCTTTCCTCGCCGCTGTCTCCCTCTGCGAAGAGACAAGCGCGGGGAATAAAAACGAGATTCAATTTGGCGCAAACCGGCCGGATCTGATAGAGAAGCAGGCCGTCAAAGCTGCTAATGACTACAGAAAGTGATCCGTTTAAGGCAGAAGCTGAAATAAATTCAGTGACGGTACTGTGGGAGAAGTCGGTTTTACACTTTGTAAAGCAAAGTGAAATTCGATGGTCGTAGAGCAAATTCATCTGATTTCATTTTCTGAGACTGTATGTGAAGGGGGGCACGGTGGTGCAGCGGGTTTGGCCTGCACCTGCTCTCCGGTGGGTCTGGGGTTCGAGTCCCGCTTGGGGTGCCTTGCGATGGACTGGCGTCCCGTCCTGGGTGTGTCCCCTACCCCTCCGGCCTCACGCCCTGTGTTGCCGGGTTAGGCTCCGGATCACCGCGACCCCACTTGGGACAAGCGCTTTCAGTCTCTGTGTGTATGTGAGTGAGAGCAACTGTACATAAAGGTAAAAAGACATACATCCTGGCTCATCTACCTACAACAAGCGGTAGATACCAAAAGTCAATATGAAACTTGATTTGTTCAGACATACAAAGCCGCTTTTACCACCAAGTTTAACAATGTCGACTCGACGTTTCAATTCAATCCCGGGTTTGGCCCTACGAAAGTCTCGGATAAAGTTACGATACCTCACGTTTACCTCTATTTGTTTTGCAGACACTTCTCCACTTGTCTCTCGGTAAACGAAACTACATTTCGCCCAGAGGCCGAGAGCTTCAGATACAGACACGTGATTTTCGAAGCACAGCCAGTTTGTGTGATACCACGGTTTCGCTGGTACAACTGAGTCAAACGGGAAATACGAGGTAGGACGCACGGGTCCAGCGGAACGGGGGTCTGAGACCCGTCTTGAATCCAACAAAAAACTCGGATTTTTGACCGATTTATTCCGTCAACTGTGTGACGTTCCTCGTCTCACCGATCGCTGACACCCATAGCCACGTGAGATGCACAAGTGACCTGAAGTGACCCCCTCTACTGCACCGAGTGTGTTTTGCAGCAAGAGGCAGCGATGCAAGCTTGGCTCACGACGGGTGGCAATTTTTAAAAAGTGAAGAAATTATTAGAAGCTGAGAACCTGGAAAGAGCTGTTTGTGTCTTACGAAATTCCTAAATTGAACACCTGTAACACGAGGAACCGGTTTGTGGTTTCACATGCATACGTTTGCGTTAGATGGCATCGTAGTGGTGGAGCAGGTAGCCTCCTGACCTCTGGGTTTGGATGAATGTTTCATTCCCGCCACATCTGCGCCGAGCTTGCGTGTTCACGTCTTTCCTTCATGTGCTCTGGTTTCCTCACACAGTCCAAAGAAGTGTGTGTGTTACTGCTGTATGACTAGTTGATTGTAGGGAGTTTAGCGCAGCGTATCTAGCATTTTTTCAGTCGCCTAGTTAATACTCGTTAATTGTATGGTCACCTTGGGGACAAAAAAGCGTCTGTAAAATCATGAGTGCGGTTTACATTTACATGTATTCATTTAGCAGATGCTATTCTCCAAAGCGACGTACATCTCATAGAAAATACAATGTATCCATCACATTAGGAGAAAGAGACACTTAGATGCAGACGAGTGATTCTTAAGTATAGTTAGTTTCCACCATACGAATCAATGTTCATCACACGAGTCGCTGCATTGAACTTTATCAGTTTACCATGCTGGGGGTCTTCAAGCATTTGCCCTGTTTTTTTTTTTTTTTTTTTTTTTTCCTTTTCTATGTTTACTTTTAGGCTTTCTGCTCTTTATTATATAATATTTTCTCATAGCGAATAGGATCCAGTTGACATTCCTTCTGGTAACACATGCCACCTGTGCTAAAATATTTGCATGTTCTATACTGACATCTAGTGGTAGCAACAGATATCAGCCCAGCAAACCATAACATCTTAAAGACAACTGATCATATTTACATTTATTCCTATAACAGATGGTTTTCTCCAATCATACAGCTCAGAGATAACAAAAGTGTATTTCACTAACTGATGAAGAGGTATGAATTCAGACTGGACTCTCAAAGCAGTCAATTTGTCTAATTGGTACAGTACCTTTTTTTAAAAAAAAAAATATAATGTCCTGCAAGTTTATAAAGTGAATAGGAGAATTTTAGATGTGATTCCAAAATACATGTGTTTGGAGAGTGATGATGCAGATGACGTGAGCGAGTTGTGCGGTTTGATAGAAAATCCTCGACAGGTGGAGGCTGCGTCCAAACTGCACTGGCAGAGGACGCCCTGTCTCAGCCGGGAATCGAACCCATTACTGTTACTGCCAGCGAAACGCTGGAAAGTGCTGTTGTGCACATTTTGTTTCATTTCATTTTATGCACATTCATTTTTTTCCAGAATATTAGGACATATGCCATTACTCGGAACTTAAAAGCAGACACTGAGTCCTACAAACTCTTCCATGTGTTGATAACTCCACTAACTTCTAATAAGTTGCAATCAATAAAAGCAGAATAATACATATGTCCCTGCACTTATTAAAAGGTTAGGTTCTGTAGAAAAACTGAAAGTTTTAATGCAAAAGCAACTGCGTAAACCTTCCCTTGATCGATGATGAAAAACTGCATGTCCGCTGCAGTGTCGCTCATCCCAGAAGCATGAAGAGCGCAGCGGGATAAACCCTCTCCGTGATGCCACTGCATCATCATGTAAAACATTCGATTATTTTTCATAACTTCAAACTTCATTAAAATTAAAACGTGTTTAAAATGACGGAAAACTTGAAATGCATCACATTCTATTCAGTGTCCGCGATCACACAAACATATCCGGCTCCTGGCTGCTACCATGACCGTTGATTTATTCGTTGCTTATTTTCTGTGAAAGTCTTGGATATAGCCATAATAACTAATATAATAAAATGGTAATATAGTATTACATGTAGCTGATATTTTTTCTCCAAAGTGACTTACAAAGCTAAGGTTACTATTACCACAAGCTTACAATTATTTTACCCATTTATACAGCAGGGTCATTTTACTGGAGCAGTTTAGGGTAAGTACCTTGCTCAAGGGTACTACAGCTGGAGGCAGGGATTTAACCTGTGACCTTTGAGCCAAAGGCGGCAGCAGCTCTAACCACTACGCTACCAGCTGCCCCTATTATAATTATATAATTATTCAGATGTTCAACACCTGACATCTGAATCCACAACCCTGAGCTACAAACACCACCGATTTATCTCTACCATTGCTAATTATATAATTATAATGCATTATAATACACACACACACACACACACACACACACACACACACTGTCTGAACCGCTTGTCCCATACAGGGTCGCGGGGAGCCGGAGCCTAACCCGGCAGCACGGGGCGTGAGGCTGGAGGGGGAGGGGACGCACCCAGGACGGGATGCCAGTCCGTCGCAGGGCACCCCAAGCGGGACTTGAACCCCAGACCCACCAGAGAGCAGGACCCGGTCCCCCACCCCCGTATTATAATTGTAATATATTATTTTAACTAAAAAAAAAAAAATTTTTTTCTTCGCACACCTATTTTCTAAAAATCCAGTAGCTGAGTACGCGGCCAGCCGACAGATGTCAGTAAGAGGCACCCGAACAGAACGGGCCCGTGTGGGACTGGGTTAAGAGCACACTGACCGAGTTTACTTCCGCTGTCCCCAGCTTGTTTCACCTGTTCACGACAGTCCATACATTACGCCACAAAGTGTGGATGCATTAATGAGATGAGTCAGTCATCAAACGGCAATGATTATGAGTCTGAGCAGACAAGGTACTTGTACACTGAGTGATTCTGATTTTTCATTATCTTTAATTTGAATGCAGATTGTTAAGCTTTCACTGATTGGGTCGTTATATTGGTCAGTTAATGTTTATATTATAAATTGCAAATGGGATTGAACATGAGGTTGTTTTAATTTTGATGTACAGTTAATATTTAGTTAAAACTCTCCCAGGGTAGGGGGTGCGGTGGCACGGTGGCGCAGTTGGTTTGGCCAGGTCCTGCTTGCTGGTAGGTCAGGGGTTCGAGTCCCCCTGGGGGTGCAGCATAACTGAAATCCATCCCTCTGTGACTGAAGTATATTTTTTAGTTTAAATCTTATACAGGAGAGCTGCTGTGGGTAAACAAGAAGGAACGGGCAATTTATGAACCCGTATCGTTGCCAAACGTCCGACAGTCCATCTTCGTGCAGCTGTGGCGTTTTCAGTTTTTCCAAATTTAGTTGTTTTGAGTACTTTCTTACGCTTGGCTGACTGAAGCAGAATGCAGCGTGCGAATATACACACTCCTCCGACACACAGCACGCTCACGTCGACCTTTATTCGTTTAGCTGACGCTTTTCTCCGAAGCAACTTATAATGTTAAGCTATTTCCAGTTATTTACCATACAGCTGGGTAATTTTACCAGAGCAGTTTTAAGGTAAGCACCTCGCTCAAGGGTAGTGCAGCAGGGATTCGAACCGGTGACCTTTGGGTCCGAAAGAAACGGCTGTAACCCCCAGGCTCGCTATCCGTACAACGGCTAACGGTTTCAGAGAAACCCATCGTGCGCTCAAAACCATGCGTTTTCCGCAAGGTCTTTCAACCAAAGGTGCGCTTTGTCCCCTGCTCCAGTACTCACCTCACTGGCTATTTTGTTCATGCTGGATCCACACACCATCAGAAGCATTATTGTCCAACATGGAACAACTGTATAAATTAATATGAGAAGAAAAGTATGAGACTTGAGACTTTGCATCTCTAATACGTTACATGTGCAGGTTATCGGCGATACAGACAGAAATAAATTCCTCTTTGACGACCGCGAAACGTTAGCGAGGCGACGGAGGAGCTCGAGCAGGTCGCGAGGGTCCGGTTCCGCTTACCGCGAAGGTAAACGCCGCGCACCTTCAGCGAAGAAGCGATTGCGAGACGGTCCTCGCGTGCGATCGCAGATGCTGCCGCGCGAAGCGGCCAAGTTAAAGGTGATCGTGTAAGATATTTACGCAACTGCCAACGAGCGCACGGGGCGATGAGTCTTTAAGGCCAAGAAAATCCTTTTGTTGGATCCGAACCTACGAAAATCTCTGACGTTCCCCAAACGTAAAAGGGACCGAGCGCGGCGCGTTTACACTTTCTCTCCATACCACAGGGCTGAGTTTCATGTCAGTTTCTCTTTTAATTAAAAAATATATATATTATTGATACACTTCAGCTGGTTTCAAACTCTACAGGGGTGACAGAATATGAATGCGACAGGAAACGTCAGCTCTTCCTACACTTCATAGTGCAGTTTTTCTTTCGGAATATAAATTTCATAAATTATAAAAACGGCTTCAAGAAGAAACTACAGTCATTCCGGCGTGTCAGAGACGTCCCCACCGCTCCCTGCGCGGCTGTCAAAGCTCTGTCCTCCTTTCAGCTGCGCCGGGCGCATGTTTGGGCAGAAGCTCATCGATTCTGCGGACGAAGTCCGATTTCTCCACGCAGCCCTTGCAAGCCTCGCCCCATTTGTCTAGGATCTTCTTCAGGTCCTTCACCTTGAGCTTTTTCAGGCCCTCCGGGCTCAGGTCCTCAACTTCTTTGTCTGAAGACACAGCGAAGAGGAAGTGCGAGGTAAGACACTCGGCTTACATGCACGAATGGAAGAAAAGAGCAGACCTCCATGCGGACGTCGTACAGATGTGTTACATGATTGCATACAGTTATACTGAACATGGTGTGGTGTCATGGGTTTGGCCTGTGCCTGCTCTCTAGCGGGCCTGGGGTTCGAGTTCTGCTCGAGGTGCCTTGTGATGGAGTGGCGTCCCGTCCTGGGTGCGTCCCCTCCCCCTCCAGCCCTACGCCCTGTGTTAGGCTTCAGTTCACCGCAACCCCGCTTGGGACAAGTGGTTTCAGTGTGTGTGTGTGTGAGTGAGTGTATTCAACAAGCACATCTTTACTGCACTCTTTCAAATGAAGACAGGAGACATGACTGCTGGCTTATTTTAAAATATCGGACAAGAACTGTGCCAACGCTACATAGCGAATGAAGTCGCGATCTCTAGAGTAGT
Organism: Scleropages formosus; assembly: GCF_900964775.1. NCBI lineage: Eukaryota > Metazoa > Chordata > Actinopteri > Osteoglossiformes > Osteoglossidae > Scleropages > Scleropages formosus. The sequence continues at coordinate 6,749,716 of NC_041806.1, forward strand.
CAGACATAATCCTACTAAACAAAAGAAATAAAAATTTTGGGTTTTTTTCTTTTAAAAAAAAAAAAAAAAAAAAAAAAAAGTGTGCTTTATCACATCAAAGGAACATACTGAAGCACACAAATGTGGTTTAGGCAGAAATAAGAAAAGTGAAAGTGATGCTACAGCGACAGACCCTACATTGCAAGGGAGTGATGGAACCCCTCTGCCCAGATGATTTTAAAAAGCAAAGACGGGATTAAACCCACACAAGCATAAACAAAATAAGAACAAGAGCACAACGTGTGATCGTTACCGCTAGTTAAGCGGACGCTCTTCTCCAAAGCGACAAAATGCAAGAAGAAGCGGAATGCAGTAAAGAAGCAATTCGCCTCTGTGATAATACCACTGAAATGTTTCCTATTCTGGGATTTGACAGCTCAGCGACATCTTAGCGTTTTAAAACTTTGCGACTTTGCATTGCTCTGCTTTGCATGTGCTTTGCAAGTAAAAACGGCGTGAAACCAGGCACTATGAACACTAGGGCTCCGCAAAGCTTTGGACTGCGATGTCGAAAACGTTGCACACGGGCCACCTCGCAGAGCGGAGATACTTTAGGTGACGAGACACGTGTCACTTCGCCAAGCATCTCTTCCGTCCTACGACTCATCCTCCTCACGGCGTCCCTCGGGGGCCTAAACCATGTTTCGTGGTAAAAATCTGACTTCGCCTTTAAACAGATGATCCTGTCTCCTACATCACTTCCTTTCCTTAAAAGGCAGCTGGCAGCATAGTAGTGCGAGCTACTGCCTTTGGACCCAAAGCTCACAGGTTCAAATCCCATTATCAGCTCTAACTGCACTACCCGATGTCCCACTTAGTCTTGACAGTGACATGATGAAAATCTGTGATGGGACTCATCTGATGACCTCCTCATCATCATCATCATCATCATCAGGCCATGGCAGAAGGTCCAGCCCTGGCATCCTAAGCAGACTCACCGTATCTGAGCTCGCAGATCTGCCCGTCCTTCTTCTTCAGCTTCTCGCAGATCTTCTCCACGGGCACGTGGTGGCTCATGGGCCTCGAGACCTCGTTGAGTATCTTGGTGGCCGCGTCACTTGTTGCCCCGATGTAGTAACACTGCGAAGGTAGGGGGGGTGTGTGTGTGCGCGTGCGTGCGTGCGTGCGTGCACATGATCAAGTGAAGCAGAGGCCACGCAGCACACGAAGTGCGCGCGCCACACTCACCAGCCGGTTCTCTTTACCCGCGGCGTGTCGGCAGCGCTGCACGAGCGCGTTCTCGATGTCGGCGCCGCGGAACGGCACGCGCCCCTCGCTCAGCGACTCGTAGAAGCTGCCCAGGAAGCGCACGCACACTGAAAGGCACCAACAACACACACACAGAGAGAAAGAGAGAGAGGGAGAGATAGCTCATCCTGTCCCGCAGACGAGTGGCGCTTTTGATTTTTCTCTCAACACTTGGACGACGCGTCGCCCTTCTTCGCAACTCACCTTCGCAGTCTCCATCCTTCAGGGCGCCGCTCACGCCGAGTATCAGCGCAAACGCGACTGAAGCCGAAAAAGTACTTAAACAGGACATAGCGAAGTGTTGTTGTTGTTTTTTGTTTCGTTTAATACTTCTACTGTTAACGACAGTGCTACAACTGCACCAACTGTCACCGGACACGCGATCAACACTTCACAATCGCACGCAAATTCATTCAACTGATGGTCTACGTCCCGGCGAAGAGAGCCCGCCCCCGCTGCAATCTTATTGGATACAAGTAGGACACGCTTCCACTTTCACTAAAATGATTGGACCGTCCTCTGCATCCTTCCACGAACGACTACCTGATTGGATAGACACCTGCTTCTCCGGGGGGCACGAGCCAGTTGGCGCCCGTCAATTGGATCGATATTCCAAAGCAGCACGAATCACCCTGTATTATATAAAAATGTTTAGAAGAAGTTGTTCGCGAAACCGATCGAAAGGCCGTGAGCTACATCCGCTGACGTCATCGGTACCTGTAGTTTAGTGGAAAGGATGCGGCATGATCATGCGCCTCCCATGAAGTTCTCCTAAAGCTCTTTTTCATGTTTCAAACGAAGAATTTAGCGGCTATCTGCAACATTTCTCTTGTTTTGATTCACCCACTTTCATATTTCTGATGACTTCTGTGTGCATTGTTATATTATGTCTATGGAAAATGCTCTCAACCATATTCATAATATATGGATATGTACAGAAAGGTGGCTTTTTAACAGATGGTCACTGAAACAATTCTATATGAAGAAAACAAATCGTATATTGTGCACTCAAGTAGAATATTGTACCATCAGACACATTTAAAAGAACGATGAACATCTGTCTGTGCCCCGCAGGGTCTTATCTTTTGTGTGTCGCTCATAGTATGTTTGTTCGGAATGAATTCAAACTGATTCTGGTACAATCTATTTAACAGAAAACCATTCAATCACAAGAAACAGACAAAAGAGACTCAATAAAACATATTCTTTAATGCTTTCACACTGCAATGATTTAGCAAGTAAGAAAAATGTGTGAATTTCACAACCAAATCCACATTTCAGTTTATTCATGCTGTAACAATGTATACAACATAGTGCTGTTATGATTGTGCAAAGCTTTTTTTTTTTGCCTTGTAGATAAAACCATCTTTAACACAAATCACACAAAGTAACGGTAGTTAGTTAGCCTTTATAAGAGTCACGTTTATTTTGTGTTTGTTTACGTTTATACGTATATATAAAATACATTTATATCATAAAGTACAAGGCTGACAATCACAATCTATACATGGTTTGCCTGATTTATACTTTATAAATAAAGAGATTTCAGAGATTGTATTTACAAAACGTCAAGCCAGACAGAATGATTTTTATAACCAACGCAACAAGCGTCAAAAGTTTTATCACAATACGGCAGATTCCCTATTAACTGACTCTTTCCATTATACCTTTATTCAAAAACTATGTAGAAAAAAAGCCATAATCAAAATAATAACTGGATCTCCATAAACACTAAACATCTTCGCCGATATAATATTTACGGTATATACATGTTTTCTATGTCCCTATATCGCACAAAGAAAAATGCCTTTATGCCTATAAGAAGAAACAGAGGTGGGGGTAAACCATTTAAAATATTCATGAGGTTTAAAAGTAAACCCAAACAATTTAGATCATAATATACATGTCTAAACAGTTACCTATACATATGTTTAGAAATAAAGACATGCACTTGAATGATGATTTGTCTCAAGGTTATTCAGCTCACTCATTTCCAGGAACTAAGTTGACAGGGTTGTTACGTCTTAAGGGGCACCTAGAAAAATTAAATCCATAAGTAAAATTTGATTGGAGACAATAAGCCTGTATCTAGCTACCTTCACAGGACCAGTGTCTCGAAGTAGATGATGAAATGGAAGCAAAGAAATATGCAATAATGCTCGCTGAACTAAGGCCAAATACAAGAAAAAAAGAAAAACCTGCTCCTAGAAACAGGCCCTCATTACCTGCCTGTAGTGGGTAACTCTACAATCTGATGCATAACAATCTCCACTATAAATAACAAAATTCCTTGTTTTAGAGTACACATAACAGAAAAACATCTATACTGTGGAGCATTATATTATATGCTATTTACAAAAAAAAAAAAAAAAAAAGTTGGTGCCTCTGAGCATCTATAAGCACTGAGCAATATTTCTTTGGGCTGATCCGCGAAAGGTCATATGTCTCTCAGGTGAGACTCCTGACATATAAAACGGATCACATACCCATATTGTCCGTTATGAATGCAAAACAGCTGCAAATTGAACACCAATGGCTGCATTAAAATGCTCTCCCCAGCCCGTCCCTGCAAAAGTGGGAGGGTTAAGGTAAAGTGACCTGAAGGGGAATAAATTAGTAGGGAGGTACAGTGGTCTGGGGTATATAACAAGCCCTCAGCCTAAATTTATACTCAGAGAAAATACTCCTGCTCCCCAGAGACACAGAATTGATTTAAGGAAAATATGCTGATGGCAATTCTTACTAAGTGTCTGAGCGACCTTCATCTTTTTTTTTTAAGAAAGTCTGGAATGTTAAGAACATTCAGTAAAAATCATATCTCACGGCCTACCCTCCCACTCCTGCAATCACTCTCATAAACCGCAGAAGGCTTACAGCCATTATTGTAGCCACTGCCATAACTCCAAATCAGCTCCTGCTCACTACTGCCGCCACTCCCACTCACCGCTGCGGTCAACCCATACCCCAAAGCCTGTTCCTCCTTGTTCCCATGCAGAGGCTAGGGGATCTTGTGCTGCAGGGGTGTTGGCAGCACCATAGGTTGCTGCCGAAAGCCTTCTTCGGGGCGACAGACCTCTCTAAGGTATGGCTTGGACATAAGCACGGGGCCATGTCCGTGGCAGAAGTGGGCATTGCTGTGGTAATGCGGGTGTTCTTGAGGAGGACCAGGGCTGACACCCCCAGGGGCGGAGTGGCTACGACAAGGCAGAGCCTTGGCGGAGTGAATGTCTTCGGGCTCGGAGGTGCTGTAGCGGACATGTGGGTAGGGCGATCCCACGTCCTCTTCGGGGGTCCAGGCTTGGCTGGGAATGGAGTCCAAGGTGTCGGTTCGGCCTGGCGGCTCCGAGGGTGGAGCACACTGGCTCTCGCTCAGGGAGGACACACCGCTGCTGGCGCTGCCTGACAGCGTCGAGTTACTGCCGTCCAGGCCGGAGTGGAGGATGGTAGGTGAGGCAGGGATGGGGTGAAGGGGAGACTGTAGGAAGGATCGAGACACAGAGAATTGCAGAGAAAAGCCACCGACAGCCCGTGAGAGGGAGCCAGCCGTCACGAAACATAACCCATGGTCATTTTTCAAACGAAACAGAAATACTGTATGATGCACACGGAGAAATAAACGTGACATTCAAAGAATTATTGGGTCACGCAGACGCACAGTTTAAGCAGCGTGTAACTCGGGTGAAACAATTTGGGTACCTTTCGTAAGGAGCGTGCGGGGAAGGCTGGATGGATGTCACTGACGTGGTGGTGCGCCGCGTCGAACTGCATCGAGAAGTGTCCTGATGGAAAACGAACGCCAACAGAAAAGGGACTGGTGAAAACGAACGGCACAGCGAACGATGTAAATAGTTTAGTCAGCGCGTCGTCCACAGTGCTCTTTCACGCATCTGTCAAGGAGGGACAACGAGGACGGGGGAGTAACCGTCACCTGTACACATTAAAGGAGACGGAGCCTTTATGGAGCACAGTTTGAGAAGCTGCACGGCAGTAAAGCGTGACTATTTCACGATAACGTGACGAACGGGCGCAAGAAGAGCAGCCCTCCGTGAAAAAGGTAAGCAGAAACTCGCTGAAAGAGACTCACCTCTCTCTGCCACCGACAAGTTAGGATCACTGCATGGCTTGCACGGGCCAGTCTGCTGGAATAGCGAGCGCTGGAAGTTAGTTGGCTGAAAACAGGGAAAAAAGCGTTCGCACGTTTGGACACGAATGTCGGAAACAACAACAACACGGCTGCGTTCAGGAAGAGGCGCCGATAGAAACGCTTACTTGCCTCCAACTTCCTGTGACATATCGGGCAATTCTAGTGCAGGACGTATCTCCGAAATACACGTACCTGTTCGTTTTCACATGCACCAGGGTACATGGCGTTGCCGGCTCTCTCCTGGTGCCGAGGCATCAGCATCAGAAGCTCACGATTGGGCCTGTACTTGTCTGGCATGGACGGGGATCCTGGTAGAGGAGCGGAGGGAATAAAACAAGAGGTAGAAGCTGGGAAGGCACGGCAGCGTACGAGCGTTCCATCCGCAGTCATCTGACGGCGGCTTCATCAATCCAGTCGTTCATTTACATTCATTGACATAGACTGTACTCATACATTGACCGCGAGTCCAATCAGATCATAGTTCCCACAGAGAGACTCGCGAACGTATGCAGCAACACGCGTGATCCGAGACGCCACGATTCACCTCTTCCGCTAGAGTGGGCCGAGTTGATCATCTGAGAGGGCGCCGAGTGCGTTGAGCTCAGACTGGAGGAGGAGGGGCTGAGCTGCATCACCAAATGGTGAGGAAACACAAAAAAAAAAAATTTGAATAAAACTCTTCGGGAAGACAGAATATTTTGCTTTGGTGAAAAGAGAAATGTATGGATTTGTTATTTATTTCTTAGAGCACAGATTTTGCTGCTAAACAGCAATATCATCAAGAACAATGAATGCAGATGCAAAAAAATTCAGTGATTCTGGTGCAAATAATCTTTCATCGCAGGGCTGAAGGTTGAAAGTGGTCGTTGATATAGCTCTGTTGACATGGTAACCGTCTCGGTGTCGGGTTGGGACGACGCGCTGGAGAAACACACCTGCATGCGCATGAAGTCGTCACTGTGGTCCCCGGTCAGACTGTCTGTCATGATGGCCAGGTTCCCTGTCTCACTGGAGGTATGCGAGGAAAGGGAGGAGGACGACTGGCGGAAGGAGCCCAGCATGTTCATGTGTCTGAAGCGAGAAAGATGGCAGGACGTAAACGCGAGGCTTACGAAATCCGTTTCCAGCAGCCTTGCTGGCGGTCCGCCGCAAGGCGCCCCGAGCGGGACACGAACCCCAGACCCACCGGAGAGCAGGACCCGGTCCAACCCACTGCGCCACCGCCCCCTGGATATAAATCCATTTCTAATTTATTTAAATTAGTAAGCAAAAGAGAGAGCCCCACTCTGACATGAAAACAAGAATGTGTATGTGTCTGACTGACCCATGCGTATGCATCATTCGGGGGCCTTCAGCATTCGTCGGGAGACCTCGCAGGGAGCTGAACCTGGAGCATGTGGGACTCAGCTTCTCCAGGCCCGGTGTCCCCTGCAACACAACACGGACAACCACACCCCCTGAAGGGACAAGCTCGGTCGCGTGAACAACGGCACGGCATTCGGTGAAAAGGGTAATAGGGACGTGAAACATTTCTCATATCCTAATGATGGATCTCCTGAACCACAGCGAAGAAACTCACGCGACAGAAGCCGCTCCTCATCATGTAGAACTGATCCACCAGTTTCTTGTGAAGGGGACGCATGTCTGGGTGCACCAGCCTTTCGTGGACTGCCAGTCCTGCTCCCAAGATGTGAACCTGATCATCAACCCCACAAACAAACATCCGCAATCAGTAAGTGCCATCGCATGGCTCGGAATTGTCTTATTCAGGCCAGTAAGTCATTTATTAATGAGCCCATTTATAAACTCATACTCCAGCCTTCAGCCCCTGCTAAGGGCAAGGCATACATACCGTACATTGATCATCATTCACAGCAGCATGTCCTTGCTGACATGTAGAGGTTAAACAAGGGGAAGGTGTTGGTGGTGGGGTGTCTCGCTCAAAAGTGCTAAGCAGTCTAATTCCCCCCCCCCCCCAGTATTTCCGTATAACTACATTTCAGGACTATAACTAATATTTTTGGTCCTCCCAAATACCTGAGAAGCTACTGGCCTCACCTGCTCCTGCATAGCAGCTCTCAGCTTGCTGATCCGCTGCACATCCTGCGGATGGCTCTCAATGTAGTCCTCATCGAAAAATGCCTGGACGGGAACCACTTTTTAGGACTCATTCCAGTCCTAATTCAAGGTTAGCCTTCATAGGTCAAGGTGTTAAACGGATGTATTATAATAACTAGGCTAAAAGGAAAAGCACTGGACCGTAACACAGTGAAAGAAACCTGTAGGACCACATTTAGGAGCCGATGAGGCAGTCAGTCACGTCATAAACGCTTATAAATGTGCAGTGTTTGTCGGACGTGCTGGCGCACCGCTTAAAATTAAAACAGCTAAACACACGGCTGCGGTCTTTTCACAGTTGCAGGTATTTCGTGGTATGATCCAACTTGAATGCGTAGCAAGAAGCGAAAGATGTCGAGCATGCTAAACGCTTTCATAATCTCGGAAAGGCTTAGCAAGGTTTTACGCATCTAGAGCGACAGCAAGAGACTTAAAATGTCACGGAAGCGCAGTTATTCCGTACAGCTCTGTAAAATGGCACAATAAATATATTACGCAGCGTTTCCACAATCTGTAATATGCGTCATCGCTTAATTGGTTCTTAAAACGACAACTAAAAGGAGTACATCCTCTACGTTTAGGAACTGAGATCATTAGAAACATTAGAGGTAACAGAGGCAAGTTTTAAAGGTATTATAAAATAATACTGAAGCTTTTGGAATATATACTTGGTAAAATCACAGTATCGGTACGGCTTGGAGCAAGTGCTGATGGGAGCGCTGATTGGAGTCTTTTGCAGCATCGGTGACTTGGTCCTTGTTCTTTGAAGAGATCACGCAGTGTCCCCCTCACCTCTTGGTATCTGGCCACTCCCCCGTTGACAGCGGCATCGATCACCCCGTTCAGACACATGCTGAGCTGGTTGACGTTGCTGTGCGGTGGCCGGTGCTGGTACTGGCCGATGAGCATGCGGAGCTCCTGGTTCTTGTTTTCCACCACAGAAATGGCATTCTCCACAGGGCTCACTTCCACCTGTCACACACACACACACACACACACACACAGCCCTTTATCAGTGGGAGTTGAGTCACACTCGGTGCAGGCAGGTGTTGGAGTCACTCTGCATATCGGGGACTGCACCGCTGTGAATTCATGGCATCCTGGTTAATGGCACTCACCAGTTCACGCTTCTCCACCTGTGCCCAGCGCGAGATGCTTGGCAGGGGATGAGAGAGGGTCAAAGTCGTCCGTTCGATCCACAGGCTCTGAGCGAACACAGACAGATCACATTCCGCAATATCATACTAACGATTCGGGAAAACCACCTAAAAAAAAAAAAAAAAAAGCCAAAACCCACACGAGCCGAGTTACACGAGGAACGGAGTGACCAGAAATGATGCGGAAAGTGCAAATATGCATATTTAGTTATTACTTTTGGTAGCTCATCCAAACACTGGATTTGATTTACAGCACTGGGCAGGAGTCGGACACAAAGCACAAGGACCGCGACGAGGGAAGGAAAACGAATGGAGCGGCCACCTTGATTTCGTTCTCTCTGTCCTTCATGCCCTTGTGGAAGGGACGGTCAAAGCGGAAGCGGCGCACATTGTTGACGCGGTAAAAACTCTTGATGCGATCCGAGACGTGGTCCATCTGTAGCACGTCAGCATTTTCCGTCACCGGAGTGACTGCATAAATCTGTAGGTCTGAAGGAAGCGGCGTTAAGGGCGTGAAAGACCTCAAACACAATAGCTCACGTACAAAGCGAATATCCGCAAGAAATGTAAAAAAACAGACAAAAAAAATGCACAAACAAATCGCATGGACAGGAAACACACACACACACAAAACTGCCGACACAAACACACGTAGGTCCAGACAGAGACAAAATTTGTTTATCTGCGTAGGATACATTGACCATCGTATTGTAAAATGGAGTCATCCGGTTGACTAGCGTGCTGCATGGCAATTGCTTCCGGGAATTCTCCCAGCATCCTCTGCTGAAAAGCTTCAAGTCTCTCATAGTCATGTCCCCGACACACGAACTCCTTGTTCTGGTTCGAATGTTTTCAGAAAGAAGAGAGAAAAGAAAGGTCAAAGGAACGAAACGTCGACGACGGTTTACGGACGTCGGCGCTGCCGGCCGGCGGGATCGTTTTGCGTCGATGTGCAACGAGGGGAGGGGAACTCACCCTGAGGAAGAAAGGGAATTTCTTTCCATAGAAGCCCACCCTGAAGAACTCAGGTTCCAGACGTGGCTGCTCCAGGATATTATCGTAGTAAGTGGCTTCCAACTTCTGTGAACAAAAAAGGACGAGCAACTTTTTCGGAGCGACCGTACCGATGTTCCGGAACTACTGCCGGTCACGTTCACGTGAAATTAATTCCCCCCCCAGTCCGGCACGGATGGCAAACGTTACAGCTGAAAGACCAGCCGGAGCTCCTCGCTTACCCGTATCCAGCTCAGGCTCTGGTAGTCGTAGGAAGCCTCATATTGAGCAGCCAGCTCACGACACACAGGGATCCCATACTCCCAAGCCTACACAGAGGTAGAGATGCCTTACTGTACTCCCGCCAAGTTACGCCCAGACCGAGGGTACGTACTAAGTCACGTTGGCCGCCTAGAAATAACTCCCAATAGCCGGAGCCGAGTCTCCGCGCATTTGGCTCACCTTTCCCTTGTTGAAGTAGTGGATGACCTTGCGGCTCAGGGCCTCCTTGCGCTGCCACTCGCTCTGCGCCGGGTAGTGGAGGAACTCCCTCAGAGGTCGAGGTTCCCACTGCAGCAACTCCCAGTAGAGGAGGAGAGTGAAGCCAGCCTCTGCAGAGGGACACGGAGCACAAAGGCACCAAGCAACAAGATCGATCGCGTCGCTGACGCACGACCTCGACGTGCTCCGTCTTCCGCAAGGATGCGCCTGCTGCTCACCTGCGTAGCTCTCCGTTTTCAGGTGCGCGTTACACAGTTTGTGGATATAGCGAATGTACAGCTCCTCTTTATTCGTATCGCACTTTCCAAAATTCTAGGGAGAGACAAAACACGACATCGAAACAACTTATTCGCGAAAATGGCCTGCGGGCAGAAGTCGAATCTCATCGGGACTATGAAGCTCCCGTTCCTTTTTGCATTTGTCGTCTTTATGTCTGCTGCACGGAGCGACAATTGCCTACGGGTAACCGCGATCGAAACAAGCGAATGAAACGTGGACTTGCTAATTCGACATGCCTTCAACGCCCGACGTGCCATCTTTGCCTTGTTTACACGGCGACGCTAACATTTCTATCCATGTAGACACTTAAAAGTTTTTTTTATTACCCAGGACGCGGTTTCAAATTAAATACAGCCGGCCAGCAATTTTGCAAGATTTTAACGTGATGCGGAATGCAAGCTCGGCAAGCAGTTACGAACGCGTGGCGTTTTTGGACAAATTTAAAGAAAATTAATTAAGGATACCAGCAGGTTAAATGTGCAGCCGGTTTTCTTGTTCTCTGCCTCATCTGCTTTCAGGCAGTTCCTGTAAGGATACAACAGGGGTACAGAGTCATATGTCAGCCGTTGTGAAATTTGATTACTGATATTTATGTAACTGGCAAATATCTGCATTTACATATATTGTACATTTTTTTTTATAGATGCGCATTACGTCTGAGTTCTGAGGAGTCTCTCGCTGAGCGCTGCACTTACTTGTAATCTAGCACACGCTCGGTAAGCCGCATGACTGACGTGACAAAGGAGCTGCTCATCTCCCTCCAAGTCTCCTGCTCGATGCGCTCCAAGAGACTGACGAAGCGCAAAGGCTCTTAATAAAAAGTCCCAGCAAATACACGACACAGACAGAATATGCTATACAGTGAAATAATACTCACGATAAAAATATTACAGGAAATTTCAGACAATTATTTCATTGTATACATTGTACAAATATCAAAGAGATTCCATCCATCCACCCACCCATCATCAAAAACTGCTTGTACCATGCAGGGTTGTGGTTGCCCAGAGCCTCTCTTGGAAACAGACTGAACAGCATACACCCTGATCAAGATACCAGTGCATTGTAGGGCAATCTCTCACACACACACACACACACAGATTCGCTCACGCGTGCAATGTAGAGTCACTAATCCACCTAACGTTTTAGGACAGTAGGAGGAAACCAGAGCACCCGGAGGAAACCCACACAAACAGAGGGAGATCATGAAACGCAAACTCCACACAGAGTGAGCTATGAGGCACTAGCACAACCTGCCGCACAACTGCGCCGCCCCCATATCAAATAGAAGTTATATAAAAATCACAAATAAAAGAAAGAAATAACCAATCTGGGCTTAGCTTGAGGCTCTACTGGAAGCCTGAGGGTCTGACAGGAAGTGGGCTGTCTTACCTGGGATATGGGCCAAAGAGCTGGGCACTAGTCCCCCGCAAAGCAGAGAGCAAAAAAGATGGTTATCTCACAGCAAAAGAATACAGCGATACTGCTAGGGCAGTGTGAATAAAGAAGGCGCTCAGATTTACAACAGGTCTGGCATGCAAGTATAAGAGGATGTCGATACCGATACAGAAAATAAGCTTGGGGCTCTCTACTCACAGCAGGTTGATGAGTTTGCGGTGGCTCTCATCCCCTTTTCCCTCTGACACCAGGGTGTCTAATTTGTCCGCCAGCTCGGCCTCCACCTGCACGCAGAGGATAAAGTAGCACACGTCGTGGTAGGGTGTCTACATTCAGCGGAGGCTAGATTCAGCGGTCTCGGTGGGAACGGGAGGGTGCTCACCTGTTTGAAGCTTCCACTCCTTCGCTGCTCCCAGTCCATCATGTCGTGGAGGATCGGGATCATGATGTTACGCACCTCGTCTTGCGGAACCAGCGTCACGCCCAGAAACGCCCCGATCGTTCCCGGGATAAAGTGTACCTTGTCCTCACCTGAGCGGCAAATCACCACAATGTGGACTTCCTTTCCACTGAAGACACGGAACTGAATATAGGCGTATTCTCAATATGTTAACTGAAAACTATGCTCTAATATTCTGTTCTGTTTATGCTGTCATAAATAAAGCTGCACTGCAGTTATACTCAGGCTATAAAGATAGAAACATTGCACAGCTAGAGCTGGTGAATTTACTTATGAGACCTGCGAGAGAAACATTCTTGCTGACAGCATGAAACACAGTCCTGGTTATTTAAACCAAGTACTTCTTTGAGGGCCTGTGATTACACACACTTATTTAGTCTCATACAGTTTGGTCCTGACACTGGGGAATCCACAAATTAGCTGCCAGAAGGATTCAGTTGTTTCAGGTTTGCCAGCTCTAATGCATTTGGCCTGAGACTCTCACTTTGGGCTTCTGTCATGTGGAGTTAAATTAGGAAAATCCTCATTTGCTGTATTGGTTGGAGTGGTTTTTCCGACGCTCAGCGTCAGCAACATTCCAAATCTCACACCATGTAATGGGTAAAATTAGAAGCCCTGGGTATTCGAGAGACTGGCGTAATTACAGTACTTGAAATGAAAAACACCTGTTTTTATAGTGATTTTTTTTATTCGGTTAAACGACCCCAGTCTGATGACAGTTTGAATTAATAATCTAAAAATTCATTCCGCAATGTGTCTGTGGTTCTACTGGGCGTCTTACCAAGGTTCTGCCACATGTTGTATAGGTCATAGGCCATTGTCACTCTCATATCTCCATACCTGCCAAAAATAGCTCTCATGATATTCACAGACATGGCGCATACATCATGTTTAATCACAAAAAATGTCTTCATGAATGTGAAAACTTCCACGGCGTTAGCGAACAGCACTTACTTGTCCAGCACTTTATTTCTCTTAGCCGGACTGAGAGCCTCAAGCTGAAGGCTGGGCTGGCTGATGTAGAGCACGGCAAGGCTGAAGTAGGAGCTCCACACCTGCCAGAGGCCACAGAAGCACGGTGAGAACCGATCTTCCTACACCCGGTTACACCAAAGCACTCGGGGTCCTTAATCCCCACATCGAACCGGCGCGGTGAGAGCATCGGCGGTACGCATATGAATACAAGGTGCGCCAGAAAGTTGAGGTTCCAATCTTTGGAAGAGGGCTGCTATTTTAAAGCTGAAGAAGTGAGCTGCTAAGCGCATCATTGACCAAGACCTCTTTATGTGCCTGACTCTGTGATCCTAGAGACCTGTTCTTTAGAGAACCTTACGGCACTTATTGCCCCATCCTACCTCCCCTGCTAGAGCAAGACTGACTTGACCAGCAATTCTTGGTGTCTGACAAAATGAATGGTTGAGTTACTGGGCTTTGTGGTGAATTTTATGAGGTGGAGAAAACACTGCACTCTTCATTTGCGGGCCTCCACGACCAATTCTTTGTTTATTCATTTATTGGAAACTTGAATGTGTCACCGTTAAAAAAGATCATTCCTGGCACAAAAAAATGTGTCCTTCTACAGGTACTTTTCTCTATGGAATTCCTCTGAGGTTCAGATCCACAGGGCCCCCAAAAAATGGAAGGGTAGAACTCACCCAACTATTTACACCACCGAGTCTGAATTTCCCTAGCAAATTCAATCACCTTGAAGTCAAAAGTGGCTCCGGAGAAGTTTTTACGCAGGGCGAGCGACAGCTGCTGGGTTGTCTTCAGAATGATGCTGCAGGAAGACACACACCGGCATTACATGCAAAACACACTCCCCAAGTCCCTCGGAAACAAACGAAATTTTACAAAACCTTTGCGGTAGCAAAAATGGCACAATATCTGTCTGAACATGCATGTATAACCTGTTTTCTTAAGCTCCTCCGGAATTTACCCCTTGCCACTTCTCCATGAGATGTCCTCACATCCACTCGAACGCCAAAAAAAGGCAGAGTGTTCGATATTAAAAGAACACTCAGCCAAGCACCTGATAGGCCCGTAGGTGGTACTTATGCAACGGCCAGCCAAAATACACGGGCCAACAGGAATCCTCCCCCCGGGGACGGAACTGTGCCAATCGTGCTCGACAGATTTTCCAAATCTCAATCAGCAGATGATAGAGCTCGGACCTGAACTGCGGTCCAAGCTGTACGACCCTCTACTCAGGAGGAGCACCATTACCGACTGAGCCGGTCTGTCGATCCGACCTTGAAATATCACCGTGGAGTGGATAGACGCTGCCGTATCGCTTATTATAAGACTAAAGGGCCGTTACATTTTATGTGCCTAAAATAACTGTATACTGCAATGAATGCATGAAAAACATGACTGGGTAATGAAAAGCTAAGCTGAGCTGCACTTACTGGCTGGTCAGTAGCCTCAGCACAGCCCAATCCCTCGGAAACACGCTGAGCTTCATCAGGTTACGGAACATGCAGAAAATTCTCAGCAAGAACTCCTGGAAGAGAACACGTGCACACGCATTCGTGCTTTCACCTTTACCGACAGAATCCGCTTCTGCCGTAAAGAGGTAGGACAGTTGGCGCTCACGGTGTTTTTGAGACCAAGGGAATCCAAAGGAAAATGCTTTTCTTTTTTAATCAAAACTGACGATAATTCTTTTTGCCAAACCGACTTGAGCGCCTATCATTCCAAATTAACATAAGCAGTGAAAACTTCTATTCTGTGGCAGCGTAATGTACCATTCACAGAAGTTAACCGATGCTAACATATCCCATCACCTTGAGCTCATCTTGGCTCTGGAAGTTGTCAAGCAGGTGCTGGAAGTGGACGTCTGACATCTGAGACAGGAGAGACAGGAGGCAGGATACGTACTCTCCCTGCCAATAAGGATAAGAGAAACAGGAAAACTAATGAAGTGTCATGTTTTACAGGAAATATAATAGTGCCCTTGGCTTGAGCAAAACCAAGAACAGGGAGGAGAGCTCCAGAAGGTCTGGAACAATGTTTCCACATTTCCAAGGTCGTAAAAGTAGGCCAGCGCAGTTTGCTGATGGTACAAGCAGCCACCTCAATGACGTGATGCGTTTCGACATTTACATCACTTCATTTGTCAGACGCTTTTGTCCAAAGCGACTTGCAGTGAACTCTACGCAGTGTTGTCAGCCCACACACCTTATTCACCACGGTGACTTACACTGCTAGATACACTACTTACAATGAGCTACTCACCCATACATCAGTGAAACACACTCTCTCTATCACTCACACACTATGTGTGACTCAGAATCACCTGAAGAGCATGTCTTTGGACTGTGGGAGGAAACCAGAGCACTTGGAGGAAATCCACACAGACACGGGTTGAACGTGCAAACTCCACACAGACTGAGCGGGGATCCAACTCGCATCCTCTTGCAACAGCCAGTGTGAGACAGCAGCGCTACTCGCTGTGCCACCGTGCCACCCCGCGCTGTACATTTAACCTTTCGAACTTGGGTTAGCTCTACCACCTTGCAGCTGATGGACTCACATCGCTGGTTCCACTTCATGCTACAATAGCTGGCGTGGTTTAGAATTTCAGCAACAAATTTCAGTTTATATTCTCCGCCTCGATACTCTTGAGAGCGGCGCTCGCACGAAAACAGGAAACCCTCAGTTCTCTGCTGTCGTGTTTCACTTGTAGAACTTGCCGTGGAAAGACTAAGCATCGGACCAGCGGCGCAGCGGTAGAGCGGTTCGGTGACACTAGAGTGCAGCCACATTCCGCGTTGCTTCGGAAAGTTAACATTTTAACCAAGCAGCACTGAAACACCGCCGATGTGCAGACATTAAAATCAATCGGCACTTAACAGCAACATGCAAAAACTTTGGGACCATTAAAAATGTATAATTTGTATCAAATGTGATTCACGCTGGCGGAGCAGTGGGTTTGACCGGGTCCTGCTCTCCGGTGGGTCTGGGGTTCGAGTCCCGCTTGGGGTGCTTTGCGATGGACTGGTGTCCCGTCCTGGGTGTGTCCCCTCCCCCCTCCGGCCTTGCGCCCTGTGTTGCCGGGTTAGGCTCCGGCTCCCCGCGACCCCGTATGGGACAAGCGGTGCAGACAGCGTGTGTGATTCATGCGAAGTCTGAAACTGACAAATGGAGTTCAGTTTAAAAAATCTATTAAAGATCCCTTAAAAAGTCCAAATACGCTTGTTTTTGGAACTTAATAGTAATAGTATTGTTTTAGCTCTGTGTAATTTCACTTAGTATCAATTGGCAGACTTTTGAGGAGGGAACCAGGAGTGGTTAGGACAGCGCCTGACGGACACTCACGGTGATCTCAGCCGTACACTGCGGGCAGCGCTGCCCCCGAGAAGCCTCCGGGGAATGGGACTTGCTCATGATGGCCTGCAATGTCTGCAGGAGGACATCAAGCAGACTCTCAACCATCATCTCCACCTCCTCCTGCACTGATGTCTCCTGCGGTAAAGACAGAGAGGACGGAGAATGAGAAAGGGAAATCGGTGCAAAGAGAGGCGGAGGCATAGAAGAAATGGGCGGCTCGAGAGAATGTGGAAGAAAGGGAGGGAAGCGAAGGTACATGAGGGGGGTACCAGCCTTTCTTCTTCATCACAGTTTATTAAAGGGACCCTCATCGGGGCCAATCGGATTCATCATTCGAAAAGCCTTTAAAACACCAAGGCATTTGTGTGATTTGTTGCCCGTCCCTTTGTTTTCGTCACACTTTTCCAGGATTCCAGTTTTTTCGTAAAAGCATGTCTTTTTTGAGAGCCAGTTAACCATAGATCTAACTATCACCACTGATCAATGCCCACATGTGCATTTCTGTGTGCGCGTGCCAGTTACCAAGGAGCTGGCTTTGATTAAGGAAAAGATGCTGCTGAGGATGCCAGAACAAATGAGCAGCTCCCTCTGCTGGCGAAGGTGGAGATGGATGTGGTGGAGGACAACGGGAAGCAGGACCCTCCGAGACTCTGAAAGACGAAGAGAGAGAGAGAGAGACGGACGTGGCGTAAATGAAGACGACGCGATGATTAAAACAGCGACTGTAAAAATTTCCAAGAAGAACCAGTGCCTGTACGCCGGCAGCAGCTTCACCTGCAAAGGAGAAGAGACGGCTGTCCACGGTGCCAGCGATGGACTGCAGCTTGACTACGTCCATGGACTGGCCCATGTGCACCGTGCTGGGCATGCTGCTCAGAGTGCCCCTCACCAACTCCGCTGCCTCCTGAACCGTGAACACGGGCAGCAGCTCGTCAAAGACGGCAGGCAAGGAGCTCAGCAGCGCCACCTGTGGCACGACAAGGAACAGCAACGGTCATTTCGACATTTCTGTTGAAGTTCCACTTTATTTATTTATTTTTTTAAATTTGTTTTTTTTTTTTTTGAGTTTAGGGAAACTTGTGATTTTCCCTCTGATGGCTGACTCTTGCTGTTTAAAAGGAAGGCTGTGAAGCAGGTAGAAAACCGAAAGAACAAAGATGCTGGATTGGGAACTTCTGCTTAGTGGGGGGGGGGGCGCTGTTACTTACTGAGATGAAAGCTAGAGCCCTAGGGCTGCACACAGCTAATGGAGTCACTTTGCTGTCCAGGAGGAAACTGGAGGCTCTAGGGCACAGTGGTGGGTGAGTGGCAGGCAGATGGATAGGGGAAATTGTCCACAAATACCAGGGGGATAAAGGATTAAAGGGGCAAGGAGACAAAATAAAATAAATTAAAGCAGCTAAATAAAAGCTGAAAACAATTCTTTTTTTATATATATATATATATATATATATATATATATATATAATATATATATATATATATATATATATATATATCTCAAAAAAAATGTGTTGTCTTTATTTGTTTTTAAGTATGAGCCAAAAGAGAAGAACTTTTTTCTAGTAACTTCCTTCACATGACTTTAAGGTCAAACATAATTACCCATCATTCAATACAATTCTGCGCATGTGAATCAGACTTATTTTGCTGGAAACCTTCAAAGGAAAGTAAATTCAGACAAGGGGAAAAGTAGAAGGAGTTAATTTCGTTTTCTAACCTAAACCAATTATCTAATGACCATTCGGGTCAAGAAAGCGACAAAATGCGATTCCTGGGCGATTGTGCATATCCCACGAATCTTCATACTTTCTCAAGATGAATACTCCACAGAAACCGGGCTTCTTAAATCACAGCTGTCAAGACCTTTTAGTATCTACAGGGACAAGACAGTATATCGCACTCCACATCTCTTGTCTGCATGAGCTCTGGGAAGGAATAGCTGGGATGCGACACCACGACTAAGACGCTTCAGGGTATCTGTTCAAAACCCCACGGGTTACGTACGCCTAGTAAGAGTGGAACCGGATCCCAGGCCACTCCTAAGTGGTCTAAAGCACCTTGACGGGAGTGGGAGAAACGAGCAAGAAGGTGAACGTGTAACAGGTTGCATAGTGACTACACAGGGGTGTAGCTCAATGATCATAAATCATTAAGAAGCTTAACTAAAATGTTTTTGATTTGGAACTAAACCAGCTATGGACAGATCCAGGTATTAAAAAGCGCAGATACTGTATACTCCCGATACCTGCTTCTGCGCTGACTTCTCCGTGTTTGTATCTGTGATGGTCTTCATTTATTTTTTTTTTTTGCGATCTCCATTTATATCTGTATCTGTCAGCATTTATGTCTATACTAATATTTGTGTCAGAAGGTGAGCTCTCACGCGTTGGGTGTTTTTTCACAACGTCTGTGTGGTTACCTGTAGTCACACCCGTCTCCGACCGTGTTTGTGACACTGACTGTGACCGTACCGGGTTTGGCGAACGCCTCTGACCTGCGTGAATATTAGGTTTTCCGAGCTGCGGCTATCCAGGCTCAAGACAAAGCGGATGGACTGGAACAGCTCCTGGATGCTGGCCCGAAACTGGTCCTCCTCCATCCCACAAGTGGCCTGGGAGTACAGGGTGCGGGACTGGACGATGAACTTGAACAAATAATCCAAAGCCTGCGGTGGGGAGGGCGATGAAACAATGAGACGGGGAGAGGGCTGTTTTGTTCCTCAACAAGACAACAAAAACGAAATGATGAGTCTCATAATCAATTCAGATGTTATGCTTTCATGACAAAATTCTAAATTAATAGAACTACCTCTAACTGTACGATCCACGGCCTCCCCGACCGGATCTTCTCACTTTCTATTCGCTCGCTGCCTCCGAACCACATGCTGATCATAAGATTTTGACCACCCAGTCCCGGTTTCGCCGTGCCCTGATCTTATCTTCTAACCTTACCCTCATGGCCTCCTGAATGTGGTCCTGTCTGGTCACCTCAGCCGAACGCTCCATGTACCATTTCAGACAGCGAATGAGTTCCCTGCACAGAGAATCGGAGGAACAAAGGGAATCGCGACGGCAACAGGAAAAGCAGCGGAACTGGAATTTTGGACACTACGAGATTCTCAGGAAGTGGGGAGAAAGAAGCTAAACGAATACGTGACATTTTACTGGCATGTAGAGGAGGAGAACTTATGTTGTATGAGCAAAGCGGGAAAAATGTCTATTCTGATTGTGTTTTCCATAAAATTAAATCAACAATCATGTTTTCACCAAGAATACCAATAAGATTGCCATATTACTTCATGGACAACTGTAAATACAATCATTTCCAGGAAATTACTTGAATTACTTAAATGAAATATGTTTTTTTGTACAATACAGCATTGGAAAACTTGACCCAAAAGTCAGAAAAAGCAAAAAAAAAAAAAAAAAAAAAAAAAAAAAGAGAAAATGAACTTAAGAGTCCTCTCCAGCTCCCTTTTTTTTTTTTTTTTTTTTTTTAATCAGGACTGAGATGCTTACTTATATGCCAGCGCTCCAGAGAAGTGGTTGTGGATGTAGGTGTCTGTGATGGAGCGGAAGTGAGAAAACCTGCCTTCCCGCAGCAAGTTGATGACAAAAACCTGGGAGAGCAGGCAGACAGGCCCAAGGAAGGGATATCAGACTGGGATTAAGGCACAGGCAGTTAAGTCCCTATGGCGTGAGAACCAATCTCCATCTGTTGGCAACCCTAAATTAGCACTGCCTTTTCAATCAAGCACGCGTACGAACGCATGTCACAGCCTCTTGGTTTCTGGTTTACTCAGGAAGGATAATTGCAGCTGTAAAAAAAAACAACTGATCAAAGTCATGAGATGATTCACTACACTAAAAGCTAATGAGTCACATTTTCATATTGTGCGCTGAGCTTCAGAACAAGCATTCTTTCCGTTCGGTCTTACCAGCGACTGAAACACCAAAGGGCCGTATTTGTCAGTATTGTCCTCCAGGATGGAGAACAGCGTGTCCAGGATATTTTGCAAAAACTGAAAGGTAGAACGGCACAGAGAGCGCGTTTTAAAGTCATCTTAAATTTCGAGCTGTAAAAAAAAAAAAATACACCGTTGCGTTCCTGCATTTATTTTAGGGCTCGTCTTCGAGGGCTTCGCATTCGATCTAAACGCAACGATCTCGAAATCCGAGCGGATAAAGGCTGGCTTCAGTTCAGCTCCGCCGCTTTCTGTTCTAGTACTATCTGGTCTAATACAACGTGGCCTCTGCTTTTTTGCACGAGTCCTCTCACCTTGACGATTTCCTCTCCGCCGATATAGCGCAGCCTGCCCAGGATGTCCATTACTCGGTCAGGGTGGGATTTCCAGTTCAGCAGGGCCAGCACGTCGACTGGAAACGACAAAAAAAAAAAAAAAAAAAAAGTGAGGACAGCATGTCGCGGCACCGAAGGCTTCGGCACGCGTCTACGAAAAGGGCCACGCTCAAGGCTACCGTTCTGCGTGAGCTTGCTGGAACACAGCTGCGTGGAGACCCAGAGCAACTCCTTGGGGCTGCGCTGGAAGGTGGGGCTGGCAGTGGAGCCGGGGCAAGCGCTGAGGTCCTCTTTACAGCAAGGCAGGCCCAGGTAGAGGGCGTGGTTGCTGAACGTGGTGTTCTCGTCACACTGCAAAAGGTAACTCTTGAGTTACGAGGGGCTGCTAAAATAACGAGATTCAGCAAAACTTGATTTTATCCCTAGTAATTATACAACGCACAGCCAACGCATGGAATACAGCACAGAGTATCACATTTTCCTCTAGGGTAATCTGGAAACCATTTTCACATGGCCACCAATTTTTATTTTTATTTATCTGATGTTGGCACGCAACTACTAGGCGTCCTCACTTTGTAGACGTAGAGCTCGTGGCTCTCATCCGCCAGCGTGGTTCCATCCTCCCGCATGAGAGGGGTGAAGGCGAAACCAAAGAGCTTCTTCTCCCCTCTGTCTTTAGCTGCGTGATAACAAAGCGAAACACAGAGTAACACATCCAGACAGCAGATGCCATTCGGACGCGATAAATATGAGCATTATTCCCTTCGCGTGCGATTGTTTTCTTGAGAGAAATCAGTATTTAAGAAGTGAAGAAAATTACTCGTCTGTAGATGTGCGATTTTCTAATAACAGTCTATATTTTATATATGTTTAGCGGCTGGTAGAATCTGACTAAGCCTTACAGTTCATTTATTTCGCATGATTTTTAACCGGTAAATGCAGATGAGCGGAAAGGAAATTATAGGAGGCGTCTCACTGGAACAGTGGCGTAGCTCGAAGCGCAGGTGGGAGCCCCGGAAGCGATCGAGGGGAATGGACAGCTTGACCATTTCGCTCCAACGGGGGGCATTGTTGTGGTAGAATACAAGAGAGTGGTATTCGCTGGCGCTGGGCTCCCCAGCACCCAGGCTCATACAGTCCTGGAGAGGGGAAGACGGATGCAGGATGTTATCATTATCTGCCTGTCAACCAGTCCCATCCAACCCACCTCATAATGAATCACTGCTTCTTTCTCAGAGTCACACAGAAAAAGCCTGTCACTTTGCAATGCGCCATCAGACAATTAAAGGCATGAACAGCAAAATACACCTGAAAACCACCGTTCTTTCAAGAGAGACCAGGCACGCTCAAAGCAGTAATATCGACGGTAATAATATTCGGGAGCAATTCGAAAAGGAGGCAGAGAGAACCGAAGGAAGCGTGTACTCACTTTAAGAATCTGCCCATCTGCATACAACACGTACATGGTGATCTCGATATTCTTCTGAACGCTCTTGCCTCCCTTCTCGAACTCTCCTCGTTCCAAGGTAAGGTAGAGGTCATTGCGAACGTCACCTGAAAGACAAACGAAGGGCAGCCTCGCCACAAACCCGAGACTTAAACCCGCCTGCTTCACCCGCTTGAGCGAAACCCCCGAAACCACAGAGCCCGCCCTAGAATTAAAGCCGATTTTGAAACGCGCGCGTCACGCGGAACACGGGGAGCCGGGACGGCCGAACCCAAGCGCGGCGTCGTTTGTCAGGAGATGAGGGATGAGGCGAGTTTTCGGTGTCGGGGACAGGCGAACGGGACAGGCACGAGGATCTGTGGACGCGGTCGGGAAACGGAGCGAAGGGTCGAGAAAACCGGAGGCCGCGAACGAAGAGTTAGCGATGCTTGCGCACGAAGGGTCACGGGAAAGGGCGGCTGTCCCTGACGAGATTCCGCAGGGGTACGGGAGCTGAAGAGGGTCTTTATGCGGCGAGCGATTACTCGCGAGTTAGCGCGGAGTCAGGTGTTGCTGCTTGCGCCGTGGGCGTGGACGTGACAGCGCGCCCTTGAAATTGCCTTCGCTCTCCGTGCTTATTCGTAGTATTTGCCCCTGTATGCCGTGTTAGCGTTCAGATTCCCGTTTAGGCAAAATGCAACAATTTATACGAGACAGCTACGTCTCAGCAAGATAAGATGAATAATATTCCAGTATGCCAGGCTTCCCAGACGTGTAGTGGGCGAAGGGTCTGGTTTACGCATTATGTAACCACAGTACGTATACTGCTGGTACTCGCAGTCCTCGGCTCTGCGCGCAGCGAGCACGCAGCAGGCCTACACGGGCTAGAGTCCGCCAGCTGCCGGCCCCCTACCCTCCTTCTGCAACCGCATCCCACTCTTCCTCCCTCCTTCACTGGCTCGGGAGCTGCTAATTGAGCTCCGGCCAGCTGAAGTCACATCCCTCGCGGATGCTGTTCTGACCGATCAACAAAAGCGAGCGCCGCTGCACTGCGCTCCACGAGCTCCCTTTCAGCGCTTGCGGTCACGGCCATTGCGGTTTGATCATTTCTTCCCTTACAGGTTCCTCTTTGTCTGGGAGAGAAAAAAAAGCAACTTTTCACAACATGTACGCGGCAAACTTTGCATGGATGTTACGCAACACGTGTAGATACCATATTTTACGCAACACAGCTCTCGTGCGGTATAACCAAAATGATGTTTAGTGTCCTTCGGTTACTTTCCTTTGGTACGTTAAATATTTCATCGGCGCAAATGAATCCTACGGGGAGTCGGCCGCAGCGCTAACAGGCTTCCTGCGCTAACGTGAATCCGAAACATTCACTCCGCATTGCAACAACAGAACTCGCGAATGCCAGGCTGCTGGAGGACACGTTTGTCCGCAGGTGCTCGTGTGTTTTCTCAGCACGATACCAGCCGAGAAACAGAAAAAGATCGTTCTCACCTGCGCGGTTTCGGAATAAATCACCGCTTAGCTTCAAGTCTTTATTCAGCTGCGTGACTTGTACGCGCTGCATCGCGCAGGCTTGTCTTAACAACTTGGTAATAAATGGAGACAAGCTCCCTAAAGTCATGTGTCAGGAATCTGAAAGACTGCATTTCACACATGCGCCGGACAAGTACATCAGTTGGTACTCAGCACCTATTTACCCAGCCTTCTGAAAACCTGTGGACGCCTTTAATATATACAAAAGAACAGCAGATCTGCTGCCTTTGCTGCTTGTTTTAGCACATGAATACTGATTGGTTGCATAAAGATCAAATAAAATCATGTGTCTGCTATACTGACAATCACACTGTGGCCGTCTGAATTTTGATAGCAACACAAAATATCTATTCTGTGCCCGTCTGACGGCCTCTGTGCCGAATGATTATCGGTCCGGTACGATCTTGTTCCGTAGAGCATGTTGCAGTGATGAATGACCCCTGCATCAGCACTGTGCTCTCAGCTCAGTTTCCTGCCAAGTGCATCACATTCACATAAAGGTGGTGCTTCACAGCTTTAAGCTGAACCACAGTATAAAAGTGACCGTAAAATCGAAAAAAAAATCTAAGCAAAGGCATTGTTAAAATGGTCGGTATTATGGATAATTTTATAATACAATAAAAGTTCTGTTATCTGACAGAGACCTGACTGATGCTTGATTTTTCCTGATTTCCGTTTGTCACGTACAATGTAAATGTTGCTGAGCGCTAAGCTTTATCCGAAGCGCATGCACCAAGAGCTACACAATGGAGCCACGTATCAGTGTTCAGCTGCTGATTCTATCATTGCCAACCCGGTCTTGCTTTCTCTAGGAAACTGTTTCCTCTACAGTAGTAACACTTCCCACATACCGTGGCCGTAGTCTCCGTACACCCCCTGTGCGTGTACCTGGAATGACGACCTCCGGGAAGCCCAGCTGTCGAGTGACCGAAATACCCCGGGTGAAAAGTCCCGGGTGCTCCCTGCGAATCTGCTCCGTGTCTCCGTGCAAGAACTGGAGGGATATTATCAGACCTGCCGGGAATTTTGGAAAAAGACACGGTGACATTTGAGGTGTTCCTTGCCACGCAAACAAATAAAAAGAATGGCGGATAGAGACCGATTCAAAAAAGTGAAGGAGGATTCCTCGAGAGGAAAGAAATAAAGAAGATTCAGGGGAGGCAGAATCATTAGCCACAGTTCAAAAAAAAAAAAAAAAAAAAAAAACAGGGGTTCGCTTACAGTATCGACAAAGATGTTAATGGCCATCGTGGTTATTGATGACACCAGAAACTCTTTTAGAGTCTGGATGTATGAGTCTATTGTTTATCATTGTTGACTGAGGGATCTTTAAAGAATTCACCTGTGTGCTACAAACGCTAGATGAAGGCAGTGGTCTCTAGTGTTAGCGTTTTTCGCCTTTCCCTTCAGAACCTTCTAATGCCGAGGCTTTGTCAATAATTCACAACTTCAGACGTCAAGGTAACCGATCTACGGACATTTTAAGTGCTATAAATTTTTCATTGGTCTAGCGAGAGAACTTCTCTGACCTATGGAAATAACCACTGAGAAGATATTTGCAATGTTGTAGACAAAAACACCGTGAACCGCCACCTTATCGTGGTGGAGGGGTTTGAGTGCCTGAATGAGTCCAGGAGCTATGTTGTCTGGGGCTACATGCCCCTGGTAGGGTCTCCCATGGCAGACAGGTCCTGGATGACAGACGAGACAAAGCGCGGTTCAAAAACCCCTTATGACAAAAAAATCAAGGCGTCCGTTTACCCCGCCCGGTATGGGGTCACCGGGGCCCCACCCTGGAGCCAGGCCTGGGGGGGGGGCTCGCATGCGAGCGCCTGGTGGCCAGGTCTATGCCTACGGGGCCTGGCCGGGCTCAGCCCGAAGCCACAACGTGGAGCCGCTCTTCGGTGGGCTCACCACCTGCCGGAGAAACCATAAGGGGCCGGTGCGTTGTGATTTGGGCGGTGGTCGGGGCCGAGTGCCCGGCCGACCCGAACCTCGGGCGCCAACTCTGGTTTTTGGGACTTGGAATGTCACCTCACTGGCGGGGAAGGAGCCTGAGCTGGTGCGGGAAGTTGAGAGATACCGTCTAGATATAGTCGGGCTCACTTCCACTCACAGCTTGGGTTCTGGAACCACTCTACTCGATCGAGGGTGGACTCTCCACTATTCTGGCGTTGCCCAAGGTGAGAGGCGGCGGGCTGGTGTGGGCTTATTAATAGCCCCCCAGTTCAGCCGCCATGTGTTGGAGTCTACCCCGGTGAATGAGAGGGTCATCTCCCTACGCCTTCGGGTCAGGGAACGGTCTCTCACTGTCGTTTGTGCTTATGCGCCTAGCGGCAGTGTAGAGTACCCGGCCTTTTTAGAGTGCCTGGGGGGCGTGCTGGAAAGCGCTCCCACTGGGGACTCTGTCGTTCTACTGGGGGACTTTAACGCCCACGTGGGCAGCGACAGTGATACCTGGAGGGGCGTGATTGGGAGGAACGGCCTCCCTGATCTGAACCCGAGCGGTGAGTTGTTATTGGATTTCTGTGCTAGTCGCGGTTTAGCCATAACGAACACCATGTTCATGCATAAGGGTGTCCACCAGTGCACTTGGCACCAGGACACCCTAGGTCGGAGGTCGATGATCGACTTTGTAGTCGTTTCTTCTGACCTTCGGCCATATGTCTTGGACACTCGGGTGAAGAGAGGGGCTGAGCTGTCAACTGATCACCACCTGGTGGTGAGTTGGATTCGATGGCGGGGGAAAAAGCTGGACAGACCTGGCAGGCCCAAACGCATAGTGAGGGTCTGTTGGGAACGTTTGGCGGAGGCCCCTGTCAGAGAGGTCTTCAACTCCCACCTCCGACAGAGCTTCAACCAGGTCCCGAGGGAGGTGGGGGACATTGAGTCTGAATGGACTATGTTCCGCTCCTCCATTGTCGGTGCGGCTGTTCGGAGCTGCGGCCATAAGGTCTCCGGTGCCTGTCGCGGCGGCAATCCCCGAACACGGTGGTGGACACCGGAAGTAAGGGATGCCGTCAAGCTGAAGAAGGAGTTCTATCGGGCCTGGCTGGCTCATGGGACTCCTGAAGCAGCTGACGGGTACCGACGGGCCAAACGGAGCGCGGCTCTGGCAGTCGCCGCGGCAAAAACTCGGGCTTGGGAGGAGTTCGGTGAGGCCATGGAGGAAGACTTTCGGTCGGCCTCAAAGAGATTCTGGCAAACCGTCCGGCGACTCAGAGGGGGGAAGCGGTGTTCCACGAACACTGTTTACAGTGGAAGTGGTGCGCTGCTGACCTCAGCTGAGGATGTTCTCGGGCGGTGGAAGGAGTACTTTGAGGATCTCCTCAATCCCTCCGACACGCCTTCCGTAGAGGAAGCTGAGGCTGGGGACTCGGAGGGGGACTCGTCCATTACCCTGGCTGAAGTTGCTGAGGTAGTCAAAAAACTCCTCGGTGGCAAGGCTCCGGGGGTGGATGAGATCCGCCCCGAGTTTCTCAAGTCTCTGGATGTTGTGGGGCTGTCTTGGCTGACACGCCTCTGCAGCATCGCGTGGAGTTCGGGAACGGTGCCTCTGGACTGGCAGACCGGGGTGGTGGTCCCTCTTTTTAAGAAGGGGGACCGGAGATTGTGTTCCAACTACAGGGGGATCACACTCCTTAGCCTCCCTGGGAAAGTCTATGCCAGGGTACTGGAAAGGAGAATCCGACCGATAGTCGAACCTCGGATTCAGGAGGAGCAATGCGGTTTTCGCCCTGGCCGTGGAACACTGGACCAGCTCTATACCCTCACTAGGGTGTTGGAGGGTTCGTGGGAGTTTGCCCAACCAGTCCATATGTGTTTTGTGGACCTGGAGAAGGCATTCGACCGTGTCCCTCGTGGCATCCTGTGGGGGGTGCTTCGGGATTATGGGGTTCGGGGCTCGTTGCTACGGGCTGTTCGTTCCCTGTATGACCGGAGCAGGAGCTTGGTTCGCATTGCCGGCAGTAAGTCAGACCTGTTCCCGGTGCATGTTGGACTCCGCCAGGGCTGCCCTTTGTCACCGATTCTGTTCATTATTTTTATGGACAGAATTTCTAGGCGCAGTCAGGGAACGGAGGGTGTCTGTTTTGGTGGCCGCGAGATCTCGTCTCTGCTTTTTGCGGACGATGTGGTCCTGTTGGCTTCATCAAGTCAAGACTTGCAGCGTGCACTGGGGAGGTTTGCAGCCGAGTGCGAAGCGGCGGGGATGAGAATCAGCACCTCCAAATCCGAGGCCATGGTTCTCAGTCGGAAAAAGGTGGATTGCTCCCTCCGGGTTAGGGGGGAGTTGCTCCCTCAAGTGGAGGAGTTTAAGTATCTTGGGGTCTTGTTCACGAGTGAGGGAAAAATGGAGCGGCAGGTCGACAGACGGATCGGTGCGGCGTCTGCAGTAATGCGGTCATTGTACCGGTCTGTTGTGGTGAAGAGGGAGCTGAGTCGTAAGGCGAAGCTCTCAATTTACCGGTCGATCTACGTTCCTACCCTCACCTATGGTCATGAACTCTGGATCATGACCGAAAGAATGAGATCGCGGATACAAGCGGCAGAAATGAGTTTCCTCCGTAGAGTGGCTGGGCGCACCCTTAGGGATAGGGTGAGGAGCGCAGTCACCCGGGAGGAGCTCGGAGTAGAGCCGCTGCTCCTCCGCATCGAGAGGAGCCAGTTGAGGTGGCTCGGGCATCTGTTCCGGATGCCTCCTGGACGCCTCCCTGGGGAGGTGCTCCGGGCTTGTCCCACTGGGAGGAGGCCTCGGGGCAGACCCAGGACACGTTGGAGAGACTATGTCTCCCGGCTGGCCTGGGAACGCCTTGGGGTTCCCCCAGAGGAACTGGAGGAGGTGTGCGGGGAGAGGGAGGTCTGGAGTACTCTGCTCGGACTGCTGCCCCCGCGACCCGGCCCCGGATAAAAGCGGAGGAAGATGGATGGATGGATAGACAAAAACACGAGGCATCCCACCAAAAAGTAGAACCCAACAGTATAGAGGGCTGCATTCGGCAGAAAAAAACCTCAGAAAACAACGTGTGTGCTGAAAGAGTATGAGATGGTTAAGAATAGCCAACTCTCACAATTAAACGCAGGACCAGATTCAAAGTTTTCTGAAAGTAAATAAAAGTAAATTTATCAAAACGTCATAGAAAGCCATAATTTTAATTTATCACAAGGGGGTGCGGTGGTGCAGCGGGTTTGGCTGGGTCCTGCTCTCTGGTGGGTCTGGGGTTCGAGTCCCGCTTGGGCTGCCTTGCGATGGACTGGCGTTCCGTCCTGGTGCGTCCCCTCTCCTTTCAGCCTTGCGCCTTATGTTGCCGGGTTAGGCTCCGGTTCGCCGCGACCCCGCTTGGGACGAGCGGTTTCGGTCAATGTGTGTGTGTAATTTATCACAAGATATGACACAAAAAGAGCTGACATAAAAAGAGAAGCGTAAGGAGAATCGGATGCAAAATTCAGCCCTGGGCTGCCCATCATGGGTGCATCTGCAGTGAAATGTGCTTCCCATTTCTTGACGTGTCACTATATGGGAATTCACCCTAACCCTGGTCAGTGACAGGGCGGCACGGTGACGGGACGAAGGGCAAGGGTCACCTCCGCACAGAGACTACGCGGGCAGCAGGCCATACCATGGCTGCTGCAGGGGGCTGTGGATTTTATGCTCGACTTGCGGAGGATGCTCTCGTGGATCTGGTGCCACTCGCTTTCATTGGTACATCTGCAAGAACAAAATGCAAAAGGCTTTCGCACGCCACAGCAACATAATGCAGGAGGAGATATGGCTATAATTCAAAAAGCTTTTAAATGCATTAAATGTGACGCTCTTTAGAGCTTCGCACATGAGTTCACAGAACTCCGGATGCTTGGTGTTACTCAATAAAATAAATGTTGAGCTCAACACTGTAACTGTCACCATAAAAGATGATATCCACATTTACAACAATAGTCACAGGCATCGGTGCGGTAAATATTAACTCAGAGTCAGCATGACCGGAACACGGTAAATTTCTATGCTTCTGTGAGGGACGTCTCCGTTTGTACTCATGCCTTTAATTATTATCTCTGAATCGCACTCAGCGTCACGAGTAGGAACCGCCAGCATCATCATGATCGTTTCAGGGCTGCAGTCCTCATGGAGAGAGACCTACAATATACTCCCAGACTTCTTCAAGACTGAACACGTTGTACGGTTACCCTCATTAACCCATTCTCTTCAGGATGTACTGTTTCCAAAGTAATCGCGACAGAAGTGGCTGCGCTTTCTTTAACCGTCCCCTGGCGGAACTTAAAAGCCGTGTCGCATTTTTGGGAGCGTTCGGGAACTTTACCGCTCAGGTGTTCGCGAAGGGATCGCTCCGGAGAGGGGTGCACATCTGTTGCCATGCCCTGGCACGGCTATTGAACCATCAATCAACCGCACTGCCCGACAAACCGCTGCGGTGATTCTCCCTCCTCCTCCCTTTGTTCGATGTCTCGAAGAAGCACTGTTTTTCAAATCACTTCTACTATGGCTATAATGCAGCTCATTGATCGGAAATGGCAGTACTTTTTCTTCATCTTTCATAGATTTAGGCTTTATAATGGGCTTTCTAAAAATAACCTGAACTACAAAAGACCCCTGATCTCGTGTTTAGGAAGTCTCGCTGTAACTATTTCAATCTAGGTGACACTTGGCTAGTGTGACTCGGTGATTGAGGCCAAATATGGCCGTTGGTGTGTAAACTCCTTCTACCGTTGTTGACTCTAATATGAGAAAGACCTACCGAACAAACCGCAACGATGATGCTATGTGCCCGAAGAACCGTTTTGAACGAGAGCCATACGTAGCATGCAAAATGATGTGAGAGAAATGACGTACGTGTAAACCTTGAGGACGAACTCCTTCTCCTCCTTGAGCTCGGAGATGGCGTGCAGTACCTCGCTGAGGGCTAGCACGGCGCAGCCATGAGGACGCCGGTACTGTCCCTGCGCCGGGCCCTTCCTCGAGTCATTCAGCAGCATGCGACCTGCAGCGGCGTATCCAGACCTTCTCCCTTCTTTCGTTCGTCTTATACCGGCATCATTTTATTTCATCCCGCATTTACAGATTAGAAACCCGTACGCTGGGCCTATGTACATATATAACACCTAGATGTTGTAGGCACGCTCACATGAACCCAAGGCTAATATCCACTTGACAGACAACCGACGCTCCGTGCGTGCTGAAGAAATCTCAGGTACGATGAAGAAGAGAGGAGTAAGATATTCACCAAAAGTATCTTACCATTTCTTATAATGTGCGCCACTATATAAAGATCCTTCTTCAGGTCCTTACTGCTCAAGTCCTGAGGAGCGAAGGAAGAATGTCTTTGTTATGCATGAATGGAACGTCACCAACGGTTAAGTTCCCACACTATTATTTTATTATTGGTAGTTCATCCTAAGCCTACTTTTATGACTTACAAATCCATGGTTGTCTCGAACAGTGACTGTTTCGTAATTTCATAGACTGATGTAATTGCGCAACGTGCGCTTGTACAGACAGTATGAATGCACACATGCATTACTTATGTGCATTACCATAAAAAGCGTGCACAGACGATCAGCCTTCTCCAGGTTCTTTGGGCCCCCGCTCTTGTTCAGCCTCACCATGAATCTCTCGCTGAAGAGACGAAAACAGAAAACTGAAAGGCGCATGCAATACCAAGCACGTCAAGCTCCGCCTTCACCCGCAAGGCCTTCCTCGATGCCGCTTAAAGCCGTAATAATGTCTTCTCGTTGTCCTACTCCAGCTCAACCGCTCGCAAGCATAACTACGCGTACGTAGTAATGCCGCCTGGGGTCTCACTCTTCTCTATTCTGGAAAGTTCCTAAAACATTATGCTTAAAGTAGGCAACTGACTGAAAGGACCTGAAAGCTGAGCGCAGACTTGACTCCGGGTTTCCGGTGCCGCCTGCTAATTTGTCAAAGCCTCCTGAACACCGTGGCGTTGAACAAAGCTACTAGCGGACAGCTGCGTTTGCCATTTTCGCAGGCACCGAAGCCTGACGCGCGTGAGCTTACGTTCCATGATGCTTCTAATTGCGACCTTGCCTGTGAGATAGCCGGAGGCAAGCGACTAACAGATAAACACTAAACAAAAAGCAGCACTGCATCTTCTTATCAGTAATACGCGTCATACTGTTGTGATTACGAAACAGGGAGATTCTTTGTGTTCTTTTCTTAACCATCTATTTATTTTCTGTCTTTAATTTACTCAGACAATTCGACTATTCGGCTGTGCCGATTTTGGTTTTGACATCCTGACACCTACATGTCCCCATCCTCCTCCTTTTCATCCTCTCGATTCAGCTTCACGTCCTCGCTGTTCTTCCTGAGATCTTGCCGACATACGAGCTTCTCCAGCGCTCTGCGTTATTTCTTTAGTCCACAGAGATTACCGTCGGAAACAACTCAGCTTCTCCCATCATGCAGGTAGTATTCTCATTCCTCATTCCTCCCCACCTATCTAAACTGCACCTTGCCATCCCAACCCCCGCCCTCCCCCCCCCTACCTGAGCTGCTTGCACTCCCTGATGTCGTACAGGGAGAAGAAAATGTCAATGTCCTCATTGATGGTGTTGTGGGTAAAGCTCTTCAGGCTGACCAGAAGATGGTGCGGGACAGACACACGCACGCTGTCGCCCTGGAAACGCAGTGGTGGACCAAATGTCTCATGTGGACTCACTTTGCTTACCCATCACATGATTTGGTGACCACGGTCGGAGATGCCTAAAGCCGCATACCTGGGATGTGCTTTGCTGGACCCTCTGCCGACTGGAGAGGTGCTAAACGGTACAAGGACGGAGAAAAAGGGTCATTTTCTGTGCTGCGGTTTTAGGATGACACACCTTCCCACGGCAAGCCGACCGAAGAGGATCCGAGGGAGGTCTCCGCGGAGCAGGATGAGACTCTCCTCTATACGTCCCTACTTGTATGTGGAACAGGTGCTTACAGGCATTGGCAAGAGATACCTGGCAAGCCTTACAGTGCAGACACTTGTCCCTGTAGTGGTTCTGCTCCTCTTAGTATAACCACATGCAGCTCTGTACAGCATCACAAAGCGCTGCTTCTTTCTCCTTCACTAATTTATGCCCCATGTGTACTGGGCTGTTAAACAGAACTCAGGGCTAATTGTATACGAGGTACTGAGTTGGTATTCTTGTCACAAATCATATAAGCAGCGGTCGTTGGCTTGCTAATTACGGTAAAAATTGTTCCACGTCGACCTACCATTTTGTAGAGGTCAGAAACACTGATCTGATCTTCATCCACCATGACAAACTCTTGTCTGGGTACAAGGTCCAGTCCAAGATGTCTGTAGCCAAAATAAGGGAGGTGGGAGGAAAATAACAAAAAATGGGAATAAGACATCCTGTTTGTACCAGGTATCGGGACACAGTGGCACAATATGTAAAGCCAGTGCCTCGCAGCTCCTGAGCTGCTGGCTGGGCGTGGGGTTCGAGTGCAGCTCGGGATGTGCGCAGTTTGCATGTTTCTCCCTGTATTTGCACCCTACAGAGACGCACAGAAGAAGGTGCTGGCAAGCCACTTCCGTTCCTCCCTCGCCTTGGAAACCAAGTGAGCGGTAGCTACGAGTAAGACTCGACTCGCAGGCACTTCCATCCATCACGTTCCTAGTACGGGCTTTTCGTGACAAATAACGTACACGGTTGTCATGAATTAGAAGCGTAACTCAATCCCTAAGCTGTTTAACTGATTTGCTTAGAAATGCAAATCCAGAAGAAATAACAATTATGTAACCTCGCAACTTTTACTTCTGCATGAGCTCATTTCTTCACTGTAAACCTGTACTATGAACAAAGTAGAGAGTCACACATCACCAGACTGAGAAACGAACACCTGTAGAACCCTGTACAAACGTTATGCTTACGGCTTCCTTAGAGAGCACTTGCAGCAATCCTAGACTGCGCCACGGTCCTTTCTGCCTCAATCCACGGCAAGCGCAACCCAACGCACTGAATTCCACTAAAGTTTTCAGGACATAAACCAAGTTATTGTCCTCAGCTGACTTGTTCAGTCTGACGTGATTTAAATCGTGTTAAAATCGTTCGGCTAAATTGCTCGGTCCGCGAGTCCGTCAAGAAAATCGTTGTACGTGACCATGTTCTTTTCACTCTAAGAAAAGAAGGCATCCTCATTTTTGAATCAGTGTGATCTCTAATGTCTGTTTTTGAGAAATAAAAAAAAAAAAAAAATGAGTGAGAATAAGGGTTTGTTGCCCTCTGTAACACAAATTAACTTGATCTGAGGACCACCTAAGCATAAGGAGGTTTTCCTAAGAGTTTCTTCTAAATTTTTTTCTTTGTTTCCACCTAAGAGAGCAGATGACAGCTGAAACAGGGCTTATCCAACTAAATTTACAGAGCACACATGTTCATGAAAGGGAGAAAATTCTGACATTCAGGGGTGCTTTTCCAATGCTCATGTGTTTCTGTAAGTGAAGTGGTTGAAGACGAGAACATTCGTCAATGTTATTTTTCTCTAGGTTAATTCAAATCTTGGCAAATGGCAGCATCCCAAGAAAACGCATGTATTAAAGCAGAAGGTAGTTATCAATCTCTTACTCGTTTCCCCAGTCCAGCCGGATGGTGGTGTGTCTTTTGACTTCTCGAACCTGATCCTGCGTCAGGTGGCCGGATAACAGCTGCCGCCGCAGGTCAATCAGCTCGTTCATAACATGCCGCAGCTTGAAGAAGAGGTCAGTCTTGTGCTTCTGCAGAAAGTGAAAAGTACCTCTCTTTACATATCGTGTCGACTGTACGTGAATATAAGCCGAGTTCTCGTGAAAAGAAACGGCTTTCAAGGAAACTGACATACGTTGCGGTGTTATCGTTCTTTCAACCAATCTCCTCCGTCCGTGTATTCGCCTGCATATTCTTTGTACCATATGAACATTCTGTGCTATAATATATATAATTACATCTGGCAAAGGCTGGAACTGCAGTTCTAATGATCAGTCATCTTTATTTTTGGCTTCTGTGCACCTGCATGTCATTGAACACACCACGTCTCCTTGCCTTCGTAGGCACAAGCCGGTGAGAGCAACGGTTAAATATCAAGCCGACTGAAAAATAAGGTGTTCAGCAGTATCGGTATTTGTTCTCCTGTCAAGACGAATTTCTCCAGAACAACGCAATCATGCAATCATGGACGATTTAGCACAAATCAGAAATTATTTTCCCGAAAACGTACGAAGGTATAAGAGCTGCCCTCTCGGGACTTGAACGTGCAAGAAAGGTGGAAAGAAATTCACATCCTTAAATACCCTTGGCCTCATCTTCGTGATGTACAGAGTGACTCACAGGGTTGCAGTGTTTAGAGTGACTCACAGTGCCGCTGCAATTCGACTGACTCACGGCTTCGCCGTCTTCAGAATGAGACGCAGCATTGTGGAGTTTTCGAGAGACAAAACCAGTATATCCCAGAGTCCTGCACTCGCAGCCTGATGTCAGGCAGATGGAGCACTAATTCATTTTGACAGTGCTCTGCCACATAGGCCATAACTATGAGCCATCAGTCACAAATTGTATTGCCGCACACTGCAGACATCCAAGATACGGGAAACACAGGAAATGAGCTCTCCTAGACCGTACAGCATCGGTGCACCACGGTAAGTCCTTGTTTCACAGTAACTTCTAATTAAAACCCTAACTGCACATGAAACGCCACGTAAGAGATGTATTATTCAACAAAATACTTCGCTGAAAGCCATCTGAAGCTCAGGCTGAACAAAAACCAGCACGTATTCTGGTTCTCACAATCTAGAGCTAGGTTTGTAATACTAGTGTAAAATACGACCTTCCTCATATGAAACCTAAGGTAAGTTTAATTGAACAAATTGGAGTTTCTGCAAATATGACATAGACCAATCAGAGAGGGAACCCAAGAGAGAAATTCTTACAGGAATGTTGCAAGTTGTACAGGTTTCGGCACCCCATTGACAATGGACAGCGATTTCCGCATATGGTGAAGTGGAACGGCATACAGAGCTGAGGTCATTACAGCAGTTGCATGATGCTTCACAATTATTGTATTATCTTATCCTGAGCTGATTTGGAGCCACAAAACTAGCCAAGTGTTACGCGGGGCCACTGCGATGCACTGCAATCACAATCGCTTTTCACTCATCCTTCTGCAAAGATTCCCCTTCCTGCGAGAAAGCAGGAAAACAGCTGACGTCTTCTCCTTTGATTCACACCCCTATAAGAACCCAGGCGCCTTTTCACAAAGCCACTGGTTGCCAAGTAGAAGGAGCAGGGCACCTTTTTGCCTGCCACAATGCAAAAAAGTACTTTGGGAATATGTTGTAGGGGCAGCAAAGCTGAGGTCCGCCTCCCTCCTTTAGCAGAACAACGTGACCGGGAGCTTCATGACTCCAATTAGACCTGTTATCTGAGCTGTAGAGCTCACCCTTCACCTGCAAAGAATGCCTCAGCCAACTGATTCCAGCATTAATTTTCACATTACATGCCATTAAGACACCCAAGAACGCACGCCCGCGTAGAAAAATATCTCGGGTAAAATATACCGCGCTATCGGCTCAGCCGAAATAAAAAAGCCATCCAGTTTCTGGAAATGTTATTTGTTTAGCTGATGCTTATCTCAGAAGCAACTTACAATGTTAAGTACAATCATTTACCCATTTACACAGCTGGGTAATTTTTTTTACCTTCCTCAAGGGTACCTCTGCTGGAGGTAGGATTCAAACCTGCAACATTCAGGCCCACAGGCAGCAGCTCGAACCACTACATGACTAGCTGTGCCTATCCCCTGAAATGTTATTCAATGTTATTCACACAGAAGTTCTCCTTGAATAAGCATTTCTTTACGTTTAATCATTCGGCTGACACATTCCTCCAAGGCACCTTATAATGTTTGGTTTGTATAGTGAGCAACTCACAAGTATTTACCAATTTATACAGCAAAATGTTTCCTGCTATGAAATAAAGGTAAGTGCCTTGCTCTGGGATACTACAGTGTAGTAGGGACTCAAACCCTGACCTTTCCATCGCAACATTACGTCACCTGTTGCTGACGACTAAATAACATACTTTACAAGTAAATACACATAGGAAAATGCAGGAAAACATGATTAACAGTTGTAACATCAGCAAAGGTAGGGAAATGCTCAGCACTAGATGTACCTGACACCCTCTAGAGACGCCCCTACTGTTTTTAAGGGTACCGTGTGGTGCGCATGAGCCAACCCCGGGCCACTTACATTTATTTACGTAACCGACCCTTCCCTCCAAGGCGACTTACAGTGTTAAGCTACCTGCAATTATTTACTCATTTATACAGTATGGTATTTTTCATTGGAACATTTTAGGATAAGTACCTTGCTCAACACTACTACAGATGGGCATTCAAGCCTGAAGCCTTTTTGGGTCTAAAGGGAGCAGCTCTAACTACCATGCTACCAGCTATCTATGCATCAAGACCTGCAAGCAAGCTTGACCACAATTCCGCACGTGTTGGCCTGCACCACTCACCTTGCACTCTCTCGGCGTGTCATAGAGCAACTACCTGCTAAGCTGTGCTTACTGTTGACTTAGGATGCTAGGATCTTAGACAATCCCTTTATACAATGTGTAAACTTTACCGACAGCATCTCAGAAAAATGAACAGTGTCGTTCAGTAGACGTTGACCCTAGAAAAAACAGTCCTGTTAATGTTCTCTTCAGCTGTGTCTGTAAAGTCCACAAATTCAGGTGAAATAAAATACTCAGAAGCAGAAAAAGCCTTGACAAGAACCCTCGGCACAGATGCCATGATGGATAGTCAGTACACAAAAATGCCCTTTACATGCAATTAATAATGCAACCCTCACCTAGGCAGTGGTGGTTTGGTGGTTTAGAAAATGGATTAGAAAAGTGGTTTAGAAAATGAATGTATAACTACAATGAATGACAGCTTCACTCTATTGAAAGGTCTTCACAGATTGTCTTACATTTTACTCTGCTTTCTGGATTTCATTGGGATCCAGACAGGCCCAAAAGGCTGTCAAAGCAACATGTGAAATAAATTCCTTGAGCTCACTCCCACAGCTGTATATCTGAAACTACATTTGTACAAATTCAGAACATTAATGTGCTGCACTTGATTTAGATCTCAAACAGACTTAGTGGGCCAATGAAGGGGCTTGGTCGATAAATACAAAACAGTCATTGTTCTAAGCGCACTGCACATCAAAGCTCTACGTACTATTTTAAGGAGGTGAACAGCCCCCACCGCCCACATCCCAAAAAGAAAGGGCAACTGCAGGTTTCTCTAACAGATTATCTCACTTTGGCCTGACAGCACACCTCTCATTCGCAACACCCTTGGTCCGGCATGGAAATATCCTACAGTACTTACAGTCTCATGGTGATTTTCTTCCAAATCCAAAGCACCCTTTATGCTCTATTCAATTTGCTGAATGTATGGGATTGTGACCAGATGAAGGGAAATAACCACCTTCGGAAGAACTCTCTGATCTTGCCGTAAAGTCCGTCAGTTTGCTCCTTCCGCCCTGAATCTCATCCTCAGCCCATTCCTCTGTGAGGGCTTCTCTCTGCAACGTATAGCCAGGAAAGCAGCAGCATCTTCTGTGTGCTTCTCTCCCTCAATCTGTGCGCTGCAGTTACCTAACTGCCATTGTGTGGAGCCTTCACCAGCCTGCCCACACAGTCTCCCCCGCTGTGTCAGTGGCAGCACTGCAGAGAGCCCTGGGAACATGCCATTGGTGGGAAGTGGTGCCAATCACACATGCTGTGCCATACCTCCCATCTCCTCCAAACACTCTTCACTGACCTGGATAAAAGGTATTGTAACAGCAAAATGAACAAACCCAGCTTTAGCTGTTGCAAGTAGCACTGTTTTCTCATCCACAGCAGAATCCTAGAGGCCGCCTGCTTCACGTCCTCGGGCGGCTGCGCTGTCGAGAGCAGGGGGACAACGACTGACGACACAAGACCCTCTGTAAGCTTGAATCTGACTTTCCGAACTCCGCGGAACAATGTGAAATTCCAACAAAGGGGACCGCCTTGACCCTGAACATTTGCAGGTAACATAGTTGGTGAATTTGCTCATTTAAACTCGATTTAAAAAAACTGAAACGGCTGATCAAAAGTATTCAAAATGCATTAATTTTAACAAAATAAGGGGCTCAGGAAGCTAAAACGGTTCTTAACCTGTTTGAATACAGTACTGACTCTTTCATCTTTCGTTTATATTTCTGTCAAATTGTGAAACCGCTATGAACTGAACGGAAATGAACCAGCAGGACAGCAGTGTTGGCAGCGAGCTTCCTTACCACAAAACCATGCAGGCTGGGGTACAAAGGGACTATCAGGGATACCAGCTTGGCTCCACAAACCTCTACATCCTAGGAGGCAGCAGGAGGTCAGAATAAACTCAAAACTGCCAGGTCAAACCCCCTCTGAGGTTACGCACAGCTGCTCTGACCATGCAAAAAATATCAGGTGATAGGGATAAATGAATAGCACCGATATGGCAACTACTGTCTCTTCCGTTGGACTATTAGATCCCCATGAGGGAACCAAATTCCACTGCTGATCCCATTATTTTTATTCATTGTCAGAGACCAGCAAAGAGACAATGCCGCTCGGAAAAGCAGACCAAAGACTCCCATAATCCACCCCAACTGCTCGTCTGTCTCCCTTGCGAGAGGCCATGTGATTACGACACTTTAATCAGAGCGTTCTGAAGCTTGTTTCTCATCATCTTCGTACGCAATGTCTCCGAAGCCAGGGCCTTGTTATCTGCAACTGCATTCCACAGTTCAGGCCACCACGTTGGCTTCACCATTTAACATTTATTAGTCTGCATCAGCCATGCCCGCTCAGTTCGCGACGAAGGCGATCTTGTGCCTCGGCAGCGGGAACCCTTCCACAGACCAGCAGGAACAGGCGAAAAGAGGTGCTCACCACATACAGCTGCTTCCACAAGACCGCCCACTCTTGAAGAGTTGTGGTCACCTCTGTGACGATGGGGTCTTCCAGAGGCACAACCGTCTCATTTGGTCTACGTTGAAAAAACAACTATTAACCACTCCAGGAAAATAAAAATAAACTACTCCATCACCCCAATGAAAAATTACTCAGTATAGTTCTAGTAACAGGAACAGAAACACAATGTGTATGTGTGTGTGTGTGTGTATATATAAACATATACAGTATATAAAGATATATAAAGTAAAAACATGTTTTTCTTTGATTTAGAAGGATACCACCTTAACTTAGGGTGCTGAGACTAATTCAAGGCAGACTGTTCCAAAATACGTGCCATTCATTGTATAGTAGACACCAACACAGTCTCATTTGTATCTATATCCAAAGATGGCCAGCGATGGGTAATGAACAGTTGTAAATGTTTCCTCCAGAGCAGCTTGGAAGTAATACAATTAACATTTTCAATTCGCATGCTGAGGATCCTTTGCTTAATTTTTTTGTTAAATGTCTAAATGTAAAAAATGTCTACTTTATTTCTTGAACCAATACAGACAGTCACTCATAAATTCCCTAAGGAGTATAGATGAAACGGAGGGCCAGCTGTCGAAGAATCGCCATTAGTAGAGAAATAGTGGTGGAATCATTTAATGGCAGTTATTGGATCATATCGGACTCCAAGTTAGGTCCCCGACATATGATTTGTCATGTCTAGGAGTAAGAAGCCAAATGTGCCTGTATTCTCAGATGGTCACTCCATTCATCACCCCATTGTCTAAAGCCTGGTATTTCAGTTGAAGGTACTTACCCTCTGTTGGTTACAATCGCTTTCTTTAAATGGATATAGCTCGCCGGGAAGATTCCCTGCAGAAATAAACAGGAACAGCACTTGATTTCTTACACTCTTGCCGGAAAACAGCCTTACTCTTTTCACAATCATAAAAGCTTGACCTTTCGGAGAATTTTGGAAAGTACATCTGTTGTATAAGTAAAACAGTATTTTGAGTTTCTCTCTTCCCTTAGCCCAGAGGCAGTCAATCCTGTTTTCAGCTGTTTTACTGAAAAAGAAATACATTTAGGGTATGCAAGTATAGACTGTAAATCACTGCAAATTGGAATTCAAAGAGATTGCAGATACTGTGTCGCTCTTCCTAAAATTGTAACACTGTCTCCTAAAAATATTACATTTGAAGCTGTAGGCTGTAATAAGCTCTATGTGTGACACATTCGCCGTTTAAAACAGCTGCATTTGACTCAATAGACACAGACATAAAAACAAAATTAAATGAGCCTTCTTGAGGCTTTCCTTTGTAAGCAAAGCATAAAAACTCACCCTGTCAAAATACTGAATGCAGCAGGCAAGTATCACAGGAGCACACTCACGGTTCAAAAAGCCCCCCTACTGGGTTAGACCACACAGCTCCTTAGGGATAAAGCCTTATGAACCTGAGACTGCCCTCGCTCCCAACAACTGGGACTTTTTACTACTTGCACATTTCTCCTTCTGCCCTTCCAAGCCAGTGTTTCTGCAAAGGCATGTATTTCAGATAAAGCAGAAGACATTATTCTGCTCACCTTGACTGTGGGCTTCTTGGTGGAAAATCCTCTGTACCATTCTGGAGAAGAGGGAAGCAGGAGCATTACCGCACTGCCATTTGTCACTGATGTCTCCTGCGCTGAATTCATAAACAGGACTTTCTAGTCCTGGAAATCTTACAGGAGGGTGAAATGGGAGCAAAAATTTCATCTGCCTGACGTTCGCTTTCAGGCTGCCTTTTACACGGTTCTACAAGTGCGGATCCTCAAATGGCCACAGCACAACACAGAAGGTTTCCAGCTGAACATGGATCTCTTTCTTCTCAAAGGGATTTCATTTCTTACTGTGGGAAACAGACCTGGAGATTTTCAACACTAAGCAGCCCTATTCCTGGAAACCTGGTTCCTGGAGTGGTCTTGTGCTCTTTGCAGAATGAAGTGCGCAGAACCGTAGCGAGGGGGCGCGGTGGCGCGGCAGATTTGGCCTGTGTCTGCTTTCTGGTGGGTCGGGGGTTTGAGTCCCACTTGGGGTGCCTTGCGATGGACTGGCGTCCCGTCCTGGGTGTGTCCCCTCCCCCTCCAGCCTTGCGCCCTGTGCTGCCGGGTTATGCTCTGGTTTGTGCCGTGACCCCGCTCAGGACAAACAGCTTCAGTGTGTGTGTGAGTACCGTAGTGATCCATTTTTAGTGAACCCACTAAACGACAAAATTAGTTGTCATAAATTTAAATTTAAAAAAAAAAATCTCTGCACAACCTCAACTTTTTCTTTCAGGACCACAGTTGCATAGTTTTGCCAATTTATTTTCTGTATTTTCCTTTATTGCTGGTACATTGTCCATAAACAGGACTCAACTGGCAGATCATGAAGCTTTAAGTTAAAAAAAAAAAAAACCCATTCATTTTAACAACTGAATTCCAAAATTGTAAGTAATTAGAACCACTGCTGCTTTTACAATTGCCTGCTTTGGATCGGTTTTAATTTTGTATTTAAAGAATACTTCACAGAAGCCAGTCCTGGGCTCATAATAAGCCCGCCCATACGCACCGTGTGCCGAGTCAACCGGAGGTGGTGCAATAACAAGGATACGCACTCGGCTGCGTCTCACCTTCAGTCTTCTCCAGAATCTGGACGGTCTCTCCTATCTCCAGCGTAAGACCATGGAACACGGCATCACGGAAGCTGCAGATGACTGCGGAGGAGAAAGGGAGAAGTTCGCCGGGTTCGTTGTGTCACACAGCCCTGGAGCTGCCGAGCTGCCGCGCTGCCAGTTAGCGGCTGTGAGCGGAATGAAGGTGGTAACTAGTAGGTTTGGTGGCGTGGTGACTGAACACGCAAGCCTGCGGTGCTTGCGAACAACCTCACTGCGCTGCACGCAACTTTATGAGCCAAATCCCGTCCAGGTGGGGAAATGTTAACACTGCTACAGGGTAAAAGGTGCACCTCTTTGGCACTTGGGCCAGATTTTTAATAAGAGTGTGTACGCCGCAGGGGCAAAAACACTGCATTTTTAAAAAGCATACAAGTAGGATAAAACTCAGTTTTCCAGCAATGCAGTTAAGACTGTTTTGGAAATCAATGTTATTCCTTAAAGGCTCAATGTAAGACTAACGTGATTCAATACAAGACCACTTCGTATAATAAGTGTCTCGTAAACTAATGTAACTGTATATAATAATATATGCTGGTGGAAACTGCGCTGCAGTGGCTACAGAAGTTGTCCTGGAAACTTGGTGTGAAAACACGGAAGATACTTTAGAGAATCCTTTCCAATATATTCTGTATACTTCAAAAACGCAGAGGAATCACTAGTAAAACTAGTAAAAAACTAAAATTTTCTATTTTTTCATTACCGTTTTATTTTAGCAACTCCATTTCCAATTCAGCGACCACTTTATTTAAGGAAACGCGTATGTCTGACGGTCCTATTCTGCATGAAATGAGTTGAACTTATTATTAATTATACATACTTGCACGTATTTTGCGATGAGGTTAATATACTTTCCAGAAAAATGCTGTGATATTTAATGACCATACTTGTGACAGCCTAAAGCGGAAAACTAATTCTACTGTACCACAAATATTTTTACGCTATGACGCTTGTGTCGTATTCCCACCGTAGCCGGTCACAGTAGCATATTTATTATGTAACTAATATGTTCTTCAGCCAAATCACAGAAGAGCTTCTGAAGAGAAAGTGTGAGCTGAGTGGTGTCGCGGTGAACCAAAAACAATTTGAATTATTAACGACTAGAAAAGTAAATTTAAAAAATAACAGTGGAAATATAATTTGCTTATAAATGGGGCACATTCTCTCCAAGTACCAAAAGTTTAAAAATGCCCCCCCCCCAAGTATATTTAAGCTATATTTCGCTACTGCAAGCTCAGTCAACTGACTTATTGCAGGGAGATTA
Organism: Scleropages formosus; assembly: GCF_900964775.1. Lineage (NCBI taxonomy): Eukaryota > Metazoa > Chordata > Actinopteri > Osteoglossiformes > Osteoglossidae > Scleropages > Scleropages formosus. Next base: position 6,793,587 of record NC_041806.1, read on the forward strand.
AACAAATTAAAACTTGTTTGCATTTCATCACAGCCACTGTAGCCTAACGCCTTTATAAAATTGCCTACCGTCCTCAGAACCCATTTAATAAACAAAACGTAAATTAAATTCCAAAAAAAAAAAAAAAAAAAAATGCCATTTCATTTAGGAAATGTATTACAATATGCACTTCAGATAAAACTGCTCCTATTGTCAACACCACTTGGTCTGAAAGCTGTAACAAAGAGCAGTCGTGTTAGCGACCGTACACGGTGTCTTTAGAGCAGTCAGAAATAAAAGCGGCATTTCATCTTACAGAGGGATGCATCACACTCATGCATAGATGTAGCCAACTCCAAATGGCTAATTATAGCCCCCCCTCCCACATGCACTTTTTTCCCCTCATATTACCACACATGCAGTAGAGTATTGAAGTGTTCGAGGTTTGTGAGAAAACCAGAAATCGTGATCAAAATGCCAGCCATGGTGACAGCTGGTGCCTCTCGGAGACAAAAAAAAAAAAAAAAAAAAAAGATATGGAAAATCTTCATTGCTGTACACCTCCATATTCTGTATGTATCGATACTCTGCCTGGAGCGATGTGCAGCCGCTGCCAAATAATATGATGAATGCTGGAGGCTGATTTGTAATTTAAACACACAGATACTGACCTCAAGCCTAAAAGTGTGATTTGTTATCTTCACAGTGAATTTTTGTAAATTTAGTGATTCCGCTTCCTACGTGGACAAGTTTACTGTGACAATTCCGATACGATACTGAGAATACTGGGCATGACTCAGGACCACCATTACTCAGTTTTCTGCAAACGGTTTAAAAAAAGAAAAAAAACATATATTATTTGTCCTGGTGGGTTTCATGAGTTTAGCATGTCTCCTGATAAGCTTTTCCGGGGGCAAAATATATACCTCTGTTTAATTATAAGTTCCATGCTGTCAGACGTATGACCATTGAGTTCCGTTTTCAAGAACTTAATATTACTTGGGCAAAATCCATAATGTTGATTGATCATACATCATTATTTGTATCTCCACTAGATTGATGGATTTCAAGCAAATTCCATATAACTGTGAGCCTGACTCCTTAGCGCTCCTCTAAATGAGCTGGACACCTTCCTTCACGCAAGTCCACAGGCTCTCGCTGCTCCTGTTTGTCATCCTGGCTACTCTTTGGACTCGGTGACCTTCACCGCCCCCTCCCCATGCGTCTACTGCACTAAACGAACCTGGTTCCTCTCAGCTCCTCTTCCCTAGACCCCGGTCTCCTCTTTGCATCCTCTCCACAGCACAGCTCTCATTTGGGGAAGCTCTCTTAGTGGGGGAGCTTGGGGTGGTTGCTCAGCTCAGTTAGGTCTCTCTCTCTCTCTCTCTCTCTCTCCTCAAACTGTGGAGACAAGGACTGACAGCCCTCTGATCCAGATGGTCTCCTCCCATCGAAGCCACACCAATGGGCTAATTCTAAATTACACACATGAACTGTTCTCATGTGTCCCGTGGGGCCAGAATAACAGGGACAATTACAGTCAGGAAACCCCACAGGCTGAATAACTGTGGTCTGAAAAACCCCAAGAGAGACCGATAGTGCAGCAGATTACTTAATTAAATCTACAAAATCTTTTCTCTTTTCCCAGTTAAGGCCAAGTTTTGAACAATAACCACGTAAACCACCAGAGAAATAGAACAACACATTTGGACCCAAACTATGGTCAATTTGTTCTCCAAAAACAAGACTCAATATTTCGGTATTTCACAGAAATTTCCTTTCGCTTCAGTTCCTCAATTGTACGCTATTGGTTACCTGCTTAATTTAAATATTAATAATTTAATAATTAATCAGACATTTCATTTATAAAACTGCAGGGACAAGCAGACCCTTGCAATGATAGTCCATTCTTGAACCTCTACTCACACGCAGCAAACGGAACGTGAAACCCGTCTATTCTTCTTCTACAGCCGAATATCAGATGAATAATGCGACTAAGGGGGGCGCGGTGGCGCGGTGGGTTGGACCGGGTCCTGCTCTCCAGTGGGTCTGGGGTTCGTGTCCCGCTTGGGGTGCCTTGCGACGGACTGGTGTCCCATCCTGGGTGCGTCCCCTCCAGCCTTACGCCCTGAGAGGCCGGGTTAGGCTCTGGTTCCCCGTGACCCCGTATGGGACAAGCAGTTCAGAAAATCTGATTCTGTGATGTTTCTGCAGTACATTTAACAGGCAACACACTCTGGCAATGAAATAGCACAACTTAAATAAAGCAAACACATCTGTGTCTCTGCACTCAGAACACGGTAAAGCCCCTCTCTCTTTAAAAAGATCTGAGAAGATCCCCACTAATTGACGCGGCCTCATCTAACTACAAGCTCACTGGAAAATTCTCCCAAACTGTAGGGAAAAAAAAAAAACGAAATAAAATAGTCCATACTCTGACATTACACTTTGAACAAGCGATAGCACCTCCAGAAGAGGTCTTTGAGAAATGCTGGCAATTTCCGAACCCTTTTTCCCATAAGGAAATAATCACGAGCGGTCACACCTTCCTCAGCTCACCCAAATCTCCTCCTGCAGCACCCCTGAGGTACATCCCTCTTGTATGACACTGATGTACATTTAGAAGGTTACTGGGCAAGTAAGACCACCATCGCTGCTGATACACTGAAAGTAGCATAAAACTACGTTCGATGAGTTGGGTTCATTCCGACTTTACGTTAAGAGCACTTTTGCCTTAATGGCAGGGGACAGCTTTTCTAACCAAACTAGTCTTTGACGCCAAATTGAGTCCACATCCATAATAAGACGGCAAGAGGACAAGAAAGTCCCGCATTCCCTAATCAGACTCCCCTGCAGTTCTGCATTCGTTCGTTTTATTAATCCGAAATTGTCTTCCAGAGTAACGTACACGGCGAACGTATGTGGCGATCACACAGTGATTCCTGTGACAAAACTCTTCGCAAAATGCGTAACCGGTTCTACGGTCCCCAAACAGACACCTTCAGAATTGCGTAGACGTTCTGCTGTCTCTCGACAGACTACTTCAGAAATGTGTAGATGTTTCATTGTCCCCTGAGAAGCTTTGTTAGGATTGAGTAACCGAGAGAAGATTAGCAGTTCTTGGTCTCCAGTTTCTATAAAGTCCTCAATGGTTTTGACCAGAAAATATATCTAGAAGATATACAGAAATATATCTTCCAGTTCCTGCCGTGGGTGTCCCTCACTCTGCTTCCCGCAGGATAGTTCTCATCTTACCGACTCCCAAAGGGAGCCTTTCTCCTTCTGCACAGTTGGGGCTGCGGATAGTCATGAGCAATGAGCACACTCTGCAGAAAATATGTACGTAAGGCTCAGCTCTGTGCGTCAACTGCAAACATACCGTTAACGGTAGCTTTGAAATTTGGAACAGTATGAAAATGAAGAAACCAGCACTCAACGAAAGACGAAAATGCACAAAACACAAAAGTCTAATCCGTCCCTTGAATGAACACAAGGTCATATGATGGAAGGGCAGCGATCCACATATAGCAGCACTGAGACGCCTGCTGCCAAGATGAGTTGGATCACAGATTTCACACTAATATGCAGACTGCTGTGGCCTTCAGTGACCTCACACCAGTATGAATAAGTTCAAAAATGCCCTCGTGTTTTTGAACTATCATATAATCTGCTGACATAAACAAATCCCATTCCTTTACAAGTCTGGAAGATTCTCTGGACACAAACCATTCCCACTGGGCTTGGATGTCTGTCTGCTTTATACATAGAACCTGAGTAAAACCTCCTTGGTGCCATGTGTTAACACCACAGAAGGGTAGCGCATAGACTAAATCTTATAATTAACTATTTTAAACTTTATCATTGAACTGTTTTAACCCCGCTTTAATTATTCATACATATTAATGCCGGCACTGGGGGAAGAAAAAAAAAAAATCAGGTCAGTGTAATTAAGAAACTGCAGAAATGTGAGAGGGAGGAGAAGTAAAGTAGCCTTAGAGATGCATGCTGAATGCTGAAAAGTAAAGGTGAATTAAAATTAAACCGCTTTGTAACAGATTATTCTACTCACGGTTGTCTGTCCAGTAATAGCAACTGTCCCAAATTTACCCATAACTTCAAAATTCTAGCACACACCAATATTGAGATTTGCATATCATGAGTACAAAACAAATAAGAAAAAAAAAGAAAAAAAACTATGCAAATAAGCACTTAGAATGTCCCCAAACTTCATACAACAGACCAGTGCGTTTTATTATGTGCTTTATTTTCGCCTGCTATAATACACATATTCTTTAATAACCTGAGGATTACTTTTTCCTCACGCTGAACAAACAGTAAAGGAAACCGTGGCACAAGCAGACACACTACAGGTTGATAATGAGTTGCTCCAAAAGCGGTAACATTAATTTCCAAGTGGAGGGAAACACATTGCACAGAAAAATAAAGAACAAAGAATAATAGATTACCTGAAAAGATGCCAATGCCATAGGAAAAAAAAAAAAAAAAAGACAAGTGTCTTGACTTTCCTCATCGTGATGGACATTTTTTTTCATCTGTTTCTCCTTTTGTGGGAAGAGTGATGTGGGGCACATTTCTTACATTCTACCAAATATTCCCCTGGTTATAATGAAACACAGTACAATTACTGATGACCCTGATGTAATGACCACAAATACAATTCCAAATCGTTAAATGTCAAATGGCATCTTTACATGGTTTGTCAGTAATACACAAAAAGTGATAATTGACGGAATTGACGCTATGAACTATGATATGGGTAACTGACCCAGATGGGATAATGATTTACATTCTGACCTATAACACAACATTTACATGGTATATATTAAAAAGATAAGATAAAATAAGATATTTTATTATCATTGTGTACAATATAATGAAATTCTGTATGGCAACCCTCAGAAGAAGAGCAGCAGAAAGGACACTTGATACAAACAACCAAATAAGTAAATAAGTAAATAAATAAATAGGAATTAGTACAGAAAAAAATAAATATACATACACAAACATACACTGTATGTATGTATATAATATATATATATAATATAAATGCCTTCCACCTAAATAAGACAACATATGAAGCAATGAAAGAGCCTACAGAACACACCACTTTTGCCACACTTTGCCAGCTTTCTCCTGCCTTGGTTATATCAATACTAAGGCCGTTTGAGTACATCGGGAACGTATGAATCAAAAACAGGGGGCTTTTCAGGGTGAATTATGATAAACTTCCTCTTCCTAAATGTTAAGCAGATCCAATTAAATGAATATGAGGGTGTAAATTGAACTGGATGACCCTGCTGCGAAAAGGTTTCATCGTCCCATCCAGGCCTGAGCAGCTCCACCCACGGCCTGTGTGGCTGAGCAGCTGCAAGGAGAATCTCCATCAGAGATGTGGGCTTCGCCACACTAACACTGAAGGGCTTTTGACAAGCGGAACAACAGCCGGACTATGCACTGGTCAAACGGCTCTCGCTGCATGTGAGGTACAACGCACGCTGGCATGGAAACGTGTGAGATTTTAAAGAAAAAGGAAGACTGAAACTCTGAGATAAAAGGTAATCTGTCACAGATTCCCCGAGGGATCCTGCAGACAGAGACATTTTTTTATTGGCAGTGTCCAACTTTAGATTCTGTTGGAACAAAGAAGAACCTTCATGCGTCAACCTTTGTCTGCAAGAATCAGATTAAAAGAATGTAGCGAGGTCTTTAAAATTCCAGTAAAGTCCATTTATATCATTGAGAAGGGAGACCGAAGAACACCGAAGGCAATAACCAACACACCAATAAACGACCTTTCTGTTCATAATACAAAAATAATGCCTGGTAGGTCCCAACTGTCCTTCACTGCTGCTTTTGCTCTACACATCACAAATAAAGAACATATTATTCCGCTGCACGATTGTATTAGTTATGAAACGCTGTTTTAAAGTGTATATTACAAAGTACAAAATTAATAGTTAATGCTGTTCAATAAAGATTTAAAAAAAAAACCTTTGTCTTTGTATTGGACACTCTTTTTGTCCATATGTCACGAAAATGTTTCTCTTCATAATGGCATCTGCTACTTCTATTATTATCTGTGCCTGCAACTGTTGATTATACAGTACATTCTCAGAACATGTTTTAGTTGCTTAGCAGCCACTTTTATCAAATACAACTTACACGGCGCCGAGTTTCATGCAGCTGAATATTTTACTGCAACAAATCAAGTAGTGTTGCGACAACAGAGGTACAGGGGCCTGGACTCGGCTGGGACTTAACCTTTAAACATAATATCATGCTACCTGCTGATGGTATGCACCAGAAAGAGCGCACCAGGTCTCCTAGATAAAGCCCACTTGACCAGAACACTGACATGAGGAGCTGGGCTGTAAGGATGGCATCTGGGTCTCCTGCTTCTCCGCCAGTTCCAGACAATCTCTGCAGGAGACAATACTGTACAGTGTGTTTCAGCACTACGGACAGTGCAACACGGTAGGGATTTCATTTCAGGACCACAGACAGTGGTCAGCAGTGCTCAGTAGTCAAGCTACAGAAGGCTGGACTTGGTAGAGATCCCCCGATGCCTCAGGTACTACGTACTTACCCCAGCAAAACCATCACAACACCAAAGACGCTTTGGTGGGCCTGGTACCAGTATCACAGGTACTCAAAACCTCATGCTTGAAAGCCATTCCTGAAGACACAACCACAGTAACTCACATTCCTCAGCAGAGTCTCCAGATCATCTGCTGTATTGGTCCACATAACACCACAGGATGGGGCTGTAAAACTGTTACCTATCCCTCTCCCACCCACAATCTTTGCTTCCGAGAGTAAATGGCGACTTAATGGCACTTAATGGCCTTTAATGGAGCAGACTGCTCAGGCGAATCAATGGCGGCACCCTCGCGTCTTCCTCCCACAAGTGATCTATCTGCGACAGCGTATGGACGGAATTCCGCAGTACCCTACCTTACAGGCCTCTGCTTTTACATCCAGCAGTTCCCATTTCAGAATAGTTTATTTATAGCCAATATTTCAACATTTTTGTTGATGTTCAGTTCAAAGTGAGAGGGTACGCCTATTGCGGGCTGTCAAAAATAAAAACAACCCATTTCAGAGATATTTCAGTGTCACGGTAAAAGCCTACCTCCATCCATCCCATTTAAAATCCACCTTCAGATCAGAATTTTATTATATAATGTAGCACATTGCATCCCTGCATCTTATATTTTGTGGCAATAACTTTATTGAACTGTGACAGTGAAACTTGGATTCAGCAGCAAATGGAAACTAATTTAAAGCAGTTAACGGTAAGGCCTGTCACCTCATCACACCAAGGTTCCCGGTTCGAATCCCGCTCCCGCCGTGGTCACCTCGACGAAGGCGTTTGTCCTGAATCGACACCGTAAAAAAACACCCGCGGTATAAACGAGGAAAATCAATGTAAACTTAACCATCTCGCACTGTAAGACCTTGCTCGAAGGTGTCCGTTAAAAGATGAGATAAACTGCCTCCATTAATACTCTTCTTCTTAAAAATGCACGTGTGGTAAGAGAGAGAGATGACCTCTACTATAATTTTGAAGAAATGCTTGAAAAATTGCATTGTAAGGACAAGATGCACCAGTAGCATCCACCTACCCAGAAACCATATGTACAGCTCATAGGTGCCTGCTGAAAAGTGATGACTGCGGTATATAAAGAAATGAACCCCTGTCCACGCGAAATGCACTGGCACTCGCGCTCCATCCATACGTAAGAGCTGGAAGGGCCGCTGAGATCATTTGCGGCGGCGACAGCGGCGGCGGCATCTGAGTTCCCTGACTCACCTGACGCACCTGTTGGAGTCGCGCGCAGTTTTAGCGCCCCCGTCCGGCAGACCCGCGAACTGCATGTTCCCGTTGTTCTCCCGTAGAGGACCTGTTTACTGTACGCTATTCAACACCTTAAAAGGCTTATCTGTAATATATACGGCAGAATGTGAGCTTTCCCAATCGAATTCCCTCATTATTTGGTTACCAAAAAAAAAAAAGAAAAAAAAAGAAAAACAAATCCGTTCGAGTCCTACGGTTAATGGAGCGCTGCGTTTGCGTGTACCGTGCGTGTGCGGGGGTATTATAAGTACATGAATACATTTTTTGGGCGAAAATTCGTGACTAATTATTTGCCGGCGCGGAAGACGAGGTTGCATTTCGTTATTATACAGCGCAAAAGAGCGCGGAAACATTCGTTTGCTGTTGAAACGATGAAAGTGTACACAGTATCATGAGTACTGGCGTTGCGCGAGACGAGAGCTCGCGGACGGAGGCTCGGGCTCTGAGTCCGAAATGCACATTACATACAATAGATGCAACAAGGAATGTGGTGGCAAAAAACGGCTCCCCGGCAGAACACCGCGCACTTACCCACTCCTAATTTCTCCTCCTCTGTTGGCATCCACATGATTTCGGGTTCGGATCCAAGCGCACAAAAAGCCCGACGCGCCCGTTTTTCCTCGCAGGTTGTCGCGAGCTCGTCACACTACTGCTGTCGGAGACCCCCCGCGTGAGCAGCCGCCGACCATGGCAGCGCGCGCTGGCGTTACAACAGCGCGAACAAAAAAAAAAAAAAAAAAATGGATAACAGCACTAAAGGCTGCGGATACCAAACGGAAAAAACAGACTGGGCTGCCGGGTTTTACAAGTATCAATTTCTGTGTCTTCACTCGGCTGCGGGCGCGGACTCGACGAAGGCGCCAACAGCAGCATCACCGTCAGCATCCCCGAGCAGAACCGGAGCCCTTTATTTATTTATATTTCATCCTTCTCATTACTCGCTTTTATGAAGACAAAAAAAAAAAAAAAAACACTATTACGTCAGATTGTACATGCGGAGGAACGGGCTCAGCCGAAAGCGGAACTGGCCGAACGCGGCCGCTGCTGCCCGTCTCGCGCTCAGCGCGTGCGCCGGCCCCGGTGTCGTCCGCAGGACCGCGCCGCTCTTCTCCCGACTAATTGAGAATTATCCAGCTGCGCCATTTTTACACAGCCGCGGTCACGTGACCCCGGGAGGGGGCCGTCAGCGCGAGCATAGCGTGTCACCCCCCGCGGCGCAAGCGGCGAGCTCCGGGTCGCGCGCGGGGCTCGTGCGCAGGGACGCTCCTGTCCGTGCGCAAGAGAAGTAACCACGCGCGTGCCCCTTACACTGGTGTTGCTACTTTCCCTGCGGTAAACTGTTTGCTCCCCGTTCTGGCGATGGTGGGGGACACACCGCAGCAGCCTCGAGGCTATTTTAATGCCCATTTTAGCATCCAGCTTAAAAGCCCAGTTTAGTCCCCAGCCTAAAGCCCAGTTTAGCACTCATTTTAGTGCTCAGCCTAGAACCCAGTTCTACACCCAGCCTAGACCTCAGTTTAGCACTCATTTAATCCTCAGCCTAGATCCCAGTTCAGCTAACAGTTTAATGCCCATTTTAGCATCCAGTTTAGTGCCCAGCCTAGAGCCCAGTTTAGCACTCATTTTAGTCCCTAGCCTAGGAAAAAAAACCGAATCTGGAAAACTAAAACGCATGCAGATGTGCCTCGCTCAGTGCGCACCTGTTGTTACTGCAACACAGAGAACTTTGAGCAACACACACAATTTAAAGGTAAATAACAGCTGTGCTAATCTTCGCATTTGTGCTTCTTCATTCTTCCTGCATTTTTGTGTTTTATATCGTTTACATACAACTGCTTAATTTGTTTCCATGATACAATAGAGCTGCATCACACTCAAAGGTGCTGGCTGTGGGTTCAAATCCATCTTGTCGTCTATGGAGTGGGCAGGTTCTCCGTTTTCTTGCAGGTTTCTTTCCACGGTCCAAAGAGATGCATCAGCTGAACTGGTGACTATCGCGTGGGTGTGTGTGTGTCCCCGTTGTGTTGGACTCACGTCCTGTGTGCATTATGCTTCCAAGACACGGCCTTGGTCAAACAGTGACTGACAATATCCAAATGGATTAATGAATTAACTTAATTTGAACTTTTAAGAGAGGGGATGAAAGGAACCTTTTGGGGAAGAAAGAAAAAAACCCATATACCCCGAGATCTGATTTACAAGAACTTGAGTGTTATTTAATACCCCCGCTTTAGTTTCCTGTTTTTAGTTTTCTTGATTTTTGAGGACTTGTTCAGAATTTTTCATGCCACGTAACATCTGAGTTGTTCAAGTAATGTATATGTACTCATTGAGTAGATACCTTTCTTCTATGCAATGACTATGTAGTATTTAACAGATACCACAAGGCAACTTACAACATTAGATACACTGAACAAATCATTTACCCGTGTATAAAGCAGAGGAGTGTAACACACAGACACACACACATTCCTCTGCTATGGGCCATTTAGAGGCACCACTTTACATGAACCCAGTCTTTGGACCTTGGGAGGAAAGGACGACGATCACAAGGAGAACACAGGGACTCGGGGGGGGTCACTGGACTGCAACTTGTGTGGTGAGTACGAATTTATTTGAATTGTTTTCATTTTCTTGTCTTTACCCTCGCAACGTGAACGTTCTTTCGAGGAGTGTTAAAGCGTGAGGGCTGAAGTGCAGGCAGGTAGTCGTACAGTATTGAGTACTTTCGTAAACCACAGCTATCTTAGGTTGTGATAACTAATGTTAATAAGTAAGTGTGTCCATTTTAATGGGATAATGGGGATATTTTACCATAACTAGGTGGCCGTTTTAGGGTTCAGGAATACGTCCATGTTTTCCATTGAAATTAATGGTAATTACATCTTTAGTTGAGGGCTTTTCAAGATCGCTTTGTGTAAGGTAGGAGAATACTGTATATAGTATCAATCTTTATGCCATAGCACTACAAATTGCCTTTATTTAGCAAATGCGTTCCTCCAAAGCAACTTAAAATGTTAAGTTTCCTACAGTTATTTCAAGTTCGTCACATACGCAACTATACTTAGTACGACGTGCAGCGAAATGCTTTTCGACTGGCCGTAATACAGACCGATAGGAGAGAGGCAGTACGAATAAAGTAGAAATTAGAAGCATACTACAAAAGTATGAAGAATATATAATGATGAAAATAGGATAGAATAAATAATAAAGTATGATAAAATATAGTGGTAAAAATTTGGGGGGAAAAAATTATTCATACAGATGAGTAACCTTACTCAAACAATTTTCAGGCAAGTACCCCACTCCTGGATACTACAGATGGCGGTGGGACTTCAACCAGTAATCGTTGGGTCCAAAGGCAGCAGCTCTACCCACTCTGCTACTGGATACCCTGTAAAACAGCTTCCATTCTTTCTAGAATACTACTCTACAAATCTTAAATTTTGTATAACGGGATCCTAGGCATTTCCTAAAGAAAGTCACCATAGAAGTCAGACAACTTTGTCCTAGTATTTATGAAACCACTCTTTAATGATAAACATGCTAACACCAGAGGAGTCATGTGGTTGCTTATGATGTCCATTTCTTAACCATTAAAGGGCCATAAAAAGCCATTATCTTACTCATTGACTGGCATAAGACTACGTGTCTATAGCAGTTGAGATTCCACCACTTTAACAGATTGCTTTGTTGGGTTAGGGTTTCCTTTAGCTTTTCAAGAACATAAATAAATCTTTCCAAACGTAAGCTGTAGTATAGTGTTACAGCTGCTGCCTTTGGACCCACAGGTTTGAATCTCACCTCCAGCTCTAGTACGCTTGAGTAAGGTACTTACTCTGAATTGCTGCAATAAAATTACCCAGCTGCATAAATAGGTAAATAATTGTAGAAGAGTTTAATGTTGCAAGCTGTTTTGGAGAAAAGCGTCAGCAAAAAAAAAAAAGTACACAAAGCATCACATTCTTGCACTGCTAAGAACACTGATTTTCTGCCAAATTGCAAACTAGTCCAAGATACAACTGTCCTACCACAAACACGAGCTTCATGAAATTGTCAACACACGTTTCGTGTTGAGATTGGGTGACAGCTGTTTCAATTGCACAGTCATTCATTCACAAGGTCAGGTTTTGGGACTTTCAGCCAATGTTCCCCTTTCTCAATTTAAGCACAGGCCTTCATGACCACCTTTGCTACTAAAATGCTGTTTACCAGATAATTGGTATTAAACCCACTATGATTTCCATGAGGAGCTGCTTTTGTAACTGAAATTAAACTTCACACTTCAGTCCCCCCCGATGAACATGGCAATGGTATTGCAAACAACTTTCTCTTGATTGTGCCGTGTAAGGACTGCAATGATTGATTAATGAATGAACCCCTTAAAGAAGTTAAACCAAATCCATATTTTTGACATAAGAAAGGAAATGACAAGTGCTGTCATGAGGGGGGGGGAGGAGAAAAATATTTTACACACACACACACACACACACACACACACACACACACACACACACACACACACACACACACACACACACACACTGTGTAATGTTAGTGGGGTAGAAATAACTTGACATGTATGAACAGGAAAGCACAGCTGAATTATTCTATAATTTACAGTACATCTCCCTCCTTTTGCACCAAATATTATGTATATAAAATGTAATTTATGTGGCTAGGCACAGCAAAGGGGACAAAAAGCCATCTGCATTGTACAAACAATGCCGACTTAGCCTTGCCCGAAGCCAGTCTTTTCTTCCCCTCCTCCAGAAGCTGCCTTCTGCCACAGACATTTAGAATTCCCACTCAGCTTAGACGTTCAGATCGATTTTGTCTTTTCTTTGAGTACACACAGCTGACTTTTTCAATAGCGCACATCTGTTTGCCTTAGACATTCACACAAAAAAAAAAAAAAAAAAACCCAAAACTACCGTAAGGACCATGACCTGAGCTTGCCAGGGTTACCTGACTCCACTATTGAATAGTAGGACCAGGGTCAATCCACTAGTGGAGTAGGGGAAGATATTTCAGGTGGGGGGGGGGGGGGAGAAAAAAGAAAATCTAAAACTCTGCTAATTGACATTAACTCTCTTGGAAGAGCTACATTTCCCTTACCCATCTGAGTAGGTATGCAAAACAAAAATGCTGTACCAGTACATTTGTGATAACGGTGATAAAAGGAAAATGATATACTCCTATAATCACAACCTGTTTTTGCTTGTCTTAACCAAGCTGGAAGCAAAGAATATGCATGCAATACTTTTTTGGATAAAGCAAAAGCATCATGGGGGGGGGGCGGACACGGGTGGCATTACAGTTCAGTTCTCCCTGTTCAGTGGTTATCTGGCAACATGCAAACAGCTCCACCATCCATCTGCACACAGAAGGGAGAAAGGGGGGGGAGAAAAAAGGCAGGAAATATTTTCAAGTCCCTTTATCACAATAAAAATACTTTTCATACATGGATCAAAAGTCTGGACATTAAAGATGTTTAATTGCTGAAATTAAAAGCACACAAACGAAAACATACTCTCTTGAAAACAAATTAGGGAAAAAACAAAAAAATATGCACCAATATTATTCTACATCATGGCCTTGTCCATATTCGAATGACTGGGAACTATTTTCAGTGCTGCATTTTTGTTTGTTCCATTTTTAGTATGGCGAAATCCCCAATGGCATAGACAGTGAATACCTGTCACCTTCATGAAGAACCACAGGGGCCCCATAGTCAGCATACCCAATGCTGCAGCTAGAATTCAAGACATCCGCATGAAAAATACTGTCATAGATTTAAAAACAGGGAAAACAGGTGGTTTTGTGACTAAGAAAAATTCCTCCAGTGTTACCCCCCCTCCCCCAACACAAACACTTTGTCTTTTATTACAACTCACTTTTAAATTAAATTTAGAGGGCTAGTATTAATTAGGGACTTAAGGCATGATGTTGACTCGGACTTTTCTCCTCCTGAAAAATCTCACAAGTAGTTCTGTGGATAGAAGGAATTACCTGACAATTCATGCTGTGTTTGGAAGTTAAACAGAAGAGCCATAGATACAACTAGCATGTTGTGAAATACATGAAATTTTTCCACATTCTGCACGTTCAGAAAGCAACATCTCAAAACACAGAAGCAACTCATTAAGGCTTCTAAACCAAGGGATACCATCCTCTCCAATGTGTGCTGACGTATTAAAAACCTTCGAACTGTGAAGAGTTTCGCTGGAACATGAGGCAGACTATAAGGTGCACTCCAAGATTAGACCTTAACACTTTGCAAAGGCATACCTGCAGGTCTACTGAACCACAGTACATAGGTATAAGGCTTAGGTATAGCAACGTGTGACATCTCGTGGTCGGAGCAGAGGACGAAGAAGAGTGTGAGCACAGAATGCAGAGTAGCGGACCAGTTGTGGACGGGTCAATGGTGAAACATTTGATCATCTTCTTGGCTTCATCTTTCCATGTCAGATGCAACATTGCGCTTAATTCAAAATAACTCACCATCAAACTGTCAAACACAATGTATAGGTAACCCTTACACCATACAAATGGGTAGCACCATATTCTCTCCAACTCAGGGCTGTTTTGTATGAAGAAAATATTTCAATTGTTTTAAATGGAAATAAATTAAGAAAAAAATAATTACTGGCATTTGCTTTTCCGGTTACATAAGGTATTCACACTTTTATAAAGCCATATAAAACTATTCATTTGTTTAAGAAATACTATTTTACAAATACTGCACTCACTCTTCAGTCAAGTACCTTTACCTTACCTCCTGCTGAAATGCTGGAGGGAGTGGCCTCCTGTAGCACCTGCCCTGCCTCACAGTTGGGTCCTACACTAGGACCACTCCCTTTCGGCAGAAACTTGTTTACGTGACCAACCCAAACGGCCTCATGAACCCTCACATCAGGTCGCATTCTTGCTTCTTCGCCTTTAGATTATTAGCATTGCTGCTACGCTTGTTAACATTCACCCCAGGACGTGTCACCCAGGAACTGATTCCCTGCCTAGTTTTGCTTGCTCTGTTTATCGGTCTTCACTCGTTCAAAGACAGAATGATGTCATCCTCCAGGTCCGAGTTATCAGAGCTGTCTGCTGAAAAGAATATATTCGAGGAAATGTGCATTGATTAAAAATTACTATAATAGCAGTACATGCAACAAATGTCACTGAAAAAATGTCAAACACGGTTCTAGCAGGACTGCCGGTGGGGGACTGTCAGTTACTCACTGTTTTCCAGGATGAGCTCTACATCCTCGTTTTCATCAGAATCATCATCATCATCGTCGTCATCATCGTCCTCTTCCTCCGCGTCTTCTTCCAACAAGCGTGCCACCTCCTCGTCATCAGACGGTGAGAAATCATGCTCCCCATCTTCCTCCTCCTCCTCCTCTTCACCTGCATTCTCATTCTCCAGCTCTGCTAGTAGGGGGTCAGTGTCCACATCGTCCAGATCATCATCAGAATCGTCGTCGTCGTCGTCATCATCATCATCTTCTTGATCTTCATCTTCCTATTTTTACGCAAGCAGAAATGAAGAACGACAGGCACTGAACCACGAAGCAGTACTTAACTGAACTAGAACATTTCACTTTCAGAAGGGACAGGCAAAATGACATCAAGGCTCGTTACTCACCTGATCTTCCTCATCTTCCTCCTCTTCTGCTAACCTCTGCCGACCCACCTCATAGAGTCGGCACACCGTGTCCATGTTGATGGAGTCTTGGTTCTACATAGGTAAACGTGGCACGTGAGACTCTGTTTCTTTTCATTCCGCATCACCAAACAGTCTGCTAAAAAGTGCCAAAGAAACCGACTTACAGGTTTCTTTATTTTGTAAAAGTTTAAAATATTCTCATAGACACACAAACTTGACACCAAACCTAGAGAATCACTTTTTCAAAAAAACAAAACACTTACCTCAATAACTGCCAAGTAACAATCTTTGGTGTCTGTGCAGAGGTCAAAAATGTTCCTCTTAACATCAATTGTCGCTACAGAAAAAACATTCAACGTTAAAGCATGTTCACACGTTGGTTTAATATTAAATTACTACAAGGCAAAGCTAAATGTTTTGACTACAGTAACAAATCTTAAAGCATATACAGGCAGTCCCCGAATTATGAACGAGTTCCGTGTCCTCAGTCTGTCTTCAAGTCGGATTTTCACACAAGGCAGAACAAGTAGGTATGGTGGGTATCTACGTCAGTTTGTCACATGTTTGTCTTAGTATATCATATACCTTTCTATGCATTTAAAAAACATTAAAGAAACTCTTCTGGATACACTAAAACATCTTTAATGTAACAATACAGTGATAATAGTACAATATAATAACTACAGTATATAATAGAAAGACATATAAAGAGATAAAATTACTACCATCATGATGAACAGAGGACACTGAGGAGGCTGGAGCCAAGTGCAGGATTATTTATTCAGAATCAAGCGATAAGACGTGATCAGGGATGGTGAATGGCGGCGAACAAACAGAGACAAGGATCCAAAATCGTGGTGGAGGGACAAGACTTGAGGAGCAGAGCGAAGTAGATTTGAGAACACAAAAGCTGTCTGGAGTGAGACTGCGCAACTAGTAAGAAGTGTCTTTTGTAGCCGAGTGCTCTTTCTCTCTCCCCCTCCGAGAGAGGGAGGGACAGCGTGTGTGCACGTGTCTGCCCTACCTCGGGCTTATGCGCACCACTCACGACCCGATGAACTGCTGTAGACGCGCAATGTTTCGATGCGTGTTGCAAAATAGCGCCCGTTTGTTATTACGAACTATTGTATATACAGTAACTCAAATTTTTAATATAATAGGCTGAATTATGAAGTTTTCATTTGATTTTTACAAACAAAAAAAAAAAAAAAACCTTCCGGTCAGTAAGGGGTTGGTTCATAAGTACAGGTTGTACGCAAGTCAGACGTTCGTAACTCAGGGACTGCCTGTACCAGGAAAGAGTTCAAGAAGAGACGATGCTGGGGGAAGATTAAAATTTCTTGAGCACATGGGTATATAGTAGTTAACCTGCATTAATCTTACCAATTGGTTTGTAATCAGTGGCATCAAACGTTCTGAACGAAGAGCCAAAGGGGCTCTTCAACTGCTGTTCCATCATGTCTTCCTCATCATCAGCTTGTAGCATTGCTGCAGAAAAGCAGAAAGATTTACAAAACTACAGGACAGCAAGTCTACGGTATGGCGTGCCCAACCAGACATGAAGGAAGGGCTCACCCCCATAGATCACAGTCCCAGTGTTGTTAAACACAATCCTACACTGGTCCAGGGCAGGAACTGTGTGGAGTAAGTGAAAAGTCCGCAGGTCCCACTGAAACCCTTGTTAAGGACAGCCTCACTCTCGATTTCAACTATTCATACATTACTCAACACACGCAAAGGAGCAGTTCTCAATAAAACTTAAGATAATTAATTCTGTGAATTAAATGATAGCTTCTATTATAAACTAATAAACACTGGTATAGATACAGCTTTATCTGTGCTGAAATTTGTGTAACAACACAGTACCCATATAGCAAGTATACCTGTACAGCATGAGAAAGATTCATAGGCACAAAATGAGGATAGGAAAGGATACGATTTCAGTGTTGATAATGACCTCAAGGCCATTGGGATGGAAAACACCGCTGATGTTCATGTTGAACTTATCAAACTTGTGAATGGCCTGAGCAGAGCGCACATCCCACAACACTCCATCATTCAACACCAAGTCATCGCTTGGGTTAAAGGTTGCACAGTTCCGCTTGTAGTTGTTCGCCAGGTCTGGATTGTTCAGAGTCAGGGTCTTCTGACCAGTCTGGATATCATATATCTGAGAGAGAAGGATGCTGGTCAGTCAAGGCCAGAGCTATGTGCTCCAGCCCATTGGTATTGGTGACATGACTAAATCAGCAATGAGTGAGACAATAAGAGAAAACAGGAGGAAGGGGGGGGTCAATACTCACATGAGCAATGTGTTCCTTTGTACCAATGACTCTGTCCTGAGAAAGTTTACTGAACTCCACGTAATGATCATCCAAAAAGGAATGTCTGAAAAGAGTGTAGATCTTACACAACGTGGCTACACTGCTGCAAGAAGCTAAACGCAGTTAATAAATAAAACACTGCGTACATTTCCCGTAGAGTAATATCTTACATCACGACACAACCCAAAAGTCACTTACTTCATGATAAACACTGACTGCATACCCCAGAGGGCAGAGAGTGGGTAACTCCATGAGGCAGACGTTAACAGCAAAGAGCCATCCTGGGAAGCACGTAGTATGGCAAAAGTAACAAATGTGTTACATCGAAACATAGCTACAATATTTAGAGAAGCAGAAATAATACAAATTTTCAAGAATCATAATTAGCCAAATATTCTGACTTACTGAATAATTTAAAAGTTCGAATGAAAATCTCTAGGGTCACCAAGGACATTGAAGCCCTCAGGTGATAACCTTCCCTGTGTGAGAATCTTACAAAAACAGTACACCTACAACCATGAAACAGAGTAGTGACATCAGATTCTCACTGACCCGCGACGGCTCCAGGTGCGTGATGGCAGAGCTGTGGCAGCTGTAGCTGGCCTCCTCCTGCCCCGTGAAAATGTTGTAAAGCTTGAGCTGACCGGTGCAGGTGCCCAGCATGAGGAAGCGTTCTCGCGCAGAGA
This sequence comes from Scleropages formosus, assembly GCF_900964775.1. Taxonomy (NCBI): domain Eukaryota; kingdom Metazoa; phylum Chordata; class Actinopteri; order Osteoglossiformes; family Osteoglossidae; genus Scleropages; species Scleropages formosus. The sequence goes on from NC_041806.1 coordinate 6,812,124, forward strand.
ACGCACAGCACATAAAGCCGCTTTCGTCTTCCTCCGCCTCCCTGAAAACTGAGATGGGCCGGAATCTGGGGCAGAGACAACAGCCGCACTCAGTGATGTTACAGCACAAGGACCCTGAAACCACATTTCTGCTCCAGCTGACGAGTAGTCACCTGCTGAAGATGAGGTGCCTGTCGAAGCAGCCCCCATCTACCCCACCGTACTTGGGATAAACCACCCTGCGGGTGTGACGGGAGGCGAAGTTGGTCGGTGCCTGCCGCCGTTGCTTCGGCTCGGGGCACTGGTGGGGGGTGAAGAGGGAGAAAGGTGGACAGGTGGTGACTGGGTTCTTGCAGCGGGCATGCTGCTCACGCAGGTACTCTGTGATGATGCTGTCCAGTGCTGGTGGGGAGGGCAGATGCCTGTCCAGCTGCTTCTTCATGGCCGGGCTCTGACTGAAGGCGCCGTGGTCCGACTTCTGTCGCAACACCCGCGGCTTCTTGCTGCTGCTGTTGCAGGGGGAAGGACGCTCCCGACTGAACACAATGCGGCCTATCAGTGGGGAGCCGTTGCTGTGGGGAGGCGGGGGCATGGTGGAGGGGGGTGGGAGAGAGGCAGGTGACTGGGAAGTGGATGGGCGTGACTGGGTGTGGCTAGCAGAGGGTGTCGAGGAGTGGGAGGCAAGGCTCAGCCGGGCTGCGACACCATTGGTGAGGCGTGGTGTCCGGGGGTGCATGGCCACAGGAGATGCAGGAGGGGCCACGGGCACAGTGGGGAAGGCGGAAGAGGAGTGTGGGAGGAGCATTGGGAGGTCAGCCTCTTTGGTGAGGGCACTGGCTGTGTCATGCAAGCCCTTGGACAGCAGGTGGTTGCGGATGAGCAGCAAGAGCTCCTTCTCCGGGAAGGTGATGCGGGACTGCGCTACCACGTTGGCCCGCTGCAGGCGAGCCAGTGACACATCTGTGCCGATAAGCAGGGGCTTCCCCGACACCCTCTCGATGAGCTCTGCGGCAAACTTGCAGAACTTGACGTGCTCGCTGCGCTTGTCCTGGAGTACGGGCTCCTTCATCAGTTGCTGGATCTGACCACTGCTGAAGAGCGGCAGCTTGCTGATGATCTGGCGGACGGAGGCACTGCGGGACAGTCCCACCAGCGCCCTGCAGGCTAGCGCACGGATCTGGTCAGCATCAGTGATGGGCATCTTCACTGTGAGCAGCGACAGTAGCACCTTGATGCCATTGTTGGACTGTACCACGTTCCACATCTTCGCCAGGACGCTCTCGCTGCTCTTGCTCTGCTGAGGCAGACGTCTGCGTGGCGTGCCAGAGATGAACTTGCCGATGCTGGACACGCGCTTGTCTGGCGCGCACACGCAGTTGATCACCACTTGTAGCGCTGACTTCTGGATCTCTGCATCGTTCACAAACACTTCGCCCTCTGCTACAACCAGGATGATACTCATCCCTGAAGAGAAACATGATGCACTGAACTACAAAAATAAGTGCGATGATCAACCCCAAAAAAAGTCTTTGCATGCATTTTTAACAGGTAATGGCCCAGTCTCCCATAATTCTAACACTAGTGCGTGGAAGTCAACCTTAAATTCCTCTAGTCAATGAACAATAAGGGGACTGACCAACTGTTGAGACAGAGGAGCCACCTTCATCCAGCACATCGACCGATTCAGCCAGGAGAAGCTGTGTCTTAGGAACCACCGTGAGGATCGCCAGGATGTCCAGAGCATACCGCACCGTGTCGCTCCTTCAGGATGGAAAAGAACAAGCATAAGAGCTACCTTACTGAAAAGGTTACAGGGTCTCAAAACACCTCTGCCAGAGATCTTTTTCTCCCGATCTCCTATCTACTCAAACTTGCACTGTTCACAAAAAATTCTATATACAGTTATATAATATATGCTATTTAAATGGGTATTTCACTGTGCTTCACGAATCATGTGTCTCTCTCCATCTGAGCTGAACTTTGGAGAAAAGCATCTGCTAAATTAATAAATGTAAAACAACTAGGAGTTATCTAAAAGGTTGCTGCAATAGGAGGTACCGCAACTGAAGTATCCATTAAAGTTTTAAATGGATCTACACATTAAAGTGCATAATAACATATACTGTACATGCACCACCTGGTTAGTAAGGAGGTGCTCGCAGCTCTGACAGCGCACAAGGGCCGAAGCTCACACCTGCCATAATAGGTTCTCCAGTCACAAGCAATGGAGATGAGCTGCAACAGGAGCTGGACACAGGAGTGCTTGTGGAAGACTTCAGCTGGCTCCCAGTAGAGCCTCGGTGGGCCGTACTCAGTCAGGAACTCCATCATTTCCACCACCTGCTCACGTGTGTACGAACACGCCTGCCGAGAGCAAAAGACAGGAGCACTCAAGTAGCAAAGTTTAACACGGTGGTCAAATGTACATCGCTTAACATGCCGCCTCTGAAGAGGTAAACAGGGCCTCTCTGGACATGAATATCTGTCCTCGTCGGTGAGGGGTACCTGGAAGCACTCCAACTTCCTAGTGTGGGCAGTATTCTGTATAGAGCTTTGGCTAAATCTCAATTGTATTAAAATGTTTTACTTTAGTGGTTGCAAGAGTCCTTGCTATAACACACCCAATTCAATATTTACTTATTCCACTATATTTTGTCACTACTTTGTTGTGTGAATGTTGCAGAAGCCTAATGCAACTTCCTTCAGGAGTGATAAAGATTTTATCCACATATTCATCTAATACCAGAATAAAAGTAAACAAATCCAACCAGATCTAAACAGATCAAATGGACACCCATTTCTGACTTAGATAAATTGAACTGTATAATCCAGGTGAAGTTCAACTTGCCGTACCTTATAGTAGGGCTGCGGGTGGACAGGGGTCCCTCCCTCGGTACGGTGCAGAGACTGTTTCACCTGCTCCACCTTTATGGCCAAGTGAGCCTCGAAGTATCTACGGAGCGCCATACACGTGTGTTTGGCAGTCTGCCGGCTGGAGAAGATCTCGTCGTCACTCAGCAGTGCTCCCTGGTCTTCCGTGTTCAAGATCTCCAGTGTGCTGATCTATCAAAGAGACCAGGATGGGGACAGAGTGAGGGAGAGCTCAAAGAAACCCACCTAACAAAGTGGAAGCTTGGAAAGAACATGTCTACAAGGGGTCTGCTGAAGAAAGGCACCCACCAGGTTGACCAGCCTGCGCAGGCCGTCCTGACGATCGAAGAGCTCAAGGACAGCACGGAAGGCAAAGGAAATGGAAAAGAACATGGTGGCATGACAGCATCCAGACGCATGGGAGCACTCCAGCAGCCACAAGGAATAGCTCACCACCTCAGAAAGGATGGAAGGTGGGAGCATGCAAACCTGGGCAGAGGAAAAACAAAAGAATCAGCCCAAAGACACACAGTTGTGCTTCAATACACCTCACATCTTTAAACACTTGTATCCTTTTCCTTCTTCATTATTTTGTGGAATGCTCATTTCAATGACTCCTGTCTTTTCTAATGATTCCCACATAAACACAACCCTCACAGACCATATACAACCCATTCTAGAGTAGCTCCAAGGAGGTCCAAGGGAAGTATAACATGGATGTCTCACCCGCTCCATTGCATCTTGGTTGTAGGCCAGGTAATACAGGCATAGAGACACGCCAGTGGCCGCCATGGAGGGGCGAGGGACCTCTAGCAGTTTCTGCACCCCTCCATGGGCCACAAACTCTGCAGCAAACTTCTTGTGCAGAAGCAGCGAGGCAAGATACTGCAACACCAAAAGAGAAGTAACCATACAAAGGTGAACTTCGTGTTCTTTTTTTACAGGCTACACAAATAAAGTGGCCCTGAAGCTGCAGATCTCTCTCTCTCTCTCTTTCACTCTCACACACACACACACACACACACACACACACACACACACACACACACACACACACACACACACACACAAAATAAACGAAACGGTCACTCACCTTGAGAGCCTCGAAGGTGAGCTGGACATCGTTTGTCTGCTTGAGGTCAATGTAATGCATGAGCAGCTCCCGAGCTCCCATCTGCATGAAGACAGCAAGCAGCTGCAGGGGAGAGTCAGGATACAGACTTAGCTTAGCCGATTCAAGAGATCCTCAACTGCCAGCGCTGCCCCATCACCAGAAGACCAGATCGGTCCTGGATGGTAGCCCTACTGTTTCACCCTCCCTTACAAACATTATGGCCTGCCTTACCAGCTGGCAGGTCCAACTATATGCTATCCCCATGCTGACAAGATTCTAGTACAGCCTTGAATACCTGGTCATGGTCCTAACGATAGTGGTCCTCACTCTGCGCTCTTGTGCAGCTGCTGAGAAAATGTTCCAATGTTCCTATCTTTGGACAAAACGAGCATGATGGAGAACCAACTTTTCTCCAGTTGCACAGGTTAGATGCAGTTGGAAGTCACCGAGTGCCTGGCTCAAGAACTTTACACGTTGAGGCTCCACTAAACTAACCTTGCATCCCAGTGCATGTTCCCACTTTACACACAGTCTCTGCCTCTTCATCCATACCAACCTACTCATCAGTTCTTCCTGAATCGGTGACTGAATCTCATCCTCATTTTGTGTTTCCCTGGGCCTTGTCATGCTTCCATGATGAAAAGCTGTCCAAATTATTCCATTCTGATGCCACTGAGCTCACCACCACACTGTGGTGGCTGCCAGGACTTTGCCTGCTGCCAATGTATTACACCCTTTACCTATCCTCTTCTCAATGCCAGCTGCTGCAACCTTAAGATTAATTAAAGCCCTGTGGTATAACACTTCCCTCACCTGCCTTATCCTAAACTCCACTAGGTAATTTTAGTTTATTGCTCTGCCCATATAAGATACTGCTGCTCAAGCTACAGGATACACCAAGCCACCAGAGAGAAAGGCTCAACCTTCTCTCAAGGCACAACTACTGATGAAGAGAATTCATGGCAAGATGCCATCCTGACATACTTATGATTTACACTTACCTGGAAGTTCAGACTTGCTTGCTACTTCAAGCCAAACCCCCTATTCCTGGATTGGTGCTTCAAATGCTGCTTATTCCCTCAAGTTATCATCAAACAACTTACCAAAGCTTTTCACTGACTTCTCCAAAACAGATGGAAGAGTACTTCCAACACTACAGTGGAATGCATCAGTAGGGTTAACCTTCCCCCAGCACCAGAAGTCTGCAACTTGATGGCTTGAAATTCATCATATCCTGCATGATTAGCCTTTCAAACCCCTGCAAAATCCATCTGCATCCAAAGACAGACACTGTAGTCAGTAGTCACTGGCAAGTCACACATAAAGGCTGACAGGTGTTTGTCTAACATTTGACTTAGTGTGTAGACCTCTACACTCTATATTCACTTACTTCAGAAGCATATTCATAGCCAGAGCAAACAGGATCACAAAGACTGTACAATCTGTAAGCATCTTCTTCTCTAGCCTGTCCCTCTGATGCTACCCCTCTCATCACGACGCTCATACTGAAATCACAGCAGTAAAGCAGAATACGACCCTTTATCAAGCTTGGGATGTGGTACAAATGCAGTTTCCACCAGTTTGTGTGGTATGAAGCTGTAGGCATTTATCAGATCTAATCATAACACTGCTCAGTCTCCCTTATTCTGATGTAGCCCTCTAATCAACTGTCACTACACAAACATATTTGAAGCACCAAGTAACTTTGGGGATCCCTTGCTCAAGGGTACCACAGAGCCATGGACCACAAGGGTAAATAATTGTAAGTAGCGTTGGAGAAAAGCATCAGCTAAATGAATAAATGTAAACGTAATTCACCGACAGCAATTTTCTTCAAAACAAAACTAAGCATGAAAAAAATACCAGTGATCGGTGAATCAGTACAAAAATATGGTACAGAACACAAATAATTGTAATTGCACCAGGTAAAGTATCGGCAAAGACACAGTAGAGCTGAAAGGCCGCCCACCTCTTGATACTCTCCCAGAGGAGTGAGGTACTGCAGGACCAAGCGCTGCTCTATGGCTGGGGTCAGAGGGTACAGGTGATAGTTGTTACCAATGACCCAGGGGCTCATCTCTGACCAGCTGCTGTTGGACAGCTCACTCGAGTTCCTCTCTGCCTCCGAAAGCGTGAAACTAAGCTTCTGTTTTGCCTTATGGCCATTTTCCCTCTTCTTCAACCGACCAGCACCTTCCCTCTTCGCATCAATTTCCTCGATGGCCAAATCAGGCTTTGACAAGGATTTAACCGAGGAGTTGGCACGGCTACTGGTCTTGTGGGATGAGTTGATATGAAAGGACAGGTTGGGCTGGTTATCCCCTTCATACATATCGGGTTGTGCCTCCACCCACTCCTCCCCATTATTCTCCAGGGGCAAGTCTGCATCCTCAAAATCTCCATCCACAGCCTCTTCATCCAACGGCAGCAGAGGTTCTCCAAGACCCTTCCTTGGGCTCGGTCTCTTAAAATCCTGTCGACTTTCTGCTTCCTTCTCCTGCAGTTCTCGCAAGCGTTGAAGCATCACAGGTACCTGCCGGAGAGGACCGATCCGACAGCAGCGTTACACACACTCTGAGTCAGACCGAGACCATTTGTAAATGTCAGCATCACTTACGCCATGGTACAAACGCCTAACCAGCAGTGTTTAAGTTTAGCTATGGTAACAAGACATATAACTAATCTTTATTTAGTAGGTGGACTTGTCTAAGGTGACTTGCATTACTGTTTATTACATTATCACTAAAAATAGAAGTTTCACTGAAGGTTCGGTTGAATGATGTGTCCAAGTCAAAAGATCCTGTGACAAGAGAAGGGAAACACTGACCAGGACAGAGTTCTCCTCCCTGTAGTTGGCTGCAATGTCCTGGTTCTCCATGGCTCCAGCCAGCAGCCCCGTGGCATAGATACGCAGAGTCTGGTCTCCCTCCTGGGCCCATTTGAACAGCCTCTCCACAATGCCTTCCTGTGCCAGAATAAAACAAAGTCATCTGTGACAGCAAAGCTCAGACACATGTCTGTAACAGAGGGTCCTCTCTACCACGGTAAAACCAAGGACAGGGGAGTGCTACCTTCTCCTGGAAGACCACAGCTGTCTCCAGGCCAGGCATGATGTTCAGCAGAAGGCGACAAGCTGCTGTGTTGAGGGGGACCTCTCTGCTTGTCATCACATAGTTGTTTACCAGCTGACAGAAAAAGAAATGTAGAATAAATAGCATTATCGAAAAAACAGTTGCTGTCAACTTTGGTTTTTAAAATAAATAAATAAATAAATAAATAAATAAATAAATAAAAATAGCTTCCATAAGTACCGCATTCATAAAGTCATCATTCTTGAACAAAATTTTCAGCAGGTGGCCCAACATGCACTCTGGATCAGCTCTACCTGAAAAAATAATATAGATAAGGAAATGAATTTTAGGTGTTTGATTACAAATAACTACAATGAAACAAAATATGGTAATTAGAGCATCTACACTTTGAATAACCAGTTGTCCTATACAGCACAAACTTACAGCAGACACTATCAAAACTTTAGTGCCGTAACCCATTGTGAGCGCTGACGGAGAGGGGGGTTTGACTCTTATTAAACAAAAATCCTGGCACAAATAAACACGCAAAAAACTGATACAAATCACTGAATAATATTTATTACAAGCAAAGTCTTGCTTTTTTTTTTTTAAACTCTACTCTTTGTTGCTATGTTGCAGTTTTCAGTCTATTGCTACAATTAAGTATAAGTTTGGTACGACATCAGAACCTCTTCTTGAATTTACACTGGGATCCTTGAGGGTACAGGCTTGAGAACTTAACTAAACTTTGCAGCTTGCTGACATTGAGATACCTAAAAATATCTACCCACAAAAAAATGCAACCAGATAAATTAAAAAAAGTTTTACCTTCATAAAAGATGTCAGACCACAAAAATCTTTAAAAATAATCTGGAAGATTCTGATAAAACTAGCACAGTTATTTAATTTAAAAAAAAAAAAAAAAAAAAAAAAAAATTAAAAAGATACTATCCAGAGATATCCTGGAAGATACATATACTGAGCATATAGTCTCACTTTGAAGCACATTGGCTCCCTGTGTTATGCAGGGCAGATTTATTTTTTTTTTTTTTTAAAAAGCAATGTCATGCAGCTCATTTTTAATTCTATTTTCTTCACTGATCTATTCTCTGAAGTTATTTTTTCTTCACCCAGCCATTAGTTGTCAATAAAACACACCCAAACAAAATAAAAATTAGAGACCGTATTAATTCAGCTCATTCTCACAGTGTCTGCTGATCCATAACAAGATGATAAACAATGCACACATTTATGGGATGAACATAAATATCTGTTAACAATTGGAACTGAATATTAGTTTGTGGTAATGAGGCTTTTTTTAAGTTTTCATTTTTAATGTAGTGGAATTTTAATACATTATGGCTATTTATTATACCACTATATCTTAAAAGAGCCTATCCCACAAATGCATTGAAAAGCATGTATATTATACTTTTCTGACTGTAACTTGGTAATAAAAGTTACTTTGAAATTGCACATAAAACAAAGTACTGGCAAACTTTCCATCTCAATTGTAGATTTATTTCACTTCAACTTATTCTACCTACCCACCACATTTCCCAGTCTTTTTTTTCTGGATGCTTGAAACCAGTACAATTACAACTGTTGATTTATTTTTTTAACTGCACAAAATGCATTCTGGTATTTCTAGGTCCAAACAAACAATTGATTTTCTGCAATTTTGAAAAAAATTCACACCCTACCTGGATGTCGGTCATCAAACGGGTCAGGATCTGCTTTGTGATACTCTTCTGTTTCATGTTCAATAAGTTCAGAGATTCTGGAACAAAATTACCAAAAAACTGGAGGGGACTAAGCATCAACTCCTACACCATACAAAGACCTCACCACAATTAAAAATCTGCAATTTTGCACATCCCTTCTCATATCAATTACAAAAGGCTGTTGAAAACAGCAGAAGGGCTTCAGAAACCTCACATTGTATCTACAGCAACAGGGATGATGAACATTCACAGCAGGTAGTTAATGATTACAGCTGTCACTTTGCAACCTGAAGGTTCCTGCAGTGCAACTCCTGCTCCATCACCCTTGAGCAAAATTATTAGCTAAACAACAGTTTACATTTATTCATTTAGCTGACACTTTCTCCAAAGCGACGTACAATGTTAAGATACTTACAAATATTCACCCATTTATACAGCTGGGAAATTTTTACTGGAGCAATTTAGGGCAAGTACCTCGTGCAAGGGCACTTCAGATGGAGGTAGGATTAGAACCTGTAACGCTTGGGTCCAAAGACAGCAGCTTTAACCACTATGCTCCCAGTCATCCCGTTAATAAAATAACACTAAGCAATACAGACTACAGCGATGAGAGCAAGACGCAGTGGAGACTGTAGTTGTGGGCAGCACATGGCCCTGCCAAACACTGACTTCGTGAGGATGGAGACCAGGTCTTGGGTACTCCCCTGCTGCTCCCGCTCCCATCGTTCCAGCAGGGAGGTCAGCTCTGCCTTGGAGTCCACGCTGGCAGACGCCGATGCCATGGCCCAGGCCTGTTGCGCAACAGATGCAACAAAGAGGACAGGAGATGAGTGGACGAGCGACACGAGATCAGCCCATAGATCAAGTCGTTAACTCGAAACCTTCTCAATCCACTGCTGACAGTGCGCAGCAAGCGTGCAATAGATGCACGCATGCGAGGGATGCATTTGGAACTTTCGGAACACAGTGGAGCCGATGGACCCCAGCCACGTCGCGCAGGGCCCGGCTGCCTCAACGGTGACTTCCTCCGCAGGTGCATCGCTGTCTGGGGCTCCACTATGCTCCGGCGCCCACAAGCCACTCGCTTCAGCGCGCTGGGAACACGTCCAACACAGTGCTCCCGCCCACCGATCGCAAACACAGCACCAATAATTCCACCAGCCCTGACGCCAAAAACCCGCCACTAAAGGCTTTAAACGTGTCATTTCCATTCATTTACCTCACACTTGTCTCCAAAGCAACTTACTATGTTAAGGTACTTACAATTATTTACCCATTTATACAGCTAGGTAATTTTACTGGAGCAATTCAGGGCAAGTACCTTACTCAAGGATACCACAGTCAGAAGTGGGATTGAAACCTGCAACCTTCTATGACCAAAGGCAGAACCTCTAGCCACTATGGTACCAGCTATTTACCCATTTATACAGCTGGGTAATTTTACTGGAGCAATTTAGAGCAAGTTCCTTACTCAAGGATACCACAGTCAGAGGTGGGATTGAAACCTGCAACCTTCTGGCCCAAAGGCAGAACCTCTAACCACTACGGTACCAGCTTTTCCAACTATTTACCTATTTATAATTTATACAGCTATGTAATTTTACTGGAGCAATTTAGGGGAAGTACCTCAAGGTACAGCTGGAGGTGGGAATTAAGGTTCGAACCTGTAACCCCCCTTCTTGGGTACCAGCAGCTCCACCGCTGCGCTACAGTCGGTCGCTAAATCATTTCTAATTGTTGGAAATGTGTTACAATGAATATGACAGTGTTACGCTCGGTCAGAACCATTGCAACTTTCTAAGACTAAGTAGTAGTATCCAGCGAGCGGATACTTCTTAAAAGTGGCATGCAATGGTTCCAACAAGTGCTGCGACACCGCACCGTCACCCTAGGAGCGCCGGCGCTCGTCTCTCCTGTCCTGCCTGGCAAGTCCGCCTGCTCCGCCGCAAGGGGACCTTCAGTTCCAGTCGAGCGGCCGAAAGAAGACGCACCGCCCGCTCGGAGTTAACTGTCAAACTGACACGGACGGACGACCTGCCTCACATGTGTTTTAGCCGTCAACCTGTTCAACAGCGTGAGCCGTGAAAACACACTTGACTTAGTACATTATTTATTCTCCCACAAAATTAACATACATTTTTATTTTTTAATGTCAGCCGCGCTAGCTGGTTAAAAAACCTACACGGGTCGCCTTCGTGGAGCGGGGCTAAACTCGCTCCAGCTGACATTACCCACCGAGTTACCCGTCCTAGCTAACTTTAGCATAGCTATATCCGCAAGTCTCGGAGTAACTCACGGGCTCGTCGGACACGCTCGGCTCCAGATGGAAATGCCTCGCCAGGCTTCAGTCCTCTCCTGCTCTGCAGCCTCCCTCCTTCCGCGCAGAATCCGGAAACAAAGGGAAACCAATGAACGCCTGCTGTGGTTTTGTCACTGTGATACTGCTGGTGCTTCTTCGCAGTTCCGCCGTTAATAGTGAGCTTTCAAAAAAAAAAAATTTCCCGTGTGCGACAGGGTTTATTATGGCGACCACGTTCTTTACGTCACAAGGCGAGCGACGGCTGTCGACTTTTATTGACGCATGCATTCTCTGCGTTTTTGATTGGTCGTGCGCAACGTCTCAAACAGTACTAATAGTTGTTCGTGGTGGATTATTACGTCAAAGTTAGAGCTGATAACCATGAAATTCACGCTGTACCCACATTTTGCTCAAATACACAAATCTTGAAAAACTCAATTCCGTGTGCTCGACGTATGAGCCATATCTATAATTTCTAAAAAGAAGATATTTTCTGGACGTGCTATTCTTTTCCTACTGTAAAGATTATCGATAAGGTAATCGATAACGAATAGGAATGAATGATATTACAACTACAACACTCATCTGAATGTCAAAGACATTATTAATTGCTTCAATTTGCAAAATGTTGGTAAACGAATGGACTTACAGATGGGAAAGCCTAACTATTATAACTTACTGTTAACAAAATCCATAAACCAATGCAATTTTAAGAGGTCTGTAATAAATCTGTACACTTAAGAGCACTTAAAAAGTAAAGGATAAAAACTACTTCTCACCCAAGTTCATCAACGTACGTGTCCCCCTCTACTATTGCCTCACATTGACTTTAAGTGAAATTTACAAATACATTTCGTTTGCAAGCTGCTTGACATCTCAACAATATTTACATTAGGAACTCTAGGTTATATGATATGTATAACTACTCATTCAGATCCATCATTAATGGTATCCATACTGCATGAGACATGTAATTCCTGAGGTCATGATGATCATGATGTGGAGAAATTCCACGGTGTGTAAATCACCAGTATGGAATACCTGTTAACCCTGAGAATAATATAATTAGTTAAAAACATATTTGTTTACGTTTTTTTAATTACTGTTGTAATTATGTACGAATGGTTATTCTAGTATTGAAAATTAAAAAAAACATTTCGAAAACACTTCACATTCACATAATCCGCGAACTTTTCGTTACAACGTGTGCGCATGCGCGCCCCTTTTTTCTACGTAACGCAATACGCTTGAAGGTCCTTCCCCAGGTCCTAATAGATAAATATATACTAAAATATACTTAGATTTCTCATTAATTTTACACACTGCGTCTCTAAAACATGTTAGAATTACTGATAAGACATTTATAATGTATTTTTAATGTTCTACACTCGTATTCATTTAGTAGAATTTTGTGTAAGATGAGTTATTATATTTGAATTTGACTTACACGTCCTTACTTCTCCCATCATCCTTTGCGGCATCTTCCTCTTCCTCCGTACTGTCTTCAGAGAAGGCAGACCTACATTTGGTGAGTGAGAATAATCTTCTTTCATCCTTAAAATTTTAACATGAAAATAGCTGCAACGTTGTGCGTATTTATTCTTAGAGTGCTATAGGTAGTTTGTTTATAATATTTGTGTTGATTTGGAAAGCAATATGTATATGGAACGACAGATAAAATAGTCCTCGTTTCCAGAAGCGGCCCTCGGTCTACAGTATTTGCACTGGGTTCACTTTTATGCTGTTTTGGTTCTCTGGTTTTATATTTTTCTATATTCCTTGCACATTGTGACTCAGAGTAAACGTTAGGAATATTGGTTGTCCATTTTTAAGCAGAAAGCGAGAGTTGTCGTACAGGCCGCTGTCTTCAACACCAACCACACTGACTGATTTAGACGAGCAAGCAATCAAGGAATTGCAGAAGAGATGCTTTAATAAACACAAAAGTTAAATAACACTGGATGCAATCCCAGATAATACTTTTGTTTTGCATCTTGTGGAATGTACTTACCTGATAGAGTAACAATCAGATAAGATCTTAGATGGGAAAACAATATTGCTTAATATTACATTAATCTTAATATTCTAAGTCTTGGGGGAAAAATGCATAAGTAAAATAAATATATATATAAAAAATAATTTCTTACCAGGTACTGAAATGCTTTAGGAGAGGATAAGGCGGGCTTGTTTTTTATTCCACCACGTTAGTCTCTAATTCTGTACTTTCTGCATCAAGCATATTCTAAAACTTCCCAGGAACATTGATTGATTGAGAATCCTGCTCAGATGTCCCTTAACAAATCATAATTTGGTTTAAGTGTATGTAGTCAAAGCAAATTTCATAAGTTTGTCTGTAATTTAATTTTCCAGTTGTGAAGAAATAATACTTATCCTCCTCCTTTCCCCAAGACACCATGGCTGCCCTCAGACCTTTAACCAAGCCCAAGATTGTCAAGAAAAGGACAAAGAAGTTCATTCGCCATCAGTCGGACCGCTATGTCAAAATTAAGGTATGTGTTGTCTGCCTTAGAGGTAATCCTAACTGTCCTGTAATATTAGAATATGAGCTTTCTCTTCTCTTCAGGTTGTTCTCACTGTAGTGTGTGTGTTTTTGTTTTTTCGGTCATCAGAAAAACTGGCGTAAACCCAGAGGTATCGACAACAGAGTCCGCAGGCGATTCAAGGGCCAGATGCTAATGCCTAACATCGGTTATGGTAGTAACAAGAAGACTAAGCACATGCTGCCCAGTGGCTTCAAGAAATTCCTGGTGCACAATGTCAAAGAACTGGAGGTCCTGCTGATGAGCAACAGGTAAGCAGGCACAGCAGATGTTTTAGGAGCTAGTTAATGACTGTTTTTCAGACTTTTATATTTGTTATATTAAAGTCATTGATTTATGGAGTTTACCTCAAATTGATTAGTTTTTTTAAATTCATGCTGCTGTGCAATGGCACATTAAAGAATGATGCAGATGTTTATATTCTGACATGTCTGTTGAGAACTAGTCAGAGCTGTGTGTCTGAGAATACTGAAAAGCAGCTCTTTAATCCTGACTCTTGACTCTAGGACCCACTGTGCTGAAATTGCCCACAACGTTTCTTCAAAGAACAGGAAGCTGATTGTGGAACGTGCAGCACAGCTGGCCATCAAGGTCACCAACCCCAATGCCAGGTTGCGCAGCGAGGAGAACGAGTAATTTGGGCCTGTTTGTTGGATACTTCATGTTTAATAAAGTGACATTTAAAAGCTTAGCCTTCAGTCTTTTCATTTAGTGCTTGAAGAATTAGATACCAATGGTAGTTTTATACATTTAATTACCAAAGAGTCACCCTTAAGAATTTTGGGGGCATATAAAGCAGGTTCACTCTAGGTGTGATTCTTGTGTCTTACATCATCTTAATGCACAGACTTGGGGGAAAAAAAAAAAAAAAACAGCAAAACACATAGCCTTCCCTCGTCTTATGAAGGTAGTGTGTTTCTGAAAAAACTGTTTATAAGGTGAATTCTCAAAGATGTATTTGCTGTTAAGTTTCAATGGTAAACACCTTTATGTGTTCTAGAGTGGTGAAACTGATTTATGCTGAAATATCACTGAATCCCAATGGCATACACTTCAGTTCTTGGCATTAGTTTTATCACAAGACAGTTTTCCTTCATTAATTACTGTGCAATACTGTATGACTGTACCTGCTGTCCAGCTCTTTAGCTCTTTCTAGTTGAATTAGACTAAATTTCCTTGTGAATGCGTGCGTGTTACACTGCCAAGAGCCATGTCTAATCCTGTTACCACAAAAATGTTTTAATCTTATACAGTGCAATAAACCAATAAAATATACTAAATATTTTTTAAAATAGTTACTAAAAATTGGGGGAAAAAAAATACAAATAGCCATTGAATAAACACACAAACGCCCCTCCACGTCTTCCTTTGTTCGTGCGGGTTTCCTCCTCCAGTCAAAAGAGATGTTTCAGGTGGACTGACTAGACCAGGGACAGCTGGTAGTGTGGTGGTTGGAGTTGCTTCCCTTTTGAATCCAAAAGTCACAGGTTTGATCCCCACGTCTGGCTTAGTACCCTTGAGCAAGGTACTTTCCCTAAATTGCTCCAATAAAAAATTACCCAGCTGTATAAATGGGTAAATCATTGTAAGCTTGTAATAATTGTAACAGCATTGTAAGTCCTTAGGAGAAGAGCGTGAGCTAAATGAATAAATATAAATATGCATCAATAGAACTGTTCCCAGCTATCTATAAGACTCGATTATTTGCTACACCCCAACCAGACCACTACACTCTCACATCTGCCTGCTTGGTGGTCCCACGCATGAAAGGTAAAGCATGGAGGTTCTCGGTTTTGGCTCTGTTGTGGTGGAATGACCTCCCCCTCTCACTCAGAACTGCTGAATCTCTGTCCACTTTTAAAAAGGGTCTGAAAACTCATCTCTTCCAGACTCACTTCGCCCATGATCCCTTAAGTTCATGTAAGGTATAAATGTTCATGATCGTGCTCGGATCAAACCTTTACAGAGTCACTCTTGCAATGTAACGTCAATGTTTATATGTATCTCAAAGAAAAAAAGACTAGGAAGGTGTTTAGGAATCGGCGATATTTTACTGTGGGTTTCAGGATTTGTCTGTGTCTTATGCACCTACTTGAAGGATGAACCTCGTTGTCATCATACCTCTGCAGCTTCTACAGAATGCTGCTGCACGAGTTGTGTTTGATTTGCCAAAGCGCCCCCATGTATCTCCTCTACTCATCTCTCTGCACTGGCTTGCTATAGCTGCCCGAATCAAATTCAAAACCAAGGTTACTGTGTACAAATGCATCAATAGAACTGCTCCCGGCTATTTACAGGACTTGATCAAGCGGTACACCCCAGCCAGGCCCCTTTGCTCGTCTATTTCTGCTCGCTTGGTGGTCCCGCGCACGAAAGGCAAAGCTCGGAGGTTCTCAGTTCTGGGTCCGTTGTGGTGGAATGACCTTCCCCTGTCACTCAGACAGCGGAAACTCTGTCTGTTTTCAAGAAGGGTCTGAAAACCCACCTTTTCCAGATCCACTTCGCCCAAGATCTCTTCAGATCATCTATGGTGTAACTGTTCACGCATCGTAACTCTAGAAGCATCCCCATATACAACCTTTATTCAGCCATTACTCTGGTATTGTACTGCTCATTTGTGTATCTTATAATATTTAATAAAAAAAAAAATTGGTGTGGGTATCGGGATTTGTCTGTGTCTTATGCACCTACTTGAAGGATGAACCTCGGTGCAGCAAGTTGTAGAGAACAAACTAGGTTTGCTTGAGACTTTCATGTCTGCAGCTGCGTCTCCTTCTCTCAATGTAATGCATAAATTGTACTTTTGCTGAGATGTACGTTGCTTTGGACAAAAGCGTCTTCTAAATGAAAAAATGTAAGTGTAAATGCTAAAGTTTTACGCAGCTACTTGAGTGATGAACATCAGTGCATATGGTGAAGGAAACTACTTAAAAATCACAAATCTCAGCTATGTCTCTTTCTCCTAATGTAATGCGCACATTGTATTTTCTATGAGACGTGCATCGCTTTGGAGGAATGCATCTGCTAAATCTGGTGGCACTGTGGGTTTGGCCAGCACCTGCTCTCTGGTGGGTCTGGGGTTTGAGTCCTGCTTGGGGTTTCAGACTGTGTGTGTGTGTTATAGCTCAAATAGCAGTATGTGTAGTGGTTTGAGCTGCTGCCTTTGAACCTCAAGGTGATGGGTCTGATTTTCACCTCCAGCCATAGTACCCTTGAGGAAGGTACATACCCTGAAATTGCTCCAGTAAAAGAGTTCCTGAGCTGTATAGATGAGGAAGGAATTGCAAGTACTGTACCTTGATGTTGTAAGTTACTTTGGAGAAAAGCATCAGCTGAATGAATAAATATCCAACTATATTATGAGTCTCTTCTTCCCTGCTTTGAGAGACCCCCCCATGTAAAGTCGTTCTCTACTTTACGAATTCTGATCAAAGCCTTTCAAGAAGTTGCACATTCATTCCACTGAAGTGCGCACCTTCCGCTTCTCAGCATTTCTGGAGCATGAAGGCAGTGTAAAACATCACCACAAGAGAGCACTGTACCTTTGCTCATCAGATGCTGCAATGGAGGTTTGTGCCAAGGAGCAACTGATGTTGTCTACGAAAACTATTTTTGCTGATACAATGCTGTCTGAAAGAATTTTAAACTCTAAAATGTTAAACCCTATAGGGATTTTCATTATTCTTGTATAAAATATTACAATCTAAATGTCGAAATCCAAAATAAACTTATAAAATGAATAAATAACTATGATTCACACACCTGATTCTACTTACACACACACACCTTTTCAGAACCGCTTGTCCCATATGGGGTCACGGGGAACCGGACCCTACCTGGTAACACAGGGCGTAAGGCCAGAGGGGGAGGGGACACACCCAGGACAGGACGCCAGTCCATCGCAAGGCACCCCAAGCGGGACTTGAACCCCAGACCCACCGGAAAGCAGGACCGTGGTCCAGCCCACTGCGCCACCGCACCCCCAATTCTACTTACCTATTTGGTTTAATCAGTGCAATTTGAGGTTCGCTTATTTTTGCCCCTGCACTACTTGTGTGTTTCTACTTCATACATGATTTCCTGTAAAGCAACATATGGAACTAAAAGACACAAGGGCTTCACATACTTTCAAGCAGCGCCATGTATGTGTATGGGTTCGAGTCCTGCTTGGGGTGCCTTGTGACGGACCGGTGTCCCATCCCGGGTGCGTCCCCTCACCATTCAGTCTTACGCCCTGTGTTGCCGGGTTAGGCTCCAGCCTGCCGCGACCCAGCTCGGGACAAGCGGTTTCAGGCTGTGTGTGTGTGAGTTATTTAATGTCTTCTGGATTAGTGTCAATGAGAAAGAGCATATTTTAGATTTCCAAGCATTCCTTTTGAAAAAAGTTACAGTATTACAGTAAGGGTTTTCTATGTTGTTAAAGAAAGAAAGTACACACGCACATCGGGGTGAACCGGAGCCTAACCTAGCAACACAGGGCGCATACTGGAAGGGGAGGGGACACACCCAGGAGGGGACGCCAGTCCATGGCAAGGCACCCCAAGTAGGACTCGACCCCCAGACCCACCAGAGAGCGGGACCCGGCCAAGCCCGCCACGCAGAGCGGTTGTTGATGATGGATGGTTACTAAGCTTTGTAGGAAGTTTATTAACTAAGAGCATTATTTTTGGAAGGATTCTCACTTTACAGCTTTTTTCCCCAAGTGCCTAAATCTTTTGCTCAGTACTGCATATATACACTATTTTATATATATATAATATATATATACATATGTATATATATATATATATATATATATATATATATATAATGCATTAGTTATGTATATAAATATTCATAATCATGTCTTTATAAGGAGGGAAGTGAGCACATTTTCTGAGTTATCGTAGTGCTCTTTGTTGTATGATGATGACAGAATGGTTGACTTGGACTTGTGACTGATGAAGACATTTTTTTTCCAGAGATGCTGTGCTTCTTTATGCTTGCTGAGAAGGACTAGGCTACTGTGTCAAATCTTCAAAAAGAGAATATAGCTGTTGGCATGAGGCATAGTAAGCAATGCTTGACTATGATTAGACCAGCCAATTCATGCATATTTAAGAGCTGCTCTAGCCAGTTCATGCATATTTATAATGTTGATTATCATGCAACACTTTTGTGAAAATCTAGCTGAAAAGGTCCTGGCTGCAAAGCACTTTACCAGTCCAAGCGTCCTCACGTCTGAATCAGACACAACAGGTAAGAAAGCAAAAAAACCTTCAGCAATACTACAGGGATTTACTTTATCACATGTGTAACATAATGAGTTCGTGGCCTCTGGGTAGAAGAAACTAATTTGTTGATCATTAGCAGTTAGAACTTGTATGTTTTGTATCATGGCTTTCAAATTATGCCATCTTCTATACTAAAATACGGAGGGTACAGCTGTCAGTATTTTTTAAAATATAATAATAATAATAATAATAATAATAATAATACATTTTTCACAAAACAAAGTTGGAATGTTTCAAATAAACATAACTTGTTTCTGGTCAATTCTGACAAACATTAACTATTTACTTACTTCAAAGACTATGAAGTATCTCAAGTTAAACTAGCTGATTTGAAGTTTTTGAGAATTTCACTAAGTTGAATTATTTAGTTTGACAAGATCTGTGAATGTCTCAGTGAAAGTGTATCATACCTAATTAACCTACTTCTGATGGCAGTTCCTCTAGGGTCTCCCTCATCCACCAGACACACTGATTTTTCCTCATTTTTACTCTGCCTCCTCTCTCTCGGAAATTAATTAGTGCTGGTATCGGATATCGGAGTGGATCAGCTAGGTTTTCAGGACAGCATTCAGGAGGATGATTTCTGTGCCGGCGTCTCAGTGTGCACTACCATATAAATACCGCGAATGAGCTTCATACAAAAGGACAGACCTCAGCGTGCAAATGGTTTCCCCCTTGCTGTTTCATTTACGGAGTCTGACCATTGTAGTCTTGCTATTGTAAGTTCTCCAAAATCTAAGGATAGATTACTGGTCTAAAACATTCAAAACTAAATTTCGCTCGTTTCTTGCTCGCTCTCATCGAGAGCGTCCCGTGTGTTTCCTCGGCCATCCTTTGTGTAGCAGCGATATAGACTTGCAGGTGGTGGAGAATGCGGGTTCGAGTGTATTCCAGAAATTGTGTTTTGACGTACAGAATAAAGTTGTGTATTGTTTGCCTTTGATTTGTGGAAATTTGCAACTTTCTACCTCTAGAGGCAGCAGTGAGAGACAGAGGGAATTTACTGAATTTCAATAAAGTATCTATCTATCTATCTATCTATCTATCTATCTATCTATCTATCTACCTATCTATCTATCAATCATGTCTTCAGGAAAGCTGAGGATATACAGATCTGAACAGTACATTGTTAGGTCTGGGGGGGTCACAGTGAAGGCACCCATGGAAGCTCCATCACTGTGCACGAACTAACACACCTACATATCTTTATTATTATATTTATGTAGCAGACACCTCTGTTCGAGGGGTCTGATCACATTGGCTTTGCACAGTTTGCAACCTACAGTAATCTCTATGCTTACACAGCGGTATTCTTACTGGAGAAATTTAGGGTTAGTGCTTTGCTCAAGGGTGCTTGCAACAGGAGCGGGACTCAAACCAGGAACATTCCGATTTTGAGTCAACTACTCTGACTGCTGCACCCAAAGCAAGAGCGGAGTCGGTGAGACGGTCTGTGGTGTGCTTTCTTCGTGGTTGTGCGGACATTCTTATGCCATCTGAGAAAGTCGGAGATGATGGTCTTCGGGAACTTTGAAGGACCTTACCACACCCCCTGCCAGATTTACCTATTTACATGCCTTACAACCTCTTATGTTTCGGTGTGTTTTGATGTCTGTGTTTTAACCTGAAAGTGGTTTAGAATTAAACAAAGGAGTAACTTAAAAAATTATTAATTATTAATATCTTGAGGAGAGTTTTAGGGTTTTAGGACATGGTCAACATTTAAATTATTTTAAGGCTGTTGCTCTTAAAAGTGGGGGCATGGGGCACAGGGGCGTGGCAGGTTTGGCCGGGTCCCACTCTCTGGTGCGTCTGGGGTTCGAGTCCCGTTTGGGGTGCCTTGTGATGGATTGGCATCCCATCCTGGGTGTGTCCCCTCCCCCTCCAGCCCTGAGCTGCCGGGTTAGGCTCCGGCTCACTGGGATCCCACTTGGGACCAGTGGTTTCAGACAGTGTGTGTGTGTGTGTGTGTGTGTGTGTGTGTGTGTGTGTGCGTTCTCTTAAGAACAAGTGTTTGGACTGGACGGAACACTTTTGGAGAAAAGCACACAGACACGATTCCATGCTGAACAGTGAATTCAATATACAGAATGTGGCCCAAAAGACTGGATGCCGGTGAACAGGATAGCATAGTGGTTAGAGCTACTGCCTTTAAACGCCCCAGGTCACAGGTTTAAATCCCATCTCCAGCTGTAATAACCTTGAGCAAGGTTCTTGCTCTAAATTACTCCAGTAAAACTATCCAGATGTAGAAATGGGTGAATAATTGTAAAAGGCTTTGAAGAAAAGCATTAGCTAGATGAATAAATGTAAGAAGAGAGGGGGAACTGTGTTAAGTAAGTGATTGCACTTTTGTGGGAAGGGTTTGAGTATGGTGGTGTTAGGGATGAAAAGGGGAGGCAGGGGAGGCTGGAGCTGCTTTATAGGAGGGGGTGGAGCCCAGGAGGAACACAGTTGCATCCTCTGAACAAGAGCAGAGACACTGACACAGGCTGAACAGAGATGTGTGTATGTGTGTGCGTGTGTGTGTGTGTGTGTGTGTGTGTGTGTGTGTGTGTGTGTGTGTGTGTGTGCGCCACACTGATGCTACTTACATAGAATATGGATTGGGGCTCCTCTATTCCTGAAATAGAAATGACTGCAAGATCTTTCACACAGAGGTGTGAAACAGAGCTTAATTTATACGCAAGATTATGCCAAGAAATCTCCTAAATTTAAGCGGAGTAACCTTTCTTCTCCTGCAGATGTCCATCTACGGCAAATCTGAGCAGCTCACTGTTTTGAATTATTAAAATATACTTTTTGCTTTCAGAAAAAAGATATGCAGATCTTTTTTTGGTGAATTTGAGCCAATGTTTACGAACAGGAATTGGGGAGATAAAAACATTGTGATGGGAGAGAAGCCTTCACCCGTATGTGCTGGAGCTCTCAATTTTCAACTGGCGGAGCAGGATGAGAAGTTTGTAACCTGTGACTGTCATGCTGGAATTTCATTGGATGCCCTGCGCTTCACAGGATGCTTCTGGGATGTGGCGAATGTGTACAAGAGCAGAATCGGGACGTAGAGGAGGCTGCGACCGAGTGGAGGTGGACAAGGATTAAAGGAGTCCTCCGGAAGCACCGGGTCCAATCCACGCACTCGGAGGATGAGAAGCACCCCCCCGGGCTTGCCTGCTGGTTGAGGAGAGCGTGAGACTGTGAGCGTGGTTGAGGACCAGCCCATCGCCACACACAGCCCAGTAGCATCACCAAGGGCTGGAGACATGCTGTGCGCCCTGAGGAGGGAGGTGAAGAAGGCTGGGGGTAAGCGTCGTTGGAGGGGCGAGGGGGTGCGGGATGCATGGGTTAGCCTTGCTTGGGATGCGGGTGGTGGAGGGGGATGTAAATGCACAGAAAGAGAAACCCTTGTCAGCCCCAGTAGGCTTCTCCTTGCACCATCCCTGGGCCATTTTCATAATTTTGAACATTTTATGGATTTTACTTATGGATATTTTAGGGTTTCCACTTAAGACTGATGGTGTTTTTTTTTTTTTTGGTCCTAGTTGTATGCCCCGCTGTCCTTCCCACATTGTACTGGTTTTGGGACCAAGAGTGGAAAAGCCTAGTACTCCAGCACTGAGCAGTAAACACAGCGTAAATGAAAATACTAACAAAACGCCGTGAGTTCCCTGGCCGGAAGACAGGGAAACAGCTGACCGCCCAAAAGTCTCCATGAAGGCAAACGCAAGCAAATTCTAGACTGTGAAAATGTGGCGCCTCTCAAAATAGAGCCGCAATTCTCTAGACGTTGTTAGCACATTTCCTCACGCGGTCTATATTTGGAATGGTGTCATCGCGCCGAGCTCGAGTGCACTACTTTGGATTCGTAACAGAGTAAACCAGCTGGCAAGAGACCCATTTTGTTACCCACTTTCCTTTTTTTTTATTGCGTTACTTCATTTTTTTATACACAAACTACATCGAAAATCGCACTGGAAAACGAGCACTTGCGTGTTTTAAACGGCGGGGAAATTGCGCTTTCGTCCGTGAAGCACGGAATTTTCTTGAACAGAGGTTAAAATATGCCGTGTCGCGGTCATCAGCAAAGGGGCTGTTGAAACATAAGTATGGCTCGTAATCTTCCCTCCTCTTCGCCGCTCTTCTCCGTTGAAGGTCTTTGAGAATCTCTTAGCGGCCGATTTGAAAACTTGAAAAAGTCGGGATCCCTGCGCTGGAAAAGACTGGGCCAGACACCTTTGTCAGGTCCCTGAGGGCATCAGATCAATCGCGGAGGAGAGACAGGCATCGGGGGTAGTTGGAGGGAAGAGGAAAGGGGCAGCTGAGAGGCCCTTTCTATTTACTCCCCCAAGAAAGGCTTCTCAGCATAATAGCACAGCTTTGGCTCATTGTGTCTCTGAATAATGGACAGAAGCTCATTGTTTAGTATCCCTCATTGTGACAAGTCCACAGCACATCCCAGTCCTGCAGTGGGCATTCCCAGGAGGCCTCCTTATGCTGCAGTACTACGGTACAGGAGGCCGCCAGGCCAAACATGCCGCCGCTCGAGGATTGTTGTGGATGAAATTTTACATTTTCGTTTACATTTATTCACTTATCAGACACCGTTTCTCCAAAGTGACGTACATCGGAGAGACAAATACCGTTGAATGCATCGCATCAACAGAAGAAGAGACTTGGATGCAGACATGTGATTATATAGTACAGTCAACGCATCACATTTTGCCATATGCACCAGTAGATGTTACCCGAGTGGCTGCATAAAGGTTTGCCCGTTACTCAACAATTTCTACCCACAAAATAATTAAACATAAACATTTACATGTTTATCATGCACTTAGATCAGAAGTGAGGCTGGAAGAGTTTTGAGACCCTTCCTAAATATAGGGAGGGATTCAGCAGTTCTGAGTGAGAGGGGGAGGTCTTTCCACCACATTGGAGGCAGAAATATCAGTTAGTTTTCCTCTTACATTGACACAGGTTCTTCGATGCTGTTCTGTTCTCTAGGTTCGTCACCCATCCCACCCTAGTCAAGCCATTCGGTTCCTTGCTTTCTATCAGCAAGGAGGAGCACGTTTGTTGGCCTTGAAAGACCGCTGTGCAGTCAGACCACAAGAGACCGCGCTGTCCGGGGCAATTTCTTGTCATTTTTTTTTTCTGCTGGGCTGTACAATACCACTGCCCCTTTGGGGATTTCTGGAATAGCCACTAAACGGTGCCGCTTGCGCTCTCTGGGAACCTGAGTTCGATTGTTGCAGAAGAGGGCGAAAAGCTGGTTGAAGTGAAATGTGCCGACATCAGGCCTCGTTCCCCCCGTGCCAATTACACGGCTAAATCATTCCCTTTCAAAGCTGTTTAAAATCCACTATCAGCAGGATTACAGCCTTCTCGCATTTCTGCAGAAGCTGACAAGGCCACACCGCTTTCACCGCGTTCAGATGGGTGCTTCATGGGGGTTGGGTGGTAATCTGCCGTTGGAGTGATGTCGGGACCGTTTTTTACAGGTCACAAGCTGGCAACAAGGAAAGAGAAAACATATTTTGGGCTCCGGGTGATTTCTTAGCATTTCCCCAGAGCGTCCACTGGCTCTTTGTCTCGACTTGTGCTGTAATCCGGTGGGCATTCTAGCCGCACTTCATTTCACACTTTTCCTCCAAGAACAGGTGCGATATTACTATTATGGCATCATATTTCTATCTCCACCTCTTCGACCTCGCGCGTCCTGGCAGGTGGCACACTATATGGTGCCACGTGGTCTCTCATGGGGAAAAAAACCGCATGTCTACTGCCGGAGAAAGTCCTAACTGGGGGACAAACGTCCGACTCTATGACCCATTAGGCTGGCGGATGCCATCCGGTCTCAGCTGTAAAGAACACGTGTCGCACTCAGCTGCTACCGACATAAAAGAGATTTGTTGAATTCATTATAGTTGTCTAGCATCTCACATAGATGTAAAGTAATAGGTGAGGTGACTATGCAGACAGAGCTTCATTGAACTTGGGTACATCCTACAGAACTGAAATACCCCACTCTTTTCTTAGAACAGAGCTGTACGAACAGGTACATGGTGTTCCAGAAAAAGTATTGTATTTTAAAGCCTGGATGATACCAAAATTATGAGGTGAGTTGAATTGTGGCTGGGGATCCCCTGGGCTGAGCTGGAGGAAGTTGCAAGGGACAGGGAGGTCTGGGTCTCTTTGCTCTCCCTATTGCCACCGTGACCCTTGTAGGACAAGTGGGCAAGAAAATGGATGGATGGATGGATGGATGGATGGATGGATGGTTGAAATGCTATGCTGTTAACTGCTTCAATATAATAATCAAAAGCTCAGACAAAGACAAAATCAGCATACACTGAAGCCACAAGGCCTACGGTTGTGCATCCCTGGCTCACATATCCTCCAACAAAACACAGTATAGGTGTTAATATCTTCTAACCTTCTTCTTCTAAAATATACATTGCATTTGGTCTCATGATTTTAAACACAAAGGCTGAGGAAAGAGGGAACTAGGGGCCTAACAAATTGAGGAGGAACCGGAAATCTTTTTCCGCATGAAGAGACCTGAGGAGACCGATGTGATACCAGCGCTCCGTGGTGAACGGGGCTGATGACTACGTACCATAGAGGGCGAGACCAGCACATCTGAACCTTGACATCAGCTCATCAATTTATTAGCCTCTAGTAACTAATTACTAGTTTATAATGGTACAATAGCTGTGTAAGTTGATAATCACACATACACATGCCATCTGAACCACTTGCCCCATACGGGGTCGCAGGGAGCCAGAGCCTAACCTGGCAACACAGGGCATAAGGCTGGAGGGGACACACCCAGGACGGGACGCCAGTCCATTGCAAGGCACCCCAAGGAGGACTCGAACCCCAGACTGACCGGAGAGCAGGACCTGGTCCAACCCACTGCACCACCGCGCCCCCCAAGTTGGTAAGAAGAAGAAGAAGAAGAAGAAGAAGAAGAAGAAGAAGAAGAAGAAGAAGAAGAAGAAGAAGAAGAAGAAGAAGAAGAAATTAAAGGAACAAATAAATAAATAACTGTATAAGTTTGCTTAAAGTCTTTTTCTATCTAGAATGCCCAGGAGGGGTGGGCAGTCACTGATACTTAAAACCCCAACAGGTTTATTTTTCTCTCTTGCCTTTCAGTTGGGAGTTTTTTTGTTTTCCTTTCCTCGGTGCCCAGTTGGCTTATTTATACCTTTAATACCTAGTATAGTTCTTGTTGTAATTTAATGTAATTTATTGTATAGCTAGGTTTTTATTTATTATTTTGTCTCCTGATGTTTTGTTCAGCGCTCTGTGTCACCATGTCAGAAGAGTGTTCTATAAAAATAAATTGAATTGAACAGGACAAAAAATCCGAGGGTACTTGAAATGTTTGCCCTTTTGAAATCGACTTTGGAGCAGACATTTTCAAATATAATGTACAGAAAATATGTGCGTGTTATGTATTTTCATCATAACAGTATTTATTCCTAATAAACTGTGAATCAGTTTAATGCAAATAAAACAGTTTAGCAACTTCACAAAAATCCCTTTGATTTAACTGTGATGTAATGATGCGATGCATTTGGTCAAAATCCCAATTTAAGTAGCATAATTAAGAGCTTAACTGGAACAAAAGCCAGCTGTGAGGTGAAGACCAGGGTTGCTCAGCCCTTGTTTAATAGTACAGATCTCTTAATTATAGGTTTATCTCAAATGACCAAAACAACAAGTTATTAATTGAAAAATCAGGGCCCAATATTTGACATAGTGTAAAAAAACATGGCAGCATGAAAAATCAGTGTTTTGTATCATGTTTTATTCATCTGGGAAATAACACACAACTTTTCTAATGCCACCACGCTTTGCTGAGAACGTGCAGTTTTGTGGTGTTTTTTTTCCTTCTTCTATATACAGTATGTGGACAATTCTTTCTGCAAAAGTCAGTTTTTACTGTCACTTTAGAAATTTTTGCAGTTTGAAGACCATCCGCCAGAAGTCGGTCTTGGTTCACTTTGGAGCGTTAATTGAGCTCGCTAGCCAAGCCCCACTGCTGTGAACATTGTAGGGGCAGCAACACACCTTGTAACACACTCACATTGTGTCTGGGGTGTAATTAATAATACATGTTACAAATTACGGTATCGTTAACGCATATTATATTTCCATCCATTTTACGCATAGTATCTTTCCATCCAAGATCACATTGAAGGTTGGTCCATCCTCTCCTGTTGATGTTCCAGGCTTTGAGAAGACTTTTTGTTGACTTCTTGCCTATGTAGCTGTTGATCATTACATTCTCCTTTGCCCTCCAGATGAGAGCCCTTACTGTAGGGGCAACAGGGATTCCACAGGTCCTCACGGTGGCCTAGTCTCCCTAAGACACAGCGTGCCAGGTACAGACGGCCTTGTTTCTTCATCTGTCTCCACACATTTAAACCAGTGGGATGATGCTGCTGCCAGCATCATTGCAGCTGGGATTCCTCGTAATAGTTATGACACAGTTCACAGTTTGCTGGAAATTGTTGTGCTTGTGCGGTTGGCTGAATTCTAGATTTACAATTTGTTCCCGAGCCATTTTTCACTGCGCACTTCCCAGGGAAAGAAAGTCTTTTTGAAATACGAACAGCCTATAAATGTAAAACTGGTGCTTCTGAACACATCGCGAGTGAGCCGTAACCGAAATATTATCCTGGCGCTCAAAAAATTTCCAAAACATTTCAGCCTGCATTTGACAAAAAAAAAAAAAAGAAATTAAAATACAACGTGATATTAACAGAAGTATCACGTTCTTGTACAAACATGGAATATAAATGCCACCCAGAAATGCAATAATTTTCAGTAATTTCTTCCCTTAGCACAGGTCAGTATTCAAGGAATTACGATTTTGCTGAGGTGCCTTCACTGGCAGTACCTGTGCAACCTGTTTGCTAATATGTCCCCACTAGCTATGCATCCTTTTCCAAAACTAACTATCACTACACTTGAAATAAAGGGGAATTTTGTATAGACACAGCTGTATAATGTATAGAAGATAAATCAATATATTCAGTCTACAGGCAGTCCCTGGGTTACAAACATCCGATTTACGTAAACCCGTAGTTACAAACCACCCCCTGTAAAGCCAATTATATTAAAAATTTGAGTTACATACAATAATTCATAATAAACGGGTGCTACTTTGCGACGCTCATCAAAACATTGCATATCTATAGCGGTTCGTTGGCTCGTGGGCACTTGGGCCTAAGGTAGGACTGAGACTTTGCTCTTTTCGGTTGGATCACGTTGCTGCTAAGTGTCTCGTGTGTGTTACTGTATTTGGCGTTAATTTTTTTTTGTTTTTACCCTCGTAACCATGGCACCAAAGCATAAACATGATGCGAGTGACGGTGATGCGTCAAAGAAAAGGAAAACAATCACAATTGAAACTAAAGTGGAAATAATAAAGTGATCGGAAAAAGGTGACATGCCAACGGATGAACCGTACCTAACTGTTCCGACTTGCGTACAAATTCGACTTAAAGACGGATTGAGGAACGGAACTCGTTCGTAATCCGGGGACTGACTGCACTAGCAAATACATACGTCAAAAAAGATGACACACTTGGAAAAAAAAGACACTGTTCAATCTGAAGTGTGACTCTGTTACTTTAGTGATCACTTTCTGTTCTTTGTTGGGCTGCCGTGTTTGCTGGTAGAGGAATGCAGGGGCGTCACCACCGTGGAGCTCAACAGGAGGGATGGCAGCACTCTGGGCCTCACAATATCTGGGGGCACGGATAAGGACGCCATGCCTAGGGTGTCCAGACTGCGCCCTGGGGGGCTGGCTGCCAGGTGAACCAGGAGAGCATCGTCCGGAATTATCCGCAATATGCGGAAACTACCATACTTATACGGATTTTTGGGGATGAGGTCTCCTCATTCCTGTAGTAGCACTTTTTCAGGTGTTCTGATATTTTCATGCGTGATCTTTCATGGCAAATAATTTTGCATGTTTAACACGCCATGATTTAAGTTACGTTTTGTTCATCGGACAATACTGATGGCACTTCGCACAATGGCGTAAGCTCCTGCAGAGATGGGACATCTGCAGTTTGGTGGTGCACGCTGGAGGACAAAAACAAAAAATACCAGACAATGAATGAAATTTCAAACAATGAAACTGCAGTAAAATTTTACACAAAAAAAGAAATGCAAATGTCTCTTTCGGTTCGTTGTTACAATGAATTGTAACATGTAAATGCGAGTCCCATTGCACATTAGCGGCAATTCCCTACAAAGGGAATATTGCTGTAGAAGCGGCGTCACTAATAGTATTTTCATTGTTTTTGTGTCCCAAACATTATTCTTGGGCTTAATGGAGAGCGAACCAAGAACTGGTGTTGGAGCAGTGTGGCGGAGGCAGTGTGTAGAGTAATGGAGGGGGTGTAAACGGTGTGTATTTCTCAAAAATTTGCATTTAAATGAGAATGTTTCGACTCCCTGCTGAGAGCCACACAAAGGACAAGTTATCCTCTTTTTGAATTGTGCACCAAACTGTAGTACAGTCATAATAGTTGGATAGCAAAATTTTGCCCCAATCCAGATAATAATGCTCAAAGATTTTATTCTTTCCAAAGAAAAGTACCCATGGAATTGCCAAATTCCATGCCAACCCTTTGTGACACTGTCAATTTATAATAATAACTTTAATAATAATAATTAAATAATCATAAAACTTTAACATTAAGGCAAAGGTGAAAACAACAAAAAAGAGCATAGTGTGACGTGGGCGCTGTGTATTTAAAAAAGTTACACACTTGGTCTGGCTGAACAAGCCTACTTATATGGATCAATGCGAAAGCATTTTCTCTTAATGCTTGTTTATGTAAATGCTTTTTAAAAAACTATTTCACTAAATAAAGCAGCACTATTTCTAAAGGCTCTCCTGCTTGCTAATGCACTCATTTTTCATTGACATTTACTTTAAAAAAAAAAAAAAAAAAAAAAAAAAAAACTTTGATTTTTCTTTTCTTGAATTTAGGAAAATACAAAAAAGGGGGAGGCTTGTGTACAGGTCCATGTGAATGGCTATCAATTGCTGGTCTGACCTTTGTGGTTCAGGAGCGATCAGCTGAACGTTGGGGACTACATCACCTCGGTCAATGGCATCCATCTGGCCCGGCTGAGGCAGGAAGAGATCATCAGCCTGCTGAAGAACGTGGGTGACCGCGTGGTGCTCGAGGTGGAGTACGATCTGCCTCCGGCCGGTAAGAGTGAATTGTTCGGCTTCATCAACTCATTGTTGTCCATGGACAGTGAGGAAAAACACGAGGGTTTCAAGTGTGCTTTGGATGTAAGAGTTACATTTTTGCTATGGGAAAAAGGTAATATGTTGGCAGGTCGTTTTCCCCTGCTTGTGATTCCTTTCACAAATATTCAAATATTCTTTTTAATATCAGGAAGCGTTTGTCACAGTTGTCCTAATTCATTTGCACAGCATTTACTGTGATGCAGTTAGACCAGATTTAGGAATTATAAAATGTACTCCTATTTTCTATATAAGGAGTGCTTTGTAAATCATAATACAAATACATAATACATTCTAATATATTTGAGAATTAAAACATTCTCTGACAGATGAAAGGAAGTTCTATCAATGAAAATCACCTGATGTTAGCTTGACACATTGAACACATTAATAAGTACATTGAAATTGAAAAATTAACTCTGCTAAGTGAAATCGGGTGGCACAGCGGGTAGCGCTGCTGTCTCACAGCACCTGGGTGGTGCGAGAGGATGTGGGTTTGATTCCTGCTCAGTCTGTATGGAGTTTGCATGTTCTCTCCGTGTCTGTGTGGGTTTCCTCTGGGTGCTCTGGTTTCCTCCCACAGTCCAAAGACATGCTGTTCAGGTTCCCCCATAGTGTGTGAATGACAGAGAGAGTGTGTTCCACTGATGTGTGGATAAGTGACATATTGTAAGTAGTGTATCTAGCAGTGTAAGTCATCTTGGTGAATAAGGTGTGTGGGCTGATAACACCACATAGAGTTCATTGGAAGCTGCTTTGGAGAAAAGTGTCTGCTAAATAAATACATGTAAATCATTTCTGTACATGACCTCAGCACAAAACTGTCTCCTTGAGCCCATGTCTATGGGTGCCCCACCCATTAAAAAAAAAACCAAGGAAAGTGTTATATTTGTTGAGATACTGCAAATATGCCTTGCCTTTTTTCCTCATCCAGCTTCGGATGGCAGCGCGGGTACCATTTCCAAGACGATAGATGTGCGCCTGGGGAAGGAAGACGTGAGCTATGGCTTTGTCATGCGAGGTGGGAGTTTTTCTGGTATTTCTCCGACTTCTGTGGACCTTCAGTATGAGAAACTGAAGTTCAGCTCAAACACTACAGTCCATCTCTTCATAGAGAACTTGACACACGTTTTGCCGTCATTTTAGGGGGTTCTCATGAAGACTGGCGCAAGTCACGCCCCCTCGTTGTCACTCATGTTAGGCCCGGAGGTCCTGCAGACAGGTAATGCACGGTAAATTACTTCATGTGTATGCTGGTGTGTTTGTAGAGGTGCTCTTTATGGAGGTGCAATATTTAAAAGTGAGGAGGAACACACATCACACAGCACTGATTTGAAGGGGAAATTCACAAAACTTTTCGGTGAGGTGTATCTGTGCCATTCCTCCCATTCTATGACGTTACTTGTGTGTGCTTTTATATTTTTTTGTTCCATGCAAAAAGCATATTATGTAGTCTATCAACAAGTAAGCCCAGGCTGGTTGCTAGGTAATCAACAAAGGGAACAGAAGAGTGTCATGCATATTAATGGCTGAATGTCAGGCAGAGCCTCAAACAATTATCCCTAAAGAGCCCTCGGAACACGAGATATGAGAAGAGCAGCGAAAATGAGTGCGGTACACGTGTGCACAGCATGTTACAGCAGCGATCGCTCCAGCATCTCCTTTGAGGGCGTTCAAGCACATCACCTCGTCATGTTTTGGAAGGCAACGTCAACGCAAACAGGATGCGAGTTCGAAAGAAATTAAAGAAAGTAAAAGCAGCTTTTTGATTAAAAGCCACATTTTTATTTAGTTTATGCTGAGATTGCATCTGAATAAATATTTGTGAGTGGGCATACAAGCATTATCTTTTATGAAGTTGTTACACTTCTGCTTGCTGATTACGCTTCTCACTTTGTAATGTGCAAAAGGTACTATATCACTTCTCTCTTTATAATTAAATATATCACCCAATCGGTTTGCAATTTTATTTTCTGAAGCTCTGCAGCCCAGTGCTGCTATTCTGTTACACTGTGCTACCCTGACCTGCGTTATCCGATATGCAGCCATGAACAGCACCAGCTGATCTGTGTTTAATTTTTTTAAATTAGATTGACTTATTGTAATAAAACACAACTCTCCCGGTTACCTATAATTTCTGCAGTTGCTGAAAATACATGAAAATTGCTTCATTTTCATGTAAACCATCTTGAGAAGTGAATTCAGTGCTGTGTCTAAGGTTTTAGAACAGTGCAACACACACACACATATATAAGCAACTGTGGCCTTTCAAACAGGCAAATCTTCCCCTCATAAAAACATCTGAGCAAAGCTGGAAAAGCAAAACCCCTGTATATACCGTATATCAGGGTTTGTCGGGGTTGTGGGGCGATGGTGTAGTTGGAGATGATAGTGATCAGTTGAATATATATACATATATATATATAGTATATATATGCACACACACACTGGCTGAAACCACTTGTCATTTATCTTTATATATTATATATATATATACATAAAAGGGTTTTGCTTTTGTCTTGGGGGAGTTGAGTTTTCTTGCAATAAATTACTCTAATAAAAAAAATTCCATCCACTTTGCCTTTTTCTCCTTATTCCATGTCCTTGTCAAACTTTGTTTTACTCCAGGGAGGGTACAATTCATGTAGGGGACCGTATCCTTAGCGTGGATGGGGTACCTGTGCATACTAAGACCCATGTAGAAGCTCTGGGAATGTTGGGGCGGAGTGGCCCAGAGGTCCTGCTCCAGGTTGAGTACGACGTCTCTGCCACAGGTAAGCTACACATGCCTAGAGAGAGAGAGATCGCCAGGACCAACCTGGACATACCCTTGTCTTGTGCATCCACCTTAATTAATACATACATTCAAAGCCCAACAGTAAGGGGAGAAGATGATACTAAGACGGATGAGATGTAAAAGGCTATATATGCAGGATCAAGATGTTTGAACACGTGTTTAATGTGCTGT
The DNA here is from genome assembly GCF_900964775.1 of Scleropages formosus. Lineage (NCBI taxonomy): Eukaryota > Metazoa > Chordata > Actinopteri > Osteoglossiformes > Osteoglossidae > Scleropages > Scleropages formosus. The sequence goes on from NC_041806.1 coordinate 6,845,271, forward strand.
GTGTTTATGTGGTTCAGACCCGAGCAGTAGAGGCTCTGGCTCTCTGCTGGTGGAAGTGGAGAAGTCACCCGGTGCCGCTCTAGGGCTCAGCATTTCCTGCGCCCCATACAGAGACAAGCAGGTCATTGTCATTGACAAGATACAGGCCGCCAGCGCAGCAGACAGGTGCAGTACGGACTCTAACTCAATCTCATTGAACTCATTCATCTCCCATTTATTTTGCTCTTCAGCATGGACTAGGCCTCAGTGCCCACAACGTCACGGCACTTTAATATGGAAAGCGCACATTTCTAAATCAAACCCTAACACTTGCTTCCTGGGGGTGTCTTGTCCTATAGGGCCAGTACACAAGGTGTTCCTGGCCATTTGCATCTTCCCTTTTACTTTTCCGAGTTGACTTCCTCTTCAGGTGTGGAGCTTTGCGAGTTGGTGATCACATCTTGTCCATCAATGGCACTGGCACAGAGCACTGCTCTGTCCTAGAGGCCAACCGTCTCCTAGCCAGCATCTCGACCCAAGCCAAACTGGAGATCCTGCCCAGCAGACCACGGGACACGGGTGAGTTCACAGCAGCACCGATTCAAGAACCGTGGTCCGTAGAAACTGTCAAAGGAGATACGGCATGTGTGGGTGCGTCTAGAAACACTACCAGGTAGCATGTGGCAGTATTATTATTCTTCTTTAATTCGCCAACACTTTTACAGGTCTAGTGTTTGTACAATAACATGCTGCTTATGGTAGTGCACCTTTTAAAAAGCAAGATATTTTTATTGCATCGGTTCATGGTAAGAACCTTGCTCCAGGGTACAGTAGTAGGAAGGGGATTTGAACCAGAGGTCTTCAGCTCACAAGGCAATTGCCTAACCCACCATGCTGGTGAACCTACACTCGTTAGTGGGTGGGATATGATGCATCTCTGGAACCAGAAATGCAGCTTCGGCAGTTATATCAAGAGTAGGAACAGAATGTTTCTTCAGACAGCTAACAATATTAAGTCCATACTAAGGTACATTTTATTAAAGCCATTTATGAATTAGTGTATTTTTTAGAGCAATTAATTCCTTAATCAAGAATAATATATTAAGAACATGAGTCTGGGACCTTCTAACTACAAGATATTGGTACTAACTTCTACATCACCTGCTGTCCTTAATTTATTGTGCTTTATGTGGATGGTTCAGTTTACATTATGGATTTAAATGAAGTAGGTAGGGAAAAAAAAAAGATTAATTTACAAAACATCTTGTTACTCATCACCATGATATTCCTTTATTCTACATTTGTTTATTCCATTATCTGTGTTGTCTACATATTTCACCATAATAAATTCTGGCTGCTTGGATTTAGAGCGCTGTCCCTCCTACGTGCTGCTGCAGTAAAACTGAAGATTTTCAGAAGTATGTGCCTAAAGCAAACACAGCCTTGTGTCTGTTTGCCACAGGTCAGAGGTTGATTCCAGGAGCTGAAAACAGCAAACTTTTGTTCACCTCCGAGTTCAGAATTGTGCCGTACGGACGCTTCAGGGTTCATGAAGTAACACCAGGATTTTAGCTCCTGGCTGTCATATCGGTTGTGGGATTATGCCGTGCTTCCTCTATTTGACAACAAAAATCCCCCGTAAAAAGAAGTAATGTCCGGGAAAAGCAGCGCTAAACTAGTTTAATATCAGCTCAGAACTTAAGTTTCAACTTGGGGAAAGAAACGGATTTGAACATTTTATGCGAGTAGCTGGATATTAAAACCCTTTTTTGAAAAGTGTGGCAGAGAAGTGCTGCCATAGCATTAAAGCCTCTTAGTTTCCTCTGATTCTAGGGAAAAATTTAGAGAAAAGATCCTGCTTTCATTTTGAAAAAGTATCCAGTGAGCTGAACTTCTAGGCTCACATCGCACTCTCTAAATATATTCATTGTCTTAGCAGATGCTTTTTTCCAAAGTGACTCTCAATGAATTATATGTAGTGTTACCAGCCCACACACCTTATTCACCATGGTGACTTACACTGCTAGATACTTACACTGGATCACTCATCCATACATCAGTGAAACACACACTCTCCGTCACTCACACACTATGGGTGAACCTTAACAGCATGTCTTTAGACTGTGGGAGGAAACCAGAGCACCCAGGGGAAACTTACATCCTCTTGCACTACCCAGGTGCTGTGAGCAGCTACTTGCTATGCCACCCATAAAGTCTCAATCACCTGATTTTCATTTACATTCATTAATTTTGCTGATGCTTTTCACCAAAGCAATTTACAAAGTTAAACCACTTACAACTAGTTATAGAACTGGATAATTTAGGATAAGTACATTACTCAGCAGCATTACAGATGGAGGTGGGATTTGAACCTACAACCTTTAGGGTTAATAGCAGCAACTCAAACCACAACATTACCACTTGGGATCATTCAGATCATCTAACCCCAATAAGACCAACCCAAAAAGGGGGCAATTAGAGTCTAAATGCAGTCTTACACTCTGCCTCCGTAGACTTACTTTTCACTCTCAGCTTTGAGAGCACCTGGACAACACTCCTTAGCAGCAACAGGTGAAACACCTCAGCAAGGAAGTTAATTTGCTAATTTCGAAGCCAATCAGGAACCAGAAAGACCATTTATAACATTCTCATGCCTCATGAATAGAAGATGTACAAGCCCTGTATCAGCTTTTTGTTAACCTGGGTTTTTTTTTTAAAAAAATATAATTTTTTTTTTAAAATAGATTAGTTCTGTGGGGTTTTATTTTAGTTCTAAATTTCATGTGAAATAATATATAGGAGGGGGAAAAAAGGCCTTCCAAAAATTCTCTCTCCTTTAGTTTCCTCTTGTTGTGCTGTGCATAACGTGAATGTGTAAATTAGATTCACCTGGAGAACACATGTTTCTTTCCAGTTTCTTCCCTGCTTTTTCAAAGCCGACCAGTAGAAGTAAGGAGGGTGTATATATTTTTTTTTCTTTTTTTAAAAAAAAAAAAAAAAAAAAAAAAAAAAAGGGGGGGGTGTCTAAGATCTTTCTGCTGTAGTTTGGGGGGGGGGGTCATGTCCTTCCTCTGTGTAGTACTAATACAGTCATAACACCAGTCAATGACAAATGCGGTCAAGCGATATGCTGCACTTGAAAGTAATGTGTGAGAATAATGCGTAATGAATTTTTGGAGGGCTTTTGGCATCGCCACTGTATTAATAAAACTGCTCTGTAGGCCACGCTGAAGCAGTGAACAAACTGTGCTTTTGTATGCAGTAAAGGTGCAGAGAAGTGAGCAGCACCACTGCTGGGACCCATGTGTGAGCTACTGTCATGCCCAGCACCCTGGCCAGTGCAAGCTGTCTGCCCGTGTCCCTCCTGGCGTCCAACCCGGTCAGGACTCGTGCAAATGTGAGTAGTGGGGCTGCAAGTCTTCCTTAAATTTAAAGATTACAGGCAAAGCTTAAAAACACCCTGAGTGAATGAATATACACTCTTGCACAATAACATGAAATCAGTTTCCTTCATTGTGATGCTAAATACTCAAATTTGACCATGTAGACATTCCAGACCTCTAGTAAAAGTTTTTTACATGTTTTATCCACATTTTACTTTTTCCAGCCTGTATTTTCATGCTTGATGTCAGCTTGTACAGTGCTGTTTGAGAGTATGTGAACCCTAGAGGGATGGTGATTAATCTTGTATAAAATACTAAAATAAGCTTAACATACAAATGTCAAATCTTGAATGTACAAAATGAAAAAATGACTGATTTACACCCCTGATTCTACTGACCTACTTGGGTTTATCAGTACAACTCGGGCTTCGCTTATTTTTACACTTGCACCACTTGTGTTTCTACTACACACATGATTTCTTCTAAAGCAACATATGGAATTGGTCTTTAGACACTTATTGTGTCACATGAGAATCAGTGTTTCTCACTACATAACCATTTCTTGGTAAAAATAAAGGACACGAGGGGTTCACATACTTTCAAGCAGCACTATGCGCAATACGAGTTCTGCTGAAGGTCAGTTTCATTGACCGGAATAATTCCCAGAGAAACTTGTCCAGACTCGCATCACGTTGTGTTTGCCACCCCGAAAGCGTCCAGCAACATGTCCCCTGCCTCCACCAACACGTCGGGGCTGGGCAGCCAGACCTCCTGCGCTGTGCCGTGCCCCATCTCTCCCGCCAGTCCTCACAGCAGCACGCTCCCCAGCTCCATCCTTCCAACAAGCCCCCGCAGCTCCCTGCTGAGCAGGAGGCAAAGAGTGAAGGAGCACAAGAGTTCACGTACGTGGGGCACGTTTCTTGCTATACGCAACGCGTACCTGTGTGCGCAAACATCCTCGCGCTGACATAACGTCCATGTACGATTTATCAGAGCGATCGGGTGCTGCGTGTGTCACGTTTCTGGTTTAATTTCTGCTGGTTCTCTGTATTCCAGTGTCTCTGGCATCCAGCACGGTGGCTCCTGGAGGTCAGATCGTTCACGTAGAGACGTGCGAAGTGACCCTCCTCGGAGATCCCCTCAATGGCTTTGGCCTCTACCTGCAGGGGGGCGTGTTCACCACAGAAACGCTGTGCGCTCCCCCCATCATCCGCTCCATCACCCCTGGCAGCCCTGCTGAGAGGTCGGTCTCACACGCGCACAAGCAGAATCTGACCCGGAACACGAATACCCTTCTGGATCTGTGACAGGAGCTGCCAATGTCACTCAGTGGCTTTTAGCAAAAGAATCTGATGAACAGCTGTTTTAATGTTCCACATAGTGGGAAGCAGTCCTTGTAGCCTATAGAGCACACAGCTGCGTGAAATGTTTTTTTCTCTTTGCTCAGTGTGAGAGTGTTACTCCCTCCACCGGCACTCAGAATAACCACCAAGCTTCCCGTCATGAAGTGTTGCAGACTGCTCTCATTTCTCCTGGCGCAGTTAAAGCAGTCATCCGTCGTTCTCTCTGAGCACATGTTCCGTAACTATTGGAGCTGCGAACGTTTTATCCTTAGCAGGGAAAGCCGCAGTCTAGTTGTTGCACTTGTAGCCAACAGGTTGAGCGTTTGAAATGTCAAGATTGCACCTCCTGACTATTGCGGTTAAACGTTGAGTCGTAATGTTCGGCGGAAGTTGGTGCGGTCAGTGAAGGGACGCGTTGCTAAGGAAATGAACGGTCTGCTTTCTAGTGGGAATTTGAGTTGACATGACTGCTGGGTATTACTGGACAGAACACAAGTGTAATGATGTAATGAAGAGGCCATTGATAAACTTGAACCGCCTCTTTGGTTATTCAAGCCTTATGTAGTTAATGTCAGTCATACTTGCTGGTTAAAAAGGAATCATTCCATATCTATCATTAAAAGTGCCCTATTTCTCTTTTTGTGGCGTTTCATTTTATTCGCGTCAGTCTGGTTTTGATCACACAAGCTGTGATGTCGGGCAAGTGCAAATCGCAGTTGAGCGAGAAGCAGTCGAGGTTACTACAGTTCGCCTCCTATCGAGTCCTCCAATATCCCGATGCCACAGAAAGAAGTTAATTACAGCAGAATTAGATATATACTTTATTAGCAATGAATTAATCACCCTAGTGCTGGCCTTCTGCGCTGTGAAGACAAGGCTATGTTAATTATACCGCAGTTAGAAGGGTCCTTCATTACCGTGTTCAACCTTGTTCTCTGTTTGAAACTCCCAGCGGAAATGAAACGCTCTGCATTTGTTGGTTCTGCTTGGAAATTGTCGTCTGTCATCTTCCTGCAGTTAAAAAACAGACATTTTGTTTTAAAAAAAGAAATTCTTCAGCCTTGGAAAATCCTGTTTAAGTATAATTTTTCTTCTTCTCTCAGTCAGTGACATATCTAGGTCAGGACTCAATGGAACATAAGCTTTGAGCTTTTCTTTTATCTGTAGGTTTAAGGTTGGGAGTGAGCTTTGAACGTACGCGGGGTTGACTTCTTCGAGCAAAAGTATCGTTTCGATAGCGCATCTTAAAAGTAAACAAAATTTTCATCAGTTTTTCCCGTGGTCCGAGATGTGACGCTTGCAAACAATGCTCGCTGGAAGTTTCTCTCCTTTTTTGTCACCCACCTTCCAACGTACTTTAAGGCACGACACATTATAATTACTCAGACTTGATTAGGGAATGTCATCTTACATCAGTTCGAAGCGTTACGAATGTAGAACGTCCTTGTATTTATGCAGGATGTACAACAAAGAGGTCTTGTTCCCATGAGTGTTTGTTCTGTTAATCACCAGGTAGGTGAAAACCCTGCTTTGTGTCTTTGAGTTTGTGCTTGGAGCTTTAGACAAGCTTCCTGTCAACCTGATCTGTTCTTGGCTGACAGGTGTGGGCTGCTACAGGTGGGTGACAGAGTGCTGTCCATCAACAGCATTCCCACCGAGGATGGAACGCTGGAAGAGGCCAATCAGATGGTGCGGGACGCTGCTCTGACGAGTCACGTGACGCTGGGGATCGAATTTGATGTGGCAGGTTTGGAATTTTCTGGAACGTTAATAGTTGCACCTCATTTTAAAGTTACCGATCAAAGTGATCGTTAAAATTCCATGTTATGGCAGCGAAGTGCTCTCCCCAGAAGTTGTGCCTGAATATATAAACACTTCTGGGAGTTGAGCATGTTTATTGCAGTCCTTCATCAGAAGCCAGCCCAGCAGTGTTAGAGATTCGTAGAATGGAGTGTATTATAGGGATAACCAGTGCTATGAAACTTCATACATTCTAAGAAACATAAATGGAAAATTTATAAATAATCCACTCCTTTGAAACTGTCACTGTGGGAGACATAATTGAAAAAACAACTAAATATTGATGGATATATATTCAGATTGCTGGAAAGGCAATACCCGGTTTATCTGGTTTAATGTGGCTTTTCTCGGTAGAATCAGTGGTCCCCAGCAGTGGTACTTTCCATGTGAAGCTGCCCAGGAAGAGAGGTGTGGACCTTGGGATCATACTTAGTGGTGAGCACCGTTTTTCCAGGAGAACAAAGAATTCCACAAGAATAAAAGAAATCATGAAAACATTCTTAATATTCATGGTCATGTCACACAGTTCAACAGCTCCAGTTACTCAAATCTCTATAGAAAACACATAAGGGTCACACCCAAAGGTCACAGGTTTGAACCTCATCTCCAGCTGTAGTACCCTTGAGCAAGGTCCTTACCCTAAAATTGCTCCAGTATAATTACCCAGCTGTATAAATGGGTAAGTAGCTTAACATTAAGTCCCTTTTGGAGAAAAAGTGTCAGCAAAATGTAAATAAAACAATTCCTTTTAGTTTTAATCCCCCCTCAGGAAGATGCACTTGCCCAGCCTCTTGGTCCTCATAATGAGATTTCTGAAGACTATATGTATAATTCTGGGCATACTTTGTCGGGGGGGAAAAATACACTTTCCCTGTCTTTTCTGTGACAGCAAGCAAGAAACCCGGACAACCTCTCATCATCTCAGACATCAGGAAGGGCAGCATAGCTCACAGGTATGAATATTTATGTAGCAGCTCAGAATGTACAGTATGTTGTCAGGAATAACTGAAGTTGCTCAAATAGCGTTCCTCTATCCACATCCTGTTTTCGTAAATGAGTTGAATTGCCATTCATGTTGATACCGATCTATTCATGCCAGTAGAAATTGTGGTTCTGCGCTGTCATTTACACTGGTTGCCTACGGGATTGCCTTGTGGTGAGTTGAAAAACTGAGCAGTGCTGTACTTTTTTTCCTGCAATGGCAAAAAAAAAAAAATTGAAAACTTGTCTAAAAGCAGTAATCCACAAGGAGAGCACTTGGTGTTCACAGCTCAGCAGAACAATGAGTTAGCGGGGTGACACAATGCACTGATTTCTCACCTACTGCACTCCATGGTTCTGGTCTCTCCCCGATTGTCCTGCAGGACAGGTACGTTGGAGCCAGGAGACAGGCTGCTGGCCATTGACAACATCCGCTTGGAGAACTGCACCACGGAAAACGCCCTGCACATGCTGCAGCAATCTGATGACCTTGTAAAGCTGAAGATCCAGAAGGATGAAGATAATGCTGGTGAGCTGCAGGAAAACTCACATTAATTCCCTCATCTGGAGGAGCGCCCTGATATTGCTATTGAATAACCACTACATTCGATATATATAATGGATCCATCCAGTTTTCACCTCGATTTATATTGTGACACATGCCAACAATGTATATGTGTCAGTTTGTTCTTCACTAGCGTGTTTGGCCTTCTGTATGAAGAAGGTTGTATTGCAAGGCTCTTCTATTGCCACTTGAGAGCGGTGTCTGTGTTTAAGATGAGCAGGATATGTCCGAGTGCATCGTCTACACTGTGGAGCTGCAGCGGTACGGTGGACCCCTGGGGATCACCATTTCGGGCACCGAGGAGCCTTTTGACCCCATTGTCATTTCGGGTCTTACTAAGAGGGGTCTGGCGGAGAGGTGAGGTGAACCACAGACGATTTAATGTGCCATTGTCTTCCTCTTCACAATGGATTATATGTGCAGGGAAACTTCCACTTTGAAGGTCAAATGGTTGCTTTTTTGTAAAGTCTTATTTGAAAGATTTTAATATATTAAATGATAACCTTAGACAAGTGTAAACGCAGGATTTCTTAGCTTGTCCGTTACTCAAGTTTATTTTCGGAAGATATATTTTTTTAGACATTAATCTTGCATTGCAAGACTCAGAAGAGCGTACATCTTCCAAGCCTGCCTACTTTTTCCTGAGTTTAACAACTTTAAATTGTGAAGAGAGAAACCAGCAGGACTGCCACTAGTGATGTTGCAGCAATTATTAGAAATGGTGAATTGAAAATGTTTCAATATTGTTGTGGAATTGAGCTGTTTTTTGAAGACCCATTACTTCACTCTTCTGTATTTAATTTTTCTTCTTCTCTTGAAACTGTCCGAACATCTTTTGAATTACTCATGATTGCTCTCATTGCGTCTCACCGACTTCTTAAAGCTAGTTTTTTTTATTGTAGCTTTACCTTCTTGCCTATAATTTGTCCGTTCTTACCCCCATGTATAATTTTGTCTCAATAAATGTCTACTCTTGTGCAAGATGGATTTGATGCTAATGCAGTGCAATATTTCATTCTTGAATATAATTTGATTATTCTTTCACCTAAGCCCTTATCCTTTGCACCGAATACTTTAAGGCATGTGCTTTTATTGTTATTGATAATAGGTCATACTCTATGAAATAATATGGAAAGTCTTTGTTGGTGATTTTCTTTGTGAACTGCCACTAACAGCCAATTTATAAGTTTGATTTTTTTATAGAAAATGATGTTTTGCTGGTGTTGTAAAACTAGGGGTGCTTTGCTTTGCTGCCCCCCACAGGACTGGAGCCCTCCATGTAGGTGACCGTATCCTGGCCCTCAATGGTGTGAGTCTGAAGGGCAAGCCGCTGAGTGAAGCCATTCATCTCCTGCAGGCGGCAGGAGAGACTGTCACCCTCAAGATCAAGAAGCAAGTCAATGGTAAGAATGGAAGCAGAGGAACTGGCACCCCCTTGTGTAGATGATCAACACTTCAGTAAAGTGGAAATCCTAAATGGGTCTAAAAATGTTTCCAGGTGTTGGGCCCAGTGGTTGTTATTGTGTTTTTAATCTTGAAGTAAAGTGTGGAAGAGGTCTGATTTGGTTTGACTTACCTGAGAATTGGTGTCAAAGAACAAACACCCATATGTTATCAGAAATGTGGAAATTTTTTTTTTTTTTTTTTTTTATTATTCTCATCTCCATTACAGACAGAGTGGAGAGAAAGTCAAATGACCTGACTGATGATGACAATTCACAGAAGTCTAGCAGGCTGTCGGAGATCTACTCTGCAACCATTCCCAGTGTGGATTCCGCAATGGAATCCTGGGATGGTTCTGGTTCCAGCACTGATGTTGGCGGAGGAGGCCCGGGTGAGGTTAAATGGAGAGGTTCCATGTTTTTGTGATTTATATTCCATAAATCAGAAGTACAGAATCCTGGTTTCTGCTGTCAAATCCCATTATTGGCTTGTTAAAGTGGAATTGTCAAATTAAACTGTCTTTAACTGAGTAAAGTTAACAATTAAATGGGGGGGGGGGGGAAGCTGAACAATTGGGAGAAAGTTAAATTCATTATGTGAGTAGGGGACTAAGTTTTGGTACAGAAAACCCATTGTACGCAATATTTGAAAACTGCTGCAAGTGAATATATGGCAATTAAACCGTCTGTACTGGATCATTAGAAGTTTAAACAGAGTAAATGAACTGATCAAAGGCAATGAGCAATGATACGGGCATTCATTGTATTTAATTAAAATCAGATCTTAGTTTTGTATTTTAATGGACAAATTAGACTGTAATTTGACTGCCGAGTCCTTGGCTAAACGCTGCTAGTTTGACGTGATATGAAATACAATGTTTGTTCAGTGAATAGGTTAATCAAGGCTAATTACAATGTCAAAGAACAAAAAGTGCAAAGTGTACTGGACTGCCGGGATTGAGAATCGCAACTGTATGCCGATACCCTTTGTCACTCCAGCTACAGATATGAACACCCAGCTGTCAGGCATTGCCCTGGACCCTGATGAGTGGCACAAAACCAAGCAGAGCAACAATATGCCCCCTGCTGGTCTGTGTACGAAGCACCCCAGTGGTGATGAAAGCAGTAATAACAATGACTGGGAAAAATCTTCTGGGTAAGTGCAGCGCTACCCAAACTGGGGACATTCTGCTCAACCCTTTATATGGAAACACAGACCCCTGTGTGTATTTATAATATGTTAAAATGTACTTTTTTCCTTGCATGCTGCTGCTTCTTGACCTCCCTTGACCTGCTGTCCTCATCTAGTTCCTCTGTCTCTGCCTTAGGGCTCTGCTGTGCAGTTCAAGCTGTTCTTTCTTTCCTCTGTTCCACACAACATGTTGATGTTTCTGCTTCTCTTGTTTGTAACCACTGTGGTCTGATGGTGTGCGATTAGAGAGCTGTGGAAAATCTGAGTTGAGGGTCAAGTATAAAGGGAACTGCAAGTCATGCTGTCCTCTGAAGAACTTTATTTGCATTTCTGGTGCTGGTTCCTGCAGTTTTCTTCTTTGCTGAGCTCAGGACAGCTCAGTTGTCTCCTCTGTTCATGCATGGGCGCAGATATAGTGGCCGAAGGCACCATCACGACCTCGCCCTCGAGTCCCAAGACACACTCTGGTCCCATGCTCTTGAGGATCTTGAGACCTGTGGCCAGTCAGAACTTCTGAGAGAAATTGAGGTAAAGTACCCTAGTTCATATCACTTTTCCCAAACATCGTTTCCTTTATCGGTTCATCAAGGTTTTCATGTTTGCACATCTAAATATTCAAATATCAGAGCAAAAATACAATCAAAGTTCAACTGTGGTGATTTGCAGTGTCCCGTAATGATGATCTCTAACACCAACAGGCATCGATAATGAGTGGCAGTGCTTTGAGTCTCGATGTGGATGCACACAAGTCACATGACCTTGCAAAATCATTCAGACAAAGTGATGCCAAGAACAACAATATTTTGACTGCCTGCGAGAATGCCTGGCCATCTGGTATGATGGAGGAACTGCAGGAGGCCATGTCTCCCACATCCTTTGAGCTGCACAAGGTACATCATACACCAGCACTCTGTTCGTCCATGCCTTTCGTCTCTTTGTGCCAGGCTGTTTTGTGGCCTATGCGTTTACTCTTTGCTTCATTACCCTTTGTTCTCAAAATACAAACAATCGAGGTTTGCCGCGAGTTTCGATTTCATATTATAATACTTAGGTTTTAAACTTTTGTTTCCTGGTTTTAGTTGTTGGAGGCACCTTGTGGTGGTGGTACTCAGCAATCCATATAGTTTGGATTGCTGCAGTAATTTACAAGCTGTGGTAGTAGGAATGAAACATTTGGTATACCTAGTACAGTCCATAAGTTCTGAGAGTGGCTTCCATATGATACCACTATGGTTGCCAGCCACCAGCAAAAAGAGCTCAGCAGCATCACGGAGTGGCCAGTTTTAGAACTTATTGACTGCACTATGTATGTTTGGTATATGCTGAGCTGCACTGCAGTGCGTTCAATTTTAGCAAATGTACAGTTCGCTAATGACTTAAAACTGAGTGCTTTTATAAAGCATCCTGTAAGGTAATTTAAAAAAAAAAAAAAATTTCTAGTAATGTAAACATGGCTATCCATTTCATTAAGTTTTACATGTGGAATACTTGCAGCAATGTGTGCAATAACCTGTGATATATTTGCAGTACTGATACATTTCATGTCTTCCTCAGTCTGTCTGCTAGCATTTCCAAACAGTGATGGATGTAAAGAACAAGAAAAGTAATTTTTGTATCTTGCAAAAGCTTCTAAATTTTTATAAGCAAAGCCTGCCTTAAATGCATCTCTTGCCTCTCTCAATCTCCCGGTATCAGGTCACTGTGACAAAGGACCCAGAGACACATGACTTTGGCTTTAGTATATCAGATGGCTACCTTGAGAGCGGTATTTACGTCAACATGATTCGCCCTGAAGGTCCCGCTCATAGAGCTGGGCTCAAACCCTTTGATCGGATCCTACAGGTAAAGCGGTGTTGTCTTTCCTTGTCTATGGAACAACTATTCTATATTTTTAGTATTTGAGTAATGTGCACTGAAATGTCAAAATCAACAAACAGTTTGGATGGTTTGGTCAACTGAAGAAATGCGGGCACACGTTGGTGTACACAATGAGTGTAAAGATCAGTGTAACCAAAACCCTCCGACCTTAGAATGTGTATTGTTAACTTTTGCAACAGACCTTTAATTTGTTCTGAAAAGATAGGTAAGGCCCTTGGCAAAGGCCCACGTTTATGTGTCACAGGTCAACCATATCCGGACGCGGGAGATGGACTGCTGCTTGGCCGTGCCGCTCATTATGGAGGCTGGGGATAAGCTGGAACTTGTTATCAGCAGAAATCCTCTGTTTCAAGCAAACTGGGCTCAACCGGAAGGCTGCGATGACATCTCTTCCTCGACACTGAGTCCCAAAGAACACCAGAGTAACACTATGGATCTGTGATTATGGTCCGGGGTAATCAATGAACACTGCCGTTTCACCTTTTGCTACACACTTACTCTTTACACTTACATGTGATCCAACTTGTTTTATTTTTGCAGGTGAATGTATGACAGTTTTAATCTCTGTGCTAGGGTTTTTTTTTTTGTGCACCAGCGTGTTGGTTCAGTTTTCTGAAAAATGCCCTTATCGCTGTGTGTAATACATTTGTCTGTCTGATCGACAGATAGCGGAGGTGTTTCAGATGAGGGACTGGAGGCTGCGAAGGCACAGCGCGCCAGAGAACAAGCACGCTTCTCCCTGCAACAGGCTCAGAACGTGGTACGGGACTCCTACACGGAAGCAAGACTGACGGGCACCTTCGGCATATTGGGGATACACATGACCCTCTGCTGATGTCTGTAAACATTCCTCAGCTCTGATCGCAATCACTCCCTGTTAGAGGGTTAACCCGGACTACGGCGTGTCACCCTGCGGTCCCGCAGATGTTGCCCACATAGGGGCTGCATCAACACATTCCTATTGTACATTCACTAGCAGGTCAAGATGATTCATCCTCACTGCAGGAGAAAAGGAGGGGGGGGGGGGAAAAAACTTGGTGTTTACTGTTTTCACTGATTGTTGAATATTACAATGAAAAAATTGACACCATCTTTGACGTTTAAATGTTGCCTCACGATTTTTCCCTTTTTGACACACGGTATCACTATGCACCCAGTATTGGTTCAAACACTTTTTTTTTTTTTTTTTTTTTTTTTTTTTTTCTTCCTTCCACTAAGTGCATTGACTGCGTTATTGATTTGCTTTTCCACGTTTGCATCACATTGGGTCCTTCAGCTGGTGGTGATCAGATCCAACGTATTTATTGCACTGGTAATTCATCACTCAGCCTCACCTGTCCACAGCCACTGCTGTTCTCACAAGCGTGACTTTTAAAAACTTGACTTATTGAAGCACATTAACGTTTCCTTCATGCACTTCGTATCACAGAAGACTTTTTGACCTGTTTGTTGTTGGTAGCAGGGAAAATTGATTGTTTTGGTTCTTCTTTTCTTCCTGTAGTGGTTCTGCTTGTTCTTTTGTGGTCCTTGATCAGCTGTGTTTGTGTATAAATATTTTTCATACTCCTTGTGTTTCTGCTTTGGACTTCGGTCTCCTTGGACTTGCATGAAGCTCATCGTGTCTTCTTTAGGACAGAAGGCCAAGTTAACCTAATAGCTTACGTAAACTTACTTGCCTTTATTAGGAAAATCTTTTAAAGCTGAGCTGCCCTTTTAGTCTAGGGACCGTTCTGCCGTGGCAGAGCACATATTTGTTACGTCATTCACTGTACCTAGATGTTTTCCTAGATGTCTTGTTTTCAGTAACGGGAAGTTAATCTCATTACAGCTGCAGAGATAATATTGCTGAATTGTGTGCCGTTTTAAGTAAAGTTTATTTTTTTAAATTTTTAATGAATACTGTAGACCTCTTGTGAGTAAGTCTGCCTGGAATCCTGTACCCTCTTTTTAGGAGTTGCTTTCTCCCTTGCTGTGAAGCCCTACACAATGGGTGGGCGCGGATTAGCGGCTATTTTATCCTCCCTCTGCTGTGTGTTGAAGCTCAGACGGGCCAGATCCATTACAGAAGAATGGTCTTATTGTTTGTGGAGGGCAGAATGGCTCAGGCACAATCCCTCACACAAGCTTCCTTCATCCTCATGACCTTTGTGTGTTTTTACCTTCTGTGGTTGCTACGGCTCGTGTTCCAGCTGCTTGCAAAACATGTCAGAGTTTGTGTTACACGTCTTTTTTTTTTTTTTTTTTTTTTTTTTTTTTGGACTGCAAACACAGTGGGTGCATCAGATTTTTATCACCTAATCTTACTGGTTTTGCAGGCATCCTGATGCCTCAAGTGTTACAGCGTTTTGACAGTGCAGAGTGTGGTATTGCATGTGTTTCACTGACTTTTTAGGGATGGAGGCAAGATGTTTGTTACATGGGTATTTAATATTCCTGATTTACCTCCTGTCCTTATTTGCATTTTAATGTTCCTGTGTGTATTACTATTGTACATTTTTAAAGGTGATGTCACAGCTCTGTACTCTGAACAGCGTTGTAATGTCAGCCCCAGGAGACTGATAGTTCTGATTGTATAGGTTGTTTTGAGGCCTACGTTGACTTTTTTTTTTTTTTTTTTTTTTTTTTTTTTTAAATAAAACAAGTTAAACTTATGCATGTACAATATGTGTCCCTTTTGTTTGTCAATGGCTTTATAAGTTATTTTAGTATTTAGCAACATGCCTTAACTCAAATGCATTAAGGTCACATCAACAAAGAAATGAAGGGGTGGTGCTGATGACGTCTGTCCTTCAGCAGTTAAAGTGCCAACTAAGTTGTCTCAGGATGTTTCTAGTGAGCCATTATTTTTGTGGTGGCTGTGGATTTAAGTACATGGCTATATATTTTTTGTAAGATCCATGGAGTCATTTTCTTAAGCCAATTAGGTGAATTTAAAATTGCTAATATATTTTAGCAGCGCTATCTCACTGGGTTCTAATGCCTTATGCATGGCCGTTTTGTGACTCTTCTGCTGAGAAAAGAACAAGCCATGTTCCAAGATCTTCAAATTCTCATCTGTGTTAAGATTCTATGCAGGTTCGCTGAGTGCTGGATATTCAGAGCAGCTGCTGAGAGGCTGCAGGATGAATATGAGATTAAAGGTTTTTCTTTATGCAGCCCAGGCAGGATTCCACCAGACGAGAGTGTAGAAACCCGTCAACCTAGAAACACAGCCAACCTCCTGATGGGAGGTGAATTTTAGATTAGTTAACACTGCACTGGCATCTACGTGTCAGTCTACAGCACTGATGATGTAGCAGCTTCACAATCCGGCACAGAAATTGATTCTTGCACTTAAGATTCCTTTAGTCACCTCATTTTCACACAGATTTATGACTGGGAGTAAAAACCAAGTGATAACTGCAGCACGGAGGCCAATTAGTCATAGCTGAGAACTTGGTGTTAATAGACTTGACTGCTGACCAAAAGATTGACCTTATGGGCAGGTGGAACAAGTTTCATTAACACAAAATATGTATTTCCTCCAGTGAGGACAGCTGGTAGTGTAATGGTTAGAGCTACTGCCTTTGGACCCAAAGGTTGCAGGTTCAATCCCCACCTCTAGTTGTAATACTCTTGAGCAAGGTATTTACCCTAAATTGCTCTAATAAAATTATCCAACAGTATAAAAGGGTAAATAATTGTAACCTTAATGTTGTAAGTTGCTTTGGAGAAAAGCATCAACTAAATGAGTAAATGTAATTTAATATGTCCAGGCTTTTGGTCACATGTAGAGAGGTCAAGTTATGATAGCTTGGTGAATCTCAGACGCCTATGCCCGGGTCATGAAAATCCTTTGGCAGAGAAATGTTTATTGACATACTGAATTCCTGAACTGTGACGGACTGGCATCGCTTACAGGGTGTACCCTGCCTCACAATTTGTGTTTCCCGGGTGGGCTCTGGACCACCGCAGTCCTGCATCGGGCACGTAGTCCTCGAAAGTGGATCGATGTGAGTTTTACAAACTTGTTTTATGAACACACACAGTGTGAAACTGGTGATGAAACTTCTCAGCTGGGGTACAGATGGTTTTTGAAATCTCATCACACAAAGACATCATTAAAGTGTTTATTTTCTTCTCACAAAGTTATAGAAACACGAAGTTCTATCAAAGCAAAAGCAAAGAACCTAAAGTTTCGTTTGTTCGAAAAATGCAAGAAGATGCTTTAACAGCACAGAGTAATAAAGTTTATAACATTTCACAGGATTCAATGTGGAATGACAGTATACAAGGCAGTACACTGAAATACAGAAAAGAGCAGGGCAGCCTGCAGTGTCTGGCTGATGAGATGTAACTAATGCTTAAATACAGAACACTGTGGATGATACCAGTGAGTTTTTTAAACAACAAAATCAGTTAATTACTGGACAACATCATTTCTAATATGATACATTTAGTAAAAAAGCACATGTCAAGTTTTGAATGTTTTTAATTATGGGATCTGTTTAATCAGTTATATCTGAGAGGTATGAATTTTTTCAGTTGAATTCTAAAGGTTTTACTGCATTAAGAATGCAGCATATATATACACACACATTATATACACTATATGTATATAACATGATCAGAATAAAAAAAAAAAAAATTTGTAGGTCAATTATCATCAACCTACAAAGGCAGTTTTTATTTAGTCAAAATGATAATCTTTGTTGTGTGGGAGACATCTTCCAGCATGGGCCATTTCAGGAAATGGTTAAACAAGTGCAGTTCTTGTATCACAGTTCCTCTGAATGCTTGAAACTTACTTTTGTCTTGCGATATTTTGTGTAAATGAATCGAGTGAATAAAAACTTTTGGATGCCTTTTCCTGCCATTAACGCGATGTTCTATTACATGGCCCTTCTATTTGGCAGTCAACGGCGGTGGTCATTAAGAACTACACTCCTTGCTTATTTTTGATCATTTTAGGGATTTAAAAAAAAAAAAAAAAAAAAAAACTTTTATGCAGGATCCTAATTCCAAGTCATATGTGATATGAGGCAGTGTAATGTGTCTCTCAGACACACATTATAATCAAGCACATGTTCTGTGGCTGCTCTGTGCACTACAGTCATTGGAAATGCATGCAACACTCTTGGAAAGCAAAGACTTTTCCAATCAACAATCAATTTATTAACTGTTTCAGAAAGTTTCAAATGTTGTAAAAAAACATTGAAAAATATGATTGCATCTGTTTAGCAAATAACTTCTGAAAATTATAAAAACTGCTACTTCTCAAAACTGTACCTGTTTAAAAACATGCTTTTTAAAATAAAGAAGACCTTTCCTTTGAAAACTATAAATGTTTGGTAGGTCTTCTCAGTGGAATGTCGGTCCATTCCTGCAGGAGGAATCCTTCCCCATCTGCCAGACAGAGTCAGCTGGACTTTAATGGAGGAGGACTCTGTCACCAGGGGTCTCAGATTTCTCCATCAGAACCACACTTGTGGATTTTAATTAAAGGTCCAAAATACATTCTGCAGTAAAATATTTCTGATTATATATTTTCCATGTTCATGACTTAAACAATAAAAAGATTTAATTAAATTTCAAAAAGATTTTACTGAAAGTGAAGGATAGATAAGTGAGAACACTAATATTAATGGACAATAAAATTGCATTGAAGGATTCAGATGCTAACAATCAAATGAAATTATTTCGTTAAATCTCCAGGAAGGACAAAAGAATGCTTTTTGCTGAAGATATAGCTTCCTATGGAGGGGGGAAAAAAAAAAAAAAACATGACTAAAACTTAAAACCAACAACTTTGTAAAGTTGAAGTGCATAACATAATTAGAAGTTAATTTTTAGTAATTGTTGATTTCAGACAAATTTATCCTGATGGTCTTTGGTCTGTTCATTGGTAAGTTTGTATATTTGCAGCAACAGAGCAGTGGCTCACACCTCTCAGTTTTTCTATCCATTCATTTTAAAGGCAGTGAATTTGAAGAGTAAATATTTTGGTTGAGGACTGGGCAGGAAAAACAGAATTAAGGACAGAAAGAAATCAGGATAGAGAGAGAAATAGATAGATATAAATAGATAAATAAGGATAGGCAAGGGAAATAGTGATAGACACACCAGTTAAGGAATGGAGGTAGAAGCAGACAGGGTAGAGTCTTCAAATATTTAAGATCCAGTATCCAAACACGGAATATTTTAAAACCTAACAAGCTGCCCAAAAGAAGCTGTGGGCCTGAGCAAGTTTTCAATGTGCTCGTGTTAAATGTTGGTACATTTCTGGCAAGTTCTGCATCTGCCATCAGTGGTTTGCTTGCGAGAAGGGATGTACAGGGAAGCAGTGATTGTGTGTCACTCTTACAACTGGCCACCAGTAGTATAAGAAGGTAAACCAAAGAAAACCCTTCTGGAATCATCGTATGAGGAGCAACGCAAATGTCGGGGGGGGGGGTGACAAAGCAGGGATGAAGTCAGGGGCACCGCAGTACATATCTAACTGCCCTTTAAATCAGCATCTACACCAGCACCATATCACACACTGAATAATCTCCATCCTGTAAGACAGGGAGTTCTATGCCTGTAGGATATATGCCATATGTCCTGGCTCTGCCACTGGAATTACATTCACTTGCATGTCACAACAAACACCGAACACAACAAAAACCACAACCGCACCAGATGTGGACACTGGCACTATGACAAGAAGACATGTTTGAGATATACAGGGTCCTTTTTCCTGAATACAATGACATACTGAAGTCTTACTTTCAAGCACAAATTACACTATTAGCTCTTATTGTTTAAATATTTATCTTTTTCTTCCTACCCCAGAGAGTCTGTTGTCCATTAGCTACACAAAATAAGGAAATTTAAAAATGAAAGTAAAAAAAAAAAAAAAAAAAAAAAATTACACCCTATCTGACAATACTGCCACATGGCCGAGACCAATATTCCCCTTAGCTACAGCAACGGTAACGTTAATAATAACAGCATAATAAAACTGATTAAAAACACCAGGAATATAAACAAAAACAAAATGTTTGGTAGAAAACATTAAAATCACTAATGAAGATATATAGCAATGTAAACAGTCCTACAACTATCAAAGTGAGCAAGTATACAATAACACAGCGAGCAGGTTGTTTTTTTCTCCTCTCATAGAGAGCGATCATATCACCGTCTCCACAATGGTGTGGGTGGGCTTCATCAGGCCGCTGTTTCCACTCAGGTCCAAGGGAATAGCGAGTTTATTGCCCTTGGTCTGGTAACTGGCAGGACGGGAGGATCCCCCACCCTTCACTGGTGCAGCAACCGCTTTGATGCGCTGGGGAGTAGACATAGAAGAGAGGAGCAAGGAGTGAGAACGATAATGCACAGTTATAAGCTTAAACTTCCAGGAAACCAGGTGAGAACATCTACAGATGCAGGCTTTCAGTTCACCTCGATCAGAGGGCCATCTGAACGAATAATCTTGATGACCACCACCATGGGGATGCAGACCATGGAGGCCAGTGCTAGGGCCCAGCCCAAGCCAATGGACCAATCTGGGTACTGGTAGGTCTTGTTGTATGTCAGCGGTTTGTACTTGACCAAGGAGAAGACAAAGCACCCCTGAAGAAATGAATGAGGCTCATCAATACAGTGGATTAAAGTACATGAAACTAGCAAAAAACCAAACACGTAAATCACATATGCTGGTTCAAGTTCACGAACAAGGAAGGAGTTTCAGTGGTGGGCTGGACACTATAAATAAGGCACCGTATGTTATCCTTCATAAGCATCATCTATAGCACTAAGCATTATTGCATAAAGAACTGGTTTCAGACATGGTATCTTCAGCCATCCCCCACTCTTCCAAAGGATCTATCCGTGATGGTGCGGTGATTTTTAAAATTAACTTTTCAAGCTTAAAGAGTACATGCATGAACTGAACAAAGCCTTTTACATTCTCTATAAAAAATGCACAGAGAAGAACAGAAACCAGCCGAAGCATTGCACTGTACCGATTATGTTAATACAAGTAGGTTGTCATGGAAACAAAAACAGAATTTCATGCCTATGAACAGCCAATAATTGCAGATTACTTTTGAATCATCATCCACCTTTTCAAAAAGCATCAATTTAACAATTAGATTTTCTGGTTTACGGTTTAATTATAAAACAAGAGAGCAGTGGAGAGGATTCATAAGGACCTCTTAAGAAGGAACTAATCTGGAATTGACACCATTCCATCACTTGCAGGCAAACAATTTCTTAGGGTGCTTTATAAAAAGCATTGCAGAGGCACTGGATTTTACAAAAATCATCACCGACGCCAAATTTAGCTGCTGCTCTCCTCTTATTTAAGTATGATCTTTGCCTTCACCAATACAAATATGAAATTTATCCCTTAAGTATAAAAGGACTGAATGCATTCCTCCCACCCAAGAATTACATTAAGACCATGCAGAAGGCCCAGGAAACTCACCACACAAAGCACAGGAGTGATGATTGTCCAGCTTAGTTTCATCCAAGGACTGGGTCTGTAGCCAATCATGTCTTCAATTGCATCGTAGAAATTATCAACGCCTAATTAAGAGGTAAAATGCAAAAGGAATACCCATGAACGCTATCCACATTAAATTTTGGTAAACTATGTTTAAAAAAAATTACAAAAATAACCTTGAACCCTGGAGGCTAACATGGCTAACATTTTGTACCCCCTGCCTGTTTCTGCAATGTCATTTTTCAAAGTTTTGGAACTGAACCACAGCCTTTTAGATGTGTGTCTTTAACCGTTTTGTGCATTTACTGGTGTTACTGCCTCGCTAATATAGGGTCATATGACTGATGTAATCACGTAGCCTCTGTCAGCCATTTTGTGTCGTTACATCTAAGACGGCAAGAAAGTTTTCCGCTGCAGAAGCTGCAAGAGTCATTACACTCAAGATAGAAAATTATGAGTGATGTTTCTAAAGCTGATGATATTAGCAATTAGTCGGAACGGGATTATTTATAAACAGATGATAGCACAGTGATTTCGCTGAAGAAATACCCAGTGAGAAAAGAGGTGGTAATGTTTTCCCTGTGGCTCAAGACAAGCAAGATTAATTTTTCCATCTTTTGACAAAAGAAAAACTAGTAGGGTATTATGGAAGCACAGATGCAAACATTCAGTTTCTGACATTGTCCAAACACCTGCCAGCCATTCTACGGGAACAGAGAAAAATGACTAATTACGATGACTGGGCTGACAGTTGATTTTGTGCAGATCCAAAGCTGAGTGAATCGATGCTCACCATTTTGCATTTACATTTGTTTATTTTTTCTTTCTTTTTGATATATGGTCACGTGACTGATTAAATGTCACACATCCTGTTCACATTTTTGCGTTATTGTCGCTAAGGTGGCAAGGTTTTCTGTTGGAGAAGCTGAAACAATTTCTTACAGACCAGATGGAAAATGATAATAGTGATGTGCTCAAAATTAATAGAATGTTTTAGAAATGTTTTTTTTTTTTTTTTTTTAAATTTTGCTTAGAATAGCTATATCCAAGATATTTAGAGAACCTGCCAAGTAAACAAATGAAGGAAGAACAACCTGAAAGTGGCCAGAGGCTGACAAACATTGTACATATTTCAGGTTAATAAAAAAAATGATAAAAGAAACATCCTCTAGCATGGACTCTGAAACAAAGCAACTCTGCACGTATGTAGCTGATGAAAATGATAGATAAACGAAAGTCTTACGACAAACGTTAAGTACGTTATATCTTTATCTGAGGTTTTTACAGACCCAAACTGTTGAATAATTAAAACGATGTCCATATTACAAAACTTGGACTGTTCTATAGCGCTTGGAATTTGAAAAAAGAAAGAGTTACAAACAGAGTTCTGTCCCATTTGTCTGTTTATAATGTTGACTGAAGTGACACGGTCCCTTTAATTATGTCATATTTTTAATCAGATGTACATGAGACAACAACCTGATTTATACAACCTGCAGCTCTTCAAAGATATTTCAGTATTAAAATAAGGAACAGTGTTGAACAGAACTGGGCTTTGAAGAGAAAAAATCTAAGTAACCCGTGGTATAAAAAGTCCACTCTTTTTGTGAATATTTAATATTATGCAAATCTTAATATTGCCTTCCACAGACAGTTTTGTAGCACAGAGGCTTTGCTAACCCTAAACCATATGTAATAGGCAAAAGATATATAATAAAGATATCATATTTCAGAAGCAAAATGTATTCTTTAGGGGGTGAAACTGCCGCATGCAGTACAATGGCGAGAGAACACATTCCCCTTTAACGATGATATTTTAAATGATATGATGACATTTGTAAACAAATAATACTCACCATAAACCCAGGCTACAGCTACACATTCAAAGAATGCAACCCATAGAAGGCACACACCACTGGCTGCATAGTAATCAAAGAGCTGAAACACGTACATGCCGCCCTGTGAGAAAGGAAAGAAAAATGACTTTGTGATCACAGAGGTATCAAAGACTCAAAGGTGTATAATGTTCTTGCTATAAGGCTGGTAAAGCTCAGGGGATAGGTTACTATGGAGTTATTATTTTTTCAATTCCTAGCGGGATATAACTAAGAAGAGCAACAGGAGAGAGATCAGGGGAAAAGGAAGGCTAATGCCAACAGATGGCATTCCCAGGATGCCATTCACAGTCCGACTGGACATCAGATTGGCTTTGTGTTCGTGCACAAGCTCAGTAGTCCCAAGTTTAATGTTAAGGGCAGCGGCTCCATTCAGCTTGTCACCTCTCACACAAATACCAAAAGATGACCTACAAAGTTTTTCCATGATGCTGTGGAATAATGTGAAATGTACCAATTTTATCTCACAATGCACAGTATAACGTGGGAAATCGGTCGGCCAATATGGACTATAAGATATATAAATCACTGTCTAATTTTCCTTTCACTGGGCTGCATTAAAAGCAGTACTTGTTTACCAGAATTAGTTTACATACACTGGCTGAATCTGCTTGTTCTAAGTGGGGTTGTGGCAAACCGGAGCCCAACCTGGCAACAGAGGGCGTAAGGCTGGAGGGGGAAGGGGATACACCCAGGACGGGACACCAGTCCACCGCAAGGCACCCCAAGCAGGACTCGAACCCCAGACCCACCAGTGAGTGGGACCCAGCCAAACCTGCTGCGCCACCACAGCCCCCTTGAATTACTTTACTAAATCTAAATTAATTGCATATTGTTATACATATATTTCATCACAAATGAAAGCCATGAAAATGTAAATATGAATGTAAATGAAGAGTCACTGGGGTTCCTGTTGATCTAGGTGGTTGTGGTGACGATTTCAGTCAGTGACAGCTTTGCCAATAATCCTATATCTTTTAAATGTTAAACAGATGTCATTACAGTTCATAGATATCTAAAAAAAAAAAAATCACGGTAAAGATAAGTAAATATATGCGGGATAGTTTACCATTCTGGTAACCTTATGGTCATGAATCTGCAAATTAATCAACGCTACACATTTTCTCCCGAAATATTGAGTATTTCATAACCAGAGGGAAGTCAGTATATACATGCTCACTGCTTAACTCGGGCTATACTTTTTTGTTCGAGACAACCTTCGGAACACATTTTCAGCATTCTTAGACATTACACTGACCTAAAAAATGTTCTTCTGAATACCCGTTATATCTTTCGTCCAAAAAGCAACAGCATTTTATTGGCTGAAGTACTTACTTTCGTTACCATGGTAAGTCCCAGAAAGTAGCTCACAATACACACTATAGCTATGAAGATTTCCCTCCGGTAGCCCTTCCTTAGGAAGGATGGATACAGATCGACCAGGGAAGTGATCTGTCCTTCCACTTCAACAAACTGCAGAGACACAGAGAGCAGAGGTTGGAGCCCAGTGTCCAAAGCTGGGTTTCGTCCGAAACGTCGAGTTCTCGGAAATGAGCAAATAACGTATCACAGCAGGAAATTATTAGCCTGTGTGTGGAGCAGCGGTGAACTGGCTTCTGTGTGCGGAGAAATAATTCAATGGGTCCCTACAGTACACAGAGCATTTTTTCTAATTATTGTGATATATCTTGTATACAGCTGTTTCCAGAGATCAGAGGGAAGGAATACATGTTACATGTCCTCACCTGACTATCAAGGCCCAAGAGCAGAAGCATGATGAAGAAGAGAATGGCCCAGACAGTTGGAAATGGCATCATGGACACAGCTTTGGGATAAGCGATGAAGGCCAGGCCCGGTCCTAATGGGGGAGAGCAGAGAGGGTCGGGGAGCGGGAGTAGAGAGAGTGAGCGAGGGAGCCCCGTTCCGACCCGATCTGACCAGTGGCCCGGCTCCCCTAGGGGTCACTTTCCAGACAGGCCAGGCCACAAGACACCGTACACTGGGTATGTGATAATTATTTTTGTCAGGATTACCTTTGAGTCCAGCTTGCTCGCAGTATAACTGCAATTTCAAAATGACAAGTGAAACCAAACACACAACTCTGAATAAAAATATACCATGAGCACTATGCATGAAAGAAAATGTAAATTACTGTTTGCCCACTCCACTCATATGTACAAAGTTCCACCATGTCACTGAGATGCCATTAATTCAGTAAATAAGGCAAAAAAAAAAAAAACATCCTTGTTAAAAACAAGGCCAGAAAAGCAAACAAACAACAGTTTGATTAGTGGTGGAAATTCAAATAAGCAGCAGTGTGACAGGGGTAAATCCCCAAACACCAAAGGACTAGCAAACAGATGGCTGAAAAAACATGAACAACACTCTATCCTCCGCTGACACTTTCAACTGCTTACCTCTATGGGCTTTCAATGGAATGTATGCAGGAAAAACATTTTTACATTTAATCTCCCAACGTGCAGGTTCATGTATAACAACAACAATAAGAACAACTTAAGACGATATCATAGTTTAAATCGTGGCTTTTAAAGAACAGCACTTTAAAATTTTATATTTTACACAAAATTAACTGGAACGTTTTCTCGGGCATCCAATTAACTGAAGTTCCTCTGCTGCACTGTGTACACACGCACACACACACACACACACACACGCACAAACACGCACCGATGGCCCTCTTCTTCTATTGCCCTCCTCACTGACACCTCAATTCATCATCTCCTGGCAAAGGAGGCCTTCACTAATACCTTGCCGTCTCTCTACTTTCTCTTCCCTGCTGGTCCTCAACAACCGATGTTTGAGAAAATAAACCACGGCTTCCATGTGCGTGCACTACTGTGAGAGAACAATTTCAGTCTCAATAGATTCAATTCAGGACAGGATCAGTCATGACCTCTTCACGGTCCAGTTAGTCATGTTAAAACACAGCGAGAAGCTAAAAAGAAGTTCACAGACTGACTCTTGTTCGACTTTCCCAATCCATTTTAATATGTTATGCACCTGCGCAGCCCAAGTTTAGAGAAAGCCACCCACACTCCAGTGTTAGCAACCCCAGATTCTTACTCCTGGGAGCAAACAGAGCAAGACAGAGACAAAATTCTTTTCTTTATCAGCGGCACAAAACTTCTTATATTATTCTCACACCGACAAAAAGAAGCACCACAATTAAACAGTTTCCGTATATTTTTTTTTGTTCGAATTTCCAAGGTTTTGAGGGAGCATACTGTGTCATGTTGCACGTTGTGTTAATATCCAGAGAAACCAGGGGACACGGTGGACCAGCCCGAATCAGGGTGGAGCCAAGTGTTACGGCGCAGTTTCTGCAGAATCCCAAAAATTGGATGCTGAAGGCAAAAGCCCATGCTTCCATACAGAAACGTCGCATCAGAAATTTTTTTTTTTTTTTTTTTTTGCATAAAACTTGGTACAGGATGAGATCCTTTCTTACGCCTCGTTTCCATCCTTCCATATTTTATCCAGTGTCAACTGCACATTTCAGTACAGAGCAAAGGTGACAAAGTAAATTAATTCCAGCCAAATTCGAGAATAGATCCTTCGCTGCTGTTGTTTTGGGGACACCTCCAAACTTGAAGTGAATTTCCACTGCACGTTCTGACGCAGTCTCCTAATAGAGTCCGTCTGCCACGGTTCTTACAGGCGAACAGCCGGACCAAATTCGGCTTCTCTCCGGAGTTCCGCTAACAGACTAGATCAATTTTTCTTTCTGTTTAATCAAGCAGTGTTTCTTTGTGGAAATTTTCAAACGATTCACTAAAAAAAAAAGTTTTGCTCCTACATTTACATTTTTCGCATGGCTTGTAATCCTTTTTTTTTTTTTTTTTTTTTTTTTTGTTTTAAAATAAAAGTGGAATTTACCCAGCGCTTTTTTTTTGTTTGTTTGTTTTAGGTAGCAGTGCCCACCATCACTGCTACCATCACCGTCGTACCTGACTCTGCCACATCGGCAATGTCCACCCCTTGCTCTTGTGCCATGAAGCCCAGGACGGAAAATATTGCGAAGCCAGACACAAAGCTGGTTCCGCTGTTCAGGCCTCCCAGCAGCAAACAGTCCCTAAGTCACACATATGTCATGGATTTTATTAATCAGTACAAATGGAACCTACATCCCCATCTTCTCTACACTCTCTCTCAGCAACCCCCCACCCAGCTTTCCCCCCAGTGAGGAGCCACACCTGTAGCAGTTGTACTTGTACTTATTGTAGCTCCCCAGTGATGTCATCGCTCCCAGACAGATGGCGTACGAGAAGAAAATCTGAGTTCCTGCATCTATCCAAACCTGAAGGACAGATTCAAAGGCATACAGAGATGTGTTTACTCTAGGGTACTATGTGTGATTCCACTATCTTTTACATTTATTCAACTCAGCTGATGCTTTTCTCCAAAGCAACTTACAATTATTTTAACATTTATACAGCTGGGTAATTTTACTGAAGCAATTTTAAGGTACTACAGCTGAAGGTGAGATTCAAACCTGCAACCTTTGGGTGCAAAGACAACAGCACTCACCACTATGCTAGCAGCTGTCTTCTGTACAGGTGCTTCCCGATTTATGGTGGGGTTACATTCCGCGAAACCCATCATAAGTTGAAAATATCGTAAGTTGAAAATGCATTTAATACACCTAATAGACACATGACAGACTGGGAGATGTGGATTGCTGCTGCTGCCCAGCATCACGAGAGAATATTGTATCGCATATCACTTGCCCGGGAAAAAATTTAAAATCGAAATTCAAAGTACGGTTTTTACTGAATGTCTATTGCCAGCTCACCATTTTAAAGTGAAAAAAATCGTAACTCGAACCATTGTAAATCGGGGGTCACCTGTACATGGATATGGCCAAACATCATTATTATTTTGCTGCTCAGTTCAAGGTTTTGTATTGTATTTTACAAAACTATACAAAACTATCCAGCTGATTAACTTGAACTAAATAAGCACATTTTTATTCTTAATAACGGGGCCACTACTGCAACTTCTTTCGGCAAAATTCTGGTTACATGTCAATGTCCATTAGCACTGCACCACCACATGTCCTTTCATCCCAGTATTACTGAGAACATGAGACAAACATGGCAAACAGTGATTCAGTCAATGTGCCTTTGTATTATATCTATATAATGTGTGTTCTCCAGAAGGAGTCACAGAGAAAGGACAAAACTGTTCTGTGTTGTATAGAGGGGAATCCTCCAGTGCTGTAGTTTGTTTGGTTCATTTAATTTCAGAAAAAAAAAAAAAAAGATTCCTAAAACTTTACAAAATTTCACAGTGCTTAATTTAAATATTCATTGGAAAGCATCCAGGTTCAAATTACAACAGGTGAACCATTACTGTACCACTGGAAAGGTACTAAACCTAATTATTTTCAATATCCAGCTTTATAAGTAGGTCAGTCCTACAGTACATAAATTACACTGTATCAAAGATCTGCAACACAAAAAATGAGATAAGAAATCAAAAGTTAAATATGTGGTTTTACTTATTTGGCCTACAATCTACGGTAAGACTAAACTGGTTGAAAAAATGTTAGAAAACCCTTACTGAGCAGTTGTATTAAACATAATGTTTATCAACCTATTCACTGTAGCAAGGTTTTTGATTAATGAATAACCGGCCACACCTCTGGGTGTCTAACTATGTAGCTGTGACACTAACAGTTATGGGTTTATGACTCTAAATGCTGCTTCCTAAAGTGAAGAAGGTGGAGTCTAGGTCAAAGGAATGCGGTACCATACTGACAGAGGTGGTGGACAAGAAGAATGGGGAAACAAGTTCTTACCTCTGGGTCAGCCAGTCTGCTCAAGTCCGGGTACAAATAGAACTTGATCCCTTCAGATGCACCTGGTAGAGTAACACCACGGATCAGCAGGACGAAGAGCATCACGAAAGGGAAGGTTGCAGTAATGTAAACAACCTGGAAAAAACAGAACAACCATCAGCTGCCATAATTAGGCTGGAATAAAATGTCTGTGGGAATATTATCCCCTGGAAGTCGCTTTGGAGAAAAGCATCTGCTAAATAAATAAATGTAAATTGTAATGTATTACCTTCAATTGTATTATTTATAACTCACAAAAGTAAACAATCACTCACTGCATGTTAAAATAATATATGCGGTGGCAGGCAGCGTTGTAGTTAGAGCTATCGCCTTGCAGAAAGTGCAAAACCAACAGCTCTACAACTCATCAGAAGTCCTAAGTACAATGTGAAGAGTAAAAACCCAAGAGTAAAATCCAAAAGTAAAATCATGGAGCTGCGTGGGCTGTGTGGGCTTGCGATTGCTCTTGTGTGCTTCCTTGTGCTCCACAGCCTTCAAACTGTGTTGTTGTTCTCTGATTACAGGCCTCAAGCTGGATTTTTTTTTTTTTTTTTACTGGATTTTACTCAACCTTGTCACCTTTCTGCCTAGATCAGCCAGTTGTTACCAGCCAGTAAGTAAAATGATGCACAATGCTGCCGAAAAACCTACTCGAGTGGAGCAACGCAAACACAACGAGCATGAGTACGAGTATGAATCCTTGAACGCTAATGCTGCCAGTTATTCCTTTTAATATTTTACACTAATATGTTTCTAATGTAACTAATTTTCTACAGCTTTACAATGGTGTTTGAGGTAACTGTGCCAGCTGGACGAAAACCAACCACTAATGAACCAGCCACTGAAAAAATGTGTCACATGCAGAGAAAGTGCAAATAATCATCAGAAGTACAGCTTAATGAATCACATGGAACTGTGGTCAATCCCATTCATCAAAAGATTTATCTAAAGCCTTATCACACACTGAAAGGGTACTTGCTCTAAAATTAATCTATTACTGTTTGCTCTCTGTAGTTCACTGCTGGAAAGTTACCATTGTAACTGTAGCTAAGATGCATGTTGCGATAGGAAAAGGTTGGTCTTCCGGTTGGCCTTGCTCACCTTCCCCGTTGACTTCACCCCTTTCCAGATGCAGAAGAAGCAGATGACCCAGACAGCCAGCAGGCATAGAGCAAGGTCCCATTTGAGGGCACCCACCTCCTCGATACCACTGGAGATGCTAAGGACGTTGTGTCTGTATACCGTGGAGAAAAACACACACGTTACGCACAGCAGGTCTGTAAGATCTCTCTAAGGATAGAGCCAACAGCTCGTGCTTCCTGTCTGGTCTTCCCATGAGATCAACATCTCTTGAGTATTACTAGTTGTTTTCAACAAACCCACCACTGGGTACAGCAGAAGGGTCCAGAGGGAGCTGACCTCCACTGAAGCATCAGAGATCCATGACAAGCAAATAATCAAAATATCATGTTTCTGGCAAAAACAGATCAGCAGTGAAGCCCTTCAATTTCCATTATTCTCTGTACCAAAGACACTATATCTAGCCTACAGTTAATTCAAAAAACCTGCTGCAAGGATTGTTACTAGGGCTAAGAAATATGAACATATAGTTCTTAAGTCTTTACATTGACTTCCAGTTAAATTTAGAGCTATCTTTAAAGTTCTCTTAGTAACATAAAAAACCATTAATGGCCTTGCTCAGATTTTCTTTAATGAGATTAATAATCCATATATTCCTGAGAGTTCTTCGATCTCTAGGTGCACGTTATCTTGCTGTTCCTAAGATCGATAAGATGTCTGTAGGAGATGGTGCCATTAGCTATAGAGCACCCAAAGACTCCCTCTAAAAATTACCTAGCAGAATCAATGGGTAAATAAAGGGTCAGCTAAATGAATATCTTGCATTAGTTACCATGTTGGTGGTAGCTGACCCCTATTTACTTTGTCTTTTCTCAGTATTGTGTGGTGGCACTTGGATCTGCCACCAATCTAGAATGTCAGAGTACTGTAGATTTTACAAGGTGATGTAAGAGGCTTTTGGAATTTCACGTGACATTTTCACAGGTCTTCTGAGACAACTGACCAAGTGCAGGACCATTACCTGCTTTACAGGCAGAACTGGCAAAAATTCCAACTAGCCGAAAATTTGTGTTACTATTCATGTTTACACAGCTGCTGACTTCTGGTAGCGTTTCTAAGATAGAAAATGATCACGTTCTGGCCCGCTTCACTCGCCCTCAGTCTCCAGTCACAATTTGTTCTTTCTGCCAGTTGACCATGGAACTATTACTTATATTTAAATATCTAGCCATGCATTTTTTTGGAAATTGAAACATGAATTGAAAGAGGCCATCACTTGTTACTACTGCACAGCCTATTCACAAGTGCTCCAAAATTAATGTGGAGATGAAAATTAAGGTGATTAAGAAATATGAAGGTGGCAGACAAAGCGTATTGGCAAAAGCATTGGAGCTTTGTCTCTGTTTTGACAACTCACACCGTCGTGAAAGATGCTCACCATATAAAAAAAAAAAAAAAAAAAAAAAACACATGTGTAAAGGTCTGTCCACTAAATAATAACAAAACTATTCTGGTGCCAGAACAGTTTCATTATTATTACAGTGCACTGCCAGAAAATGTAATATTTTTATATCAACAATACACAGTATAGTAGTGTGTGCCATAAATACTGTATTTATTAAATGTAGTTTCCTACATGTTTCATATGAAGGAAACTTCTAAAAAATAACATTTTAACCATGCACACTGACACTGTAAAAATGTATACATAACCTGTGAGGTATGATTAATGGGTGGGGAGGTGTGGTCAGTTTCGACTTCTGGGGTCTATCAGGGGTGTGTCTAAAGAGGTGGCATGTGGTGGCACCGCCTCCCCAAAAATATGACTGGGCCCCAATGCCACTGGACTAGAGTACTGTCAATCTGACAATGTCTAACGCCATTGGATCAGAGTGCTGCCAATTGCTGCCTTTAAATTTGGCAATGCTGAATGCCATTGGATCAGAGTGCTGCCAATCGCTGCCTGTAAATTTGACAATGCCCAACGCTATTGGATCAGAGTGCTGCCAATTTCTGCCTATAAATTTGGCAATGCCCAACGTTATTGGATCAGAGTACTGCCAATCACTGCCTGTAAATTTGACAATACTCAACGCCACTGGATCAGAGCGCTGCCAATCGTTGCCTGTAAATTTGACAATACTCAACGCCATTGGATCAGAGTGCTGTCAGTAGCTGCTTCATATGCAATGCAGAATCACAGTACAGTACCACATTTTTCAAATGGGAGATGACACACGACTCGACCACAGACCACATCTCTGGTCATGCTATGTACACACTCGTGCCCAATACTTTCTAAACCAATTTTCAACGCTGTATTTATTTGATAGAATTTTCTGATACTCCATGGGCTCCCCCGACTGGTTCTTGGTCCTCCCCGTGTTCCCTCATTTAAAAAATCCTGGAATCACCCCTGGTATGTATATGCTAATGTGATGGTTTACCCCTTATTGGCATCCTTGTGAAAATGCTCTGTCTTCAAAACAAAGCGGTACATTGTATTATACTTAATATCTTCTATTTTTATTGTACGTTCTCGAAGTACCAAGGACAGGTGCCTTGATCAAAAAAAGAAAAAAAAGGCCCATCTTAAGATGGGACATTTTTATTGTGTGTACAGGCCTACAATTTGCAAAACACCAATGTAAAGCTGCTACTCACTCCCAGAATTCGGTGACAGGAGAGGTGAAGTTGGTTGCATTGACCGCCAGCCACAAGCTCTTGTTCCTGCGGACAGTGTCCTCCACACAGTTCGCTGTATTCCAGGCCCGGCTGCATTTGGCCCACGGTAGCTCAGTCTGGAAGCACTGGAGCAGGTAGTAGAGCCCCCATGCCAGGATCACGATGTAGTACACATTCAGCAAGGACACGATCACAATAGATGCATACCCGATACCTGTGACATGAGAAAAACAAAACTATTTTTTTTTACTGCACCTAGAGATCGAAGAACTCTCAGGAATATATGTATTGGACACAAGGAAATACCCATTTTTTTTCATTTGTTCACTCACATTTTTCCCCATGTTACTGTACGTGTTATTCTTTGCTCCAGACAGAACGAACAGCGGGAGGCTGAAGATAATTAATGGTAAGTATTTTAAAGCAATAAGTTAACAGGCATCATTTAGACCTTCATTATTGTATTGGATAGAGTTTCACAGCCGGGAGCTGAGACCTCCTCCTGTCCTGCTGCATTCTCCACATGGCAACAGACACCGCCACGTCACCAACACCTCCAGGTCTCAGCTGTGGGTGTGAGATGAGGTGGCAGATGCCACAGATCCAATGACATTGAAACACAGGGGAGGACAATGGGACAGGGCTTGTCTGCCAAGCGCCACGCCTGTAGACTATGACCCCTGCCACCTGTGTGAGCCTGTCTCCAGTACCATGGGTGCTGAGGTGACAGGCATGCGATTCATTGCTCCTTTGCTAGCACGCTACCTAATTATCAGCAACGGGCTCTGGAGTCCCGGTGATTTTAAACGTCTCCTTGTAACGAAGGAAGCCGAAGCACTGACACCTCGCTGCAAACTCCCGTCTGCTTTGAAACGGCACCATTTGGGACACGAACATGGTTATATTTTGCCTTATCGCAATCTTCCAGCAACAGAGTGGTAAGAGTGTTTTTATAGGGTTGGCATGGCAGCCGTTGCTTGGCTGGATTCTCGCCTCTGCCTCAGATCTCAGGTTTGGCATTTCCCTCCTGTGTTCTAGCCGTGCTGCCATGGCAACAGAAAAATCAGCACGCTCTGGGCATGCGTAAATCTTGAGGGCTTCGTCTGTGTGTATGAGAGACTTATGACTATACTTCTCATCCAAGACCAGGCTGGTAGTGTTAGAAATACAAGGCACAAGGAAACTTCAGCGATGTGCGATATGTTGTAAGCGCATGGATCCTTCCAGAAGCAATCTTAAAATCAGACTTTGTCTATGGGCTTTGAGTGCAACTAGGCACCCTAATAAGACCATGTATTATCTCTGTGCTGGGAACCTAATGAGGGCATCAGCTGCAACGCCAGCCATCATGCAGAGAACCTCCTGAGATTTTTTTTTTTTTTTTTGCATTTACTAGTCCAGGGTGAGCAAAACACATTGTATTCTTTTACTGTTACAATGGTAACCGTTTGTTCTGTAACTTTTTACATTTCAGATGTGTCCCTACAAAGAAAAACAAGCACAACTACACAATTCAACCATGTCTGAATTTCAGCTGGGCAGTATGACAAGCCCTGCAGTGTTAAATGGCAGTTAAATCTCTGATTCCCTTCATAAGAGATCCAAATGATAGCTGACATGAAAAGATACCATCAAGTGGATATTAATTTGTTTACTAGCATCTCCTTCCTTTCAACTGGCAGGTACTGTTATGCAGGGTGATCAACCAGGTTGATTCCATTTGCTCATCTCTCTCAACAGTTGAGCAAAGGATGCCATGTGTCCAGAAGGCTACAATGCTCTGAAGGCTTTGCAGATATGCCAGAACCCACCTGTGAAGATGGGACACAGTTTCTCCCAACAGGTAATCCCCCCCTCAGAAGTGAACTGGCCTAGAGCCACTTCCAAGAAGAACACAGGCAGGCCTCCTCCAAACAAAAAGATGAAGTATGGAATTAAAAAGGCACCTGCAATGAGAGAGCACAGAGATTTTTTTTCCCCCCCCAAGAAAACTCAAAGTACCATAATTACTTTCACAGATTTTCTGCATCTCCATTTTTAAGTGTTTCCTTTATTATATAAATAAGTGTTGCACTGACCTCCGCCGTTCTTGTAGCAGAGGTATGGGAAACGCCACACGTTACCCAAACCCACAAAGCCGCCTGCAACCGAGAGCACAAAGTCAAGCTTGCTGGCCCACTTCTCCCTCTGTGGTGCCTTTCCTTCAGCCTCATCCTCTGGCCGGGTGCCTGGGCTCTTTCCAGGAGATGGCTTCAAGGTGTCTTTGTGGAAGTCCTTCAGGAACTGGAGCTTCTCTTTCTGTGACATTCTGTGGAAGTATGGGGGGTGGTCAGGAAAACCTGTTGCATATTGAGTCAGGGCTTCATCATAGACCACTAAAAGTATAATAAAGCGTTAAATAAATCTGTGTGGAGTTTGCATATTCTCCCCATGTCTGAATGAGCTTCCTCTGGGTGCTCCGGTTTCCTCCCACAGTCCAAAGACATGCTGTTCAGGTTCCCCCATAGTGTGTGAGTGACAGAGAGTGTGTTCCACTGATGTATAGATGAGTGACCCAGTGTAAGTAGCGTATCTAGCAGTGTAAGTCACCACGGTGAATAAGGTGTGATAACTGAAAAGGAAGTTAGACAACATTAAAATAGTTTACAGCAGAAGTTCCATGTTTAAATATGTAGATGACCAAAGGGTTTAAGTTTCTTCCACTTGAAAAACTGACATTTGACTTGTATGATAGAGTGGGGGGGTGCGAGGATACAGGGGTGCGAGGGTGTGGGGGCGTGGTGGGTTTGACCAGTGCCTGCTGTGTGGCAGGTCTGGGGTTCGAGCCCAGCTTGGGGTGCCTTGTGCTAGACTGGCATCCCGTCCTGGGTGTGTCCCCTCCCCCTTCGGCCTTATGCCCTGTGTTGCCGGGCTAGGCTCTGGTTTGCTGCACCTCCGCTCAGGACAAGCGGTTGTAGACATTGGTTGGACTTGCATGAAAATCCTAATAAATTCTGGATTGTCTTGACATCCTTCTGAAAGTTACTAAAAACTGTTACATGATCATACCAGTGATATATTGTAACCTTCTGATCTTGAGCCCTCGCTCTACGCACGTGGGCATACTTTTCCTCAATTTCCTGTCTCAGCCCATATGGTGTTGTGACTGTGCCGTTCATGAAACTAATTTTAAAAAAAAAAAAAAAAAAAAAAAAAAAAAAAAAAAAAAAAACACCCTTTTCACTAAACAGCTACAGCCTCCACGAAACACCTCTGCAATCACTTTAATGTAATCTGAGGCTACAGTGATAGTCAGCAGGCATTCGGTGTAAAAATTTTAAATACGTCAAAATCCCGATGACAATTCAAAAACAGTTAATTGTAGAGGCCCAGTAACAGCGCACTGTGGGTGTTCAAAGGGTTGTATTGCTGGTCATTGTATGTTGACATCCGAGTAGTACAAATGTGTATATAATTAAG
This sequence comes from Scleropages formosus, assembly GCF_900964775.1. Lineage (NCBI taxonomy): Eukaryota > Metazoa > Chordata > Actinopteri > Osteoglossiformes > Osteoglossidae > Scleropages > Scleropages formosus. The sequence goes on from NC_041806.1 coordinate 6,881,280, forward strand.
AGCAATTAAAACAGAAAGCGGAGGCTCCTGTTGTGGGCTAAAAAAAAAAAAAAAAAAAAAAAAAAAATCCATCGCCTCATCAAAACAAGCCCCAGGCCGTGACTTCCGTGTGAACTCCCGAAGGTTTGGCTTTTCTGTCCAACAGGTTCATTAGGTTTCAATTGACCATGAAGTTAAATCAGTCTGCAAACACATACTTTGTTAATCATAAGAACAAGAGCCCAACAAAATCACAAATGCGCAGAGAAGTTATTCATTACCCCGATTCCGTTTATTAGAACTCCACAACTGCCATTACAGTCTGTGACATACATACACACGGATGCAAGTTTTTAACTACTCGTAGACCTTCCTCCAGACACAGAACAAATGTGTTTAAGGTGGACATGCATGCTTAAGATTTTATTTTGTCATTGCTAACTGCTGATGTAAAGGTAAAATAAAATGAGTGGTTTAATGTAACGTAAAGGACGCATCACCACGTGGGAGTCTAAAACCTGTTGAACAAGCACACCAAGACAATAGAAAACATGTGAATTCCAAAGATATTTTAAGTGATGCTGCTTATGTATTTAATACAAGTACAAAATGGCAAAACAGTACAGGTTCATGCTTCCTTCATGTATCTGAACACTGACTAACGCATTAGCCACCGGTAACAAATCACGAGCTTTCTGAATTTTGCGCAGCTACTTGGGAAGTAAGTTTTTTGGAGAACATAGAAGATAAAAATATATTCCTGATGCATGCAGGTACCCGCTTGTCTGCCATACACAAACCACACACACCCACACATTCACAAGCCAGCATACTCACAAACCATGCCGGAAGTGTTTCCAAAGCACAGCAGAAGGAGTACAACATGCTGTGTTCTTTTGTGCATGTGGAGAACATTCTGAAACACCACGCACTAGCCTACATAAAACCATAGTGTGTCTGACTGGCTGAATGGTTTCTTCGCCAATTTTTAACAGTCGGGAAAACTAAAAAACAGACTAAAGTGCAGTTTAGTAATACTTATGTTAACACAATCACTCTGTAAATTCTTAATTCTGCTGAAGTTATAGTGTGAATTAAGAAAAAAAGACCGAAACTAGGTCATGGTTGACACTACAGAGGAATGTGAATAATTTATCCCTGCTCATTGTTCAAATATTTTGAGCTCATGATTTTGAATAATTCTTAATTACTGTTAATTTGGGTATTGGCGCAGGGGCAAGTGGGGTCACAGCGAGCCAGAGCCTAACCCGGCAACACAGGGCGCAAGGCTGGAGGGGGAGGGGACGCACCCAGGACGGAACACCAGTCCATCACAAGGCACCCCAAGCGGGACTCAAACCCCAGACTCACCAGAGAGCAGGCAAAGGTCAAACCCGCTGTGCCACCACACCTCCCCATCAACAGATAATAAAACATAATTTTTTCCTAAATACTAATATAGCAACCAGTATTATTGGAGATTAAATCATATTGGTGCTTAGGATAAATATCTTTTGGAGGGGAGTTTTGTGGCAGTTGGAATGACACTGGACAGCCCGAGAGACAGCAAATAAGGCAGTGGGAGTTGGCAGGCCAGTCTGCACCTTCCATGAGGAAGGTCCTCCAGACAAGCTCCAAAGGGATTGTATAGAACATACCCCCAGGACAGCCCAAGATGGAGGGAGACTGAGCAACCCAAAGGCTTAGAGTTAAGGTTTTCAAAATCAGGTCTTCAGTATTCATCTTGACAGATACGGATTCCACACTAGTCAACAAGTGGGGCCTGGCCAGAAGATAACGCACATTGCCCAGAACTTCTACGTGTCATCAGCCCAAACCCCATTCAGAGTAGCACAAAGGTGTCGGGTCAAATGAAAACAAGAGAGTGGTGTCAACGTTAGGACAACATCAGGGATCTTGTGGACTGTTTAAGGGTTTTAAAGCCTTGATTATGCACTGGTTCCATCCCCTGGTAGCAAAAGGCAAAAACCTGGAGAAGCCTCTGCAGCAGGTTGGATGTTGTATATCCCTGGTAGAATTATGCTCTCAAAATACAAACCCTTGTAAGCATAAATTTAAACTTTTGGTTTGAGGATGTTTTTGACTGTTACTGTTATATTCTTCAGCTTCCTCCACACATGACTTGCAAGGCCAGAATAATTCATTTTGGTTTATAAATATCCCCCCTATATTCCATTAATATCAAAGGCTATTTAGCAAAGAGCAATCGCAACTCAAGTCAAGCTTAAGTGGAACAAATTCCAGTAAGAACCAACATTTAATTCATTGTTAAACATAAACCACACTGGTCGATGCTGATGGGTGTGTGAGGCTGCTGGAAAATGCCAGATGAATGTAGGCAAAGATGATTCATTATGCATATTTCAGCAAACCACAACATCTTTATACTTGTAACACTCTGTTATGAGAAAAAGTGTTTGTTATTGCAGTCTGAGGCATCGCATTTAACACCCAGTTGGAAAAAGAATCTGGAAGTCCTACGTCCTAATAGGATAGGAGGATCAGAATATTTAGATTTGTATGAGTGCTACCTACAGGCATTCTTCTGGAAACCCTTGGACTTCCAGTGACCAATAAGAGGCAATTTAAATTTAGACAAATATGCAGGAAAATATCTACAGTATTGGGTTAAGCTTATACAAGGCAGAGTTTGTAAAAAGGGTTACCCTGGAAGGGGTATCAAAGGCTTGTTCTGTCTTTCCTGCACTTGGCCAATGGAGATGAAGAACTGGATACACAACATCCAAATGACTTCAGGGCTACCAGCAGTAGAATGCGCACCATTTACACAAAACACTTGGGACACTTAGCTGTACTTTCCTTACAATGCTCATGTTATCCATCAACTGGCTCCAATTGGTAAAAAAAATTTAAGAAAAAGTTCTTCAGGTTAAGCATTTCATTCATCTTTCAGGAAATCATATATATTTTCTTTGCTTTTCAATGTTGTTTTGCAGAAAAATGTTGCAAAGCATGATGCTCGAATGCCATACGTTTTACAGATAATTAGTGATCAGATAACACACATTTCCCCAAATACTAGTCCTTGGAGAAACCGAGGGAGGAAAACAGCACACTTCAATCAAGACAGAGAAGAAGAAAAAAAAAAAAAAAAAAAAAAAAAAAAAAAAGACTCTATGTCCCAGAGGTGCTTTTAACACAAAACCACAGCTCTGGTCTGAGTATAGAGGCTGAACCACATGTCGGTAAGCTACTGAAGACAGCTAAAAAGCTCTCCTCCTCCAGGATATGTTCTCCTGAGAGTAGCAAGCCTTCCATGTTATCACCTGCACAATAAAGATTCAGTAAACTTCTGCACACAACTTCTTCAACACAGTTTTGCTTTGTGTGCATGGAATGGAAGAAGTCGAGTGTTCCTGGTTCCGTCTACCTGTGTGTTTGTCTCCTGGTACCCTGTTGGCCTCTATACCACTGCTAATCGAAAGCCAGTGGAAGTTCTACATTTATTTTCCCATCAACAAAGAGAGCCTTTGATGTTTGTTTTATTCCAACTAACAGGTTATATCAGAGCAGTGGCATGCCATAAATAACATTTTGAATATTTACTGCTGGTTCCTTTAAACACATGCAAATGTCAGAATTGTGATTAATTTGATGAAGAATCTTCAGTCTGTATGACTGATATCATCAACACTGTAGGTTTACATGGCATGAAAGAAAATTTCACAAAGTTTTATTGAGAAATTAAGAGAAATAAAACTGTAGGTTTGAAGATTTGCTTCTTCGGGAAAATGTAGTGTTTTTTTTTTCTTCAGTCAGGCAGTCACCAGGCTTCTACTCTTAATGTGAATTATATTAAATAATTGCTACATCCTTCAATGTACCTTACCAATTACAAAAAGTATGGTATACATACATGTGTAAAAGACTGTTCCTGAAAACACAAAATGTCATTCATGACAAGCATCTACCTCTGATATGAAACAACTTTGCTAACCGTCTTCTTAAACGTGAGAGTGCTGTACATCAGATAATGCTGATTGTCAGGTATGTCATTAGCACATAACCAGAAAAACTGGAATTCTTTGGCAAGGGCAGGCTGGGGAGAGGACCCAAACTAGTTATGCATCTTGGCTGAAGGTTCCCCATGCACCTAGTGGAGTGCATTTTACCAGTTGTCTCTTGACCAGTAAGTGTTGTCAATATACAGCTGGTGTCAATGGGGTGATAGAGTAATGCACACTCTCTGTGGCACCTGGGCAGACCTGGGTGGTGTTCAGGACAAATGGTTCAGAACTGGGGTTGGCAAAAACAACTTCATATTCCGAAAATATCGTCCTGCAAGTCCAAACATTTACCGATTTTAACAATGAAGTGGTAGATAAAACATCACACTGAACACAAACTAAGAATAGCGTCTGCATACGTGTGGGCTATATTTTCATTTACGTTTAGATGTATTCATTTAGCAGACGCTTTTCTCCAAAGCGACATACATCTCATAGAAAATACAATGTGTGCATTACATTAGCAGAAAGACTTAGTTGCAGGCATGTGATCCTTAAATAGTTACTTTCCACCATATGAACCAATGTTCATCAAATAAGCAGCTGCATAAAACTCAGAATATCGACGATTCCCGATCACCTTCCTACTATTTACGTGCATTACAGGAGTAGCTGCATAAAGGTTTATCCGGGCATGATCTTAAAGTTATGGCGTATGAACATTTACACCTTACATGAACTTAGGAGATCATGGGCAAAGTGAGCAATTACACGCATCCTGGAAATTTCTAGCAGCTATTCCCAACATTAGCCTCATTTAGCTGACATTTTTCTCCAAAGCAACTTACAATGTTAAGGTTACAATTATTACATGCTTACAGTCATTTACCCATTTAAACAGCTGGGTAATTTTCACTTGAACAATTCAGGGTAAGTACCTTGCTCAAGTGTACTATAGCCAGAGGTAAGGATCAAACATGCAACCTTTGGATCCAAAAGTTATAGCGCTACCCACTACACTATCAGATGTTTCTCAGATACAGCTTTCGGGGAAATTCCATATCATTGGCTCAGACTCCTTTTCCGTTATCTTATCTCCCTGCTTAACATAACAGTCAAACTTACGTGTAGTATCTGGCAGTAGCCCTTATTACACACATTTATCAACCGGCCAAGGTTTTGTAAAAGCACATATCAAAAAGCCTATTATTCTAAGTGAAACTCAAATGTTGCTGCAATATTATACTAGTGACAAGTATAAATTGTAAATATAACAAAGTCAGCTGAGAACATTATGATTTCAGCAATAGCAACCACACAATTCAGTAGAATTTATAAGCTGGCGTATGGCACTGTGCTTGCGCCGACTAATTCAGTACAAATGATCGTAAAAGGCAAAAGTGGAACAAAAACAGAAACAGTCCACTCATGGAGGGATGACTTACATTTCCTTCATATGAGATGCAGCGTAGATGTTGCCGTTTCAGCTGTCAGCATAACCTCCCCTGAGCCCTGATGTTGACCGAGTTAAAAAGCAGGAAGGATGAAGGTGGGACACGCCCCCGCACTTTGGACTAACACATACACCGAAGAGGCGGAGCGTTGAATTGGACGGGGACAGTTGTTTTGACATTGACTGAAAACGGTAAATTTCCACTTTCTCACTGTACTTTGGCTGGATGATGCATTCACACAACAGCAAGTGAGATCAGCCCTGTTGCGAGAAGGCCATTACTTGGACGGACGGTGGAGCTCAGAAAGAAGCAAGCTGAAAGAAACGACAATTTAAGCGAAGCAAGCACCTCAATAATGCTAACATCTACACAAGGGCTGAGAAACGATTCAAATGTACAATTAATATATAATAAAATAATGAAAAAAAATGGACGCGAATAACCATTAAGGAAAAGCTGAATATGCTACTTATATCTAACTTCATGTAATATGTACATCTATGTAAATAATTTAAGTACGTGCATTTAAACAATACATACAGGCAATTGCTTTTAAAATTAAATATGCAAGACCTAATTCTCCTTTACATACCTCATAATTTCACATAAAAATGTAAACTCAAGTTCTCCTTCACATACATAACTCTACGACTTCATATCACAACCAGAAAGGAACAAGACTCAATAGATATTACTTGCAAGACAACAAACATTATGTCAAATCTCATTCCACAAGGAACAGCAAACCACAAATGAGTTTGACCAGCTGAGCTAGTATCACTAGTCCAGCCGCAGAATTTACATGGCATAACCGGCACCCTTGACAATAGGACCATTGTTGAATCTGCACCATTTCTTCACACTCTGGCATGGGATTGCAGGACTCATACCAGAACAAGAGGATCTTTTTTTCCACAAGAGCACAAGATATCAAAAAAGGGAACAAAAGAGTACTTAACTTTCAAGAAAGATAAAAATCAACTAACAGCAATTCTGATGCCAGCGTGCAAAATACTGGAAAGCAACCAACATCTTCTGCAGTGTAATTCATGATTATTGACTTGGAAGCAGCCACAGGAGACTCGGTGGAGAGGAGGTGGTCTTGCTGGGCGATAGATGAAAGTTTCTGGGCTCTATTTAATTTAACCCCAAACAAGCACACCTCCTGTTGAGGTCTACTGTCAACGGGTTGTCCTCCTCTTCCAGTCCCAACTCTCTAATTTAGAGAAGCAAGCCTAAACTTATTTAAATTATTTGATCACAGATTTCACCTGCACTAAAACCGGATTTGAAATAATTAGTCACAATTTTTAATTTGTTTGAGGAAATAAAGCAAAGCCGTCCGCAGTAGGGGGTGGGCTTCACACCAGATTATTCAACACCTGTGTCTCTGGTGCTGATTAATGGGATACGAGTGTCCCTCAGGTCTGCGGAGGCCTGGAGGAAAACAGGAAACTTGAGCGCTGTATGACTCAGGTAGTTACCTGTCAAATGTTTACAAAGGGAGAGCCAGTTAACTTTTATTCAAATTGTTGCTATCAGGGAAGATCTCACACGATAATTTTCTACCTGTCCAAAAGCAAAAATGCAGCTTGTGCATGTGTGCGTTTTTTTTTTTCCTCCCCTTCCCTGGTTCTACGGCTCTCGATAAAACGTAAAGGAAACAAATTTTAACTTTCTGTCTGGTTTGACTTTAACAATTCCACAATTTGTCCAGATAAATGACCAAATAAGGTTTATCAGTGGTTCCATTCCCACTGCACCTTTATAAAGATATATAAGCTATTCATTCATCAAATTCAAAACCAAGGTTACTGTGTACAAATGCATCAATAGAACTGCTCCCGGCTATTTACAGGACTTGATCAAGCGGTACACCCCAGCCAGGCCCCTTCGCTCGTCTATTTCTGCTCGCTTGGTGGTCCCGCGCACGAAAGGCAACACTCGGAGGTTCTCGGTTCTGGGTCCGTTGTGGTGGAATGACCTTCCCCTGTCACTCAGACAGCGGAAACTCTGTCTGTTTTCAAGAAGGGTCTGAAAACCCACCTTTTCCAGATCCACTTTGCCGAAGATCTCTTCAGATCATCTATGGTGTAACTGTTCACGCATCGTAACTCTAGAAGCATCCCCATATACAACCTTCATTCAGCCATTACTCTGGTATTGTACTGCTCATTTGTGTATCTTATAATATTTAATAAAAAAAAAAAAATTGGTGTGGGTATCGGGATTTGTCTGTGTCTTATGCACCTACTTGAAGGATGAACCTCAGTGCAGCAAGTGGGAGGGAACAAACTAGGTTTGCTTGAGACTTTCATGTCTGCAGCTGTGTCTCCTTCTCTCAATGTAATGCATAAATTGTACTTTTGCTGAGATGTACGTCGCCTTGGACAAAAGCGTCTGCTAAATGAATAAATGTAAACGTAAATGTCATTCACTTTTCCTAGCATAATGGTTAAAGTCACTGCCTTTGGATCCAAAGGTTGCAGGTTTCAATCCCACCTCTGGCTGTACTACCCTTGAGCGGGGTACTTACTCTAAATTGTGCCAGTAAAATTACCCAACTGTATAAATGGGTGAATAATTGTAAGTTGCTTTGGTGAAAAACATCAGATAAATGAGTAAATATGATACAGAGGTATAGCGTATAGGATATTCACTACTCTTCGGGGAACAAAATCTACCAGATCTATCCCAAATTTCTATATCACTGGTGAACTGGAAAAATAACCCATGACTTCCATCCATTGCCAGTGGCTGTCTGACTTTCTTCCCAGATGTTACCTGTATAGGTAGATGCAAAGCCCAGCATACTGGATCACTCTTATAGTGTTTGTATGTGACACTTTTAACCACCTACGCCACTAGGCGGTTGAGATGATCAAGGCCATAGCCTTACGCAGTCATTATAACCGTATTTGTTTCTTTTTCTGTTTTCTTCGGCCCCAAGGACAACCTGCCTCCACAGCGAGTGGGGATTTTCTAGAGGGCAAGCTTTAAAAGATACATGGCTATCACGGTACATGAGATGTAAAAGCACGGGTTTGGACCAGTCTGACTTCTCTTCAAAAACGTCTTCTGTTATAATCGCTCTCTCGTTCTTGGAATTTCCCTTTTATTCATTAATTATTCCTTCTATCCATGTAGAAAACTGGAAAGCAGAACACAGCAATATCCTGAACACAGGAGCGAACACCAAGCTGGTGGTGTTTTATCCACTAAGGGGTACTCACCAACAAAATAGTAGTATTTACTATACTCCTTAACGTTCTATTTGATTACTACAAAAAAAGTCATTAAACTTATTTTGCATTTCCGAGCAACAGCTTAGTTTCCGTGTTCAATGGCCCGTGGCACGCGACCTCATTTTGTCATCTTGCAAGTTCTTTCCACAGCAAAGCCCGTATCTGGTGGCACACAAGTTCTGCTCATATTTCTTAGAGGGCTAAAGGCCTCAAACAGCCTGGTGAAACTCTGTATGAAAGCATATCATACTGTACCACGGTTCCACGGGAACAACGTCGAAATTATGAGTTCACGCACAACCAAATAAACCTCGAAGATCAATCTGTGGATGTTAATACAGTGGCAAACAATGCCGATGCTTGGTTAACATCAAGCAGGCCACTGTATACATGTCAAGTACAAGAACAAAATATTTGTTTCAGATAGGAACATTATGGATAAGTGCTGTGAATTCCTCCTTCATATCAAATGTTTCCAGTACAAAAGACCTAATTCCCTCTAAAGCACATTCAGCAAGATTAATTTGCCTAACCTACATAATCTTTTAGCGCTCACCTAATCCACAGAGTACGGGTGCCCTTTGCTGGAGGTTCAAGTGACAAAAAAATTCAAGTGCTAGACTTGGAAATGAAGCATTTGATTCATATACCTGCCGTCTATTCAAACGTTCAGCTAATAAATTTTGCTCAGGTGAATTTCAGTACATGCAAACAGCACTTATGCATTCATGTACATGTAAAATAATGTCGAAAAGTATTTGGGTCGCGTGTGACACTCAACATTCAGCAGAACGATCATTTCTCGCCTTAAAATTTCAGCCCCGAATAAAACATGCAAAAAAAAAAAAAAAAAAAAAAAAAAAAAATTACGGTTGGTTAAGCACCCTTTTAAAAGAATAGGAAGGAGATGAATTTGTGGCACAGATGTCATGTCTCTTAAAATCATGACACAGATATTTCCATAAAAAGCTGATATTTTGTGGTTAGAGGTGCCGCCTTTGCTTTGGCCCCAAAAGGTTGCAGGTTCAAATCTCACCTCCAGCTGCAGTACCAAAGGCACTAACCCTAAACTGCTCCAGTAAAAATTAGCCAGTTGTATAAATAAGGAAGTAATTGGGACACCTGGTAGCACAGTTAGAGCTGCTGCTGCTTATGGCACCCCCAAAGGTTGCAGGTTTGAATCCCCCCTCCAGCTGTACCACCCTTGAGCAACGTACTTACCCTAAATTACTTCAGTAAAAATTACCCAGCTGTAGAAATAGGTTTTAAAAAAAAAAAAAAAAAATTGTTTGCCGCTCAGTTAGAAAGCGTCAGATATACATTAAAAAAAAAAAGGAGCGGTGTGTGATCGTGCGGAGGATCTTCCATTCACTGGCCGTTTCCCTCACCGCATGGCACTTACACAAAAGTGGGGTGGTGAGCAGGTAGTAAACATGGTGCAGAAACAGTGTAAAAGAAAGGATGCGATCCTAATACCTGACAGGAGGAGACATTTCCCGAGTGCGCAGCATCCTGAACACCTGTTTTCCACTAAAAACAGCATTTATAAAGCAGATCTATAACACACACACACACACACACAATGTCGGGGAAAAAAAAAAAAAAAACCCCACACACACCATCCATTCAATAAAGACGTCTAACACGAGGCTACATTATTATACCTCAAAAAAAAAAAATAAGATGGATGTTGGGTGGTCTACTGACCACCCAAGATCCATCTTATTTTTCTTGAGGTATAATAATGGTAACATAGTAACCAATCGCGCATGATGATGGCGACAAGAACAAGAGTCCTTAGTTATATTTTCATTAATAACGACCAGGTGACTTTGACACACACAACATGAACATGATGGGGGGGGGAAAATGATAAATTGCAGCCAATGAGTACATTTACACACAATATATATGAATAACAGGTGGAGCTGCTCAAAGAAGAGCGAACAAAAGGCATCAATCCATTAGTCATCCGAATGAGTGACTCGGAAAAGCAATAACAAAAAAAAAAAAAAAAAAAAAGGCAATAAATTATAGGAATTAGCATATGCAAAGGAACGTATCATGAGAAAGGTGTCCAGTCCGTGCCGTTTGTTACCTGTCTTATTGTTTCCTTTTATTCCTTGACGCGTCCCTTTGTGTCAGTCAGTGCCGTGTCCGTGACTGGATGCTCAATGAGTGATTTACAACAACGCCGCATTTAATTTATACGCTTTTCTTCCTGACCTTTGTCTCTTAAAATGGGTGACCGTTATACATCAGGTTAAGTGGAAAAACACCAGACAGCCTCCCCCTCTCCGCCGGAGGAGCGCCTTCTTAAAGCGCCACGTCCCGCTCGCGTGAACGCGCGTGAACGCGCGTGAGCGCGCGTGAGCGCGCATGAGCGCGCATGAGCGCGCATGAGCGCGCGGGCTCGGCGCTGCGAAGCGGGGCGGCGGGCGACGAGCGGGTCCGAAAACACTGCTCTTTAACACCAGCCCCCACCACCACCACCGCCAACTCCCCCAACCCCCCACGCCACACCGATAGCACACGCATGCGTACCTTCTTACCTAGATAACGCCTTTGTCCAAGGGGACTGACTACTACTAAGGTCTGCATACTAAGCTGCTTTCAAAGATTGTCCCTTGATCAAGGGCATTACTGTAGTAGTGGGATTCAAACCCGACACGTTCGTATTTCAAGGCGACAGACATGAACCACTACGCCCCCTGCTGTCCAAGCAGTGCACACCGCATGTACATATCAAGGCATCAGGAAGCTTCGCTGATATTCCAGGGAGCTGCTATATATTTATCAATATTTTATGGCTCCAGGGAGGGCTCTTAGTGGGACAGCTGGTAGTGTAGTGGTTGGAGCTACTGGCTTTGGTCCCAAAAGTTCTAGGTTTGATCCCCACCACCGACTCTACTACCCTTGAACAAGGTACTTACCTCAGAATGGCTCCACTAAAAACCACCCAGCTGTGTAAATGATTGTAAGCATGTAATAACTGTGACCTTAATATTGTAAGTTGCTTTGGAGAAAAGCATCAGCCACATGAATAAATGTAAATTCTTAGTATGGTGGTTAGAGCTGTTGCCTTTGGACCTCATGGTGGCAAGTTCAGGTTCTGGCTGCTGCTAGCAAAGGTGTTCATTGTTGCTCACATGGTGGCCATCAAGTAGCATCAGTGTCTCTGAGCACCTGGCTTTTGTGAGAGGATGTGGGTTTGAACCCGGCTCGGTCTTTGTCGAGTTTGTATGTACTTGCTGTATCTCTGTGGGATCTCACTGCTCTGGTTTCCTGTCGCATTTCAAAGACATGCTGTTCAGGTGGATTGTTGACTCTAAAGTCACCCATATTGTTTGTGCGCGTGAGTTAAAGAGAGAAAGTGTTTCACTGGTATGTGGATGAGTGACCCGTTGCAAGTAATGTATCTAGCAGTGTAAATCACCTTGGTGAATAAGGCGTGTGGGTTGATTACACTACTTAGAGTTCGTTGGAAGTCGCTTTGGAGAAAAGCCTCTGCTAAATGACTATGTGTAAATGTAAGGATAAATGAGGCTAGAGTAACTGGGTAAAAAAAAATGTGCCGTGCATATGGAGCACACACATTATAAATGAATAAAGTGATGTTCGGTGTGGAATCTGACTGCTGGAAGTGGCCCAGGGAACAAGGCAGTAAAGAGAACATTTTCCTCCTAAGATGTACTCTCAAGGACACGGGAAGATAAGTGACATTGCACAAATATTTATTGCAAATCAACAACCAAAAAAAAACAATTTTACTTAAGGTATTATGGACAGAATATGAAATAATTATAATGAACGCATAGTTGACAACATTTACAAACGCACTGCTTTCGCCATTTATTGCATAACAGTGTGGCCCGTTTCGGGTTTAAACTTTAATCTTTAAATAAAGACTTACATGGACTTACATTAATGCTTGTGAGAAACTCAGCAAAAACGTGTGTGGTGTCACTCGAAGGCCAGTTTGTAACTAAACTTGTGACCAATGAGCTGCTCGTGCAAATCCTGTAGCGGCATTCAGTTGTACTCATACTGCTGGTTAAGCAAGTTCAACTCCACCAGTCTGAAACTGTAAGCTATGTAAGGAGCTTTATTAAAACTGTTGGTCTTAATGCAAGTTAAATTGCACTTTGCCATATGAAAATATTATTTCAAATATGCATGTATATAGTTTCATAACGCATACTAAGATATATACATATACACACACAGGCTGAAGCTGCTCATTCCAAGCAGGCTTGCAGCCAGCCAGGGCCTAGCCCAGTAGTGTGGGGGGTGGGGCCAGGGGATGCACCCAGGACAGGGCACCAGTCCATCGTAGGGCACCCCAGGTGGGACTTGAACCCCTGACCCATTAGAGGGGAGGACCCACCCAAACCCACTGCACCACCACCACAGCCCCCCATACTAAAATAGCTTGGTAATAATGACAACATTATTTCTACTGCTGCTGTTAATGTGTTACATGAATATACCAAATATGTAGTCAACTCAGCTGAATTTAAAGAGTGACTATAAGGGACAGTGGGTAATATAATAATCAGAGCTGCTGCCTTTGGACCCAAAGGTTACAGGTTCAAATCTCACCTCTAGTTGTAGTGCCCTTCAGGAAGCTACTTATCATGAACTGCCTAGCTGTGTAAATGGATAACTAGATTTACATTGTAAGATCTTTCAAAGAAAAGTGCTAGCTAAGCAAATAAATGTAAATATTTAATTCCGATAAAAATTGAATTGTTAAACATGAGGTATTTTGGAGCTTGTTGGCTAAGAAAAACAAGTTTTGGTTTTCAGCTTTCTGTAGGCAGAGTTAGATGGGGGGGGGGGGGGGGGCAGTTTAATCCTGGGGGTTTAATTTTAATCCCATATTAGTGTGGCTAAACCTTCAGCATGTGAGGTTTAAACATCTGACTGACCTGTGCTGCCAGGACGAGAGACTAGTCCGAAAGAAAAAGTTCCAGCAAACCGCCAGACTTCCATCCCAGTAGCTGCTTAATTGCATAATTAGAGATTTAGAAGAAAGGAATTCAACGGGAGCCGAGGCTCCACAACACTCGACGTTCTCTTTGTCCTTTTGCATAAATAGTCCTTCGGGTTTAATACAGCAGTGTGAAGCTTAGGAATTTTTACGGGTCCACACTTCCAAGTGTCCTCTCTGCTTGAGCTGGAATTTATTAAGACGGGGCAACCTGAGACCGAACCTGATACAATGATAAACACAGGCAATCTTGTCATAATTTTCCATTTTAATAATAAGCACCAGTTTCCTTCTGTTGTGGTATTCATCACCTTGTGTACTCTCTCAGCAGAATATGAATTCTACTTATACTTCACCCAAGGTTTTGTGAAATTACGTATATTTTAAAGATTGACCTCATTTAAATTTTTTTTTGAGAATCAAGCACATTTTTATTTTCTGGACAATTTCGGCCCAATGTGTCTGATGTTGTCTTAGTTCTGGTTCTCGTTTGCCCTCATAAACCCTGCATTTTAACACAGGAATAAAACCCGAAGCTGAACTCTAAGGCTAGACTCATAGCTGAACCAGTAAAACTTCCATGATCGTTTCCTGCTGGCAAGGGGCGCTTACAGCTCGCACACCTACCCCTGCCGGGACTCAATCCAGCAAACTCTGAAATCAAATATGTCAAGCAGCCCAGATTTCATGGGTGACTTTAGTGGTGGAAAACATTCTCTAATAGGGAGAACTTGAAGTAAGCTGGATAATGTTTCCAAAAACATTAAAATAACACAAAAAACCAAAAACCATAATAAAAACAGCAATAATGTAAGGGGGTCATGTTAAAAGAATGTCAGTAATGCAGTCGTAGGGTGGCTTCAGTCTCAGTCCTTCTCCCCCGTGACTCCAGTCCTCTTTCCTCTGGTGCTGTTTTTCCCTCCGTTTTGGCCGTACCATTTCGTTCCCTTCAGTTCATAGGCCTTGAACACAGCTGTGCTGGAGTAAGGACTGATGGGAAATTGGAAGCCTATGATTTATTCATCATGTTACAGGAACAAACAAAATAGGTTCAATTTCAGGTAGAGGCAATATAGAGTTTGGATCGACTGCAGTGAATGTACTTCGCAAGACTATATTGGATGATCTCCAACTGGGCGCATAGCTGACTTTCTGTTTTCTGCTTTGGCGTGTGCAGTACCTGGGTGTTAAATGCACTGCAGTGTACATCAGTGCTTTTGCACCGTACGAGGTACTAAAATGCAGTTTTACATTCACCCTTCTCACAAATGCATTCAGACATAAGGCTTTCAGAAAGGAAAAGAAGTTGAAAACATTAACCACACTTTTTACCACTCGGTATTCAATTCTGTCCACTAATCTGAGTAAAAAAAAATTGTATATAATTTCAGTTTTTCACAAATACCCTTGTAGCCCCTACACAATCTGTTCTCATGTTTGTGTACTGGGTGGTGCAGTGGGTTGGACTGGGTCCTGCTCTCTGGTGGGTCTGGGGTTCAAGTCCTGCTTGGGGTGCCTTGCGATAGACTGGTGTCCTGTCCTGGGTGTGTCCCCTCCAGCCTTATGCCCTGTGTTGCTGGGTTAGGCTCTGGCTCCCCGTGACCCCGTATGGGACGAGCGGTTCAGAGGATGTATGTGTATTTGGTGTGCAAAGTTATTGGTGTAAAATAGTTGTATAAATATTGAGAGGGTTATGGTTTTGTGATTTGATGGGGTTTTTTTTGGTGTTTGTTGGCAGGGAAAATGTCATTTAGGGGCTGCCCAATCAGTGCTGGTTGGGAAAATGCACGCGACCTTGGTGGGGGGGAAGAGGAAGGAGCAGAGAGAAGAGGTTGGGAAAAACCGCGTGGGGAAAAGGGGAGTTTTTTTTTTCTGAGGAGACCGGGCGAGGAGAACGAGCCGGTTTGGGTTCGTTTTCACTCCGCTGTTCTGATAAGCTACGCGAGCCGAACAGCTAGCGGCCGTGCGGAGGGAAGTGTGACCGGACCGCGGAGAGAGTCGCCAGGACTCGCCATCATCGCTCCACCCTTGCCAGAGAGAAAAAGGATGTGAGGACAGGTCGCTGGGTCTGCTAAGTGTGATGCACGGGAGGTTTACACTCACATTAACAGTATAGCTGCACGACACTAACTGGGCCTCTCCTTACCCTAGTAGCAAGAGTCATACACCGCAGTTGGGGAAGCAACAGTAGACGCATCCTCAAAGTTGGTTGTTGTAGATACCACTGATTCACCTCCCATACTAGTGTTAAAAAAACATCAGAATTGAGTGGGTGGGCTACACCCTCGACAGCAGAGGTGTTGCTATGTAAATTCAAATACCACCTGACATCATTTACATTGAAGACATCTGTAAGGGATATTAATTTATTGTTGATGCAAACAAGATAAAGGACATTAATACCTCCAACATGTACACTATGACAATCTCAAATAAAACAGTAAAAATAAGATAAAAGCTCCATAAATTATTAAATCTTAATGTGTTGATCTCAAGAAAGCAGTGATTGTTTCACGTTTTGTCATGGGATTTTAGCTCTGCTATTAACAAAACAAAAAATATTAATTAAAAAATAAATGCCAGTTTCCAGTTATTGGTCTTTGTGTGGTTTGTCCCTTTAAATCTTAATGGGGGGTGAATTTCTAAAACTAATTCATTGGACATGCAAATGAACACCTGCAAATAAACACACAGCCAAAACAAAACCACCAGCAAAAAAAAAAAAAAAAAACTTTAACTGCTCATCACAAGATTTTAAAGAGTTGGACAGTTGGACATAATCTAACAGAAGCATTATTGAAGTTGACCAACCAGGTGTTTAGTTTCAGACTAATTCATATCTGGAGTGTTTTTAAAAATTGTGCTTTTAACCCCTTACATTTTGATGTTGCTAATATAAAGAGCTCACATTCACAAAAACACACACACACACACACACATTTTCAGAACCGCTTGTCCCATACGGGGTCACAGGGAACCGGAGCTTACCCGGCAACACAGGGCGTAAGGCCGGAGGGGGAGGGGACACACCCAGGACAGGACACCAGTCCGTCACAAGGCACCCCAAGCAGGACTCGAACCCCAGACCCACCGGAGAGCAGGACCCGGTCCAACCCACTGCACCACCGCGCCCCCTGTTTCACAAAAACATGTCTACTAAATACCTGCAACTCTGCAACCCACACATATACTGATAGTGATATTAACAGATTAAATTTATTACTTGTTCTGTTAACAGAGGGGGGTGCGGTGGTGCAGTGGGTTGGACCACAGTCCTGGTGTCCGGTGGGTCTGGGGTTCAAGTCCCGCTTGGGGTGCCTTGTGACGGACTGGCGTCCCGTCCTGGGTGTGTTCCCTCCCCCTCTGGCCTTACGCCCCTGTGTTCCCGGGTAGGCTCCGGTTCCCCGTGACCCCGTATGGGACAAGCGGTTCTGAAAAAATGAAAAAAATGTTAACAGATCTAACCTTGTAAATTACAAACCTACACATTTTAGTACGGTTAAAATGAAAATAGATTTTTTTTTTCTAATTTTTCTTTTTTCTTGTAACTTTTTATAGGTATTACAATAAGGAACAAAGAAAACAATTCCCCTTTTGCGTAGAGGCTATCTAGATTTTGGATGAGTTGCATTGAGCACTAGGGGGGTGTGGTGGTGTAGCGGGTTTGGCTGGGGCCTGCTCTCTGGTGGGTCTGGGGTTTGAGTCCTCCTTGGGGTGCCTTGTGATGGACTGGCGTCCCTTCCTGGGTATGTCCCCTCCCCCTCCAGCCTCGTACCCCGTGTTGTAGGTTAGGTTCTGGCTTTCCGCGATCCCGCTTGGGACAAGTGGTTCAGACAGTGTGTGTTTGTGTGGGTGCGTGCATGCATGCGTTGAGCACATTGCACAAGATTTTCTGGAGAAGAACTCCGACTGAGTGCAAAAGTTTGACTTTTTGCTCCATCTTGACTGCGGTGTGCGTCGCCTGGTTGTTAAGGCCTTCTGAGCGCACAGCACCGGACAATAACCGAAAAAATGAAAATGTTTTCCGTGACCGAATCACTGCTTAAATAACTAAATATAAAAAGCTTTTGATTCACAGCGACAAAAACAGGGTATTTCCACAGAATCTGGAGAGAAGTAAAAGGTAATAAAAATGATCCTAATCTCATCACTTCCCATAAATCTAATTCCCTTTTACCTTCATACTCCCTCTCAGCAGAGATGAACCTTTTTGAAAATTCCTTAAAAGGGAATGTGAAGAACGGAATAAGAGGCTCTCGGCACCCAGTAGTGACGCGCAACAGCCGGGATTCCATGCTCTATTTGTCCCTGGCCTTGCAAACCCAATATTCCAAACACGCAGCTTTCAATGACGCCGTGTTATTCACAGCGCTGCTCCGTCTCCCCGCGACAGCTGCAGCCAAATGCACCCTTGCGTGTCACAACGTCCTGATTCAGCTCAGCCTCAAAGCCAGTTGTTCTCAGCTCTGAGCAGGTCCAGAATTTCCGCCGGTTCATGAACACAAAAATACATTTAAATGAGGGTGTTTGATGCTGTGTTTAGTAAAACGTAACAGCTGCCATCATTAAAGTGAGACATCAAGGCAGTGGAAGTCGTGCTATAACTGTCGGTCATATATCATGTAAGCAATTACTCTCAAAGGTATTGTGCCGTCATGGTATTTCTAAAATAACTGGAATCCCAGATGTTTTCCATTCCTTAAGATGGTTTTCGAAGTTGGAAAACAAATGTTATGTAAGTTAATTAATTCATCTGATACTTTTCTCCAGAGCAACTTATGTTAAGCTACCAAAAATCACTTACCCCTTGATACAGCTGGGTGATTTTACTGGAAGAGTTAAACACTGTGCTGGAGGTGGGATTCAAACCTACAACCTTTAAGCACAAAGACAGCAGCTCAAACCACTACACTGCCAGCCCGCCCATAGACACTGCGTATGAATGCTATTGTTTCCTGTCTTCACCGTAACCATTAATAGAAGACGCACCATGATCAGCAGTCTTCATTCAACGAGTTTTTGAGCAATCCAGCCCTCCTGAGCTGTTCAAAGACTACTGCTCTGTATTTGACACTTGCTAAAAGTTCTCGAATTTCTATGATTATTAATAAATTTAATTTATTTCAATTTGTTTGGGTGTCGGTATGCTGGTTCGACCGTGGTAGCGTTGGTGTTTCATAACGGCCTTCCTATGTGATGGGATGTGAATTTGAAGCCCTGCTCAGTCTATGTGGAGTTTGACTGTTGTCAACGTTTGTGTGGATTTCCTCAGGTGTTCCAGCCCCCCCAGTCCAAAGATGTGTGTGTTTTACATTGCTTCGATGTGTAGAATGATGAGTTTAACATAGTAGTGTGCCTCACCTCGTAAGACACCTTCAATTAAGGTGTCAACTAGATACTGTATTGCCACCATTGCACCTCATTTTGAAGAAAAGTGTCAGTGAAATTAACACATTTAAATTGATAATAGCAAAAAAGCACACAACAGAACACACACACACACGTTGTCTGAAACCGCTTGTCCCAAGCAGGGTCGCGACAAGCCTGAGCCTAACCCGGCAACACAGGGCGTAAGGCTGGAGGGGGAGGGGACACACCCAGGATGGGATGCCAGTCCATCACAAGGCACTCCAAGTGGGACTCAAACCCCAGACCTACCAGAGAGCAGGACCCATCCAAACCCGCTGCACCACTGCAACCCCCCCTCACAACAAAACAGGAAAGATAAAATAAAATCAATGAAAACAATTTCACACTCACCGATCAAGCTGACACGGTGCCTCGCCGTGCCTGGGATGTGAAACCTGTTGTAGATTCAATCCCTGCTCAGTCTTTGCGCGAACTTGTCATGTTCCCGTGGGTTTTCTCCCACCTGTGCAAAGACGTGTGTTTCAGGTGTGTTGGTGACTGCAAATGGCTCATTGTGTGTGTGTGTGTTGCATTGCTCTGCTATATAAATAAGTGAATTTCTGTAGCAAGTTCAGTGTATAGTGTCTAGCATTAACCTGCCAAATGTCGAAACATAACATATAAGGAATATAGTCATGTTCTGCACCATGTGTGTAACCAGGTAAAGAAGGGCTGCTGTGACAGAATGTTCTCTGCTTGCAAACATTTGGGCTGACAGTTTTTACTTATGAATGCCAAATGAACATGCATATAGGTGTAAATGTCAGCTTATGCTAACAAAAAAAAGAGTATTTTGCGGGAGAGCAAATATAAATGTGGAATTATTTTCGATTTAGCCTTTTCTTTACAATTTTAATTCATATTTCAACCTTTTATAACAAAAAAGTGAAGCAGAAGAGGCTGGCATGCTGAGCCCCCCCGTATGATTGCTCAATCACCGAAATAGGTCACATTTTAGGACAAATTGGCTCTGGGGAAAGCTGCTATTTCAGTGTATCTGAACCATGTGACCTCCAGGGAGAATAAAGTCCTAGTTTGTCGTATAAGAGTCGATAATTCTAAGAGGATCTGGCAGAAGAAAAGGTTAGAGTAACAAAATTACCCTGATAATGATCATCTGGGGTTAGTTGATATTAGTGCATTTTATACCAATAAACGGGTTTCAGCTGATATTGCATTGTTTCGTATTGTGAAACCTGTATGTACTGTGAATTCAGTGTAAAACCCGGTCACTTCCTTCACTGTAATTTTTACATTTACATTTATTTATTTAACGGATGCTTTTCACCAAAGTGACTCCCAATGAACTCTATGTAGTGTTATCGGCGCACACACCTTATTCACCAGCATGACTTACACTGCTAGATTATACACTGCTTACACTGGGTCACTCATCCATACATCAGTGGAACACACACACACACACACACACACACACACACACACACTCTGTCACTCGCACACTATGGATGAACCTGAACAGCTTGTCTTTGGACTGTGGGAGGAAACCAGAGCAGACATGGGGAGAACATGCAAACTCCATACAGACTGAGTGCGGATCGAACCCACATCCTCTCGCACTACCCAGGTGCTGTGAGACATTTTTACTCTTTTCCTTTTTATTTCTTTTGAATTCCACCGGCTTCCACACACTCCACTGGTTAGTTGCTGTGAATTAACTAGAGGAAAATTCAAATCCCTGGGACCCCTGCTGCAGTCCACACTGCAATGAGAGCAGGATTTTGGGTCTCAGAGCATCGCTTTTTAATTATTACAGTGTACGTTATTTTTCAGAGTGGCCTGAAGCCTGTGTTACTGCTCAACCAAATGCCTATAAATGTATAGTCATTAACTAATTCCAAGTCATTAACTTTTTCTAGGAAAAGTATTCACAAAGCTTTGAACTCCAAGTGAGCTTTTAAATATTTCAGTGCATCAATATTCCGGAATGGTCCGCCAGTACGCACATGAAAGTGTTAAGAAAAAGGTCATACGATAAACAGAACCCTGATCCATGGTCTTTCCTGGCCTTGTTAATGAAAACCAAAATAGCAGCACATTCTTTACATTCTGTACACTCTGTGCAGGGTGTACCCACCTCAGCCTTGTGCCCAGTGACCCTGGGATAGGCTCCGGACCCCCGTGACCCTGATCAGGACAAGGCGGTTAATGACAGCGGATGGATGGGTGTACATTCTTTTCCATCGTTCTTATTTGGTACACTGGTGATCTGTCATTATAAATCTGATGCACTTATGGTAAAAGCGAGGTGAGGGGCAACTACTCAACAGAGACACCTTTATCTAGTGCTATAAAGCAGATCAAATGTTGCTCATTGTTAATGTTTACCTAG
Source organism: Scleropages formosus (assembly GCF_900964775.1). NCBI lineage: Eukaryota > Metazoa > Chordata > Actinopteri > Osteoglossiformes > Osteoglossidae > Scleropages > Scleropages formosus. The sequence goes on from NC_041806.1 coordinate 6,902,702, forward strand.
GCACAATGGGCCGCAAAGAAATGTAATACAGTAAGTGCAGACTTGGCGGTTGCGTCTAACGCCAGAATCCTGGGAAGTCACAATATTGTCTATTTTTTTCCTAGCAACTTGAGAGTTTGTGAATATATTTGATGACGCTCTTGCCAAAGAAGATGTATTACACTGACGCAACAAGAACAGAAACACCTTGAACAGTTTTTAACTACAAAATGCCCTCAAGTGGCCACAAGCACACACTGTACTTTTAACATAATGTAGGGCTGTTGAGGAGCCAGCAGATAGTTGGCTGCTTTCCCATAACACACCACAGATTTTGTTCCTAGGTGTTAGTTTGTGTAAATCACCCTCTCTCCTGTAATTTCATCCCCTAGGAATTTGTGTTTCTTGTGTTTCTTTCTATTTGCAATGTAATAATTGGTTTATGTGGTGCTGACAGCGATTGCCATTTGACATCTATAGACAATCTCAAGGGATCCAACAGTCAGTCTACACCTCCGCCCAATCTACCCCTCCTTCCTCCTGCACCGGTCTACTCCGCCTTCCTTGGCCCTGTCATCACCTCGCATGGATTCAGCTGCCACTGCTTCGCTGATGACACCCAGCTCTTCAACTCCTTTCTACATGGAGCATCAGACATTTTCGCGCACATCGCTGCCTGCCTGTTGGACATCTCTGCATGGATGTCTGATCACCACCTCCAACTCAGTCTTTCCAAAACAGAGCTCCTACACCTCCCAGCTGGCCTGTCTTCCTGTCATGATCTCTCAATCAAACTGGGCAACTCATTCATTTTGCCTACCTCCTCAGCTAAGAGTCTAGGAGTGACGATTGACTCAGGTCTATCTTTCTCTCAACACTTCGAAGCCACAACCCGGACCTGGAGATACATCCTGAATAATATGCGCAGGATCCAGCCTTACCTCACAACTGACTCTGCCCAACTACTTGTCCAGGCCATGGTGACATCCCATCTGGACTACTGCAACTCTCCCTTGTGTGGCCTTCCTGCTACTGCCATCAAACCTCTACAGCTGATACAGAACACTGCTGCCCAAGTTGTGTTTGACTTGCCAAAGCGTTCCCATGTGTCTCCTCTACTCATTTCTCTGCAATTCCTATTCCGATTCGATTCTTATAGCTGCCCAGATAAAATTTAAAACTCTGGTTATGGCCTACAAATGCATCAATAGAACTGGTCCCAGATATCTGCAAGACTTGATCATCCACTACACCCCAACCAGACCGCTACACCCTTCCACATCTGCCTGCTCGGTAGTCCCATGCACAAAAGGAAAAGCACAAAGGTTCTTGGTTCTGGCTCCGTTGTGGTGGAATGACCTCCCTCTCACTTCGAAGTGTTGAATCTCTGTCCGTGTTTGAAAAGAGTCTTAAAACTCCCCTCTTCCGGACTCACTTCGCCTCTAATTTCTTAAAGTCACGTAAGGTATGTGTTCATGCACTATAACTTTAAGAGTATAACATTACAAAGCTACTCCTGTAATATTATGATAAATGTTTATATATAATCTCAAAAAAAAAATTCCTAGGAAGGTGATTTGTACTTGTGGATACTTTGATGAAGTTTTATGCAACTACTCGTGTGATGAACATTGGTTCATATAGTGGAAAGAAACTAAGTGCACTTAAGTATCACATGTCTGCATCTAAGTTTCTCTTCCTGCTAATGTAATGTACGCATTGTATTTTGTATGAGATGTAGGCCACTTTAGAGAAAAGTGTCTGCTAAATGAATAAATGTTAGAGGAACACCAAAGCCTAGCACTTGGCAGCGCTGCAGTGAAAATCTGGAAAAGTCCCCAAATGTGCCAACATATCAACAAAAAGGAATTACAAGTACAAATGAAACTAAAATCAGTCAGACAGCTGACAGCATAGTGGTTAAAGTTGTTGCCTTTGGACCCAAAGACTGCAGGTTTGAATCTCACTTCTAGATTCAGTACCTTGAGCAATGTACTTAGCCTCACAAACTGCCCAAATGGGTAAGTAGTTGTAGATTGATTATCATTTCTAAGTTGCTTTAGAGAAAAGCATCCACTAAAATAAATGTAATTCATATCTGCAGGAAAAATACAGGAGAGGTAAAAATATACTCCTCTGAAGGGTGGTGCTGGACATGACTTTTAAGGATCACACGGACAGCAAAGAGGCCCTCCAGGAGCACATGATGAGTCCCAGGGCACATCATATTGAGACCCCCTCATTGTTTGGGAAGAGGAGTAAAAAATATAATTTTAAGCTAAGAAATAGCATGTGTTTTTTTATACAATGCATAACAGTATAATTTTGCTTTGGGCACTCTGGCTCGGCTACTTTGAATTCTGCTTTAATGCACCCATGACCGAGCGGAGCCCCCCTCTCCCTGTACGGTCTGACAGCCAGAAAAGAGAGAGATGGATATTGGATCAATTCAAGCCACAGCTCTCACTGGAAGTACACATGCTGAGACTATCGCACTTTGGACGTGTCATAAGAACACGCTGTTGCAAAGATAGCAACGCGCAGGAAGGTAGAAGGAAAAAGATGAACGGCAATCAGACGGATGGACTCAATCACAATGACAGTAGACACACCCCGTTCAGCATTAAGGACACAAGTGGAGGGCAGAACATTCCTCAACACACTCTATTCATATGGCAGAGATGGCATCCACTTGACGGTGCTTAGGCATTACTACAAATTGATCTTTCAGCCAAGTTGCACATTATTTCTACATTTGATTAAAAAACTATACAATATGTAATACGGTAGGTGTAGAATATTTGTCAGCCATGTATTTCGCACTACTGCTAAGTTTTGCAAAGAGCATGTAAACAAATACTGCATTTTAAGTGCACAAGGGATAACGGTGCTATTGATTTAAAGGAAATCGCAAAAAAAATGATTGCATTTAAACAGGTGTGTGTTGTCTGGCTGACAGGAAGGCACACAGCAGTCAAAACTATATGCAGCAATATTTATAACACAGCAATAAGGCCTTTGTACAGTCAGTTCAACCAATATGCTACAGAATGTCAGTGGGCACTCATGGTGTTTTCAAACTGTTTTGCGTGATGTTTCTGCTATGCACAGTAAGGGAAATTTAGGACCAGCAGCCTGTTTTACATCATACTGTGAATATTGTACATAGCAACTTAAACCACAGTGCCGCGTACAGAGGAAGTGACACGAATATCAGTCTAGCCACTGAAAGCATTGCTCAATAATATGTGAACACAAAGAAGTATATAAAGGGTGTACAAGGATTACAGAAATAAACTTATTCTAGAGAAACCTGCACAGCTACTTGAGCTGTTCTGAAAAATGGGCCAACTGTCAGTAATTCATAACTCACAATTGCAATTTTTGTATTAAGACATGTAGAAGGAAATACACACGGACACATTGACATCACTGAAAAAATACCTTTTATGTTGAGTCTTCCCATTTGCAACTTCACTGCTGTGAAATTATGAAATTTGATCAACTTTCTTCCTGATGAATTTTGATGTTTAAAAAAAATGTACTCATTACAATTATGGTGCGATTGATGCAACTTTACACCTCAAAGCAGAGGGGTGCGATATGAATCCGTGGGAGTTAAATACTCCAGTACAAATTTCTTGCACAAGTAGCTCACAGTGAATTCATGTAAACAACCAACTTAAATGTTAGACGATACGTGAGCCCTGCAATCACCATTGCAGCAAGGGTATTGCTGTTATGAAAAAGAGGGTTGTAGGTTCAGTCCATTTCAGGTCTAGTAAATTCTGTGAACAAGGAAGAAGGAAAAAAAAAAAAAAAAAAAAACCTGTAATATGTGATACTCAAGATTTTTGTATAATTCCTTATAATCCAAGAGTGTTGAGCATGGTTAAACTGCAAAGCAAGAAATGCAAATACATACATACATACAATACCATTATGACCGCATGTATGTATGCATGCATGATCTAAAATACTTTTTTTTTTTTAATAAATAAAATATACAGGTGGATGGCCTGACTCAAACTAAGAAACGGATCCTGTTATTCTTTAGCAGCTGTCCTTCAGTGCCATTTGCTAGCTGATGGACTTATATCACACTGTTAATGTATGAAATTGCTTAAAAAAAGCTCTGGCCAATTTGAGGTCACCAAAACCACACAAGGGATGTAGAAAGCATGTTGCTAAACAATTGTTGAGCTTTGCACAAAACTGCATTTTTCTGTTTCTGTTCTTCATGGTAAATAAACCAAACATGCACAGTCCCACATTCCTTAGCCAAAAAAAAAAAAAAAAACTTTGTCACTTCTTTATGCAAAACATCCCCTAAAGCTTAACAAATGAATGCTCCACTTCTCTACATCTCTGCACAAACTTTCTGCCCAACCTGGAACATGTTCCTGAGTGATCACTGGAACATCTCGCCTGTTTGACCTGCCCGAAGGACGAGATCAAATCATAAGGTCCCCGCTGGCCACCACACACCATTTCCGAGCCAATAACTGGATTGAAGAGACAGGACATGCTCAGCCCCAACTGCTCTCCTGCTAACCCATGCCACCCCAGGCCTCATCAGCCAATGCCAGGGCCCACAGTCCCTTAGCACTCCAGGCCAATGCTGGCCAGCAGCTGCTCGAGGGCCTCTAGTTTCTGGTTGGCCTCTTCGATGGCGCTGTAGGTCTGCACATTGCTGGTGATGTGAAAGCGGATGTCATCCACCAGCGGAATGGAGTCCGTCTCCTGCCGGGCCTCCACTGCCCTGGCATCCTCCTTAATCATGTCAGCAAACTCCTGCACCTCCACCAACTAGACCGGAACCACACAGAGGAGTAGAGTGTCACTGATGAAGACAGGAAAGCACATACTGCTACAGGTGATCATTTGTTAAAATTTATTTTCACCTAAGTAGGTACCCTGCATATGTCCACTTACTTATGCTTGAAAAAGATCATAGCAGCAACAGTTTTTTTAAATGTAGATGTTGTTATACTACAACCATTAGTGTAGGCTGAGGTTTTTATGCAGGAATCTACATTGTTACGTGACATTTTAAAAACATGTAATATGCTGTATGATAATACAAAAAGAAAAGAAAATGACTCCAGAACCTAAAATGAGCCATGAAATGGGACATCTGTGCTCCAGAAGGATGGCTCCCTCCGGTGGCACATACCCACCATCACAGAGTAAGGACAAAAGCTTCAGCACTAAGCTGTCCAAGGATTTGGTCTACAGTGCTAGTATTTAAGGACTCACCTTCTCAATAATTTTGGCCATGTACTCTGTGCACTGGTCCTCTAGACGCGAAAGGCGAAAAAGCTTAGCCGTCCTCCAGATGTGGAGCACGTTATCCTCATTGAGCGTCTGCGCCAGCAGCTTCCCACACAGCCGCTTGAGGCCTGGCAGCAGGTACATGTCGGCCACGCAAAGCACGTCGTACACGTTTTCTTGGGACAGCTGCCAGGGGACACATGGTGGTCAGTCAATCACAGCTCCCTGAAGAGCAACTTGCAAGTGTTTGTGGGAAACCTCCATGGAGTTACCATGTAGGAATTACTGGGTCCTCAACTTACACACACATCTGGGACTGGAAATCTTGTTCATAACTCCGTTTCTTTGTAAATCCAAAGTCACATTAACCACTACGTCAAAATCAGTATAAACTGAATAATACAAATACTGCTCAATTTATTTACAGCTCAGGCTCTGTAAAAGCCTTATATATTGGAAGGCTATAATGAATAAAACTTCACTGGAAGATTTGTATTTTTTCCAATTTTAAGAATTTTGGTTCATATGGTGGAAAGTAAACTAATTGCTTTAGAACCATGTGATTGCATGTAAATATCTCCTTCTACTAATGTAATTCCCACTTTGTATTTTCTGCGAGATGTACGTCACTTTGGAGAAAAGCGTCTGCTAAATGAATACGTGTAAATGTAAAGTAAAATGTAAATCACTAATCTGGTGTTCCAGAGCCTATACCAGAAACATAAATCATGATATCAGGTACACCCTGGATGAGGCATCAGTCTGTCAGCTTACTTTAAATAAATAAATAAATAATAATAATATTTTAAAAAAAAAATCTGATCTTCTATTACCACAAGACAACACTAAAATTAAATCTATTTTAAAATTAATAAAAATAAAAAAATGACAACTTCCTATCCAATGCCCACAGTTGACCAATTTACCACATATGCATGTCCAGTGTTCACCTTTGTCTAGCTGCTTCCAATTTACTTTATTATTTATACAATCAACAAAAGTGCAATAGAAACATACCTTGATTCATTCGCTATGTAGGTTCTGTAAAAGTCTGGGCAATAAACTACAATAAATTAAACATATACCCTTTAACATCTAATATTCTCATTAAATTTAAGATACATTAAAATGATGAGGTACAAATGTTTTGTCTTCAGAAATTCCTATAAAATGCCAACTGTTGACTAATTTATCTCAAACATGTGCAACCTTCCTTACCTGGTTATCGATCATCAATAACCAAGAACACCAGATACAAGCTGTAGACATTGTGGAAATCAGTTGAATTAATACTGTCCCACACTGGTACTCTGTTTGGGTGAGATTTACTGCTCGCTAATAGCTGGACTAAGAAACTCAGGTTGCTTACTTAACAAAAAGAATTCTTTGGAAACAGACCAGTGAAGGAAATTCCAAAGAAAAAACCGCTTGCATATCTGATCCAGTGCTTCAAAGCGCTGTACAGTACAATACACTGGGTACATCTTCATGTCTACCATGATTCTACAACTAGAAACCCTGACACTTGCACCATCAGGATTAGGCTCAGGCTCACCTCCGTGTCATCGCTATAGATGTAGTACAGCAGTCGGACAAAGATGTCTGGAGACAGATTGTGCAGCGTGAGCACCGGGGTACTGGGCTGGGACTGCAAAGTCTCCCCCTCACTGAAGTGGTCCTCCAACAGGGCCCGGAAATAATCGCTGCGCCCGCAGAAAAATGCCTGTCGAGCACGGACAAAAACCAGCACGCACCACCGTTAACAAAACCCTCGGGGTAAAAGAGCGCAACCTGCAGGACACAGGACTGGAACGAGGCAAACTACGTACCTTATGACACAGAAAGTCGTAGTTCTCCACACGGAAACAAATATCAGGGTAACTAGTGAAGTTATCGGTTCTGTCGAAAGGGAGCTCACCATACCCGACCTGAGTGGACAGGATTGCATGGAAAACGTGCGTGGACTGGGATCTAACAGTTCTGATTAAAGTTTGTACAATACAGTAACATTACCATGTCTTTGTGCAGGAAGTTTCTAAAAATTGATAATAATACTACTACAATGATAGGAGAGAGGACATAGATGCTACCCTCAGTTCAGCAGGTAGAGCACAGTCTGCCAGTATGGCCAAGTCCTCCTGCAGTTGGCAGTTGTTCTCAGGCTCCAGACTGAGGACCTTCACACATGTCCCAGGCTTGGAAGACACTGCCGGACGGAAAGCAGTAAAACAAGAAGCACATCTGGTCACACTTCAACAGTCACCTAACAGCAAGAAGCCAGAAGGACATTCAGTGGGTTCAGGTTTTACACTAACAGAGGAGACTTTGAATGGAGGCTGAAAGACAGGTTACTAGAAGATGCTCGTGACTACGTTCCAAGGAAGGAAGGCACAGAGTATATCTTACCAAACTCATACGCCTGCTTGCACTTGCTCTCCAGCTCCTCAATAAGGTCACTGATCTTGCATTGCTTGGCAAGCCGCTTACAGTCTTCCACATAGCTTACATCAATGTCCAGTCGACCTACAAAAATACCACAGAGCTCCAGAATAGCTGATTCAAAAGGATGATATGCATGAAGAGAAACGCTTCTCAGAAATTCCAAATACCACAGAGCAGAGGGATGCTCGCTACTTTTTCCTTCACTTTACAAAGCAGGATATTCCTGGTAGACATTATAGATCTTCAAAACTCTTGCTCATTATTCAAGCTGACACCTTCCGTGAGACAACGGTAATCAGTCCAAGACCGACTTAGGTACCACCAAAACAACTGAAAGCCAAACCGCAGAATTTATACCGGACACTATTAACATTGGCCGATTTCTGAAAGAAAGAAAAAACTGTGTTTACCCGTGTAGAAGTACTGCAGGATTGAACCGAAGGCTGCAGGATTGATCTGAAATCATTAAGTGAAGAAGTGCACGTGAAATTCACATGTACAAGCATGACACAAGCTCCAGTAATCAATTCAGTCAATGATTCATTATCAATGAACGATTGTGCACAGCTGGGTTCCAGCGGTCCAGAGCCTGTCAAGGAAAACACAAGACGCAAAGTGGCGTACACCCCGGGCAGGATGCCAGTTCATCACAGGGCAATCGCTCACAATGCAGTAACTGAGCAAACTGCCAATACACTATTGTGACACTGCAAAGAAAAGCAAAACAAGGTCACCGAACACAAAACAACCAGTTATTCAAGTGCCCTACGGAAAAGCACACATCATGCTCAAACCAACCAGCCTCCTGAAATTACACTCATCATACTGTCTTTTTCAGAAATGAATAAAAGAGAATTGGAGTGAATTTCCTACCAGCGGGTGTTTCAATGCAATGATGTTCTTGCCCTTCCACTTGGTTTCAAACATCTCCATGAAGTACTCCGAGCGAGCACTGAGAACGCAGCGATGGGTGCTGAAAGACTCGCCATGAACCAAGAACACCACATCACTGGAGTATCCCTGTTCCAGCAACCTGGACATTGATATTAGAAAGAATGCAACACTGGTGGAACACAGAGACATATACCGGCGCATAGCAATACCAGTATTCTCCTGGCATCCTAGAGGAACATGGCATCAAAGACTAACTGGGGGACAGTGTGTGAACCCCCTACTTCACTTTAGAAGTCCCCACAGTTTGGCTCCTCAGGCTCAAAGGCATAATATATGTTGCATTAGTTGCTAATTATCATCAGTGAACTGACAATGGAACCAGCCCAGTGATTTTTTTAGAGTTTACAGGCGATAATTACAGGTGGTCCCCGATTTACGATGGGGTTACGGTCCCGAAAACCTATTGTAAGTCGAAAACGCATTTAATACGCACCTCTGCGTGACAGATTTGGACATGTGGATCGCGGCCGCTGCCCAGCATTGCGACAGAGTATCGTACTGCATATCGATTGCCCGGGGAAGGGGGGGAAAAAAAAAAATCAAAATTCAAAGTAGGGTATCTACTGAACAGTTTATTGCCAGCTCACCATCATAAAGCCGGGGAAAAAAAAATTAAAAAATCGCAGGTCAAACTATCATAAATCGGGGACCACCTGTATTTCCAGAACACCACACCAAGAAATCACACTGGTTCAGCAATTATTATTCCTATTCATCATAACTGCATATTCTACTACAGAGTATTGACATGAAAGGATTAACAGCACATATCTGAGCAAGACACGAGCGCTTGGGACTCTGACCTTTGCAGGAATTGGTCATAGTAGTCCCGCTGCATGGCCTTGGCCGTTATGCGCTTATACTCCCTGAGCAGACGACGGATCGGGTCGCTCAGAGCACCATACAGGCATCGCTCCCCATCGAACGTGTTGGCCTCGCACTTAGCTCCTGCAAAAAAAGCCCCCACACACCTCTCACCTTTTCTGATCACTGAACTCCTCCAGAAACACAATCCCACACTATCATCGCACCATTTTCATACCGCTACTTCCTGTCCACATTTATGCCATTTCAAACGACGGGAAACAAGACAAGAGAATCCACCGTGAATTACAAAACCGCAGAAAAATCACTCTAGACCTTCAGGTGGAACAAATTATATGCGCGGATGTACTGCTGACGCTACGAGTTTTGCTCAATATAAGAATTAATCCTCCACTGTAACCTGTCAGTGACTCATAAGATATTTGAACAAGAGAGATGGTGGAGAAGTTTGATGAAACCGCTGTCTTTACCATTGGCCAGCAGGTACTGCACCAACTCCTCATGGCCGCAAAGACAAGCATAGTACCTGTTAAAACAAACAAAATTAACACGTTCCTCCGCTTCCGATCCAGTAGGGACCGCGAGGTCAGCAGACGAACGGGTGACGGCGACACGTCTCGGTGTCGGAGGCGCCACTTACAACGGGGTGCTGTCCCATTTATCTCGCACGTTCAGTTCCACATCCCTCTGCTCGACGAGATACCTTGAAGAGAACACACACACTGACACACCGAGTCTCCCTGTGACCATCAACACCTCCATCAGCGATACACCGTTCGTACGCAGTCCGAAGGCCGCGCTGCTGCTCATCCGCTCACGCCATTTGCTTTGGTGTGTGACTGAGGTACGTGTGTGTGTGTGTGGGGTGGGGTACACGGCAACTGACACACACACACACTAAGCTGACACACAAACCATCAATCTGACAAAACTGAAACACAAACTAAAGCTGACAAACTGTCACAAGCGCAAACTGACACAAAACACAAACTCTCACATAAACAAAACGCGCAAACTGAGGTAAACATAGAAGCCGACAAACTGACACATAAAGTGACACTGAGATACAAAGTAGCAGAAACGCGAACAAAAGGTAACAAAACTGATAAAATGTGACACACGCACACATGAACTGGAATATTATATATATAAACACACAAACGAAAAGTGACCCGAGCGCGAGCGCGCGCACACACACAAACAAACACACACAAAGGGAAACTGCCCCTAAAACAGCGTTTCCTCGGAAGTCCGCACTCACTCACTGTCCGCGCCACCAACAAAACGGCTCCTTTTACCGCTAAATAACCGCATTCCGCAGGTAAACAGAGAGTGTTCAGGGTAAACAAACAAACAACGTAGCGTCGCTCAATTTCATCATCATCATCATGGCTGCAAAGTGTATCTAAAGTAGCATTTGTGCTACTTCCTCACTCGTTCGCCACACACACTCTCTCTCTCACTCTCTCTCTCTCTGGTCTCTGTCTGTCTCTCTCACTCACACACACACCTCACTCTAGAAATGTCCCCTTTCCTGCAGCTCGTAAACAAATCGCTGGCGTCCATTTGCACGGCGACGCGACTTGTCTGCGATGCATGGATGGAAACGAGCGATCGGTCCCTCCGTCAGTCCGTCAATCCCTCAGCAGGATCCCGCGGCCCGTCCGCTGCGCACCACCGCCGCTCCTTCCGCAGTGAAGAAACGCGCTCGCGGTCCTGCTCCAGTTCGTGGTTTCGACGACCCGAAATCCCGTCTGCTGGGACACAACAAAGGGGGAAAGGGGGAAAAAAAAAAAAAAAAAAAACTAAAAACTGCCACAGCAGCGCCCCCTTGTGTTTGGTCGGTGAACAGCGTCGCTTTCACATTACGGATTATTTACAGTACCAAACTTATCATAGGTACTTAGAAAAATGTCATCGATTGCAAGCGTTGGGAATCGAAGGAGTTAATTCCAAGACTTCCAGAAGTCCAACACCTGGAATCGGAGCGGACTCCAAAAGTGCACTAACGCCATGGTCACTGAAAGCCCGTTTAGTAGGCGCGAGCCTCAGCGTCCACAACAAACGGGGGAACTCTTAAAAAACTGCCACAACAGCGACCCCTGGTGTCTCCTCGGTGAACAACGTTGCTTTCACTTTACACATTATTTACAGGACTAAATTTTCAACTTACAGTAAAAAAAAGTCATCAGTTGCAAGTATTGGGAATCGACGGAGTTGATTCCAAGATTTCCAACAGCTGGAATTGGAATCGATTCGAAAATTTTTGCAATCGAACAGCAGATGAGTATCGTGTGCTGCAGCGATAACGTTGACGTGCATTAGAGGTACAGTCACTGACGCAATGGAGCTCGAACAAACGGACATGTGGTCATTTTCCTTGCAATCGAGGACATTTTTTTTTTTTTTTTGTAAATATCTGTCATTAAGTTAAACGCCGTGCTGCACGAGGCGCTGTTAATAATCTGTAAAGTGAAAGCGACGCTATGCACCGAAAAGACACCAGGGGCCGCTGTTGTGGCAGTTTTTAATGTTCTGTTTTTCGTGGAATCCTAGGCTCCCTGACCTGTCCTTAGTGCACTTTTGGAGTCGACTCCGATTCCAAGTGTCGGAGGTTTGGAAGTCTTGGAATTGACTCCTTCCATTCCCAACACTTGCAATCAATGACATTTTTTTTGTACTGTAAAGTGTAAGATTTTGTAAAATTTTAAGTAGTACATTTGGAACTGTAATGTGAAAGCGACGCTGTTCACCGATCGGACACCAGGGGTCGCTATTGGGAAAGTTGCGTCGCAGCGGACGGGCTTTCGGGTCGTGGAAACCACAAGCGCGTCTCTTCACTGTGGAAGGAGTGACGGTGGTGCGCAGCGGACGGGCCGTGGGATCCCACTGAGGGACTAAGGGACTAAGGGATTAAGGACTGATCGCTCGTTTCCATGCATCGTAGACAAGTCGCGTCGCCGTGCAAATGCACGCCAACGATTTGCAACAAATTTTGTTTACGAGCTGAAGGAAAGGGGATATTTCGTAAGGCGTGTGCAAGAAGTTCAAGAGACAGTGTCACGGTCAGGTTGTGTGTTTATGGGTCAGTTACAGTTTTCGTTACTTTGTGTGTTTATTATTCCTGTAGTCTATCTGCGTGTGACATTTTGCCAGTTTGTCCCATTCATCATAGTTGTGTTACTGGTTGTCAGTTTGTATCTGTTCATTTTTATGTTTGTTAGTTTCTGTTTGCGTGTTTGTGATGAATATTATAATTATTATAGATGATAAATGAGCTTTTTGTGGAAGCTGCGCTGAAACCATCCAACATTTTTTTTGGTCCCGTCCCCTGGTCAAAACTCTGATGGAAATGGATACATTTCAGGGAGTCTAATCTCTACCTGAAATCTAGGCATTTCCTTCAGTTCTGAATTTTTTTATAAAATTATTTTGATAATGGTATTTCAATATAATTAGTTTCTTTTGCAATATTATGTGTTTTATTTGATGCCTTCAAATACATTATTCTGAGAAGGGGCCCGTAAGCTTCACCGCACCATAAACAAGGTGAAGAACATCTGTTCCAAAGCAGAAGAAAGTAACTCTGGTTCAGTGTACACTCTAAGTCCAGTTGTTTTCCGGTCCTGAGTCCTCACACTTAAGCGGTATACAATGTAGTTGTTTTTCCTTCAGTCATAATGCAGACAGACTGGTGTATCAGGATTCAGAGTGTGTTACTGACTCTTATGACCCCAGGTGTTTTAGAGGGGTAACAACTAGTGTGTAACATCAGGTGAGTAGTGACAAGTGACACGGGGCCAATGAAACAGCACATACAGGAATGAAGTGTTAAGTGAAGGTTCTTTTCATTGAGCTAATTGGTGCAGATATTCAGGTGACTGTTGACAATATTTAAAGGACTAAGATGGTACCAAAGGAAAAAACTTCGGAAAACTAAACTGTCTCAAGATTGTAGATAACCCAAGGTGTGAAACAAAACAAAAGGGTCTTCAGCATCTTGGATGCCCTAACTAACTTACTCTATCTACCAAAAATCAAAATTAGAGGGGGTGGCACCTGCCTCAACCCTAATGTGTGTGGACAGGCATCTGAAACCTACGTGGTGGATGTGTAGGTCAGGTGATGTGCTTTCCTGTCTGCTTTTCCCCCAAGACAACAACACAAAGACAAACAAGGGACCTGTAAAGGAAGCAAAAATATAGAAACACAGATAAGAATAACCAAACACGCAGAAAGTCTGTACAGGGATGTAACGCTGACAAACATTGAGTAAAGAGAAGTAGTTTATACCAAACTCAAGAGTTCAGCGAGGTGTCTTTTCGTGTTCACAGTGCTGTGAAGGTGCTTCAATACATAACTTGGAGTAAAAAATCTCCTTGCTCTCCCAGTGATGCTTGTTTGCTTATTTATTTGTATTTCTTTTGATTAACAGGCCAAACTGTCATTTTGTGTTCATCACATCTGATTCATTAGTTTGTTCCACTAACTTATCTATACTATGATTAAAAAAAAGAAGAAAATTTTTTCACACAGAGACAAGAATCATACCAGTTTCATAAGTTATCCCAACAAATAAACCACACACGTACAAAACAAAAATCACAAAATTTGTCACTGTCCTGTCTTCGACAACTTAAACTTTTTGCAAAGCTGAATCAAGACTTTTTCTAAGTTTTGAGACGTCTTGCAGTTTAGAGTAAGAACTCTGCAGACTTTTATGCAGCAAAGTTTTATGCAGCTCCTCGTGTGATGCAGATTGGTTCATATGGTGGAAAGAAACTAACTGTACTTAAGAATTTTGCATCTGCATCTAAGTCTCTCTTTCTGTTGATGTAATGCACACGTATTTTCAATGAGATGCACATCGCTTGGGAGAAAAGCATCTGCTACATGTGTAAATGTAACAGCTAAAAAGGAACAGCTATCTTGATATTTAGTCTTTGAAGGAAAAAAACAACTTACTATGAGCCTGTGCTTCATTACAATACTCTGAGCATCACTTTATATAAAATTGAAAGTTGACTATAGAAAAATAGAGCAAATTAAATATAGTTAATAAACATTCAGTATGACCCTTAATATTGTTTTTCCCAGCTCTTAAGATCACTTTTCAGTGTTTCAGTTTCTGTGATTAGATTTTTACTGCAGTAAGAAACACAGAATACACTTCCTCCTTCTTTCATGGTGGTTTTTACAGAAGATGACCTCAGTTGCGACAGCACTTCTGTGTATTTTGCTGTTCCCATAATGAGATGTGTTGCTTCTCTGAATTTAGAATAAAACCCCACACAGTGTGTGAGAGGAACAGGAGGTGACACAGCAGTGAACGGGACGATGGCAGCGGTCAGATGGACTGGATTCACGTTGTTTCTGCTGCTCAACATCTCCATGGGTGAGAGAGGATATTGATAAAACACTTAAAATGTGTTGTTATACTTAATTGACACCTTTGTTAAAACATTTGTATTCTGGGTCAGTACTTCTATCAAGGGAAGTACAGCAGGTGAGGGGATTTAAACCCAGATTCTTTCATTACAAGACAACAGGTCTGACCACTGAACCACCTGTTACTGTCATCATGTACTTAATACAGACAGAATATTTACTAAACTTTGCAGCTGTAAATAATAGGAGTCAGCCTTTCACTCTGTATTTCTCAGTAAAATTCTCTGTATCAAATTCAGTCTTTTCAGGAAAAAAATGAAACAATACAACCTTTTATTTTCTCTGCAGAAGTGGAATCCTCTTTTTTTTAAGTGTTAGTGACAGGAAATGTTTGTTTAAAAGCCTTTTTAACATTAAGATGCTGTTTGTAATACTATTTCCATTGTTTCTTCCAGGAAAAGACACAGAGTGGTTCACTGTGAGCTGTAATGTTGGACAGACTGTCACTTTACCCTGTAATCACACCATGTTCGACTGCTCCATGGTCACCTGGTTATTTGGTTCAACATCAAATCCATTATCTCCAGCCATTAGACTAGTTGCTGAAGGGAAGGTCAAAGAGACACCGAGATCTGGAAGACTGATATTGGGGTCTGACTGCTCTCTACACATTAAGAACCTGAAGACTGAAGATACTGGACGGTACACCTGTCGACTGTTTCACAGTAACAATAATTACACTGATATTTCTGATGTTTCGCTGTCTGTTGGCAAAAGTAAGTATTTCTGTGAATCTCACTGTGTCATAAACAGTCATTGTCAAAACTGAACGTTTGTCACTGAAAATTAAATGTTTCTCACCTGGGATCAAAATACTGCAAGAACATTAAGAATATATAAAATATTACTGTATATTGTATAAGAAATACAAAACAAAACTTGTGTTCGATCGTTTCATTACATGACGAAAACATGATGGTCAAACTGTCGATAACTGATCAAACATTGACTTAGATAAAGATTATCTGTACAAAATGTAAAAATACTCGGCCACTGTTTTATCTTAATTACTACTAGGGTATTGGATAAAATAGGAAACAGAACCAAGGTATATTAATTAAACCGTGGACTCGCTATAATCTGGTAGGAAATGTGTTTGACCCCTTCAGGTCGGAGTAACTAGTTCTAATTGTTACATTTTACCTTAATACATGTATTCATTTACCAGACGCTTTTTGTTACAGAAAAATACAACTGAGTTCATCACAGATACACACGTGTATCCGTTAACCACTAAAGACCAGATTCCCAAGACAAATGAGGCACCACCGCAACCATAACAGCACACTTTTACAACTATTATATTACACACACACAGTAAAAGTACAATAAAACTGAAGCAGAGTGCAAACTCCGTTCTGCAGCTTCTCTCTGCTGCAGCTAAAAGATCCGCACCGTCCGCTTTTCCTCCCCGCTGCTCAGTCAGTCCCTTAAAGAGCCCAGTAAAAGCGCAGCCCATGGCCTGTTGGTCAGAGAGGAACCCCGATCGGTCACGCAGCTCCAGCGCTTCATATCCAGCAGCCGCTCGCTCTGTGCGCTTTGTGTTGCTGCGGAACGACCCGCGGCGCTGTCGTTCAGCTCCGAACCGAAGCGAAACCAAAAAAGAAAAAATCTGCGCGCTGCACTCGAACCCCGTCGCTCCCATTCACACACCGAGCTTTTTCAAAAAGCTCTCTTCGGCAATGTAAAAGATTTCGTGATAATTTTAAGTCGATGACTAGAAAATCTATCAAATAAGAAAGAGAATAGAGTATATTAAAAAAAACTCTGAGTCTGGTAGGAAATGTGTTTCTCTTCTCCTGAACTCAACCTACAACAAGGCAGCAGCATGCATCTAGTCATGTGTTTCTATGTATTAATACTATAGACTTTAATATTACGTACGTTATTAATGAACGAACAACAATTCTTAAAACCCACCCTGTAAAATTATATTATTGGAACAACACTGTAATACGGGACTTATATCTTCTGCTGTTTGTTTGGCGGACAGGTACAAAGACAAACTGCTTCACCCCTGTCGTGTCTCCATCCACTGTCTCTCCTACAGGTACTGTAATTACTGCATTGTATTTTGTACGTAGATTAAATATTATTGTTAAAAAGTGGTACAAAATAAGATTAATTATTAGTGCTTCATCATGAACATTGCAATTTACCAAAATCTGGACTGTGTTGTACTGACAAGTGGTGTACAAAGAATGTTTTTTTTACTATTGTTATACTGTTACTCTTTTCTAAAACACGTTTTTCTGTAAATCTCATTATGGCACAAAGAGTCATTATTGAGAAATGTCAATTACTGTATTATCATAAGACTGTATGTATAAATGGATGCTAAAGAATTATAACTGTTATGATTCAGTTCTAGTGGACTGATGTCTGATGTTATTTTTTTGTTTGAAAAAAGATAAGGAGAAAATCATAAATTTCATACAGGATCTGAAAATAGTGTAAAAAAACTGAAATTATTTCTGAGATTCCTGTATTCATGCTAAGAAGACCTGTCATTAAGCCATTTCACATACAAGTGTTCTACTCAACAAAAATAATCATTATTTTAATAAATGAACAGACAGTAGACATTAGGAGCTCATATTGAAAGATTAGCCTCTACCATCATTAAAAATATTAGGCCTATATGATTGCTTCACTTTTTACCAGTGTTTATCCTACATGAGCACTCACTGAACATCTAATGTCATGCTTTCTCCATGCTTGAAAAACACTGAAGGCTATTATTTTTCTGCTTCACTGACAGACATCAAGATACACTTCATGACAACAGCTACCAACATTTTTTCTGCAAATGACAGCGACACGATATTTTCACAGTACTTCTGATAATTGATTTGAAATATTTGTCAAAGCTGAATTCTGGCAGTTATAATGAGGCAAAGGGCTGTAAAACAGTTGCTATGTGTGATTTACACATACTGATACATTCAGTGATCATTTCCTACCAGACTGGGATCAAAGATAATCTATAACCATGAAATGTGAAATTTGGCATTCTGCTGCATATGCATAAAAATATATGTGCTCACCAGCACAAATTTTCATTCTAAGTTTCCTTTCACAAATACTTATAAAAGATTACTAAACAATTATGTAAGTATTTGTAAAAATGTTAAATAAATGGTATGTAAGTATTTATGTCCAGGTTTATTTACTATTTGAGGACCTTTCTGACACTTGTCCTTATTCTGCAGGTGATGACGGCTTCCCAGTTGTCACTGTAGCCTCATCGTGTGTGGCTGTGTGTGTAGGAGTGTGTATCACTATAGTAATAATAATGATCTACAAGAGGAGACCAGGTAAGTGGGTGTCAACCTCTGTGACAAAAACTGAAACTAGAGGTCTAATCCAAAGCTTTGGTTCAGAAGATGACAAATACTTCTCTTTTTTTACAGATAATCACCTTTCATCCAGTCAAGTTAAAGTGAGTACTGTGCTGTTAAAACATGCATATGAACATATCTGTGGTGATATGCCTGTTCATAACAATTCATCTGGTTATTTGTGTCTAGGTGTTGGATACAGGCAGTTTAACATACGCTGTGGTCGACCTCAAAAAGTCCGCCGAAACAGAGCCTCACAGAAAGACAGATAACATCAGCGTTGAATACGCAACCATCAAAACCACACAATGAACAGTGCAACATATCTAAAGTGTCATCATCTTCTGCTCACGTCACACGTCACACATCTTAAACACCAAGTACACACAGGTTTGTTATCAGTTTGTCGCATGTGTTACATCAAGTTACCAGACACACTGCTTGCTGAGAGGTAATCCTAGTGTTGACTGTTACATTTACATTTATTCATTTAGGAGACGCCTTTCTCCAAGGCAACGTACATCTCAGTGAAAATACAATTTGTGCATTAATTTAGGAGAAAGAGAGACATAGTTGCAGACATGTGATTCTTAAGTAAACCTAGTTTGTTTCTTTCCACTTGATGCACTGGTGTTCATTGCACGAGTAGGTGGGTGAAAGGCAGGATAGACAAATCCTGGTCACCTTCCTACAATTTTTTTTTTTTTCATAAAATGGTACACAAACATTTACATTATAATACAGGAGTAGCAGCTGTGTAAAGGCTTAACTGGGGATGATCATTAAGTATGGTGCATGAACATTTACACCAAACATGAGCTTGAGAGATCAGGGGGAAGTGAATCTGGAAAAGGTGAGTTTTCAGACCCTTCTTGAATGTAGAAAGTTTCAGCAATTCTTAGTGAGATGGGGAGGTCATTCCATCACAACGGAGCCTGAGCTGAGAACTTCCATGCTTTACTTTTCGTGCGCGGGACCACCAAGCGAGCAGAAGTAAATGAGCAAAGGGGTCAGGTAGTGGTGTAACAGCTGATCAGTAGCTAGGAGCAGTTCTATTGGCAATAGGCAATAACCAGGGTCTTGAATTTTATCCAGACAGGTATAGGAAACCAATGCAGAGAAATGAGCAGAGGAGACATATGGGAACACTTTGGTAAATCAAACACAACTCATGCAGCAGCATTCTGTATCAGCTGTAGAGGTTTGATGGCAGTAGCGGGAAGGCCACACGAGAGAGTTGCAGTAGTCCAGATGGGATTCACCATGACCTGGATAAATAGCTGGGCAGAGTCAGTTGTGAGGTAAGGACAGATCCTGCGGATATTATGTTTAATGTATCTGCAGGTCTGAGTTGTGGCTTCGATGTGCTGTGAGAAAGATAGACTTGAGTCAGTCATCACTCCCAGACTCTTAGCTGAGGAGGTCGGCAAAATGAGTGAGTTATCCAGTTTGATCGATAGATTGTGACGTGAGGACTGGCCAGGTGGAAGGTGAAGAATCTCTGTCTTGGAGAGGTTGAGTTGGAGGTGGTAATCAGACATCCATGCAGAGATGTCTGACAGGCAGGCAGCAATGCGTGTGGAGATGTCTGACGCACCGGGTGGAAAGGAGAGGAAGAACTGGGTATCATCAGTATAGCAGTGGTATTTGAATCCATGGGAGGCTATGACTGGGACGAGGGAGGAGGTGTAGATTGAGAAGAGAAGAGGGCCTAGTACCGAGCCCTGCAGGACACCAACTGAGAGAGGCAGAGGAGAACAGTGGTAGCTCTGCTCGGCCACTTGGAAGGATCTGTCAGATAGGTAGGACTCACACAGTCTTAGTGCTGCTCCTTTAATCCCGAGCTCACTAAGAGAGGAGAGTAGATTCCGGTGGTTGACAATGTCGAATGCTGCAGACAGATTGAGGAGGATGAGGATTGAGGAAAGGGAGGCGGCTCTAGCTGACTGCAGAGCATCAGACAGAGCATCGGACACCTCCAGAAACGCAGTCTCAGTGGAGTGACCAACATTGAAACCGGACTGATATCCATCAAGGAGATGGTTCCAGGTGAAGAAATCAGCTGGTTGATCACAGGCCGCCTGTTTTAGAGTTTTAGACAGGAAGGAGAGAAGGGAGGCTGGTCTGTAATTTTGAACCAAGTTGGGATCCAGGGATGGTTTCTTTAACAGGTGAAATGAGAGCAGTTTTGAAGGCAGCTGGGAAACAACCAGAAGAGAGCGAGGAGTTGATGATCTTAGAAATGAAGTTGGAGAGTTGCGGGGAGATATTCTGTAGGAGTGACGATGGGGTTGGATCAAGCAAGCAGGTGGTGGCTCTGTGCGATATCAGGAGGTCAGAGATTTCATATTCAGAGAGCGGCTTGAATTTTGAGAGCGTAACTTCGCAGGGAGGTCCAGTGTGAACAAGGTTAGGGTGACTGTTAATGTACATCCTTTAAGTCTCCTGGACTGTGTTACTACTACTAGCCCTGCTGTAATACTCCTAAGAAAAATAAAGACAGAATAAAAGATTTTGATTCATAACAATCCCAAATTCATATTTTATAATAATTGTAACAAAAAGTATTTTTCTACCTTGTGTGCTGAGATTATACTGTGATTAATTCATCACGATGGCCTGGAACTGACCTCACAAGCACAGAGACACAGTACACAACACACTGGATGGAGAAATTCTGACAATTTGCTCCATACATCTTTATGATATAAAATAAAATATATTCCTCAGAATCCTTTGATACATAAATGAATAAATCATTTATTCAATGCTGTGAGTCACTTTAGAGTAAAGCATCAGGTAAACAAATTAATAATAATGAATCTGCTGTTTCAGTTATTACTGTATATTTGAGTAAGATTAATGCATAATTGTGACTGGTTCATATTGTCAGTAAGAGAACATTGTCCTGCTATGTTGTTTTATAGTCAAGAGAACAAAATTTGATTTATCGATATAAAGTAAACTGACAGGAAACTAAATAATTGCACAGAAATATCTTCTATTGTCTCTTAAAGTATGTACACACACACACTTTCTGAACCGCTTGTCCCATGTGGGGTCGCGGGGAACCGGAGCCTACCCAGTAACACAGGGTGTAAGGCCAGAGGGGGAGAGGACACACCCAGGACAGGATGTTAGTCCGTCGCAAGGCACCCCAAGCAGGACTCGAACCCCAGACCTGCTAGAGAGCAGGACCTAGTCCAATCCACTGTGCCACCGTGCCACCATGCCA
The DNA here is from genome assembly GCF_900964775.1 of Scleropages formosus. Lineage (NCBI taxonomy): Eukaryota > Metazoa > Chordata > Actinopteri > Osteoglossiformes > Osteoglossidae > Scleropages > Scleropages formosus. The sequence goes on from NC_041806.1 coordinate 6,924,200, forward strand.
CCGCCCCCCCCCGGAAGTATGTACAGATAATGGCAAATGAAATTGTGTATAAAATGAGGTTAATACATATATCCACACACCTTAGATGGAAAAATTTAATGAGGTCAGTTTGATTTAATTTAAAAGTTTGAATCATTCTTTGTGTGAAGGAAAATTGTCAGGAAATTAACATGTATAATAATTCCAGCAATAAAGAAACTTAAAAAAAAAACATTTGGTCCACAAAGGAAATTTGGTCATAGGTTTTAACTGAGTTTTTTCTTACAAAATCACCAGCAAATAATAAATTACTCAAAAAATTTCAGAAAATGTGTTTTCTTATTGTTTGTTGCTTGCTTCCATAAATACCTTGAACATCATACATTTTATAGATACTTGTACAAAGAAGAGCTTTTTGAAATATGTACATCAAATCGTTGTCTCCCTACAACAAGACCTGAGAAGGGCGGCCGGCAGTCACAGACACACCCCGTGCCGACTGAAGATGATGACCAACTGTCTTGGTAGATGAGACGTACCTTGCTGAATTGGGAAATCAAACTACTACACAGCAACAATGCCATTGTTACTTGTAAACTGACTTAAAAGTCTTATTTAATCTAAAATGCCCAGGAGGAGCAGGCAGCCACTGGCACTTGGAACACCAGAGGTTTTTTTTTCCCTCGACATTCAGCTTAGGGTTTCCTCCATGGCCAGTAGGTATATTTATAGCTCTATAAAAGCATTGTATTACGGTAGTCTGTAGTGAACTATCTTCTTTGTTTCTTTGTTCTGATGTATTTGTTTTCGTGGGTTTTTGACGTAGAACTATGTCTTTCTCCTCACTACGTGGGGGGGTAGCTTTGGGAATTGAGTGTCACAAAAAAATGCAACACCTCTCGCTACTGCTCGGAAATGAAAAGACACAGAGAGATAGTGCATATACCGTTGGACAGAGGAAGGAACACCCCATCAAACGAGATATGAACGGCCGTTGTCAGTTTAGCTTGAGTGATCTGGCACCGCTGCGAAAATGTCCCACGTTTGGCTCACTGGCAACGTTGTGAAAATGTCCCTCATTTGGCATGTTATGGAGCTGCTGAACGTTGCATTGTTGTCATTACGTTCGAACCACGTCATAGCGTTGACGTCAACGCATCAGCTCGTCACTAGAGAGCCGTGCTATTGGACACGCATCGAGCCGGCAGGAAAACGACAGACACCAGCAAAGCAAGACACCAGCTCAACGAAAGCATGAGCGGCGTGCATGGGAGAAGGTGGTGTGGGAGGCTGCAAAATCACCTTAGGCGGCCTTGGAGCCTCAACCATCGACTTCTTGCGCACCCGACATTGCCGTGCAGCACGACCCCATGTACGTGGATGCAGCAGCGACCAATTTGATATTTAGCTGAGTGGGTCGGGGCTCACCACCCACACGTAGTTCTGCGTAAAGACGTGCAGCATAGTAAAGCTATGCACCTGTGATTTTTTGCCTTATGCCTGTGTTAAAGCGCTCTGTCACTGCGTGAAAAGAGCGCTCTAAAAATGAATTGAATCAAAGTTTTCATAGGCACAGTTAAAAAATAGACGCAACTTTTCCTTCAACTGCTCAACTTTACAGAATAATTTAAGCAAGAAAAAATGTTAATGTTGAGTAATAATAATATATATTATTTTAATGTTCCTGAAAATAGTTCTGGTAACCAGTCTGTTCATAACAAGATAAAACTACTTCACTTCTACTATTTACCTTAACAAACTATCATGGACCAGATCAGCTGAATTACAGCACTCATTAATGTTTATTCCTGTTGTTTTGTACTTTTGCCATAAACAGAATAACACATTGAACAAGACATGAGAATTTTTTCATGGGTTCAAGGAAAAAACATTCACACATGGTTCATACAATGATTAACCCTTTTATATGGCTGTGCAATTTTTACTAGAACAATCTAGAATCACACACACATTTTCAGAACCGTTGGTCCCATACAGGGTCGCGGGGAACCAGAGCCTACCTGGTAACACAGGGCATAAGGCCAGAGGGGGAGGGGACACACCCAGGACGGGACACCAGTCCATCACAAGGCACCCCAAGCAGGGCTCAAACCCCAGACCCACCGGAAAGCAGGACTGTGGTCCAACCCACTGCACCAACGCACCCCAACACCAATCTAGAATCAATTCCATTCAATTTATTTTTATAGAAGCCTCTTCTCACACAGTGACACAGATAAAGCACCCTGATTAAGGGCATGAGCAGAAAGTGGGTTTGTAACCTGGGTCTTTAAAACCCAAGGCTGCTACACCATCTATTGTAAAAACAACACATTTTTTTTTCCCCTTAACAAATCAGAAAGGACTACCTAGATACTTAAAGTGGTAACACCAAATGTTTGTCACAGCAGGTGTAATCTCCATTCATCACTTCTTTCTGATTAAAATCTTTATTAAATAAATTAATAATTCAGTTCCGCCACACATACCTTAAAATATTTACAACTGAATCTGTTCATTAAAACAAAGATTATTAATATGAATGGAGCATGACAAGTGCCCAACTTATAAAAAAGAATACTCAAAGACTCAGGTGTCACGCCCAAGAGCCAAGCAACCGCACCTGACGACAATCAACAAGGCCAGGGATAAAGGCAGCATCGTCCCGGCACAGGGTTGCAGGATCTTGCAATGCCTCGGCTTGTGAATTCAGTGCGTCATCCCTTGTGACCTGTTACTCGTTCTTAGGTTCACCTGGCTTTCGACCTCTGCTTGCTTTCTCATGTACTGAGTATTGTCTTGTCCCAGAAACGACGTTTGCACCCCGGAAGACTGACGCCTGTCCCTGACCATCGATTTCATCTGCCTGTGTGTTTTTCAGATCTGGAATGAACACCCGCGCTTGGGTCCAAAACACCTACCTCCTGTCTCCCGTCCCTGACCGTGACATCAGGTGTTTAAAATCATTATAAAGGCAACTTGACCGCTTAAGAAGGATGGTTTCCTGGCCTTTTCTCACGATGCTGCGGTATTCTTTTGCTATCATTTCCTTTGGGTGTTTTTCTTCACAACACTTCTACCCAATTAATAAAAACAGAAGAGTGTCACAAAAGTATTTAAAACTCACTATATACAAACCACATGAAACGCAATAACATTAAACACCATTTGCTCATATAAATGAAAAATTAAACAAGTTTCATTTGACAGAATATAAAGTCACAGGACATAAAACATAAAAAAAAAAAATCAAAATATGTGAAACCCTTGATAAGCTTGCCATTTAAAATCTGTCAGTGTCATGTCTGCCAGGGTGAGGCGGACCCAAGTACGGTTGCACGGTTTTATTCTACACAGGATCGGCAGGCAGAATGTGTAGTAGGAATTATAGTGAGGGTCACCGATGAGCAGATGTCCATACAAGGAGAATCCGAAGTTGTAGCCTAAGAAACGAAGCCAATGGTTGGGGAACAAAGAGAGCGAGGAGACTGGGGGACTGGGTTCAGGGAGGACAGGAAAAGGGCAGAAACAGGAATTAGAACAGGCATGGGAGCAAGGACAAGGAGGAAACGAAAGATGTAAGCGAGATTGAAGGAGACTGCAGGCGTGGGTGAGCGGATGGTGTCGTCCTTTTATGCTCCGTTTCCCTGATCATCCACTGGTGCTTTGAGTCGCGATGAGGTTGTGGGTGTGACAGTACCCCCCTTACGAGCGGCACTGGCCGCTCTACAACTCCTGGGGGGACACCCCTGTGGCTGAGGCACCAGCCAGTTTGGGTAGTCCCTGTGGAAATCAGACACAAGGTACTTCAAGATCCCTCATCTGCGGCGTGAGTCCAGGAGTTCACGGACGGCATATGCTGGACCCCCCTCGACCTGCATCGGTGGGGGGAGGCACCACATCCACTGGTGGTTGGTGAAGGGACACTGCTACCAGTTTCAGGAGGGACGCATGGAAGGTCGGATTCACCCGCATCTGCAGAGGCAACTAGTGCCTGTAGGGACCAGGATCACATGGAGGAGCACCTTGAATGGGCCGATGTGCCTGGGGCTGAGTTTCTTGGTTGGCAGTTTTGTCCGGAGGTACTTGGTGGACAACCACGCTCACTGACCTGGCAAAAAGGAGAGCGGATGCCGGTGTCGGTCCGCTTCTTGTTTATAGCTACGAGTGCAGTGCTGGAGGTGGTCCTGGACAGCTCTCCAAGTCTCCTCGCTGTCGTTATACCAAGCGTCTACTGCCGGTGCTTCACTGTGTCCACGGTGTCAAGGGAACAACGATGGTTGATAACCTAGCCCACACTGAAACTGTGAGAGGCCAGTGGTTCTGTGGGTCAATGTGTTGTGAGCGTATTCTGCCCAAGGTAAGTATTGAACCCACTGATGTAATTCGGAACTGCAGTAACACCTTAGATACCGACCAATGTCTCTTTGCAGCCTCTCAGCTTACCTGTTTGCCTAGGGTGATAGCCAGATATCAGACTCACCAAGACCCCTAACTTTTGCCAGAAAGCTTTCCAAACCTGGGAAGTGAACTGGGGTCACCGCTCTGAAACGATGTCTTCTGGGAGGCCGTGGAGGTGAAACACCTGATCGAAGAGCAGTTCCTCAGTCTCCAGCGTGGTAGGCAACTGTCCTACCTTCTGCTGGGAGAAGATCCAGGAGGAAGTCGAATGCCACGTGAGACCAGGGATGCGCTGGGATTGGCAAGGGTTCAAGGAGTTCTGCTAGCTTTTGGGTCAGGGTCTTTGCTTGAGCACAGGTGACACACACCCTTATGTAGTCCAGAGCATCCTCCCTAATACAGAGCCACCAGAATTGGTTTTGGAGGAGCAAGAGCATCTTACGTACATTTATTTATTTAGCTGACGCTTTATTCCAAAGCGACTTACAATGTTAAGGTCACAGTTATTACATACTTACAATCACTTATCCATTTATACAGCTGGGTAATTTTACTGGTGCAATTTAGGGTAAGTACCTTGCTCAAGGGTACTACAGTTAAAATTAACATTAAAACAACTTTACCAGACAAAAGTCCCCTTTATCCCCAGACAGGACCGCTTACTACACCCTGAAAAACTGAATGTAAAAGGGGAGTCCACCCGGGACAAATCAACAACCAACACACCTGAGAGACTGGGTTCAGCTGTGGAGGAGGTACTCTCCTTGGTCTTGCTGAAGGGTGTCTATCAATACAGACACCCCAGTGTGGTACTGATGGTCACTCTGAAAAAGTCAAAGTCTGTGTCCCTGTGACCAGGAAAGTCCTGTTCGGCCAGGAGCACAACAATGCTGGTCAAGTGGGACCCCCCAACACTGGTCACTGATGTGTAGATTCATTAATGACAATCTATGTAATGACTTTCTTTTCTTATTTAAAAATGTACAGCTGGGGCAGCATGGTGGTATAGCAAGTAGTGGTACTGCTTCACAGCACTTGGGTGGTGCAAGAGAATGTGAGTTCAATCTCCACTCGGTTTGTGAGGCATTTTCCTACATTTACTTCGCATGTGCATGTCTTTCCTCAAAGACAAGAACTTCAGGTGAATTGAAGACTCTAAAATTGTACTTAATCTGTGAATGGATGTGTGTGTATTTCTGCCCATGGTGTACCCTCCCTCAGCCTTGTACCTAATAATACTGGAATATGCACTGGATCCCCACCTCCCTTACTGGGGTAGGTGGTAATTGAAACTGGGTAGATGGACCTGTACAGCTTGGTTTCTGTGATACTGACAGGAAGAGAGATAAAGAGCACTATGTAATTAATCTTCTTGTTTTCTGATCTACACTGAGTGGTTAAAAACCTCTTTTTGTTGTTTTTTTAATACTAATGTCAAGCAGTTATCAAAACTGTTGACTTCCTGTAACTTTAAAGGTTCAAGTACTCTTTTGTGCATATTTCCAACTATTTGTATTTCATTCCCTTGGCATGGTTTCTCTTTTACTCCATTTGTGCTGTTTGTATAATATTTCTTTTTATTCTCTGTTTTTATTGCTAAGAATTTAATAATAAAAAAAACAAAATAGCATTCAAGACTAAAGACGTTTCTTAGCATTTCAATCTTTTGTGACTTCTAACTCCCACAAAGTGTTAAAAAACCTGTTGTAGGGGAAACGGGTTGTTCAGCTTAAAGTTATGAATGAACTAAAATGACTTTTCATGGAATTCAATCCATTTCGACTAACTGCTAATCAAAGTCAGGGCGACGTTGGTCTGGAGCCTATCCTGGAGGCACAGCAAGGCTAGTTAACGTACGCACTTGACAGTATGCCAGTCCATCGCAGGACAGACACACTGACCTGGATTCGAACCTATGTCTTAACAGCTGTGGAGCCAAAAGGCAGCAACACTATAGTACTTGTCATTCTGTAGCCCTCTTGCAATTACAGAGAGATTAGACACACTTGACAAAGCCACTTTATTTTGTAAATAATTATTAACTAATATTCACAACAAGGGCTTTACAGTAAACTATGGTCAGACCAAACAATTGTATCCCTTAAACAACCCACCTCCCACACACACCTCCCATCCTAAACCCACATGGGACTGGTAAAATAAAATACAATCTTTAAAATTAGAGACATTGAAAGAGTTCAATAAAAAAAACTGAAGAGGCCATCAGATCTGCCAGCTTTTCAAACCTTTTCCTTGATACAGACTCACTGTAACTGAACTCTTTTGATAAAACTGTTATCTGAAAGCTGAGTAAGAACTGTTGTATAAATAACAATCATCAGCTGGGTCATTTGACAAGATTTGACACCTATGGAAACACAAGCAGTTGACCTACAGTTCATTCCATAGAAAATAATGCAAACAGCAAAAGGGAGAAAAAAATGTGCTACAAATGAGGTTAATGTGATAAACATTCAACATAAACGTCCTTAAAAATAATGACAGTGTTCTCATACTGGTGTGTTTAGTACAACCCTGAAATCACTGTCTTTGTCATAGAGGAGGCCTGTAGCAGACACAGTAAAATGGAGAATATAAGATGAAAATGGAGATTTCTGTTTATCATCTAGCCATTCACATATTCTTGGAGTTCTGTACCAGAGGACACCTGACCTGTGGGGTAGGAGTGGGAATTATGATGAACGGAGCAGTGAGGAGATATAGTCGGAACAACACAGATAAAGTATAAAGTCATCAGCTGATCATTAACCGACTGCTGTACTAACACTGTAGTTATCAAACTGATTGATCTCTATCAATATTAAAGGATTTTTATTGCTCTTTTTTTTTTTTTGACTTATTGACTAATACTAAAGGTAGTCAGTGGTTACATTCTGACACCTGTTGAAGTGACAATGGTCAAACATACAATAAAAATGGAAGTGATTGTTGAGGAAATATGCAGAGCAGCCCAATTGGCCTAGTAATATAATTTATTTACAGTTATACTGAAATGTTTCTGTGTACAGTCTGGTGATCCTCTATTTACCACACATTATCTTCAGACTGACCTCTGATTGGATGGTTTCTGCTCTTGGTGTAAATGATTCCAATGACAGGAGGAAGGATCAGAATGATGAAAAAGAAAACCAATCGAATTGATAGCTCCGCGTTGCTCATTGTTAAACCTTAGAGAACAGAAGCGACAGTCTAATTAGAGATGGGCTGAGCTGTTGTTGTTGTTACTGTTGTTATCATAGTAGTACATGAAGATGTTTAAGTTCAGTTCAGAAATACCAAACCAGATGTAATTCAGAAATTGCTATTAGAACAATCCAGATTATAACCTGCTATTGAAAAACACGGTGCTGTTGACAACTTTCTTGATAAAGAAAACAATCTTAAAGCAAAAAAATTACATCAGACATCACTCCACTGGAAGTGATCCAGAATTTATTAAGATACGAAGATACTAAGAATTTATCATTCTACACACACACACAATTTTTTAATCACATTGTTATAATAAAGACTCTTTGCAACACAATGGCATTTACAGAAACAGTTTTTTATGTGCATAAAATATAATGGTTATTACAGTACCTGTAGGAGAGACAATGGATGGAGACACTACAGGAGTGAAGCAGTTTGTCTTGGTATCTGTCAGACAAACAAACAGCAGAAGATATAAAGTCCTGTGTTACAGTGTTGCTAAGGTAAACTCATTTACAGGGCAGATTTTAATCATTCTTCTTTTATTATTAATATACGTATTTTGATAATAGAGGGGCATGGTGGCATAGCAGGTTGGACTGAGTCCTTCTCTCCAGTGGGTCTAGGGTTCAAGTCCTGCTTGGGGTGCCTTGTGACAGACTGGTGTCCTGTCCTGGGTGTGTCCCCTCCCCCTCTAGCCTTGCACCCTGTGTTGCTGGGTTTGACTCCAGCTCCCCACAGCCCTGTATGGGACAAGCAGTTCAGATGATGTGTATTTTGATAATCTATACACTATTAATACATAGAAACACATGACTAGATGCTGCTGCCTTGTAGGTTGTTGAGTTCAGGAGAAGAGAAACACATTTCCTACCAGAGTCTTCAGTTTCCTTATACCTGCGTTCTCTTTTTATTCTACATATCTGTAATTAACATAAAAAATTACCGCATTTCTTGCAATTTGAACAGATAAATGATCGATATCTCAGCAGATGTTTCATCAGTTGATATCCAAGTTGATCGACATTTTAATTTTTTATCACCATGTTTTCCTCACTGGTAATCGAATGATCAAACACAAGTTTTGTTTTGTATTTCTTATACAATATACAGTAATATTTTATAAATTCTTAATGCTCTTGCAGTATTTTGATCCCCGGTGAGAAACATTTAGTTTTCAGTGACAAACGTTCAGTTTTGACAAAGACTCTTTACGACACAGTGAGATTCACAGAAATACTTACTTTTGCCAACAGACAGAGAAACATCAGAAATATCAGTGTAACCATTGTTATTGTTACTGTGATACAGTCGACAGGTGTACCGTCCAGTATATTTAGTCTTCAGGTTCTCAATGTATAGAGAGCAGTCAGACCCCACTGTCAGTCTTCCAGATCTCTGTGTCTCTTTGACCTTCCCTTTAGCAACTAGTACAGTGGAATTCAATATCCAGGTGACCATGGAGCAGTCGGACATGGTGTGATTACAGGGTAAAGTGACAGTCTGTCCAACATTACAGCTCACAGTGAACCTCTCTGGGTCTTTTCCTGAAAATAACAATGGAAATAGTATTACAAACAGCATATCTTAATGTTATGAAAGCTTTTAATCAAACATTTTCTGTCACTAAAACTTAAAAATAAGAGGATTCTTCTGCTGCAGGCAAATAAAAGATTCTATTGTTTTGTTTTTTACTGAAAAATCTGAATTTGATACTCTGAATTTTAGTCTAATGTAAACCTTTATTTTAATGTCAGTGTTAAAAACATACAACTCATATATATATATATTGTACTTACACATAGAAAAACATAAATATATCTATATGTGAATGTATTATTCTGGCATTTTCAACAGAGAAGTACAAAGAGTCATATGTTTACTCCAATTATTTACTAACCATTTCAGTTTTACTGAAAACATTAATGCTGAGTTTGGTGCTTTGACTTAAAATGTCATGTAAATGTTAGCATTCATCTAAATTTTAGTTATTTATCACTAATAGTTTTTTATTTTTTTGAGACATATGTTTCTGGATTCAGTAATCAATGGCAAAATTAAACAAAAAAGTTCTCTGAGGACATTAAAGATTTACATATGAGAATAAAAACATTATTTGTTTTTTTAACAAAGTAAAAATTCAGTAAAACTAGTGTTAGATTCACTGTTTAATATCTATTATGTACATAAGTGGTCAGTCAAGTGTAATAATAACACATTTTAGGTCTTTTATCAATATCCTCTCTCACCCGTGGAGATGTTGAGCAGCAGAAACAACGTGAATCCAGTCCATCCGACCGCTGCCATCGTCCTGTTCGCTGCTGTGTCACCTCCTGTTCCTCTCACACACTGTGTGGGGTTTTATAATAAATTTGCAGAATTTACTGTGGGAGTAGTAAAAATATAGAAGTGCTGTCACAACTGAGGTTACCGTCTGTTAAAACCACCATGAAATGTTGAGAAGTGTATTCTGTCTTTTTTCTGTAATCTGTAATCTATCTTTCTCTTTCTACACCCATTTTGCAGAAAAGGAAGGTCAGAGTGAAGAAAAAAGTACTCAGCACAACTACTAGTTAAATTTTACTGGCTTTATTATGGTGTTTCAGTCAATATCTCTCTGAGTGATGCATGAATTTCAGTTGATCAATATTCCAATGATATATTTACAATGAACAAGTCTTCAGGGTTCAGGCCCTAAACTGAAGGTCTTTCAGGAATGAGATGTGATGAACACATTATGATGGTTTGGCCTGTGAATCAAAGGAATCACAAATAAATATTCTCAATACTTCTCAGCACTGTGAACACAAACACACACTTCATTCAGCTGTGAGCTCAGTATAATGAACTCCTCTTTACTGAGTGTTTGTCAGTCGCTCTCTTTGGGTTTACTGATTTATGGTACAATTCACACTGTGGAGGTCAGATCTGGTGTGCATACAGGCAGTGCTTGATATATGCTTAATGTGTAGTTTGTTTTTCTTTACACAAGAATACATAAAATAATATAAGTTTGAATAAAAACTAAGGACACCCCTGACTGCCTCGTGACTCCTCTGAACCAAACACACACACACATACACACAGCGCTCTACATTCTGTTTCATCTGTTGAAATTATCTTACATTTCTCAATTGCTGTGATGAGTTCTCCTTTTCTGCAGTAGGAAACACAGATGAAACTTCATTGCTCTTTCATGGTTCTTTTTACAGCTACTGACCTCAGCTGTGACAGCATTTCAGTGTCTCACATTGTTGCCACAGTGAGATGCGTTACTTGTTTGACTGTAGAAAATGTGAAGATATATGTGCTGAAGTCTTCACTGTGTGAGCTCTTTCCACATCCAGGAACAAAAATGTAGAATTTAATCTTTACAGAGGTTTGTATGTCTTTATAGGACTTTTTTGGGACATCTCAGATGTCTTTTAGATGTAATGCTGCCCCAGGCACTTGATAAATTTATTCTGGTAATATGATGGGGAACATGCTGAACAGTGATGTATAGTGGAATAGGGTTCATTCATCTATTCAAAAATTTTTTAGATTTTTGAGGCAAGGTTGAAATAATTGCAACCTTCTGAGGACCGGCCTTGCAGCCTTGTGCTGCTCTTATAGTTTTAGAAAATAGAGCAGTGAAACCAAACTCTGTTTAATATAAATAATCTGTGAAATGTTTGGCTCTTTGAAAATTTGCAACTCAGATGTTTGTAAAAGCAGGTCAAATGCATTTAATGAACTTAAAAGATGTTGTTGCTGCCGAAAGCTACTGTTTTGGGTTTGATGCATTTTATGTTTTGTGTTTTTAAAAAAGAACACCCCAAACCTGACATTCCAAGTATTTTCAAAAAGTGCTTAGTGGAAGGCGACATGGGATAACAAGTTTGAGTCCCAGACAACATAAAAAGAGACAACATAAAATCCAGTCACAACCGTGGACTGTTGTCAGCTAATGAAATAACAAACATAAGATTGACTGTGAATTCATTTAACTGATGCTTTCAAAGGTGGGGGGGGTCTCTGTGAAGCTGTCAGTTTTGTCACTATCTGCCATGTTCATAGAGAATAAATAATTCAAGTGCAAGGTGTGAAGTCTTTGGCTAAATACACACACACACACATTTTCAGAACCGCTTGTCCCATACAGGGTCGCGGGGAACCGGAGCCTACCTGGTAACACAGGGCGCAAGGCCAGAGCGGGAGGGGACACACCCAAAATGGGACGCCAGTCCGTCGCAAGGCACCCCGAGCAGGACTCAAACCCCAAACCAACCGGAGAGCAGGACTGTGGCCCAACCCACTGCACCACCGCACCCCTCTTGGCTAAATATAGTCCTGAGGGGAAGAAAAAAAAAAAAAAAAAATCATGTCTATGTTGGACACATTGTTTAGACATTCATTGTCAACGCTGTTAACAGTGTGACACTTCTGATTTAGTAACTGGTGGAGCCTCCTTTTGCAGCGGTGACCTCAACTAAAAGTTTCCTGTAGCTGTTGATCAGTCCTGCACTTGAGTTTGGGCCCCTTCCTCTTCACAGAACTGTTTCAGCTCATTGCTTTTTTTAGGGTGTTTTTCAAACATCCCTTCACGCAAGGGGGTGCAGTGGTGCAGTGGGTTGGACTAGGTCCTGCTCTCCGGTGTGTCTGGCGTTCGAGTCCCTCCTGGGGTGCCTTGCGGTGGACTGGCGTCCCGTCCTGGGTGTGTCCCCTCCGGCCTTATGCCTTGAGTTGCTGGGTAGGCTCCGGTTCCCAGTGTAGGGCAAGCGGTTTGAAAAATGTGTGTGTGATGCTTTCAAAGTGACTCCCAGCATTAAGCTACTTAATGATTTAACTGTGCAATAGAGTAATTTTTACTATAGCAGTTAATGTTAAGTACCTTGCTCAAGGGAATTACAATAGGTTTTAAGGAACAAACCTAGGTTCTTTGAGTTCTTATACAAATTAATTAAAAATTATTATAAACTATTAACTGTAACTATTAACTCAGTTGCTTAAGGAAGACTGAAGACAATATGCGTACCAAACTTGATCTTAATCCTGCTGTTTGCAAAAATTGTGACTGATTATGCATACTCTTTTCTCCCCTTCCTTACTGCAGAACCTTTAAACTCTTCCCTTATTCCTCCTCCCTTCACGTTCCCTTAGTCACATGCACAAGGCTGACACAGCAGAATCATATGAACAGCTTTTATAACATGAATTCCCTTACATTACCATGAATGGAGTCTAATCTCACAATCAAATGGAGCTTCTGTGGCCTTAGAAATTTCATAGTGACGCTACACAATGTCTCAAACAGAGCAGTGTACATGTGCTTTGCAGAATGACAAAGTATTCTTGGGAACTTTCTATTTCTTTATATCATAAACATCTTTGAGCCAGATTTTCAGAATGTTTACTTCCAGAGTGTTGTGTACTGTGTCTCTGTGTTTGTGAGGTGAAATCCAAACCATAGTGACCTTACACTGGACAAGTTGTTATTGATTAAAAAAAAAAAATTAATGGAAGAATAACATTGAGAGACAAGGTGGAAATAATACTTTTTGTTATAAGTTTGTTCATGCATGAAAATGCCTAAAAAAACTTTTATTTTGGTTTTTACATTAAGTTTTCTCAAGAGGATTACAGCAGAGCCAGTAGCAGTAGCACAGTCAAGTAGACTTCCAGGATTAACACTAATAGTCAACATTGGGATTTCCTGTCATTGAGCAGTGTGTCTGGTAGCCTGATGTTGTTGAGTCCAATGCGGACACATTTTGCTGTAACATCTAAACACGGACAAAGTATAATGATCCCACGTGCAGAGTGTATTTATAAGTGCACAGCGCAAACTGGAAAGTATAGTGTAGGGGTGAAACAATGAACACGGAACAAAGAGACGCACAGTGTATTCTCACAAAGATGAAGAGTGAAACACAAATCTGTGAGTGGGATTTGAACACAGAAGTGTGATGGAATCCCAGATTGGAACACTGGACCTGGACAGGAGCACAAGAGGCAGGAGTAGACAAGACAGTCACTCGGGACTGGAACATATACACCTGCGGAACAAGACTTTGGAAAGTGGAAACTAAGATTCACTAGGAAATCATGATAGATGACTGATAAATAATCTGCAGTCTTGTCTCAGTTCTGTGTTTGGTTTGAGCAGTACGCGGCGGTTGTGGAGTGATGCCCCAGAGGCAGACAAACGGCGACTGGTTACTGAGCGGGTCCGGAGGCAGAAAGAAGAGGCGAGGGGTGCAAAGGTGGTCCCATTAGTAAAGCAGGGTCAGTAAGTGAACTGGGAAAGCGTGGAGAAGAGGAAATTACGCTGGCAAGATGTGCTTTTGATGTGCTGTCAATGCCACAGAATGTTAAGCAGTGGGCAGGTGGTGATGGTTCTTGTAAGTTGTGTAGCGATGTGGTGACGCTGAGGAACATCTTGTCAGGGTGTAAGGTTAGTCTGGGGCAGGGGCGCTATACTTGGTGCCATAATTGAGTTCTTAGATGTTTGGCAGGTGTTTTTGAGAGTAAGCAGCAAGTGGTGAATTCTCTGCCTGTTGGCAGGTTAGCTAGAGCAATTGGTTTTGTGCGGGCAGGAAAGAGTAGGACTATGCAAAGGCAGACGTGCCCTGGTAGGTGGGGTAATGCACGGGACTGGAAGCTGCTGGCTGATGTGGGCAAGCAGCTCCAGGTTCCACAGGTCATTGCGGTTACTTCATTGCGTCCGGACATAGTGTTGTATTTGGAGTGTGAGCAGAATGTGTACTTTTTAGAGTTAACAGTGCCATTTGAGGATACTATTGGGGAGGCTTACGAGCGGAAGCTGTCAAAGTATGGAGACCTGGTGGCAGAGGCAAGAGACTGTGAATGGCGGGCTCAGGTGAGACCGGTGGAGGTAGGTGCTAGAGGATTTGTGGCTAAATCAGTTACATCATTATTGGGGGAATTTGATATTAGAGGTCACTCATTAAAGGTGGCAGTGAAGGAGCTGTCTGAGGCAGCGGAGAAGGCAAGTCAGTGGTTATGGTTGAAAAGAGAGCAGGGTAGCTGGGGTTGCAGGCTGGATGGAGGTGAGTGATGGTGGAAAATTAGTGGCAGGTGGGTAGTAATGGGAAGCATTGTAATGTGAAGAGCATCTAAAATGTGTATGGAGGGGGGTGGGTGTGGGACGCCAGACTGTACTGTTGAGCCTCCCGGAGGTGTCGTGGACCTAATTCAACAAAACACTGATGAAGGGAGGTGCCCACTTGACAACCTCAGTGAAGTACTCATGTTGGTATTGTTGTGTTTACTCAATAAACATACTGAGAATGATTTTGTTAAATGGCGTGTAGCCTCTTTTAATGTTCACGTTGGGTTTTCACAACCATACTTTTTCAGTATTCCCTGCCAAATTCAAATCCTTCCTGTCTAGGTATCCTTCCTGTCCCTACCGTACACTTCTGACCTCTATAGGTAATAACAGAAAGAACAACTGATCACCACAGGTACCTTGCTGGTTTGGTTGGTTGGTTGTTGGGTATGTTGTTTGGCTGGTGAGTTTGTTTTTTGGTTTGGTTGGTGAAGTTGGTTGCTGGGTTTGTTGGTTTGGTTGGTGGATTTGCAGGTTTGGTCTGTTGGTTTGGTGGGTTTGGTTGGTGAGTTCGGCGTGTTTGTTTGGTTTGGTGGGTGTTTTGGCTTAGTTTGTTGGGTGCACTGGTTTGGTTTGTTGATTTGGTTGGTTGGTTTGGTGGGTTGGTTTAGTTTGGTTGGTGGGTTTGGCGTGTTTGTTGGTTTGATGGGTGTGTTGGTTTGGTTTGTTGGTTTGGTTGGTGGATGTGTTTGAGAAGGTAGCTAAGCTTCTTGGTCTCGGGTCATGGAGATGTCTGTTGGCTACGCTGGATGTTCTCAGTGGCTTCATGTTGGTTAAACTGGGTCTTTGTGTACAGTCGATGATAAATACGCATGGTGTATAACATCTTGTCTTGTGTATCTTGAATGTATACTTGACTAATCATCAGATTGTGGACAGGTGCATGGTTCTGGGCTAAGTGGCACTGAGTGGTGTCTCCACTGACCCCTAGGAATATTGTCTCTATCGGTCATGGCAGATTTGACACATGCTACAGATAACAAACCTGTGGGTATTTGGTGTTAAGTATGTGTGATGTGTGCAGAAGATGATGACACTTTAGACATGTTCCAGTGTTCATTGTGTGGTTCTGATGGTTGCGTATTCAGTGATGATGTTATCTGTCTTTCTGTTGGTCTCTGTTTGGGTGGATTTTTTGTGGTCGACCACAATGTATGTTACACTGTCTGTATCCAACACCTAAACACAAATGAGCAGATGAATCATTATGAACAGACATATCACCACAGATATGTTCATACATATAGATGTTTTAACAGCACAGTACTCACTTTGACTTGACTGGATGACAGGTGATTTTCTGTAAAACAGAGAAGTATTTGTCATCTTCTGAACCAAAGCTTTGGATTAGACGTCTGGTTTCAGTTTTTGTCACAGAGGTTGACACCCACTTACCTGCTCTCCTCTTGTAGATCAGTATTATTACTATAGTGACACACACTCCTACACACACAGCCACACACGATGCAGCTACAGGAACAACTGGGAAGCCGTCATCGTCTGCAGAATAAGGACAAGTGTCAGAAAGGTCCTCAGATAGTAAATAAACCTGGACGATATTTTATCATTTAATGTTTATAAATACTGTAACGACCCACGTTACTAAGGAGTGTCACATTTGAGCGGGAACATACATTTACTCCAAATAATTGTGAATATAGGGAATTGTGGGAAAGATGTGAAATAGTTGTTCAGCCACTGTGGGGATTGACAGGGATTATAAGGGGGTGAGTGCCTGCTGGGCAGTATGAAAAGGTGAAAACAAGGTAAAAATGTCTAAGCAGGTTGGGAAGGCTGGCTTGAAGTGCAGGTCCTAGAAGAAAAGGGATCCTCGAACCAAGAGCATTATTTCCTTGTGTACACACTGAAACCTCTTGCTGGGTGCCAGTGTTCCTATGAATGTTCATAAACTTCTTTGCCTCATCCAAACCCAGAGTGCAGCGCACTGCAGTATATACCTGTATAGTGATATCAAAGAGGGTCAATATTTGTGAAAGGAAACTAAGAACGAGAATTTGTGCTGATGAGCACATATCTTTCTGTACATATGCAGAATGCCAAATTTCATATTTCAGAATTAAAGATTATGTTTCATTCTCGTCTGGTAGGAAATGATCACTGAATTTGTCTGTATGTGTAAATCACACATGTAGTTACTGTTTTCCATCCCTTGGCCTCATGATAACTGCCAGAACTAAGTGTTGCCAAATATTTCAAATCATTCATCAATAATAAAAGCTGTGTGTAAAAATGGAAAGAAACACTGAAAATATCATATCACTGTCATTTGCAGAAGGATTGTTTGCAGCTGCTGTCAAAGTAGTGGAGTGTATCTTGATGTCTGTCAGTGAAGTGGAAAAATAACATCAGCCTTGAATGTTTTGCAAAGCATAAAGAAAGCATGACATGACTGATAAAACTTTTATATTATAAAGAGATATTAAAGGAACAAAGCATGCTCAGGTATTCATTGAGTGCTCATGTAGGATAAACACTTTAAAGAATGGAACAAACATATAGACTGTATATTTTTAATGATGCTAGAAGTTAATCTTTCATTATGAGCTCCTAATGTCTACTGTGTTCACTTGTTATTAAAACAGTAATTATTTTTGTTGTGTAGAACACTTGTATGTCTAAAGGCTTAATGGCAGGTCTCCTAACATGCATATAGGGACCTCAGAAATAATTTCAGTTTTTTATCCTAATTTTATGTATGACAGTTCAGGCGAAGTTTCTCCTTGTCTTTTACAAGCTTAAAAATATAATATTGGACATCACTCCACCAGAACTGAATCAGAACAGCTATAATTCTTTAGCATCTGTTTTATACATACAGTATTATGATAATTGATATTTTGTCAATAATGACTCTAGACCATAATGACATTTAAAGAAATTTGTGTTTTGGAAAAGAGCAACAGGATAACAATAGTAAAAACTCCTTGCACACCACAGTCCACAAACACAATTGTCTACAGTCATTTGTCCTTAGTGGGGTTGTGGCAAACTAGAGCATAACCCAGCCACACAGGGTACAAGGCTGGAGGGGAAGGGGACATATGCAGGACAGGGTGCCAGTCCATCGCAAAGCACCCCAAGTAGGACTCGAACCCTAGACCCACCAAAGAGGAGGCCCCGTCCAAATCCACTGCACCACCGTGCCCCCCCCAACACAGTCCACATGTTGGTAAATTGCAGTGTTCATGATGATGCATTAACAATACATCTTATTTTATACCACTCTTTTGAGAACAATATTTAGCAATGTACAAAAAATATAATGCATAATATCATAATGTATAATAAATATAATACAGTAATAAGTACCTGCAGGAGAGACAGGGGATGGAGGCGTTACAGGAGTGAAGCAGTTTGTCTTGGTATCTGTCAAATAAACAAACAGCAGAAGATATGAAGTCCTGTATTAGAGTGTTGTTCCAATAACCTAATTTTACAGGGTGGGTTTTAAGAATTACACACAGACACACACTGGCTGAAACTACTTGTCCCAAGCAGGGCCGGAGCAAGCCGGAGCCTAACCCGGCAACACTGGGCGCAAGGCTAGTGGGGGAGGGGACACACCCATGGTGGGACGCCAGTCTATTGCAAGGTACCCCAAGCAGACAAACTCAAACCTTAGACCTATCAGAGACCAGGACCCGGCCAAGCCCACTGTGCCACCACACCCCCCTTACCCTATTCTATAGCCTTCTAATCAACACGAAAATGACCTCATTACTGACATTTTGAACAGATAAATGATCGATATTTCAGCTGATGTTTGATCAATTGATCAACACTTTCATTTTTATCACCATGTTTTCCTCACTGGTTAGGAAACGATCAAACACAAGTTTTGTTTTGTATTTCTTATACAATATACAGTAATATTTTATATATTCTTAATGTTTTTGCAGTGGGGTACAGTGGCACAGTGGGTTGGACCACAGTCCTGCTCTCCAGTGGGTCTGGGGTTCAAGTCCTGCTTGGGGTGCCTTGCGATGGACTGGCGTTCCATCCTGGGTGTGTCCCCTCCTGTGTTACCGGGTTGGCTCTGCGACCCCGTATGGGACAAGCAGTTCTGAAAATGTGTGTGTGTGTGTGTGTTCTTGCAGTATTCTGATCCCTGGTGAGGCATGTTTCATTTTCAGTGACAAACATTCAGTTTTGACAACGACTCTTTACGACACAGTGAGATTCACAGAAATACTTACTTTCGCCAAAAGACAGAGAAACAGTGGAAATATCAGTGAAATTATTGTTATTGTGATACAGTCGACAGAAGTACAGTCCAGTATCTTTAGTCTTCAGGTTCTTAATGTGTAGAGAGCAGTCAGACCCCACTGTCACTCTTCCAGATCTCTGTGTCTCTTTGACCTTCCCGTGAACAACTAGTTCAATGGCTGTAGATGGATTTGATTCTGAATCCAATAACCAGGTGACCATGGAGCAGTCGGACAAGGTGTATTTACAGGGTAAAGTGACAGTCTGTCCAACATCGCAGCTCACAGTGAACCTCTCTGGGTCTTTTCCTGGAAAAACAATGGAAATATTATTATAAACAGCATATCTTAATGTTAAAAAAGCTTTTAATCAAACATTTTCTGTCACTAGTGGGGTGGAGTGGCGTGGTGGCGTGGTGGCGCAGTGGGTTGGACCAGGTCCTGCTCTCTGGTGGGTCTGGGGTTTGAGTCCCGCTTGGGGTGCCTTGCGACGGACTGGCGTCCCGTCCTGGGTGCGTCCCCTCCCCCTCCGACCTTACGCCCTGTGTTGCTGGGTAGGCTCTGGTTCCCCCGCAACCCTGTATGGGACAAGTGGCTCAGAAAAAAATTTTCTGTCACTAAAACTTAAAAATATGAGGATTCCACTTCTGCAGACAAGTTAAAGATTTTGTTTGTTTTTTTTTTAATTAAAAAGACTGAATCTGATGCTCTGAATTTTAGTATAATCTAAATATCTGTGAACGTGAAGTATGTACAACTAATATATGTTTTGTACTTAGAAAAACAAAAATATGTCTATACTAGAATGTATTATTCTGTCGCTTTCCACAGAAAAATACAGAGTCAATGGCTTACTCCTATTATTTGTTGACCATTTCAATTTTACTGAGAATATACATGCTGATTTTGGTGCTTTGACTTATATACACACACACTTTCAGAATTGCTTGTCCCATATGGGGTCACAGGGAACCGGAGCCAACCCGGTAACACAGGGCATAAGGCCGGAGGGGGAGGGGACACACCCAGGACAGGACGCCAGTCCGTCACAAGGCACCCCAAGCGGGACTTGAACCCCAGACCCACCGGAGAGCAGGAGTGTGGTCCAACCCACTGCACCACCACATCACCACACCACTCTCCCCCCTGCTTTGACTTATAGCGGCATGCAAATGTTTCCATACATGTAAATTTTAGCTATTTATCACTAATAGTTCCTTTTGTATTTAGACATATTTTCTGGAAATCAACAATAACAACTCACAAAAGGAACAAATATTTCATTTGAGGACATCAAAAATTTCAATATATAAAAAAACATTTTTTATGCTTTTTTAACAAAGTAGGGGTGTGTGGTGGTGCAGTGGCTTTGGCTGGGTCCTGCTCTCCGGTGCGTGTGGGGTTTGAGTCCTGCTGTGCGTGCGTGTGTTTTAACAAAGGAAAAATTAATGGTAGATTCCATGTTTAATATCTATTATGCCTGAAGCAAATGATAACAGGGGTAACAGGTGATTTAATGGTCAGATCTGTTGTCTTGTAATCAAAGGACCTGGGTTTGAATCCCCTCACCTGCTGTACTTCCCTTGATGGAGATACTGACCCAGAATACAAACATTGTAACAAAGATGTCAGCTAAGCATAATAATAACACATTTTAGGTATTTTATCAATATCCTCTCTCACCCATGGAGATGTTGAGCAGCAGAAACAACATGAATCCAGTCCATCCGACCGCTGCCATCGTCCTGTTCACTGCTGTGTCACCTCCTGTTCCTCTTACACACTGTGTGGGGTTTTATTCTAAATTCAGAGAAGCAAAACATCTTACCGTGGGAACAGTAAAAAATACAGAAGTGCTGTTCCACCATGAAAGAGTCAGGAAGTGTATTCTGTGTTTCTTACTGCAGTAGAAAACTCGTCACAGCCACCAAGCAACTGAATGAAAAAAACTGAAAATTAATGGGTCATACTTTTTCCTCAATCTATTCAGTTTTTTTTTTAAAATTTTTTCTGTATTCTGCTTTCTTTCGAAAACCATTTTGCATACGAAGAAGGTTGGAGTATTACAACGAAGGACAGGTGTTAAGCAATTGTTTTTTGGATTCAAAAAACAAACTACGTAGATACAAAGGTTTTTGTTTAAAATGGAAAAATCCATATGAACTGATTTTAGCCACAAATTAGCCTTTCTGCTCACTCTAATAGATGAGAGTGAAATAAGTAACACAGCGACTAGTTCATTTACTGGCTTTATTATGGCATTTTAGTCAGTATCTGTATGTCTGAGTGATGCATGAATATCAGCTGATGAATATTCCAATGATTTATTTACACTCAACAAGTCTTCAGCATTCAGGCCCTAAACTGAAGGTCTGTCAAGAATGAGAAGTGATGAACACATCATGATGGTTTGGCCTGTGGATCAAAAGAATCACAAATAAATATTCTAAATACTTCTCAGCACCGTGAACACAAACACACACTTCACTCAACTATGAGCTCAGTATAATGAACTCCTCTTTACTGAGTGTTTGTCAGTAACAGTCACACACTCTTGACTGCACAGTGTGTTCACAGCAGGATGAACCACCAGGATCGAAAGACTGAATTTCAGTTACACCAGTAAATAAATATAACCTGTAAATCCACCCATCATCATCAACTCACAGTGCAGTGTTGTACTGTCCTCATCGACCGAATGTATAATCTTGATGTCATTTGCCTAATTTTCTTACCTTCTGTTCAAAAGGAGGAAAAAATTTACAGATATACGTATGGGGGGAATGAGGGAAGATAAATCTTAAGCACATTTATTCCCTGATTCTTCGCTGACAGTGTAGTAACTAAATTCATATTAACTCCAAAAATGTTTAAGGAACTGTTCTACTTGCTAAGATCAAAGGCAAAACCTTAATATTAACAGTCCAACAATCTCCCATGCAGCACCACAAAGACGACTGAAAGGTCAAGGTTTCAGACTGGAGTGTCAGTGTTCAGATATGTATATGAAGTCAGGGCCATCACTAGAGGAGTAAATGGTGCTGATGATTCTAGAGGCCCAGCCTGTAGAAGGGGCCAAGAGCTGAATTATTTAGTTATATAGCAATAATGTCCACAACAAATTACTACATTATACAGTAGTGATTTCCTTCAAGGAGTCCAGAATTCCAAGTTATTCTTGTGTATGAATTGAATGGGAAAGGAAGGTTTACACAATGGAATCAGTACAGTAACACTGGGTATGGAGGAAGTAGCTCTTTACCCATCATACCACACAAAGTCAGCTAGTAGTCAGTCCTGTCTGATATAGACATTTTCTCATATTCATAATGACTTCTACAGGTTGCTCTTTTAATTTTTATTTTATTAACACATAAGTTAGGTTTCGTTTCCTAATTCTTTTAGACAACAAAGTCACGAGTATGGTGTAATCAGTGTTCTAAGGAACCCTGACTTAGTTTCTGTTGCACCACAGTCTGTTTCACCACAGTGTTACTCGAGGTCTTCTGCTGTTTTATTCGCCAGTTGTATTAAGGCTTCAATTACGCCTACAGAAAACAACCTTATGAAGCTGCTCGTGTTGCAGGTGTAAAACCACTTAACTTGTGGTTGCAAGTTCAGTTTTTTCCACCTTGATTATGCATTACTTTACATTATTTATTGAGATACTCAAGTCTCCTTGTCAGCGGTGCTATGCCCACTACCACACCCCAGGACACCTGGTATCAGTCAGCATAAGCACTAACCCATCACCTTCCAGTTGTGGAATCTCCACAGAGACAACCTCCCCCTCAGCGATCTCTAGTCATTCCCTGTGATCCTTACCAGTTCCTGATCCTTGCCCCTCTCCTTCTCGTCCCCTTGCCCGACTCCACGTCTCTCACCTCTTGCTTCACCCCTTCACCACATCTTTGGATCCTCACCTCAACAGCGTTCACCAGTTGACCCGACCCAACCACGTACCCAACCACGAAACCTGCTTTGTCCTCATGAGTCAAATAAAGATCCTGCACTTGAGACCAGCATCCTATGTATTGAATTCTGAGCAGTGTCAAAAAGAGGATCTTAATGTAAATAACAAAATAAATAGTATTTAATTGTGTCTTCCTGTAGATTCAAATTATATTAACGTCTAAAAATATATTTTAAGGAATATTTATCGAGTTTTAAATGTCTTAATATTAGAGGCCCATATTCTGCAAATTATATAAATAACAATAACCTGAACAACACTGTAGTACTGTGGTCTCCATTATCTGCTGTTTGTTTGGCTGACAGATACCAAGACAAGGTCTAACAACTGTGTAATGTCTCCATCTGCTGTTTCTCTTCCAGGTACTGCTATTGCTGATATTTCTCTTGTTCTTCTATCTTTTGCAAAAGAAAGTGTTTAACTGTCACTTTTAGTGTAAACAGTGATTCTCAAAACTGAACATTTGTTTCTGAGCACTAAATGTTTCTCTCTGGCTCTTAATACTGTGACTGAAATATTTTATACCAAAAAATGCAAAACAAAATGATAGAATCACACTTGTTATTCATTTATGGTTCATTCCGTGGCCATGGAATAGAAAATACAATGTGGCGACATTAAGGAAACTGAACAGCTCATTCAGTTATACACCATCACTCTGGTAGGAAATGTTTCTTTTCTGAACCTAATAGTTTGTAAGGCAGTACCATCTATCAGTTACATTGCACTGCATTCAACTTTAAATATACTGAGGTAATGATACAACATTTCAAAAGACAGAAAAAGGGTTTCTGAAGGACATTATACAGGAGTTTGTATTTTCCATCCAACATCTGTGTAGTGTCTCCATCTACTGTCTCTCCTACAGCTACTATAATGATTGTGTTACTTTTTGTTACGTGCACAGATTAAATATTGTTGTCGATTTTTAGAAGATGGATTGTTTACTTCATCATGAACACTGTAAATGACTTTGTGCGATTGTGAGTATGTGTGTGTTTGTGTGGCTACTTGTGTATCCCTGTCCTTCCATATGATATTAATTAGAAAACACACACATCACACACACAGTTTCTGACCCGCTCGTCCCATACGGGGTGGCGGGGTGGATAACATTTACATTATATTTAAAAAAAAAATTATTATTCACGTTTCATTGCCTTGACAGTAGAGCCCCAACTTTAGCAAGATATTAGGCCTGTATGTTTGTTCTATTCTTTACCAGTGTTTCTCCAAGATGAGAATTCAATAAACACCCAAATATGCTTTGCTGCTGAAATATCTCTTTATACGTATTAAAGTTTGGTATAATAATTTTATGCTTTCTCCAGGCTTGCAAAGCACACACACACACACACACACTTTCAGAACTGCTTGTCCCATACAGGGTCGCGGGAAACCAGAGCCTACCCGGCAACACAGGGCGTAAGGCCGGAGGGGGAGGGGACACACCCAGGACGGGATGCCAGTCCATCGCAAAGCACCCCCAGGGGGACTTGAACCCCAGACCTACTGAAGAGCAGGACCTGGTCCAACCCACTGCACCACTGTGCCACCACACCCCCTGCTTGCAAAACATTTAAGGCTTATGCTATTTTTCTGCTTCACTGAAAGACATCAAGACAAATTCGGTATGCTGCGTTCGGATATTGTTCCACAACATTTGCATGTATTCATTTAGCTGACACTTTTCTTCAAAGCAACTTGCAATATTAGGCTACTTACAATTATTTACTGAATTATAAATAATTTTCTGGTGCTATATAGCTATGGGGGGGGAGGTGTGTGGCGGGTTGGGCAAGTGCCCACTACGTGGCAAGCCTGGGGTTCGAGCCCTGCCTGTGGTGCCTTGCGACAGACTGGCATCCCGTCTTGGATGCGTCCCCTCCCCCTTTGGCCTTTCGCCCTGCGTTGCTGGGTAAGGCTCTGGCTCACTTCAACCTTGCTTAGGACAAGCGGTTGTTGACGATGGATGGTTCAGTGGTAGCAGAACTAACCATTACATTCCCAGTCACTACCCTCATACTTTTAGTGAAAATAGCAGCAATGTGTTTTAGAGACAGCGGTTGCCCTTGTGGTATCTTCCTGTAGACAGCTCTCACGTTCAGTGTCTCCATGGAGCTGTCAGCTTTGTCACTATCTGTCATGTTCATAGAGAATCAATAATTCAAGCGTAAGGTGTGAAGTCTTCAGCTAAATACAGTCCTGAGGAAAAAAAAAGATCATGTCTATGTTGGACACATTGTTTAAACATTCATTGTCAATGCCGTTAAAAGTGTGACACTTCTGGTTTAGTAACTGGCGGAGCCTCCTTTTGCAGCAGTGACCTCAACCAAAAGTTTCCTGTAGCTGTTGATCAGTCCTGCACTTGAGTTTGGGCCCCTTCCTCTTTACAAAACTGTTTCAGTTCATTTCTATTTTTAGGGTGTTTTTCAAACATGCAGGGACACAACATTTTAGTTGTGTTAAGGACAGGACTCTAACCCATCACCCCAAAATGCAACATTCTTCTTTTGAGGCCATTCTGTTGTACTTTTACTTGTGTGTTTAGGATCATTCAAAAGACACAATTTCTGTATCACATCACAGTGAGCCATATATTCTCCTGTAGAATTTGTTGGTCCAGTTTGGACTTCACCGTTCTCTCAATGAACTAAGGATGCAAAGTAGCCCTGCATGATGTTCCATCACCATACCAGAAGGCTGGAGTCAGGTTTTGTGCTGATATCAAGTATTTTGTTTATATTGTATATACAAACTGGCTGAAACCACTTGATCGAAACAGGGGCGCACTGAACTGGAGCCTAACCTGGCAACACAAGGCACAAGGCTAGAGGGGGATGGAATACATCCAGGATGAGATGGCAGTCTGTCAAAAGTCACCATGATTGTAAGTATGTAATAATTGTGACCTTAACATTATAAGTCACTTTGGAGAAAAGTGTCAGCTAAATGAATAAATATAAATGTACAAGCAGGACTTGAACTCCCGGCCTCTTCTCAGGGTGCCGCTGTATGGTTTACCCCATTAATAAAATCAATGAGAGCATCAGAAAAGTATTTAAAATACTAGATATAAAAGACATGTGAAACTCAAGCAATATTAAACTTTCTTTGCTCATATAAATGACAGATAAATGAAAAGTGGAAGTAAAAGTCTCAGTTTCATTTGACAGAATATAAAATGACAGTACATCAAACATTAAAAAGTCATAATGTATGAATCCTTTGATTAGGTACTGTATGAAATCTGTGAAACCCTCACCAGCTTTACATTTCTTAAAACACATGTACTCTACTATCAACCAACCAATTTCAACAACCGCTTGTCCTGAGCGGGGTCGTGGTAAGCAGGAGCCTATCTTGGAGACACTGGGTGCAAGGCTGAGGAGGGGGGGCTCACCCTGGGCAGGATGTCAGCCATGTTAGCCCATTGCAGGGCCACAACTATGTACCCAGTCCCACAGCTGGGTGAAGGTACTGGAGCAATGGCAGGGCAAGCAGTTTGTTCAAGGGCACCACAGCCTGAGATAGAACTGCCAACCTTTGGAGCCAAGTTGATTTTTCCTACATATGGTCATAACAAATAATTGTATCCCCTAAACGACCCCCTACATCCCACATCTACATCCCAAACCCACATGGGACTGGTAAAACAAATTACAATCTTTGAAAACAGAGACGTTCAAATAGTTCAATAAAAAAACAAAAGAGGTTTTGTTCAAAGAGGTTCTCAGTAATCGATGCAGGCAGTGGTTTCATGTTACAGGAGGGATCTGATGCTGAATAATAAGCTTATCAAGGGTCTTCGGACTGCAAACAGGCTAAACAAGGAAATCCAGTGTCAGAGTCAGGAGAACAGACATTGGGTCAGAATACGAGTGAGCGGATCAGGGCGGGAGTGGTCTCAGGAGAAGGGAAGAGGAGCTAGGAGTAGGGTACAAGGCAGCAAGTAGGATGACACAGAGCGATTGCATGATCAGCAAACAAGGTTCGGCAACCCTCATCGTTTGCTTCAGCCTTTTAAGCTGTTGAGCCCCAGCTGTATCCGATTACGCCAATGATGTGGGCGTGGCACATGCCCTCCACCTCAGCGCAATGAGGTGCACCTGCAGTTCAACAGAGGATGAACACATAAAAGGAAAGCGCAGAGCAAACACAATTGTGGAACCTTGTCCTGCTTCTTGTCCTGCTTCTTGTCCTGCTTCTTGTCCTGCTTCTTGTCCTGCTTCTTGTCCTGCTTCTTGTCCTGCTTCTTGTCCTGCTTCTTGTCCTGCTTCTTGTCCTGCTTCTTGTCCTGCTTCTTGTCCTGCTTCTTGTCCACGACTTGCTGGTTTGCCACGACTTCTTGTCTGTTTTCTTGGACAATGACTCTCGGATTTGCCCTTCGGATCCTGTTCGCAGATCGGTGACCCTTCCACCTGTTTCCTTGACCATGTCTACTGGATCGCCCCTTGACTCCACTTCCTGTGCTTCCCACTTGGGTCCGTAGCATCTGCGCAGGGGGGACATCATGACAGAAAGTTCTGCCATTAACATGGACCCAGCGGAGCTGATCCAGATACTGTCGGTGTTAGACTCCTGTGCAGCACGCCTGGGAGGGATGGAACAGACTCTCTACAACCTTATCACCTCCTACAACAAAGAGGTAAGCGCGCTGAACAAGCCGGGAACGCTCACGCCGCCCACCGCGACATGCGCAGCCGTTTCTGCAGCACCTGACCTGCCAAACACAACGCTGTCCCAACCACACGTTCTCCACTTGTCTCCCCTGACCCGTTTTGATGGTACCCCTGCCCATTGTGCCAGCTTTATTTTACAGTGCAAGTTTACTTATTTTTTTTTTTCCCCGCGTCTACCATTCGGATCTAAGCCGTATTACTTGTTTTCCCTCCTGACTGGCCAAGCGCTGGATTGGGTCAGTGCCGCTTGGGAGCGCTGTTCCCGGTTCTCCTATAAGGAGTTCAAAACCCACTTACAGGCTGAACGCCTCATGGTCTTGACTCAAGGTGATCGCCTCGCAGCTGACTATGCATTGGAATTTAGAACTCTTGCAGAAAGGATTGGCTCTCCTACTCGCCTGTTTTCGACGCGGGTTATCTCCTTGGCTGTGCAAAGAACTGGCGTTCCGGGGTGAGAAATGGACCCTTGACCAGTTCATTCAAGCTGCCATTACAATGGACAACCTCACCCAAAATAGAGATCATAGTCCACAACACACTTCAAACAGACTACTCCCTCCACGTAAGAGGAGCGACTCTCTTCATCTTAGCCATGGTCACCTCACCACCACTAAGCGGCTGTTCCGCATCCAGAATCGTCTCTGCCTCTACTGTGAGGAATATGGACACCTCCGGATTCAATGCCCTATTCACCCCGAGCCCCAGGTGAGTGGAACCCTCCGGTGCAACCGCCTTACCGTATCCATGGTCATCTCCTGGGGATCACACTCAGTTGAGACCCAAGCTTTGGTGGACTCGGGGCTGCCAGCTGCTTTTTGGACCTAGGGTTTTCAAAAACTCAGTACTTCCCCTATCACCAGTATGACAGTCGGAAGAAAATAATCGCACTGGATGGCCAACCTCTGGGGAGGGCGTACGTGGACACTCAAATGGAGCCCCTCCACTTGTCCATGGGGGGCCTGCCACAAGGAACAGCTGCAGTTCTATCTTATCACAGTCCCTGAGACCCCAGTAATCCTTGGTTTCCTATGGCTCGCCCTACATGACCCTGTCTTTAATTGGAGTACGGGCGACCTGTTGTCATGGGGACCGCAATGTGGGGGAACCTGTCTTTGTATCCCCTGCAGGGCCACATCGGTTGAGGGTGCAGACTCTCTCACACAGGTTCACATACCTCCCGAGTATCATGACCTAGCGAAAGTATTCAGCAAAGAATACACAGTAGTGCTTCCTCCACACCGGCCCTGGGATTTTGCTATTGGCTTCCTCCCTGGGGTAAGGTATACCAGAGCAACAGGCCATGCAGCAATACATCTCTGAAGCCCTTGCGGCAGGGATCATCCGGCCATCCAGTTCCCTTGCTGCTGCTGGGTTCTTTGTCGAGAAGAAGGATGGGGGGTCTCCGGCCCTGCATTGATTATCGGAGGCTTAATTGGATCACCGTGAAATACCCTCACCCATTGCCTTTAACAGCAGCCCTGGAGCTGGTTAACTGAGCGCAGTAGTTCACTAAATTAGACCTACGCAACGCTTACAATCTGATAAGGATACGAAAGGGAGAAAAATAGAAGACCGCCTTTAGCACCACCCTCGGTCATTATGAATATCTTGTCATGCTCTTTGGCCTTGCCAATGCTCCAAGTTTATTCTAGGTCTTCGTGAACCATGTCCTTGGGGATTGATGAGGTCCCTAAACCTTGCACAGCATCCCTGCATCAGCCGTCACTTGACGCACCACCTCCCCCTCCCTTTGCACGTCGAGGATGACCCCTCCTCTGCCGTGCGGGCCTTGCTAGACTCGCATCATCAGGCTGGTGGTCTCCAATACCTGGTTGACTGGGAGGGCTATGGCCCAGAGGAGCGATGCTCGGTACCCGCCAAGGACATCTTGGACCCTGACCTGATTGCTGCATTCCATAGAGACCACCCTGACCAGCCCGTGCCCAGACGCCGGGGTAATGCCCCGGGTTGTCACCGAGCGGTGGGAGCCGCTCGTGGAGGGGAAGTACTGTCACGCTCTCCACCTCAACGCAATGAGGCGCAGCTGCAGTTCATCAGAGGATGAGCACATAAAAGGAAAGTGCAAACACAATCGCAGAACCTTGTTCAGCCTTGCCTCTCACTTGCGCTTCTTGGTATCGATCTCCTGACTTCCCTGTTGCCTCATCCTGCTCCTCGGTTACGACTTCCTGGTTTGCCACGACTTCTCGCCTGTTTTCCTGGACAACAACTCTCGGATTTGCTCTTCGGATCCTGTTCACAGACTGGTGACCCTTTTGCCTGTTTGTTTCCCTGACCATGTCTACTGGATCGCTCCTTGACTCCACTTCATGTGCTTCACACTTGGGTCTGACGCATCTGCCGGGGGAACATCATGACACTACCTTTCAGCTCTACAGCTGTTTAGGTGTGTGTGTGTGTGTGTGTGTGTGTGTGTGTGTGTGTGTGTGTGTGTGTGTGTGTGTGCGCACCCTGTGATGGACTGGCATCCTGTCAAGTGTGTACATTAATTAGCCTTGCTGTGCCTCCAGGATAGGTTCCAGATCCACTTCACCCTGACTTGGACTAGTAGTTAGTAAAAGTTGACTGAATTGCAGGAACTCATTTTGTTTCATTCATAACTTGAAGTTAAACAGCATCTCTCCCCTACAACAGGTTGTGTGGTTTTTTTTGTTTTTTTTTTTTTGGTTTTTTACACTTTGCAGGAGTTACAACTAGTAACAAAAGATTTAAAGGTTAAAAATGTGTTATGTCTCTAATGCTATAGCAAGGTTTTTTAAATTCTTCATAATGGAGAATAAAAAGGAATATTGTACAAAAAATACAAATGGAATAAAATAGAATGCATACTAAGAGAATGAAAACACAAAAAGTTGAAATATATGTAATACTGTATATTAAAAAAAGTACACAAAAGTAATTGAAGCTTTACAGTAGCAGGAAGTCCAGACAGTTTAGATAACTGCTTGAGAAACAACAAAAAGGTTTTTAGCTACCGAATTTGGCAAGTACATTAATTGATTTAACTAATGCTTTTCTCCAAAAGGGCTTACAGTTTAAGGTATTCACAACTGTTTACCAACTTACACAGCTGGGTAGTTTTACTGGAACAACTAAATGCAAGTACCTTGCTCAAGGGTATTATAGCTAGAGGTGAGGATCAAAACACTAACCTTTGGTTCCAATGGCAGTAACTCTAATCACTACGTTACCAGTTGTCCTGGTATGTTGTGTTTTGATTTATTGTTTTTGTATGAATGGTTAAATGTAACCCAACTCTCTGTGCCCACCTTCATCTGTCAGTGGATCACCAACTTCCTGACAGACAGGCAGCAGATAGTGGGGCTGGGAAAATTCTCATCCAATGCTCGCACAATCAGTACTGGCGCCCCCCAGGGATGTGTGCTCTCCCCACTGCTCTTCTCCCTGTACAACAACGACTGCACCGCTAAAGACCCCTCTGTCAAACTCCTGAAGTTCGCAGACGACACCACACTCATCGGCCTCATCCGGAATGGCAACGAGTCTGCTTACAGACAGGAGGTCCAAGAGCTGGCTGTCTGGTGCAGTCATAACAACCTGGAGCTGAACACGCTCAACACAGTGGAGATGATCGTAGACTTCAGGAGAAACACCTCAGCATTATCCCCACTCGCCATCATGAACAGCACTGTGGCAACAGTGGAGTCATTCAGGTTCCTGGGCACCACCATCTCACAGGACCTGAAGTGGGAGCCCCACATAGACTCCATTGTGAAGAAGGCCCAGCAGAGGTTGTACTTCCTTCGCCAGCTGAGGAAGTTCAACCTGCCACAGGAGCTACTGATGCAATTCTACTCCGCAGTCATTGAGTCCGTCCTCTGCACCTCTATAACTGTCTGGTTCGGCTCAGCTACGAAATCGGACATCAGAAGACTGCAGCGGATGGTTCGGACTGCTGGAAGAATCATCGGCACATCCTCCCCAGCTCTTCAAGAACTGCACTAGTCCAGAGTAAGTAAAAGGGCTAGCAGAATCATTCTAGACCCCTCACATCCAGGCCGCTTCCTCTTCGAACCCTTGCCATCTGGCCTGAGCATCAGGACAGCCAGGCATAAGAAAAGTTTCTTTTCTCAGGCCATCTATCTCATGAACACCTAAATCTCTCCCCTAGAGAGTAAACCAGTGCAATACATAATGCTATTTATATTTATAACTTTTTATCACATCATATCTCTTCTCATACTCCCTTGCATTTGTAACTAGTGACTATTTTTGTATATAATATTGGGTACTGTATATTTTTCATCCCTTATTCACATACTCTATCTTCTCATCTATCTTGCCACTGTCATTCTGTCTGTGCTGTGAAAGTTCCTGTCACCAAGACAAATTCCTTGTTTGTGTGAACATACTTGGTAATAAAGCTCGTTCTGATTCTGATGTTTTTTTAAGTTAATTGAAAATGGAGTCAGGGGAGGTTGGTGGCATCGTCTTTGGAGTGGCTGCCTTTGGCTCCGAAGGCTGCTGATTCTATTTCCGGCTGTGGTGCTCTTGAGCAAGCTGCTTGCTCTCTCATTGCTCCAGGACCCTTGCCCAGTTGTGTGACTGGGTACATAGTTGTGTCCCTGCAATGGGCTGGCATCCTTTCCAGGGTATTTCCCCTTAAAAACAAAAGTAATAGTACAGCAAAATGGCTTCAACAGAAGAAATTAACATTTTGGGATGCTGGGTTAAAGTCCTGTCCTTAACGCAACAAAAAAGTTGCATGAAGACACACACACACACACACACACTTTCTGAACCGCTTGTCCCATACGGGGTCACGGGGAGCCGGAGCCTACCCGGCAACACAGGGCGTAAGGGCGGAGGGGGAGGGGACACACCCAGGACGGGACGCCAGTCCGTCGCAAGGCACCCCAAGCGGGACTCAAACCCCAGACCCACTGGAGAGCAGGAGCCGGTCCAACCCACTGCACCCCCTTGTGTGAAGATATGGTTGAAAAACACCCTAAAAAAAGCAATGAGCTGAAACAGTTCTGTGAAGAGGAAGGGACCCAAACTCAAGTGCAGGACTCAACAGCTACAGGAAACTTTTGGTTGAGGTCACTGCTGTAAAAGGAGGCTCCACCAGTTACTAAATCAGACATGTCACACTTTTAACAGCGTTGACAATGAATGTTTAAACAATGTGTCCAACATAGACATGATCTTTTTTTTTTTTCCTCAGGACTGTATTTAGCCAAAGACTTCACACCTTGCACTTGAATTATTTATTCTCTATGAACATGGCAGATAGTGACAAAGCTGACAGCTTCACAGAGACCCTGAACATGTGTGCTGTATACGGGAAGATACCACAAGGGCAACCATTGTCTCTAAAACACATTGCTGCCCATCTCATGTCCACTGAAAATATGAGGAGTGACTGGTAGTGTAATGGTTCGTGCTGCTACCATTGATCCCACAGGTTCAAATCCCATCTGCAGCTGTAGTACCCTTGAGCAAGGTACTCACCCTCAATTGCTGCAGTAAAGTTATCCATCTATATAAAAACACAAAATTATTTACAATTTACTAAATAATTGTAAGTTGCCAACGGGGATCACCTGCGGGAGATTGGGGAGCGACGGTATAAAAGGGCGGTCTGGAGCACATTCAAATGCAGAACCTTGTTCAGCCTAGATCACTGTGAGTGTGCTTCCCGCATTCTTACCTCTCCCGTTCAGCCTGTCCTTAGCCCTGTTTTCCCATCTCCTTTCCCTTCTCTTGCTTGATCTCACATTTCCATGATCTCCTGCCTGATTCACCGATTACGGCTTTCAGTTTGTCCCTTTGATTACGTTTGTGCCTTGGCGACCCTCGTTTTGCCTTGTGACCATGGTTTTTGGATTCCCCTTTTGAAGCCTGACTCTCCGCGCTTGGGTTTGATGGCTTCCTTCCGTTGTGACACCATGACAGTTATTTCCTTGAACCCATGAAAAAATCCTCATATCTTGTTCAGTGTGTTATTCTGTTTATGGCAAAAGTATAACACAATGGCATCAATGACTGCTGTAATTTAGATGATCTGGTCCACACACACACATTTTCAGAACCGCTTGTCCCACACGGGGTCACAGAGCCTACCCGGTAACACAGGATGTAAGACTGGAGGGGGAGGGGACACACCCAGGACGGGACACCAGTCCATCGCAAGGCACCCCAAGCAGGACTCGAACTTCAGACCCACCGGAGAGCAGGACTGTGGTCCAACCCACTGCGCCACTGCACCCCCCCCCCGATTTGGTCCATAGATTGCTAATATAAATAGTACAAGTGAAGTAGTTTTATTTAGTTGTGAACGGACTGGTTACCAGAACTATTTTCAACAATATGAAAAAATATATATTATTATTACTGAGCAGGGACATTTCTTAACTGTGCCTGTGAAAACTTTGATTTCACGTTCTGTGGCAGTTTCAACAGAGCTGACTCGACATGGAAGCAACAGGCAGGAGCATTCGAGCTGTGGTTCGCAAGAAACCAAGTCCGGAGCACCGGGTCGTGCAGAGCTAACAAAGTGAGTCCCAGAATAATCGGTGTGTCTGGCAATGCAACCAGGTAAAACACGAGTTCTTCACGATGGCAAGCCCTGACCGACATGTGCAGCAATTCCGTGTGCGAGTCAATTAACAATATAGGCTGGACGTCGAGACTAATGACCCACAAGCGAACATCGCAAGCCCGCATGGGTATGTCATGTGTACGGGCAAAACTGGTGTCCATTAAACAGCTCATCGCACCGGAATCTAACAGCACGCGTGCCTCCAGTCTGTTCCCTGCCCACTTCAGAGTCAAGGACAGAGTTAATTGCGATTTACATACCTTGGGTTCTAGGTTAGCTTTGGGTTGCGGTGGATGAGCTTGGCAGGTTGCGCAGAAATAGCCGGAGATTCCACAGTAAAAGCATAGGTGGTCGTGGAGGCAGCGTTATCTCTCGTCGGGGTCCAGCCGGCCTTGGCCTATTTGCATTGGTTCAGTAGCTTGCTTGGTGGAGCGGTGTTCCGGCAGAGGTATCCACAGGCGAGGGGTTCTCTCTCTGGGAAGACTGTTAATGGTTATCACTGTGTGTTCACAAAGCGGTCGAAGGACCATTCCTCCCCATGGTAGGCAAGCTCTGCCTGGATCCCGTTCCAGAAGCTGGCTAAGAAGAACTTGGAGTTCCACCCGCTCTGTTCAGCTAGGATCCGGAATTCTAGGGAGTACTTGGCCACCAAACGATTGCCTTGTTGCATCATCGTTAGGCGGTCGCTGGTGGCTCGAGCGGAGAGTGGATGGTTGAACACTGCCTGAAAGTGCCCCTTGAAGGCTTTGTAGGTGGAGGGGGTGCAGGATTTCCACCCGGTCGTGGCCCAGCAGTGTGTAGGGCCTGTGAGGAGAGAAATCAGGTAGGCAATCTTGGTTTCGTCTGCTTAGACTCACGGGGAAGTAGTAAACACAAGCTTGCATTGCATTAGGAAGCCCTGGTAGATGTGCTGCACCTCGTTGTACTTGTCCTGGTTAGCGGGGTAGGGCGTCCCGGTTGGGGGCCCCATCGGTACCGAGTCCAGTAACTTGCATGGCTCTGGTGCCACGGCGGCCGTGGGGAGTCCAGCGGATCAGCCGATCCCGCTGACGTGGAACAGTTGTACCATCTCCTGGAGGGTTTCCTCAATCTGGCATAGGGACTGGTCATGCAAGCTTAGCAGGGTGCCATGCGAGGAGACAGCATGGTGCAGCTGATTGAGCAGTGCTGAGTCCGCATATGAGGCGGAACCTTCTGTCATGTTGAATGTGGTGGATTAGGAGAGCAGATTCAACTGCTGATGCTAATTTACTTTTTTCATATCACACAGAGTTGCACCCAGAGAACAGAGCAGAACAGTCAGCCTTGGAAGATAGGTGAGGAGAACATCTCTCAGTTGGAGGTTCCGTGGCCAGGTGCATTGGAGCGGATGCTTTATACTGTGTCCTTGGAGTTGTCAAGGGAGGGGGTCACGGTGGTCGTGTTGTTGCTGGGTACGCAGTCATCAGGCACGTGGTCGTCAGGGGCAGGAACACCAGTGACAGTACCTCCCCACAGGCAGCGCCTGCTGCCCTAAAATGCGAGGGAAGACGGCCCCTGGAGTAGGGTGCGGTCCGGACACCTTCTGTGGAAATCAGGAATCAGAACAGGGTCAAGAACATCGCATGCGGACACCTAACTCCGTTCCTCTGGACCGTAACCCTCCCAGTCCACCAGGTACTGCAGGACCTCCTGCTGCCAAAGGGGATCCAGGAGCTCCTGGATGGCTTACACCGGGACCCCCTCCATCGCAGGCGGTTTGGCCGGTGGGGTCGGTGCGACCACACCAGGTGCCTGGAAGAGAGAGGACCCGCAGGGCTTGAGGAGGGAAATGTGGAAGGTCGGGTAGACCCGCATGTGCAGGGGCAACCGGAGCCTGTAGGAGATGGGTGTGACCCGGCAAAGAACCTCAAAGGGGCCGATGAAGCAGGGGATGAGCTTCCTGGACAGGAAAAACAACCGCAGATCCTGGGTGGACAGCGACACTCTCTGCCTCGGCTGGAAGGCGAAGGCACATCAGTGGCGGTTCGCCTACAGCTTGTAGTGGTGGACACTCCATCAGAGTTGAGTCTTGACAGCGCGCCACGTCTCACCACTGCCCTGGTGCCAGGCATCGACCACGGAATTGTTGCCCAGAGCGGGACACCATGAAAACAGCAAAACAGCACAGGTTGGTTTCCTAGGATCCATTGGAACTGCGACATACCTGTGGAGGAGTGGGTCAAGGTGTTATGGGCGTATTCGGCCCAAGGTAGATACCAGGTCCAGTGGTGTGAGAACACTGATATAGATACCAG
Source organism: Scleropages formosus (assembly GCF_900964775.1). Lineage (NCBI taxonomy): Eukaryota > Metazoa > Chordata > Actinopteri > Osteoglossiformes > Osteoglossidae > Scleropages > Scleropages formosus. The sequence goes on from NC_041806.1 coordinate 6,960,650, forward strand.
GTTCAGAGTTGAGAACACTGCTATATTGTGGATATATGTTTTAACCTTATTTTATACACAATTTAATTTCCCATTATCTGTGCATACCTTAACAGACAACAGAAGATATTTATGTGCAATTATTTAGTTTCCTTTCGGTTTACAATATGTGTATGAATCAAACTTTTGCTTTCACTTATTTTTTGTTGGCGTTTCAAGGAAAAGAAAAAGTTAATTCATTTTTGCACTCAGCCAGCTAGGTTTTTCGGTTGTTGGATGTATTCCAGTTAGTTTTGGGATACCACTGGGAAAGGAGGCTTCTTTCCCCCATTTTGGGTTTGTATTTTTGGAATAAAACCCTTTTTTTTGCAACAAACTTGCTGTGCAGTACCTAAAATCCTGCCTTTCTGGCCACTTTACTCCACAACTGACGACACCAGATTCAAACCCACTTCGAGACTCCGAGGTGACGAGAGGCATCAGCATTACCTACAGTTTGTGAACAGTTTTCGTATGTCACCCTGTGTCTGTGTTTTCCTAGAACAGTCTAAAGACATGTTTCAGGTAGGTTCATGTATGTATGTCTGGTTACCCTGAAATGGACTGGCAGCCTGTCCAGGCTGGACCCTCCTCAGCCTTTCACTGCTTTTGGGACAGGCTCCAGACAGTTGTCACTGTCAATCATTACTGGTAGTCAGTAAGTGAGTATGTATAGAAGCTTAATAGTGCTGAATGTAACACAACATGGCACAAGATTTCATCATACTGACAATATCAACGAGTCACAATTATGCACTAATCTCAATCAAATATAAAACTGAAGCACTAGAGCCTTTATTATTAGTTGAATTGAACTAAATTGAAGACTTTGTCATTGTACTGTTGTGCAATACAACAAAATGACAGTAGTATTCCCTGAGTTCTTGACAACAATATAAAACACAACACTTAAGTACACACACACACACACACACACACACACACACACATTTCCAGAACCGCTTGTCCCACACGGGGTCGCAGGGAACCGGAGCCTACGCGGCAACGCAGGGCGTAAGGCTGGAGAGGGAGAGGACACACCCAGGATGGGACGCCAGTCCGTCACAAGGCACCCCAAGCAGGACTGGAACCCCAGACCCACTGGAGAGCAAGACTGTGGTCCAACCCACTGTGCCACTGCGCCACCGCACCCCCATAACACTTAAGTATTAAAATCAAAATTGATGCTTTACTCTAAAGTGACTCAAAGCATTGAATAAATGATTTAGTCATTTATGTGTCAAGGGATTCTGAGGAATTTTATTTTTGTTTATATCATAAAGATCTATGAAGCAAATTGCCAGAATGTCTCCATCCAGTGTGTTGTGTACTGTGTCTCTATGTTTGTGAGATGAACTACAGACCATTGTGATGATTTAATGACAGTATAACATCGACAGGAACACACACACTGTCAGAAACTACTTGTCCCAAGCAGGGTCGTGGTGAACTGAAGCCTAACCCGGCAACACAGGGCGCAGGGCTGGAGGGGGACAGGACACGCCCAGGATGGGACGCCAGCCGGTTGCAAGGCACCCCAAGCAGGACTTGAACCCCAGACCCACCAGTGAGCAGGACTCAGCCAAGCCTGCTACACCACCGCACTCCCCTTCATTGACAGACAAGGTAGAAAAAAATGCTTTGTTACAAATATTATGAAATATGTTGAAATATAATGAAATATGAATTTGGTATTGTTATGCATCAAAAGCTTTTATTTTGTTTTTAATTAATTTTTCTCAAGAGTATTACAGCAAGGCTAGTAGTAGGAGCACAACTGAGGAAGCTTAAGGGATGAACGTTAACAGACAACAATAGGATTTCCTGTCAGAAAGCAGTGCGTCTATTAGCTTCATGCAACATGTGTGACAGACTGATAACAAACCTGTGTGTATTTGGTGTTCAGTATGTGTGATGTGTGACGTGTGCAGAAGATGATGCCGCTTTAGATATGTTCCAGTGTTCATTCTGTGGTTCTGATGGTTGCATATTCAGCGCTGATGTTGTCTGTCTTTCTGTTGGACTTTTTTTTGCTTGGACTGTGTGTATCAGACATCTGGACACAAATGAGCAGATGGATCGTTTTGAACAGACATATCACTACAGATACCGTATGTTCATGTACATGTTTTAACAGCGCAGTATTCACTTTAACTGGATGACAGGTGATTGTCTGTAAAACAAAGAAGTCTTTGTCATCTTCTGAACCAAACCTTAGGATTAAACCTCTAGTTTCAGGTTTTGTCATAGAAGTTCACACCCCCTTACCTGGTGTCCTGTTGTAGATCAGTATTATTACTACAGTGACACACACTCCTACACACACAGCCACACCCGATGCAGTTACAGCGACAACTGGAAAGCTGCCATCACCTGCAGAATAAGGACAAATGTCAGAAAGGTCAAGATTATTTTTGGTTCTAATCTAGTAGGAAATGATCGCTGAATTTCTCAATATGTGGAAATTAGACGTATAGTGGCTGTTTTGCACCCCGTTGCCTGATTGTAACCACCTGAATGCAGCTTTGACACGAATTTTAAAATTTTCATTAACAGTCAAGCATGTGTGTAAAAAGTGATAGGAAGTACAGTGAAAATATCATACCAATGCCTTTTGTAGGAGGAGGAATGGTTGTTGCTGCTGTCAAAGTCATGCAGTATATCTTGATGTCTGTTAGAAATGCAGAAAAATAACATCAGCCTTAAATATTTTGCAAGGATGGAGAAAACATGAGATCATTCATTAAACTTTCATATATATATACACACACAGGGGTGGGGGAAAGAGAAACTACTAAAGGATAAAAATATGTTCAGGTGATCATTGACTGCTCATGTTGGAGAAACGTTGGTAAACAACTGAACAAACATACAGGCCTAAGGTTTTCTAACGATATTAGAGGCTAAAATTTCAACATGAGCTTCTAATCTAAAGGCAATCAAAGCTCTATAAATATTTTTTTTAATATAATGCAAATGATACTCACTATTGTATGGAAAGACAGGAGCACAGAGATGAATGTTCCATTGTGAACCCATTATTATCTGTACTCTTAATCTCAGTTCTATACTGTTGTTATTGCTGAGTTTGGTCTGCCCTGCTCTTTTCTAGACAGGTCCTTTACTCTATTTCCTGCTGGAGATGGGCGGTGTAGCTCAGTCAAATCTACTGTCTCTTCTTTTATTATTAATGCATTTACACACTATGGGCAATTTAGTGTAATGAATTCACCTGAACTGCATGTCTTTGGAATGTGGAAAATCAAAGCACGCAGAGGAAACCCACGCAGACACAGGGAGAACGTACAAACTCCACACAGACTGAGCCAGATTTGAATCTACACCAAACAGCTCAGACACTACATGCTGTGCTGAGAAATACTTTTAGTTCTTTTATATTATTTTTATATCTTGTATGAAGCTTTTGTTCAGTCCAGGTTTTTCTTAAAGTACACCGTGTTCATGATGAAGCAAGCAATCCATCTTATTTTGTGTCACTTTGTGGACAGTTGCTGTACATTTAATTTCCATAACAAAATACAATAAATATGAAATACAGTCATGACAGTACCTGTAGAAGAGAGAGTGGATTGAGACACGACGGGGGTGAAGCAGTTTGTCTTGGTATCTGTCAGACAAACAAAGAGTATAAGATGTAAAGTTCTGTGTTACAGTGTTGTTCAGATAAACTCATTTACAGGGCAGCTTTTAATAATTATTTGTTCATTATTAATATACATAATATTAAAGTCTGTACAGTATTAATACACAGAAACACACAATTAGATGCTGCTGCCGTGGTTGTTGAGTTCAAGACAAGAGAGACACATTTCCTACCAGAGTCTTCAGTTTCCTTAATATACCTGCGTTCCCTTTCTTCTTTTATTCCATATCCTAGTAATTAACCAAAAATAATGACCAATTTCTTTTACATTTTGTACAAATAAATGATCAGTATCTCAGTAGATGTTTCATCAGTTGATCTCCAAGGTGATTGACACTTTCATTTTTTTCACAATGTTTTCCTCACTGATAATGAAACAATCAAACACAAGTTTTGTATTTCTTTTACACACACATTTTCAGAACCGCTCGTCCCATACGGGGTCACGGGGAACCGGTGCCAACCCTGCAACACAGGGCGTAAGGCCGGAGGGGGAGGGGACACACCCGGGACGGGACGCCAGTCCGTCGCAAAGGACCCCAAGCGGGACTTGAACCCCAGACCCACCGGAGAGCAGGACTGTGGTCCAACCCACTGCGCCACCGCACCCCCCACTTCTTATACAATATACAGTAATATTTTATTTATTCTTAATATTCTTGAACTATTATGAGCTCTGGTGAGAAACATTTAGTTTTCAGTGACAAACGTTCAGTTTTGACAATGACTTTACGACATGGTGAGATTCACAGAAATACTTACTTTCGCCAACAGATAGCAAAGTAGAAATATCAGTGAAATTGCTGTCATTGTGATACAGTCGACAGGTGTACAGTCCAGTATCTTCAGCGTTCAGGTTATTAATGTGTAGAGAGCAGTCAGACCCCACTGTCAGTCTTCCAGATCTTTGTGTGTCTTTGACCTTCCCGTCAACAACAAGTTCAACTGTTGTAAGTAGATTTGATTTTGAATTCAGTAACCAGAAGACCATGGAGCAGTTCGACATGGTGTGTTTACAAGGTAAAGTGACAGTCTGTCCAACATCACAGTGCTCAGTTAACTGCTCTGCATTTTTCCCTGGCAAAACAGTGGAAATAGTATTACAAACAGCATCTTAATGTTATAAAAGTTTGTAAGCAAACATTTCCTGTCATTAGTACTTTAAAATAAGAGGATTCCACTTCTGCAGACAAATATAAAGATTTTATCATTTCATTTTTTTTACTGAAAATACTGAATTTAAAACTATGAATTTTGGAGTTGTGGAAAGCTTTGTCTTAATGTAAACATTAAATATGTAAAATTAACATTTATTTTGTATTTGTTGGCGCCATCAAGTGAAACCTGACCCATAGGACCACCTGTGTGGTTTTCATGGCAAGGGAGGAACAGAAACAGTTATGAGTGCTATTTTTTATATTTTGGGGGCGATACATAGAACCACCACGCACTCTGGGCACGACTCAAACCCCGTATCCGATAAACAGCAAACTACCGGTCAAACCTGCCGCGTCACCAGATCCCTTCATTTCTCATGCTTACACGTAGAAAAACACAAATATGTCTACACTGGAATATATTAGTCTGCTACTTTCCACAGAAATAGTTAAATGTTTACTCCTATTATTTATTGATAATTTCAGTTTTACTGACATTATTACTGAGTTTGGTGCTTTGACTTAAATTTATGTTTATAACTATATCTATTTATCACATCATATTTCTTACTCACATTCTCTTGCATTTCTATGGAACATACCTGTACATACATATAATGTCTAGTGACTATTTTTGTATATTGTGTACTTTATATTTTTTATATATTTTTTATCCTTTATTCACATATTCTCTCTTCTCATCTGTGTCCTGTTACTGTCATTCTGTCTGTGCTATGGAAGTTTCTGTCACCAAGATAAATTCCTTGTATCTGTGAACATACTTGGCAATAAAGCTCGTTCTGATTCTGAATTGTCATGCAAGTGTTGGCATTCATGTAAATTGTAGCTGTTTTTCACTAATACATATTTTTGTATTTAGACATATGTTCTTGAATTCAGTAACTGGTAAAATGAAACAAAGCTCCATGAGCACGTCAATGACTTATTTTTTGTCTTTTTAACAAAAAGTTAGCAAAATTAATCACATTTTAGGTCTTTAATCGATATCCTCTCTCACCCATGGAGATGTTGAGCAGCAGAAACAACATGAATCTGGTCCATCCGACCGCTGCCATCGCCCTGTTCGCTGCTGTGTCACTTCCTGTTCCTCTCACACACTGTGTGGGGATTTATTCTAAATTCAGACAAGCAACGCATCTCATTGTGCAAACAGAAAAATATACAGAAGTGCTGTCACAACTGAGGTCACCTTCTCTAGAAAGCACCATGAAAGATTCAGGAAGTGTTTCTTGCTGCAGAAAAGAACTAACAGCAACTGAACAGCTGAAAGTTAATCTTAACATCTCAGTTAAACTTATCATTACAGAGTCGTTCTGTTTCCTCACTGTATTCCGTTTTTCTGTCATCTATCTTTTTCTAAATCCATTTTGTGTAAAAGGAAGGTCAGAGTGAAGAAAAAGTGAAAACACAGCTACTTAATTTTTACTGACTTTATTATGGTGTTTCAGTCTCTGCAATCTGTTGGTCTCTGGGTGATGCATGAATACCAGAACAATAAAATACATAAGTGCTGTCACAACTGAGGTCACCTTCTATAAAAAACACCATGAAAAAGTCAGGAAGTGTATTCTGTGTTTCTTATTGCAGTAAAAAAACTCATCACAGAAACTGAACAACTGAAAGACGATCTTAAGAGCTGAAAACGTGAATATTAAGATGTCATACTGTTTTCTCACTATGTTCAGTTTTTTCTATTTTTCTGTAGTGTTCTGTAAACACAAACACACACTTCACTCAGCTGTGAGCTCAGTATAATGAACTTCTCTTTACTGAGTGTTTGTCAGTAACACACAGCAGGATGAACCACCAGGACTGAAAGATTGACTTCCAGTTACACCAGTATGTGTGCATTATGAGTCTGTCCAGGAAACTGAGCTGCTATGAAATGAAGAGAAGAAAAAATCTATTAAAACAGAACTGAAAAGTCAAACGAAATGACTAACATAAATGTCAGGAAATCATCTCTAACACTCATTAACAACAAACTGAGCTGAAAAACCCTCACCAGTCACTCTCTTTGATTTTACTGGGTTGTGGTAAAATTTACACTGTGGAGGTCAGATATAGTGTGTATGCAAGCGGTACTTGATAGGTTTTATGTTATGTTTCTTATTTGCACAATAATAGATAAAATAATGTTTGAATAAAAACTAAGGACCCAAACCCTGCCTCATGCCTGCTGACACCCCAGAGCTAGACACACACACACACACACACATATACATATTCTGTTTCAGTTGTTGAATCATCTTACATCTCTCAGTTGCTGTGATGAGTTCTCCTTTTCCGCAGTAGGAAACACAGAAGAGGCTTTTTGACTCTTTCATGGTTCTTTTTACAGCTACTGACCTCAGCTGTAACAGCACTTCAGTGTCTCACATTGTTGCCACAGTGAGATGCGTTACTTGTTTGAATGTAGAAAATGTGAAGCTATTTGTGCTAAAGCCTTCATTGCATGAGCTCTAACAGCATCCATGAACAAATATATAGAATTTAATCTTTACGGAGATTTATATGTCTTTATTGGACATTCCCAGGGACATCTCAGCCCTGTCTTAAACGTAATGCTTCCTCGGGCACTTGATACATTTATTGCGATAAGATGATGGGACAGAAGGTTACTGGTCTAGTGTTCCTTCATCTGTTCAAATAATTTTTAAACAAAAGATCTGATTTTTGAGGCAAGTTTGAAATGACTGCTGACCATGTTAGAAATGCTCTTGTAATATTGTAGCTCTTCTGTTTTTAGAAAATAGAGCTGTGAACCCAACTTCAATTTAAAATGAACAAATCGTGAAATGTTTTTAGGGCAGTGTGGTGGCACAGTGGGTCTGGCCTATGTCTGCTCTTTGGGGGGGTCTGGGGTTCAAGTCCTACTTGGAGTGCCCTGCGTCAGACTGGCATCCTGTCCTGGATGTGTACCCTCCCCCTCCAGCCTTATGCCCTGTGCTGGCGGGTTACACTCCTGCTTGAGACAAGTGGCTTCAAACAGCATGTGTGAAATGTTTGTATCTTTGAAGATTTGTAACTCAGATGTTTGTAAAGGCATGTGAAATGTATTCAATGGACTTGACAGATGATGTTGTTGTCAGAAGTTACTGTGTGGGTTTGTTGCATTTTATACATTTTGTGTTTTTAATAAAGCTACCCAAGCCTGGCATCCCCAGTGTGCCACAAACTTTAAATGTATAATCCTGCTAGTGAAAATTAACACCTTTATTTTGCCATTTAACCATGAAGGAGACTTCAGGAGTGTGAAGGGAGATGGATTTTTTAACAGAAAAGAGCAGAACTGGGTCACAGCAATATAGAGAGAGAAACGGTATAATGTCATGTCCATGCCCGCACCACAATCGACAACACCTAACACCAATCAAGCACGTGACTGAGCACTCGCCTTTGAAAGACCATCCTCAGTTCATTTGAGACAACTGCCCTCCTGTGCCATATCCTGCTCTTCCTCAGCCTTTGGTTCCTGTATCTGTTTTCTGGCTTTCGACCCTTCACTTCATCCCCTGACCACGTCCTTGGATCCTCGCTCTCACTCTGACCGCCGATCGATCAACTTTTCGCCCATCCCCGACAACGAGAACTTGCCTAACTTCTTGATTCCTGATGAACGATCCTGCACTTGGGTCCAGCCACCCCAGCGTCCTCGGTCCCGTGTGACATACAGAGAAAATGCAAATGCGAACAGACACATCGTACAGTAAAAGGGTACATTTACATTTATTCATATTGCAGGTGCTTTTCGCCAAATTGACATACATCTCAGAGAAAATACAATATGTACATTACATTAAGAGAAAGAGAGACATAGTTCCAGACATGTGATTCTTGAGTAAACCTAGTTTCTTTCCACTTTATGGACCGATATTCATCACCCATGTAGATGCACAAAACTCAGGATAGACTAATCCTGATCACCTTCCTACATTTTTTTTTAAAAGGTACACAAACATTTACATACAATACAGGAGTAGCAGCTATGTAAATGCTTGTCTGGGTATGATTATAAAGTCAGGGTGCATGAACATTTACGCCATACATGAGCTTGTGAGATCATGGGCGAAGTGAGTCCAGAAAAAGTGAGTTTTCAGACCCTTCCTGAATGTAGACAGAGGTTCTGAGTGAGAGGCGGAGGTCATTCCACCACAACGGAGCCAGAACTGAGAACCTCCCTGGGAAAAAGAGAGATGGATTTTCAAAGTGTTATATAAAGAGCAACTGGGGCTCTTTATATGTGTCCTTTGGAACAGATTAACAATGATAAAAGGCAAAGATAAACATGACAATGAGCCAAGTATATAATGGACTGTATAGATAGTGCAGTGTACAGCACACTGACACAAATACACAAGTATTATATTTTGACTTAGACCTGCAGTGCAACACACAGCCTCTCCAATGTCCAAACCACTCACCCCATAGAAGACACTGGGAACTGGAGCCTAACCCAGCAACACAGAGCATAAGGTTGGAAGGGGAGGGGACATACCCAGGACAGGACGCCAGTCCGTCGCAAGGCACCCCAAGCAGTGCTCGAACCCCAAACCTCCCGAAGAGCAGGACCAGGACTAACCCACTGTGCCACCACACCCTGTACATACATCCTCTAAAGGGAACTAAAATTCAGAAAAGATAAACTCGAAACAGTGAGTAATGTTTTAATCCATATAACATCTCCAGCTCTACCTGTTGACAGTAGACGGAACTACAAGTTAGAATATTTACACGTGTCACCTGTCTTTAATTGTATTATTACATTACAGCTATATGTTTATCTGACACTTTTCTCTAAAGCGGCTTACACTGTAAAGTTACTTATCCATTTAAAAAACTGAGTAATTTTACTGGAACAAGAGTAAGTACCCTGTTAACGTTACTATAGCTGAAAGTGGGATTAGATCCCATGACCTTAGGGTCAAAAGGGAGCAGCTATAACCATTACGTTACCAGTTACAACAACAGCAAAATACTTATAATAATATAATGCCAGGGGTATTAGTACCAGTACTGTCTCATTAGTAAATGGAACATGTTGTTTAAATAATTAGTTACTTAAAACATCGAAATGCAACTACGGACCCGCAGGATCTCAATCGACGGTCACGATCTTCTCTGTTTGCCTGTGTCTGGCTTTGTTTTGTCCTGCATTCAAAGCACTCAAACCTTCACAATTAACTCTCGGTGCTGGCAAGTAATCTTCTCATTCTTGCTCTCATTTGGGCCAGTTTTCATATAACGTTTGATAATGCGGTGTGAATGAACACATATCTTAAAGATACCATTTACCAGAGATACATGGGAATTGCTCATGACGTCACGCAGCAGGGCTGTGCCAGGCCGCCATGTTGGTAAAATGTAGTCGTCGTGAGACATGCTGTGCAGTTGACTGCAGTTAATTACAAAAACAAATCCAGCAAAGAGGAAGACTTGTCATTTCACAAGTGAGTATTTCAGTTTCATCTGGATATAAAAAAAAAAGTCTTAAGGGGTCATTTATGTTCCTAGGGTTTTAGTAAACAGAAGAACAAACCAAGTCCAGACAGATTGTTTTTCTCTAAAATTTTTCCAGTCGCTGTCTGCTCAGCTGTGCATTAAATGTGAATCAGCAAACAAATGTTAAAATATTTAAGTAAGCTGATCTCCAGGAAGGATAACAAAGTATTTATTGGCAAAAGTTTTTTTTAATCTTTTATTATTTTTTTATATATTAATGGAATACATTACATCCCCCTTTTTTATTTATTTATACCTAAACATGTAATCACAATCAGCCATTTAAACATTCAACAAAGCATTCTATGAATACACACACACATTTTCAGAACCGCTTGTCCTATACGGGGTCACGGGGAACCGGAGCCTACCCGGTAACACAGGGCATAAGGCCGGAGGAGGCGGGGACACACCCAGAACGGGACGCCAGTCCGTCGCAAGGCACTCTAATCGGGACTTGAACCCCAGACCCACTGGAGAGCAGGACTGTGGTTCAACCCACTGTGTCACCACACACCCTTCTATGAATACATTGATTTTTAACTTCCTGTTAGTAGTTCTGCTGGAGACTGTCCTATGCCATCTAATGGTGTGTTATGGTATTCCAACAATGCCCAAGGTCTACCTGGCAATGTATGAGGTATTAATGGTTCTTTTGCATTACTGTTTACATTTATTCATTTAGCAGACGCTTTTCTCCGAAGCAACTTACAATGGATACTATGTAGTGTTACCAGCCCACACACCTTATTCACCAAGGTGACTTATGCTGCTAGATACACTACTTACAATGGGTCACTCATCCATACATCAGTGGAACACACTCTCTCTGTGTCACTCACATAGGGAAACCTGAACAGCATATTGCTTTAGGTTGGTGCGAGGGGACAGGAGCTGCAGCGATAGCGGTAAGAAGAAAGGAGGGGGAGTCGCTATTTATATTAAAAACAGATGGTGTAACTCTGAACACATAACAGTGAAAGAACGGGTGTGCTGCCCGGACATTAGCAGTGAGTCTTCGCCCATACGTCTCGTCGAACTGCTACCTACGCCGGTGACGGTTAGGACTGAGGAGAACCCGATAGGGCTTCGTGCTACGGGTAACGCGCAAAGTTCCTTGGGCATCGCTGGAGTTTTCACCCGCCCCGAACGCGAGTGGATGGTGGATAAGGTAAACTGCGGTTTTTTTCCCCTTTTGCTTGCAAGAGTGAAGCGACCCATAATTTTAGGTCTCAACACACACAAGCTGCATCCAGGCCTGCAACAACAAGGGTGTTTTTACATATGTTAGAAATACTCCAGAGTACACAGAGAACCGCTTGTCCCATACGGGGTCACGGGGAACCGGAGCCTACCCGGCAACACAGGGCATAAGGCCAGAGGGGGAGGGGACACACCCAGGACGGGACTCCAGTCCATCACAAGGGACCCCAAGCAGGGCTTGAACCCCAGACCCACCGGAGAGCAGAACTGTGGGCCAACCCACCACAGCCTCCTATATTACTCTGGAGTATTTGAGGCATTATTATTGATATTGTATGCAAACAAAAGAAGGTTCTGTAAGAAACTTCTAGTCTGTTGTGTGTCGAAGTGTAGCACCGAGGTTATTCGTTCTTTGTAAGATATTGAGTGTACCGTACGTGTGATGAAGTTTGCGTTTACTTATGTTCGGTTGTTTGCATTCGTTTTCATCTGATCGGATTTTGGGGTTAATAACTTTGAATATTTCTTTGGGTTTTATGGTGTTTGGAGAATTTAATAAATTTGTTTGTTTTGTTATCGAAATACTTGAGTTGGGTTATACATTTAGTTGCAATAGAACCCAGGGCACCACCCTCATAAATAGGTGAAATGGAGGGTGGCGCTACATTTACATTTCACCACGCCCAAGTATGACTCATGAATTTTGTCCAAAATTTTTTTGGTACAATGAGTTTTGCTGCTTTGAACATCACTCCTGATGCGTAACCGATTTCTTCTTTCAATGTCAAGTATGGTTGAATTTCTTTTGGAACAGCACATTTTTCAGCAAGCCATCCATTCATGATATTTCTCAGCATTATCATTTCAGGATCCTTTTCTGTGGCGTTCCTGAACTCTTGTAGTTTCGTCTCTGAGATAGGCAACTGAGGTGTGATCCAGTTTATCGCCAACTCCTCTTCAGCGAGACCTTTTGTATGTTCTTTGAGGTATGCATGACTTAATGCTTTTGTTTGCCTGGCCTGTATGTGACCTTAATGCTATAGTTCTGAAGTATTAGCATCGTCCTCTGTAATCTAGAAGGAGTTTGATGGAATGGTGTTTTGAAAATACTCTCAAGTGATTTATGATCACTTTCTACTTGAACCTGTTTTAGTAGTTTGTTGACATCATAGTACTTTAGTGTTGGTGCATTTGTTGCTAATGTCTTCAGCTTTTGAAAACATTTTTCTTGTTCACTTCCCCAGTTCCACACACACACACACACACACACACACACACATTTTCAGAACCGCTTGTCCACCGGATTCGTTTGGTGTCATTTCCTTTGGGAACAAAAGTGTGAAACCCTCACAATTTTCACATTTCTTATAATCTAATTACACACATCATCCAAACTGCTTGTCCCAGATGGGGTCATGGGGAGCCAGAGCCTAACCCAGCAACACAGGGCATAAGGCCAGAAGGGGAGGGGACACACCCAGGACGGGACGCCAGTCCGTCACAAGGCACCCCAAGCGGGACTCGAACCCCAGACCCACCGGAGAGTAGGACTGCAGTCCAACCCACTGCACCACCGCACCCCCAGACTCCCCAGTTCCATTCAGTGTCATTTTCTTTTCTCAGCAGTGCACTTACTTCTGACAAATTGGGAATGAACTTCACTAGATACTGCAGCAAAACAGGTCGAATTTTTGTATGCAGAGCTTCCAGTTTTCTGTGAGATTCCCTTGGAGATACAAGCTTGATGGTGGTTGTAACTGTGCCATCTTGTTGTCAATTCAATAACAACTTCTGACACCATGTAATGTTTGTTGTTTTGTTTGTTGTGTAATGAGCCATTCGACATGTGGCTGAGTTAATGTGGCATCTTTATTCCATCATTTTGTATGAACACACAATCAGTACCTCCTACTTTGTAATCATGTCTGTCTTGCGTCACTTACATATTGTAACGGTTCTGAAGGGAGTTATACCGGCGTTGTGTAAATAGTTGATATTAATGTTCGTGTGTACATAGTTAGGGGATGCGGTGGCGCAGTGGGTTGGACTGCAGTCCTGCTCTCCGGTGGGTCTGGGGTTCGAGTCCTGCTTGGGGTGCCTTGCGACGGACTGGTGTCCTGTCCTGGGTGTGTCCCCTCCCCCTCTGGCCTTATGCCCTGTGTTACTGGGTAGGCTCTGGTTCTCTGTGACCCTGTATGGGATGAGCGGTTCTGAAAATGTGTGTGTGTACATAGTTGTGTGTGTCTTGTGCTGATTGGCTGTTGTTCTCTTTATGTTCAGTGTTTGAAAGGGGAGTTCCAGGGGTAGCCCCTTAACCTTAACCGTGGGGTGCAATAGGGGGGCTGGGAGTGACCCAGGGGAATTCTCCAGTGTTCTGCACTTTTTGTACTGTCTGAAGTCTCTTTAAGACAGCTGGTAAAAGACATGTACACCTTTAAGGAAGAATATGTTTCTTTTACCCTGAGCTGGTTTCTAGGGGGGGTGCTGCAGTTTTTTCTATATTTTAATAGAATATGTTATGGCTTCTACGCTTGTTGATTATATCATAATAGTAATAATTTCACTGATATTTCTGCTGTTTGTTGGTGAAAGTAAGTATTTCTGTAAATCTCACACACACTGACCCTGCTTATCCCAAGCGGGGTTGCAGCAGACCGGAGCCTAACCCAGCAACACATGGCGTGAGGCTGGAGGGGGAGGGGACACACCCAGGACGGGACACCAGTCCTTCACAAGGCACCCCAAGCAGGACCCAAAACCCCCTGTGTCATAAACAGTCATTGTCAAAACTGAACATTTGTCACTGAAAACTAAATGTTTCTCATTGAGGATCCTAATACTGCAAGAACATTAAGAATATACAAACCCTGTGATTCCTTAAGTGTCACGACTCAGAAGAACAATTTGAATCTGATGACAAGGGACAGACTCCAGCTCCAATCAGCCCCAGGAGCACAACTGATCCCAAATTCCTGACCAGCCCTATAAAAGGGGTGAAGGAATAACATCAGGTTGCGGATTATTAATCAGCATTACATTGTATTCATCCAGAAAAAGGTCCTTGTTTATAATATACCTGTTTTCTTGAAGTCTCAGTCTTCTCTTCCAATCCTGTCCTGTCTGCACCAGTTTTCGTGTCCCTGACCTCGTCCCGTGTTCCAGCACTGTTTCCCTCACTCTCTGTGTTCCTGCTCCACTCCCGTGTGCCTGCGCCACTTATTGTATTGTGTTTGTCGTCTCCCTCATGCACTTTATTTATTAATCCTCACTAAGTACTTTAATTTACACCCTGCGTTGGAATTCTCATTAATCTCATCTGTGGCCGGAAGTGAAATATGTTCGTGTTCAGGTCATGTCCGGGCGTTTCATTACCAGTGAGGAAAACATCGTTATAAAAATGAAAGTGTCAATCAACTGATGAAGCATCTGCTGAGATATCAATCATTCATCTGTACAAAATGTAAAAGAAATCGGTCATTATTTTATGTTAATTACTAGAGTATAGAATAAAATAAGAATGAGAACACAGGTAAATTAAGGAAACTGAAGACTGGTGGGAAATGTGTTTCTCCTGAGCTCAACAACCTACAATTTATAAAGGCAGTGCCGTCCCGGCACAAGGTTGTGTAATCTTGCAACGCCTCGTCTTGCAAATTCAGCGTTTCATCCCTTGCACCCTGTTCCTCGTTCCTGTGTTAACCTGGCTTTTGACCTCTGATTGCTTTCCCTTGTTCTGAGTACTGTCTTGTCCCTGAAACGATGTTTGCACCCAGTCGACCGACGCCTGTCCCTGACCACCACCATTTCGTCTACCTCTGGGGGTTTGTTGGATCCGGGATGACCTCACCCGCGCTTGGGTCCAAACCACCTACCTCCTGCCTCCCGTCTCTGTCTGTGACAACAACTCATGAAAGAATTGAAAGCAAATTATTAAAACCCACCCTGTAAATTAGATTATCTGAACAACACTATAATACAGAACTTTATATCTTCTCCTCTTTCTTTGACTCACAGATACCAAGACAAAGTCCACCACCCCTGTCATGATTCCATCCATCCACTCTCTCCTACAGGTACTGTAATGACTGTATTATATTTGTACATTGATTAAATATCGTTGTCCACGAAGTCACACTGTCACGATGAATGCCAAAAGCAAGAGTTTATTGGATGCAGCAACCAGGAAACTCATGCAGGATGGAGCAGTGCTGAGGTAGGTAAGTCCTGAGTTCTGTTGGTGGGACAGACCGAGTGGTGGTCAAGGTCCGAGGCAAGGGTAGAGTCAGTTCTCTGAGGAAGAGCAGGTGTCAGGTTCAAATTGTCATTCAAATCAGAGTCGAGGGACTGAGCCAAGGTTGGGCACATGGTTTACTCAGAGGTTTGGAAACTTGAAAAGATCACAAGGGAGACGTGTGTTCTCTGAGAGACTCTACAATCTTTCTACAGTGGAGAATTCTTTTTGATAAGTGGTGTGCTGCAGGCAAACTTAATGATCTTCATATTTGTCTGTGATTTATGTTCTTTGTTCTGTTTGTGTAACATTGTGAAGAGTAATATGTGCAATCTCGTTTTGTAATGCTAAGTTTGTTTAATCAAAGGACTGTTACACACCTGTGGCTGATCAAGGAACGGGAGTGTAACGGGCCGCTCTGGACGCAACGGATTGCGGAACCTCCGTTCAGCCTACTGCGACTGTTGGGTTCAAGCCTGTTCTCATCTCCCCGGTGTTCTAACTCATAGCTTGTTTCCCAACTACGTCTTTTGGATCTTCCCTGTAACCATGTTTGCTCCTCTGTGACCCGTTGCATGTTTTTGGACCACAAGATTTAACCTGCCCCTTTGAATAAACACTTGAGCACATGCAATTGGGACTGTCGTCTCTCTCCGTGGGGAAACCATGCAAGGACTGAAAACAAATAAGAAAAAAAATCTATAATTTCAATAAAGAGAAACTAGAGAACACAGAATTATTTGCTGCATGGAAGCAAGATGTAAAATAAACTATATATTGTAATGCCACCTGTTCCTAATGCTTTTCAGGTCATTGTGCTCTGATAGACGCAGTATTCCTGCAGAAAGAAAAATATGTTGCTACTTTGATACAGGATTATTTCATTTTAAAAAAAGTTTGCCTTGTCATTTTTTCTTGCTTAAAATGTTTCTGTAAACCTGAGCCGATGAAAGTAATGTTGCATTTCTATCTATTTCTTAACTGTGCCTGTGCAAACTTTGAAATATAAACATCAGAAAAACTTCTGTGTACAAGTCTCTATAAAATATATAATGTTCAAAGTATTCAAACTCACTCTGTGTTTGTGAGGTGAGCTCCAGACCATTGTGATGAATTAATAACAGTATAACATCAACAGACAGACACACACACACACACACACACACATTGTCTGAACCGCTTGTCCCATTCGGGGTCGCGAGGAGCTGGAGCCTAACCCAGCAACACAGGGTGTAAGGCTGGAGGGGGAGGGGGCACACCCAGGATGGGACGCCAGTATGTTGCAAGGCACCCCAAGCAGGACTTGAACCCCAGACCCACCAGAGAGCAGGACCCGGTCCAACCCGCTGCACCCCTCCCCCCCTCCAACAACGAAGTAGAGAAAATACTTTTTGTTAGAAATATTATGAAATATGTTGCAGCAGTATAAAACAGGACTTTGGTATTGTCATGCATAAAAATATTTTATTTTCTCTTTTAATTCATTTTTTTCTCAAGATTATTACAGCAGGGATAGTAGTAGTAGCACAGCTGAGGAAACTTAAGGGATGAAAATTAACAGGCAACAGTAGGATTTCCTGTCAGCGAGCAGTGTGTCTGGTAGCTTCATGTGACATGTGGGACAGACTGATAACAAATCTCTGTGTATTTGGGGTTCAGTATGTGTGATGTGTGACGTGCGCAGAAGATGATGCCACTTTAGACGTTCCAGTGTTCATTGTGTGGTTGCGATGGCTGCGTATTCAGCACTGATGTTATCTGTCTTTCCGTTGGATTCTTTCTGCCCGAACTTTTTGAGGTCGACCACAACGTCCATCAGACACCTAAACACAAACGAACAGATAAATCACTATGTAAATGTTTAAATAGATCTTTTAACAGCACAGTATTTTACTCACTTTGTCTTGCTTAGATGACAGATGATTATCTGCAAAACAGAGCAAAACATATTTGTCATATATGGAGCCAAACCTTTGGATTAGACTTCTGGTGTCAGGTTTTGTCACAGAGGTTCACACCCCCTTACCTGGTGTCTTCTTGTAGATCAGTATTATTACTATAGTGACACACACTCCTACACACACAGCCACACACGATGAGGCTACAGCAACTACTGGAAAGTCTCCATCTCCTGAAGAATTAGGACAAGTGTCAAAAAAGTCCTCAGATAGTAAATAAAAATGGATATAAAAACACACAGACACTGCCAGAATTTATAAATGCTGTAACAACCCACATTTCTGAAGTGTGTCACATTTGAGCAGGAACAGATGTTTACTGCAAATAGTTGTGGTTTTGGGAAAATGTAGGAAAGATGTAAACTTGTTGTCAATGGAAATTGACAGGGATTATTATTTCATTATAAGGGGGTGAGTGCCTGTTGGAAGTCTGGCTTATTATGGTGTGGGTCTTTGAGGAAAAGGGGTCATCAGACTAAGAGCGTTATGTCAAGTTTCAAGTTTCAAGTTTTATTGTCATAGGTACAAGTACCGTGTGCAAGTATCACGAAATTCTTCTTGAATGCTTCTCCACAGACTATGAAAAAAAAAAAGTAATACTCCACAAGACAAAACAATAACAATAAGTAATGAAAATAAAAATAACAAATAACAGTAACAATAATAAAAATAACTAACAATCGACAGCCAGAAAACTTAAAACAGAGAATGCTTAAAGTGACAGTGTAATGTGCCAATGTGCTTGGAGGGAAGAGTCCAACTCTAGCTGCAAAAGGTGGCACATTGGTTAATGTTGTATATTCTTACAGCAGTGGGGTAAAAGCTGTTCCTGTACCTAGCACTGTGGGTTAGAATAGATCCGAGCTGCTTTCCAGATGGCAGAAAAGAGAAAAGTGCCCCTGCGGGGTGACTATGATCTTTCATGATGCGCATCGTCTTTCTGAGGCAGCGTGTGGTGTAGGTGTCCTGGACTGCTGGTAGCTGTGTGCTGATGATTTCCTGAGCTGTTTTGATCACCATCTGTAGGGCTTTCTTGTCCTGTATGGAGCAGCTGCCCCACCAGGACGTAATACGCCCTGTGAGGACGGACTCCACAGGACACTGTAGAAAGTGGTGAGGACTGTAGTGGACGTCCTGGCTTTCTTCAGGCACCTGAGGAAGTGGAGGCGTTGATGGGCTTTTTTGATGGTTGATGCTGTGTGCTCAGTCCATGTGAGTTTGGCAGTGAGGGTGACCCCGAGGAATCTGAAGCTGTTGACCCTTTCTACAATGTCTCCTCCAATGTAGATGGGTGCAACAACCGTATCCTGTTTCTTTTAAGTCAGCCACCAGCTCCTTAGTTTTACTGACATTGAGAGACAGATTGTTGTCCTGGCACCAGTCTACCAGGATCCTTACCTCCTCTCTGTAGTCCATCTCATCATCGTTGGCGATGGTATCGTCAGCAAACTTTATGATGGTGTTCAAGCTGTGACTGACCACACAGTCATGTGTGAACAAGGAATACAGCACTGGGCTCAGGACACTTCCCTGCGGAGTGCCAGTTTTGAGGGTCAGTGTGGAGGAGGTATTTCTGCCAATCCGCATATGCTGGGGTCTGTTGGTGAAGAAATCCAGCATCCAGTTGCACGATGTGGCACTCAGTCCCAGACCTAGTAGTTTGTGGATCAATTTGGTCGGGATGACAGTGTTAAATGACGAGTTACAGTCTAGTCCACAAATAATAGCCTTGCATAGCAGTTTTTAATGTCCAGCTGAACCAGAGTGGTGTGGTGTGATATTGCATCTTCACTGGATCTGCTGTGGCGGTAGGCAAACTGCAGTGGGTCTAAAGTGTCTGGGATGGTGTCCTTAATGTGGTCCCAGCACCAGCCTCTCAAAGCATTTAATTGCAATCGGGGTCAGTGCCACTGGACAATAGTCATTAAGGTAGGTCACTTTATTTTTCTGAGGGACGGGGATAATGGTGATGTCTTTGAAAGAGGTGGGCACAGTTGAGCTTTGCAAGGAGGCGTTAAATATATCCGTGAAGACAGTGGCCAGTTGCTCACTACATGTTTTTAAAACCTGCCCTGAAATTCCAGAAGGAAGCAAACCAGGACTGGAGGACTGCGGTGTCTCTTTGGGAGGCTCCACATCGAAGAGCTTCCGGGACACCCTTTCATTCTATATTCCCTCGATCGGCAGCAGGTGGAGGAGGGCGTAACAACAATGGGTTACAAAGTGGTTATTATACTGTATGCCTGATTTACATATAATGAGAAATTCAGTGGTTAATTCCAGCGATGAGTCAGACTCAAACCAATAACTGTACTTTAGCTTTAAATGTGAAATTAGAAGCGACAAAATCCAAAACATCTGTAAGGCCTCCATCCACTGCCTCTCCTACAGTCACTGCACACTCACACTATCCAAAACCACTAATCCCCAGTGGAGTCCCGGTGAATTGGAGCCTATCCTGGCTACGCAGGATGCAAGACTGGAGGGTGGGGGGGGACACCCAGGACAGGACGCCAGTCCCCCCACAAGGCATCCCACGCGGGACTCGAATTGCAGACCCACCACAGAGTAGGACCCGGCCAAGCCCGCTACGCCACCATGTCCACCCTAGCTAAAAACAGTTTATTTAAATGTTTTCGATGTTTAGTGTTGAACAATGTTGTAACACAAACTCAGAGGTAGAGCTGAGAATGGATCAAAGTGCCGAGTTTTAATGACAGAGGGTAGATCAAGATCACTGTCACTGGGCGGTAACAGGTCAGGACCACAGAAATGTTTGATAGTCCAGTCTGGGTCGAGGTTGGGTACATGCAGGTTTGAAGCCTGGATAGGGATCTTGGGATCTGACTTAAGTCATGGTTTTGAGACAAACAGGGTCGAAGCCGAGATTGGAAGTTCAAAGTCTGTTAATCCATAGTCGGGGACAAAATGGTTGAGGCTGAGGAGAAGTTCTCTGGCGCGGCACAAAACCATCGAGAAGAAGGCGGGGTCGATACCTAGGTCTTTGAAATTATAGCCAACACAAAGCGTGGAGTAAAGTGTTTATGCTCTGGTGAGATTCCGCACCTTCCCAGTGGTAGATACTGTGACACCGCAGAGCGAGAGAAAGAGAGCAGCACCATGGAGAGCTCCCAGGCACCAGCCCCAACAGCACCGAGAGCTGCTTTGTACCCACACAGCTGCAGGACATCGGCTCATCATTGCTGAGGAGACAAGGAGCACCTGTGTTGACCAAAGCGGTTGATGTTGTTGAGTTATACTCTTCTGCTTTTCTGTTTACCAAAGAAACCTGCAGAATGAGTGAAAGCAGCAGAGCTGCTGTTGGGTGCAATACTGTTCTAATCGGCTGACAATTAAGATGATCCCAGATCCTTCCTCTTTTTTTTACTTTCATGAGTTGAAGAGTGGGGACAAAGCTGGAATGGTGACTCTCGCATTGCGTAGTTTGTCATGTTTCTGTTTGGAGGAGGAGAATTTCAAGTGACTGCTTGTGAATTTTGTTTGAAGGAGCTGATTAAACTTTCAGTTGTATCTACGGAGCTTGTTTTGTCTCTCCCTCTGTTGCTGTGTTTGTGTGTAAAGGATTACAGAAAACTGTCTTTATTCAGAGAATCTGGTAGCTTGAAGCCAATGCTTCCCGAGATCTATGTAGACTGGATTCAATCTGTCTACAAAGCTTCAAGCACAGAGGGAAATGGTCGAGGTCCCAGGCTCCCTTTGTGCTGCAATCATTCAGTAAGCAGTTGTCTGTTGGCATGCAACTCTTGGGTCTTATAAATCAACACATCTACTGTCATTCCTTAATGCACTGCAAAATTGGTTGCTTTAACACAGGATCCCAGATAACCTTAATATTGTCTTTGGGGACAATGTAAGCCTCCACCGTGCATCAGCTGTCAGAATGGCTCACCACACACACACACACACACAAACACACCTTGTCTGAAACCACTTGTCCCAAATGGGGTCGTGACGAACCGGAGCGTAACTCGGCAACACAGGGCGCAAGACTGGAGGGGGTGGGGACACACCCGGGATGAGACGGCTATGCTCAAGTCCAGGTTGTTGTCCTCCTTCCATATACTCCATTCTTCAGTTTTTTCTTTCAGTTTCCTTAATATACCTGCATTCTGTCTTGTTTTATTCCATACCTTAGTAATTAACAAAAAAATTACAGCATTTCTTACATTTTGTACAGATAAATTAACTCAGTAGATTTTTGATCAGTTGATCTCCAATTTGATCCACACTCATTTTTCTAACAATTTCCTCACCGGCAACAAAATGATGAAACACGTGTTTTGTTTCGTTTTTGTGTGTACAGTAATATTTTATATATTGTTAATATTGTTGCAGTATTTCGATCCCTGGTGAGAAACATTGAGTTTTCAGAGACAAACGTTCAGTTTTGACAATGACTGTTTACAGCACAGTGATTTTCGCAGAAATATTTACTTTCACCAACAAAGAAACATCAGTTGCATCATAGTTAGTGTACAGTCAACAGGTATACAGTCCAGTATCTTTAGTGTTCAAGTTCTCAATGTATAGAGAGCAGTCAGACCCCACTGTCAACCTTCCAGATCTCTGTGTGTCTTTGAACTTCCCGTGAGCAACTAGTTCAATGGCTAGAGATGGATTTGAATTTGAATCCAATACCCAGACGAACATGGAGCAGTGGGACATGGTGCGTTTACAGGATGAAATGACAGTGTGTCCAACATAACAGCGCACGGTGGACTCCTAAACTTTTCCTGATTAAAACAATGGAAATAGAGTGGAACTGCGTGACCGAGTTCCCTCTGTTGTCAACATCAGCTGCACTTTTTATTTGGTGCTTTTAAGCAGCTGGATGGCAGGGAGCAGAAGCCAACAGTGTGGATCATTTACCTGCACTAAAGAGAAGCGCTTCAGCACCACATCCTGACAACAGGACAGTATGTATCGGCAAGGATTGCCAGAGCATTTAAAGTAACCCTTTGGGCCACGAGTGAGTGGTTTGGTGTTTCTGTGCTTAATGACTATTGGTAGTGTACTGTGCTGTGTTTCAATGTTGTGCATGTATGGATTTGTTGTGGATGTGCGATGTGGATGAAACTGCCAAATGTAAATAGTTGCACTATGGGGAATAATGTGAACTGTGGGTGTGTAACCACTGCGGGCACTTCTGGGGGAAATTATGGGGTGACTGTGTCTGCCAGTGTGTGAAGAAGAGAAGAACCTGGGGGCACTAAGCAGACTGGGAAGGCTGGCTTGAGCCACAGGTCCTGAAAGAAAGAAGGTTCTTGGACCAAGAGCATTATTTCCCTGGTGCTGGTGTTCAAATAAATCGTTCGTGATAAACGCTGTTTCTGTGTCCTTCTTCGCCTCATCCAAACCCCTGGCGCTGCGTGCCACAATATTCATATAGAGATATTGTTGAGCTTCCCAGACATGTCATGGGCCTAATTCAACAAAACACAGATGAAGGGAAGTGCCCACTTGACAACCTCAGTGAAATACTCATATCGGTTGTTAAGCCTCTTGGTCTCTCACACACACACACACACTCTTTCTGAGATCACTTCTCTCAAGCAGTGTTGCGGCAACCCGCAGCCTAACCTGGCAACACATGGCGCAGGGCTGGAGGGGGAGGGGACACACCCAGAACGGGACGCCAGTCCGTTGCAAGGCACCCCAAGTGGGACTCGAACCCCAGACACACCAGAGAGCAGGACCTGGCAAAGCCCACTGTGTCGTCGTGCCCCCCACTTCATCACTGTGCCCCCCACTTCTTGATCTCAAGTCATGGAAACATGTTGGCTACATTGGATGTTGTTCTCTGTGGCTTCATAGTGTTGATTGGACTAGGTCTTTATAATATATGCATGGGGTATAACATCTTGTCTTGTGCATCTTGAATGTAACGAAGCATCTAGGATAAACACTGGTCAAGACTAGAACAAACACAGAGGACTAATATTTTGCTCCATATGGGGTTCTAATGTCAAGGCAACAAAACCTTAAATATTTTTTACAATATAATATAGATGTGAGGGGCGCGGTAGTGCAGTGGGTTGGACCGGGTCCTGCTCTCCAGTGGGTCTGGGGTTCAAGTCCTGCTTGAGGTGCCTTGTGATGGACTGGCGTCCCGTCCTGGGTGTGTCCCCTCCCCCTCTGGCCTTACGCCCTGTGTTGCCGGGTAGGCTCCAGTTCCCCGCGACCCCATATGGGACGAGCAGTTCAGAAAATGTGTGTGTGTATATAATATAGATGTTACTGAATTATGCCAAAGGACAGGAATACACAGGGTAGGCACAGAAACACACACAAAGCGATTTACACACCATGGGCAATTTAGCATAATCATTATACCTAAACTGCATGTTTTTTGATTGTGGAAGGAAACCAGAGCCCCTGCAGGAATCCAATCCAGACAGAGGGAGTGCTTGCAAACTCCACACAGACTGAGCCAGATTTCAATTTACACCCAAACAGTTCATGCGTTACTCGCTGTGCCACCGTGCCGAGAAATAATTTCAGTTCTCTTATGTTTTTATATCCTGTGAGTTTCTGTTCTGTCCAGGTTTCTGTTAAATTAGTGTTCATGAAGTAAACAGTCCATCTTTTTTGGTGCCACTTTATTGACAGCAATATTTAATCTGTGTACATAACAAAAAGTAACACAATCATTATAGTAGCTGTAGGAGAGACAGTAGATGGAGACACTACACAGATGCTGGACTGAAAATTGAAACTCCTCTATAATAATATCCTTCAGAAACTTTTTCTGTCTTCTGAAATGTTGTATCATTATAACATTGTATCAATATATAAATGTAAGACGCTGAGGCAGCTGGGGAAGGGAGCGGAGATGGGGACAAGGCAGCCACAGCTGGGGCTAATTACTGCCACTTTTTCTTCCCCCGGGCTCGACAGTGAGGGGCAGAGATAGAGGAGGAGATCATGAGTGAGAAAACAAGCACAACCCTGACCTTGAGCTTGTGGATGACGCCACTGAGTCGAATCCTCTTTCTACCCATTCCTGGTCCCCCCCCTTTCCCCCCCTTGCCTCCTCCCTGACGAAGGAATAAATGAAACACTCATGTCTTACATTGCAATGACCCTTTTCTGCTCTATTCTGCAAAAAAAAAAAAAAAAAATCCCTCTCTCTTCATTATCCTGAAGTCTCCTTCATGTTGAAATGGCAAAATAAAGGTGTTCATTTTCACTGCCAGGATTACACATTTCAAATATTGTGCCACACTGGGCATGGCAGCCTATAGTTTTATTAAAAAGACAAAACATATGAAATGTAACAAACCCAAAACAGTAACTTCTGACAACAACTTCATTAAGGAAGTACTTCAGGGTGGTATGGTGGCACGATGAGTAGTGCTGCTGTCTCACAGCACCTGGGTAGTGCAAGAAGGTGAGGGTTTGATCCCTCTTCAGTCTGTGTAGAGTCTGCATGTTCTCCCCATCTCTGTGTGAGTTTTCTCTGGGTGCCCTGGTTTCCTCCCAAAGATATGCTGTTCAGGTTCCCCTATAGTGTGTGAGTGACAGAGAGTGTGTGTTCCAATGATGCATGCATGAGTGACCCATTGTAAGCAGTGCATCTAGCAGTGTAAGTGACCTTTGGTGGATAAGGTGTGTGGGCTGAAAACACTACATAGAGTTCATTGGAAGCTGCTTTGGAGAAAAGCATCTGCTAAATAAGCAATTGTGAATTAAGTATGTTTGACCTGGTTTTACAAACACCCGATTTACAAACTTTCAAAGCTGCAGACATTTCACAGTTTCTTTATATTAAATATAAGTTGGTTTCACTGCTTTATTTTCTAAAAATAGAAGAGCGGCACAAGGCTGCAAGAGCATTCCCAACAAGGCAGCAATCATTTCAAACTTGTCTCAAATATCAGACTTTTTATTTATTTATTTATTTATTTATTTATTTGACTTGGTGAATGAACACTCTTCCATTCAGCATCTTCCCCATTATATTACAAGAATAAATTTATCAAGTACCTTGGGCAGCATTACATCAAAAACACAGCAGAGATGTCCCCCAGAATGTCCTATAAAGACATATAAAACTCTGGAAAGATCAAATTCTACATTTTTGTTCCTGGATGCTGAAAGAGCTCATACAGTGAAGGCTTTAGCACAAATATCTTCACATTATCTACATTCAAACAAGTAACACATTTCCCTGTGGCAACAATGTGAGACACTGAAGTGCTGTTACAGATGAGGTCAGTAGCTGTAAAAAGAACCATGAAAGAGTCAAAAAGTCTCTTCTGTGTTTCGTACTGCAGAAAAGGAGAACTCATCACAGCAATTGAGAAATGTAAGATAATTTCAACATCTGAAACAGAATGTAGTGTGTCGTGTGTGTATGTGTGTCTGTGTGTATGTGGTTCAGAGGAGTTACCAAGCATGAGGCTGGGTTTGAGATTAAGGTCCTTTATCCTTCTTATCCTTGCATCTATTATTGTGCAAAAAATACAAAACACAAAACATATCTCAAGCAATGCTTACATGCACACCAGATCAAAACTCCATAGTGTGAATTTTACCACAACCCAGTAAAACCAAAGAGAGTGACTGATGAGGGTTTTTGAGTTCACTTTGTTGGTAATGAATGTTGGAGATGTATTCCTGAAATTGAATTTTACTATATTTTACTTTTCAGCTCTGATTTAGTAGCATTTTTCATCATTTCACTTCGGAACAGCTCAATTTCCTTGACAGAGTCATAATTCACACAGACTGGTGTAACTGGAAGTCAATCTTTCAATCCTGGTGGTTCATCCTGCTGCGAACACAGTGTGCAGTCAGGAGTGTGTGACTGTTACTCACAAACACTCAGTAAAGAGGAGTTCATTATACTGAGCTCACTGTTGAGTGAAAGGTGTGTTTGTGTTCACAGTGCTGAGAAGTATTTAAAATATTTATTCATGATTCTTTTGATTCACAGGCCAAACCATCATGATGCATGATGATCATCACATCTCATTCCTGACAGACCTTCAGTTTAGGGCCTGAACTCGGAAGACTTGTAAATATATCACTGGATTATTCATCAACTGATATTCATGCATCACCCAGAGATTAACAGATTGAAGAGACTGAAACACCATAATAAAGTCAGTAAAAATGAAGTAGTAGTTGTGATTTGTACTTTCTGTTCTGTCTGAACGGGGGTGTGGTGGTGCGGTGGGTTGAACTGCAGTCCTGCTCTCCGGTGGGTCTGGGGTTCGAGTCCCGCTTGGGATGCCTTGCGATAGACTGGCGTCCCGTCCTGGGTGTGTCCCCTCCCCCTCCGGCCTTACGCCCTGTGTTGCTGGGTAGGCTCTGGTTCCCCCGTGACCCCGTATGGGACAAGCGGTTCTGAAAATGTGTGTGTGTTCTGTCTGACCTTCCTTTTACACAAAATTGATGTAGAAACAGATAGCAGATTACAGAAAAATTTAATACAGTGAGGAAACAGAATGACTCTTTGATGTTAAGTTTATTTCAGATGTTAAGATGAACTTTCAGTTGTTCAGTTGCCATTAAGAGTTCTTTTCTGCAGCAAGAAACACTTCCTGACTTTCATGGTGGTTTTTACAGAAAGTGACCTCAGTTGCGACAGCACTTCTGTATATTTTGCTGTTCCCATAATGAGATGTGTTGCTTCTCTGAATTTAGAATAAAACCCCACACAGCGTGTGAGAGGAACAGGAGGTGACCAAGCAGTGAACAGGATGATGGCAGCGGTCGGATGGACTGGATTCATGCTGTTTCTTCTGCTCAACATCTCTATGGGTGAGAGAGGATATTGATAAAAGACCTAAAATATGTTATTATTACAGTTAACTGACACCTTTGTTACAATGTTTGTATTCTGGGTCAGTACCTCCATCAAGGGAAGTACAGCAGGTGAGGGGATTCAAACCCATATCCATTGATTATAAGACAACAGGTCTGACCACTAAACAATCTGCTACCACTGTTATCATTTACTTTACACAGACAGAAAATCTGATAAAGTTTGCAGCAGCACTTATGTACACAATAGGTATTAATTATGTAATTTACCATTAATTTTGCTAAATTTTTAGTTTACCCAAAATTTTGAACAATTTTTATGTGTGTGTGTAAGTCAAAGCACCAAGCTCAACACTGATGCAGTCAATAAAACTGAAATGACAAATTAATAATAGGAGTAAACATTTTACAATTCCTGTGGAAAGTGGCAGAATTATACATTCATAATGCATAAGTATAGAATATAAATGAGTTTTATATATTTAACATAGTCATTAAAAAAGGATTTCCACAAAACTAAAATTCACAGTATCAAATTCAGTCTTATCAGTTAAACACAAAAAGATAAAATCTTTATATGTGTCTGCAAAAGTGGAATCTTCTTATTTGTAAAAGCTGGTGACAGGAAATGTTTCCCAAAAAGCTTTAATAACATTAAGATGCTGTTTGTAATAATATTTCCATTGTTTCTGCCAGGAAAAGACACAGAGTGGTTCACTGTGAGCTGTGATGTTGGACAGGCCGTCGCTTTATCCTGTAAACACACCGTGTCCGACTGCTCCATGGTCTCCTGGTTATTGGATTTCACTGAACTAGTTGCTCGCAGGAAAGTAAAAGACAAACAGAAATCTGGACGACTGACATTGGGGTCTGACTGCTCTCTACACATTAATAACCTGAACACTGAAGATACTGGACTGTACTTCTGTCGCCTGTATCACAATAACAAGGATTTCACTGATATTTCTGTTTCTCTGTCTGTTGGCAAAAGTAAGTATTTCTGTGAATCTCACTGTGTCGTAAACAGTTATGAAAACTGAAGGTTTGTCACTGAAAACTAAATGTTTCTCACCGGGGATCAAAATACTGCAAGAACATTAAAAATACATAAAGCATTGTATATTTTATAAGAAATACAAAACAGAACTTGTGTTCGATCGTTTCATTACATGACGAAAACATGGTGATAAATTATGTCGATCAACTTGGAAATCATCTGCTGAGATATCGGTGATTTATCGGTTCAAAATGTAAGAAATGCGGTAATTTTATGTTAACTACTATGTAATAAAATAAGAAAGAGAACACAATTAAATTAAGGAAACTGTAACACGGAACTTTACATTTTGTATGTTTGTCTGACAGAAACCAAGACAAACTGCTTCACCCCTGTAGTGTCTCCATCCACTGTCTCTCCTACAGGTACTGTAATTATATTTGTTATGTACATAATTAATCTCTCCTACCATAACATTTAATCTGTTTTGATGAAGCAAACAGTGTATAATTTGTCATTTTCAAAACGTTTCTCAGTGAAAACTGTTTCTCACTAGGAACTGCAAGAACATTAATGTAAATGTTACTGTATATAAGTACAAAACATGTGTTTCATCGTTTCATTGCCAGTGGGGAAAACATCATTCGATAATTACTGTAAACTGATCGAACATCTACAGAGTTACCGGTCATTTATCTGTACAAAAAATTGGTAATTTTTCCCGGTTAATAACTAGGGTATGGAATCAAACAAGAAACAGAAGGGCTGAAGACTCTCTCTCTGGTAGGAAATGTACAAAGTCACCACCAGGGGGCGGAGTAGCCAGTGCTCAATTAAACTGCTTAAAGATCAGATTCCCAAGACAAATGAGGCACCATCGCAACCATAATAGAACACTTTTACAGCTATTATACACACACACACTAAAAGTAAAATAAAACTGAAGCAGAGGGGAAACTCCGTTCTGCAGCTTCTCTCTGCTGCAGCTAAAAGATCTGCACTGTCCACTTCTCCTCCTGACCGCTCAGTCAGTCCCTTGAAAGTGCCCAATAAAAGTGCAGCCCATGTTGATCAGGGAGGTTAAGAAATAAAATTTTAATAAATAAATAATTAAATTAATAATGAAAGAATAATTATTAAAACCCATGCTGTAAAATTTGATTATTGCAACAACACTGCAATCTCTGTTTTCTTCTCTTTGTTTGGCTGACAGATAAGACAAATTCCACCACCCCTGTAGTGTCTCCATCCACTGTCTCTCCTACAGGTATTGTAATTACTGTATTATATTTTATGAATTGATTAAATATTGTCGTTAAAAAGACCCTCACAACGTCCTCGTGGACCATGTCCTCAGATTCTCCCCACATACGTTATCTGCATCTTGGATTCACCATGACTGTCCCTGATTACGCGTATTACCTTTTCCCAAGGACCGTTGCAATCAACGACCCCACGACTGAGTCCACACCCAGGTCCCCGGTTTGCATGCAGTGACACCTGCTGTAATACACACACACACATTTTCTGAACCGCTTGTCCCATACAGGGTCGCGGGGAACCGGAGCCTACCCGATAACACAGGGCGTAAGGCCAGAGGGGGAGGGGACACACCCAGGACGGGACGCCAGTCCGCCACAAGGCACCCCAAGTGGGACCCGAACACCAGACCCACCAGAGAGCAGGACCCGTCCAACCCACTGCGCCACCGCGCCCCCCCGCTGTAATACTCTTGAGAAAAATTAGTTAAAAAACCAAAATAAAAGATTTTTAGGCATTTTTATGTATGAACAAATTTGTAACAAAAAGTATTATTTCCACCTTGTCTCTCAATGTTAAAATGTCTCAATGTCTTTTTCATTAATTTTTTTTTTTTTTTTATCAATAACCACTTGTCCACTGCAAGGGCACCATGATCTGGAGCTCACCTCACAAACACAGAGACACAATACACAACACACAGGAAGGAGACATTCTGACAATTTGGCTCATAGATGTCTATGATATAAAAAAATAGAAAGTTTCCAAGAAAACTTTGTCATTCTGCAAAGCACATGGACACTGTTCTGAGTCATTGTGTAGCGTCACTATGAAATTTATGATGTCACAGGATCTCCATTTGAGATTAGACTTTTTTCACAGTAATGCAAAGGAATTCGTGTTATTAATGCTGTTTATATAATTCTGCTATGTCGGGCATGTGCATGTGACCAAGGGAGCATGAAGGAAGGAGGGACAATGTGTGTACACTGTTTATTTAAACCTTCTGCAGTAAGGACGGGGACAGAGTGTGTATTATCCCCCATCAGACAGCATTTTTGTAAACAGCAAGATTAAAAGCACAAGTCTGACATGCACCTTAAGTTGATCCTCAGTGTGGCACTCCACTCGAAATGCATTTTTAAAGCATTGATAAAGACCTCTGACAAGTTTGTCATTTTACTCAATGCAAACATAAAGTAAATTAACACGATTTATTTCACAATGTGGGGGGTGTGGTGGCGCAGTGGGTTGGACCGCAGTCCTGCTCTCCAGTGGGTCTGGGGTTTGAGTCCCGCTTGGGGTACCTTGCAACGGACTGGCGTCCCGTCCTGGGTGTGTCCCCTTCCCCCTCCGGCCCTATGCCTT
Source organism: Scleropages formosus (assembly GCF_900964775.1). NCBI lineage: Eukaryota > Metazoa > Chordata > Actinopteri > Osteoglossiformes > Osteoglossidae > Scleropages > Scleropages formosus. Next base: position 6,991,821 of record NC_041806.1, read on the forward strand.
GTGTTGCCGGGTAGGCTCTGGTTCCCCGTGACCCCATAAGGGACAAGCGGTTCTGAAAGTGTGTGTGTGTGTGTGTGTGTGTGTGTGTGTGTGTGTGTGTGTGTATTTCATAATGTGGAGGGGGCACGGTGGCGCAGTGGGTTGGACAGGTCCTGCTCTCTGCTGGGTCTGGGGTTTGAGTCCCACTTGGGGTGCCTTGTGGCAGACTGGCATGCTGTCCTGGGTGTGTCCCCTCCCCCTCCGGCCTTATGCCCTGTGTTACTGGGTAGGCTCCGGTTCCCTGCGACCCTGTATGGGACAAGCGGTTCTGAAAATGTGTGTGTGTGTTTTTCATAATGTGCCACAAATAAAATGGGTAAAAAATTTGACTCTTTCAGAAATAGTAAACTGACAGGAAACTACATAATTACACAATATCTGCTGCTGTATGTGTAGATAATGGCAAATGAAACTGTGTATAAATGAGGCTAATACATATGTATATCCACACTACATCAGTGTTCCCACCTCCCAGCTGGAATGTCTCAAGAAGACGGTGGGAGATGTGGAAGCACACAGGTGGAATAACTAAAGGTTCAGTTGTTGGGTGTGTGGATCATGGACAGAACAAGCAGCACCATGTATAGGATCTGTCTGTCCCAGTTGAAGCTCTACACACTTAATCAGGTCTGGTCACTGTAGACCATTGAAAACAACAAGGAATTCTTTTCAAATAATCTCTTATTAACCACACAAAAAAATTATATGATCCTTTTCCTGCTGTCTTTTCTGTTTACCAGAGATTAAACACTTTTGTCCTCTAGCTGGTGGTAGACAAGGCTGATTGTTTGCTTTATTAGGGAAGTTTTTATGAGCACTGTGTTGTTCGATAGCAGTTTATAACCTGGATTCTTCAGATAACAATTTCTTAACTACAGCTGGTTTGGTATTTCTGAACTGAAGTTAAACATCTTCATCTACCATAATAACAACAACAACTCAGCCTGTCTCTAATTAGAGTGTCATTTCTGTTCTCTAAGGTTTAACAATGAGCAACGTGGAGCTGTCAGTCCGACTGGTTGTGTTTTTCATCATTCTGATCCTTCCTCCCATCATTGGAATCATTTACACCAAGAGTAGAAACCACCCAATCAGAGGTCAGTGTGAGGATGATGTGTGGTAAACACAGGATCACCGGACTGCACACTGAAAAACTCAGACTGTAATGATTGTAAATCAATTTGATTATTAGGCCCATTGTGTTGCTTTGCACTTTTCCTCAACAGATCACAATTATTCAATTCTATATTTATTGCATGGTCGACCATTGTCACTTTTACAGGTGTCAGAATGTAACCACTGACTACCTTTTGTTTCACTGAATAAATCAGGAAAAAACACATAAAGAGCAATAAAAATCCTTTTAATTTTGCCAGCGATCCATCATCTTGATAACTACACTGTTAGTACAGCACTCAGTTAATGACTTTATATCATATATATCATATTATACATATTTATATCTGTGTTGTTCCGACTGTATCTCCCCACTACTCTCCTCATCCTAATTTCTACTCTCACCCTACAGATCAAGTGTCCTCTGGAACAGAACTCCAGGAATATGTGAATAAGTAGATGGTAAACAGAGATCTCCATTTTAATCTTGGATCCTCAACATTACTGTATCTACTGCCAGTCTCCTGTATGATGAAGATGATGATTCTGGGATTCCGCTAAACAGGAGTATGAGAACATTGATGTTGAATCTGTATCTCATTAACTTCATTCGTGGTACATTTTCCCCCCTTTCTTACTGTTGCATTATTATCTTTGAATGTACTGCAAGTCAACTACCTGTGTTTCAACAGGTGTAAAATCTTGTCAGTGACCCGACTGATGATTTCTAATTACACAACAGTTCTCATTCAGCTGCCAGGTAACAGTTTTAGTAAAGGAGTTCAACTGCAGTGAGTCTGTATCAAGGAAAAGATTTGAAAAGTCTTGCTGGCAGGTTTGACGGCCGCCGAGAAGTTGCTTATTCAACGTCAGATACCGAAAACACTGCCTGCATTTATTACTGAGAACCTCTTTGAACAAATCTTCTTTTTTTAATTGAACTATTTGAAAATCTCCGTTTTCAAAGATTGCAATTTCTTTTTCTGGTCCCACGCGGGTTTGGGATGTAGATGTGGGATGTAGGGGGTCGTTTAGGGGACAAATGAACACTATGAACAGACAAATCACAATGTATATGTTTAAACAGATGTTTTAACGGCACAGTATTTTACCCACTTTGTCTTGCTTAGATGACAGATGATTATCTGCAAAACAGAGCAAAACATATTTGTCATATATGGAGCCTGTGGTGTTTTACACCAAGAACGAATCCTCGAGAGTTTTGTAAAAGAAAGGTTCCTGCTGGCCTGTAGGGTTTAAGTTGACAAAGGAAAATTGTTATTGGTTAGTTCCTAAAAGAAGCGGGAACCGTTATTGGGGGCACTATATATAACGGGGGCTTTTTTCGCGCGAACGCAGACGAGGTTCCGCGGTGTGAAGGGAGTTTGTGACACGAGCCACTGTTCCTAATAAACTCTTTGTTTGCACACTTCAAGTGTTCCAGTGCTTTGTTTCAGGGAAACCTCCAAAGAACGGTGTACCTTCCTTTTCGGACACCACAGTTTTGGCGACGAGGATGGGATGTTTTACCATAAAGAAACAGAGTTATGAGTAACTCCGGTGAAGCCTGGAACAGAGATACTAGTAGTGTGGAAGAAGAGTGACGACGGACAGAGCTGGTCGAAAATGGCTTTTGGGAAGACCGAGGATTTCCACTTCGACGAAAGTGAGGAACAATTCGATGCTTATTTGGAAAGGCTCGAGCAGTATTTTGCGGCAAATGGATTGGGAGACACCGAAGAAAAGACAAAAGCGGTATTTCTGACGATTGTGGGGAAGAGGACTCATAGTCTGCTAATGGACTTATGCACACCCTTAAAACCAGCGCAAAAGACTTTCACGGACGGAGCTGATTGAGCTGCTGAAAAACCACTATGTCCCCCGGACAAATTTCATCGCGGAGAGGTGCAAGTTTCACTCCAGGAATCAACTGGATGGCGAATCGATAAGTGAGTACGTTGCGAATTTGAGAAAATTGTCAGCGACGTGCAAGTTTGGACAGTTTTTAGATGAGGCTTTACGCGATAGATTCGTGTGTGGCGTGAAAAGTGCTGAGCTCAGAGACCGTCTGTTAAATGCAGCACATTCTAAAGACGTACCCCTTGCACTTGCAATAGAAATGGGGCTGGCGTTTGAAGTGACTGTGAAGAGTTCGCAACAGTTTTTCCAAAAGACTTTTAAAACACACGGACTAGTGAAAAAGAAGGGTTCCACGAAGGCAAAAGTCGATGCCATTGTAAAACTGTGCTACAGATGTAACGGTAAGGGGCACAAGCCCGATGCTTGCAGGTTCAAAGATGTTAATTGCCACGTGTGTGGAAAAAGGGGACATGTTGCGCGAGCCTGCCGAACGCGTTCGGAAGGGCAAGATGACGCGGCCAAGCAAGCCAAGTTGAAGTGGACGAAGCACCTGGATGCCGCCACGTTGCAGGACCACGTTTCGCCGTATCCGAAATCGCCGCTAACCGCGAGGAGCAACGAACTCTGTGCATCGGATTGCATCGCACACGACAAGCGCGGACACGGAGGAGGAGATTACCACGCACTCCAGCTACAGGAAGCCGGACTTGCCCGCACCACTACTACGGAGTCACGAGTCCGTGATAGTCCCAAAGAAAGTGACATACGAAGGGACAGAATTGTTTGCTATTGACACGAATGTGCACAAAGTAAACAAGCCTTACTGTGTTTATGTCCGAATTAATAATGTGCGAGTGAAAATGGAGGTAGATACCGGGGCAGCTGTTTCTGTCATTTCCGAGAAATTGTACCACCGTAGATTTTACAAGGTAAAACTAGCTCCGGTTAACTGTGTTTTGAAAATATACAGTAAAGAGTCCTTAGAGCTTAAGGGTAAAATCACAGTGAGGGTGAAAAGTAAGGACCAAACACACATGCTAGACTTGATGGTTGTAAAAGGTAATGGGCCTTCTCTAATGGGTAGAGACTGGATTAGTCACCTGAATCTAGATTGGTCACGCATAAACAACGTGACTAGTGAGACCGTGGAGCAGTTGTGTGACAGATATTCGTCTGTGTTTCAACCAAATTTAGGGATGCTTAAGGGAATCAGTGCTAAACTCCATGTAGTGAAAGAGGCGATGCCAAAATTTTGCAAGCCACGCACTGTGCCCTATGCTTTGCGGGATAGCGTTGAACAGGAGTTATGTAAGCTAGAAGCAGAAGGTGTCATCTCTCCTGTCAGTTACAGTGAATGGGCAGCACCCATTGTGTGTATTCCCAAAAAGGACAATAGCGTAAGGATATGTGGTGACTACAAGGTTACTATTAACCCTTGGTTGGAAGTAGAGCAGTATCCTTTACCTCGAACACAGGATTTGTTTGCTAAGTTGTCAGGAGGTCAGAGATTCACTAAATTAGATTTGTCTCAAGCTTATCAACAAGTACCACTAGAGGAAAGCTCCAAAAGATACCTTACCATAAATACACCAAAAGGGTTGTATACCTATAATAGGCTACCTTATGGGGTTGCTAGTGCTCCAGCCATTTTTCAGAAAATTATGGATCAAGTACTACAGGGCATGGATGGTGTAATATGTTATCTTGATGATATCTTGATCACAGGAAGTGATACGGAAAAGCACATGACAGCTTTAGAGGGAGTTTTAAAGAGATTGCAAGCATATAATCTCAGAGTCAGACGAGAAAAATGCTCTTTTTTCCAAAGCAGCGTATCCTACTTAGGGCATGTCATTGATATGGAGGGTATTCACCCCATGAAAGAAAAGACTGATGCCATCGAAAGGGCTGCTGTTCCCACAAATGTGACAGAACTCAGGTCTTTCTTAGCGTTGTTAAATTATTATGGCAAGTTCATTCCTAATCTTTCCACCATCATACAGCCCATGACAGAGTTGTTGCATAAAGATGTGAACTGGGAATGGTCAAAGAAATGTCAGGCAGCTTTTGAGAATGCAAAAAGACATTTAATGTCCCATCAAGTTCTGATTCATTTCAACGCTGAGTTACCTTTAGTCTTAGCGTGTGATGCATCTCCTGTAGGAGTGGGTGCAGTACTCTCCCACAGAATGCGTGATGGTGGTGAGAGGCCTATTGCATTTGCTTCAAGGATGCTGACAAAAACTGAGCGCAACTACTCGCAAATCGAAAAAGAGGCTTTAGGATTGGTATTTGGAGTAATGAAATTCCATGATTATCTGTTTGGAAGACAGTTTACCTTAGTAACAGATCATAAGCCCCTGCTGAAAATTCTAGGTCCTAAAACAGGGATACCTACTCTCGCTGCAGCTAGAATGCAAAGATGGTCTTTGATCTTGTCTGCATACAAGTATGAAATCCAGTACAAGAGATCAAAACAGCATGGAAATGCTGATGCCTTGTCGAGGTTACCCATGAACGATGATAATGCCATTAGGTCTAATCCAGTGTATAGGGTGTCTTATCTCGAAGAATTACCTGTCACTGCGAACGAAATAGCACAAGAAACGGAGGCTGACCCTGTGCTCAAAAGGGTTAAGGAACATGTAATGTGTGGGTGGCCGAAGCATATATCTGAAGAAGTACTAAAGCCATACTTTTCAAAGAAATTTGAACTTTCCGTGGAAAATGGTTGTCTTCTTTGGGGGTATCGTGTAATAATACCTGAAAAATTGCATGACAGATTACTGGCAGAACTTCATGACAGTCATTGGGGTATGGTAAAGAGGAAATCGTTGGCTAGAAGTTTTTTTTGGTGGCCTGCGCTTGATATGGACATTGAAAATGTAGTTAGTCAGTGTGACGTGTGTCAGCAACAGCGTAGCATGCCTGCTCCTGTTCCTGTACATACATGGAAATGGTCATTGGGACCCTGGGAGCGAATTCACTTAGATTTTGCTGAGGATCACCAGCAGTTGTTTTTGGTAGTAATGGATGCTTATGCTAGATGGCCTGAGATTGTTCCTATGCAATCAACTACTTCAGCAAAGACGATCGAAGTGCTGAGACATTTATTTGCGGCTTACGGTCTTCCTCAGGAAGTAGTCACTGATAATGGACCCCAGTTTACGTCCCGAGAATTTGAACAATTCTTACTGCTGAATGGGGTCAAACATACTAAATCTCCTGCGTATCATCCTGCCTCAAATGGGTTGGCTGAACGGTTGGTGCAGAATTTAAAAAGAGCACTTGCAAAGAATAGAGCGGTTGGGGGTAAAACACTTCAACACTGTGTTGCTAATTTTTTGTATAATTACCGCAACACGCCTCATAGTGCTACTCACAAGACACCAGCAGAGTTATTCCTCAAGAGATCAGTTCGTACGCGATTGTCTCTGATCAGGCCACACTTTTCACAGGCTCTGAATTGTGCGAGCCCTGCTAAAACTGAGGAACCCTGTAGAGTCAGGACCTTTACTGTTGGGCAACACGTTTTGGTAAGAAATTACAGGGGAGGGGAGAAATGGTTGCATGGTGTCATTTCAAAAGTGCTGGGTCCAGTCACTTACATGGTTGATGTGAATGGAAACTGTGTAAAGAGACATGTGAATCAGATGCTGAGTAGTAAATCTAGGTGTGACAGGGGTAATGTTGAACATGGTCACGTTCCTGACAAGGGAAGGAACTGGGTTTATGATGAGATTGACATGGATGTTAAGGGGGGCAGTGAAATTGTCATATCAGAAAGCACTGCGACTGATTCAGAGACACAGTCAACACCTGAAGCAGTGCCGCTCTCATCAGCAGCATCCTCATCACCGTCCATCCCCACTGAAAGTGTTTTTGTGAAAGCTCGTCCTGTTCGTAGCAGGCGTGCTCCCCAAAGGTTGAATTTGTGAAGAGTAATAATGGAACCACGGTTATAATGGAAATTTCAACCTGTAACCAACAGAAAGAGAGAAAAAAACAAAATTGTGTGTTGGTTGTTCTGTTGGTGGTTGATAAAGATTGTAAATATTTTGTTCTCTTAAGGGTAGTAAGAGATTGGAAGTTACAGGGGAGGAGCTGTGGTGTTTTACACCAAGAACGAATCCTTGAGAGTTTTGTAAAAGAAAGGTTCCTGCTGGCCTGTAGGGTTTAAGTTGACAAAGGAAAATTGTTATTGGTTAGTTCCTAAAAGAAGCGGGAACCGTTATTGGGGGCACTATATATAACGGGGGCTTTTTCGCGCGAATGCAGACGAGGTTCCGCGGTGTGAAGGGAGTTTGTGACACGAGCCACTGTTCCTAATAAACTCTTTGTTTGCACACTTCAAGTGTTCCAGTGCTTTGTTTCAGGGAAACCTCCAAAGACGGTGTACCTTCCTTTTCGGACACCACAGAGCCAAACCTTTGGATTAGACCTCTGGTTTCAGGTTTTGTCACAGAGGCTCACACACCCTTATCTGGTGTCTTCTTGTAGATCAGTATTATTACTATAGCGACACACACTCCTGTACACTCAGCTACACACAATGAGGCAGCAGCGACTACTGGAAAGTCTCCATCACCTGAAGAATGAGGAGAAGTGTAAGAAAAGTCCTCAGATAGTAAAAAAAAAAAAAAAAAGGAAACAAATAGATTTTTTTAATTACACACACACACACATTTTCAGAACCGCTTGCCCCAAACAGGGCCACGGGGAACCGGAGCCTACCCGGTAACACAGGGCGTAAGGCCGGAGGGGGAAGGGACACACCCAGGATGGGACGCCAGTCCATCGCAAGGCACCCCAAGCGGGATTCAAACCCCAGACCCACCGGAGAGCAGGACTGTGGTCTAACCCACTGCGTCACCACACCCCCTTATTTAATTACACCTTTATTTAATATATTTGTGTAAGTAACGACTGGCGTTACTGAGGAGTGTCACGTTTGAGCAGGAACAGATGTTTATTGCAAATAGTTGTGGTTATGGGAAATGTGGGAAAGATGTAAAATTGTTGTCAGCGGAAATTAACAGGGATTGTAAGGGGGTAAGTGCCTGTTGGAAGTCTGGTTTCTTATGGTGTAGGTCTTCGAGGAAAAGGGTCATTGGACTAAGAGCGTTATGTCCTTGTGTACGTGTCAAAACCTCTTGCTGTGTGCCGGTGTCGCAATAAACGTTCATAAACTTCTTTTCCTCATATATTCCACAGCACAATAATTACATCGTTGTATAGTAATATAAAGGAGGGTAAATATTTGTGAAAGGAAAGTAAGAATGAAAATTTGTCATGGTGAGCACATGATTATGAGAAGAATGCCAAATGTCACATTTGTGGTTAAACATTATCTTGAATCCTAGTCTGGCAGGAAATGAACCAAATAGAGTAGTCAGGGGACAGGCAAGAGTCGAGCGACAAGCAAGCGTTTGCTCTAAGAAAGGCAAGACAAAGGATTAATTATAACAAAACAAAAAAAATGGGAAAACCATGAAAGGTTTCATGAAAGGAAAATCATGAAAGGAGGACTGCGGTTTCTCTTTGGGAGGTTCCACGTCAAAGAGCTTCCGGGACGCCCTTTTATTCTGTATTCTGTGTCGCTGAGGGACCGGTGGATGAGGGCGTAATAGCAATGGGTTGCAAAGTGGTTATTATACTGTATGGCTGATTTACACATAATGAGAAATTCAGTCTCCTCCGTGAACCGCCACCTTATCGTGGTGGAGGGGTTTGAGTGCCTGAATGAGTCCAGGAGCTATGTTGTCTGGGGCTACATGCCCCTGGTAGGGTCTCCCATGGCAGACAGGTCCTGGATGACAGACGAGACAAAGCGCGGTTCAAAAACCCCTTATGAAGGAAAAAGCAAGGCGTCCGTTTACCCCGCCCGGTATGGGGTCACCGGGGCCCCACCCTGGAGCCAGGCCTGGGGGGGGGGCTCGCATGCGAGCGCCTGGTGGCCAGGTCTATGCCCACGGGGCCTGGCCGGGCTCAGCCCGAAGCCATAACGTGGAGCCGCTCTTCGGTGGGCTCACCACCTGCCGGAGAAACCGTAAGGGGCCGGTGCATTGTGAGTTGGGCGGTGGTCGGGGCCGAGTGCCCGGCCGACCCAAACCTCGGGCGCCAACTCTGGTTTTTGGGACTTGGAATGTCACCTCACTGGCGGGGAAGGAGCCTGAGCTGGTGCGGGAAGTTGAGAGATACCGTCTAGATATAGTCGGGCTCACTTCCACTCACAGCTTGGGTTCTGGAACCACTCTACTCGATCGAGGGTGGACTCTCCACTATTCTGGCGTTGCCCAAGGTGAGAGGCGGCGGGCTGGTGTGGGCTTATTAATAGCCCCCCAGTTCAGCCGCCATGTGTTGGAGTCTACCCCGGTGAATGAGAGGGTCATCTCCCTACGCCTTCGGGTCAGGGAACGGTCTCTCACTGTCGTTTGTGCTTATGCGCCTAGCGGCAGTGTAGAGTACCCGGCCTTTTTAGAGTCCCTGGGGGGCGTGCTGGAAAGCGCTCCCACTGGGGACTCTGTCGTTCTACTGGGGGACTTCAACGCCCACGTGGGCAGCGACAGTGATACCTGGAGGGGCGTGATTGGGAGGAACGGCCTCCCTGATCTGAACCCGAGTGGTGAGTTGTTATTGGATTTCTGTGCTAGTCGCGGTTTATCCATAACGAACACCATGTTCATGCATAAGGGTGTCCACCAGTGCACTTGGCACCAGGACACCCTAGGTCGGAGGTCGATGATCGACTTTGTAGTCGTTTCTTCTGACCTTCGGCCATATGTTTTGGACACTCGGGTGAAGAGAGGGGCTGAGCTGTCAACTGATCACCACCTGGTGGTGAGTTGGATTCGATGGCGGGGGAAAAAGCTGGACAGACCTGGCAGGCCCAAACGCATAGTGAGGGTCTGTTGGGAACGTTTGGCGGAGGCCCCTGTCAGAGAGGTCTTCAACTCCCACCTCCGACAGAGCTTCAACCAGGTCCCGAGGGAGGTGGGGGACATTGAGTCCGAATGGACTATGTTCCGCTCCTCCATTGTCGGTGCGGCGGTTCGGAGCTGCGGCCGTAAGGTCTCCGGTGCCTGTCGCGGCGGCAATCCCCGAACACGGTGGTGGACACCGGAAGTAAGGGATGCCGTCAAGCTGAAGAAGGAGTTCTATCGGGCCTGGTTGGCTCATGGGACTCCTGAAACAGCTGACAGGTACCGACGGGCCAAACGGAGCGCGGCTCTGGCAGTCGCCGCGGCAAAAACTCGGGCTTGGGAGGAGTTCGGTGAGGCCATGGAGGAAGACTTTCGGTCGGCCTCAAAGAGATTCTGGCAAACCGTCCGGCGACTCAGAGGGGGGAAGCGGTGTTCCACGAACACTGTTTACAGTGGAAGTGGTGCGCTGCTGACCTCAGCTGAGGATGTTCTCGGGCGGTGGAAGGAGTACTTTGAGGATCTCCTCAATCCCTCCGACACGCCTTCCGTAGAGGAAGCTGAGGCTGGGGACTCGGAGGGGGACTCGTCCATTACCCTGGCTGAAGTTGCTGAGGTAGTCAAAAAACTCCTCGGTGGCAAGGCTCCGGGGGTGGATGAGATCCGCCCCGAGTTTCTCAAGTCTCTGGATGTTGTGGGGCTGTCTTGGCTGACACGCCTCTGCAGCATCGCGTGGAGTTCGGGAACGGTGCCTCTGGACTGGCAGACCGGGGTGGTGGTCCCTCTTTTTAAGAAGGGGGACCGGAGATTGTGTTCCAACTACAGGGGGATCACACTCCTTAGCCTCCCTGGGAAAGTCTATGCCAGGGTACTGGAAAGGAGAATCCGACCGATAGTCGAACCTCGGATCCAGGAGGAGCAATGCGGTTTTCGCCCTGGCCGTGGAACACTGGACCAGCTCTATACCCTCACTAGGGTGCTGGAGGGTTCGTGGGAGTTTGCCCAACCAGTCCATATGTGTTTTGTGGACCTGGAGAAGGCATTCGACCGTGTCCCTCGTGGCATCCTGTGGGGGGTACTTCGGGATTATGGGGTTCGGGGCTCGTTGCTACGGGCTGTTCGTTCCCTGTATGACCGGAGCAGGAGCTTGGTTCGCATTGCCGGCAGTAAGTCAGACCTTTTCCCGGTGCATGTTGGACTCCGCCAGGGCTGCCCTTTGTCACCGATTCTGTTCATTATCTTTATGGACAGAATTTCTAGGTGCAGTCAGGGAACGGAGGGTGTCTGCTTTGGTGGCCGCGAGATCTCGTCTCTGCTTTTTGCGGACGATGTGGTCCTGCTGGCTTCATCAAGTCAAGACTTGCAGCGTGCACTGGGGGGGTTTGCAGCCGAGTGCGAAGCGGCGGGGATGAGAATCAGCACCTCCAAATCCGAGGCCATGGTTCTCAGTCGGAAAAAGGTGGATTGCTCCCTCCGGGTTAGGGGGGAGTTGCTCCCTCAAGTGGAGGAGTTTAAGTATCTCGGGGTCTCGTTCACGAGTGAGGGAAAAATGGAGCGGCAGGTTGACAGGCGGATCGGTGCGGCGTCCGCAGTAATGCGGTCATTGTACCGGTCTGTTGTGGTGAAGAGGGAGCTGAGTCGTAAGGCGAAGCTCTCAATTTACCGGTCGATCTACGTTCCTACCCTCACCTATGGTCATGAACTCTGGATCATGACCGAAAGAATGAGATCGCGGATACAAGCGGCAGAAATGAGTTTCCTCCGCAGAGTGGCTGGGCGCACCCTTAGGGATAGGGTGAGGAGCTCAGTCACCCGGGAGGAGCTCGGAGTAGAGCCGCTGCTCCTCCGCATCGAGAGGAGCCAGTTGAGGTGGCTCGGGCATCTGTTCCGGATGCCTCCTGGACGCCTCCCTGGGGAGGTGTTCCGGGCTTGTCCCACTGGGAGGAGGCCTCGGGGCAGACCCAGGACACGTTGGAGAGACTATGTCTCCCGGCTGGCCTGGGAACGCCTTGGGGTTCCCCCAGAGGAACTGGAGGAGGTGTGCGGGGAGAGGGAAGTCTGGAGTACTCTGCTCGGACTGCTGCCCCCGCGACCCGGCCCCGGATAAAGCGGAGGAAGATGGATGGATGGATGGAGAAATTCAGTGACTAATTCCAGTGATGAGTCAGATTCGAACCAAAGATTGTATTTTAGCTTTAAATGTGAAATTAGAAATGACAAAATCCAAAACATCTGTAAAGCCTCTAGCCACTGTACACTCACACATGCGCTGTCTGAAGCTGCTCATCCCAAGCCGAGGTCGCGATAAACCGGAGCCTAACCTGGCAACACGAGGCGCAAGGGACACACCAAGGATGGGATGCCAGTCCACCACGAGGCACCCCAAGTGGGACACGAACCACAGACCTGCCATAGAGCAGGACCCGGTCAAGCCCGCTGCGCCACCACACCTCCTGCGCAGGTACTCTAATGAGTGCATATTCTTAGTCTCTTACATCTGTCCTTTTTGTTTGTGAAAGATTAAACACTGTTTTCATCTTACTGGTAGTAGATGAAAGTTGAAGTTTACATGAGCATTGTGCCATTTAACAACATTTAAAATTTTGCTTGTTTATATACCACTTTCTTGCCATTAACTATAGCTGTTTTGCATTGTAATAGTTGTAGTACAATAGTACAATGCTGGAGTATATGAAATATTTGCTTTTGAGCATGAGGTCAAGTATTGTCAACATCATCTGTGAATCGATCTTCCCGTAACGGTGTGTCATCAGCTGCCAAACCTCGAACACCCACAGTCCCAAAAGGTGTGCGTGAGGGTTTCACTCTCACCACACTGGAGTCATAGGCAGAGTGGGTGGCTGGTCAGTCTGTACCTGTATAACACCAATCTAACCAGCAGCTTACTTTGCAGTTTCTTTGAACAGTTCCAGTTCAGATCTTGTGGATGATGGTTTAGCCCCTTTGGAAGAGTCCTGGCCTACATGCTTTCCTCAAGTCCTAGAAGATCTCGAGTTCCTCTCCTCTTGATCAGAGCCTTGCACAAGGTCCCTGCCTGAATCTCAGCTGTAGTGGTTTTACTTCACTTTGCAGCATAACAGGTGATTTATACCAATTAAGTGAAGTCGAAAAAGAGTGATATGTTGCTAAGCACTAGAAAGTCAATATTCAATGTAACTGAAAACACGCACACGCACACGCACACGCACACACACACACACTATCTGAACCACTTGCAAAACAGGGCAAAAGCCTGGAGGGGGTAGGGGACATACCCAGGACAGGACATCCAACCCGGTCCAACTCACATTTTTGATGTTTAGTGTTGAACAAAGGGGGGCGCAATGGAGCGTGGTGGGGTGTGGCGGGCTTGGCCGGGTCCTGCTTTCCGGTGGGTCTGGGGTTCGAGTCTCGCTTGGGGTGCCTTGCGATGAACTGGCGTCCTCCCCCCCCCAGCCTTACACCCTGTGTTGCTGGGTTAGTCTCCAGCTCTCCGCAACCCCGTATGGGACAAGCGGTTTCAGATGATGATCATGATGAGTGTTGAACAAAGGGGGTGCGTTGGGGTGGCAGGCTTGGCCGAGCAACCTGTGTTGCTGGGTTAGGCTCCGGCTCGCCATGACCTCGCTTAAGACAAGTGGCTTCAGCCAATGTGTGTGTGTTGAACAATGTTGTAACACAAACTCAGAGGCGGAGCGGAGAATGGATCAAAGTGCTGAGTTTTAATAACAGTGGGGCAGGTCAAGATCAGTGGCACTGGGCAGAAACAGGTCAGGATCACAGAAATGCTCAATAGTGCAGTCTGGGTCAAGGTTGGGTACATGCGGGTTTGAAGCTTGGATAGGGATCTTGGAATCTGACTTAAGCTGTGGTTTTGGGACAAGCAGGGTTGAAGCCAGGACTGGAAGTTCAAAGTCTAGTAATCGATAGTCTGGGACAAAATGATTGAAGCCGGGTAGAAGTTCTCTGGAGCAGCAAAAAAAAAAGAAACGTAGTCATGAAGAAAGCGGGGTCAATACCTAGGTCTTTGTAATGATAGTCAGCACAAAGCGTGGGTTAAAGTGTATATGCTCTGGTGAGATTCCACACCTTCCCAGCAGTAGATACTGTGACACCTCAGAGCAAGAGAAAGGGAGTAGCACCATGGACAGCTCCCAGGCACCGGCCCCAACAGCACCGAGAGCTGCTCTGTATCCACACAGATGAAGGCCATCGGCTCATCACCAGTGGAGAGATAAAGAGCACCTGAGTTGACCAAATAGGTCGATGCGGTTGAGTTATACTCCTGAGCTGGACGTTGGCTAAACTACCTGCATAATATAATGGGACTTTTGGGAGCTTTTAAAGCTGTTATCCGCGAGGGTCATCTTTACTAGAGCAATCAAGCTCCAGTACTGCTGCTGTTATATGGAGTTTATGTGTGCATACTGTTGCTGCAGAGGCGAACGAACACCCCAGTCCATATATTTCAAAATATATAATCCAGTGTGTTTATACCATGAACAGACATGTGGTCTATGGTTGACTTGTGTCTAGGCTTAGATACAAATATCTCGAAAATTGGAGAAAAGTGGAAATTCACGAAAAAATTTCTAAATATCCCGTAAAATTTTCTTAATATCCTCAAAAATGCCTGAATATCTATATACATACCTTTATTATTTTAAAGATTATCTGTTGTCTAGGGGGGTGTGGTGTCCCCTCCCCCTCCAGCCTTGCACCCTGTGTTGCTGAGTTAGGCTCCGGTTCGCTGCGACCCCTGCTTGGGACAAGTGGTTTCAGACACTACGAAAGGATGAGACTGAGAAACGAACACGTAAAACCAGTTTTATTACGTACCTGAATCTCAGAATTTATGTGCCTGATTCAGATTCCAGTGTTCCAGTGGGTTGACGGAAAAATTATTAAAGTGTGTCGAATCCAAAACAACAAAGAACCTGTTTACAGAGGCTGGCTATTGTTGGATTTATACACTAAGGTTCAGCATTCGACCAATCATTACTGCTAGCCTAATAATCATTACAACAGTAGTGGAAGTAAATGCTTAGCGGACAACTAGATTGAGTCCTGTTCTAATGACCGGTGACTCGTAGCATCGATGCTGCCTCAGTGGAATCTTCTAGAGCGTCGTGCTGTTGATCGCCAAAGAAAATGGTGATTCCCTTGAGTATTGGTCGACGATTTTCTTTTTCTAGAGAAATCATTCGACGCTGGAGCTTTGAGACAATCTAAAAGGGACACCACTTTGTTTTCCCTCACTGCTTTACTAGTGCTGAAAGTTTGAGCTTCGGGGGTTTGCCTGTTGTCACGGTCTGTATCCTTCATGTTGGATGGCACGAGGCATTGCAGGATACATTATCGTAACAACCCGCGTTACTGTGATTGAGTGGGAAATGTCATGCCATTGCCATTTTCAGAACCACTTGTCCCATACGGGGCCGCAGGGAACCGGAGCCAACCCGGCAACAGAGGGCGTAAGGCCGGAGGGGGAGGGGACGCACCCAGGATGGGACGCCAGTCCGTCGCAAGGCACCCCCAGCAGGGCTTGAACCTCAGACCCACCGGAAAGCAGGACCGTGGTCCAACCCACTGCACCACCACAGCCCCCAAGTGTGAAATGTGTTTATTGTAATTGGTTAGCTTTTGGTGACGTACGTGGAATATAAGGGGGTGATTGCATTTGCCAGAAGGAGAAAGAGGAGAGAGCCTGGGGGTGTTAAGCAGACTGAGAAGGCTGGCTAGAAGCGCAGGTCCTGGAGGAAACGGGGTCCTTGGACTGAGAGCATTGTTTCCCTGTGTGCCGGTCTACGAATAAACATTTGAGATGAACGCTGCCTCTGTGTCCTTCTTCGCCCCGTCGAAACCCGTGGAGCTGCGCGCCTCATGAAGAAACAGTAGAGCTGCTGATGATTAGCTTGCTGGCTCTATAAAACTGGCAGAAATGCTGAGAAACTCAAAAAGTAGGCTCAAAACTACGCTTCATTTTCAAAAGCATGCTTTTTCATTTTCAAAAAGAATGCAGGTATATTAAGGAAACTGAAGCCTGGTAGGAAATGTTTTCTCTTCTCCTGAACTCAACAACCTACAAAACAGCAGGATATAAAAAAAAATGCGGGGTTGCACACAAATTATATTGTATGTAAAAATGTCCAAAAAAATGAAAGAATTTAAAGAAAAATATTACGGTAAAGCACACACATACACACACACACGAAATCACACAAAGCCATTTTCACACCATGGGCAATTTAGCATAATCATTACACCTTAACTGCATGCCTTTGGATTGCGGAAGGAAACCCATGCAGTCTGTCACGCCCACAAGCCAAGCAGCCGCACTTGACGGTAATCAAGGCCAGGGATAAAGGCAGCGCAGTCCCGGCACAAGGCTGTGGAATTTTGCATCGCCTTGGTATGCGAATTCACTGGTTCATCCCTTTCACCCTGTTCCTCGCGCTTGTGTTTACCTGACTTTCGATCTCTGCTTGCTTTCCCTTGTTCCGAGTACTGTCTTGCCCTCAAAATGATGTTTGCACCTCGATCGACCAACGCCTGTCACTGACCACCGATTTCGTCTGTCTGTGTGCGTTTGATTGGATCCGGGATGACCTCACCCGCGCTTGGGTCCGAATCACCCACCTCCTGCCTCCCATCCCTGGCTGTGACACAGACACGGGGAGTACATGCAAACTCCGCACATTCTGAGCCAGATTTGAATCATGCGTTACTTGCTGTGCCGCCATGCCGAGAAATAATTTCAGTTCTTTTATGTTTTTTCATATCCTGTATCTGCCCAGTCCAGGTTTCTGTTAAATTAATGTTCATGAAGTAAACAATCCATCTTATTTTGTGCCACTTCATTGACAATATTATTTAATCTGTGCACATAACAAAAAGTAACAGTATCATTACAGTAGCTGTAGGAGAGACAGTAAACGGAGACACTACACAGATGTCTGAATTGAGATGGACTGAAAATACTACAAACTCCTGTATAATAATACCCTTCAGAAACTCTTTTTCTGTCTTTTGAAGGGTTGAATCACTGCCTTAATATATTTAAAGTTGAATGCAGTACAACGTAACTGATAGATGTCACACGGAACGCAGGATGCAGGAGCGGCTGGACCCACGTCCAGGATCGGTCATCATTAACCGAGGGATCATGCAAGTTCTCGTTGTCGGGGACGGTCGAAGAGGCGGTCCGCCGGCTGTCAGAGTGAGAGCGAGGATCCAAGGACGTGGCCACTTTATTGACAACAATATTTAATCTGTATACATAACAAAAAGTAACACAATCATTACAGTAGCTGAACTGAAAATTTAAACTCTTGTATAATATCATTCAGAAATTATTTTTCTGTCTTTTGAAATCTTGTATCATTACCTGAATATATTTAAAGTTGGATGAAGTGCAATGTAACTGATGGATGGTGCTGTTTTACAAACTACTAGGTTCAGAAAAGAAACGTTTCCTACCAGAGTGATGGTGTAACTGAATAAGCTGTTTGGTTTCATTAATGTCGCCACATTGTATTTTCTGTTACTTGGCCAAGTAATAAACCATAAATGAATGATGAGTGTGATTCTATCATTTTGTTTGGCATTTTTGGTAAAAAATATTTCAGTTACTGTATTATGATCCATTGAAATAATTAGTCCTCAGTAACAAACAGTTGTGAGAATTTTAATTTTTTTTTTTTTTAATTTTTTGATGAGATTAATGAACACTGTTTCATTCAGCATATTCCCTATTATATTATCAGAATAAATTTATCAAGTGCCTCGGGCAGCATTATGTGTCACGGATGAGGTCAGCAGCTGTAAATAGAACCACGAAAGAGTCAGGAAGTTTCTTCTGTGTTTCCTACTGCAGAAAAGGAGAAGTCATCACAGCAATTGAGAGATCTAAGATAATTTCAACATCTGAAACAAAATGTAGTGTGCCGTGTGTCTGTGTCTGGTTCAGGGGAGTCACCAGGCCTGAGGAAGGGTTTGGGTTAGGGTCCTTTATCATTTTTATCCTGTATCTATTATTGAACAAAAAAAAAAAAAAAAAATCATAATACTGTATGTATAAAATGAAGGCTAAGGAATTGTAGCTGAGTGCTGTGTGATATAGGGGGTGCGGTGGTGCAGTGGGTTGGACTGCAGTCCTACTCTCCGGTAGGTCTGGGGTTCGAGTCCTGCTTGGGGTGCCTTGTGACGGACTGGTGTCCCGTCCTGGGTGTGTCCCCTTCCTTCTCTGGCCGATTCTGAAAAAGATAAGGAGACAATCAGAAATTTCACACAAGACCTAAAAATAATATAAAAACCTGGAATTATTTCTGAGGTCCCTGTATGCATGTTGAGAAGACCTGTCATTAAGCCTTTACACATACAAATTTTCCACACACACACACAGCCTGAAACCGCTTGTCCCAAGAAGGGTCGCAGCGAGCTGGAGCCTAACACAGGGCGCAAGGCTGAAAGGGGAGGAGACACTGCCAGGATGGGATGACAGTCCATCGCAAGGCACCCCAAGCAGGACTCGAATCCCAGTAGAGACGAGGCATAGGCCAAGCCTGTTGTGCCCTCACACCCCTATTGAAATATTACCCTCTACCATTATTAGAAATATACAGTCTATATGTTTGTTCTGCTATTTACCTTTAATCTACATGTAAAATGTATGTGCTCACCAGCACAAATTTTCATTCTTAGTTTCCTTTCACAAATATTAACCCCCCTTTATATTACTGTATAACTATGTAAGTATTTAAAAATATGTGAAATAAATGGTATGTAAGTTTTTTTGTCCAGGTTTATTTGTTATCTGAGGACCTTTCTCACACTTGTCCTTATTCTTCAGGTGATGGAGGCTTCCCAGTTGTGGCTGTAACCTCATCGCGTGTAGCTGTAATACAACTTGTGAGGACGGACTCCAAAGCACACCTGTAGCCAGAAAAATTACTCTGTTGCATAACCGGTTAAATCATTTTAAGTAGCTTAACACTGTGAGTTACTTTGAAAAGCATCAGCTAAAAGAAT
This sequence comes from Scleropages formosus, assembly GCF_900964775.1. Lineage (NCBI taxonomy): Eukaryota > Metazoa > Chordata > Actinopteri > Osteoglossiformes > Osteoglossidae > Scleropages > Scleropages formosus. The sequence continues at coordinate 7,010,786 of NC_041806.1, forward strand.
TAATAGTGATGAATCTGTTTCAGTTATTACATTAACAACAGTCCATAGTTGTTACTGGTTTACTCTATATTCTCAGTATGATGGGACTCAAACTTGGTTTTCCATGTCACCTTATTTTAAGCGCTATTAACTAGACAAGCAGTTATTGATAACTGATGAATCATAAAGATCGATTTATGGTTATTTTTAAACATTGACCTTAAAAGGCATTTTTATAAGACTGGTAAAGACGTCCGACAAACATAAAGTAAATTCATACAATTTCAGGATGCAAAACAAACATATTAGATGAAACGTTTTATTCTTTCACAAACTGACAAACTACATAATTACACAAAAATATCTTCTGCTGTGTATGTGTTATATTATGGTATGTGTCACTTCCTGACTCTTTCGTGGTGGTGTTCATAGCAAATGACCTCAATTCTGTTAAAGGTGTTTGTACCAAGGTATGTGTTATGAACCGACAAGACAAATAGGGTGAACAGACAGGATTGTATGTTCAAATTTTTTGGTGAAAAGGCAGTTAATCAAAGTGAACAAAAAAGAAAAAGCCAACCAGAAGAACTGTCATGCGGAACACACGGAGCCGGGACGGCTGAACCCAAGTGCAGCGTTGTTCGTCAGAAGTTGAGGGAAGAGGCAAGTTCTCAAAACCAGGGACAGGCGAAGGGTCGGTCGATCGGCGAACGGGACAGGAACGAGGATCCATGGACGTGGTCGGAGTCAAAAAACCAGAGATCGTGAACAGAGCAAGAGTGTGTGTAGTAACACGTTGAAGGGCGGTTGTCCCAAACAAGATTCCGCAACGGTACGGGAGCTGGAGAGAGTCTTTATAGGGTGAGTGATTACTCATGAGCTAGCGCTGAGTCAGGTGTTGTCACTTGTGTTGTGGGTGTGGACGTGACACAAACTTTGCCAAAGTGGACAGAAAGCAAAAGGTGGTTAAGAACAAAGAAAAGGCCGAACTAACATAACTTTTGTGAAGAAGTCAATCTCTAACCCAGAAACAAAAAAAAAAAAAAAAGGTCAAACTCTAAAACAAAGCCTTCCGGCACATTCCTAACTACACTGCTTATATAGTGTCTGCAGAAGGAAACCAAACAAGTGTAAAAGCAGTATACATGTGATATAAAGAAAGAAAGAAACAGAATTACTAAAGTATGAACAAGAAGGAAAACAAAAGACTAAGAGCACTATCAAAAAATATCTGCGAAGTCCCACCTGTCCAAGGCCAGCGAATCAGATCCCTCCCTCCTGGACTGAGATTGATAGACAGCTGTAACTGCAAATCCACGTCAAACATGGGGAAACCCAAAAGAAAAAAAAAATGGACCCTCAATGAGGACATAACGATGGTAAATGAAATTGTGTATAAATGAGGCTAATACATATATCCACACTATATCGGTCTTCCCACTTCCCAACTGGAAAGTCTTTCGGTTTTTGAAAGGCAGCTATTTGTATTTTGTACTATATACTTCACAACATTTACAGCATGCTTGGCATGGTTAAGATCACATTTCGGCTTTTCTGTTGCAGTGATGAGTCCTCCTTTACTACAGTATGAAACACAGAATACACTTCCTGACTCTTTCATGGTGGTTTTCATAGCAAATGACCTCAGTTCTCTGGGCGCTTCTGTAATGTTTCCCACAGTGAGATGTGTTTCTTCTCTTTTGGACTAAAATGGCTCTTCATGCAGTGTGAGAAATGAGCAGGAGGTAACTTAACATCTCCAGAGCTGAAACTTTACTTTTCTTGATCTCTTCTTTCTTAGTATAAACAGAACATTTAGTGAAGTCTGCAGTATCAGTGGTCTATCTAAACATATCTGAAGCACCGCTTGCATGCATTGAAGCTCCATCATGTGAATTTTTACACAACCCAGTAAAACCAAAGAGAGTGACTGATGAGGGTTTTTGGGTTCACTTTGTTGGTTATGAATATTGGAGATGCTTTCCTGAAATGTAAGCAAACAAACTGAAGCAAAGGGGAGACTCTGTTCTGCAGCTTCTCTCTACTGTAGCTTAAAGATCCTCACTGTCCACTTCTCCCACACCACTCAGTGAATCCCTTAAAACTGCCCAGTAAAAGCGCAGCCCATGTTGGTCAGAGAGGAAACTCGATTGGTTAAGACTAAAACTATAATAAATAAGTAAATAAATTAATAATGAAAGAATAATTACTAAAACCCATCCTTTAAAATTTGATTAGAACAACACCGTAACACTGCAAAGGGGGCACGGTGGAGCAGTAGGTTTGACTGGATCCTGCTCTCCACTGGGTCTGGGGTTCCAGTCTCGCTTGGGGTGCCTTGTGATGGATTGGCGTCCCATCCTGGGTGTGTCCTCTCACGCCCTGTGTTGCCAGGTTAGGCTCTGGCTCCCCGCAACTCCACTCGAGATAAGTAGTTTCAGACAATGTGTGTGTGTGAAACACTGCAATCTTTGTTTTCTTCTCTTTGTTTGGCTGACAGATAAGACAAATTCCACCACCCCTGTAGTGTCTCCATGCACTGTCTCTGCTGCAGGTACTGTAATTACTGAATTATATTTTGTACATTGATTAAGTATTATTGTTAAAAAGACCCTCGAAATTTCCTCATGGACCACATCCTCGGATTGTCCCCATGCACAATGTACAACGACTGTCCCTGACTACGTGTATTACCTTTTCCCAAGAACTGTTGTAATAAACGACCCCGCAACCGGATCCACACCCAGGTCCCCGGAGTGCAAACAGTGATGCCCTGCTGTAATACTCTTGAGAAAAATTTGTTTAAATATCAAAAATAAAAGATTTTTAGGCATTATTATGTATGAACAAACTTGTATCAAAAAATATTATTTCCACCTTGTCTCTCAATGATATTCTTCCATTCATTCTTTTTTTAATCAATAACCACTTGTCCACTGTCTATGGTTTGGAGCTCACCTCACAAACACAGAGACACAGTACACAACACACTGGAAGGAGACATTCTGAGAATTTGGCTCATAGATGTTTATGCTATATAAAGAAATAAAAAGTTCCAAAGAAAACTTTGTCATTCTGCACAGTACATGGACACTGCTCTGTTTGAGACATTTTGTAGCTTCACTATGAAATTCATGACGTCACAGAATCTTCGTTTGATTGTGAGATTAGACTTTATTCACAGTAATGTGAAGGAATTCATGCTATTAGCTGTTTCTGTGATTCTGGTATGTCGGGCACAGGGGGCGCGGTGGTGCAGGGGGTTGGACCACGGTCCTGCTCTCCGGTGGGTCTGGGGTTCAAATCCCGCTTGGGGTGCCTTGCGACGGACTGGTGTCCCGTCCTGGGTGCGTCCCCTCCCCCTCCGGCCTTACGCCTTGTGTTGCCGGGTAGGCTCCGGTTCCCCCGTGACCCCGTATGGGAGGAGCGGTTCTGAAAATGTGTGTGTGTGTGTGTGTGTGTGTGTGTGTGTGTGTGTGTGTGGTATGTCGGGCATGTGCATGTGACCAAGGGAGCATGAAGGAAGGAGGGACAATGTGTGTACACTTTATTAAACTTTCCTGCAATAGGACGGAGACACTGTGTGTATTATCTCCCATCGCATCGGGCACCATTTTCTGTAAACAGCCAAGATTAAAAGCACAAGTTTGAAACGCACCTTAAGTTTATCCTCGGTGTTGCTTTTGTTACCCCGCTCTCAGACAAGACAAGGGAGGAACCGGTGCCTGAGTGGGAGTGAACTGAAAAGTGATAGGAGACCAGGCGCGAGTTAGCATGTAACCGGTCCTGGCGGTGAATTTTATGTTTTTTAACTTTTGACCCTTATCTTATGCCAGAACCAGAAGTTCCTTATCACTGCCAGTGCCCCCTACAGGCTCTCTTATCGAACAGCATTCACACCCTGGTCAGTTACGAACTGTTTTGCAACAACTGAGCGCAACGCAAAAGAAAAAAATTGTTTTCGGGTGCCATCTCTTCCCTTTTTTTCTATTCAATTTTGAACCCACTACACTTCCCAATCGAAATACATTTTTAACATACTGGTAAAGACCTCTGACAAATTTGTCATTTGACTCAACTCCAACATAAAGCAAATTAACACAATTTATTTCATAACATCCCACAAAAAAACTGGATAAAAAATTTGACTCCTTCACAAATAGTAAACTGACAGGAAACTACATAATTACACATAAATATCTCCTGTTGCGGGTGTATAAAGGGAGTGCGGTGGCACAGTGGGTTGGACTGGGTCCTACTCTCCAGTGGGTCTGGGGTTTGAGTCCCGCTTGGGGTGCCTTGCGATGGACTGGCGTCCTGTCCTGGGTGTGTCCCCTCCCCCTCCGGCCTTTCGCCCTGTGTTGCTGGGTAGGCTCCGTGACCCCGCATGGGACAAGCGGTTCAGAAAATGTGTGTGTGTGCACGTAATGGCAAATGAAACTGTGTATGAATGAGGCGAATGCGTATACCTCCCAGTTGGAATGTCTTAGGAAGACGGTGGGAGATGTGGAATAAAGGTTCTGTTTTTGGGTGTGTGGATCATGGACAGAACGAGCAGTACCATGTATAGGATCTGTTTGTCCCAGTTGAAGCTCTACACACTTAAATAATAGAACAGGTCTGGTCACTGTAGACCACTGAAAACAACAAGGAATTCTCTTCAAATAATCTCTTATTAATTACACAAAAATTATATAATCCTTTTAGTGCTTTTTTTGCTGTCTTTTCTGTTTACCAGAGATTAAATATTTCTGTCATGTAACTGGTGGTGAACAAGGCTGATTGTTTGCTTTATCAAGAAAGTTTTCATGAACACGGTGTTGTTCAATAGCAGTTTATAATTGTTCAGATACCAATTTCTTAACTACAGCTGGTTTAGTATTTCTGAACTGATCTTAAACATCTTCATCTACCATAATAACAACAACAACTCAGCCTGTCTCTAATTAGAGTGTCGCTTCTGTTCTCTAAGGTTTACCAATGAGCAACGTGGAGCTGTCAGTCTGACTGGTTGTGTTCTTCATCATTCTGATCCTTCCTCCCATCATTGGAATCATTTACACCAAGAGCAGAAACCACCCAATCAGAGGTCAGCATGAGGATGATGTGTGGTAAACACGGGATCACCAGACTTCACATTGAAAAACTTCCATTGTAATAACTGTAAATAAATTTGATCATTAGGCCTATTGTGTTGCTCTGCACTTTTCCTCAACAAATCACAATTATTCACTTCCATTTTTTATTGCATGGTCGACCATTGTACGGGGGTGTGGTGGCGCAGTGGGTTGGACCGGGTCCTGCTTTCCAGTGGGTCTGGGGTTCGAGTCCTGCTTGGGGTGCCTTGCGACGGGCTGGTGTCCTGTCCAGGGTGTGTCCCCTCCCCCTCCAGCGTTATGCCCTCAGTTGCCGGGTTAGGCTGCGGTTCCCCGTGACCCCGTATGGGACAAGCGGTCCAGAAAGTGTGTGTGTGGTCAACCTTTGTCCCTTTTACAGATGTCAGAATGTAACCACTGACTACCTTTAGTATCAGTGAATAAATCAGGAAAAAACACATAGGTGCAATAAAAATCGTTTTAATTTTGCCAGAGATTAATCAGCTTTATAACTACACTGTTAGTACAGCAGTCAGATAATGACTTTATATCATATACTGTATATTATATTATACATATTTATATGTGTGTTGTTCTGACTGTATCTGACCACTGCTCTCCTCATCCTAACTTCTACTCCCACCGTACAGATCAAGTGTCCTCTGGGACAGAACTCCAAGAATACATGAATAACTAGATTATAAAGAGAGATCTCCATTTTCATCTTGGATCCTCTACATTACTATATCTACTGCCAGCCTCCTGTATGATGAAGATGGTGATTCTTGCACTAAACACACCAGTATGAGACCATTGATGCTGAATGTGTATCTCATTAACTTCATAACAACTCGAGATCTTCTAGGACTTGAGGAGAGCACGTGGGCCAGGACTCTTCCAATGGGGCTTAACCAGCATCTGCAAGATCTGAACTGGAACGGTTCAAAGAAACTGTAAAGTAAGCTGCTGGTTAAACTGGTCTTGTACAAATACAGAATGACCAGCCACCCACTCTGCCTGCGACTCCAGTGTGGTGAGAGTGAAACCATCACGCACGCCTTTTGGGACTGCGGGTATTGGAGGTTTGGCAGCAAGAAGATTAACTCACAGATGGTGTTGACAATACTTCACACCGTCCTCAATAGCAAATAAATATTTCATCCACTTCAGCATGGTACTATTGTATTACAACTATTATAATGCAAACCAACTATAGATAATGACAAAAAACTTAACTAAACAAAGTTTTAATTTGTTAAATTGTAGAGTGCTTATGAGAGCAGGATCTGGCCAAGCCTACTGTGTCACTGTGCCCCCCACTTCTTGGTCTCAAGTCATGGAAAGATGTTGGCTACGTTGGATGTTGTTCTCTGTGGCTTCATAGTGTTGATTGGACTGGGTCTTAGTAATATATGCATGGGGTATAACATCTTGTCCTGTGTATCTTCAATGTAACAAAGCATCTAGGATAAACACTGGTTAAGACTAGAAGAAACACAGAGGATTAATATTTTGCTCCATATAGGGTTCTAATGTCAAGGCAACAAAACCTTAAATATTTTTTAAAATATAATATAGATGTTGCTGAATTATATGAAAGGACAGGAATACACAGGGTAGCCACACAAACACACACATACACACAATCACACAAAGCCATTTACACACCATGGGATATTTAGCATAATCATTACACCTTAACTGCATGTCTTTGGATTGTGGAAGGAAACCAGAGTACCCAGAGGAAACCCATGCAGACACAGGGAGTGCATACAAACTCCACACAGACTGAGCCAGATTTCAATTTACACCCAAACAGTTCATGCGTTACTCGCTGTGCCACCGTGCCGAGAAATAATTTCAGTTCTCTTATGTTTGTATATCCTGTAAGTTTCTGCCCAGTCCAGGTTTCTGTTAAATTAGTGTTCATGAAGTAAACCGTCCATATTTTTTTGGTGCCACTTTATTGACAGCAATATTTAATCTGTGTACATAACAAAAAGTAGCACAATCATTATAGTAGCTGTAGGAGAGACAGTAGATGGAGACACTACACAGATGCTGGACTGAAAATTGAAACTCCTCTATAATAATATCCTTCAGAAACTTTTTCTGTCTTCTGAAATGTTGTTTCATTACTTCAATATATAAATGTAAGACGCTGAGGCAGCTGGGGAAGGGAGCGGAGATGGGGACAAGGCAGCCACAGCTGGGGCTAATTACTGCCACTTTTTCTTCCCCCGGGCTCGACAGTGAGGGGCAGAGATAGAGGAGGAGATCATGAGTGAGAAAACAAGCACAACCCTGACCTTGAGCTTGTGGATGACGCCACTGAGTCGAATCCTCTTTCTACCCATTCCTGGTCCCCCCCCTTTCCCCCCCTTGCCTCCTCCCTGACGAAGGAATAAATGAAACACTCATGTCTTACATTGCAATGACCCTTTTCTGCTCTATTCTGCAAAAAAAAAAAAAAAAAATCCCTCTCTCTTCATTATCCTGAAGTCTCCTTCATGTTGAAATGGCAAAATAAAGGTGTTCATTTTCACTACCAGAATTATACATTTCAAATATTGTGCCACACTGGGCATGGTAGCCTATAGTTTTATTAAAAAGACAAAACATATGAAATGTAACAAACCCAAAACAGTAACTTCTGAAAACAGCTTTGTCAATGAAGTCCTTTAGGGCTGCATGGTGGCACAGAAAGCAGTGCTGCTGCTGTTTCACAGTGCTTTAGTGGTGGAAGAAGACATGGGTTTGATCCCTGCTCAATCTGTGTGGAGTCTGCATGTTCTTTCCATGTCTACATGGGTTTCTTCCAGGTGCTCTGGTTTCCTCTCAGACTCAGAAGACATGCTGTTCAGATTCACCCATAGTGTGTGAGTGACAGAGAGAGAGTGAGTTCCACTAATGTATGGATGAGTGACCCAGTGTAAGCAGTGCATCTAGCAGTGTAAGTCGCCGCGGTGAATAAGGTGTGTGGGCTCATCACACTACATAGAGTTCATTGGAAGCTGCTTTGGAGAAAAGCATCTGCTAAATAAACAAATGTAAATTAAATACATTTGACTTGCTTTTATAAACATCCAAGTTACAAATTTTCAAAGCTGCAGACATTTCACAGTTTCTTAATATTAAATAGAAGTTGGTTTCACTGCTCTGCTTTCTAACAATAGAAGAGCAGCACAAGGCTACAAGAGCATCCCTAACAAGGCAGCAATCATTTCAAACTTGTCTCTGTCATGGTCGGGTCTGAAGGTAGCGGCGGACCCAAGCGCAGAGCGGTAATCGGGGTGTCTTCGGGGAAATCCAAGAGAGGAGGTCAGAGAACGGGCAAGGGGTCTTCGAGGTGCGAACGTCGTAACAGGAAGGATCCAAAAGGCGAGGTCGGTACACAGGCATAAGGTCGATGATCAGAAAGAGGCAGGAGATCGGGGGAACAAGGGACGGGTTCGGGGAAGGCGTTCGGGAACAGGAAATGGCTGGAGAAGGTCGCTAACGAGGAGGCAGATCAAGGTTCCGCATCAGCTGGTGGTCTGATGCAGCCTTTTATGCTGCAGTCTGCGTTGCGTCCCAGGTGTTCCGTGTCGGCCCGGAGGTGTGGGCGTGGCAGTCTCAAATATCAGACTTTTTATTTATTTATTTGACTTGGTGATTGAACACTCTTCCATTCAGTATCTTCCCCATTATATTACAAGAATAAATTTATCAAGTGCCTTGGGCAGCATTACATCGAAAACACAGCAGAGATATCCCTGGGAATGTCCTATAAAGACATATAAAACTCTGGGAAGATTAAATTCTACATTTTTGTTCTTAGATGCTGAAAGAGCTCATACAGTGAAGGCTTTAGCACAAATATCTTCACATTATCTACATTCAAACAAGTAACACATCGCACTGTGGCAATAATGTGAGACACTGAAGTGCTGTCACAGATGAGGTCAGTAGTTGTAAAAAGAACCACAAAAGAGTCAGGAAGTTTCTTTTGTGTTTCCTACTGCAGAAAAGGAGAACTCATCAGAGCAATTGAGGAATGTAACAGAATTTCAACATCTGAAATAGAATGTAGTGTGTCGTGTGTGTGTGTCTGGTTCAGAGGAGTCACCAGGCATGAGGCAGGGTTTGGGATTAGGGTCCTTTATCCTTTTTATCCTTGAATCTATTATTGTGCAAAAAAAACAAAACACAAAACGTATCTCAAGCAACGCTTGCATGCACACCAGATCAAAACTCCATATTGTGAATTTTACCAGAACCCAGTTAAACCAAAGAGAGTGAATAATGAGGGTTTTTGAGTTCACTTTGTTGGTTATGAATATTGGAGATGCTTTCCTGAAATGTAATGTTACTATATTTTACTTATCAGCTCTGATTTAATAGAATTTTTCATCCTTTCACTTCATAGCAGCTCAGTTTCCTTGACCGAGTCATAATTCACACAGACTGGTGTAACTGGAGTTCAGTCTTTCAATCCTGATGGTTCATCCTGCTGTGAACAGTGTGCAGTCAAGAGTGTGTGACTGTTACTCACAAACACTCAGTAAAGAGGAGTTCATTATACTGAGCTCACTGTTGAGTGAAAGGTGTGTTTGTGTTCACAGTGCTGAGAAGTATTTAGAATATTTATTCGTGATTCTTTTGATTCACAGGCCAAACCATCATGATGTGTTCATCATATCCCATTTTTGACAGACCTTCAGTTTAGGGCCTAAACTCTGAAGACTTGTTGACTGTAAATATATCTGATATTCTGTTATTCATGCATCACCCAGAGATCAACAGATTGAAGACACAAACACCATAATAAAGTCAGTAAAAATGAAGTAGTAGTTGTGTTTTGTACTTTCTGTTCTGTCTGACCTTCCTTTTACACAAAATGGATGTAGAAAAAGATACCAGATTACAGAAAAACTGAATATAGTGAGGAAACAGAATGACTCTTTGATGTTAAGTTTATTTCAGATGTTAAGATCAACTCTCAGTTGTTCAGTTGCCATTAAGAGTTCTTTTCTGCAGCAAAAAACACTTCCTGACTTTTTCATGGTGGTTTTAACAGACGGTAACCTCAGTTGTGACAGCACTTCTGTATATTTTACTGTTCCCACAGTGAGATGTGTTGCTTCTGTGAATTTAGAATAAAACCCCACACAGTGAGTGAGAGGAACAGGAGGTGACACAGCAGTGAACGGGACGATGGCAGCGGTCGGATGGACTGGATTCACGTTGTTTCTGCTGCTCAACATCTCCACGGGTGAGAGAGGATATTGATAAAAGACCTAAAATGTGTTATTATTATGCTTAGCTGACATCTTTGTTACAATGTTTGTATTCTGGGTCAGTACCTCCATCAAGGGAAGTACAGAAGGTGAGGGGATTCAAACCCATATCCATTGATTATAAGACAACAGGTCTGACCACTAAACCACCTGCTACCACTGTTATCATTTACTGAATACAGAGAGAATATTTCATAAAGTTTGCAGCAGCACTTATGTACGTAACGGATACTAAATATGGAATCTACCATTTATTTTCCTGAATTTTTAGTTTACTCAAAATTTTGAACAATTTTTATGTGTGTGTGTGTGTGTGTGTAAGTCAAAGCACCAAGCTCAACACTGATGCAGTCAATAAAACTGAAATGACAAATGTATAATAGGAGTAAACATTTTACAATTCCTGTGGAAAGTGGCAGAATTATATACTCATAATGCATAAGTATAGAATATGAATGAGTTTTATATATTTAACATAGTCATTAAAAAAGGATTTCCACAAAACTAATATTCACAGTATCAAATTCAGTCTTATCGGTTAAAAACAAAAAGATAAAATCTTTATATGTGTCTGCAAAAGTGGAATCTTCTTATTTGTAAAAGCTGGTGACAGGAAATGTTTCCCGAAAAGCTTTTATGACATTAAGATGCTGTTTGTAATACTATTTCCATTGTTTCTGCCAGGAAAAGACACAGAGTGGTTCACTGTGAGCTGTGATGTTGGACAAACTGTCACTTTATCCTGTAAACAAACCATGTCCGACTGCTCCATGGTCACCTGGATTTTCAGTTCAAAATCAGATTCATTTCCATCCATTGAACTAGTTGTTCACGGGAAGGTCAAAGAGACACAGAGATCTAGAAGACTGACAGTGGGGTCTGACTGCTCTCTACACATTAAGAACCTGAACACTGAAGATACTGGACGGTACTTCTGTCGACTGTTTCACAGTAACAATCACGAGGATTTCAGTGATATTTCTGATGTTTCTCTGTCTGTTGGCGAAAGTAAGTATTTCTGTGAATCTCACTGTGTCCTAAAGAGTCTTTGTCAAAACTGAACGTTTGTCACTGAAAACGAAACATGCCTCACCAGGGATCAGAATACTGAAAGAACATTAAGAATATATAAGATGTTAGTGTATATTATATTGTATAATAAGAAATACAAAACAGAATTTGATCGTTTCATTACGTGAGGAACACACACACACACACACACATTTTCAGAACCATTTGTCCCATACGGGGAACCGGAGCCTAACCCGGCAACTCAGGGCGTAAGGCTGGAGGGGGAGGGGACACACCCAGGACGGGACGCCAGTCCGTCGCAAGGCACCCCAAGCAGGACTCGAACCCCAGACCCACCGGACAGCAGGACTGCGGTCCAACCCACTGCGCCACCGTGCACCCTGAAGCTCTGTGAGGAAAACATGGTGATAAAAATTAATGTCGATCAACTTGGAGATCAACTGATCAAACATCTGCTGAGATATCGGTGATTTGTGGTTCAAAATGTAAGAAATGCGGTAATATTTTATGTTAATTACTATGGAATAAAATAAGAAGAGTACGGAGAAAGGAAACTGGTAGGAAATGTGTTTCTCTTTCCTGAACTCAACAACCTACGAGCAGCAGTCATGTGTGTCTGTGTGTTGTATAGACTTTAATATTACATATATTAATAATGAACGAATAATTATTAAAACCTGCCCTGGAAATTAGTTTATCTGAACGACACAGGAATTTTGCATCTGATACTCTTTATTTCTCTGACAGATACAAAGACAAAGTCCACCACCCCTGTAGTGTCTCCATCCACTGTCTCTCCTACAGGTACTGTAATTACTGTATTGTATTTGTACATAGATTAAATATTGTTGTCCACAAAGTAGTACAAAATAAGATGGATTGTTTGCATGAAAGAACTTAAAATAATAATTCTTAAAACCCACCCTGTAAATTAGGTTATCTGAACAACACTGTAATACAGGACTTCATATCTACTGCTGTTTGTTTGGCTGACAGATACAAAGAAAAAGTCCACCACGCCTGTAGAGTCTCCATCCACCATCTCTCCTACAGGTACTGTAATTATATTTGTCATGTACATAATTAATCTCTCCTGCCATAACATTTCATCTGTTTTGATGAAGCACCGTATAATTTGACAAACGATGTATAATATGTAATTTTCAAAACGTTTGACAGTGAAAACTGATTCTCACTAGCAAGAACTGCAAGAACATTAATATAAATGTTACTGTATATAAGTACAAAACTTGTGTTTGATCGTTTCATTGCCAGTGAGGAAAACATCATTCGAAAATTAGTGTAAACTGATAGAACATCTACTGAGTTACCGGTCATTTATCTGTACAAAAAATTGGTCATTATTCTCGGTTAATAACTAGGGTATGGAATAAAACAAGAAACAGAACGCTGGTATATTGAGGAAACTGAAGACTTGTTGTCCGGTAGGAAATGTACAAAGCCTCCACCAGGGGGCAGAGTAGCCAGGGCTCAATTAAACTGCTTAAAGATCAGATTCCCAAGACAAATGAGGCACCTCCGCAACCAGAATAGAACACTTTTACAACTATTACACACACACTAAAAGTAAAATAAAACTGAAGCAGAGGGGAAACTCTGTTCTGCAGCAGAATTGAAAGAATTTTTTACAGTAAAACCCACCCTGTAAATTAGGTTATGTGAGCAACACTGTAACATGGAAATTTACATCTTATACTCTTTATTTCTCTGACAGATACAAAGACAAAGTCCACCACCCCTGTAGTGTCTCCATCCACTGTCTCTCCTACAGGTACTGTAATTATATTTGTTATGTACATAATTAATCTCTCCTACCATAACATTTCATATGTTTTGATAAAGTACTGTATAATTTGACAAACAATGACAGCTGACAAACGATGTATAATATGTCATTTTTAAAACGTTTGTCAGTGAAAGATGATTCTCACTAGCAGGAACTGCAAGAGCATTAATATATAAATGTTACTGTATAAGTACAAAACTTGTGTTTGATCGTTTCATTGCCAGTGAGGAAAACATAATTCAAAAATTACTGTAAACTGATTGAACATCTATTGAGTTACCGGACATTTATCTGTACAAAAAATTCGGTCATTATTCTCGGCTAATAACTAGGGTATGGAATAAAATAAGAAACAGAATACTGGTAAACTGAGGAAACTGAAGACTTGTTGTCCAGTAGGAAATGTACAAAGTCACCACCAGGGGGCGGAGTAGCCAGTGCTCAGTTAAACACTGCTTAAAGATCAGATTGCCAAGACAAATGAGGCACCATTGCAACCATAATAGAACACTTTTACAGCTATTATACACACACACACTAAAAGTAAAATAAAACTGAAGCAGAGGGGAAACTCTATTCTGCAGCTTCTCTCTGCTGCAGCTAAAAGATCTGCACTGTCCACTTCTCCCCACCGCTCAGTCAGTCCCTTGAAAGTACCCAGTAAAAGTGCAGCCCATGTTGATCAGAGAGATAAAAATAAAATTATAATTAATTTCTTCTCTTTGTTTGGCTGATACAAAGACAAAGTCCACCACCCCTGTAGTGTCTCCATCCACTGTCTCTCCTACAGGTACTGTAATTACTGTATTATATTTTATGAATTGATTAAATATTGTTGTTAAAAAGACCCTCATAACGTCCTCGGATTCTCCCCGCGTACATTATCCGCGCCTTGGATTCACCACAACTGTCCCTGACTACGCGTATTACCTTTTCCCAAGAACTGTTGCAATAAACGACCCCGCAACTGGGTCCACACCCAGGTCCCTTGTTTGCACACAGTGACACCCTGCTGTAATACTCCTCAGAAAAATTAGTTAAAAAACCAAAATAAAAGATTTTTAGGCATTTTTATGTATGAACAAACTTGTATCAAAAAGTATTATTTCCACCTTGTCTATCAATGTTAAAATGTCTCAATGTCTTTTTCATTAATTTTTTTGTTTAATCAATAACCACTTGTCCACTGCATGGCATCTGTGTTCTGGAGTTCACCTCACAAACACAGAGACACAGTACAAAACACACTGGAAGGAGACATTCTGAGAATTTGGCTCATAGATGTCTATGATATAAAGAAGCAGAACGTTCTGAAGAAAACTTTGTCATTCTGCACAGCACATGGACACCGTTCTGTCTGAGACATTGTGTAGCATCACTATGAAATTTATGATGTCACAGGATCTCCATTTGACTGTGAGATTAGACTTTATTCATAGCAATGTAAAGGAATTCATGTTATTAAAGCTGTTTAAATGATTCTGGTATGTCGGGCATGTGCATGTGACCAAGGGAGCATGAAGGAAGGGAGGAGGGACAATGTGTGTACAGTTTATAATTGTTCAGATACCAATTTCTTAACTACAGCTGGTTTGGTGTTTCTGAACTGAACTTAAACATCTTCATCTACCATAATCACAACAACAATCCAGCCCGTCTCTAATTAGACTGTCACTTCTGTTCTCTAAGGTTCATCAATGAGCAACGTGGAGCTGTCAGTCCGACTGGTTGTGTTTTTCATCATTCTGATCCTTCCTCCCATCATTGGAATCATTTACACCAAGAGCAGAAACCACCCAATCAGAGGTCAGTGTGAGGATGATGTGTGGTAAACATGGGATCACTGGACTGCACACTGAAAAACTTCCATTGTAATAACTGTAAAAAATTTGATTACTAGGCCAATTGTGTTGCTCGGCGCTTTTCTTAAAAAAATTACAATGATTCACTTCCAGGGGGTGCGGTGGCGCAGTGGGTTGGACCACAGTCCTGCTGTCCGGTGGGTCTGGGGTTCAAGTCCTGCTTGGGATGCCTTGCGACGGACTGGCGTCCCGTCCTGGGTGTGTTCCCTCCCCCTCTGGCCTTACGCCCCTGTGTTCCCGGGTAGGCTCCGGTTCCCCGTGACCCCGTATGGGGCAAGCGGTTCTGAAAATGTGTGTGTGTGTGTGATTCACTTCCATTTATATTGCATGATCGACTATTATCCCTTTTACAGGTGTCAGAATGTAACCACTGACTACCTTAAGTTCCATTGAATAAATCAGGAAAAAGACATAAAGAGCAATAAAAATCCTTTTAATATTGATAGAGATCAATCAGCTTGATAACTACAGTATTAGTACAGCACTCAGTTAATGACTTTATATCATATACTGTATATCATATATATTTATATCTGTGTTGTTCTGACTGTATCTCACCACTACTCTCCTCATCCTAATTTCTACTCTCACCCTACAGATCAAGTGTCCTCTGGGACAGAACTACAAGATTATGTGAATAAGTAGATGGTAAACAGAGATCTCCATTTTCATCTTGGATCCTCTTGTCACGCCCTCCACCTCAGCGCAATGAGGCACACCTGCAGTTCATCAGAGGATGAACATATAAAAGGAAAGTGCGGAGCAAACACAATCGCAGAACCTTGTTCAGCTTGGCCTCTCACTCGCGCTTCTTGTTACCGATCTCCTGACCTCCCTGGCTCTTCGTCCTGCTCGTCGACTATGACTTCTGGTTTGCCTCGACTTCTTGCCTGTTTTTTGGACTTACGACTCTCAGATTTGACCTTCGGATTCCTGTTTTCTTGACCATGTCTACTGGATCGCCCCTTGACTCCACTTCCTGTGCCCCGCACTTGGGTCTGATGCATCCGCGCTGGCTGGGGGGACAACACGACACCTCTACATTACTGTATCTTCTGCCAGCCTCTTGTATGATGAAGATGTTGGTTCTTCCACTAAACACACGAGTATGAGAACATATATGTTCAAGGTGTATCACATTAAGTTCATTTGTGGTACATTTTCTCCCCTTTTTGCTTTTGTATTATTGTCTTTGGAATGTACTGTACGTCAACTACCTGTGTTTCCATAGGTGTCAAATCTTGTCAAATGACCCGACTGATGATTTCTAATTACACAACAGTTCTCATTCAGCTGCCAGGTAACAGTTTTAGTAAAGGAGTTCAATTACAGTGAGTCTGTATCAAGGAAAAGATTTGAAAAGTCTTGCTGGTAGGTTTGATGCATCGGATACCTCCGGTAACATGAAAACACTGCCTGCATTTATTACTGAGAACCTCTTCGAACAAAACCTCTTTTGTGTTTTTTTTATCGAATTATTTGAACATCTCTCTTTTCAAAGATTGTAATTTTTTTTACTAGTCCTACGTGGGTTTGGGATGTAGATGTACGAAGGAGGGGGTTGTTCAAGGGATACAATTATTTGTTATGACCATAGTTTATTTTAAAGACCTTGTAGGAAAAATCAATTAAAAATGAATAACGAAAATGAAGTGAAAATGAAGTGGATCCGGAAAGTGTTTTCAACCTCTATGTAACTCTAACTACGTGTAACTCTAACCCTACGTGGGTTTGGGATGTAGATGTACGAAGGAGGGGGTTGTTCAAGGGATACAATTATTTGTTATGACCATAGTTTATTTTAAAGACCTTGTAGGAAAAATCAATTAAAAATGAATAACAAAAATGAAGTGGATCCGGAAAGTGTTTTCAACCTCCATGTAACTCTAACAGGGCTGCACAGTGAAAAGCAAGTAGTGTTGCTGCCTTTTAGCTCCGCAGCTATTTAGGCATAAGTTCGAATCCAGGTCAGCCTGTGTTTGTGGATACCCTGTGATGGACTGGCATCCTATCAAGTGTGTGCCTTAACTAACCTTTCTGTGCCTCCAGGATGGGCTCCAGACCCACTTCACCCTGACTTTGACTAGCAGTTAGCAAAAGTAGGTTGAATTCCAAGAAAAGTAATTTTTGGTTCATTCATAACTTCAAGTTAAACAGCACCTTTCCTCTACAACAGGTTTTTTCACACTTTGTGGGAGTTACAAGTAACAAAAGATTTAAAGATTAAAAATCTGTTATGTCTCTAATGCTATGACAAGTTTTTTAAATTAAATTCTTCGCAAGAGAAATGGAGAATAAAAAGGAATATTATACAAACAACATAAATGGAATAAAACAGAATATTTACCAAGGGAATGAACCTGTCATTTACATGAACAAATAAAGTTTAATGTTGTTTGAGTTTCACATGTCTTTTATTGATAGTGTTTTCAATACTTTTGTGACACTCTTATTGATTTTATTAATGAGGTAAAAGCGTTGTGAAGAAAAACACTGAAGGCAAATGACAGCGGCACCCTGAGCCAGGGGTCCATCCTTCTTAAGCGATCAAGTTGCCTTTATAGTGACTTTAAACACCGGAGCTTTGCAGTATTCTTTTTATTATATTTTAGGTACATGTCATGCACACACACACACACAGTGTCTGAACCACTTGTCCCATACAGGGTCACGGGGAACCGGAGCCTACCCGGCAACACAGGGCGTAAGGCTGGAGGGGGAGGGGACACACCCAGGACGGGACGCCAGCCCGTTGCAAGGGACGCCAAGCGGGACTCAAACCCCAGACCCACCGGAGAGCAGTACCCGGCTCAATCCACTGCAGCACCGTGCCCCCCGGTACATGTCAAGTAGCATTCATATTGGATGGTTTTATTGAACAGATTCAGCTGTGTATATTCTAAGGTATGTGTGACAGAAATGAAATATTAATATATTGAGTAGAGATTTTAATGAAAAAGAAATGACGAATGGAGGTTACACCTGTCGTGACAGTTTGTCTTGTTTGATGTCTAGGTAGTCTTTTCTGATCTGTTAAGGGGAACAAATTGATATTTTTAGAACAGATGCCGTAACCCCTTTAGACTCGAAAGACCCAGGTTACAAACCCACTTTGTGCTCATGCCCTTGATCATGGTACTTTATCTGTGTCACTGTGTGAGAAGAGACCTCTATAAAAATAAACTGAATTGAACTGATTCTAGATTGTTCTAGTAAAAACCGCCAAGCTATATAAAAGGGTTAACCATTGTAAGTTTCTTACTGAAAATAATATCTGTATCCATAAGATCAGTCTAATCAAACACTGAAGGGTTTCACAAATGAAACCATTTATTTCTGCCACTCTCATTTTTACCAAATATGACCTGGATGTTCCACAACACAGCTACAGCAATGTTCTCTAGACAGTACAATTTTTAGTATAAATATGCAACGCAGACAAAATATTCTATACCAGCACAAAAACCTGACTCCAGCCTTATGGTATGGTGATGGAGCATAATTCTGCAGGCCTGCTTTGCATCCTCAGCTCATTGAGAGAATGATGAAGTCCAAACTGGATCAACAAATCCTACAGGAGAATATATGGCTCTTTTGGATGTGATACTGAAGTTGTGTCTATTCAATCATCCTAAACACACAAGTAAAAGTCCAACAGAATGGCTTCAACAGAAGAATGTTGCATTTTGGGATGTTGGGTTAGAGTCCTGTCCTTAACACAACTGAAATGTTGTGTCACGGCATGTTTGAAAATCACCCTAAAAATAGAAATGAACTGAAACAGTTTTGTAAAGAGGAAGGGGCCCAAAACTCAAGTGCAGGACTGATCAACAGCTACAGGAAACTTTTGGTTGATGTAACACACGTAAAACACGTGGTGTAATGTTTTGTTCTAAGGCCAGTAGGTTCGTCCGTGGAGGTGTAAATAAAGGACCACTCGATTTGGCAATTATTAAAATTAACTATTAAACTTTACCAAAAACTATATTTTTCTCATGTACATTATTTTCAGTAAAACACCTTAAATAACATAAAACTGAACTGTGATAACTTAAAGCAACAAGGAAAAAAAATAATAATTTGCTCACACACAGTACACACCATACAAATTGTAGCAAAGGGCTAGTAAGGGTGCACCCCAATATGTCTCTCCTACAGGTATTGTAATTATATTTGTTATGTACTCCGGTTCCCCGCGACCCCGTATGGGACAAGCGGTTCTGAAAATGTGTGTATGTGTGTGTGTACATAATTAATCTCTCCTACCATAACATTTCATCTGTTTTGATGAAGAAAACAATGTGTAATTTGTCATATTCAAAACATTTGTCAGTGAAAACTGATTCTCACTAGCAGGAACTGCAAGAACATTAATATAAATGTTACTGTATATAAGTACAAAACTTGTGTTTGATCATTTCATTACCAGTGAGGAAAACATCATTATGAAAATTAGTGTATGTAAGCTGATCAAACATCTATTGAGTTACTGATCATTTATCTGTACAGAAAATTCAGTCATTATTCGCAGATAATTACGAGGGTATGAAAAAAAACAAGAAGCAGAACGCTGGTATATTGAGGAAACTGAAGACTCGCTCTCTCGTAGGAAATGTAAAAGAAATTCTGAGTTTTATGCACCTACTCGTGCGATGAACATCAGTGCATAAAGAAAAGATTAAAAGAAACAAAGTAAGTTTACTTAAGAATCACACATCTGCAACTATGTCTTTCTCCTAAGGTAATGTACAAATTTTATTTCTCTGAGGTGTGCGTTGCTATGGAGAAAAGCGTCTGCTAAATGAATAAATATAAATGTAAATGTGCAAAGTCACCACCAGGGGGCGGAGTAGCCAGTGCTCAATTAAACACTGCTTAACGATCAAATTCCCAAGACAAATGAGACACCACCGCAACCATAAAAGCACGCTTTTACAACTATTACACACACACACGCACATTAAAAGTACAATAAAACTGAAGCAGAGTGAAAACTCCGTTCTGCAGCTTCTCTCTGCTGCATCTAAAAGATTCGCACTGTCCTCTTCTCCTCCCCGCTGCTCAGTCAGTACCTTAAAAGCGTCCAATAAAAGTGGAGCCCATGTTGGTCAGAGAGGAAACTTGACTGGTAAAAAATAAAATTATTATAAATAAATAAATAAATTGGGAGGCACGGTGGTGCAGCGGATTTTACCTGCGCCTGCTCTTTGGTGGGTGTGGGTTTCGAGTCCCGCTTGGGGTGCTGAGTGGCAGACTGGTGTCCCGTCCTGGGTGTGTCGCCTCCCCCTCCAGCCCTGCACCCTGTGTTACTGGGTGTAGTGTCTCCATCCAGTGTCTCTCCTACAGGTATTGAATTGATTGTATTATATTTTGTATATTGATTAAATATTGCTATAGAGGGGGCGCGGTGGTGCAGTGGGTTGAACCGGGTCCTGCTCTCCGGTGGGTCTGGGGTTCGAGTCCCGCTTGGGGTGCCTTGCGATGGACTGGCATCCCGTCCTGGGTGTGTCCCCTCCCCCTCCGGCCTTATGCCCTGTGTTACCGGGTAGGCTCCGGTTCCCCGCGACCCCGTATGGAACAAGCGGTTCCGAAAGGGTGTGTGTGTGTGTCCTACCAGACTAGGATCAGAGATAATCTGTAACCACGAAATTTGGCATTCTTCTGCATTTGCATAAAATATGTGCCCATCAGCACAAATTTTCATCCTTAGTTTCCCATCCCTTCCCCTCCTTTATATTACTATACAACTATGGAACTATGTATAAATATGTTAAATAAATGGTATGTAAATATCTATGTCCAGGTTTATTTACTATCTAAGAACCTTTCTGACACTTTTCCTTATTCTGCAGGTGATGGAGGCTTCCCAGTTGTCACTGTAGCCTCATCGTGTGTGGCTGTGTGTGTAGGAGTGTGTGTCGCTATAGTAATAATACTGATCTACAAGAGGACACCAGGTAAGAGGGTGTGAATTTCTATGACAAAACCTGAAACCAGAGGTCTTATCCAAAGCTTTGGTTTAGAAGATGACAGATACTTCTCTGTTTTACAGATAATAACTTGTCATCCAGTCAAGTTAAAGTGAGTACTGCGCTGTTAAAACATATATATGAACATATCTGTGACGATATGTCTGTTCATAACGATTCATCTGCTCATTTGTGTCCAGGTGTCTGATGCAGACAGTGTAACGTACGCTGTGGTCGACCTCAAAGAGTCCGAGCAAAAAAAGTCCAACGGAAAGAGAGATAACATCAGCGCTGAATACGCCGCCATCAGAACCACACAACGAACACTGGAACATGTCTAAAGCATCATCTTCTTCTGCACACGTCACACATATATATATATATATATAAACAGTATAAAAATATAAAAACATATTAAACAAGTGGAAAAATACAAGATAAAAATATGTACAATTATATATACAGTTGGAAGAATAATAATAAATAAGTATATTAAATAAATAAATCAAAACAGTATGTAGTGCAAGTAGTGCAACAGTATGTAGTGCAAGTTGTGCAGAATGGTAATATAATCATTATGAGTAGTAACAAAATGAACTAACAATAGTGCTGAATAGTTCATCTGTCACACAGAGGTGAGCTGTTGTACAGTGTTATTGCGAACGGTAGGAAAGATTTCCTGAACCGTTCTTTAAGACAGCGGAGCTGAATGAGTCTTTTAGAGAATGAAACATTTGTGCAGAACAAATGGACAGAACGAGCAGCAAGCAAATGAAAAACCCCCATGATTCATTAGTGCTACATTTGTGCAGTGAAAATTCGAATTTGTGTCATTTTTGGTTTTCAGCTTTTGAAAGGAGGGGGTGAGGTGGCACAGTGGGTTGGACCGGGTCCTGCTCTCCTGTGGGTCTGGGGTTCAAGTCCTGTTTGGGGTGCCGTGCGACAGACTGGCCTTCTGTCCTGGGTGTGTCCCCGCCCCCTCCAGCCTTATGCCCTGTGTTGCCAGGTTAGGCTCTGGCTCCCCGTGACCCCAAATTGGACAAGCGGTTCAGTGAGTGAGTGAGAGAGAGAGTGAGAGCTTTTGAAAGGCAGCTATTTGAATTTTATATACTTGACAACATTTACAGCATGTTTGGAATAGTTAAGATCATGTCTTAGCTTTTCAGCTGGAGTGATGAGTCCTCCTTTGCTACAATATGAAACACAGAATACACTTCCTGACTCTTTCACGGTGGTTTTCATAGCAAATGATGCCAGTTCTGTGGGCGCTTCCGTAACGTTTCCCACAGTGAGATGTGTTTCTTCTGTTTAGGCCGGAAATGGCTTTTAACACAGTGTGAGAGATGAACAGGAGATGACTCAACATCTCCAGAACTGGGAGAGTAACTTTAACGTGCCACCGTTTTCTTTTGCTGTCATTTCCTTCGGGTGTTTTTCTTCACAACACTTCTGCCCAATTAGTAAAATCAGCAAGAGAGTCACAAAAGTGTCAAACCCTCACAATTTTCTAATTTCTTAAAATCTCTTTACTCCATTATCAATTAACTTAAAAAAAAATAAAGCACAGATAAAAATCAATCAAAAAACACAAAACTCTGAAATGACTGTTACATTTACATACATTTTCATTTACTCATTTAGCAGATGCTTTTCTCCAAAGCAACATACATCTCAGAGAAAATATAATTTGTACATTAGATTAGGAGAAAAAGAGACATAGTTGCAGACATTTCATTCTTCAGTAAACCTAATTTGTTTCTTTCTACTTTATGCACCAAAGGTACAAGAGAATATGGGTTCGATCCCCACTCAGTTTGTGTGGCATTTCCATGTTTATTTGTGCATGTGTTTCCTCGAAGACATGAACTTGAGGTGAATTGGTGACTCTAAAATTGTCTTTGATGTCTGTGTATTTTTACTCCTGGTGTACCCTCCCTCTGCTTTGTGGCCAATAATACTAGAATACGCTTTGGATCCCCAACTCCCTTACTGGGGTAGGTGGACATGAACAGCTTGGTTTCAGTGAAATTCACAGGAAGAGCATCCATCCATTGTCAACAAGCACTTATCTCAGGCAGGGTCACATCAAGCCAGAGCCTTACCCCCAAAAGCACAGGGTGCAAGGCCACGTGGGGAGGGGACACACCCAGTACAGGATGCTAGTCTGTTGCAAGGCATCCGGAGCAGGGCTTGAACGCCAGACCCGCCACCCAGCAGGCACTGGCTGAACCCACCATGCCACCACATGAGATAAAGAGGTTTCTTTCATTAATCTTCTTGTTTTACGAGCTACACTGAGTGGTTAAAAATCTATTTTTGTTGTTTTTCATGCTGATATCAAATAGTTATCAAAACTGTCTTGACCTCCTGTAACTTTAAAGGTTCGAATCCGCTTTCTACATGTTTCCAGTTATTTGTGTTTTCATTGCTTTGCCGTGGCTTCTGTTTTATCCAAATTGTGCTGTTTGTATATTTCTTTTTATTCTGTATTTTTATTGCTAAGAATTCAATTAAAAAATTTCAGAATAGCATCAGAGACTAGAGACATTTCTTAATATTTCTATCTTTTGTTATTTGTAACTCTCACAATATGCAAAAAAAAAAAAAAATAAACATCATAGGGGAATGCTGCTGTTTAGTTTAAAGTTATGAATAAACAAAAATTACTTTTCTTTGAATTACATCTATTTTTACTAACTGCTAATCGAAGTCAGGGCTAAGTTGGTCTGGAGCCTATCCTGAAGACACTGCAATCCTAGTTTATGTACACACTTGACAGGATGCCAGTCCATCACAGGGTACCCACACACACATGTTGAACTGGATTTGAACCTACACCTAAACAGCTGTGGAGCCAAAAGGTAGTAACACTACCTGTATGTCACTGTAGCCCCCAGAGAGAGTTGACACACTTAACAGAGCCAGATTATTTTGTAAATAATTAATTCATTTTCACAACAAGGGCTTTATAGTGAAATATTATCAGACAAAATAATTATATCCCTTAAACAACCCCCCAAGACCTCGCACCCCAAACCCACATGGGACTGGTAAAATAAAACACAATATTTAAAATGAGAGACATTCAAAGAGTTCAATAAAAAAACAGAATAATAAGTTTCTCGGCTGCCATCAAACCTGCCAGCAAGACTTTTCAAATATTTTCCTTGATAGACTCGAAATTTTACTCTTTTGCTAAAACTTACCTGGAAGCTGAATGAGAACTGTTGTGTAATTAATAACCATCAGTCAGGTAATTTGATAAGACATCGAAACACAAGTAGCTGACTTACAGTACATTCCAAAGACAATGATGCAACAAGAAAAGGCGGAGAAAATGTACCACAAATTAAGTTAATGAGATACACATTCAACGTAAATGTTCTCATACTGGTGTGTTTAGTGGAAGAACCACCATCTTCATCATACAGGAGGTTGGCGGTAGATATAGTAATGTAGAGGATCCCAGATTAAAACAAAGGTTTCTCTTTATCATCTAGTTATTCAGATATTCTTGGAGTTCTCTCCCAAAGGACACTTGATCTGTAGTGTGGGATCAGAAATTAAGATGAGGGGAGTATTGGGGAGATACAGTCAGAACAACACAGATATAAAGTCATTAACTGATCATAAACTGATTGCTGTACTAACAGTGTAGTTATCAAGCTGACTGATCTCTATCAATATTAAAAGGATTTTTATTTCTCTTATGTGTTTTTTCCTAAATTCACTAATACTAAAGGTAGTCAATGGTTACATTCTGGCACCAGTAAAAGTGATAATGGTCGATCCTGCAATGAAAAAATGGAACTGAATCATTGTGATCTGCAGAGGAAAAGCGCCGAGCAACACAATTGGCCTAGTAATCAAATTTATTTACAGTTATTACAATGGAAGTTTTTCAGTGTGCAGTCTGGTGATCCCGAGTTTACCACACATCATCCTCACACTGACCTCTGATTGGCTCGTTTCTGCTCTTGGTGTAAATGATTCCAATGATGGGAGGAAGGATCAGAATGATGAAAAACAAAACCAATCGGATTGACAGCTCCACACTGCTCATTGTTAAACCTTAAAGGACAGAAGAAACACTAATTAGAGATGGGCTGAGCTGTTGTTGTTATTATGGTAGATGAAGATGTTTAAATTCAGTTGAGAGATACTAAACCAGCTTCAGTTAAGAAATTGTTATCTGAAGAATCCAGGTTATGAACTGCTATTGAACAACACAGTGCTCATGAAAGATTTCTTGATAAAGTAAACAATCAGTCTTGTCTACCACCAGTTAGATGACAAAAGTGTTTACACAGAAAGGACAGCAGTAAAAGTCTACACAATATAAAGTAATCAGAGTACCTTTACGAGAGGCAGTGAATGCACATTCTACAGATGTGGTTTACTTTGTCATCTGAATATCAAAATTCACATTTCATAGTTAAATACAATCTTTGGTCCTAATCTGGTTAATCACTGGAATTAATCATTGAATTTCTCATTATGAATAAATTAATCACATAATGACTGTGTTGCAGCCCATTGTCTGATTATACCTGCCAGAACTCAGCTACGAAATCTATATAAATCATTCATTAATAGTAAAGGATGTGTGTAAAAATCAGAAGTACTGTGCAAATATCATACCACTGTCCTTTGAATAAGTAACGATTGTAGCTGCTGTCAAAGTAGTGAAGTGTATCTTGATGTCTGTCAGAAAGATTACAAAAAGATTATAAAGTGCCAAAGCATATTCAGGTGTTCACTGAGTGCACCTGCAGGATAAACACTGGTAAAGAATAGGACAAACACTCACATTGTCTGTAACCAGTCGTGGCGAACCCAAGCCCAACCTGACAACACAGGGCGCAAGGCCAGAGGAGGAAGGGGTACACCCAGGACAGAATGCCAGTCCATCGGAAAGCACCCCAAGCGGGACTCAAACCCCAGACCCACCCAAGAGCAGGACCTAGTCAAACCCACTGCACCACTGTACCACCACACCCCCCCAGAACAAACATATGGGCCTAAAATTTTGCTCAGTGTGAGCATGCAATGTCAAGGCAATCAAAACATCAATAAATATTTCTTCAAAACATAACAAGAGATGTCACTCACTTAATATATGAAAGAAAAAAAATACACACTTGAACGTTTCTGCTAGAACTCATTATTAGTTATTTTGTTAAACCCAGTTCTATAATGTCTTTATTACTGTTTAGCTGCTCTGTTCTAGAAAGGTCCTTTATGTTTCCTGCTGTTGGTGGGGTGTGTAGCTCAGTGAAATCTGCTGTCTGCTCATTTCTCATTAATGCATTGATTGTTTTTGTTGTACAACACCTGTGTGTGTAAAGGGTTAGAAGCAGGTTTTTTTAAACATCTATACAGGAAAAAGTTTTGATTCTTTCTTATTACTTGTATATGTTGTATGAAGTTTCTAGTTAAGTTCCCTCCTTATTCTTTGCAAGTGAAAAAATTAACTTCAGACGTCACTCCACTGGAACTGATTCAGAATTTACTTAGATTGTAAGAATTTATTACGCCTTTCTCAACTTCCACCTCAGCAATGAGGAACACCTGCGGCTGATCAGGGTCCAGACGCATAGAAGGACATCCCGGAGCTCAGAACATTGTGGAACCACGTTCAGCCTAACTGCTCACCAGCGCTTCTCCCATCGCCCTGTTTACCTTTCCTGACTTCCCATCCTAGCTCCTGTTCCTCGACCTTCTTCCTCGTTTCCTTCGACCCATTGCCTGATCGTCGACTCACGGTTTTCGTATTCTAGTCATAACGACATCTGCTCTTCGATGACCCTTGCAAGTTTCCTGACCACGACCTTCGGATCCTCCCATCACCTTGTACGCCTCTGCGCTGCACTTGGGTCTGACCCACTTTCCGGATGGAAACATGACAGTCTTAGCATCCGTTTTGTACACACCGTATTTTTTATCACTTTATGTTATAATAATTATTCTTTGCAGCACAATGACATTTATCAAAACAGTTTTTTTTTTTCCCCTTTCCTTTTTCCTTTTTTCCTCCAAATTGTAACAGGATAACAATAGTAATAATTCCTTCCTTAAAAATTTGTCAGTACAACACAAGGCAGGATTTAAACTATTGTTAAATTAGTGTCCATGGTAAAGCAAAAAATCCACCTTATTTTGTGCCACTTTGTGGACATTTAACGTACATAACAAAATATAATACAGTAATCACAGTACCTGTAGGAGAGACGGTGGATGGAGACACTACAGTGGTGATGGACTTTGTCTTTGTATCTGTCAACCAAACAAACAGCAGAAGATGTGAAGTCTTGTGTTACGGTGTTGTTAAGATAACCTAATTCACAGGGTGGGTTTTAGGAATTATTTTTTCAATTCTTTCATGCAAACAATCCATCTTATTTTGTACCGCTCTGTGTACAACAATATTTAATCTATGTACAAATGTAGTACAATAATTACAGTACCTGTAGGAGAGACAGTGGATGGAGACACTACAGGGGTGGTGGACTTCGTCTTGGTATCTGTCAGACAAATAAAGAGCATCAGATGCAAAGTTCCGTGTTACAATGTCGCTCACATAACCTAATTTACAGGGTGGGTTTTACTGTAATAATTTCTTTCAATTCTGCTGCAGAACAGAGTATCTCCTCTACTTCAGTTTTATTTTACTTTTACTGTGTGTGTGTGTAATAGCTGTAAAAGTGTTCTATTATGGTTGCGGTGGTGCCTCATTTGTTTTGGGAATCTGATCTTTAAACAGTGTTTGAGCACCGGCTACTCCGCCCCCTGGTGGTGGCTTTGTACATTTCCTACCAGAGAGCGAGTCTTCAGTGTTCTGTTTCTTGTTTTATGTCATACCCTAGTTATTATCCTGGTATATAGAGGTTTTTAAAACTGAATGTTGTTTATTTATTTTTTAAATTTTTTTTTTTTATTTTTTAATTGTATGTTATGGCGTGTATTGTTTTATGTCAGTCCAATTTTATGCACTGGCCGTGTCATGGTGTCCAAGACAGATTTCCCAGGAAAGGGACAATAAAGTATATTCTATTCTAACCGAGAATAATGACCAATTTTTTGTACAGATTAATGATCAGTAACTGGGTAGATATTTGATCAGTTTATCTACACTAATTTTCATAATGATGTTTTTCTTACTGGTAATGAAACAATCAAACACAAGTTTTATACTTATATATATATATATATACACACACACACACACACATTTTCAGAACCACTTGTCCCATACGGGGTCACAGGGAACCGGAGCCTACCTGGCAACACAGGGCGTAAGGCCAGAGGGGGAGGGGACACACCCAGGATGGGACGCCAGTCCGTCGCAAGGCACCCCAAGCGGGACTCGAACCCCAGACTCACCGGAGAGCAGGACTGTGGTCCAACCCACTGCACCACCGCACCCCTTCTACTTATATACAGTAACATTGAATTAATGTTCTTGCAGTTCCTGAGAAACAGTTTTCAATGACAAACGTTTTGAAAATGATTTAAATTAAACATTGTTTGCTTCATCAAAACAGATTAAATGTTATGGGAGGTGAGATTAATTATCTACATAACAAATATAATTTCATTACCTGAAGGAGAGACAGTGGATGGAGACACAAGGGTGGTGGACTTGGTATCTGTCAGACAAACAAAGAGAATCAGTTCTGTGTCAGTGTCGTTGAGACAATCTAATTTACATTCACATTTATTCATTTAGGAGACGCTTTTCTCCAAAGCGACGTAAGTCTCAGAGAAAATACAATTTGTGCATTACATGAGGAGAGAAGAGACATAGTTGCAGACATGTAAAGTAAAGCCAGTTTGTGTCTTTCCACCTGATGCACCGATGTTCATTGCACGAGTAGGTGTACAAAACTCAGGAGAGACTAATTCTGATCACCTTCCTACATTTTTTTGAAAGGTACACAAACATTTACAACACAGGAGTAGTGGCTAATCTGGGCATGAAGTTACGGTGCATCACCATTTACACCATACATGAACTTAAGAGATGATCATGCAAAGTGAGTCAGGAAAAGGTGAGTTTTCAGACCCTTCTTGAATGTAGACAGAGATTCAGCAGTTCTGAGTGAGAGGGGGAGGTCGTTCCACCACAACGGAGCCAGAACTGAGAACCTCCACGCTTTACCTCATGCGTAGGACCTCCAAGCGAGCAGAGGAATGCTAGATGAGCGAAGGGGTCTGGTTGGGGTGTAGCTGGTTGATCGAGTCTTGTAAATTGCTGGGAGCAGGTTTATTGATGCATTTGTAAGCAAAAACCAAGGTCTTAAATTTGATCGGGGGAGCTATAGGAAGCCAGAATGTTAATTTACAGGATGGGTTTTAAGAATTACTCGTTCATTATTAATATATGTAATATTAAAGTCTATACGGTATTAATACACAGAAACATGACTAGATGCTGCTGCCTTGTAGGTTGTTGAGTTCAGGAAAAGAGAAACACATTTCCTGAGTCTTCAGTTTCCTTAATATACCTACGTTCTTCTTCTCATTTTATTCCATACCCTAGTAATTAACAGAAAAATACCGCATTTCTGACATTTTGAAAAGATAAGTGATCAATATCTTAGTAGATGTTTGATCAGTTGATCTCCAAGTTGATCGACACTTTCATTTTTATCACCATGTTTTCTCTTTGGTGATGAAACGAACGAACACAAGTTTTGTTTTTTGTATTCATACAGTAATATCTTATATATTATTAATGTTCTTGCAGTATTTTGATCCCCGGTGAGAAACATTTAGTTTTCAGTGACAAACGTTCAGTTTTGACAAAGACTTTTACGACACAGTGAGATTCACAGAAATACTTACTTTCGCCAACAAAGAAAGAAACTTCAGAAATATCAGTGTAACCATTATTACTGTGAAACAGTCGACAGATGTACAGTCCAGTATCTTCAGTGTTCAGGTTATTAATGTGTAGAGAGCAGTCAGACCCCACTGTCACTCTTTCAGATCTCAGTGTCCCTTTGACCTTCCCGTGAACAACTAGTTCAATGGATGGAGATGATGGATTTGTTTTTAAAGCCAATATCCAGGTGACCGTGGAGCAGTCGGACATGGTGTATTTACAGGGTAAAGTGACAGTTTGTCCAACATCACGGCTCAAAATGAACCTCTCTGGGTCTTTTCCTGGAAAAACAATGGAAATAGTATTACAAACAACATATCTTAATGTTATGAAAGCTTTTAATCAAACATTTTC
Organism: Scleropages formosus; assembly: GCF_900964775.1. Lineage (NCBI taxonomy): Eukaryota > Metazoa > Chordata > Actinopteri > Osteoglossiformes > Osteoglossidae > Scleropages > Scleropages formosus. The sequence goes on from NC_041806.1 coordinate 7,041,051, forward strand.
TGTCACTAACACTTAAAAATAAGAGAAATCCACTTCTGAAGGCAAGTACAAACATTTTATCATTTTGTTTTACTCCGAAAAGACTGAATTTGATACCGTGACCTTTAGAACAATGTAAATCTTTGTGTTACCATCAGTATTAAATATGTACAACTAATAATATATTTCAGTGGCGCAGTGGGTTAGACTGCAGTCCTGCTCTCCGGTGGGTCTGGGGTTCAAGTCCCGCTTGGGGTGCCTTGCGGCAGACTGGCATCCCGTCCTGGGTGTGTCCCCTTCCCCCTCTGGCCTTACGCCCTGTGTTGCCGGGTAGGCTCCGGTTCCCCGTGACCCCGTAAGGGACAAGCGGTTCTGAAAATGTGTGTGTGTGTGTGTAATAATATATTTTCTACTTACACAAAGAAAAACACAAATATGTCTCTTCTGGAATGTGTTATTCTGCCACTTTCCACAGAGAAATACAAAGTCACATGTTTACTCCTATTATTTACTGATCATTTCAGTTTGCTAAAAACAACAGTTACATTTATTCATTTAGGAGACACTTTTCTCCAAAGCAGCGTACATCTCATAGGCATTAGTGCTGAATTTGGTGTTTTGACTTAAACTGTCAAACAAATGTTTGCATCCATGTAAATTTTAGCTATGTATCACTAATAGTTATTTTTCTATTAGACATATGTTCTTGAATTCCACGATGATAATAACTGGTGAGAGTAAACAAAAAAGTTCTATGAACACATTAAAGATTTATATGTACAAGAATAAAAAAAGTTTTTTGGTATTTTTTTAACAAAGTAAAAAATTCAGCAAAATTAATGGTACATTCCTTAATTAATATTTCTTATGTGCATAAGTGCTGCTGTAATCAATCAGAAGTTCTGTCTGTATGAACTAAATGATAACAGTGGTAGCAGGTGGTTTAGTGGTCAGACCTGTTGTCTTATAATCAATGGATATGGGTTTGAATCCCCTCACCTACTGTACTTCCCTTGATGGAGGTACTGACCCAGAATACAAACATTGTAGCAAAGGTGTCACTTAACTGCAATAATAACAAATTTTTGGTCTTTTATAAATATCCTCTCTCACCCAAGGAGATGTTGAGCAGCAGAAACAACATGAATCCAGTCCATCCATCCGCTGCCATCGTCCCGTTCGCCATCCGCTGTGTCACCTCCTGTTCCTCTCACACACTGTGTGGGGTTTTATTCTAAATTCAGAGAAGCAATGCATCTCATTGTGCAAACAGAAAAATATACAGAAGTGCTGTCACAACTGAGGTCACTTTCTGTAAAAAGCACCATGAAAGTCAGGAAGTGTTTCTTGCTGCAGAAAAGAATTAGTCACAGAAACTGAACAACTGAAAGACGATCTTAACAGCTGAAAACGTGAATATTAAGGTGTCATACTGTTTCCTTGGGTTTGTAAACACAAACACACACTTCACTCAACGGTGAGCTCAGTATGATGAACTCCTCTTTACTGAGTGTTTGTGAGTAACAGTCACACACTCCTGACTGCTCACTGTGTTCACAGCAGGATGAACCACCAGGATTGAAAGATTGAATTCCAGTTACACCAGTATGTGTGAAATATGACTCTGTCAAGAAAACTGAGTTGCTATAAAATGAAAAGAACAAAAATGCTACTAAAACAGAACTTAAAAGTCAAACATAATGACAAACATAAATGTGAGGAAATCACCTCCAACATTCATAACCAACAAACTGATCTGAAAAATCTTAACCAGTGACTCTCTTTTGTTTTACTTGGTTGTGGTAAAATTCACACTGCGGAGGTCAGATCTTGTCTGTATGCAAGCAGTGCTTGAGAAAGGTTTTGTTTTTTGCAGAATAACATATATAATATACACACACACACACACACACACACACACACACACACACACACACACACACATTTTCAGAACCGCTTGTCCCATACGGGGTCACGGGGAACCGGAGCCTACCCGGCAACACAGGGCGTAAGGCCGGAGGGGGAGGGGACACACCCAGGACGGGACGCCAGTTCGTCGCAAGGCACCCCAAGCGGGACTCGAACCCCAGACTCACCGGAGAGCAGGACCCGGTCCAACCTGCTGCTCCACCACGCCCCCCCATACATATATAATAGGTAAAATGATATATGTTGGGGGGGTGCGGTGGCGCAGTGGTCCCTTTTTATGGGACAAGCGGTTCTGAAAATGTGTGTGTGTGATATATGTTTGAATAAAAACTAAGGACCCTAACCCTGCCTCATGCATAGTGACTCCTCTGAACCACACAGACACACACACTGCACACTACACTGTGTTTCAGATGTTGAAATTATCTTAAATCTCTCAGTTGCTGTGATGAGTTCTCCTTTTCTGCAGTGGGAAACACAGAAGAAACTTCCTGACTCTTTCGTGGTTCTTTGTACAACTGCTGACCTCAGCTATGACAGCAGTTCACGATTTACATTGTTGTCACGGTGAGATGTGTTACTTGTTTCAGTGTAGAAAATGTGAAGATATATGTGCTAAAGCCTTCACTGTATGAGCTCTTTCAGCATCCAGGAACAAAAATGTAGAATTTAACCTTTTCAAAGATTTACATGTCTTTATAGGACATTCTCAGGGAGATCTCTGCTGTGTTTTCAATGTAATGCTGCCCCAGGCACTTGATACATTTATTCTGGTAATATGATGGGGAAGATGTTGAACAGAATAGTGTTCATTCATGTAGTGAAAAAAAAATTAAATAAAAAGTGATTTTTGAGGCAAGTTTGAAATGCTTGCTGCCTTATTGGGAATGCACTTGCAGCCTTATGCCTCTTTTCTATTTTTAGAACATAGAACTGAGAAACCAGCTTCTATTTAAAATAAACAAACTGTGAAATGTTTGTATCTTCGAAAATTTGTAACTCGGATGTTTGTAAAAGCAGGTCAAATGTATTTAATAGACTTGATAGCTGAAGTTGTGGTCGAAACTTACTGTTTTGGGCTTGTTGCATTTTATGTTTTTTGTTTATAATAAAACCACCCAAGCCTGGCATGCTCAGTGTGCCACAATATTTTAAATGTGTAATCTGGGAAGTGAAAACTAACATCTTTGTTTTGCCATTTAACCATGAAGGAGACTTCAGGAGTGTGAAGAGAGATGGATTTTTAACAGAAAAGAGCAGAACTGGGTAACAGAAATATAGAGACAGAAACAGCATAGAGAGAAAATGCAAATACAAACAGATACATCATACAATACAAGGGTAAAAGGGAGATGGATTTTAAGTGTTTCATAAGAGCAACTGGGGCTTTTTACATCATGTGCCCTTGGGAACAATTTTCAGTTTTAACAAAGTAAACTCAGCACATACACATAATACAAAATATAAAGGCAAAGATATGAGCCAAGTATATAATGTATTTATAGCACAGTATCGTGTAGTGCAGACTGACATGACTGCGCTATTATATTTTCATTTATATCTGCAGTGCAGCACACGGCCTCTAGAGGGAACTAAAACTCAAAAAAGATGCATAAACTCGAAAAAGTGAGTAACGTTTTAATCCATTTAATAGCATCTGCTGCTCCACCTGTTGACAGTAAGGGAACTACAAGTTAGAATATTTACACGCCCCACCTCTATTTATTTATTTAGCAGACGGTTTTCTCCAAAGCGATTTCCAATGAACTCTATGTAGTGTTATCAGCCCATAACTTTTCACCAAGGTGATTTACACTGCTAGATACACTACTTACAATGGCTCACTCATCCATACATACATTTACATTGCACATTTATTTATTTACATCATATACATCAGTGAAACACACTCCCTCTGTGTCACTCACACTGTGGGGAACCCGAAGACCATGTCTTTGGATTGTGGTAGGAAACCGGAGCACCTGGAGGAATCCCACACAGACATGGGTTGAACATGCAAACTCCACACAGACTGAGAGGGGATCGCACCAGATTGTTTTTGTCTCAGATTTCTCCAGTCGCTGTCTCTGCTTTGCATAAAATAAATGTGAATCAGCAGACAAATGTTAAAATATTTAAGTAAGCTGATCTTCAGGAAGGAAGTTTTTTTATTTATTATTCAAAGCAACAAATTTTGTAATCTGTTTTGCTTTATGTGAATATGATTTGCCCATAACTGCTCACCTATATATACATTCCCAGAAAGTTAAGATATTTCTGCAGTTTCATTGTAGACTGTATAGTTTTGTTTTATATTCTCAACAAGTTTGACCGATTTAATCTGTCAACTAATAGGATTTTAGTAATAACTGATATTACTACTATCATAATGAAGTATATGTCTTTATATTAGATATAGTCCATTTCTTTATAGGCCTGGAAATATACTCCATTCAGTTTAATCCAATTCAAAATTTATTGATGAAAAAAATTACACATGACAAAATTACAGAATAATATACATTACGTAGCAAACTTTAAAGTTTCTTTGGCAGCCACACAATGTCTGGTATTTATGCTTATAATAACAGATTGAGCGTGACCGCACAAACACACATTGTCAGAATCTGCTTGTCCCAAATGGGGTCACGGCAAAGCAGAGCCTAGCCCAGCAACACCGGGCATAAGGCTGGAAGGGAAGAGAACACACCCAGGAAAGGATGCCAGTCTATTGCAAGGCACCTCAAGCGGACTCAAACCCCAGACCCCCCAGAGAGCAGGCACAGGCCAATAACACAATATTTTGTGTAAATTATACAACTCCAAATCCTGGGGAAAATTCTGTTGCATCTTAAATGCCACTATGAACGTGAGATGATAAGATTATTCTGTTAATTATACATAGGAAGCTCTTGATGTGGGAAACCAAGTAGGTCAGATATGGCACCATGTGGAATTTTCCCACAGATTCAAGAACATCAGTCAATGCAAAGTACAGCTTAAACTTAATCATGTGTAAAGAGACACAGAAAGAAAACTCAAGATTCTAAATTTTTGTTCTTGTCCTGGTACCAATATTGTATATATGCATCAGTGGTGGACTGGTGTCCCATCTAGGGTGTGTCCCCTTCCCCCTCAGCCTTGCACCCTGTGTTGCTGGGTTAGGATTCAGCTTACTGTGGATAGTGTGTGTGTGTGTAATGTGTGGTTTGATCAACTGATAGAAAATATATTTAGCTTTAAAATAAGCTATATTTTGAAGAAATTCATTAAGAATGGCCTAAGATTCAAGATTTTTAGGAAAGAGGTCGAGTGCATCCTTGTGTTTTTGTTTACAAGCGTGAATTATTTTTCCAGTATGGCAGATGTAATCATTGTATTTGGCTCATCTAGTCTGCATATCTATGGCCCTTTTTATTTACATTTACATTTATTCATTCAGCAGACACTTTTCTCCAAAGCAACATACATCTGAGAAAACAATACAAAAAGTGCATTACTGGAGAGATTTGGATGCAGACGCTTGATTATTGAACGCGTCAATTTGTCACATTCTACCGAATAAACCAGTATACATTACACAAGTAGTTGCATATAAGCTTTCTGATTATCAAACAAATTGTTACTAAAATTATTAAACATGATGAACACTTCCATGTTTACCATGCACTTACGATTTCAAAGGGAGAAATGAGTATGGAAGAGGTGAATTTTGAGACCCTTCTGAAATGTAGAGAGGGATTCAGCAGTTCTGAGTCAGAGGGGTAGGTGATTCCAACACATTGGAGCCAGAACCAAAAACGTTTGTGATTTTGATATTTGGGAGCTGATCCGTTCATGGTACTCAATGCCCACAAGCCTTGAGCAGCAGTGGTGACATCATCGTTAGAAACTTCCTCCGCTTTTATCCGGGGCCGGGTTGCGGGGGCAGCAGTCCAAGCAGAGTCCTCCAGACTTCCCTCTCCCCGCACACCTCCTCCAGTTCCTCTGGGGGAACCCCAAGGCGTTCCCAGGCCAGCCGGGAGACATAGTCTCTCCAACGTGTCCTGGGTCTGCCCCGAGGCCTCCTCCCAGTGGGACAAGCCCGGAACACCTCCCCAGGGAGGCGTCCAGGAGGCATCCGGAACAGATGCCCGAGCCACCTCAACTGGCTCCTCTCGATGCGGAGGAGCAGCGGCTCTACTCCGAGCTCCTCCCGGGTGACTGAGCTCCTCACCCTATCCCTAAGGGTGCGCCCAGCCACTCTGCGGAGGAAACTCATTTCTGCCGCTTGTATCCGCGATCTCATTCTTTCGGTCATGATCCAGAGTTCATGACCATAGGTGAGGGTAGGAACGTAGATCGACCGGTAAATTGAGAGCTTCGCCTTACGACTCAGCTCCCTCTTCACCACAACAGACCGGTACAATGACCGCATTACTGCGGACGCCGCACCGATCCGTCTGTCAACCTGCCGCTCCATTTTTCCCTCACTCGTGAACAAGACCCCGAGATACTTAAACTCCTCCACTTGAGGGAGCAACTTCCCCCTAACCCGGAGGGGGCAATCCACCATTTTCCGACTGAGAACCATGGCCTCGGATTTGGAGGTGCTGATTCTCATCCCTGCCGCTTCGCATTCGGCTGCAGACCTCTCCAGTGCACGCCGTAAGTCTTGATTTGATGAAGCCAACCGGACCCCATCATCCGCAAAAAGCAGAGACGAAATCCTGCGGCCACCAAAACAGACACCCTCCGTTCCCTGGCTGCGCTTAGAAATTCTGTCCATGAAGATAATGAACAGAATTGGTGACAAAGGGCAGCCCTGGCGGAGTCCAACATGCACCGGGAACAGGTCTGACATACTGCCGGCAATGCGAACCAAGCTCCTGCTCCGGTCATACAGGGAACGAACAGCCCGTAGCAACGAGCCCCGAACCCCATAATCCCGAAGTACCCCCCACAGGATGCCACGAGGGACACGGTCGAATGCCTTCTCCAGGTCCACAAAACACATATGGACTGGTTGGGCAAACTCCCACGAACCCTCCAGCACCCTAGTGAGGGTATAGAGCTGGTCCAGTGTTCCACGGCCAGGGCGAAAACCGCATTGCTCCTCCTGAATCCGAGGTTCGACTATCGGTCGGATTCTCCTTTCCAGTACCCTGGCATAGACTTTCCCAGGGAGGCTAAGGAGTGTGATCCCCCTGTAGTTGGAACACAATCTCCGGTCCCCCTTCTTAAAAAGAGGGACCACCACCCCGGTCTGCCAGTCCAGAGGCACCGTTCCCGAACTCCACGCGATGCTGCAGAGGCGTGTCAGCCAAGACAGCCCCACAACATCCAGAGACTTGAGAAACTCGGGGCGGATCTCGTCCACCCCCGGAGCCTTGCCACCGAGGAGTTTTTTTGACTACCTCAGCAACTTCAGCCAGGGTAATGGACGAGTCCCCCTCCAAGTCCCCAGCCTCAGCTTCCTCTACGGAAGGCGTGTCGGAGGGATTGAGGAGATCCTCAAAGTACTCCTTCCACCGCCCGAGAACATCCTCAGCTGAGGTCAGCAGCGCACCACTTCCACTGTAAACAGTGTTCGTGGAACACCGCTTCCCCCCTCTGAGTCGCCGGACGGTTTGCCAGAATCTCTTTGAGGCCGACCGAAAGTCTTCCTCCATGGCCTCACCGAACTCCTCCCAAGCCCGAGTTTTTGCCGCGGCGACTGCCAGAGCCGCGCTCCGTTTGGCCCGTCGGTACCCGTCAGCTGCTTCAGGAGTCTCATGAGCCAGCCAGGCCCGATAGAACTCCTTCTTCAGCTTGACGGCATCCCTTACTTCCGGTGTCCACCACTGTGTTCGGGGATTGCCGCCGCGACAGGCGCCGGAGACCTTATGGCCGCAGCGCCGAACCGCCGCCCCGACAATGGAGGCGCGGAACATAGCCCATTCGGACTCAATGTCCCCCGCCTCCCTCGGGACCTGGTTGAAGCTCTGTCGGAGGTGGGAGTTGAAGACCTCTCTGACAGGGGCCTCCGCCAAACGTTCCCAACAGACCCTCACTATGCGTTTGGGCCTGCCAGGTCTGTCCAGCTTTTTCCCCCGCCATCGAATCCAACTCACCACCAGGTGGTGATCAGTTGACAGCTCAGCCCCTCTCTTCACCCGAGTGTCCAAGACATATGGCCGAAGGTCAGAAGAAACGACTACAAAGTCGATCATCGACCTCCGACCTAGGGTGTCCTGGTGCCAAGTGCACTGATGGACACCCTTATGCATGAACATGGTGTTCGTTATGGATAAACCGCGACTAGCACAGAAATCCAATAACAACTCACCGCTCGGGTTCAGATCAGGGAGGCCGTTCCTCCCAATCACGCCCCTCCAGGTATCACTGTCGCTGCCCACGTGGGCGTTGAAGTCCCCCAGTAGAACGACAGAGTCCCCAGTGGGAGCGCTTTCCAGCACGCCCCCCAGGGATTCTAAAAAGGCCGGGTACTCTACACTGCCGCTAGGCGCATAAGCACAAACGACAGTGAGAGACCGTTCCCTGACCCGAAGGCGTAGGGAGACGACCCTCTCGTTCACCGGGGTAGACTCCAACACATGGCGGCTGAACTGGGGGGCTATTAATAAGCCCACACCAGCCCGCTGCCTCTCACCTTGGGCAACGCCAGAATAGTGGAGAGTCCACCCTCGATCGAGAAGAGTGGTTCCAGAACCCAAGCTGTGAGTGGAAGTGAGCCCGACTATATCTAGACGGTATCTCTCAACTTCCCGCACCAGCTCAGGCTCCTTCCCCGCCAGTGAGGTGACATTCCAAGTCCCAAAAACCAGAGTTGGCGCCCGAGGTTTGGGTCGGCCGGGCACTCGGCCCCGACCACCGCCCAAATCACAATGCACCGGCCCCTTACGGTTTCTCCGGCAGGTGGTGAGCCCACCGAAGAGCGGCTCCACGTCGTGGCTTCGGGCTGAGCCCGGCCAGGCCCCGTGGGCATAGACCTGGCCACCAGGCGCTCGCATGCGAGCCCCCCCCCAGGCCTGGCTCCAGGGTGGGGCCCCGGTGACCCCATACCGGGCGGGGTAAACGAAAGCCTCGATTTTTTCTTCAGAAGGGGTTTTTGAACCGCGCTTTGTCTTGTCTGTCATCCAGGACCTGTCTGCCATGGGAGACCCTACCAGGGGCATATAGCCCCAGACAACATAGCTCCTGGACTCATTCAGGCACTCAAACCCCTCCACCACGCTAAGGTGGCGGTTCACGGAGGGGGTATTCAGAACCATTGTGCTGAAATAGGTCAGTGCCTATTGTTGCCCAAGGTCTACCTGGCAATGTATGAGGTATTAATGGTTCTTTTGCATTACTGTTTCTATAAGTGTTGCACTTAGCACACTGAGATACCATGTTCTCTATTTGAGTTGACATACCTGATGTCTGACAATAGATGATATCTCTTGCTCTTTCTTTACATTTCACCACGCCCAGGTGTGATTCATGAATTTTGTCCAACATTTTTTTGTCTGAGCTGACTTGGTACAATGAGTTTTTCTGCTATGGACATCAGTCCTGATGTGTAACTGATTTCTTCTTTGAATGTCCGGTATGGTTGAATTTGTTTTGGAGCAGCACATTTCTCAGCATTATCATTTCAGGATCCTCTTCTGGTTCTTTCCTGAACTCTTATAGTTTCTTTTCTGAGATAGGCAACTGAGGTATTACCCAGTTTATATCCAATTCCTCTTCAAGCAGGTCTTCTGGATGTTCTTTGAGGTACGCACAACTTAATACATTGTCTATGTGCATTTATTTGCCTGGTCTGTATGTGACTTTAAGGCTATATTTCTGAAGTCTGAGCATCATCCTCTGTATTCTAGAAGGAGTTTGATGGTGTGGTTTTTTGAAAATTCTCTCAAGTGGTTTGTGATCACTTTCTACTTGAAAGTCTCTTCCATAGACACACACACAGTCTGAGACTACTCATCCCAAATGGGGTCGCGGCAAGCTGGAGCCTAACCCAGCAGCACAAGGGCGCAAGGGGACACACCTAGGAAGGGACACCAGTCCGCCACAAGGCACCCCAAGCGGGACTCAAACCCCAGACCCACTGGAGAGCAGGACCCGGTCACACCTACTGCACCACCGCGCCACCGCCCCCATTCTATAAACATTTTGATGAAATTTCTCACATCCGTAGAAAATGGCAAGTAGTTATTTTTCAATCTGAGCATATCTACATTGACTATCTGTGAGCGCTCATGAGCCATATGCTACTGGTCTTTGATCTTGAAGTAAGACAGCTCCCATGCCTTCAGAACTATCATCTACTGATAGGGTTAGCGGTTTGTTGACATCATAGTACTTTAGTGTTGGTGCATTTGTTGCTAATGTTTTCAGCTTTTGAAAACTTTTTTCTTGTTCACTTCCCCAGTTCCATTCAGTGTTATTTTTGAGCAGCATTCTCAGCAGTGCACTTATTTACCAGCAAATCAGTTTTGTCTACTACTAGTTACATGACAAAAGTGTTTAAACAGAAAGGACAGCAGTCAAAGTCTAAAAAATATAGAGTAAATACAGTACCTTTTGGAGAGATGGTGGATGGAAGCCCTACAGATGTAGTTTACTTTGTCATTTGGATGTCAAAATTCACAATTCATAGCTCAGTATAATCTTTGGTCCTAGTTGGCGAGGAAATATTCCCTGAATTTCTCAGTATGTGTAAATCAGGCAAAGTAAGTGTTTCATCAGCCCTGGTTATCACTGGCACGACTCAGCTATGAAAAGTATTTAAACCCCCCACACACACACACACACACACACACACACACACACACACACACTTTCAGAACCACTTGTCCCATACAGGGTCACGGGGAACCGGAGCCTATCCGGTAACACAGGGCGTAAGGCCGGAGGGGGAGGGGACACACCCAGGACAGGACACCAGTCCGTCACAAGGCACCCCAAGCAGGACTCAAACCCCAGACCCACCAGACAGCAGGACTGTGGTCCAACCCACTGCGCCACCGCACCCCTTTTTAAACCATTCACACACACACACACACTTTCAGAACCGCTTGTCCCATACAGGGTCACGGGGAACCGGAGCCTAACCCGGTAACACAGGGCGTAAGGCCGGAGGGGGAGGGGACACACCCAGGACGGGACGCCAGTCCGCCACAAGGCACCCCAAGCGGGACTCGAACCCCAGACCCACCGGAGAGCAGGACTGTGGTCCAACCCACTGCGCCACCGCGCCCCCTCTTTTAAACCATTCATTAATAGTAAAATAATGTGTGTAAAAAGATGTACAGTGAAAATATTCCACTAATATTTGCAGAAGAAATTTTTGCTGCTGTCAAAGTAGTGAAGTGTATCACATGCCATAGGGGTGAAAGGGGAGGGGACACTCCCAGAACGGGACACCAGTCCATTGAAAGGCACCCCAAGCGGGACTTGAACCCCAGACCCGCCAGAGAGCAGGACCTGGAAAAGCCCACTTCATTACTGTGCCCCCCACTTCTTGCTCTCAAGTCACGGAAACACGTTGGCAACATTGGATGTTGTTCTCTGTGGCTTCATAGTGTTGATTGGACTGGGTCTTTGTAATATATACATGCGGTATAACATCTTGTCCTGTGTATCTTCAATGTAACAAAGCATCTAGGATAAACACTGGTTAAGACTAGAAGAAACACAGAGGATTAATATTTTGCTCCATATAGGGTTCTAATGTCAAGGCAACAAAACCTTAAATCTTTTTTAAAAGATAATATAGATGTTACTGAATTATACCAAAGAACAGGAATATACAGAGTAGCCACACAAACACACACAAAGCCATTTACACACTGTGGGCAATTTACTATAAGCATTATACCTTAGGGGGTGTGGTGGCGCAGTGGGTTGGACCGCTGTCCTGTTTTCCGGTGGGTCTGGGGTGTGAGTCCTGCTTGGGGTGCCTTGTGACGGACTGGTGTCCTGTCCTGGGTGTGTCCCCTCCCCCTCCGGCCTTACGCCCTGTGTTACCGGATAGGCTCCGGTTCCCCGTGACCCTGTATGGGACAAGTGGTTCTGAAAATGTGTGTGTGTGTGTGTGTGTGTGTGTGTGTGTGTGTGTGTGTGTGTGTGTGTGTGTGTGCATTACACCTTAACTGCATGTCTTTGGAATGTGAAAGGAAACCAGTGCATGCGGAGGAAACCCATCCAAACACAGGGAGTGCATGCAAACTCCACACAGACTGAGCTGGATTTCAATCTACACCCAAACAGTTCATGCGTTACTCTCTGTGCTACCATGCCAAGAAATAATTTCAGTTCTCTTATATTTTTATATCCTCTAAGTTCCTGCCAAGTCCAGGTTTCTGTTAGATGGCACACTGTTCATGATGAGGTAAAAAATCCATCTTATTTTGTGCCACTTAGTTGACAACAATATTTAACCTCTGTACATAAAAGAAATACTATCATTACAGTAGTTGTAGTGTAGGAGAGACAGTAGATGGAGACACTACACAGATGGACTGAAAATTGAAACTCCTCTATAATGATATCTTTCAGAAACTCTTTTTCTGTATTTTGAAGTGTTGTCTCACTGCCTTAATAAATTTAAAGCTGAATGCAGTGCAATGTAACTGAAAGATGTCACACGGAATGTAGGATGCGGGAGGGGCTGGACCCAAGTGCAGGACCAGTTGCCATTAACCAAGGGATCAGGCAAGTTCTCGTAGATGGGAACGGTGGAAGAGTCGGTCAAAAGGCTGTCAGAGTGAGAACGAGGATCCAAGGACATGGCCAGGGGACCAGGTAAAGGATTAGAATCCAGGGACCAGAGACAGGAAGCAAGGACCAAAGAAGCCCAGGACACAGCGCAGGAGGGACAGTTGTCTCAACGAGTGAACCGGAGCTGAGGAGGGTCTTTTAAAGGCGAGCGCTCAGTCAGGTGCTTTATTGGTGTCAGGTGCTGTCGATGGTGATGCAGACATGGACATGACAATAGATGGTGCTGTCTTACAAACTACTGGGTTCAGAAAAGAAAAGTTTCCTACCAGAGTGATGGTGTAACTGAATAAGCTGTTTGGTTTTATTATTGTAGCCCCATTGTATTAGCTTTTTTATTCCTTAATGTCGCCACGTTGTATTTTTTATTCCATGGCCAAGTAATGAACCTTACATGAATGAGTGCGATTTTATCATTTTGTTTGGCATTTTTTGTAGAAAATATTTCAGTTACTGTCTTATAATCCACTGAAATATTTAGTCCTCAGTAACAAACAGTTTTAAGAATCACTGTTAACACTACAGTGACAGTGAAAGAAATTCTTTATTTGGAAGAGATAGAGAAATTTCTTTATTTTATTTCTATTTATTTTTATTTTTATAGAGCACTCTTCTCACGCAGTGACACAGAGCACTTTAACACATGCATACAGCAAGAAAAACTGATACAAACAAAGAAGACAGTCAGCTAATGGCTAACATAATGAAGAACTTATTATAGAGCTATAGGTATACCTACTGGCCACCGGGGAAAGGAACAAAAACTCCCAACTGGAGGTTGAGGGAGAAAAAAAACCTCTGGGGGTCCACGGGCTAGTGGTTGCCCACCCCTCCTGGGCATTCTAGAAAATAACAATTTGTAAGCCAGTGTGTAACAAGTAATAATGATAATGTTAGTAAATGGCATCTTGGATCCCCAGCTCGGCATGGAACGTCTCAATTGTTATGGCAGATGGACATCATCCTCTGTCAGCACGGGATTCGTCTGTCACCACTGGCCGGCCTCCTCAGGTCTTATGTAGCGAGGTAGTGCTCAACGAGAAGATAGAACAGAGTTAGTAATTTGTTACTTAAGCAAATTTGCATTTTTATAAAGGTGATAAAAAACAACCAAGGCAGGTGGAATTACATTACGAGGTGGAATGCCTGAGTGAACATGTAAGTTGGGATTTGAAAACAGAAACAGACAGGGCATTTCTGAAATTAACTGGAAGACTATTCCACAGTTTAGGTGCTCTATAACTAAAGGCGCGATCACAGGTACTTTAAGGTAACCTGCATCTAATGAACGGAGATGTCGTCCTGGGATATCAAACTTAATGATCTCACAAGGGTAAGCCGGAGGAATGCCATGTACTGCCTTATAGGTCAAAAGTCAGATTTTATAATCAACTCTATAAGCGACCGGGAGCCAATGCAACGATTTAAGTACCGGTGTTATATGGTCAAACTTCCTAGTTCTAGTGACAATTCTCGCTGCAGCATTCTGAGTGTGTCATCTCCTGTTCCAGCATTGTGCTCTGTGTTGCCGGTTTACTGCGACCCCCACTTGGGACAAGCGGTTTCAGGCAACATGTTTGCGGTTCTCTAATTCTAAAACATTTTACTGTTTTTTTTTGGTCTATACATCAAGATACTGTTCTCACACAGAGACCTGAAGAAATAGTAATAAATAGTAATATATATGAAATAATTAGGACAAGAAAACAAAGCCTTGTGCAATTAAAAAAAAAAAATTAAAGGGCAACCAACAGAACTCATTATGTATATGAGAACATGTGTATATCAGACAGAACTACTAGCTGAATTTGTGTGGTATGATGGGTAAAGAGCTACTTCCTCCATACCCAGTGCTACTGTACTGACAACACTGTGCAAACCTTCCTTTCCCATTCACTTCATACACAAGAATAGCTTGGAATTCTGGACTCCTTGAAGGAAATTACTACTATATACCGTGGTAATTTGTTGTGGACATCATTGCTATATAACTAAATAATTCACCAGTGGGTCCCTTCTAGAGGTTTGATCTCTAGAATCATCAGCACCATTTACTCCTCCATCGACTTCATATACATATCTGAACACTTTGACACTGCAGTTTGAAACCTTGACCTTTCAGTCGTCTTTGTGGTGCTGCATGGGAGATTTTTGGACTGTTAATATTAAGGTTTTGCCTTTGATCTTAGCAAGTACAACAGTTCCTTAAACATTTTCGGAATTAATATAAATTTCTCTAGTACAACATGAAACATTTTGACAGTCAGTGAAGCATCAGGCTATAAATGTGCTTCAGATTTAACTTTTTTATTCAAAAGATAGAATTTTCCAAAAATTAGTGGCAGCCAAAGGGGGTGCGGTGGCACAGCACATTTGCCCGGGTCCTGCTCTCGGGTGGGTCTAGGGTTCGAGTCCAGCTTGAGGTGCCTTGCGACAGACAGGCATCCCATCCTGGGTGTGTACCCTCCCCCTCCAGCCTGACATGCTGTGTTGCTGGATTAGGCTCTGGCTCCCCACAAGGGACAAGCGGTTTGAGACGGTGTGTGTGTGTGTGTGGTGGCAGCTGTGCTGATCCCTTTAAATATCTGGTGACAGGAACCTGTAGTGTTCACTGTTGTAAGTACACACTGGAAATGTACTATCAGTTATATGCAAATGTAACTGAAAACCTGTTCCAAAGCACATGTTTAAAAGTCTCCCACACTCTCATATCCTATATTGCAGTGACCCTTTTCTGCAAAAAAAATTCCATTTCTCTTCACAGTCCTGAAGTTTCCTTTATGGTGAAGTGGCAAAATAAAGATGTTCATTTTCATTACCATGATTACACATTTAAAATATTGTGAACCGCAGGGCATGGCAGGCTTTGGTAGATTTATTAAAAAGACAAAACATATAAAATGCAACTAACTCAAAACAGTAACTTCTGACAACAACTTCATTAAGGAAGTCCTTTTCGGTGGCATAACGAGTAATGCTGCTGTCTCACAACACCCGGGTAGTGCAAGAAGGTGTGGGTTTGATCCCCGTTCAGTCTGTGTGGAGTCTGCATGTTTTCCCCATGTCTGTGTGGTTCCCCTCTGGGTGCTCTGGTTTCCTCCCAAGGACATGCTGTTTAGCTTTCCCCATAGTGTGTGAGTGACAGAGAGAGTGTGTTTGACTACATATAGGAGTTTCCCTCCTAAAACAGTAATGCAAGGTTGTTACAATGATGTAAATAAATAAATAAATGTGTAATGTAAATGTATGGGGGGGTGCGGTGGTGCAGTGGATTGAACTGGGTCCTGCTCTCTGGTGGGTCTGGGGCTTGAGTCCTGCTTGGGGTGCCTTGCAACAGACTGGTGTCCCGTCCTGGGTGTGTCCCCTCCCCCTCTGGCCTTATGCCCTGCGTTGCCAGGTTAGGCTCCAGCTCCCCGCGACCCCGTACGGGACAAGTGGTGCAGACAGCGTGTGTGTGTGTGTGTGTGCAAATGTATGTATGGATGAGTGACCCATTTTAAGTAATGTATCTAACAGTATAAGTGACCTTGGTGAATAAGGTCTGTGGGCTGAAAACACTACATAGAGTTCATTGGAAGTTGCTTTGGAGAAAAGCATCTGCTAAATAAACAAATGTAAATTACAAACATTTGACCTGTTTTTATAAACATTCGAGTTAGAAATTTTCAAAGATGGAAAAATTTCACAGTTTGTTTATTTTAAACAAAAGTCGGTTTCATTGCTCTATTTTCTAAAAGTAGAAGAGCAGCACAAGGCTGCAAGAGCACTCCTAACAAGGCAGCAATTATTTCAAACTTGCCTCAAAATCAAACTTTTTATTTAAGATTTTTTTTTGACTAGATCAATGAACACTATTCCATTCAACGTCTTCCCCATTATATTACCAGAATAAATTTATCAAGTGCCTGGGGCAGAATTATATTGAAAACACAGCAAAGATGTCCCTGGGACGTCCTATAAAAACATATAAATCTCAGTAAAGATTAAATTCTACATTTTTGCTCCTGGATGCTGAAATAGCTGATACAGTGAAGGCTTTAGCACATATATCTTCACATTTCCTACATTAAAACAAGTAACACATCGCACTGTGGCAACAATGTGAGACACTGAAGTGCTGTTACAGATGAGGTTGGAAGCTGTAAAAAGAACCATGAAAGAGTCAAAAAGTCTCTTCTGTGTTTCGTACTGCAGAAAAGGAGAACTCTTCACAGCAGCTGACAGATGTAAGATAATTTCAGCAGCTGAAACAGAATGAAGAGTGCTGTGTGTGTGTGTGTGTGTGTGTGTGTGTGTGTGTGTGTGTGTGTGTGTGTGTGTGTGTGTGTGTGTGTGTGTGTGTGTGTGTGTGTATGTCTGGTTCAGGGGAGTCACCAGGCATAAGGCAGGGTTTGGGTTTGTGTCCATTATCCCTTTAATCCTTGTATCTAGTATTGTGCAAAAAAACAAAACACAAACATATCTCAAGCAACGCTTGCATGCACACTAGACCGAAACTCCATAGTGTGAATTTTACCACAACCCAGTAAAACCAAAGAGAGTGACTGATGAGGGTTTTTTCGTTCACTTTGTTGGTAATGAATGTTGGAGATGGTTTCCTGAAATTTCATGTCACTATGTTTTACTTTTCCCTTCTGATTTAATAGCATTTTTCATCATTTCACTTCAGAACAGCTCAATTTCCTTAACAGAGTCATATTTCACACATACTGGTATAACTGGAACTCAGTCTTTCAATCTTGGTGGTTCATCCTACCGTGAACAAAATGTGCAGTCAGGAGTGTGTGACTGTTACTGACAAACACTCAGTAAAGAGGAGTTCATTATACTGAGCTCAGAGATCAGTGAAGTGTGTGTTTGTGTTCAAAGTGCTGAGAAGTATTTAGAATATTTATTCATGATTCTTTTGATCCACAGGCCAAACCATTATGATGTGTTCATCACATCTCATTCCTGACAGACCTTCCGTTTAAGGCCTGAACTCTGCAGCCTTGTTGGCTGTAAATATATCATTGCAAAATTCATCAACTGATATTCATGCATCACTCTGAGACCTACAGGTACTGACTGAAACACCACAATAAAGTCAGTAAAAATGAACTATTAGTTGTGTTTTATAGCTTTTGCTTACACTGACATTCCTTTTACACAAAATGGATTTAGAAACGATAGCAGATTAAAGGAAAACTGAGCACACTGAGGAAACAAAAGGACTCTTTAATGTTAAGTTTATTTCAGATGTTAAGATCAACTTTCAGTTGTTCAGTTCCTGTTAAGAGTTCTTTTCTGCAGCAAGAAACACTTCCTGACTCTTTCATGGTGGTTTTAACAGATGGTGACCTCAGTTGTGACAGCACTTCTGTATATTTTTCTGTTCCCACAGTGAGATGTGTTGCTTCTCTGAATTTAGAATAAAACCCCACACAGTGAGTGAGAGGAACAGGAGGTGACACAGCGGATGGCGAACGGGACGATGGCAGCGGATGGATGGACTGGATTCATGTTGTTTCTGCTGCTCAACATCTCCACGGGTAAGAGAGGGTATTGATAAAAGACCTAAAATGTGTTATTATGACACTTAACTGACAACTTTGTTAGAATGTTTGTATTGTGGGTCAGTACCTCCATCAAGGGAAGTACAGCAGGTGAGGGGATTCAAACCCATATCCATTGATTATAAGACAACAGGTCTGACCACTAAACCACCTGCTACCACTGTTATCATTTACTTTACACAGACAGAAAATCTGATAAAGTTTGCAGCAGCACTTATGTACGTAACGGATATTAAATATGGAATCTACCATTAATTTGGCTGAATTTTTAGTTTACCCAAAATTTTGAACAATTTTTATGTGTGTGTAAGTCAAAGCACCAAGCTCAGCGCTGATGCAGTCAATAAAACTGAAATGACGAATGTATAATAGGAGTAAACATTTTACAATTCCTGTGGAAAGTGGCAGAATTATACATTCATAATGCATAAGTATAGAAGATAAATGAGTTTTATATATTTAACATAGTCATTAAAGAAAGATTTCCACAAAACTAATATCCACAGTATCAAATTTGGTCTTATCGGTTAAAAACAAAAAGATAAAATCATTATATTTGTCTGCAAAAGTGGAATCTTCTTTTTTTTTAAAAGTTGGTGACAGGAAATGTTTCCCGAAAAGCTTTTATGACATTAAGATGCTGTTTGTAATACTATTTCCATTGTTTCTGCCAGGAAAAGACCCAGAGTGTTTCACTGTGAGCTGTGATGTTGGACAGACTGTCACTTTACCCTGTAATCACACCATGTCCGACTGCTCCATGGTCACCTGGTTATTGGATTCCACTGAACTAGTTGCTCACGGAAACGTAACAGACAAACAGAGATCTGGAAGACTGACATTGGGGTCTGACTGCTCTCTACACATTAAGAACCTGAACACTGAAGATACTGGACTGTACTTCTGTCGACTGTTTCACAGTAACAACAATTACACTGATATTTCTGGTATTTCTCTGTCTGTTGGCAAAAGTAAGTATTTCTCTGAATCTCACTGTGTTATAAAAGTCTTTATCAAAACTGAACCTTTTGTCACTGAAAACTAAATGTTTCTCACCGGGGACCAAAATACTGCAAGAACATTAAGAATATATAAAATATTATCGAATATTGTATGAGAAATACAAAACAAAACTTGTGTTCGATCGTTTCATCACAAATGAGGTAAAGATGGTGATAAAAATGAAAGTGTCGATCAACTTGGAGATCAACTGATCAAACATCTGCTGAGATATCGATCCTTTATCTGTACAAAATGTAAGAAATGCGTAATTTTTTATGTTAATTACAAGGTATGTAATAAAATAAGAAAGAGAACGCAGGTATATGGAAACTGAAGACTGGTAGGAAATGTGTTTCTCTTTTCCTGAACTCAACAACCTACAATTCAGCAGCATCTAGGCATGTGTTTCTGTGTATTAATACTGTAGACTTTAATATTACATATTAATAATGAACAAATAATTATTGAAACCTGCCCTGTAAATGAGTATCTGAACGACACTGTAACACGGAACTTTACATCTTATACTCATTGTTTGTCTGACAGAAACCAATACAAACTGCTTCACCCCTGTAGTGTCTCCATCCACTGTCTCTCCTACAGGTACTGTAATTACTGTATTGTATTTGTACATAGATTAAATATTGTTGTCCACAAAGTAGTACAAAATAAGATGGATTGTTTGCATGAAAGAACTTAAAATAATAATTCTTAAAACCCACCCTGTAAATTAGGTTATCTTAACAACACTGTAATACAGGACTTCATATCTACTGCTGTTTGTTTGGCTGACAGATACAAAGACAAAGTCCACCACCCCTGTAGAGTCTTCATCCACCATCTCTCCTACAGGTACTGTAATTATATTTGTCATATACATAATTAATCTCTCCTACCATAACATTTCATCTGTTTTGATGAAGCACCGTATAATTTGACAAACGATGTATAATACGTAATTTTTAAAACGTTTGACAGTGAAAACTGATTCTCACTAGCAAGAACTGCAAGAACATTAATATAAATGTTACTGCATATAAGTACAAAACTTGTGTTTGATCGTTTCATTGCCAGTGAGGAAAACATCATTTGAAAATTAGTGTAAACTGATAGAACATCTACTGAGTTACCAGTCATTTATCTGTACAAAAAAATTGGTCATTATTCTCGGTTAATAACTAGGGTATGGAATAAAATAAGAAACAGAACGCTGGTATATTGAGGAAACTGAAGACTTGTTGTCCGGTAGGAAATGTACAAAGCCACCACCAGGGGGCAGAGTAGCCAGGGCTCAATTAAACTGCTTAAAGATCAGATTCCCAAGACAAATGAGGCACCTCCGCAACCAGAACAGAACACTTTTACAACTATTACACACACACTAAAAGTAAAATAAAACTGAAGCAGAGGGGAAACTCTGTTCTGCAGCAGAATTGAAAGAATTTTTTACAGTAAAACCCACCCTGTAAATTAGGTTATGTGAGCAACACTGTAACATGGAACTTTGCATCTGATACTCTTTATTTCTCTGACAGATACCAAGATGAAGTCCACCACCCCTGAAGTGTCTCCAGCCACTGTCTCTCCTAGAGGTACTGTAATTACTGTATTATATTTTGTTATATACATTAAATGTCCACAAAGTGGCACAAAATAAGGTGGATTGTTTGCATGAAAGAATTGAAAAAATAATTCTTAAAACCCACCCTGTAAATTAGGTCATGTGAGCGACACTTCATATCTTCTGCTGTTTGTTTGACTTGAGTTAAAACTGATTCTAAAATTGTCTTGGATGTCTGTGTATTTTTACTCATGGTGTACCCTCCCTTAGCCTTGTGCGCAATAATACTGGAATACGCTCTGGATCCTCACCTCCCTTACTGGTATAGGTGGTAATTAAGACTCGGCAGGTGGACGTGAACAGGTTGCTTTCTGTGATATTGACAGAAAGAGAGATAAAGGGCATCTATCCATTGTCAACAAACAGTTATCCCAGGCAGGGTCACATGATTATGACTTCACACATACAGGTGTTCTACACAACAGAAAAAAATCACTGTTTTAATAACAAATGAACACAGTAGACATAAGGAGCTCATTTTGAAAGATTAGCCTCTACCATCATTAAAAATATAAGGCCTTCATATTTGTTCCATTCTTTACTAGTGTTTATCATACATGAGCACTCAATGAACATATCTCTTTATAGATATAAGAATTTAATCAATAATGTCAAGCTTTCTCCATGCTTGCAAAACATTCAAGGCTGGCAGACTAGTATCAAAAATAAGCTTTAACTATATAATGTGATATTTGGCATTCTTCTGCACATGCATAAAAATATATGTGCTCACCAGCACAAATGTTCATTCTTAGTTTCCCTTCACAAATATTTACCCTTCTTTATATTACTATACAACTATAGAAGTATGTATAAATATGTTAAATAAAGGGTATGTAAATATCTATGTCCAGGTTTATCTAAGGACCTTTCTGACACTTGTCCTTATTCTGCAGGTGATGGAGGCTTCCCAGTTGTCGCTGTAGCCTCATCATGTGTGGCTGTGTGTGTAGGAGTGTGTGTCGCTATAGTAATAATACTGATCTACAAGAGGACACCAGGTAAGAGGGTGTGAATTTCTATGACAAAACCTGAAACCAGAGGTCTTATCCAAAGCTTTGGTTCAGAAGATGACAGATACTTCTCTGTTTTACAGATAATAACTTGTCATCCAGTCAAGTTAAAGTGAGTACTGCACTGTTAAAACATGTATATGAACATATCTGTGGTGATATGTCTGTTCATAACGATTCATCTGCTCATTTGTGTCCAGGTGTCTGATGCAGACAGTGTAACGTACGCTGTGGTCGACCTCGAAAAGTCCAAGCAAAAAGAGACCAACGGAAAGAGAGATAACATCAGCGCTGAATACGCCGTCATCAGAACCGCACAATGAACATTGAAATATGTCTAAAGCGTCAACGTCTTCTGCACACATCACACATACTGAACCCCAAATAGACACAACTTTTTATCAGTCTGTCACACATCTCACATCAAGCTACCAGACACACTGCTTGCTGACAGGGAATCCTACTGTTGACTGTTAATGTCACCTGCACTTAAGTCATGCGTGTGCAACTATGTCTCCCTTTCTGCCAATGTGATGGGCACATTGTATTTTTATTGTATTCAAACACTGTTCTGTTTGAGACATTGTGTAGCATCACTATGAAATTTATGATGTCACAGGATCGTCATTTGATTGTGAGACTAGACTTTATTAATGGTAATGTAAAGGAATTTATATTATTACAGCTATTTTTCTGATTCTGGTACATTGGCCATATGACCAAGGGAGCATGAAGGAAGGAGAGACATTGTGTGTAGACTTTATTTAAACCTTCTACTATAAGGAAAGAGACTAACAGCAAGATTAAAAACACAAGTCTGACATGCACTTGCAGTTTATCCTCTCTTGCTCTCAATACAAGCTGATATTGCAATAATTCAAGCAACTGAGTTGATAATAATAGTTAATTGTTGAGCAAGGTACTTAACTGATACAGGAAAAATTACTCTGTTGCATAAGTGGTAAAATCATTTTAAGTAGCTTAACACTGTGAGTTACTTTGAAAAGCATCAGTTAAATGAATTAATAGTGATGAATCTGTTTCAGTTATTACACTGAGTTGACAATAGTCCACAGTTCTTACTGGTTTACTCTATATTGTCAGTATGATGGGACTCAAACTTGTTTTCCCATGTCACCTTATTTTAAGCGCTATTAACTAGACAAGCAGTTATTGATAAGTGACGAATCATAAAAATCCATTTATGGTAATTTTTACACATTGACCTTGAAAGACATTTTTATAAGACTGATAAAGACCTCCGATAAGTTTGTCATATGACTCAACACAAGCATAAAGTAAATTAACACAATTTCAGGATTCACAACAAACATACTAGCGGAAAAGTTTGATTCTTTCACATAACGTGAAACCCCCCCAAAAAAAAAAAGGACCCTCACTGAGGACATAATGATGGCAAATGAAACTGTGTATAAATGAGGCTAATACATATGTATATCCACACTATATCAGTGTTCCCACCTCCCAGCTGGAATGTCTCAGGAGGACGGTGGGAGATGTGGAAGCACACAGGTGGAATAACTAAAGGTTCAGTTGTTGGGTGTGTGGATCATGGACAGAACAAGCAAGCAAATTAAAAAACCCCACAATTTGTTAGTGCTACACTTGTGCAGTGAAAATTAGAATTTGTGTCATTTTTGGGTTTCAGCTTTTGAAAGGCAGCTATTTGAATTTTATATACTTTACAACATTTACAGCATGTTTGCAATAGTTAAGATCACATTTCAGCTTTTCAGCTGGAGTGATGAGTCCTCCTTTACTACAATATGAAACACAGAATACACTTCCTGACTCTTTCACGGTGGTTTTCATAGCAAATGATGCCAGTTCTGTGGGCGCTTCCGTAACGTTTCCCACAGTGAGATGTGTTTCTTCTCTTTTGGACTAAAATGGCTCTTCACACAGTGTGAGAGATGAACAGGAGATGACTCAACATCTGCAGAACTGGGAGAGTAACTTTAATGTGCCACCGGATTCGTTTGGTGTCATTTCCTTTGGGAACAAAAGTGTGAAACCCTCACAATTTTCACATTTCTTATAATCTAATTACACACATCATCCAAACTGCTTGTCCCAGACGGGGTCACGGGGAGCCAGAGCCTAACCCAGCAACACAGGGCATAAGGCCGGAAGGGGAGGGGACACACCCAGGACGGGACGCCAGTCCGTCACAAGGCACCCCAAGCAGGACTCGAACCCCAGACCCACTGGAGAGTAGGACTCGGTCCAACCCACTGCGCCACCACACCCCCTCATGACAGTTACATTTAGATACATTTACATTTACTCATTTAGCAGATGTTTTTCTTCAAAGTGACGTACATCTCAGAGAAAAAACAATTTTTACATTAGGAGAAAGGGAGATATAGTTGCAGACATGTGATTCTTAAATAAACCTAGTTTGTTTCCTTCCACTTTATGCACCGAAGGTACAAGAGAATATGGGTTCGATCCCCACTCAGTTTGTGTCGCATTTCCATATTTATCTCATATGTGCATGTGTTTCCTCGAAGACATGAACTTGAGGTGAACTGGAGACTCTAAAATTGTCTTTGATGTCTGTGTATTTTTACTCCTGGTATACCCTCCCTCTGCTTTGTGGGCAATAATACTAGAATACGCTTTGGATCCCCAACTCCCTTACTGGAGTAGGTGGACTTGAACAGCTTGGTTTCAGTGAAATTCACAGGAAGAGCATCCATCTATTGTCAACAAGCACTTATCTCAGGCAGGGTCATATCAAGCCAGAGCCTTACCCCCAAAAGCATAGGGTGCAAGGCCAAGGGGGGAGGGGACACACCCAGTACAGGATGTTAGTCTGTTGCAAGGCATCCGGAGCAGGGCTTGAACGCCAGACCCTCCACCCAGCAGGCACCGGCTGAACCCACAGTGCCACCACATGAGATAAAGATGCTTCTTTTATTCATCTTCTTGTGTTATGCGCTACACTGACTGGTTAAAAACCTATTTTTGTTGTTTTTCATGCTGATATCAAATAGTTATCAACTGTCTTGACTTCCTGTAACTTTAAAGGTTCAAATCCGCTTTCTACATGTTTCCAGTTATTTGTGTTTTCATTGCTTTGCTATGGTTTCTGTTTTATCCCATTTGTGCTGTTTGTTTAATACTGTATTTCTTTTCTGTATTTTAATTGCTAAGAATTTAATTAGAAAAATTCAGAATAGCATCAGAGACTAAAGACGTTTCTTAATATTTCAATATTTTGTTATCTGTAATGCCTACAAAATGTTTAAAAAAAAAAAAACTGTTACAGGGGAAAGATGCTGTTTAGTTTAAAGTTATGAATGAACAAAAATTACTTTTCTTAGATTTAAATCCATTTTATCAAACTGCTAGCCTAAGTGAGGGTGAAGTTGGTTTAGCACCTATCCTGGAGGCACAGCAAAGCTAGTTAATATACACACTTGACAGGATGCCAGTCCATCACAGAGTACCCATACACACGCTGACCTGGATTCGAACCTATACCTACACAGCTATGGAGCCAAAAGATAGTAACACTACCTGCTTGTCACTGTGTAGCCCCCAGAGAGATGAGGCACACTTAACAGAGGCACTTTATTTTGTAAATAATTCATTCATTTTCACAACAAGGGCTTTACAATACACTATGGTGAGACCAAATAATTGTATCCCTTAAATAACCCCCCAACACCTGGCACCCCAAACCTACGTGGGACTGGTAAAATAGAACAGAATCTTTAAAATCAGAGACGTTCAAAGAGGTCAGTAAAAAAACAGAATAATAAGCTTCTCGGCTCCCATCAAACCTGCCAGCAAGACTTTTCAAATATTTTCCTTGATAGACTCGAAATTTAACTCACACACACACACACACATTTTCAGAACCGCTCGTCCCATACGGGGTCACGGGAAACCGGAGCCAACCCGGTAACACAGGGCGTAAGGCTGGAGGGGGAGGGGACACACCCGGGACGGGACGCCAGTCCGTCGCAAGGCACCCCAAGTGGGACTCGAACCCTAGACCCACTGGAGAGCAGGACCTGGTCCAACCCACTGTGCCACCGCACCCCCCGAAATTTAACTCTTTTGCTAAAACTTACCTGGAAGCTGAATGAGAACTGTTGTGTAATTAATAACCATCAGTCAGGTAATTTGACAAGACATCGAAACACAAGTAGCTGACTTACAGTACATTCCAAAGACAATAATGCAACAAGAAAAGGGGAGAAAATGTACCACAAATTAAATTAATGAGATACACATTGAACATAAATGTTCTCATACTGGTGTGTTTAGTGGAAGAACCACCATCTTCATCATTACAGGAGGCTAGCAGTAGATACAGCAATGTACAGGATCCCAGATGAAAACCAACATCGCTGTTCATCACCTAGTTATTCACATATTCTTGAAGTTCTGTCCCAAAGGACACTTGATCTGTAGGGTGGGAGCAGAAATGTGGATGAGGGGAGTATTGGGGAGATACAGTCAGAACATCACAGATATAAAGTCATTAACTCATCATTAAAATAATTGCTGTACTAATACTGTAGTTATCAAGCTGATTGATCTCTATCAGGATTTAAAAAGGATTTTTATTGCTCTTATGTGTTTCTTCCTGACTTATTCACTAATACTAAAGGTAGTCAATGGTTACATTCTGACACCAGTAAAAGGTGATAATGGTCAATCATGCAATCAGAATGGAAGTGAATCGTTGTAATTTACTGAGGAAAAGCGCAGAGCAAAGCAATTGGCCTAGTAATCAAATCTATTTACAGTTATTACAATGGAAGTTTTTCAGTGTGCAGTCCAGTGATCCTGTGTTTACCACACATCATCCTCACACTGACTTCTGATTGGGTGGTTTCTGCTCTTGGTGTAAATGATTCCAATGATGGGCGGAAGGATCAGAATGATGAAAAACAAAACCAATCGGATTGACAACTCCACGCTGCTCATTGTTAAACCTTAAAGGACAGAAGAAACACTCTAATTAGAGACAGGCTGAGCTGTTGTTGTTATCATGGTAGATGAAGATCAGTTCAGAGATACTTAACCAGCTTCAGTTAAGAAATTGTTATCTGAAGAATCCAGGTTATGAACTGCTATTGAACAGTACTCATGAAAGATTTCTTGATAAAGTAAACAATCAGTCTTGTCTACCACCAGTTAGATGAGAAAAGTGTTTACACAGAAAGGACAGCAGTAAAAGTCTACACAATATAAAGTAATCAGAGTACCTTTACGAGAGGCAGTGAATGTACATTCTACAGATGTGGTTTACTTTGTCATCTGAATATCAAAATTCACATTTCATAGTTAAATACAATTGTTCTGCCCGCAGATCTGTTTAGTTCATGTGATTAATTGCTTGTTGAGCGGAACCTTTATTTCCGTAAGTTATACGCAATTTGTGCACATGCGCTATTTCCATGATGCGCTACTGTCGCGATAGGCATAGTGGAAGCGTCTTGAGTTCTGTGTGCTTTCCTACGCCCGTGGAAGCAATAACTGTAAGTTGTGAAGTTCTTGCAGACATTGTCTAAAATGTTTACGTGCTTTAAGTTTGACCTTTGTAATGTAAACTCTGTTTATTCAGCCGTAACTCCACGTTACTGTCTTGTAAAACGCGTGTGTGAGTTCGCGCTGTGTCATGCTAAGTGTGCTATCGGCAAACGATTTAACTAGTTATTATGACGATTGTTGTAATTAGACTAAGTTTCCTTTACTGTTTCTGTTTATTATAGTTTCACTCGCATTTTCACATTTGGAGACAATAAAGGAGCAAGACGCTCATAATCCTGGCTCGTGAGAATCGAGTTTGGCTTGCTGTTAAACTGCGTTAACGTACTGGGTGTGCACAACACGCAGGGAGAACAGTACAGTGAAAAGTTACACCAGCGGTGGGTGCAAGGAAAAAATACAGGAACGCAAGCATGCAGCGTCCATCTTCACCCAACTCTTCAGTCCATGCAGCATCAAGAGCGAGCTCTAAGCGCTCATCTTCTTCCGAGTCATCTATCATGGAGGCTGCTGCCAAGGCTAGAGCCTCAGCTGAAGCAGCTCTTACTAAGGTGGCTTATGCTAAAAGACAGCTAGAAATAAAAAAGCAGAGAGCTAGGCTAGATCTAGAATTAGAAGCATTGGAGATTGAAAAGGAAGCGGAAGCTGCGCGAGTAAACGCTGAAATCTTAGAAGCAGCCGCAGCTATGGAAAATGATGACATGCAAAGTGTGAGGAGCGCTGTCTCGCCACAAGTGATTCAGCAGCGCACGGAAGAATATGTGCGGCACCGGTCACAGGTCAGTACTCAGACTCCTGCTTTATCGCATCACGATGAAATCCGGCACGCTGCGAACAATGATACTCAGCAAACAACACCTGTAGCTGCAGAGGAGAAGCCTCCGCTCAATCTCTTCAGACCCTCAGCAGATCAGCACGCATGTGCAACTGAACGCATACTTACTTCACGACCATCGGATTACCCACGCAGAGAACATGGTCAGCATCCTTCTCATGCTAACACTTCAACCATGTTAGACTTTGCCAAGTTCCTAGCACGCAGAGAATTAGTGACCACTGGTCTCTCCAAATTCGATGACACGCCAGAGAACTTCAGAGCATGGCAGTCCTCGTTCCTCAACGCGACACAGGGCTTGGGGCTCACATATAGTGAAGAGTTGGACCTTCTCGTGAAATGGCTGGGTAAAGAGTCATCTGAGCATGTGAGAAGGATCCGTGCCGTTTATGTTACTGACCCCAGAGCTGCCCTCCATCTATGCTGGGAAAGACTTCGGGAATGCTATGCTACACCAGAAATAGTGGAAAATGCCCTATTTAAAAGATTGGATAGCTTCCCCCGTCTGTCGGCTAAGGACAACACAAAACTGAGAGAGCTCAGCGATCTTCTCATGGAGCTGCTCGCAGCTAAAAATGATGGCTATCTTCCTGGCCTGGCCTACCTCGATACTCCTCGTGGGATAAAGCCCATAGTGGAAAAGTTGCCTCCAGCCCTGCAAGACAAATGGCTCTTCACCGGCTCACTATACAAGGAACAGCACAGAGTAACTTTTCCTCCTTTTTCATTTTTTGTTGACTTTGTCTATGACCAGGCTAAGGCCAGAAATGACCCAAGTTTCACCTTGTCTGGCAGCGGTCAGTCTTATAACAAAGGTGAGAGAACTCAGTCAAAGCACAGCGGATTCAAGACTGCTATATCTGTGCAAAAGACAGACGTGTCTGCCACAGTTGACGCAGACTCCACAAGCACTACAGAGGCTGAGAGAAGAGACAATGATCTAGCCCGATACTGCCCTGTGCACAAGAAAACTCATCCTTTGGAAAAATGTAGGTTATTCAGAATGAAAACATTGCAGGAACGAAAAAGCATCCTAAAGGAACACAAACGCTGTTTTAAGTGCTGCTCTCCAAGGCACCAGGCCAAGGATTGTCAAGCGACGTTGAAATGCGGCGAGTGTGAGAGCGAAAGACACTGCTCTGCAATGCACCCTCTCACCTCCCAACCTCCTGCTTCACTGACCACTCTAGAACCAGACGCAGAAGCACGAGGCAGTCCTCCACTCGAGGTGACATCACGATGCACCAAGGTCTGTGGAAAGGGCAGCCTCACGCGGTCCTGCTCAAAGGTGTGCCTGGTGCGTGTCTTCCCCCGGGGTCAACCGGAGCACTCCATCAAAATGTATGTCATCATTGACGATCAGAGTAACCGCTCACTGGCCCGCTCTGAATTTTTCCACCTGTTCCGGGTTGAGAGCAACCTGTCACCATACCTGATGAAGACATGCGCAGGCACCACGGAGATGACTGGAAGAAAGGCGGTAGGCTTTCAAATTGAAGCAGTGAATGGAGGTGTGTGCATGGACCTTCCACCACTCATTGAGTGCAATGAGATAATGACCAATAGATCTGAGATTCCAACTCCAGAGGTCGCTCTCGCACACGCTCACCTAAGGCACATTGCTCCCCACATTCCCAAGCTAGATCCTGACGCGCAGATGATGATCCTGCTAGGGAGAGACATGATACGTGTGCACAAGGTGCGAGAGCAACTCAATGGACCACATAATGCACCCTTTGCTCAGCGTCTAGACTTAGGCTGGGTAATTGTAGGTGACGTGTGTATTGACAATGCTCATAAACCAACTCTGAGTGTCTTCAGAACCCACATCCTACAGAACGGACGCCCGTCTCTCCTCACTCCTTGCCATAACAGCATCAGGGTAAAGGAAAAACCGTGCTACGGCGGGGAGCGCAGGTATGGTCTCTCTACATCCACGTCAAAACCTATGCAACCTGAAGACAAGCTCGGGCTTATGGTCTTTCAGCGTACAGACAATGACAACAAATGCGCCATGTCCTTCGAGGATGAGATCTTTCTAAAGGTTATGGAGAAAGAAGTCCATCAGGATGAAAAGAACAATTGGGTAGCTCCCTTACCGTTCAAGTCACCTCGTCCCCCACTCCCGAACAACAGAGAGCAAGCACTGTCCCGCCTTGGGTCTTTAAGACGCACTCTGAGCAAAAACGCGGAGATGAAGCAACAGTTTTCCTCCTTCATGGAAAAGCTCTTCGAGAACAAACATGCAGAGAAGGCACCGCCCATCCATGAGAAGCAAGAATGTTGGTACCTGCCCATTTTCGGGGTGTACCATCCGCAGAAGCCAGGGCAGATACGAGTCGTGTTTGACTCAAGCGCCCAACAACACGGTGTCTCCCTCAACTCAGTGCTGCTTGCAGGCCCCGATCTGAACAATACTCTCCTGGGTGTGCTGTTACGGTTTAGGAAGGATCTCATCGCAGTCACTGCTGATATCCAACAGATGTTTTATGGATTCCTGGTAAAGCACGACCACAGAGACTACCTGAGATTCCTGTGGCATAAAGACAATGACCTATCCAAAGAGATAGAAGAATATCGCATGCGAGTGCATGTCTTTGGCAATAGCCCATCCCCGGCGGTTGCTATCTACGGTCTGCGGCGAGCTGCTCAGAAAGGAGAACCAAAGTATGGAGCTGACACAAGGCACTTTGTTGAAAGACACTTCTATGTGGACGATGGGCTCATATCCCTTCCTACAGAGTCTACAGCTATAGACCTACTAAAGCGTACTTGTGCATCACTTGCAGAGTCTAACCTGAAGCTGCACAAAATCGCATCAAACAGCATCACTGTGATGAAAGCCTTCAAGCCAGAAGAACTGGCCTCAGGCATCCAAGACCTGGGTCTAGATGATGAGACTCTGCCGGCCCAAAGGAGCCTAGGCCTATGCTGGGACATCAGCACAGATATGTTCACCTTTAAAGTAGCTGTCACTGACAAGCCTTACACCCGTCGTGGGGTGCTATCAGTCGTCAACAGCATCTTTGACCCCTTGGGTCTGGCAGCACCAGTGACGATCAGAGGCAGATTGCTGTTGCGGGAGCTGTCCAGTGGAGTTCAGGATTGGGATGCTCCTCTGCCAGATGAAAAGATGAGCAAATGGGAAGTGTGGAAATCGTCACTCGAGGAGCTAAGCAGCCTCCACGTGCCTCGCTGCTATATACCCAAGTCACTCTCAAGACCTATGTACACGGAACTGTGTCTTTTTTCCGATGCCTCAAACTGGGCCATAGGGGCAGTAGCTTATCTAAGAGCTGTCACTGAAGATGGCCGTTGTGAAGTTGGATTTGTCCTGGGAAAGGCAAAACTATCACCGCAGCCGGAGCCCACAATCCCACGCCTTGAGCTTTGTGGGGCCGTCCTAGCGGTTGAGATAGCGGAGCTGATCTTAGACGAACTGGACCACAAGCCGGACGCTGTACAATTCTACTGCGACAGCAGGGTGGTCCTCGGATACATCTGTAATGACTCAAAGCGATTCTTTGTCTACGTACACAATCGCGTGAATCGCATGCGCCAGTCAACATCCCCTGAGCAGTGGCATTACGTCCCTTCAGAAGAGAACCCAGCTGACTTAGCCACCAGATCTGTGGCTGCATCACAGCTCATGAACACAATGTGGTTCAAGGGACCTGACTTCCTCTATAAGCCTCCAAAGCCAGAGAAGCATGAGCACTTTGAACTGATAGACCCTGAAATGGACGTGGACATCAGACCGCAAGTAACGGCTCTCGCTACCCACATTGAAGCTAAGCGACTTGGCTCTGAAAGATTCCAGCATTTTTCCACATGGAACTCCTTGTTGAGAGCTGTTTCCCTCTTGATACATCAGGCACGTTCCCACAAGTCAGGCTCCACCGACACATCGCAGCACATGTGTAAAGGATGGCATCAATGTAGCAGGCTTCGCACTCCTGGAGAACTCGAAGCAGCCAGGAGGCTCATACTAGAGTCTGTTCAAAGAGATACATATCCGAACGAATATGCTGCTCTTCAAGCAAACACAGAAGTCCCTAATTCAAGTCCAATCCTGACCCTTGACCCCTACATCAGTGATGGCCTCCTGAGGGTCGGAGGGCGTCTCAGACATGCTTCCCTTGAATCAGAGGTAAAAAACCCAATCATTCTCTCAAAGAATAGCCATGTTACCAAGCTGCTTGTGAAACACCACCACATGGAAGTGAAACACCAGGGGCGTCAGTTCACAGAAGGGGCCATCAGAGCGGCTGGACTGTGGATTGTTGCTGGCAAGAGGCTGGTGAGTTCTATCCTTCATCGCTGTGTAATATGCCGAAAGCTCAGGGGGAAGGTAGAAGTGCAAAAGATGGCTGACCTCCCTCCGGAGCGGCTCAACACATCTCCACCCTTCACGTACGTGGGGCTGGACATATTTGGACCATGGTCGGTGGTCACTCGACGCACTCGTGGAGGTGCAGCGCAAAGCAAAAGGTGGGCCATTCTGTTCACATGTATGAGTACCAGGGGAGTACACATCGAAGTTATAGAGTCTATGGATGCCACCAGCTGTATCAATGCATTGCGGAGATTCTTTGCAGTTAGAGGCCCCGCAAAGCAGCTTAGGTCAGACAGGGGGACTAACTTCGTCGCTGCCAGCGCGGAACTGGGCATGGGGTGTCTTGATGAGAGGCAGACCAGCATCCTGAAGTATCTCCACAGCAACGGCTGCACATGGAAGTTCAATCCCCCGCACGCCTCCCACATGGGGGGAGTGTGGGAGCGTATGATTGGGGTGACACGCAGAATATTAGACTCTATGCTTTTACAAAACAAACGCACTCACCTGACACATGAGGTTCTGTGTACCCTGATGGCAGAGACCTCAGCAATAATCAACGCAAGGCCGCTGGTCCCCATCTCATCGGATCCCTCCTCACCAGTTCTGCTATCCCCTGCCATGCTCCTAACTCAAAAGCCAGGCCTACATGCTCCACCAGGAATCTTCACTGGAAAAGATCTCCTGAAAGGCCAGTGGAGGCAAGTGCAAGCGCTTGCGAATGAATTCTGGGGCCGTTGGAGAAACGAATACCTAAGCACTCTCCATTCAAGACGTAAGTGGCACAGAACGCATCGGAACCTGCAACCTGGGGACATTGTGCTGTTACACCAAAGTCAAGCGCCTAGGAATGAGTGGCCAATGGCTCTGGTCACGTCAACCTCTCCAAGCAGCGATGGAAAGGTCCGCACAGTTGAAGTACGGACGTCATCTCAGGGCACCTCGAAGACTTACCTGCGGCCCATCTCCGACGTCGTCCTCCTGCTGGAAAATGACTGGGAAGAACGGGATTGAAAAGGACAGAGAGAAAACAGCTTAAATTTAGTGGCATTAGTTATGCCAGACGGGGAGTGTTCTGCCCGCAGATCTGTTTAGTTCATGTGATTAATTGCTTGTTGAGCGGAACCTTTATTTCCGTAAGTTATACGCAATTTGTGCACATGCGCTATTTCCATGATGCGCTACTGTCGCGATAGGCATAGTGGAAGCGTCTTGAGTTCTGTGTGCTTTCCTACGCCCGTGGAAGCAATAACTGTAAGTTGTGAAGTTCTTGCAGACATTGTCTAAAATGTTTACGTGCTTTAAGTTTGACCTTTGTAATGTAAACTCTGTTTATTCAGCCGTAACTCCACGTTACTGTCTTGTAAAACGCGTGTGTGAGTTCGCGCTGTGTCATGCTAAGTGTGCTATCGGCAAACGATTTAACTAGTTATTATGACGATTGTTGTAATTAGACTAAGTTTCCTTTACTGTTTCTGTTTATTATAGTTTCACTCGCATTTTCACATTTGGAGACAATAAAGGAGCAAGACGCTCATAATCCTGGCTCGTGAGAATCGAGTTTGGCTTGCTGTTAAACTGCGTTAACGTACTGGGTGTGCACAACACGCAGGGAGAACAGTACAACAATCTTTGGTCCTAATCTGGTTAATCACTGGAATTAATCATTGAATTTCTCATTATGTATAAATTAATCACATAATGACTGTGTTGCAGCCCATTGCCTGATTATACCTGCCAGAACTCAGCTACGAAATCTATTTAAATCATTCATTAATAGTAAAGGATGTGTGTAAAAATCAGAAGTACTGTGCAAATATCATACCACTGTCCTTTGAATAAGTAACGATTGTAGCTGCTGTCAAAGTAGTGAAGTGTATCTTGACGTCTGTCAGAAAAATTATAAAAAGATAATAAAGTGCCAAAGCATATTCAGGTGTTCACTGAGTGCACCTGTAGGATAAACACTGGTAAAGAATAGAACAAACACACACGTCGTCTGAAAACACTTGTCCTGAGGGGGGTCGTGACAAAGCAGAGCCCAACCCGGCAACACAGGGTGCGAAGCCAGAGGGGGAGGGGATACACCCAGGATAGGATGCCAGTCCATCGCAAGGCACCACAAGCGGGACTCAAACCCCATACCCACTGGAGAGCAGGACCTAGTCAAACCCACTGCACCACTGCACCCCCCTAGAACAAACATATGGGCCTAAAATTTTGCTCAGTGTGAGCATCCAATGTCAAGGCAATCAAAACATCAATAAATATTTCTTCAAAACATAACA
This sequence comes from Scleropages formosus, assembly GCF_900964775.1. Lineage (NCBI taxonomy): Eukaryota > Metazoa > Chordata > Actinopteri > Osteoglossiformes > Osteoglossidae > Scleropages > Scleropages formosus. Next base: position 7,075,887 of record NC_041806.1, read on the forward strand.
AGAGATGTCACTCACTTAATATATGAAAGAAAAAAAATACACACTTGAACGTTTCTGCTAGAACTCATTATTAGTTATATTGTTAAACCCAGTTCTATAATGTCTTTATTACTGTTTAGCTGCTCTGTTCTAGAAAGGTCCTTTATGTTTCCTGCTGTTGGTGGGGTTTGTATCTCAGTGAAATCTGCTGTCTGCTCATTTCTCATTAATGCAATGATTGTTTTTGTTGTACAACACCTGTATGTGCAAAGGGTTAGTAGCAGGTTTTTTTAACATCCATACAGGGAAAGTTTCGATTCTTTCTCATTACTTGTATATGTTGTATGAAGTTTCTAGTCAAATTCCCTCCTTATTCTTTGCAAGTGAAAAAATTAACTTCAGACATCACTCCACTGGAACTGATTCAGAATTTACTTAGATTGTAAGAATTTATCACGTCTTTCTCATACCTTCCACCTCGGCAACGAGGAACACCTGCGGCTGATCAGGGTCCAGATGCATAGAAGGACATCCCAGAGCTCAGAACATTGTGGAACCACGTTCAGCCTAACTGCTCACCAGCGCTTCTCGCATCGCCCTGTTTATCTTTCCTGACTTCCCTGTCCTAGCTCTCGTTCCTCGACCCTCTCCCTCCTGACTTTCCTCGTTTTCTTCAACCCATTGCCTGATCGTCGACTCACGGTTTACGGATTCTCCTCGTAACGACATCTGCTCCTCAGTGACCCTTGCTGGTTTCCTGACCACGACCTTCGGATCCTCCCATCACCTTGTGTGCCTCTGCGCTGCACTTGCATCTGACCCACTTTCCTTTCTTAGTATCCATTTTGTACACTATTTTTTTTTATCACTTTATGTTATAATAATTATTCTTTGCAGCACAATGACATTTATGGAAACAGTTTTTTTTCCCCCTTTTGGAAAGAGAATGACAAATTGTAACAGGATAACAATAGTACGAATTCATTCCTTAAAAATTTGTCAGTACAACACTAGGCAGGATTTAAACTATTGATAAATTACAGTATCCATGGTAAAACAAACAATCCACCTTATTTTGTGCCACTTTGTGGACATTTTGTTATGCTATTCCCCAAGCGCGGTTGCGTCGGACCCAAGTGCGGGGCACAGAAGCTTGGTCAAGGGGCGGTTCAGTAGACATTGTCAGGGCACAGGCACAGGGTCACCGATGTACAAACAGAATCCAAAGGGGCGAATCCAAGAACCGTAATCCAAGAAACAGGGGAGTGATCAAGCAAACCAGTGAGTTGGAGACGAGGAGCAGGTCGAGGAGCGTGGAGCAGGGCGAGGAACAAGGAGCAAGACTAGGAGCACAAGTGATCAATAAGGCTGAACAAGCCACAAGGTTCCGCATCAGGCTGTGTTCCGCAGCCCCTGTTTAAGCTTATGCTTACAGATTCGAAGCAGGTGTTTCCTGTTGCGCAGCCGTGGGGGGCATGACACATTTAATGTACATAACAAAATATAATACAGTAATTACAGTACGTGTAGGAGAGACAGTGGATGGAGACACTACAGGGGTGATGGACTTTGTCTTCGTATCTGTCAGCCAAACAAACAGCAGAAGATATGAAGTCCTGTGTTACAGTGTTTTTCACATAACCTAATTTACAGGGTGGGTTTTACTGTAATAATTTCTTTCAATTCTGCTGCAGAATGGAGTTTCCCCTCTGCTTCAGTTTTATTTTACTTTTAGTGTGTGTGTGTGTGTGTGTGTGTGTGTGTGTGTGTAATAGCTGTAAAAGTGTTCTATTATGGTTGCAGTGGTGCCTCATTTGTCTTGGGGATCTGATCTTTAAAAAGTGTTTAATTGAGCACTGGCTACTCCGCCCCCTGGTGGTGGCTTTGTACATTTCCTACCAGACAGCGAGTCTTCAGCGTTCTGTTTCTTGTTTTATGCCATACCCTAGCTATTAACCTGGTATATAGAGGTTTTTAAACTTGAATGTTATTTATTTATTTTTTTTATTTATTTTTTATTTTTTAATTATATATTAGGGCGTGTATTGTTTTATATGAGTCCAATGTTGTGCACTGGCCGTGTAATGGTGTCCAAGACAAATTTCCCTGGAAAGTGACAATAAAGTATATTCTATTCTATTCTATTCTATTCTATTCTGTTCTAACCGAGAATAATGACCAATTTTTTGTCCAGATAAATGATCGGTAACTCGGTAGATATTTGATCAGTTTATCTACACTAATTTTCACGAGGATGTTTTCCTCACTGGTAATGAAAAAATCAAACACAAGTTTTATACTTATATACAGTAACATTTATATTAATGTTCTTGCAGTTTCTGGTGAGAAACAGTTTTCACTGGCAAATGTTTTCAAAATGACTTAAATTAAACATTATTTGCTTCATCAAAACAGATTAAATGTTATGGGAGGTGAGATTAATTATGTACATAACAAATATAATTACAGTACCTGAAGGAAAGACACTGGATGGAGACACGACAGGGGTGAAGCAGCTTGTCTTTGTGTCTGTCAGACAAACAAAGAGTATCAGTTCTGTGTTATAGTGTTGTTCAGACAATCTAATTTACACACACACACACACACACACACACACACACACACACACACACACATTTTCAGAACCACTTGTCCCATACAGGGTCACAGGGGAACCGGAGCCTACCCGGAAACACAGGGCGTAAGGCCAGAGAGGGAGGGGACACACCCAGGATGGGACGCCAGTCCATCGCAAGGCACCCCAAGCGGGACTTGAACCCCAGACCCACTGGAGAGCAGGACTGTGGTCCAACCCACTGCGCCACCGCACCCCCCTCAATCTAATTTACATTCACATTTAATTTAAGAGAAGCTTCGACGTATATCTCAGCGAAAATACCATTTTCGCATTACATTAGGAGAAAGAGAGACATAGTTGCAGACATATGATTCTTAAGTAAACCTGGTTTGTTTCTTTCCACTTGGTTGATGCAGCGATGTTCACCGCACGAGTAGGTCCACAAAACTCAGGACAGACTAATTCTGATCACCTTCCTACGATTTCTTCTTTTATTTATTTTTTTTTTAAAGATACACAAACGTTTACATACAACACAGGAGCAGCAGCTGTGTAAGGCATTTCTGGGCATGATCGTAAAGTGGTGCATGAGCATTTACAATACATGAGCTGGAGAGATCTTGGAAAGTGGGAAAGGAAAAGGTGAGTTTTCAGACCCTTCTTGAATGTAGACAGAGTTTCAGCAGTTCTGAGTGAGAGGGGGAGGTCGTTCCATGACAACGGAGCCAGAACCAAGAATCTCCGTGCTTTATTTTTCATGCGCGGGACCACCAAGCGAGCAGAAGCAGACGAGCGAAGGGGTCTGGTTGGGGTGTAGCTGGTTGATCGAGCCTTGTAAATAGCTACGAGCAGGTTTGTTGATGCATTTGATTTTGCAAGCAAAAACCAGGGTCTGAAATTTGATCGGGAGAGCTATAGGAAGCCAGAATGTTAATTTACAGGATGGGTTTTAAGAATTATTAGTTCATTATTAATATATGTAATATTAAAGTATATAATCATATGTATTAATACACAGAGACACATGACTAGATGCTGCTGCCTTGTAGGTTGTTGGGTTCAGGAAAAGAGAAACACATTTCCTGAGTGTTCAGTTTCCTTAATATACCTACGCTACGTTCTTTTTCTTATTTTATTCCATACCCTAGTAATTAACATAAAAATACCGCATTTCTGACATTTTGAAAAGATAAGTGATCAAAATCTCAGTAGATGTTTGATCAGTTGATCTCCAAGTTGATCGACAGTTTCATTTTTATCACCATGTTTTCCTCACTGATGATGAAACGATCTAACACAAGTTTTGTTTTGTATTTCTTATAGAATATATACAGTAATTTATGGATTTTTAATGTTCTTCCCGTATTTTGATCCCCGGTGAGAAACATTTAGTTTTCAGTGACAAACTTTCAGTTTTGATGATTGTTTACGACACAGTGAGATTCACAGAAATACTTACTTTCGCCAACAGACAGAGAAACATCAGAAATATCAGTGAAATTATTGTTACTGTGAAATAGTCGACAGAAGTACAGTCCAGTATCTTTAGTCTTCAGGTTCTTAATGTGTAGAGAGCAGTTAGACCCCACTGTCAGTCTTTCAGATCTCTGTGTCTCGACTTTGACCTTCCCATGAGCAACTAGTTCAGTGGCTGGAGATGATGATGGATTTGATTTTGAATACAGTAACCAGGTGACCATGAAGCAGTCGGACATGGTTTGTTTACAGGATAGTGACAGTCTGTCCAACATCACAGCTCACAGTGAACCTCTCTGGTTTTTTCCTCCCTGGAAAAAAACAGTGGAAACAGTATTACAAACAGCATGTTAATGTTATAAAAGCTTTTCGGGAAACATTTCCTGTCACCAACTTTTTTAAAAATAAGAGGATTCCACTTCTGCAGAAAAATATAAAGATTTTATCATTTCGTTTTTATCCGAAAAGACTGAATTTGATACTGCGAACTTAATGTAAATCTTTGCGTTACCGTCAGTATTAAATATGTACAACTAATAATATATTTTCTACTTACACAAAGAAAAACACAAATATGTCTGCTCTGGAATGAGTTATTCTGCCACTTTCCACAGAGAAATACAAAGTCACATGTTTACTCCTATTATTTACTGATCATTTCAGTTTGCTAAAAACAACAGTTACATTTACATTTATTCATGATTTAGGAGACACTTTTCTCCAAAGCAGCGTACATCTCATAGGCATTAGTGCTGAATTTGGTGTTTTGACTTAAACTGTCATACAAATGTTTGCATCCATGTAAATTTTAGCTGTTTATCACTAATAGTTATTTTTCTATTAGACATATGTTCTTGAATTCCATGATAATAACTGGTGAGAGTAAACAAAAAAGTTCTATGAACACATAAAAAATTTATATAAGAATTAAAAAAAGTTTCTCAGTGTTTTTTAACAAAGTAAAAATTCAGCAAAATTAACACTCCTTGTCACGTCCACAGCACAAGCACCTGACTCCGCACTAACTCACACTTAATCACTCACCGTATAAAGACCCTCTTCAGCTCCCGTACCCCTGCGGAATCTCGTCAGGGACAACCGCCCTTCCCGTGACACTTCGTGCACAAGCATCGTTTCGTTTCACGTCCTCCAGTTTTTGACTCTCGCTTCGTTTCCCGCTCACGTCCACGGATCCTCGTTCCTGTCCTGTTCGCCGTTCGACCGACCCTTCGCTACGTCTCCCGACCTCGTCCATGGATCTTCACTCTGACCCTGACCGCCGAACGACCGACCCTTCGCCTGTCCCCGACACCGGAAACTTGCCTCATCCCTCGTCTCCGGACAAACAACGGTGCACTTGGGTTCAGGCATCCCGGCTCCCTGTGTTCCGCGTGACACTTATTTAATATTTTTTTATGTGCATAAGTGCTGCTGTAAACAATCAAAAGTTCTGTCTGTATTCAGTAAATGATAACAGTGGTAGCAGGTGGTTTAGTGTTCAGACCTGTAATGTCTTGTAATGAAATTATCTGGGTTTGAATCCCCTCACGGGGGCGCGGTGGTGCAGTGGGTTGGACCAGGTCCTACTCTCCAGTGGGTCTGGGGTTCGAGTCCCGCTTGGGGTGCCTTGCGGTGGACTGGCGTCCTGTCCTGGGTGTGTCCCCTCCCCCTCCGGCCTTACGCCCTGTGTTGCCGGGTAGGCTCCGGTTCCCCGTGACCCCGTATGGGACAAGCGGTTCTGAAAATGTGTGTGTGTGTGTGTGAATCCCCTCACCTGCTGTACTTCCCTTGATCGAGATACAGACCCAGAATACAAACATTATACGAAAGGTGTCACTTAAGTAATAATAACACATTCTAGGTATTTTATCAATATCCTCTCTCACCCATGGAGATGTTGAGCAGCAGAAACAACATGAATCCAGTCCATCCATCCGCTGCCATCGTCCCGTTCGCTGCTGTGTCACCTTCTGTTCCTTTCACACACTGTGTGGGGTTTTATTCTAAATTCAGAGAAGCAACACATCTCACTGTGGGAACAGTAAAATATACAGAAGTGCTGTCACAACTGAGGTTACCGTCTGTAAAAACCACCATGAAAAAGTCAGGAAGTGTAACAGTGTTTCTTACTGCAGTAAAGAACTCATCACAGAAACTGAGCAACTGAAAGATGATCTTAACATCTGAAAATGTGAATATTAAGGTCTCATACTGTTTCCTTGGGTTTGTAAACACAAACACACACTTCACTCAACTGTGAGCTCAGTATGATGAACTCCTCTTTACTGAGTGTTTGTGAGTAACAGTTACACACTCCTGACTGCACACTGTGTTCGCAGCAGAATGAACCACCAGGATTGAAAGACTGAATTCCAATTACACCAGTATGTGTGAAATATGACTCTGTCAAGAAAACTGAGTTGCTATAAAATGAAAAGAACAAAAATGCTACCCAAACAGAACGTAAAAGTCGAACAAAACAACAAACATAAATGTCAGGAAATCACCTTCAACATTCATAACCAACAAACTGATCTGAAAAATCTTAACCAGTGACTCTCTTTTGTTTCACTTGGCTGTGGTAAAATTCACACTGCGGAGGTCAGATCTTGTGTGTATGCAAGCAGCGCTTGAGAAAGGTTTTATACTTTGTTTTTTGCAGAATAACATATATATAATAGGTAAAATAATATATGTTTGAATAAAAACTAAAGACCCTAACCCTGCATCATGCTTGGTAACTCCTCTGAACCAGACACACACACACACGACACACTACATTCTGTTTCAGATGCTGAAATTATCTTAGATCTCTCAATCGCTGTGAAGAGTTCTCTTTTTCTACAGTAGGAAACACAGAAGAGACCTTTTGACTCTTTCGTGGTTCTTTTTACAGCTTCCAACCTCATCTGTGACAGCACTTCAGTGTCTCACATTGTTGCCACAGTGAGATGTGTTACTTGTTTGAATGTAGAAAATATGAAGATGTATGTACTAAAGCCTTCACTGTACGAGCTCTTTCAGCATCTAGGAACAAAAATGTAGAATTTAATCTTTACAGAGCTTTATATGTTTTATAGGACGTTCTCAGGGACATTTCTGCTGTCTTTTAAATGTAATACTGCACCAGGCACTTGATAAATTTATTCTAGTAATGTAACAGGGAATATGCTGAATGGAATAGTGTTCATTCATCTAGTCAGTAAAAATTTTCAAAAAAAAGTTTGATTTTTGAGGCAAGTTTGAAATGATTGCTGCTGTGTTAGGAATGCTCTTGGAGCCTTATGCTGCTTTTATATTTTTAGAACATAGAGCAGTGAAACCAACTTCTATTTAAAATAAACAAACTGTGAAATGTTTGTATCTTCGAAAATTTGTAACTCAGATGTTTGTAAAAGCAGGTCAAATGTATTTAATAGACTTGATAGCTGAAGTTGTTGTCAAAACTTACTGTTTTGGGTTTGTTGCATTTTATGGTTTTTGTTTTTAATAGAACCACCCAAGCCTGGCATCCCCAGTGTGCCACAATATTTTAAATGTGTAATCCTGGAAGTGAAAACTAACATATTTGTTTTGCCATTTAACCATGAAGGAGACTTCAGGAGTGTGAAGAGAGACAGATATTTAACAGAAAAGAGCAGAACTGGGTAACAGCAATATAGAGACAGAAACAGTATACAGAGAAAATGAAAATTGAAATAGACACATCATACAGCAGGGGGCGCGGTGGCGCAGTGGGTTGGACCACAGTCCTGCTCTCCGGTGGGTCTGGGGTTCGAGTCCCGCTTGGGGTGCCCTGTGGCGGACTGGCGTCCCGTCCTGGGTGTGTCCCCTTCCCCCTCCAGCCTTACGCCCTGTGTTACCGGGTAGGCTCCGGTTCCCCGTGACCCCGTCTGGGACAAGCGGTTCTGAAGAAGACATCATACAGCACAAGGGAAAAAGGAGATGGATTTTAAGTGTTCTATGAGAGCAACGGAGGCTTTTTACACGTGTCCTTGGGAACAATTTTCAGTTTTAACAAACTTAGCACATACACATAATACAAAATGATAAAGGCAACGATATGAGCAAAGTATATAATGTATTTATAGTACAGTATCGTGTAGTGCAGACTGACACGACTGCGCTAGTATTATATTTTGATTTATACCTGCAGTGCAGCACACAGCCTCTAGAGGGAACTAAAACTCAAAAAAGATGCATAAACTCGAAAAGGTGAGTAACGTTTTAATCCATTTAATAGCATCTCCTGCTCCACCTGTTGACAGTAGAGGGAACTACAAGTTAGAATATTTACACGTGCCACCTCCATTTATTTATTTAGCAGACGCTTTTCTCTAAAGCGATTTCCAGTGAACTCTATGTAGTGTTATCAGCCCATAACTTTTCACCAAGGTGATACACTGCTAGATACACTACTTATAATGGGTCACTCATCCATACATACATTTACATTGCACATTTATTTATTTACATCATATCATATACATAAGTGAAACACACTCTCTCTGTGTCACTCACACTAGGGGGGGACCTGAAGAGCATGTCTTTGGACTGTGGTAGGAAACCAGAGCACCCGGAGAGAACATATAGTCCACACAGACTGAGCGGGGATCGCACCCATGTCTTCTCGCACCACCCAGGCACTGTAAGAAAGCAGCGCTACTCGCTGTGCCACCGCGCCGCCCTTTGTGTTTAATTGTACAGTAACAGTATTAAATTACAGTTATTCATTTATCTGACGCTTTCCTAAAGCCACTTACACTATAAAGTTACTTACCCATTTATTTATAAAGCTGAGTAATTTCACTGAAGCAATTTAGAGTAAGTACACTGCTCAAGAGTACTACTAGAAGTGGGATTCGATCCAGCAACCTTCAGGTAAAGATAGCAGCTGTAACTACTACGCTACCAGTTACAACAATAGCAAAACACTTATAGTAAGATAATGTCGCAGGTAGTAACATGAGTATTGTCTCATTAACATTAGTAACAGCAGAGTAACGGAACACATTGTTTAAATCATTTGTTACTTCGAAGCGCAACTGCGGACCCTGCGGGATCTCAGTTGGTGGTCGAGATCTTCTCTGTTTGCTTGTCTGTCTTTGTTCTCTGCTGCATTCAAAGGCCCCAGTGTCATCAGACCTTCACAGTTCACCCTTGTGCTTTCAAGTAATGTTCTCATTCCTGCCCTCATTCGCACCAGTTTTCATGCAATTTTTGATAATATACTGCCCCCTAGCGGTGCGAATGAACACACATTGTAAAGATGCCATTCACCATGAGGAAGTTTGAGGTATCTAGCAGTCGGGGGTTTGGTCCTGTGAAGGCTTCCTTGCCTTTGATGCGTGGTTTGAAGGTATCATCTCTAAAGCTTTGTGTAAGGTCACACCTTTAAGGACTGCCCTCTGAAAGCCTATAAAAGCACAATGTATGCCCCCCTTAGTTAGATTTGATGACTACAGCGCGAAACGGCACGTTCTGACATCACGGGCCGATGCTCTCATCTGCAATAAAGAATCCTGCTGAAGATACTTCCAAGTCTCCTGGTTTCCTCTCTGCGAAGTTCCCAACAGAGACAACGCACTGTTTTTGAGGCTGAACCCTGGACTTTTAAATTAGAAGCGTTGCATTCTTCAACATATTAAAGAGTTAAATGTTTTGCTTGTTTTGTTACTTGTTTGTTACTGTGGTGAAATACATAAGGCTGGTTGAAATATCTCAAAGTACACTTGGCTTTAGTTATAGTCGAAACACACTGATACTCCTGGCTCTCCGGATCCCAATGGGACTGATGGACCAAGCCGCACCCGGGCTACTGGACAACATTCCGAATGATCTGGAACGAGCGGCAGGACGGATTGAGAGGCGGACCGGGTCGACGGCTTCGCTTGTGGCGAGCCCAGTAGATCAACAGCGCAGCAGACGGGGAGGAATCTGGAGGAGACTCCGGTCACGGGGATCCAGACCGGCATTATTACCTGCTATAATCCTGGCTAACCTGCTCTCTATTCAGAATAAAATGGAAGAGATAAGGACATATGCGAGGTATGCTTTTGAATTTTGAGAGGCTGCCCTTCTTTGTTTTACTGAAACTTGGCTGCAAGCGGCTGCCCCGGACTCTCTTTTATATAAATGGCTTTTCATTCATTTATACAAGCAGATAGGAATAAAAGCTCTGGGAAAAACCGGGCGGGGGGGTATGTGTTTACATAAATGAACAGTGGTGTCGTCAATATTCTGTTAAATTGGTATTATGTAATAATGACTTTGAACTGCTGGGTATTGGGTTGAGACCATTCTACCTCCCTCAGGAATTTGGTTGCATCCTGCTGTTTGTTGTTTATGTTCCACCAAGCGACAAAGTGCATCGGGCCGCTGCTTCAATAGCGGATAGTGTGTGCAGTTTACAACTACAATTTCCTGATGCTCCCACCATTGTCCTTGATGATTTTAATACCTGCAGCTTGGAGAAAACTTTGCCAGGATTTCAACAGGTTGTAGCATGTGGAACGAGGAAGGATAACATACTGGACAAATGCTACATAAACATTAATAATACCTACCAATCTAGAAGCAAACCCCCAATAGCCAATTCTGATCATAATGTGGTGCATCTTATTCCAACTTATCGGACCAAACTAAAAAGCAATAAACTTTTGAACAGGGTGGTAAGGCACTGGACACAGGAAAGCAAGAGACTCTGGGAGCCTGCTTTGACTGTACTGAGGGAGGGCACTTTGGGCTCAGCATGCTCAGTTACAACTGATTCCATAAATTTTTGTGTTGAGTCTATTAACAATTAAAGTGTACCCTAATAATAAATTCTACATAACCAAAGACATTAAATGTATAATGAGTCAGAGGAAAATAGCCTTTAAAAATAAGGATAAATTGGAGCTGCAAAAGAGGGACAAGGAGGTGAGAGATAAAATCAGGAAGGCAAAGGCTATTCATAAGCGATATCTAGAAGAGTCTTTTAAGGCTAATAACCCCAGAAAAAATGTGGGAGACCGTGAAAAGCATGGCGGGTATGCCCAGTAAACAACAGAAGTCATTGGTAACAAACGATGAGGTGGCCTTTGCTGCAGAGTTGAATACTTTTTTTTTTTACCAGGTTCGAGACCTCTGGAACTGTAGAGAATTGTAGTGATGTGCTGAGATCAGTACTTATAAGGCCTGATGATAGAGTGAAAATCTCAGTAGGACAGGTGGCCAACGCATTTAGACATCTTAATGCACGTAAGTCCACCGGCCCCGACAACATCAGTGCCTCTGTTTTGAAGAACTACAGGGAGGAGCTCGCCTCTCTGTGGCAGCCCATTTTCCAGCAATCGCTGGATACACACACGGTCCCCACAGCCTGGAAAACTTCCTACATAATCCCCTAAGAAAAAATGTTCTGTACTGATGAAATCGTCTCCCATTTGCTCTTTCAGTTTATTCAGGGAAAATTAGACCCTTACCAGTTTGCTTACAAGCGCGAGTGCAGCACTGAAGATGCAGTAGCCACCCTCATGCATCTTGTTTTAAAGCATTTGGATACACCAAAAAGCAAACCCTATGCTAGAGTATTGTTTATTGATTTTTCTTCTGCATTTAGTACAGTCAAACCAGACTTTCTGCTCTCCAAAATGCACCAGTTGGGGATAAATTCATGTCTCATTCATTGCTACAGTTCCTTTCTCACTAACAGACATCAGCTGGTTAAAATTAATAACACATACTCCCTCTTGCGTATAACAAGAACTGGCGCTCCTCAAGGTTGTTTCAGTTTATCACTGTTATTTACTATTTACACCAATGATTGTGTCATCAATACGCCTAATCATTATCTCATCAAATTTTCTGATGATCGAGGGGGAGAAGCCAGACTCCTATTCTGACAGTGTGAACACAGTGGTCCAATGGTGTACCCAGAATGCCCTTATTTTAAATCCCATCAAACAGAGGAAATTCTTTTTGGATCCACACAGTTCACACCAGTCCCAGTCATCATTCACAACAAACATATAAAGCAGTCCTCAACTTTCAAATATCTGGGAGTGTATGTGGATAATGCCCTATCTTGGTCATATCATGTGGATTACATATGAGGAGACTCAGATGTTTTGGTGTCATCAAGGAGATTCTTTATTTATTCTTTTTGTTCCAGCATTCTGCTATACGGAAGCCCGGTTTGGCTCTGTGGCCTCTCAGTTCAGCTGAAAAGCAGAATTTTAAGGTTGCTGAACATTTGCTCAAAGATGGTGGGTCATTCTTTGGTAAATTCTTTCCTCGACAGTTGCACCAAGCAGACCCTCAAATTGGCGGAGAAGATCAGTTCAGACCATTCTCATGTTCTACATGAGGAGTTTCAGCTTCTGCCCTCTGGGAGGCGTTTTAGGGTGCCAGACTGTAAGAGGAATAAGTACAAACATTCTTTTATTTCTCATTCCATCACATTACTGAATCAACAGAGCAGGTCAAGGAGGTAACCCCCCTTCTACCCTACGCACGCATATTTGCACACACACACACACACACACACACACACACACAGATACACCCCATTAATTGTTTGGATTTTGATTGATGTACCTGCACTAAATGCAAATGCATATTTATTCATGCTGTTTCTGTAGATTTGTATTTATGTAATGGCTTTTTATTGTTTTGTGTGATGTCTGAGGTCAATTGATTGCTGAGCTGGTGAAGCAAGACAAATTTCTGTGCAAACAGACAAAGTGTTATCTTGTCTTATCTCTTATCTTATTATTGTACTACGACTATTATAATGCAAACCAAGGACCTGACCAAGCCCACTTCATCACTGTGTCCCCCACTTCTTGGTCTCAAGTCACGGAAACACGTTGGGTACATTGCATGTTGTTCTCTGTGGCTTCATAGTGTTGATTGGACTGGGTCTTTATAATATCTGCATTGGGTATAACATCTTGTCCTGTGTATCTTCAATGTAACAAAGCATCTAGGATAAACACTGGTTAAGACTAGAAGAAACACAGAGGACTAATATTTTGCTCCATATGGGGTTCTAATGTCAATTCAACAAAACCTTAAATATTTTTTAAAATATAATATTGATGTTACTGAATTATACCAAAGAACAGGAATATACAGAGTAGCCACACAAACACACACAAAGCCATTTACACACCATGGGATCCATCCATCCATCTTCCTCCGCTTTATCCGGGGCCGGGTCGCGGGGGCAGCAGTCCGAGCAGAGTACTCCAGACTTCCCTCTCCCCGCACACCTCCTCCAGTTCCTCTGGGGGAACCCCAAGGCGTTCCCAGGCCAGCCGGGAGACATAGTCTCTCCAACGTGTCCTGGGTCTGCCCCGAGGCCTCCTCCCAGTGGGACAAGCCCGGAACACCTCCCCAGGGAGGCGTCCAGGAGGCATCCGGAACAGATGCCCGAGCCACCTCAACTGGCTCCTCTCGATGCGGAGGAGCAGCGGCTCTACTCCGAGCTCCTCCCGGGTGACTGAGCTCCTCACCCTATCCCTAAGGGTGCGCCCAGCCACTCTGCGGAGGAAACTCATTTCTGCCGCTTGTATCCGCGATCTCATTCTTTCGGTCATGATCCAGAGTTCATGACCATAGGTGAGGGTAGGAATGTAGATCGACCGGTAAATTGAGAGCTTCGCCTTACGACTCAGCTCCCTCTTCACCACAACAGACCGGTACAACGACCGCATTACTGCGGACGCCGCACCGATCCGCCTGTCAACCTGCCGCTCCATTTTTCCCTCACTCGTGAACAAGACCCCGAGATACTTAAACTCCTCCACTTGAGGGAGCAACTCCCCCCTAACCCGGAGGGAGCAATCCACCTTTTTCCGACTGAGAACCATGGCCTCGGATTTGGAGGTGCTGATTCTCATCCCCGCCGCTTCGCACTCGGCTGCAAACCTCCCCAGTGCACGCTGCAAGTCTTGATTCGATGAAGCCAACAGGACCACATCGTCTGCAAAAAGCAGAGACGAGATCTCGCGGCCACCAAAGCAGACACCCTCCGTTCCCTGACTGCGCCTAGAAATTCTGTCCATAAAGATAATGAACAGAATCGGTGACAAAGGGCAGCCCTGGCGGAGTCCAACATGCACCGGGAAAAGGTCTGACTTACTGCCGGCAATGCGAACCAAGCTCCTGCTCCGGTCATACAGGGAACGAACAGCCCGTAGCAACGAGCCCCGAACCCCATAATCCCGAAGTACCCCCCACAGGATGCCACGAGGGACACGGTCGAATGCCTTCTCCAGGTCCACAAAACACATATGGACCGGTTGGGCAAACTCCCACGAACCCTCCAGCACCCTAGTGAGGGTATAGAGCTGGTCCAGTGTTCCACGGCCAGGGCGAAAACCGCATTGCTCCTCCTGAATCCGAGGTTCGACTATCGGTCGGATTCTCCTTTCCAGTACCCTGGCATAGACTTTCCCAGGGAGGCTAAGGAGTGTGATCCCCCTGTAGTTGGAACACAATCTCCGGTCCCCCTTCTTAAAAAGAGGGACCACCACCCCGGTCTGCCAGTCCAGAGGCACCGTTCCCAAACTCCACGCGATGCTGCAGAGGCGTGTCAGCCAAGACAGCCCCACAACATCCAGAGACTTGAGAAACTCGGGGCGGATCTCATCCACCCCCGGAGCCTTGCCACCGAGGAGTTTTTTGACTACCTCAGCAACTTCAGCCAGGGTAATGGACGAGTCCCCCTCCGAGTCCCCAGCCTCAGCTTCCTCTACGGAAGGCGTGTCGGAGGGATTGAGGAGATCCTCAAAGTACTCCTTCCACCGCCCGAGAACATCCTCAGCTGAGGTCAGCAGCGCACCACTTCCACTGTAAACAGTGTTCGTGGAACACCGCTTCCCCCCTCTGAGTCGCCGGACGGTTTGCCAGAATCTCTTTGAGGCCGACCGAAAGTCTTCCTCCATGGCCTCACCGAACTCCTCCCAAGCCCGAGTTTTTGCCGCGGCGACTGCCAGAGCCGCGCTCCGTTTGGCCCGTCGGTACCTGTCAGCTGCTTCAGGAGTCCCATGAGCCAGCCAGGCCCGATAGAACTCCTTCTTCAGCTTGACGGCATCCCTTACTTCCGGTGTCCACCACCGTGTTCGGGGATTGCCGCCGCGACAGGCACCGGAGACCTTATGGCCACAGCTCCGAACCGCCGCACCGACAATGGAGGAGTGGAACATAGTCCATTCGGACTCAATGTCCCCCACCTCCCTCGGGACCTGGTTGAAGCTCTGTCGGAGGTGGGAGTTGAAGACCTCTCTGACAGGGGCCTCCGCCAAACGTTCCCAACAGACCCTCACTATGCGTTTGGGCCTGCCAGGTCTATCCAGCTTTTTCCCCCGCCATCGAATCCAACTCACCACCAGGTGGTGATCAGTTGACAGCTCAGCCCCTCTCTTCACCCGAGTGTCCAAGACATATGGCCGAAGGTCAGAAGAAACGACTACAAAGTCGATCATCGACCTCCGACCTAGGGTGTCCTGGTGCCAAGTGCACTGGTGGACACCCTTATGCATGAACATGGTGTTCGTTATGGATAAACCGCGACTAGCACAGAAATCCAATAACAACTCACCACTCGGGTTCAGATCAGGGAGGCCGTTCCTCCCAATCACGCCCCTCCAGGTATCACTGTCGCTGCCCACGTGGGCGTTAAAGTCCCCCAGTAGAACGACAGAGTCCCCAGTGGGAGCGCTTTCCAGCACGCCCCCCAAGGACTCTAAAAAGGCCGGGTACTCTACACTGCCGCTAGGCGCATAAGCACAAACGACAGTGAGAGACCGTTCCCTGACCCGAAGGCGTAGGGAGATGACCCTCTCATTCACCGGGGTAGACTCCAACACATGGCGGCTGAACTGGGGGGCTATTAATAAGCCCACACCAGCCCGCCGCCTCTCACCTTGGGCAACGCCAGAATAGTGGAGAGTCCACCCTCGATCGAGTAGAGTGGTTCCAGAACCCAAGCTGTGAGTGGAAGTGAGCCCGACTATATCTAGACGGTATCTCTCAACTTCCCGCACCAGCTCAGGCTCCTTCCCCGCCAGTGAGGTGACATTCCAAGTCCCAAAAACCAGAGTTGGCGCCCGAGGTTTGGGTCGGCCGGGCACTCGGCCCCGACCACCGCCCAACTCACAATGCACCGGCCCCTTACGGTTTCTCCGGCAGGTGGTGAGCCCACCGAAGAGTCACAGGAGTCACACCATGGGATATTTAGCATAATCATTACACCTTAACTGCATGTCTTTGGATTGTGGAAGGAAACCAGAGTACCCAGAGGAAACCCATGCAGACACAGGGAGTGCATACAAACTCCACACAGACTAAGCCAGATTTCAATCTACACCCAAACAGTTCATGCGTTGCTCTCTGTGCCACCATGCCGAGAAATAATTTCAGTTCTCTTATGTTTGTATATCCTGTAAGTTTCTGTCCAGTCCAGGTTTCTGTTAGATGGCACACTGTTCATGATGAGGTAAAAAATCCATCTTATTTTGTGCCACTTAGTTGACAACAATATTTAATCTCTGTACATAACAAGAAGTAATACTCTCATTACAGTAGTTGTAGTGTAGGAGAGACAGTAGATGGAGACACTACACAGATGGACAGAAGATTGAAACTCCTGTATAATAATATCTTTCAGAAACTCTTTTTCTGTCTTTTGAAATGTTGTATCACTGCCTTAATATATTTAAAGCTGAATGCAGTACAATGTAACTGAATGTAACTGATAGATGTCACGTGGAACCCAGGACGCGGGAGAAGCTGGACCAAAGTGCAGGATCGGTCATCATTAACCAAGGGATCAGGCAAGTTCTCATCATCAGGGACGGTCAAAGAGTTGGTCGATCAGCTGTCAGAGTAAGAGCGAGGGTCCAAGGATGTGGCCAGGGGATGAGGCAAAGGGTTGAAATGCAGGGACCCGAGACAGCAAGTAAGGGACAAGGAAGTCCAGGAGGTAGCGAAGGAGGGGCGGTTGTCTCAACGAGTGTATGGGAGCTGAGGAGGGTGTTTTAAAGGCGAGGTGCTTGATTGGTGTCAGGTGCTGTCGATTGTAGTGCTGAGGTGGACGTGACAATAGATAGCGCTGTTTCCTAGCAGAGTGATGGTGTAACTGAATAAGCCGTTTGGTTTCATTAATGTAGCCCCATTGTATTTGCTTTATTATACGTAAACATCACCACGTTGAATTTTTTATTCCATGGCTAAGTCATAAACCATAAATGAATGAAGAGTGTGATTCTACCATTTTGTTTGGCATTGTTGGTATAAAATATTTCAGTTACTGTCATAATCCATTTAAATATTTAGTCCTCAGTAATAAACAGTCTTGACAATCACTGTTAACAGTACAGTTACAGTGAAAAAAAAATACTTTCTTTTGGAAAAGATAGACAAATAAGAGAAATATTGGCAATATCAATACTAAGAGAAACAGCAGGTGAAGACATTACACAGATGTTGGACTTTGTCTTGGTATTTGTAAGCCAAACAAACACCAGAAAAAAGAGAATGCAGTATTACCATGTTGTTCAGGTTATTGTTATTATCTTGCTGAATACGGGCCTCTAATTTTAAAACCTTTAAAACTAGAAAAATATTTTTTAGGATATATTTTCAAATGTTAATATTGTTTGAAATACCAGGAGTACACAACTGAATGCTGATTTTTTAATAATATACTTTAAGATACTCTTCTCACAACGAGACCTGAACAAATAATAAATAGTATGAACTATTTAATATACAGTCTGAACTCATGCATAGTTGTGGAAAAAACTGAACTTTCAATCACAAGTTCAATGATTTTACACTTGCAACACGAGCAGCTTCTCAAGGTAGTTTTCTGTAGGCGTGACTGAAGACTTAATATAACTGTTGGAAAAAAAATAGCAGAAGACCTCGAGTAGCACTGTGGTGAAACAGAGAGCCAGGATTTCTTAGAATAGTACTGAATTATACCATAGTAATTTATTTGCTGTAAAAAAAAAGAATTAGGACAGGAAAACAAACCCTTGTGCAAATAAAGAAAAAAATCTAAAGGGAAACCGGCAGAACTCATTATGTATATGAGAACATGTGTATATCAGACAGGACTGACTACTAGCTGACTTTGTGTGGTATGATGGGTAAAGAGCTATTTCCTCCATACCCAGTGTTACTGTACTGATTCCACTGTGCAAACCTTCCTTTCCCATTCACTTCATACACAAGAATAACTTGGAATTCTGCACTCCTTGAAGGAAATCACTACTATGTAATGTATTAATCTGTTGTGGACATTATTGCTATATAACTAAATAATTCAGCTCTTGGCCCCTTCTACAGGTTTGGCCTCTAGAATCGTCAGCACCATTTACCCCTCTACTGATGGCCCTGACTTCATATACATATGTGAACACTTTGACACTCCAGTCTGAAACCTTGACCTTTCAGTCATCTTTGTGGTGCTGCATGGGAGATTGTTGGACTGTTAATATTAAGGTTTTGCCTTTGATCTTAGCAAGTACAACAGTTCCTTAAACATTTTTGGAGTTAATATCAATTTCTTTACTGTAACATCAAACTTTTTCACAGTGTGTGAAGCATCAGGCTATAAATGTGCTTCAGATGTATCTTCCTTCACTCAAAAGGCAGAATTTTCCAAAAATTGGTGGCAGATGTGCTGATTCCCTCTTTCTCTGGTGACAGAAACCTGCGGTGTTTAACAGTGTAAGTACACATTGGAAATGTACTATCAGCTATACACGACTGTAACTGAAAATCTGTTCCAAAGGACACGTTAAAAAGTCCCAATCACTCTGAAACACTCATGTCCTATATTGCAGTTACCCTTTTCTGCAAAAAAAATTCCTTCTCTCTTCGTAGTCCTGAAGTCTCCTTCATGGTGAAATGGCAAAATAAAGGTGTTCATTTTCACTACCAGGATCACATTTAAAATATTGTGAACCACTGGACATACCAGGCTTGGGTAGTTTTATTAAAAAGACAAAACATATAAAATGCAATAAACCCAAAACAGTAACTTTTGACAACAACTTCATTAAGGAAGTCCTTTAGGGTGGCATGGTGGCACAGCGAGCAGTGCTGCTGTCTCACGGTGCTTTGGTGGTGGAAGAAGATGTGGGTTTGATCCCTGCTCAGTCTGTGTGGAGTCTGCATGTTCTCCCCATGTCTGTGTGAGTTTTCTCTGGGTGCCCTGGTCTCCTCCCAAAGACATGCTGTTCAGGTTTCCCCATAGTGTGTGAGTGACAGAGAGAGTGTGTGTGTTCCACTGATGTATGGATGAGTGACCCAGTGTAAGTAGTGTATCTAGCATTGTCAGTCACCTTGGTGAATAAGGTGTGTGGGCTGATAACACTACATAGAGTTCATTGGAAGTTGCTTTGGAGAAAAGCATCTGCTAAATAAATAAATGTGAATCTCTGGAAAGATTAAATTCTACATTTTTGTTCCTAGATGCTGAAAAAGCTCATACAGTGAAGGCTTTAGCACATATATCTTCACATTTTCTACATTCAAACAAGTAACACATCTCACTGTGGCAACAATGTGAGACACTGAAGTGCTGTTACAGATGAGGTCAGTAGCTGTAAAAAGAAGCATGAAAGAGTCAAAAAGTCTCTTCTGTGTTTCGTACTGCAGAAAAGGAGAACTCATCAGAGCAATTGAGAAATATAAGATAATTTCAACAGCTGAAACAGAATGTAGTGTGTCGTGTCTCGTGTGTGTGTGTCTGGTTCAGGGGAGTCACCAGGCATGAGGGAGGGTCTGGGATTAGGGTCCTTCATCCTTTTTATCTTTGTATCTATTGCTGTGCAAAAAAACAAAATACAAAACATATCTCAAGCACCGCTTGCATGCACACCAGATCGAAACTCCATAGTGAGAATTTTAACACAACCCAGTAAAACCAAAGAGAGTGACTGATGAGGGTTTCTGAGTTCACTTTGTTGATAATGAATGCTGGAGATGGATTCCTGTCACACACATTTTCTGAACCACCTGTTCTATAGGGGGTCACAGAGAACCAGAGCCTAACCCGGCAACTCAGGGTGTAAGGCTGGAGGGATCACACGCAGGACAGGACACCAGTCTATCAAAAGGCACCCCAAGCAGGATTCGAACCCCAGACCCACCCGAGAACAGGACCCAGTCCAACCCACTGCGCCACCGAGCCCTCACCCCTCCGAAGATGGATTCCTGAAATTTAATTTTACTATATTTTACTTTGGGGTGCAGTGGCGCAGTCCTGCTCTCCCGTGGGTCTGGGGTTCGAGTCCCGCTTGGGGTGCCTTGCAACGGACTAGCGTCCCGTCTTGGGTGTGTCCCCTTACGTCCTGTGTTGCTGGGTAGGCTCTGCGACCCCGTATGGGACAAGCGGTTCTGAAAGTGTGTGTGTGTGTGTGTATATGTATGTGTATATTTTACTTTTCAGCTCTGATTTAGTAGCATTTTTCATTCTTTTACTTCATAGCAGCTGAGTTTCCTTGACAGAGTCATAATTCACACAGACTGGTGTAACTGGAGGTCAGTCTTTCAATCCTGGTGGTTCATCCTGCTGTGAACACAGTGTGCAGTCAGGAGTGTGTGACTGTTACTGACAAACACTCAGTAAAGAGGAGTTCATTATACTGAGCTCAGAGTTGAGTGAAAGGTGTGTTTGTGTTTACAAAGTGTTTAGAATATTTATTCGTGATTCTTTTGATCCACAGGCCAAACCATCATGATGTGTTCATCACATCAAATTCTTGACAGATCTTCAGTTTAGGGCCTGAACTTTGAAGAGTTGTAAATATATCATTGGATTATTCATCAACTGATATTCATGCATCACTCTGAGACCAACAGATTCAAGAGACTGAAACACCATAATAAAGTCAGTTAAAATTAACTTTGTACTTTTTCTTCACGCTGACCTTTATTTTACACAAAACGAATTTAGAAAAAGATAGCAGATGACAGAAAGATTTAATACAGTGAGGAAACAGAATGACTCTTTGATGTTAAGTTTATTTCAGATGTTAAGATCAACTTTCAGTTGTTCAGTTCCTGTTAAGAGTTCTTTTCTGCAGCAAACAACACTTCCTGACTTTTTCATGGTGGTTTTTACAGACAGTGACCTCAGTTGTGACAGCACTTCTGTATATTTTACTGTTTGCACAATGAGATGTGTTGCTTCTGTGAATTTAGAATAAAACCCCACACAGTGTGTGAGAGGAACAGGAGGTGACACAGCAGTGAACAGGACGATGGCAGCGGTCGGATGGACTGGATTCATGTTGTTTCTGCTGCTCAACATCTCCATGGGTGAGAGAGGGTATTGATAAAAGACCTAAAATGTGTTATTATGACACTTAGCTGACACCTTTGTTACAATGTTTGTATTCTGGGTCAGTACCTCCATCAAGGGAAGTACAGCAGGTGAGGGGATTCAAACCCATATCCATTGATCCACTAAACCATCTAGTACCACTGTTATCATTTACTGAATAGAGATAGAATATTGCATAAAGTTTGCAGCAGCACTTATGTACATAACGGATATTAAATATGGAATCTACCATCAATTTGGCTGAGTTTTTTTGTTTACTCAACATTTTGAACAAATTTTTTATTCTTGTACATATAAGTCATTGATTCCCTCATGGAACTTTCTTTCATTTTGCCCGTTATTGAATTCAAGAACGTATATGTTGAAATACCAAAACAATTATTAGTGATACATAGCTAAAATATATATATATGCAAAGATTTACATACAGTTGCAAAGCAAAATGGGGCACGCAGTGGGGTTGGGCCGGGTCTGTTGTGCAGCTGGTCTGGGGTTCGAGTCCTGGCTGTGTCAGCCTCCTGCCTTGTTCCCTGTGTTGCCAGGTTAGCTTTTGGTTCACCGCATCAATGCTTGGAAAGAGTGGATCAGTGTTTGTGTGTGTGTTTGTGTGAGAATCAAAGCACCAAACTCAGCACTGATGTTGTCAATAAAATTGAAATGATCAGTAAATAATAAGAGTAAACATTTGACAATTCCTGTGGAAAGTGGCAGAAGAATATGTTCTAGTATAGACATATTTGTCTTTTTCTATGTATAAGTACAGAATATTAATTAGTTTTACATATTTAACAGAAGAGGTGGTGCAGTGGCACAGTGGGTTGGACTGCAGTCCTGCTCTCCAGTAGGTGTGGGGTTCGAGTCCCGCTTGGGGTGCCTTGTGACGGACTGGCGTCCTGTCCTGGGTGTGTCCCCTCCCCCTCCGGCCTTATGCCCTGTGTTGCCGGGTAGGCTCTGGTTCCCTGTGACCCCCTATGGGACAAGTGGTTCAGAAAGTGTGTGTGTGTATTTAACGCAGTGATTAAAAAGGATTTCCGCGAAAACGGTATCAAATTCAGTCTTTTCGGATAAAATCATCCATCCATCCATCTTCCTCCGCTTATCCGGGACCGGGTCGCGGGGGCAGTATTCTAAGCAGAGCCCCCCAGACTTCCCTCTCCTCGCACACCTCCTCCAGCTCCTCTGGGGGAACTCCAAGGCGTTCCCAGGCCAGCCGGGAGATGTAGTCTCTCCAACGTGTCCTGGGTCTGCCCCGAGGCCTCCTCCCAGTGGGACATGCCCGGAACACCTCACCAGGGAGGCGTCCAGGAGGCATCCGGAACAGATGCCCGAGCCACCTCAACTGGCTCCTCTCGATGCGGAGGAGCAGCGGCTCTACTCCGAGCTCCCCCCGGGTGACTGAGCTCCTCACCCTATCTCTAAGGGTGCGCCCAGCCACCCTGCGGAAGAAACTCATTTCTGCCGCTTGTATCCGCGATCTCATTCTTTCGGTCATGATCCAGAGTTCATGACCATAGGTGAGGGTAGGAATATAGATTGACCGGTAAATTGAGAGCTTCGCCTTACGACTCAGCTCCTTCTTCACCACAACAGACCGGTACAACGACCGCATTACTGCGGATGCCGCACCGATCCGTCTGTCAACCTGCCGCTCCATTTTTCCCTCACTCGTGAACAAGACCCCGAGATACTTAAACTCCTCCACTTGAGGGAGGAGCTCCCCCCTAACCCGGAGGGGGCAATCCACCTTTTTCCGACTGAGGACCATGGCCTCGGATTTGGAGGTGCTGATTCTCATCCCCGCCGCTTCGCACTCGGCTGCAGACCTCTCCAGTGCACGCCATAAGTCTTGATTCGATGAAGCCAACCGGACCCCATCATCCGCAAAAAGCAGAGACGAAATCCTGCGGCCACCAAAACAGACACCCTCCGTTCCCTGGCTGCGCTTAGAAATTCTGTCCATGAAGATAATGAACAGAATTGGTGACAAAGGGCAGCCCTGGCGGAGTCCAACATGCACCGGGAACAGGTCTGACTTACTGCCGGCAATGCGAACCAAGCTCCTGCTCCGGTCATACAGGGAACGAACAGCCCGTAGCAGCAAGCCCTGAACTCCATAATCCCGAAGTAACCCCCACAGGATGCCACAAGGGACACGGTCGAATGCCTTCTCCAGGTCCACAAAACACATATGGACTGGTTGGGCAAACTCCCACGAACCCTCCAGCACCCTAGTGAGGGTATAGAGCTGGTCCAGTGTTCCACGGCCAGGGCGAAAACCGCATTGCTCCTCCTGAATCCGAGGTTCGACTATCGGTCGGATTCTCCTTTCCAGTACCCTGGCATAGACTTTCCCAGGGAGGCTAAGGAGTGTGATTCCCCTATAGTTGGAACACAATCTCCGGTCCCCCTTCTTAAAAAGAGGGACTACCACCCTGGTCTGCCAGTCCAGAGGCACTGTTCCCGAGCTCCATGCAATGCTGCAGAGGCGTGTCAGCCAAGACAGCCCCACAACATCCAGAGACTTGAGAAACTCGGGGCGGATCTCATCCACCCCCGGAGCCTTGCCACCGAGGAGTTTTTTGACTACCTCAGCAACTTCAGCCAGGGTAATGGACGAGTCCCCCTCCAAGTCCCCAGCCTCAGCTTCCTCTATGGAAGGCGTGTTGGAGGGATTGAGGAGATCCTCAAAGTACTCCTTCCACCGCCCGAGGACATCCTCAGCTGAGGTCAACAGCGCACCACTTCCACTGTAAACAGTGTTCGTGGAACACCGCTTCCCCCCTCTGAGTCGCCGGACGGTTTGCCAGAATCTCTTTGAGGCCGACCGAAAGTCTTCCTCCATGGCCTCACCGAACTCCTCCCAAGCCCGAGTTTTTGCCGCGGCGACTGCCAGAGCCGCGCTCCGTCTGGCCCGTCGGTACCCGTCAGCTGCTTCAGGAGTCCCATGAGCCAGCCAGGCCCGATAGAACTCCTTCTTCAGCTTGACGGCATCTCTTACCTCCGGTGTCCACCACCATGTTAGGGGATTGCCACCGCGACAGGCGCCGGAGACTTTATGGCCGCAGCTCCGAACCGCCGCCCCGACAATGGCGGCATGGAACATAGCCCATTCGGACTCAATGTCCCCCGCCTCCCTCGGGACCTGGTTGAAGCTCTGTCGGAGGTGGGAGTTGAAGACCTCTCTGACAGGGGCCTCCGCCAAACGTTCCCAACAGACCCTCACTATGTGTTTGGGCCTGCCAGGTCTGTCCAGCTTTTTCCCCCGCCATCGAATCCAACTCACCACCAGGTGGTGATCAGTTGACAGCTCAGCCCCTCTCTTCACCCGAGTGTCCAAGACATATGGCCGAAGTTCAGAAGAAACGACTACAGAGTCCATCATCGACCTCCGACCTAGGGTGTCCTGGTGCCAAGTGCACTGATGGACACCCTTATGCATGAACATGGTGTTCCTTATGGATAAACCGCGACTAGCACAGAAATCCAATAACAACTCACCGCTCGGGTTCAGATCAGGGAGGCCGTTCCTCCCAATCACGCCCCTCCAGGTGTCACTGTCGCTACCCACGTGGGTGTTAAAGTAGGCAGATAAAATCAAAAAGATAAAATGTTTATATTTGTCTGCAGAAGTGGAATCTTATTATTTGTAAAAGTTGGTGACAGGAAATGTTTCCCAAAAAGCTTTTATAACATTAAAGATGCTGTTTGTAATACTGTTTCCACTGTTTTTTCCAGGGAGACACCCAGAGAGGTTCACTGTGAGCTGTGATGTTGGACAGACTGTCACTTTACCCTGTAAACAAACCATGTCCAACTGCTTCATGGTCACCTGGATTTTCAGTTCAAAATCAGATTCATCTACATCCATTGAACTAGTTGTTCACGGGAAGGTCAAAGAGACACAGAGATCTGGAAGACTGACAGTGGGGTCTGACTGCTCTCTACACATTAAGAACCTGAACACTGAAGATACTGGATTGTACATCTGTCGACTGTTTCACAGTAACAACAATTACACTGATATTTCTGGTATTTCTCTGTCTGTTGGCAAAAGTAAGTATTTCTGTGAATCTCACTGTGTCCTAAAGAGTCTTTGTCAAAACTGAATGTTTCTCACCGGGGATCAAAATTCTGCAAGAACATTAAGATGTATAAGACATTACCATTAAACTTGTGTTCGATTGTTTCATTACGTGACAAAAACATGGTGATAAAAATTAGTGTCCATCAACTTCGAAATCATCTGCTGAGATATCGGTGATTTATCAGTTCAAAAATGTAAGAAATGCGGTAATATTTTATGTTAATTAGGGTATGGAATAAAATAAGAAAGAGAACGCATGTATATTAACTTGGAAACTGGTAGGAAATGTGTTTCTCTTCTCCTGAACTCAACAACCTACGAGCAGCAGCATCATGTGTTTCTATGTATTACTGTATAGACTTTAATATTATACGATACATTAATAGTGGGGGTGCAGTGGGTTGGACTGGCTCCTTCTCTCTGGTGGGTTTGGGGTTCGAGTCCCGCTTGGGGTGCCTTGCGGTGGACTGGCGTCCCGTCCTGGGTGTGTCCCCTCCCCTTCTGGCCATACTCCCTGTTTTACCGGGCAGGCTCCGGTTCCCCGCGACCCCGTATGGGACAAGTGGTTCCGAAAATGTGTGTGTGTGTGTGTGTGTGTGTGTGATATATTAATAATGAACAAATAGTTCTTAAAAGCTGCCCTGTAAATGAGTTTATAATCTGACCAACACTTTAACACGGAAATTTACATCTTATACTCTTTGTTTGTCTGACAGATACAAAGACAAACTGCTCCATCCCTGTCGTGTCTCCATCCACTGTCCCTCCTACAGGTACTGTAATTATATTTCTTATGTACATAATTAATCTCTCCTACCATAACATTTCATCTGTTTTGATGAAGCAAACAGTGTATAATTTGTCATTTTCAAAACCTTTCTCAGTGAAAATTGTTTCTCACTAGCAAGAACTGCAAGAACATTAATGTAAATGTTACTGTATATAAGTACAAAACTTGTGTTTGATCGTTTCATTGCCAGTGAGGAAAACATCATTCGAAAATTACTGCAAACTGATCGAACATCTACAGAGTTACCGGTCATTTATCTGTACAAAAAATTTGGTCATTATTCGCTGATAATAACTAGGATATAGAATAAAATAAGAAACAGAACGCTGCTTTATTGAGGAAACTGAAGACTCGCTCTCTGGTAGGAAATGTAAAAGAAATTCTGAGTTTTATGCACACACTCGTGCGATGAACATCAGTGATTAAAGTGGGAAGAAACATTTTACTTTTTGAGTGGCAGACTGGTGTCCCGTCCTGGGTGTGTCGCCTCCCCATCCAGCTCTGCACCCTGTGTTACTGGGTTGGACTCCCTCTTGCAACCCCGCTTGGGACAAGTGGTTTCAGTCAATGTGGGTGTGATCATTAAATTAATAATGCAAGAATAACTATTAAAACCCATCCTGTATAATTGGATTACTGGAGCAACACTAACACTGCAGTCTCGGATTTCTGCTCTTTATTTGTCTGACAGATAGCAACACAAAGTCCACCACCCATGTAGTGTCTCCATCCAGTGTCTCTTCTACAGCTATTGAATTGATTGTATTGTATTTTGTATATTGATTAAATATTGCTATAGATTATTTAATTAATTCAATTAATTATTTATACATCGAGACATTGAGTGCTATAAAATAAGATGTATTGCTCATGCTTCATCATGAACATTGCAATTTATCAAAACCCTGATTGTGCTGCACTGACAAACGGTTTTCAAGGAATTTTGCTATTGTTATCTTGTTGCTCTCATTATGGTGCAAAGAATCATTACTACAACAAAATGTCAAATATTATCATCATACTGTATAATACTGTTCTGGTTCAGTTCTACTGGATTGATGTGTGATGTTATTTTTCTGGATTGCAAAAGATAAGGAGACAATCAGAAATTTCACACAGGATCTAAAAATAATATGAAAACCTGAAATTATTTCTGAGGTCCCTGCATGCATGTTGAGAATACCGGTCATTAAGCCTTTACATATACAAGTTTTGTATACAACAAGAATAATCAATGCTTTAATAGCAAATGAACAGACAGTAGACATTAGGAGCTCGTATTGAAATATTACCCTGTACCATTATTAAAAATATATGGCCTATATGTTTGTTCTGTTCTTTACCATGTTTATCCTACATGAGCACTCAGTGAACACCTAATGTCATGCTTTCTGTATGCTTGCGAAACACTTAAGGCTGATTTTTCTGCTCCACTGACAGACATCAAGATACATTTCATGTCTTTGACAGCAGCTACAAATGTTTCTTCTGCAAATGACGACGGCATGATATTTTCACGGTCCTTCTGATGAAAGATTTAAAAAATTTGTCAAAGCTCGTTTACACATACTGACAAATTCAGTGATCATGTCCTAACAGACTAGAATCAAAGATAATCTTTAACCACAAAATGTGAAATTTGACATTCTTCTGCATTTGCATAAAAATATATGTTCTCACCAGCAAAAATTTTCATTCTTAGTTTCCTTTCACAAATATGTTTTTGGGTGTGTGGATCATGGACAGATCGAGCAGCACCATGTATAGGATCTGTTTGTCCCAGTTGAAGCTCTACACACTTAAAGAATAGAACAGGTCTGGTCACTGTAGACCACTGGAAACAACAAGGAATTCTCTTCAAATAATCTCCTATTAATCACACAAAAAATTATATCATCCTTTTACTGCTGTCTTTTCTTTTTACCAGAGATTAAACACTCTTGACACCTAACTGGTGGTGGACAAGGCTGATTGTTTGCTTTATCAAGAAAGTTTTCATGAGCACTGTGTTGTTCGATAGCAGTTTATAACCTGGATTCTTCAGATAACAATTTCTTAACTACAGCTGGTTTGGTATCTCTGAACTGAGCTTAAACATCTTCATCTACCATAATAACAACAACAACTCAGCCTGTCTCTAATGAGTGTCGCTTCTGTTCTCTAAGGTTTAACAATGAGCAGAGTGGAGCTGTCAGTCCGACTGGTTGTGTTTTTCATCATTCTGATCCTTCCTCCCATCATTGGAATCATTTACACCAAGAGCAGAAACCACCCAATCAGAGGTCAGTGTGAGGATGATGTGTGGTAAACATGGGATCACCAGACTGCACACTGAAAAACTTCCATTGTAATAATTCTAAATAAATTTGATCATTAGGCCCATTGTGTTCCTTTGCGCTTTTCCTCAACAGATCACAATTATTCAATTCTATATTTATTGCATGGTCAACCATTGTCACTTTTACAGGTGTCCAAATGAAACCACTGACTACCTTTATGATCAGTGAATAAATCAGGAAAAAACACATAAAGAGCAATAAAAATCCTTTTAATTTTGCCAGAGATTAATCAGCTTGATAACTACACTGTTAGTACAGCAGTCAGTTAATGACTTTATATCATATACTGTATATCATATATATTTATATGTGTGTTGTTCTGACTGTATCGCACCACTACTCTCCTCATCCTAATTTCTACTCTCACCCTACAGATCAAGTGTCCTCTGGGACAGAACTCCAAGATTATGTGAATAAGTAGATGATAAACAGAGATCTCCATTTTCATCTTGGATCCTCTA
Organism: Scleropages formosus; assembly: GCF_900964775.1. Classification (NCBI taxonomy): domain Eukaryota; kingdom Metazoa; phylum Chordata; class Actinopteri; order Osteoglossiformes; family Osteoglossidae; genus Scleropages; species Scleropages formosus. The sequence continues at coordinate 7,104,944 of NC_041806.1, forward strand.
CATTACTATATGTACTGCCAGCCTCCTGTATGATGAAGATGGTGATTCTTGCACTAAACACACCAGTATGAGAACATATATGTTCAATGTATATCACATTAACTTCATTTGTCGTACACACAAACGCACACACACATTTTCAGAACCGCTTGTCCCATACGGGGTCGCGGGGAACCGGAGCCTACCCGGCAACTCAGGGCGTAAGGCCGGAGGGGGAGGGGACACACCCAGGACGGGACGCCAGTCCGCCGCAAGGCACCCCAAGCGGGACTCGAACCCCAGACCCACCAGAGAGTAGGACCCGGTCCAACCCACTGCACCACCGTGCCCCCCCATTCGTCGTACATTTTCTCCCCTTTTTGCTTTTGTATTATTGTCTTTGGAATGTACTGTACGTCAACTACCTGTGTTTCCATAGGTGTCAAATCTTGTCAAATGACCCGACTGATGATTTCTAATTACACAACAGTTCTCATTCAGCTGCCAGGTAACAGTTTTAGTAAAGGAGTTCAATTACAGTGAGTCTGTATCAAGGAAAAGATTTGAAAAGTCTTGCTGGTAGGTTTGATGCATCGGATACCTCCGGTAACATGAAAACACTGCCTGCATTTATTACTGAGAACCTCTTCGAACAAAACCTCTTTTGTGTTTTTTTTATTGAATTATTTGAACATCTCTCTTTTCAAAGATTGTAATTTTTTTACCAGTCCTACGTGGGTTTGGGAAGTAGATGTACGAAGGAGGGGGTTGTTCAAGGGATACAATTATTTGTTATGACCATAGTTTATTTTAAAGACCTTGTAGGAAAAATCAATTAAAAATGAATAACGAAAATGAAGTGGATCCGGAAAGCGTTTTCAACCTCTATGTAACTCTAACAGGGCTGCACAGTGACAAGAAGGTAGTGTTGCTGCTTTTTAGCTCCACAGCTGTTGAGGCGTAGCTTCGAATCTACGTCAGTCTGTGTGTGTGTGGGAACCCTGTGATGGACTGGCATCCTGTCAAGTGTGTACATTAACTAGCCTTTCTGTGCCTCCAGGATAGGCTCCAGACCCACTTCACCCTGACTTGGACTAGCAGTTAGCAAAAGTTGATTGAATTCCAAGAAAAGTAATTTTTGGTTCATTCATAACTTCAAGTTAAACAGCACCTTTCCCCTACAACAGGTTTTTTTACACTTAACTTACAAGTAACAAAGAATTTGAAGATTAAAAATGTATTACGTCTGTAATGCTATAACAAGTTTTTTAAATTAAATTCTTCGCAAGAAAAATGGAGAATAAAAAGGAATATCATGCAAACAACATAAATGGAATAAAACAGAATGCATACCATGGGAATGAATCTGTCATTTATATGAAGAAATAAATTTTAATGTTTGAGTTTCACATGTCTTTTATTGATAGTGTTTACAATACTTTTGTGACACTCTTATTGATTTCATTAATGAGGTAAAAGTGTTGTGAAGAAAAAAACTGAAGGCAAATGACAGCTAAACCATACAGCGGCACCCAGAGAACAGACCAGGGGTCCATCCTTCTTAAGCGATCAAGTTGCCTTTATAGTGACTTTAAACACCAGAGCTTTGCAGTATTCTTTTTATTATATTTTAGGTAGATGTCATGTAGCATTCATATTGGACGGTTTTATTGAACAGATTGAGTTTGTATATTTTAAGGTATTCGTGGCAGAAATGAAATATTAATATATTGAGTAGAGATTTTAATCAAAAAGAAATGACGAATGCAGGTTACACCTGTCATGACAGTTTGTGTCGTTTGATGTCTAGGTTGTCTTTTCTGATCTGTTAAGGGGAAAAAAAATACCTATTTTTACAATAAATGGCGTAACTCCTTTAGGCTCAAAAGACCCAGGTTACAAACATACTTTGTGCTCATGCCCTTGACCATGGTACTTTATCTGTGTCACTGTGTGAGAAAAGGGATCTATAAAAATAAATTGAACTGAACTGATTCTAGAATGTTCTCGTAAAAACCGCCAAGCTATATAAAAGGGTTAACCATTGTAAGTTTCTTACTGAAAATAATATCTGTACTCATAATATCAGTCTAATCAAACACTGAAGGGTTTCACAAATGAAACCATTTATTTCTGCCACTCTCATTTTTACCAAATATGACCTGGATGTTCCACAACACAGCTACAGCAATGTTCTCTAGACAGTACAATTTTTAGTATAAATATGCAACGCAGACAAAATATTCTATACCAGCACAAAAAACCTGACTCCAGCCTTGTGGTATGGTGATGGAGCATAATTCTGCAGGCCTGCTTTGCATCCTCAGTTCATTGAGAGAATGGTGAAGTCCAAACTGGACCAAAAAAATTCTACAGGAGAATATATGGCTCTCTGTGATGTCTTACAGAAATTGTGTCTTTTGAATGATCCTAAACACACAAGTAAAAGTACAACAGAATGGCTTCAAAAGAAGAAATTAGTATTTTAGGATGCTGGGTTTGAGTCTTGTTCTTACCACAACTAAAATGTTGTGACACGACACATTTGAAAAAAATCCTAATGTCATGATCGGGTCCTGAAGGAAGCAGGGGACCCAAGTGCAGAGCGGTAATCGTGGTGTCTTCGGGGAAATCCAAGAGAGGAGGTCAGAGAACAGGCAAAGGGTCTTCGAGGCGCGAACGTCGTAACAGGGAGGATCCAAAAGGCAAGGTCAGTACACAGGCAAGAGGTCGATGATCAGAAAGAGGCAGGAGATCGGGGGAACAAGGGACGGGTTCGGGGAAGGCGTTCGGGAACAGGAAATGGTTAGAGAAGGTCGCTAACAAGGAGGCAGATCAAGGTTCCGCATCAGCTGGTGGTCTGATGCAGCCTTTTATGCTGTAGTCTGTTCCGTGTCAGCCTGGAGGTATGGGCATGGCAGTACCCCCCCCCCCCGAGGAGCGGTCCCGAACACTTGAGGGCGACCAGGGGGATGGCCTCGAGGCCAAGGTGCGGGCTGATCCAGATGACTCCTGTGGAAGTCGGCGATGAGGCTCGGATCTAGGATGTCTCGTGCCGCTACCCAGCAATGTTCCTCAGGTCCATATCCTTCCCAATCTACCAAATACTGAAGTACCCCTCCACGACGGCGGGAATCCAGGAGTGCCCTTATCGCATACGCTGGTGCACCACCGTCAGGCAGGAAAATCGGGTCTGGAGGCATGGGTGCGGGCTGGTGTAGGGAGGTGGTCAAGGGTTTGAGGAAGGATACGTGGAATGTCGGGTGTGTGCGTAGATGTTGGGGCAGGTTCAGGCGATACGAGACCGGGGTAACTCTGCGGATAATCTTAAAGGGTCCTATGTACCTTGGGCTGAGTTTCTTTGACATATATGGTCCTTGGAGACCCCGGGTTGATAGCCATACCCTCTGTCCGGGTGTAAGCGAGAGGTGCCGCTGATGTCGATCGGCTTGATGTTTGATACGGATTTGCGATTCTTGGAGGTGTCGTCTGACAGCTGCCCATACCTCGCTGCTGGTTCGGTACCAAGAGTCCACAGCAGGCACATCGCTGGATCCCGGTTGCCATGGGAACAATGGTGGCTGGTACCCCAAGATGCACTGGAATGGAGAGACACCTGTAGAGGTATGGGTGAGCGTATTGTGGGCATACTCTGCCCACGGAAGACATCGAACCCAGTGAGTTGGGTGTTCAAGACAGTAGCTTCTGAGGTACCGACCGATATCTTGCTGTAGCCGTTCTACCTGCCCATTGGCTTGAGGGTGGTATCCCGATGTCATACTCACCGTGACCCCGAGTTTTTTTCCAAAAAGCCCTCCAGACACGCGATGTGAACTGAGGACCCCTGTCGGACACTATGTCTTCGGGTATACCGTAGAGCCGAAATACATGCTGAAATAGCAACTCTGCTGTCTCCAAGGCAGAGGTGAGCTTGGGCAAAGGAATCAAGTGACAGCCCTTGGAAAAGCGATCGATCACGGTCAAAATGGTGGTCTTACCACCTTACAGTGGGAGGTCCACTAAGAAATCTAACGCTAGGAGCGTCCAGGGACGGTTGGGTACCGGCAGGGGTTCCAGGAGCCCTGCTGGACTCTGATTTGAAGCCTTGGACTGAGCACAGACTGGACATGGCCGGATGTAGTCCTGTACATCCTCCCGGAGGGACGGACGCCAGTAGAGCGGCTGGATCCTAGCCTGAGTCTTCCCAAACCCCAGGTGCTCGGCCGCTGGATGGTCATGGGCCGCTTGTAGGAGAGTGGTCCTCAGACCTGGTGGAACGTATTGTTTTCCAGAAGGTTTACCTGGTGGTTCGGGGTCCGCTTGTTGGGCTTGGGCCAGGTCCTGGGTGAAGTCCCACTGAACGGGTGCCACAAAGCAGGATCTGGACAGGATGTAGTCTGGTTCCGGTACCTCCTGCGTTGCGTCATGCAGCCGGGAAAGGGCGTCCGCTTTGATGTTTTTTTGGACCTGGTCTGTAATTGACAGTAAAGTTGAACCGAGAAAAGAACAGCGCCCACCTGGCCTGACGCGTGTTGAAGCGCCGGGCTGTCTGGAGATATTGTAAATTCTTATGATCAGTGAGCACCAAAAAAGGGTGTTGTGCCCCTTCCAGCCAATGTCTCCACTCTTCTAGGGCTAACCTAATTGCTAGCAGCTCTCTCTTCCCTATGTCGTAGTTTCGTTCGGCCTCGGACAGTTTCCTGGGAAAAAAAAAAAAAACGCACAAGGATATAATTTCAGGGGCTTACCTTGCCTCTGTGAAAGAACAGCGCCTACCCCTGACTCTGAGGCGTCCACCTCCACCACGAATGGCAACTCTCGGTCGGGGTGATGCAGGATGGGGGCTGTAGAAAACTTCAGTTTGAGGTTCTCAAAGGCTCCTTGGGCTTCTGGGTTCCACGGGAGACGAGGGGTTTTACTCGCAGTAAGCGCTGTCAGTGGTGCGACGATCATGCTGAAGTTCCTGATGAACCGGCAGTAAAAATTGGTGCTGGAAAGCCTTAGTGGTGGTCGGGCGAGGCCATTGCTGGATGGTCTGGACCTTACCTGGATCCATAGCAATGCCGTCTCGGGTAAGTATGAACCCCAAGAAGGAGACTTGCTGCTTGTGGAATTCACATTTCTCCAACTTCACATATAATCTGTTTTGCAACAGTCTCCGGAGCACCTGTCGGACAGTCAGTACATGCCTGGCCACCGTATCAGAATAAATCAGGATATCGTCAAGATATACCAGGACGCCTTTGTGGATCATGTCCCCGAGCACATGATTCACGAACGCCTGGAATACACTGGGTGCGTTCGCAAGACCAAAAGGCATAACCTGGTATTCGTAATGACCCAGGGTGGTACTGAAAGCAGTCTTCCATTTGTCATCCTGCCAGATACAGACTAGATTGTACGCACTTCTCAGGTCTAGCTTCGTGAACCATCACGCCTGCTGAATGTTCTCAAGGGCGGCTGTGATCAAAGGCAGAGGATGTGGGTACTTCACACAAATACTATTCAGCCCCCGATAGTCAATACAGGGACGTAACCCCCACCCATCTTTTTTTTCGATGAAGAAAAACCGGGCAGACGCGGGGGACGTGGATGGTCGTATGATTCCTGTTTCTAAGGCTTCGGTGATATATGTCTGGAGGGCTGATTGCTCGGGTCTGGACAACGGGTAAATGCGACTACGCGGAGGCGTGGTACCCAGCGAGAGCTCAATTGCACAGTCCCACGGGCGATGCGGTGGTAGCTCGGATGCGTGTCTCTTGCTAAAAACCTCCGCAAGATCCTGATACTTGGGAGGAACTGGACTTGCAGTGCCGATTCTGAGCCTTCAATAGACGTAGCTCGACAGGGTAACTTTAAGAAGGTTCTCTCACATTGGGGTCCCCAAACCACCAACTCCCCAGTACTCCACTGAAAAACCAGGTCATGCTTGGAGAGCCAGGGGAACCCTAGAATCAGGGGTAACTCCGGAGAAGTAATCAAATAGAAACTCAACATCTCTTGGTGACATACACCTACTCTCACAGTTACAGGGGCTGTCTGGTGGTCCACAAAACCCTTCCCGAGGGGCTGGCCATCTAGAGTGGTCACTTTGAGACGCCCCCCAATGGGTTTGGAAGGGATACTATGAGACCGAGCAAACCCAATGGCCATGAAGCACCCTGCTGCTCCCGAATCCACCATTGCTTGCATCTGTACCTGTCCTGCGCGCCAGGATAACATAACGGGTACAGCGAGGCAGTTACAACAGCGGGTGCCACTCACCTTGGCCTCAGGGCGGACAGGGCACTGGAGACGGAAGTGACTAGGGTCACCACAGTAAAGACAGAGGCGTTTTCGTAGTCTTTGCGGCTGTTCGGTGAGGGGCAGGCGCCCCAGCCCCCGCTGCATTGGCTTTGCTTCCTCCTGTGCGGGACAGCATCTTTCTGGAGCCGGTTCTGAGGCTGGTCCCTGGGTTCTGATCTGGTGATCTAACGTAACAGCGGTTTCTATGAACCGATCAAGGGTCCATCTTTCTCCTCGGAATACCATTTCATTGCGGATGTGTGGGTTTAGACCACGGCGAAAACTAGCCAACAAAGCTCTCTCTCCCCAATCGCTGCATTCTGCGAGGACACGAAATTCTATGGCGTAATCTGCCACGGGTCGGTCACCTTGCTGTAGATTCATGAGTCTTTCACTCAGCTGTTCTTCTGGGTGAGCCAGTCCGAAAATGGCGAGAAACCGGCTCTTGAACTGCGCATAAGTGCTGGGGAAGCCATTTGTCCAGATTGCTGTCGCCCACTCAAGTGCTCTGCCCGTGAGCAGAGAGAGGGTGTAGGTGATCCGGCTCTGTTCTGTGCTGTAAACAAGGGGCATACTGGAAAAAAACGAGCTCACATTGAAACAAGAAACCTTCACATTGCGCTGGGGTCCCGTCAAAGCGGGTCGGGGGAGACAAGTGGAAACGGCGTGATGGAGAAGGAGTTGCGTTCGACGAGTCAGGCGCTGCAGGACCGGCTGCGCGTTTCTCAATGGACTGTGTGGGCGCACGCGACGTATTCAGCACGCTTACCACCTGGTTGTAAGAGGCGATGAGGTTGTGGAGCGTCTGTTCCATACCGGCCAAGCGCGCTTCACACGAGTCCAACTCCGCCTGGAGATGGTTCAGCTCCGCTTGATCCGTATACGGGCAGAACCTTCTGTCATGGTCGGGTCTTGAAGGAAGCGGTGGACCCAAGAAGTGCAGAGCAGGAATCGTGGTGTCTTCGGGGAAATCCAAGAGAGGAGGTCAGAGAACAGGCAAAGGGTCTTCGAGGTGCGAACGTCGTAACAGGAAGGATCCAAAAGGCGAGGTCGGTACACAGGCAAGAGGTCGATGATCAGAAAGAGGCAGCAGATGGGGGGAACAAGGGACGGGTTCGGGGAAGGCGTTCGGGAACAGGAAATGGCTGGAGAAGGTCGCTAACGAGGAGGCAGATCAAGGTTCCGCATCAGCTGGTGGTCTGACGCAGCCTTTTACGCTGTAGTCTGCGTTGCGTCCCAGGTGTTCCGTGTCGGCCCGGAGTTGTGGGCGTGGCACCTAACAATAGTTATGAACTGAAACAGTTCTGTAAAGAGGAAGGGGCCCAAACTCAAGTGCAGGACTGATCAACAGCTACAGGAAACTTTTGGTTGAGGTCACTGCTGCAAAAGGAGGCTCCGCCAGTTACTAAACCAGAAATGTCACACTTTTAACAGCGTTGACAATAAATGTTTAAACAATGTGTCCAACATAGACATGATCATTCTTTTTTTCTCAGGACTGTATTTAGCTGAAGACTTCACATCTTACACTTGAATAATTTATTCCCTATGAACATGGTAGATAGTGACAAAGCTGACAGCTCCACAGAGACACTGAACATGATGCTGTCTACAGGAAGATACCACAAGGGCAACCGCTGTCTCTAAAACACATTGCTGCCCATATTATTTTCACTGAAAGTATGAGGGTTGTGACTGGGAGTGTAATGGTTAGTTCTGCTACCATTGAACAATCCATCCATTCATCGGCAACAACCGCTTGTGCCAAGTGCGGTTGCGGTGAGTCAGAGCCCAACCCGGCAACACAGGGTGCAAGGCTGGAGAGAGAGGGGACACAACCAGGACGGGACGCCAGTCCGTTGCAAGGCACCCCATGCAGGACTTGAACCCCAGGCCTGCCACACAGTGGGCACTGGCCAAACCTGCCTCAAGCCTCCTTCCGCACCTATACAGTACAATAAAATTATTTACAATTCAGTAAATAATTGTAAGTAGCCTAAAATTGCAAGTTGCTTTGAAGAAAAGTGTCAGCTAAATGAATACATGCAAATGTTGAGGAACAATATTTTGTGGGCACATTAGATAAAAGTTGAACCATGTCTGAATGTTATTTCCTTGAACCCATGAAAAAATTCTCATACCTTGTTCGTTTTGTTTGCCTGTTTATTGCAGAAATACAATAGAATGGGACTAAACATTAATGAGTGCTGTAATTAAACTGATCTGCTACATAGTTTGTTAATGTAAATTGTACAAATGAAGTAGTTTTATCTAGTTATGAAGGGACTGGTTACCAGAACTATTTTCAGCAACAAGAAAAACTATATATGATTATTACTGAGCAGTAACATTTTTTCTTGCTTAAAATGTCTCTGTAAACCTGAGCCGATGAAGGTGAGGTCGTATTTGTATCTGTTTCTTAACTGTGGTTAAGAAACTGTGGTTAAGAAAACTTTGATGTTTATATTTCAAAAAACTCTTCTGTGTACGGGTCTCTATAAAATGTATAATGTTCAAAGTATTCAAACTCACTCTGTGTTGGTGAGGTGAGCTCCAGACCATTGTGATAAATTAATGACAAGGTAGAGAAAATGCTTTTTGTTAGAAACATTATAAAATATGCTGAAGCACTATAAAACAGGACTTTGGTACTGTTGTGCATAAAAAATCTTTTATTTTCTCATTTAATTAATTTTTTTTGTGTGTATGTGTATTACAGCAGGGCTAGTAGTTGTAGCACAGTTGAGGAGACTTAAGGGATGAACATTAACAGTCAACAGCAGGATTTCCTCTCACCGAACAGTGTGTCTGGTGTGTGTTGGCTTCATGTGACATGTGTGACAGACTGATAACAAACCTGTGTCTATCTGGGGTTCAGTATGTGTGATGTGTGACCTGTGCAGAAGATCATGCCGCTTTAGACATGTTCCAGTGTTCATTGTGTGGTTGTTATGGCTGCATATTCAGCGCTGATGTTATCTGTCTTTCCGTTGGATTCTTTCTGCCCGAACTTTTTGAGGTCGACCACAACGTCCATCAGACACCTAAACACAAACGAACAGATAAATCACTATGTAAATGTTTAAATAGATCTTTTAACAGCACAGTATTTTACTCACTTTGTCTTGATTTGATGACAGATGATTATCTGCAAAACAGAGAAATATTTGTCATATATGGAGCCAAACCTTCTGAGCTGTTCTGACCTCCCTGTGTAGGACTTTGTTGTCCTGTATGGAACAGCTGCCCCACCAGGATGTAATACACCCTATGAGGATTGACTCCACAGCACACCTGTAGAAAGTGGTGAGGACTGTAGTTGACATCCTGGCATTCTTCAGATGCCTGAGGAAGTGGAGACGTTGATGGGCCTTTTTGATGGTTGATGCTGTGTGCTCAGTCTATGTGAATTTGGCAGTGAGGGTGACCCCGAGGAATTTGAAGCTGTTGACCCTTTCGACAATTTCCCCTCCAGCGTTGATGGGTTAATGAACCATATCCTGTTTCCTGAAGTCAATCACCAGCACCTTAGTTTTACTGTCATTGAGCCTCACCTCCTCTCTATAGGCCATCTCATCGTTGTTGGTGATCAGACCTACAATGGTGGTATCGTGAGCAAACTTTATGATGGTGTTCAAGCTGTGACTGGCCACAGAGTCATGTGTGAACAAGGAATACAGTACCGGGCTCAGGATGCTTCCCTGTCAAGTTCCAGTGTCGAGGATCAGTGGGGAGGATGTATTTCTGCCAATCCACACATGCTGGGGCCTGTTGGTGAGGAAATCCAGGATCCAGTTGCATAATGTACCACTCAGCCCCAGACCTAGTAGTTTGTGGATCAGCTTGGTCAGGATGACAGTATTAAATGCTGAGCTATAGTCTACAAACAATAGCCTTGCAAAGCAGTTTTAATTTTCCAGCTGAGCCAGAGTGGTGTGAGGTGTGTGTGATATTGCATCTTCAGTGGATCTGTTGTGGCGGTAGGCAAACTGCAGTGGGTCCAAAGTGTTTAATTGCAATGGGGGTCAGTGCCACTGGGCGATAGTAATTAAGGCAGGTCACTTGACATCAGATCTCGCGAGAGCGGGTCGCGACAGGTGCCGACGGCGAGCCCTCTGCGAAGCGAAGACTCAGAAGGGCGGCGACATGTGTCCGGCATGGCGATGTGAGGCACCTGAGCTGTGCAACTGGGGCCTGGGTTTGCTTCCTGGCTCAGTCTGTGTGGAGTTCGCATGGTCTCTCTTTCCTCAGTCCAGGTGCTTTGCTTTCTTCCCATAGTCCAAAAACATGTGTTTCCTGTGGCTGGTGGTGACTCCAACTTGCCCTTGGGGTGTGTGTACAAGGGGGTGCGGTGGCGCAGTGGCGCAGTGGGTTGGACCGGGTCCTGCTCTCGGGTGGGTCTGGGGTTTGAGTCCCACTTTGAGTGCCTTGTGACGGACTGGCGTCCCGTCCTGGGTGTGTCCCCTCCCCCTCCAGCCTTGCGCCCTCTGCTGCTGCTGGGTTAGGCTCCTGCGACCCCATATGGGACAAGCGGTTCTGAAATGCACTTTATTTTTCTTAGGAACGGGAATAATGGTGGTGTCTTTGAAACAGGTGGGCACAGTTGAGCTTTTTAAGGAGGCGTTATATATGTCCGTGAAGACAGTAACCAGTTGCTCGCTGCTTGTTTTAAAACCCGCCCTGAAATTCCGGAAGGAAGCAAACCAGGACCGGAGGACTGCGGTTTCTCCTTGGGAGGTTCCGCATCGAAGAGCTTCCGGGACACCCTTTTACTCTATATTCCCTCGATCGGCAGCAGGTGTCGCTGAGGGACCGGTGGATGAGGGCGTAACAGCAATGGGTTACAAAGTGGTTGTTATAATATATGCCAGATTTGCACATGAGAAATTCAGTGATTAATTCCAGTGATGAGTCAGACTCGAACCAAAGATTGTACTTTAGCTTTAAATGTGAAATTAGAAATGACAAAATCCAAAATATCTGTAAGGCCGACATCCACTACTTCTCCTAGAGTCATCATACACTCACACTATCCAAAACCCCTAATCTCCAGTGGAGTCCCGGTGAACCAGAGCCTAACCTGGCAACACAGGGCGCAAGGCTGGAGGGGGTGGGGAACACACCCAGGACAGGACGCCAGTCCCTCGCAAGGCACCCAACGCGGGACTCGAATCGCAGACCCACCACAGAGCAGGACCCGGCCATGCTTGCTGCGTCACCATGCCCACCCTGTTGAGTGTTGAACAATTGTAACACGAACTCAGAGTAGAGCTGAAAATGGATCAAAGTGCCAAGTTTTAATGACAGAGGGGCAGATCAAGATCACTGTCACTGGGCAGGAACACGTCAGGACCACAGAAATGTTCAATAATCCAGTCTGGGTCAAGCTGGGGTACATGCAGCGTTGAAGCTTGGATGGGGATTTTGGGATCTGACTTAAGATAAGGTTTTGGGACAAGGAGGGTTGAAGCCAGGATTGGAAGTTCAAAGTCTGGTAATCCATAGTTGGGGACACACTGGTTGAAGATGGGAAGAAATTCTCTGGAACAGCACAAAACCGTAGTCAAGAACAAAGCGGGGTCGATACCTAGGTCTTTGAAATGATGGTCAGCACAAAGCGTGGGTTAAAGTGTATATTCTCTGGTGAGTTTCCGCACCTTCCCAGCGGTAGATACTGTGACACCCGAGATCAAGAGAAAAGGAGCAGCACCACGGACAGCTCCCAGACACCAGCCCCAACAGCACCGAGAGCTGCTCTGTACCCACAGAACTGCAGACCATCGGCTCATCACTGTTGGGGAAATAAAGAGCACCTGAGTTGATCAAATGGCTCAGTGTAGTTGAGTTATACTCCTGTGTTGAGCTGTTTGTGTGCTTCTGTTTACCAGACCAACCTGCAGAATGAATGAAAGCAGCACAGCTGGTGTTGAAGAAGGGGATCGCAACCTTGACAAGGGTGCAATATTGTTGTAATAGGCTGACAATTAAAATGGCCCCAGATCCTTCCTTTTTTTTTTAAACTTTTCTGAGAGTGGGGAAAAAGCTGCATAGTTTGTGATTTTTCAATTTGGAGGAGGAGAATTTCAAGTAACTACTTGTGCATCTCGGTGGTGCAGTGGGTTGGACCACAGTCCTGCTTTCCGGTGGGTCTGGGGTTCGAGTCCCACTTGGGGTGCCTTGCGACGGACTGACGTCCCGTCCTGGGTGTGTCCCCTCCCCCTCCAGCCTTACGCCCTGAGTTGCCGGGTTAGGCTCCGGTTCCCCGTGACCCCGTATGGGACAAGCGGTTCTGAAAATGTGTGTGTGTGTGTGTGTGTGTGTACTTGTGCATCTTGTTTGAAGGAGCTGATTAAACTTTCACTTGTATCTACGGAGCTTGTTTTCTCTCCCTCTGTTGCTGTGTTTGTGTGTAAATGATTACAGAAAACTGTCTTTATTCAGAGAATCTGGTAGCTTGAAGCCATTGCTTCCCGAGATCTATGTAGACTGGATTCAATCTGTCTACAAAGCTTCAAGCACAGAGGGCAATGGTCGAGGTCCCAGGCTCCCTTTGTGCTGCAATCAGTCAGTAAGCAGTTATTTGTTGGTCTGCAACTCTTGGGTCTTATAAATCAACACATCTACTGTCATTCCTTGATGCACTGCATAAACGGATGCTTTACCTCAGGCTCCCAGACAACCCTAATATTTTCATTTGGGACAATGTAAGCCCCCACCGTGCATTGGCTATCAGAATGGTTTATCACACACACGCACACATTGTCTGAAACCACTTCTCCCAAACGGGGTCGTGGCAAACCAGAGCCTAACTCAGCCAAACAGGGCGCAAGACTGGAAGGGAAGAGGACACACCCATGACGAGACAGCTATGCTCAAGTCCAGGTTGTTGTCCTCCTTCCATATTCTCCATTCTTCAGTTTGTTTCTTTCAGTTTCCTTAATACACCTGCATTCTGTCTTATTTTAGTCCATATCCTAGTAATTCAGAAGAAATTACTGCATTTCTTCCATTTTGTACATGAATTGTTAACTCAGTAAATGTTTGATCAGTTGATCTCAAATTTGATCCACACTCATTTTTATAACGATTTCGTCACTGGCAGTAAAATGATCAAACGTGTTTTGTTTAATTTTTGTGTGTACAGTAATATTTTATATATTAATGTTCTTGCAATGGGGGGGTGTGGTGGCGCAGTGGGTTGGACCGGGTCCTGCTTTCCAGGGGGTCTGGGGTTTGAGTCCCGCTTGGGGTGCCTTGCGACGGACTGGCGTCCCGTCCTGGGTGTGTCCCCTCCCCCTCCGGCCTTACACTCTGTGTTGCCAGGTTAGGCTCCGGCTCCTTGCGACCCCGTATGGGACAAGCAGTTCAGAAAATGTGTGTGTGTGTGTTTACAGCACAGTGACTTTCGCAGAAATATTTACTTTCACCAGCAAAGAAACATCAGTTGCATCATAGTTAGTGTACAGTCAACAGGTGTACAGTCCAGTATCTTCAGTGTTCAGGTTCTCAATGTATAGAGAGCAGTCAGACCCCACTGTCAACCTTCCAGATCTCTGTGTGTCTTTGAACTTCCCGTGAGCAACTAGTTCAATGGCTAGAGATGGATTTGAATTTGAATCCAATATCCAGAAGACCATGGAGCAGTGGGATATGCTGCGTTTACAGGATGGAATGACAGTGTGTCCAACATAACAGCGCACGGTGGACTCCTAAACTTTTCCTGATTAAAACAATGGAAATAGAGTGGAGCTGCGTGACCGAGTTCCCTCTGTTGTCAACATCAACTGCACTTTTTATTCGGTGCTTTTAAGCAGCTGGATGGCAGGGAGCAGAAGCCAACAGTGTGGATCATTTACCTGCACCAGAGAGAAGCGGTTCGGCACCACGTCCTGACAACAGGACAGTGTGTATCGGCAAGGATTGCCAGCGTATTTAAAGTAACCCTTTGGGCCACGAGTGAGTGGTTTGGTGTTTCTGTGCTTAATGACTATTGGTAGTGTACTGTGCTGTGTTTTAATCTTGTGCATGTATTGATTTGTTGTAGATGTGCAGTGTTTGGGTCAGTGTTGCATCAAGGAGTAGCTGCCCGGGCAATGTACTAGTAGCTGTTTGGGATACAAGGCAGGAATGGAGTTCCCCTCTGGTTCAGTTTTATTGTGCTGTATGTCTGTGTAATATTTGTAAAAATGTTCTTCTATTAAGGTTGCAGTGGTGCCTCATTAGTTTTGGGAATTTGACCTTTAAGCAGTGTTTAATTGAGCACTGACTACTCCGCCCCCCGGTGGTGCCTTTGTACATTTCCTACCAGAGAGCGAGCCTTCAGTTTCCTCAATATACCAGCCTCCTGTTTTTATTTTATTCCATACTCTAGTTATTAACCTAAAAGAATGCCAGAATTTTTGTGCAGAAAAAAATGATGCGTAACTCAGTAGATGTATGATCAGTTTTTCGACCCTAGTTTTCGTAACAATGTTATCCTCACCGGTTGTGAATTATGAAACAACTAAACACAAGCTCTGTACTTATAGACTATACAGTAGCATTTATATATTAATATTCTTGCAGTATTCCCCGGTGAATCAATGATAATAATAATAATGACATGTTCTTGAATTCAACAAGAATAACTGGCAAAATTAAACAAAAAACTTCTATGAGAACAAAGATTTACATGTATAAAAGAAAATTTTTAAACGTTTTTAACAAAGTTAAAATTCTGTAAAATTAATGGTATGTTGCATTTTAATAATATCTGTTATAAGTGCTGCTGCTGTCGTGATCCTTGAAAATCAGACTCGGGGTGAACGTGGCGGTGTCACTCAGCCAAGTGAAGAAACACTACATCCCAGCACTATAACAGGAGTGACGGACAAACATCTCGTTGCGGGTTCTTGATTAGGTCTTTACTGCATTTCCAGCGATCGCTTGGCGATTCTCGGTCCATCACCGTGTCTCTTCCCGGTCCAAGTCACATTTCTGTGTCTAGGATTCAGGCCGTTATCCCTTAAAAGACAATCAGCGCATCTCCTCACTCCGCGTTCTTCGTCTCACATCATCTCGTTCTGTGTTTGTTGCATATATACACACAGGTGGTCCCCGATTAACGATGGATTGACTTACAATTTTTTCGACTTTCAAATGTCAGGTGGCAATAGACATTCAGTAGAAATGGAATTTAAACTTTTTTTCCCGGGCAAGCAATATGAGGTGCGATACTCTGTTGCAATGCTGGGCAGTGACAGTGATCCCCATCGTCCAGTCAGTCACTCAGAGGTGACACACACACACACACACATATTTTCTGAACCGCTTGTCCCATACGGGGTCGCAGAGCCTACCCAGCAACACAGGGCATAAGGCCAGGGGGGGAGGGGACACACCCAGGACGGGACGCCAGTCCATCACAAGGCACCCCAAGCGTGACTTGAACCCCAGACCCACTAGAGAGCAGGACCCGGTCCAACCCACTGTGCCACCGCACCCCCAAGTGACACACACATGCTGGGATATTTTCAAAATGACGGATGTTGCGGAACATAGCCCATCATAAATCGGGGACTTCATATCTTCTGCTCTTTGTTTGACTGACAGATACCAGGACAAAGTCCATCACCCCTGTCGTTTCTCCATCCACTGTCTGAAACTGATTTGTTATTTTGTTACTCTGCTGTTCCAAACAACTCCTACCTGGTCTCATCATCCCTGACCATGGATTACCAGATACTGAATTTCCAGTCCCAGCTTCCACATCAAAAATATTTCTATAAATTATTTCCAGCTGCCTAGAATATTGGGTTCCTAGTGGTAAGCAACATATCACTCCTTTCTGACTTCACTGGTTTAAATCACCTGCTATGATGAAAAGTGGAGTAAAACCGCTGCAGCTGAGATTCAGGCAGGGGCCTTGTGCAAGGCTCTGATCAAGAGAAGAGGAACTCGAGATCGTTTAGGACTTTGTCACGTTTCTCTCCGGAAAGTGGGTCATCAGACCCAAGTGCAGCGCAGAGATGCACAAGGTGATGGGAGGATCTGAAGGTCATGGTCAGGAATCTAGCAAGAGTCACCGAGGAGCAGACGCCGTTACAAGGAGAATCCGAAAACCGTGACTCGAAGATCAGGCAATGGGTCGAAGGAAACGAGGAAGATGAGGAGAGTCAGGAGGAAGAGGGTCGAGGAACAGGAGCTAAGAGAGGGAAGACAGGAAAGGTAAACAGGGCAATGCGAGAAGCACTGGTGAGCAGTTAGGCTGAACGTGGTTCCACAATGTTCTGAGCTCCAGACTGTCCTTTTATGCATCTGGACCCTGATCAGCCACAGGTGTTCCTTGTTGCCGAGGTGGAAGGCGTGACAGACTTGAGGAGAGCACGTGGGCCAGGACTCTTCCAAAGGGGCTAAACCACCATCCGCAAGATCTGAACTGGAACTGTTCAAAGAGACTGTAAAGTAAGTTGCTGGTCAAACTGGTCTTGTACAGGTACAGAATGACCAGCCACTCACTCACCCTGCGACTCCAGTGTGGTGAGAGTGAAACCCTCACGCATACCTTTTGGGACTGCAGGTTTGGCAGCACTCGCCTGTGCAAGAAGATTGACTCACAGGTGGTTTTGACAATACTTCACACCGTCCTCAAAAGCAAATAAATATTTCATCCACCCCAGCATTGTATTATTGAACAACGACTATTATAATGCAAACCAAGGACCTGGCCAAGCCCACTGTGTCATCGTGCCCCCCACCTCTTGGTCTCAAGTCATGGAAACATGTTGGCTACATTGGATGTTGTTCTCTGTGGCTTCATAGTGTTGATTGGACTGGGTCTTCGTAATATATGCATGGGGTATAACATCTTGTCCTGCGTATCTTGAATGTAACAAAGCATCTAGGATAAACACTGGTCAAGACTAGACCAAACACAGAGGCCTAATATTTTGCTCCATATGGGGTTCTAATGTCAAGGCAACAAAACCGTAAATCTTTTTTAAAATATAATATAGATGTTACTGAATTATATGAAAGGACAGGAATACACAGGGTAGCATACAAAGACACACAAAGCCATTTGCACACCATGGGCAATTTAGCATAATCATTACACCTTAATTGCATGTCTTTGGATTGTAGAAGGAAACCAGAGCACCCAGAGGAAACCCATGCAGACACAGGGAGTAGGTGCAAACACCACATAGACTGAGCCGGATTTCAATCTACACCCAAACAGTTCATGCGTTGCTCTCTGTGCCACCATGCCGAGAAATAATTTCAGTTATCTTATGCTTTTATATCCTATAAGTTTCTGCACAGTCCAGGTTTCTGTTAGATGGCACACTGATCATGATGAGGTAAAAAATCCATCTTATTTTGTGCCACTTAGCTGACAACAATATTTAATCTCTGTACATAACAAGAAGTAATACTCTCATTAGAGTAGTTGTAGTGTAGGAGAGACAGTAGATGGAGACACTACACAGATGGACAGAAGATTGAAACTCCTGTATAATAATATCTTTCAGAATCTCTTTTTCTGTCTTTTGAAATGTTGTATCACTGCCTTAATATATTTAAAGTTGAATGCAGTACAGTGTAACTAATAGATTTCAAGGGGAACCCAGGACGCGGGGGCAGCTGGATCGAAGTACAGGATCGGTCATCATTAAGCAAGGGATCAGGCAAGTTCTCGTTGTCAGGGACGGTGGAAGAGTCGGTCGATCGGCTGTCAGAGTGAGAGCGAGGATCCAAGGACGTGGCCAGGGGACGAGGCAAAGGGTCGAAATCCAGGTACCAAAGACAGCAAGCAAGGGCCGAGGAAGTCCAGGACATAGCGCAGCAGGAATGGTCTCCACGAGCGCAAGGGAGCTGAGGAGGGTCTTTTAAAGGCGAGGTGCTTGATTGGTGTCAGGTGCTGTCGATTTTGATGCAGGCGTAGACATGACAATAGACAGTGCTGTCTTACAAACTACCGGGTTCAGAAAAGAAACATGTTTACTACCAGAGTGATGGTGTAACTGAATAAGCTGTTTGGTCTCATTAATGTAGCCCCATTGTATTTGCTTTTTTATACCTAAACGTCGCCACGTTGTATTTTTTATTCCATGGCCAAGTAATAAACCGTAAATGAATGAGTGTGATTCTACCATTTTGTTTGGCATTTTTGATATAAAATATTTCAGTTAAAAAGACCAGAAAACAGAGAATGCAGTATTACCATGTTGTTCAGGTTATTGTTATTATTTTGCTGAATAGGGGCCTCTAATTTTAAAACCTTTAAAAGTAGAAAAATATTATTTAGGATATATTTTGAAATGTTAATATTGTTTGAAATACCAGGAGTACACAACTGAATGCTGATTTTGTAATAATATACTTTGATACTCTTCTCCCAACGAGACCTGAATAAATAGTTTGAACTGTTTAATAAATAGTCTGAACTCATGCATAGTTGTGGAAAAAACTGAACTTTCAGTCACAAGTTCAATGATTTTACACTTGCAACATGAGCAGCTTCTCAAGGTGGTTTTCTGTAGGTGTGACTGAAGACTTAGTATAACTGTTGGAAAAAAAACAGCAGAAGACTTCAAGGAGCACTGTGGTGAAATAAAGAGACTTAATGACAGAGCCAGGATTCCTTAACATAGTACTGACTTAAACCATAGTAATTCATTTGAAGTAAAAAATAATTAGGACAAAGAAAACAAACCCTTGTGGAAATAAAAAAAAAATCTAAGGGAAACCGGCAGAACTCATTATGTATATGAGAACATGTGTATATCAGACAGGACTGACTACTAGCTGACTTTATGTGGTATGATGGGTAAAGAGCTATTTCCTCCATACCCAGTGTTACTGTACTGACTCCACTGTGCAAACCTTCCTTTCCCATTCACTTCATGCACGAGCATAACTTGGAATTCTGGACTCCTTGAAGGAAATCACTACTATGTAATGTATTAATTTGTTGTGGACATCATTGCTATATAACTAAATAATTCACCAGTGCGCCCTAGAAGGGTTTGGTCTCTAGAATCGTTAGCACCAGTTACTCCTCCATCGACTTCATATACATATGTGAACACTTTGACACTCCAGTCTGAAACCTTGACCTTTCAGTCGTCTTTGTGGTGCTGCATGGGAGATTGTTGGACTGTTAATATTAAGGTTTTGCCTTTGATCTTAGCAGGTACAACAGTTCCTTAAACATTTTCGGAATTAATATTAATTTCTTTACTGTAACATCAAACTTTTTCAGTGTGTGAAGCATCAGGCTATAAATGTGCTTCAGATGTATCTTCATTCAAAAAACTGAATTTTCCAAAAATTGGTGGCAGATGTGCTGATTCACTCTTTCTCTGGTGACAGAAACCTGCGGTGTTTAACAGTGTAAGTACACATTGGAAATGTATTATCAGCTATACACGACTGTAACTGAAAATCTATTCCAAAAGACATGTTAAAAAGTCCCAATCACTCTGAAACACTCATGTCCTATATTGCAGTTACCCTTTTCTGCAAAAAAATTCCTTCTCTCTTCGTAGTCCTGAAGTCTCCTTCATGGTGAAATGGCAAAATAAAGGTGTTCATTTTCACTACCAGGATCACATTTAAAATATTGTGAACCACTGGACATACCAGGCTTGGGTAGTTTTATTAAAAAGACAAAACATATAAAATGCAACAAACCTAAAACAGTAACTTTTGACAACTTCATCAAGGGTGGCATGGTGGCACAGCGAGCAGTGCTTCTGTCTCACAGTGCTTTGGTGGTGGAAGAAGACATGCTGTTCAGGTTTCCCCATTATGTGTGAGTGACAGAGAGAGTCAGAGTGTGTTCCACTGATGTATGGATGAAAGACCCAGTGTAAGTAATGTATCTAGCAGTGTAAGTCACCTTGGTGAATAAGGTGTGTGGGCTGAAAACACTACATAGAGTTCATTGGAAGTTGCTTTGGAGAAAAGCATCTGCTAAATAATCAAATGTGAATTAAATATGTTTGACCTGGTTTTACAAACAACCGAATAACAAACTTTCAGAGCTGCAGACATTTCACAATTTGTTTTTTTTAAATAGAAGTTGGTTTTACTGCTCTATTTTCTAAAAATAGAAGACCAACATAAGGCTGCAAGAGCGTTCCCAACAAGGCAACAATCGTTTCAAACTTGCCTCAAAAATCAAATTTTTTGTTTAAAAATTTTTTGAACAGATGAATGAACACTATTCCAGTAACCTTCTGTCCCCTAATATTATCAGAATTAATTTATCAAGTGCCTGGGGCAGAATTATATTGAAAACACAGCAAAGATGTCCCTGGGACGTCCTATAAAGACATATAAATCTCTAAAGATTAAATTCTACATTTTTGCTCCTAGATGCTGAAAGAGCTCATACAGTGAAGGCTTTAGCACATATATCTTCACATTTTCTACATTCCAGTAAGTAACACATCGCACTGTGGCAACAATGTGAGACACTGAAGTGCTGTTACAGATGAGGTTGGAAGCTGTAAAAAGAACCATGAAAGAGTCAAAAAGTCTCTTCTGTGTTTCGTACTGCAGAAAAGGAGAACTCTTCACAGCAGCTGACAGATGTAATATAATTTCAGCAGCTGAAACAGAATGAAGAGTGCTGTGTGTGTGTGTGTGTGTGTGTATGTGTATGTCTGGTTCAGGGGAGTCACCAGGCATGAGGCAGGGTTTGGGTGAGAGTCCTTTATCCTTGTATCTACACACACACACACACACATTTTCAGAACCGCTTGTCCCATACAGGGTCACGGGGAACCGGAGCCTACCCGGTGACACAGGGCGTAAGGCCGGAGGGGGAGGGGACATACCCAGGACGGGACGCCAGTCCGTCGCAAGGCACCCCAAGCGGGACTCGAACCCCAGACCCACCGGAAAGCAGGACTGTGGCCCAACCCACTGCGCCACTGCACCCCCACTCCTTGTATCTATTATTGTGCAAAAAATACAAAACACAAAACATATCCCAAGCTTACATGCACACCAGTTCGAAACTCCATAGTGTGAATTTTACCACAACCCGTAAAACCAAACAGAGTGACTGATGAGGGTTTTCGAGTTCACTTTGTTGGTTATGAATGTTGGAGATGGTTTCCTGAAATTTAATGTCACTGTGTTTTACTTTTCAGCTCTGATTTAGTAGCATTTTTCATCTTTTTGCTTCATAGCAGCTCAGTTCCCTTAACAGAGTCATATTTCACACATACTGGTGTAACTGGAATTCAGTCTTTCAATCCTGGTGGTTCATCCTGCTGTGAACACAGTGAACAGTCAAGAGTATGTGACTGTTACTCACAAACACTCAGTAAAGAGGAGTTCATTATCCTGAGCTCAGAGTTCAGTGAAGTGTGTGTTTGTGTTCACAGTGCTGAGAAGTATTTAGAATATTTATTTGTGATCCTTTTGATCCACAGGCCAAACCATCATGATGTGTTCATCACATCAAATTCTTGACAGATCTTCAGTTTAGGGCCTGAACTTTGAAGAGTTGTAAATATATCATTGGATTATTCATCAACTGATATTCATGCATCACTGAGAGACCAACAGATTCAAGAGACTGAAACACCATAATAAAGTCAGTTAAAATTAACTTTGTACTTTTTCTTCACGCTGACCTTTATTTTACACAAAACGAATTTAGAAAAAGATAGCAGATGACAGAAAGATTTAATACAGTGAGGAAATAGAATGACTCTTTGATGTTAAGTTTATTTCAGATGTTAAGATCAACTTTCAGTTGTTCAGTTGCTGTTAAGAGTTCTTTTCTGCAGCAAGAAACACTTCCTGACTTTTTCATGGTGGTTTTTACAGACAGTGACCTCAGTTGTGACAGCACTTCTGTATATTTTACTGTTTGCACAATGAGATGTGTTGCTTCTGTGAATTTAGAATAAAACCCCACACAGTGTGTGAGAGCAACAGGAGGTGACACAGCAGTGAACAAGACGATGGCAGCGGTCGGATGGACTGGATTTATGTTGTTTCTGCTGCTCAACATCTCCATGGGTGAGAGAGGGTATTGATAAAAGACCTAAAATATGTTATTATGAAGGGAAGTACAGCAGGTGAGGGGATTCAAACCCATATCCATTGATCCACTAAACCACCTGCTACTACTGTTATCATTTACTGAATACAGACAGAAGATTTCATAAAGTTTGCAGCAGCACTTATGTACATAAGGGATATTAAATATGGACTCTACCATTAATTTTGCTGAATTTTTAGTTTACTCAAAATTTTGAAGAATTTTTTTATTCTTGTACGTATAAGTTATTGATGCCCTCATGGAACTTTCTTTCATTTTGCCTGTTACTGAATTCAAGAACATATATGTTGAAATACCAAAACAATTAGTAGTGATACATAGCTAAAATTTACATAAATGCAAACATTTGCATACAGTTGTAAATCAAAATGAGGCGCGCAGTGGGGTTTGGCCGGGTCTGTTGTGCAGCTGGTCTGGGGTTCGAGTCCTGGCTGTGTCAGCCTCCTGCCTTGTTCCCTGTGTTGCCAGGTTAGCTTTTGGTTCACCGCATCAATGCTTGGAAAGAGTGGATCAGTGTTTGTGTGTGTGTTTGTATGAGAATCAAAGCACCAAACTCAGCACTGATGTTGTCAATAAAATTGAAATGATCAGTAAATAATAAGAGTAAACATTTGACAATTCCTGTGGAAAGTGCTAGAAGAATACGTTCCAGTATAGACATATTTGTGTTTTTCTATGTGTAGGTACAGAATATAACTTAGTTTTACATGTTTAACAGAGTCATTAAAAAGGATTTCCATGAAAACAGTATCAAATTCAGTCTTTTCGGATAAAAACAAAATGATAAAATCATGTTTATATTTTTCTGCAGAAGTGGAATCCTCTTCCTTTAAGTGTTAGTGACAGGAAATGTCTGCTTAAAAGCTTTTTTAACATTAAGATGCTGTTTATAATATTATTTCCATTGTTATTTTCAGGAAAAGACACAGAGCGGTTCACTGTGAGCTGTGATGTTGGACAGGCTGTCACTTTATCCTGTAAACACACCATGTCCGACTGCTCCATGGTCACCTGGATATTGAATTCCACTGTACTAGTTGCTAAAGGGAAGATTACAGGGAAAAACAAACAGCGATCTGGAAGACTGACAGTGGGGTCTGACTGCTCTCTACACATTAAGAACCTGAAGACTAAAGATACTGGACGGTACACCTGTCGACTGTTTCACAGTAACAATAACAAGGATTTCAGTGATATTTCTGATGTTTCTCTGTCTCTTGGCAAAAGTAAGTGTTTCTGTGAATCTCACTGTGTCCTAAAGAGTCTTTGTCAAAACTGAACGTCTGTCACTGAAAACTAAATGTTTCTCACCGGGGATCAAAATACTGCAAGAACATTAAGAAAAATTAAAATATTACTGTATTGTATAAGAAATACAAAACAGAACTTGTGTTTGATCATTTCATTACGTGAGAAAAACATGGTGATAAAAATTAGTGTCGATCAACTTGGAAATCATCTGCTCAGATGTCGGTGATTTATCGGTTCAAAATGTAAGAAATACAGAAATTATGGAATAAAAAAAGAAAGAGAATGCAAGTATATTAAGGAAACTGAAGACTGGTAGGAAATGTGTTTCTCTTCTGAATTCAAGAACCTACAAGGCAGCAGCATCATCATGTGTTTCTGTGTATTAATACTGTATAGACTTTAATATTACATATATTAATAATGAACGAATAATTATTCAAACCTTCCCTGTAAATGAGTTTATCTGAACGACACTGTAACATGGAAATTTACATCTTATACTCTTTATTTCTCTGACAGATACAAAGACAAACTGCTTCACTCCTGTAGTGTCTCCATCCACTGTCTCTCCTACAGGTACTGTAATTATATTTGTTATGTACATAATTAATCTCTCCTACCATAACATTTTATGTTTTGAGGAAGCACTGTATAATTTGACAAACAAAGACAGCTGACAAACAATGTATAATATGTAATTTTTAAAACGTTTGTCACTGAAAACTGTTTCTCACCAGGAACGCAAGAACATTAATATAAATGTTACTGTATATAAGTACAAAACTTCTGTTTGATCGTTTCATTCATTGCCAGTGAGGAACACACACACACACCATCTGAAACCGCTTGTCCCATACGGGGCTGCGGGGAGCCTGAGCCCAACCTGGCAACAAGGGGCGGAAGGCTGAAGGAGGAGAGGACACACCTAGGACGGGACACCGGGCCATCGCAAGGCACCCCAAGCGGGACTCGAACCCCAGAACCACCAGAAAGCAAGACCCGGTCCAACCCACTGCGCCACCGCACCCCAGTTAGGGCAACATCATTCGAAAATTAGTGTAAGCTGATCGAACATCTACTGAGTTACCGGTCATTTATCTGTACAAAAAAATTGGTCATTATTCTCGGTAAATAACTGGTATGGAATAAAATAATATACAGAACGTTGGTATATTGAGGAAACTGAAGACTCGCTTTCTGGTAGGAAATGTACAAAGTCACCACCAGGGGGCAGAGTAGTCAGTGCTCAATTAAACACTGCTTAACGATCAAATTCCCAAGACAAATGAGGCACCACCGCAACCATAAAAGCACGCTTTTACAACTATTACACACACACATTAAAAGTACAATAAAACCGAAGCAGAGTGAAAACTCCGTTCTGCAGCTTCTCTCTGCTGCAACTAAAAGATCCACACTGTCCACTTTTCCTCCCCGCTACTCAGTCAGTACCTTAAATGCGCCTATTAAAAGCGCAGCCCATGTTGGTCAGAGAGGAAACTTGACTGGTAAAAAATAAAATTATACTAAATAAATAAAAAAATAAATAAAAATAAATAAATAAATAAAAGAAATAGGGAGCATGGGGGGTTGCGGGTCTTGCTCTCTGGTGGGTCTGGGGTTCAAGTCCCGCTTGGGGTGCCCTGTGACGGACTGGCGTCCTGTCTGAGGTGTGTCCCCTCCCCTTCCGGCCTTACGCCCTGCGTTGCCGGATTAGGCTCCAGCTCCCCACTACCCTGTATGGGACAAGCCGTTCAGATGGTGTGGGTGGGTGTGTGTGTGTGTGTGTGTGTGTGTGTGTGCGCGCGGGAGGCATGGTGGGGCAGCAAATTTTACCTGTGCCTGCTCTTTGGTGGGTGTGGGTTTCGAGTCCCGCTTGGGGTGCTGAGTGGCAGACTGGTGTCCCGTCCTGGGTGTGTCGCCTCCCCCTCCAGCGCTGCACCCTGTGTTACTGGGTGTAGTGTCTCCATCCAGTGTCTCTCCTACAGTTACTGAATTGATTGTGTTATATTTTGTATATTGATTAAATATTGTTATAGATTATTTAATTAGTAAAATGAATTAATTATACATTGAGTGCTATAAAATAAGATGTATTGCTCATGCTTCATGATGAACACTGCAGTTTACCAAAATCCTGATTGTGCTGCATTGACAAGTGGTTTCTAAAGGAATTTTTACTATTATTACCTTGTTGCTCTTTTCCAAAACAGTTTTCTGTAAATGTTTTTATGGTGCAAAGAGTCATTACTACAACAAAATGTCAAATATTATTATAATATTGTATCATATTGTTCTGGTGCAGTTCTACTGGATTGATGTGTGATGTTATTGTTCTGGATTGCAAAAGATTAGGAGACAATCAGAAATTTCACACAGGATCTAAAAATAATATGAAAACCTGAAATTATTTCTGAAGTCCCTGCATGCATGTTGAGAACACCGGTCATTAAGCCTTTACATATACAAGTTTTGTATACAACAAGAAAAATCAATGCTTTAATAGCAAATGAACAGACAGTAGACATTAGGAGCTCGTATTGAAATATTACCCTGTACCATTATTAAAAATATATGGCCTATATGTTTGTTCTGTTCTTTACAATGTTCATCCTGCATGAGCACCTAATGTCATGCTTTCTGTGTGCTTGCAAAACACTTAAGGCTGATTTTTCTGCTCCACTGACATACATCAAGATACATTTCACTTCTTTGACAGCAGCGACAAACGTTTCTTCTGCAAATGACGATGGTATGATATTTTCACAGTACTTCTGATGAAAGATTTAAAATATTTGTCAAAGCTGGTTTACGCATACAGACAAATTCAATAATCATGTCCTACTAGACTAGGATCAAACATAATCTTTAACCATGAAATTTGAAATTTGCCATTCTTCTGCATTTGCATAAAATGTATGTTCCCATCAGCACAAATTTTCATCCTTAGTTTCCCATCCCTTCCCCTCCTTTATATTACTATACAACTATGGAAGTATGTATAAATATGTTAAATAAAGGGTATGTAAATATCTATGTCCAGGTTTATCTCAGGACCTTTCTGACACTTGTCCTTATTCTGCAGGTGATGGAGGCTTCCCAGTTGTCACTGTAGCCTCATCGTGTGTAGCTGTGTGTGTAGGAGTGTGTGTCGCTATAGTAATAATACTGATCTACAAGAGGACACCAGGTAAGAGGGTGTGAATTTCTATGACAAAACCTGAAACCAGAGGTCTAATCCAAAGCTTTGGTTCAGAAGATGACAGATACTTCTCTTTTTTTACAGATAATAACTTGTCATCCAGTCAAGTTAAAGTGAGTACTGTGCTGTTAAAACATACATATGAACATATCTGTGGCGATATGTCTGTTCATAACGATTAATCTGTTCATTTGTGTCCAGGTGTCTGATGCAGACAGTGTAACGTACGCTGTGGTCGACCTCGAAAAGTCTAAGCAAAAAGAGTCCAACAGAAAGACAGATAACATCAGCACTGAATACGCCGCCATCAGAACCACACAACGAACACTGGAACATGTCTAAAGCGTCATCATCTTCTGCGCACGTCACACATCACACATACTGAACACCAAATACACAGAGATTTGTTATCAGTCTGTCCCACATGTCACATGAAGCTACCAGACACACTGCTCGCTGACAGGAAATCCTACTGTTGACTGTTAATGTTCATCCCTTAAGTCTCCTTGACTGTCCTACTACTACCAGCTCTAAAAATTAGTTAAAAAATATAATATTTTAGGGTGTTTTTAATTCATGAACAAACTTGTAACAAAAAGTATTATTTCCACCTTCTCTGTCAATGTTATTCTTTCATTAATTCATTTTATATCAATACTCACTTGTCCAGTGCCGGGTCATGGTGGGCAAGAGACATGGATTGAGACATTCTAATATTCTGGCTCACAGATGTTACAATGTAAAGAAATACAAAATTCTCAAGAATACGTTGTCATTCTGCACAGAATTTGCGCACATTCTATTTGAGACATTGTGTAATGTCACTATGCAGAAATTTATGAGGCCATAGGATTTCCGTTTGATTGTGAGATTAGACTTTATTCATGGTAATGTAAGGGAATTCATGTTATTAAAGCTGTTCATATGATTCTGGTGCATCCCCCATGTGACCAAAGGAGCATGAAGGAAGGAGAGACAATGTGTGTAGACTTTATTTAAACCTTCTACTGTAAGGAAAGAAACAAAAGAGTGTGTATTATCCCCCATCAGGCACCATTTTTGCAAACAGCAAGATTAAAAACGCAAGTCTAACATGCACTTTAAGTTTATCCCCAGTCTTGCTGATACTGCAATAATTCAAGCAACTGAATTAATAGTAATAGTCAATAGTTTATAACTAATTTGTATAAAAACTCAAAGGACCCAGGTTCGTACACTATCACCTACTGCAGTTTCCTTGAGCAAGGTACTTAACTGGTACAGGAAAAATTACTCTGTTGCATAAATGGTTAAATCATTGTAAGTAGTTTAACACTGTGATTTACTTGGAAAGGCATCAGCTAAATGAATTAATAGTGATGAATCTGTTTCAGTTTTACACTGAATTGACAACAGTCCACAGTTCTTACTGGTTTACTCTATGTTGTCAGTATGATGGGACTCAAACTTGTTTTCCCATGTCACCTTATTTTAAGCACTATTAACTAGACAAGCAGTTATTGATAAGTGACGAATCATAAAAATCCATTTATGGTCATTTTTACACATTGACCTTGAAAGGCATTTTTATAAGACTGATAAAGACCTCTGGCAAGTTTGTCATATGACTCAACACAAACATAAAGTAAATTAACACAATTTCAGGATGCACAACAAACATATTAGCTGAAAGTCTGATTCTTTCACATAAGGGGAAACCCAAAAGGAAAAAAAAAAGGACCCTCATTGAGGACATAATGATGGTAAATGAAATTGTGTATAAATGAGGCTAATACATACGTATATCCACACTATATCAGTGTTCCCACCTCGCAGCTGGAATGTCTCAGGAAGACGGTGGGAGATGTGGAAGCACACAGGTGGAATAACTAAAGGTTCAGTTGCTGGGTGTGTGGATCATGGACAGAAGGAGCAGCAAGCAAATGAAAAAAACCCACAATTCGTTAGTGCTACATTTGTGCAGTGAAAATTAGAATTTGCGTCATGACTCTTTCACGGTGGTTTTCACAGCAAATGACCTCAGTTCTGCCGGCGCCTGTGTAGCATTTCCCACAGTGAGATGTGTTTCTTCTGTTTAGGCCGGAAATGGCTTTTAACACAGTGTGAGAGATGAACAGGAGATGACTCAACATCTCCAGAACTGGGAGAGTAACTTTAACGTGACACCGTTTTCTTTTGCTGTCATTTCCTTCGGGTGTTTTTCTTCACAACACTTCTGCCCAATTAGTAAAATCAGCAAGAGTGTCACAAAAGTGTCAAACCCTCACAATTTTCTAATTTCTTAAAATCTCTTTACTCCATTATCAATTAACTTAAAAAAAAATAAAGCACAGATAAGAATCAATCAAAAAACACAAAACTCTGAAATGACAGTTACATTTACATACATTTTCATTTACTCATTTAGCAGATGCTTTTCTCCAAAGCAACATACATCTCAGAGAAAATACAATTTGTACATTACCTTAGGAGAAAAAGAGACATAGTTGCAGACGTCATTCTTCAGTAAACCTAATTTGTTTCATTCCACTTTATACACCAAAGGTACAAGAGAATATGGGTTCGATCCCCACTCAATTTGTGTGGCATTTCCATATTTATTTGTGCATGTGTTTCCTCGAAGACATGAACTTGAGGTGAATTGGTGACTCTAAAATTGTCTTTGATGTCTGTGTATTTTTACTCCTGGTGTACCCTCCCTCTGCTTTGTGGCCAATAATACTAGAATACGCTTTGGATCCCCAACTCCCTTACTGGAGTAGGTGGACATGAACAGCTCGGTTTCAGTGATATTGACAGGAAGAGCATCCATCTATTGTCAACAAGCACTTATCTCAGGCAGGGTCACATCAAGCCAGAGCCTTACCCCCAAAAGCACAGGGTGCAAGGCCAAGGGGGGAGGGGACACACCCAGTACAGGATGTTAGTCTGTTGCAAGGCATCCGGAGCAGGGCTTGAACGCCAGACCCTCCACCCAGCAGGCACCGGCTGAACCCACCGTGCCACCACATGAGATAAAGATGCTTCTTTTATTCATCTTCTTGTGTTATGCGTTACACTGAGTGGTTAAAAACCTATTTTTGTTGTTTTTCATGCTGATGTCAAGTAGTTATCAAAACTGTCTTGACTTCCTGTAACTTTAAAGGTTCGAATCCGCTTTCTACATGTTTCCAATTATTTGTGTTTTCATTGCCTTGTCATGGTTTCTGTTTTATCCCATTTTTGCTGTTTGTATAATATTTCTTTTCGTTCTGTATATCTATTGCTAAGAATTTAATTTAAAAAATTTGGAATAGCATCAGAGACTAAAGACATTTCTTAATATTTCAATGTTATTTGTAATGCCCACAAAATGTTTAAAAAAAACGGTTATAGGGGAAAGATACTGTTTAGTTAAAGTTATGAATGAACAAAAATTACTTTTCTTAGACTTAAATCCATTTTATCGAACTGCTAGCCTAAGTGAGGGTGAAGTTGGTTTGGCACCTATCCTGGAGGCACAGCAAGGCCTGTTAATATACACACTTGACAGGATGCCAGTCCATCACAGAGTACCCACACACACGCTGACCTGGATTTGAACCCACACCTAAACAGCTGTGGAGCCGAAAGGTAGTAACACTACCTGTGTATCACTGTAGCCCCCAGAGAGAGAAAATGCACTTAACAGAGCCAGTTTATTTTGTAAATAATTCATTCATTTTCACAACAAGGGCTTTTTAATAAACTATCATCAGACCAAATAATTGTATCCCTTAAACAACCCCCCAACACCTGGCACCCCAAACCCACGTGGGACTGGTAAAATAAAATACAATCTTTAAAATCAAAGATGTTCAAAGAGTTCAGTAAAAAAAGAAAATTAATAATAGGCTTCTTGGCTGCCATCAAACCTGCCAGCAAGACTTTTCAAACATTTTCCTTGATAGCGAAATTTAACTCTTTTGCTAAAACTTACCTAGAAACTGAGGGAGGCGCAGTGGTGCAGTGGGTTGGACCGGGTCTGCTCTCCAGTGGGTCTGGGGTTGAAGTCCCACTTGGGGTGCCTTGCGGCGGACTGGCGTCCCGTCCTGGGTGTGTCCCCTCCCCCTCTGGCCTTACGCCCTGTGTTACTGGGTAGACTCCGGTTCCGTGTGTGTGTGTGTACGTACACACGGAAGCTGAATGAGAACTGTTGTGTAATTAATAACCATCAGTCAGGTAATTTGACAAGACATCGAAACACAAGTAGCTGACTTACAGTACATTCCAAAGACAATAATGCAACAACAAAAGGGGAGAAAATGTACCACAAATTAAATTAATGAGATACACATTGAACATAAATGTTCTCATACTGGTGTGTTTAGTGGAAGAACCACCATCTTCATCATTACAGGAGGCTGGCAGTAGATACAGCAATGTACAGGATCCCAGATTAAAACAAAGATCTCTGTTTATCATCTAGTTATTCACATATTCCTGGAGTTCTGTCCCAAAGGACACTTGATCTGTAGGGTGGGAGCAGAAATGTGGATGAGGGGAGTATTGGGGAGATACAGTCAGAACATCACAGATATAAAGTCATTAACTCATCATTAAAATAATTGCTGTACTAATACTGTAGTTATCAAGCTGACTGATCTCTATCAATATTAAAAGAATTTTTATTACTCTTATGTGTTTCTTCCTGACTTATTCACTAATACTAAAGGTAGTCAATGGTTACATTCTGACACCAGTAAAAGGTGATAATGGTCAATCATGCAATAAGAATGGAAGTGATTTTTGAGGAAAAGTGCAGAGCAACTCAATTGGCCTAGTAATCAAATCTATTTACAGTTATTACAATGGAAGTTTTTCAGTGTGCAGTCTGGTGATCCCGAGTTTACCACACATCATCCTCACATTGACCTCTGATTGGGTGGTTTCTGCTCTTGGTGTAAATGATTCTAATGATGGGAGGAAGGATCAGAATGATGAAAAACACAACCAATCGGACTGACAGCTCCATGCGGCTCATTGTTAAACCTTAGAGCCTTAGAGAACAGAAGCGACAGTCTAATTAGAGACGGGCTGAGTTGTTGTTATCATGGTAGATGAAGATGCTTAAGATCAGCTCAGAGATACTTAACCAGCTTCAGTTAAGAAATTGTTATCTGAAGAATCCAGGTTATGAATTGCTATTGAACAACACAGTGCCCATGAAAGAATTCTTAATAAAGTAAACAATCAGTCTTGTCTACCACCAGTTAGATGACAAAAGTGTTTACACAGAAAGGACAGCAGTAGAAGTCTACACAAAATAGAGTAATCAGAGTACCATTATGAGAGGCAGTGAATAGACATCCTACAGATGTGGTTTACTTTGTCATTTGAACTTCAAAATGCACATTTCACGGTTACATACAATCTTTGGTCCTAATCTGGTTGATCACTGGAATTAATCACTGAATTTTTCATTATGTGTAAATTATTCACAATAATGACTGTGTTGCAGCCCATTGCCTGATTTTACTTGCCAGAATTCAGCTACGAATTGTATTTAAATCATTCATTAATAGTAAAGAATGTCTGTATAAATCAGAAGTACTGTGAAAATATTATACCACTGTCATTTGCAGAAGTGACGATTGTAGCCACTGTCAAAGTAGTGAAGTGTATCTTGATGTCTGTCAGAAAGATTATAAAAAGATAATAAAGTGCCAAAGCATATTCAGGTGTTCACTGAGTGCACCTGTAGGATAAACACTGGTAAAGAATAGGACAAACACAACGTTGTCTGAAACCAGTTGTCCTGAGGGGGGTCGTGGCGAAGCAGAGTCCAACCTGGCAACACAGGGTGAAAGGTCGGAGGTGGAGGGGATACACCCAGGACAGGATGCCAGTCCATCGCAAGGCACCCCAAGCAGGACTCAAACCCCAGACCCACCCAAGAGCAGCACCTAGTCAAACCCACTGCACCACTGCACCCCCTCAGAACAAACATATGGGCCTAAAATTTTGCTCAATGTGAGCATGCAATGTCAAGGCAATCAAAACCAAAAAAAATATTCCTTCAAAACATAACAGAGATGTCACTCAGTTAACATGAAAGAACAAAAATACACACTTGAACGTTTCTGCTAGAACTCATTATTAGTTATATTGTTAAACCCAGTTGTATAATGTCTTTATTACTGTTTAGCTGCTCTGTTCTAGAAAGGTCCTTTATGTTTCCTGCTGTTGGTGGGGTTTGTATCTCAGTGAAATCTGCTGTCTGCTCATTTCTCATTAATGCAATGATTGTTTTTGTTGTACAACACCTGTATGTGCAAAGGGTTAGTAGCAGGTTTTTTTAACATTCATACAGGAGAAAGTTTTGATTCTTTCTTATTACTTGTATATGTTGTATGAAGTTTCTAGTCAAGTTCCCTCCTTATTCTTTGCAAGTGAAAAAATTAACTTCAGACATCACTCCACTGGAACTGATTCAGAATTTTCTAAGATTGTAAGAATTTATCACGTCTTTCTCACACCTTCCACCTCGGCAACGAGGAACACCTGCGGCTGATCAGGGTCCAGACGCATAGAAGGACATCCCGGAGCTCAGAACATTGTGGAACCACGTTCAGCCTAACTGCTCACCAGCGCTTCTCGCATCGCCCTGTTTACCTTTCCTGACTTCCCGTACTAGCTCCTATTCCTGAACCCTCTTCCTCCTGACTCTCCTCGTCTTCCTCGTTTCCTTCAACCCATTGCCTGATCTTCAACTCACGGTTTTCGGATTCTACTCGTAACGATATCTGCTCCTTGGTGACTCTTGCAAGTTTCCTGACCACGACCTTCAGATCCTCCCATCACGTTATGTACCTTTGCGCTGCACTTGCGTCTGACCCACTTTCCTTTCTTAGTATCCATTTTGTACACACCCTATTTTTTATCACTTTATGTTATAATAATTATTCTTTGCAGCACAATGACATTTATGGAGACAGTTATTTTTTTTTTCCATTTGGAAAAGGGAATGACAAATTGCAAAAGGATAACACACACACACACTTCCAGAACCGCTTGTCCCATACGGGGTCACGGGGAACCGGAGCCCAACCCGGCAACTCAGGGCGTAAGGCTGGAGGGGGAGGGGATACACCCAGGATGGGACGCCAGTCTGTCGCAAGACACCCCAAGCGGGACTCGAACCCCAGACCCACCAGAGAGCAGGACTGTGGTCCAACCCACTGCGCCACCGCACCCCCCCAAAAGGATAACAATAGTACAAATTCACACACACACACACATTTTCAGAACCGCTTGTCCCATATGGGGTCACGGGGAACCGGAGCCTACCCGGGAACACAGGGGCGTAGGGCCAGAGGGGGAGGGAACACACCCAGGACGGGACGCCAGTCCGTCACAAGGCACCCCAAGCGGGACTCGAACCCCATAGTACAAATTCATTCCTTAAAAATTTGTCAGTACAACACAAGGCAGGATTTCAATTATTGTTAAATTACAGTGTCCATGGGAAAGAAAACAATCCACCTTATTTTGTGCCACTTCATGGACATTTAATGTGTATAACAAAATATAATACAGTAATTACAGTACCTGTAGGAGAGATGGTGGATGGAGACACTACGGGGTGATGGACTTTATCTTTGTATCTGCCAGACAAATAAAGAGCATCAGATGCCAAGTTCCGTGTTACAATCTCGCTCACATAACCTAATTTACAGGGTGGGTTTTACTGTAATAATTTCTTTCAATTCTGCTGCAGAACAGAGTTTCCCCTCTGCTTCAGTTTTATTTTACTTTTAGTGTGAGTGTGTGTGTGTGTGTGTGTGTGTGTGTGTGTGTAATAGCTGTAAAAGTATTCTATTATGGTTGCAGTGGTGCCTCATTTGTCTTGGGGATCTGATCTTTAAAAAGTGTTTAATTGAGCACCGGCTACTCCGCCCCCTGGTGGTGGCTTTGTACATTTCCTACCAGACAGCGAGTCTTCAGCGTTCTGTTTCTTGTTTTATGCCATACCCTAGCTATTAACCTGGTATATAGAGGTTTTTAAACTTGAATGTTATTTATTTATTTTTTTATTTTTTAATTGTATGTTAGGGCATGTATTGTTTTATGTGAGTCCAATGTTGTGCACTGGCCATGTCATGGTGTCCAAGAGAAATTTCCCTGGAAAGTGACAATAAAGGATATTCTATTCTATTCTATTCTGTTCTAACAGAGAATAATGAGCAATTTTTTGTACAGATAAATGACCGGTAACTCGGTAGATATTTGATCAGTTTATATACAATAATTTTCACAACGATGTTTTCCTCACTGGTAATGAAACGATCAAACACAAGTTTTATACTTATATACAGTAACATTTATATATTAATGTTCTTGCAGTTCCTAGCGAGAAATAGTTTTCACTGATAAACGTTTTGAGAATGACAAACTACACACTGTTTGCTTCATCAAAACAGATTAAATGTTATGTTAGGAGAGATTAATTATGTACATAACAAATATAATTTCACCTAAAGGAGAGACACTGGATGGAGACACTACAGGGGTGAAGCAGTTTGTCTTGGTATCTGTCAGACAAACAAAGAGTATTAGCTCCGTGTCATAGTTTTGTTCAGACAATCTAATTTACATTCACATTTATTCATTTAGGAGACGCTTTACTCCAAAGCAGCGTACATCTCAGCGAAAATACAATTTGTACATTACATTAGGAGAAAGAGATAGTTGCAGACATGTGATTCTTAAGTAAACCCGGTTTGTTACTTTCCACCTGATGCACCGACGTTCATCGCACGAGTAGGTGCACAAAACTCAGAACAGACTAATTCTCATCACCTTCCTACATTTTTTGAAAAGGTACACAAACATTTACAACACAGGAGTAGTGGCTAATCTGGGCATGAAGTTACGGTGCATCACCATTTACACCATACATGAACTTAAGAGATGATCATGCAAAGTGAGTCAGGAAAAGGTGAGTCTTCAGACCCTTCTTGAATGTAGACAGAGATTCAGCAGTTCTGAGTGAGAGGGGGAGGTCGTTCCACCACAACGGAGCCAGAACTGAGAACCTCCACGCTTTACCTCATTCGTAGAACCACCAAGCGAGCAGAAGTAGACGAGCGAAGGGGTCTGTTTGGGGTGTAGCTGGTTGATCGAGTCTTGTAAATTGCTGGGAGCAGGTTTATTGATGCATTTGCAAGCAAAAACCAAGGTCTTACATTTGATTGGGGCAGCTCTAGGAAGCCAGGATGCTAATTTATAGGGCAGGTTTTAAGAATATTTTGTTCATCATTAATATACGTAATATTAAAATATATAATGTATCAATACACAGAAACACATGACCAGATGCTGCTGAATTGTAGGTTGTTGAGCTCAGTGCACCTTGAGTCGGTCGATCGGCTGTGAGAGTAAGAGCAAAGATCCAAGGATGTGGCCAGGGGATGAGGTGAAGGGTCAAAAACCAGGGACCGGAGACAGGAAGCAAGGGCCGAGGAAGCCCAGGAGGGACACTTGTCTGAACAACTGCGTGGGAGCTGAGGAGCGTCTTTTAAAGGCGAGGTGCTTGATTGGTGTCAGGTGCTGTATATTGTGAATGCAGATTTTTTAATAATATACTTCAAGATACTCTTCTCACAACAAGACCTGAACACACACACACACACACACACACACACACACACTTTCAGAACCGCTTGTCCCATATGGGGTCGCGGGGAACCAGAGCCTACCCGGTAACACACGGCATAAGGCCGGAGGGGGAAGGGACACACCCAGGATGGGACGCCAGTCCATCGCAAGGCACCCCAAGCAGGACTCGAACCCCAGACCAACTGGAGAGCAGGACTGTGGTCCAACCCGCTGCGCCACCGCGCCACCACGCCCCCCTAAGACCTGAACAAATACTAATAAATAGTCTGAACTCATGCAAAGCTGTGGAAAAAACTGAACTTTCAAGCACAAGTTCAATGATTTTACACTTGCTACACGAAGTTTCTCAAGGTGGTTTTCTGTAGGTGTGACTGAAGGCTTAATATAACTGTTGGGGGGGAAAAAAAGCAGCAGAAGACCTCGAGTAGCACTGTGGTGAAACAAAGAGACAATAACAGAGCCAGGATTTCTTAGCATAGTACTGAATTATACCATAGCAATTCATTTGCTGTAAGAAAGAATTAAGACAAGAA
Organism: Scleropages formosus; assembly: GCF_900964775.1. Taxonomy (NCBI): domain Eukaryota; kingdom Metazoa; phylum Chordata; class Actinopteri; order Osteoglossiformes; family Osteoglossidae; genus Scleropages; species Scleropages formosus. The sequence continues at coordinate 7,141,899 of NC_041806.1, forward strand.
TACAAACCCTTGTGCAAATATAAAAAAAACCTAAAGGACAACCAGCAGAACTCATTATGTATATGAGAACACGTGTATATCAGACAGGACTGACTAGTAGCATGATGGGTAAAGAGTTACTTCCTCCACATCCAATGTTACTGTACTGACTCCACACACACACTTTCTGAACCGCTTGTCCCATGCGGGGTTGCGGAGCCTACCCGGCAACACAGGGCATAAGGCTGGAGAGGGAGGGAACACACCCAGGACAGGACGCCAGTCCGTCGCAAGGCACCCCAAGCAGGATTCAAACCCGAGACCCACTGGAGAGCACGACCTGGTCAAACCCACTGCGCCACCGCGCCCTCCCTGTGTAAACCTTCCTCTCCCATTCACTTCATACACAAGAATAACTTGGAATTCTGGACTCCTTGAAGGAAATCACTACTGTATACCGTGGTAATTTGTTGTGGACATCATTGCTATGTAACTAAATAATTCACCAGTGCGCCCTAGAAGGGTTTGGTCTCTAGAATCGTCAGCACCATTTACCCCTCTACTGATCGCCCTGACTTCATATACATATGTGAACACTTTGACACTCCAGTCTGAAACCTTGACATTTCAGTCGTCTTTGTGGTGCTGCATGGGAGATTGTTGGACTGTTAATATTAAGGTTTTGCCTTTGATCTTAGCAGGTACAACAGTTCCTTAAACATTTTTGGAGTTAATATCAATTTCTTTACTGTAACATCAAACTTTTTCACAGTGTGTGAAACATCAGGCTATAAATGTGCTTCAGATGTATCTTCCTTCACTCAAAAGGCAGAATTTTCCAAAAATTGGTGACAGATGTGCTGATTCCCTCTTTCTCTGGTGACAGGAATGTTTGGTGTTTAACAGCCTAAGTACACATTGGAAATGTACTATCAGCTATACACGACTGTAACTGAAAATCTGTTCCAAAAGACACGTTAAAAAGTCCCAATCACTCTGAAACACTCATGTCCTATATTTCAGTGACCCTTTTCTGCAAAAAAATTCCTTCTCTCTTCGTAGTCCTGAAGTCTCCTTCATGGTGAAATGGCAAAATAAAGGTGTTCATTTTCACTACCAGGATCACATTTAAAATATTGTGAACCACTGGACATACCAGGCTTGGGTAGTTTTATTAAAAAGACAAAACATATAAAACGCAATAAACCCAAAACAGTAACTTTTGACAACAACTTCATTAAGGAAGTCCTTCAGGGTGGCATGGTGGCACAGCGGCACAGCGAGCAGCGCTGCTGTCTCACGGTGCTTTGGTGGTGGAAGAAGACGTGGGTTTGATCCCTGCTCAGTCTGTGTAGAGTCTGCATGTTCTCCCCATGTCTGTGTGAGTTTGCTCTGGTTTCCTCCCAAAGACATGCTGTCCAGGTTCCCTATGGTGTGTGAGTGACAGAGAGAGAGTATGTGTGTCTGTGTGTGTGTGTGTGTGGTTCAGAGGAGTCACCAGGCAGGGTTTGGGATTAGGGTCCTTTATCCTTGTATCTATTATTGTGCAAAAAATACAAAACACAAAACATATCCCAAGCTTACATGCACACCAGTTCAAAACTCCATAGTGTGAATTTTACCACAACCCAGTAAAACCAGAGAGAGTGACTGATGAGGGTTTTTGAGTTCACTTTGTTGGTAAAGAATGTTGGAGATGGATTTCTCTCACACAAACACATTTTCTGAATCGCTTGTCCTATACAGTGTCGCAGGGAACCGGAGCCTAACCCAGCAACACAGAGCGTAAGGCTGGAGGGAGAGGGGACACACCCAGGACGGGACACCAGTCCATCGCAAGGCACCCCAAGCAGGATTCGAGCCCCAGACCCACCGGAGAACAGGACCCGCTCCAACCCACTGCGGCACCATGCCCCCGGAAATGGATTCCTGAAATTTAATTTTACTATATTTTACTTTTCAGCTCTGATTTAGTAGCATTTTTTATCTTTTCACTTCATAGCAGCTCAGTTTCCTTGACCGAGTCATAATTCACACATACTGGTGTAACTGGAATTCAGTCTTTCAATCCTGGTGGTTCATCCTGCTGTGAACACAGTGTGCAGTCAGGAGTGTGTGACTGTTACTGCCAAACACTCAGTAAAGAGGAGTTCATTATACTGAGCTCAGAGTTCAGTGAAAGGTGTGTTTGAGTTGACAAAGTGTTTAGAATATTTATTTGTGATTCTTTTGATCCACAGGCCAAACCATCATGATGTGTTCATCACATCAAATTCTTGACAGATCTTCAGTTTAGGGCCTGAACTTTGAAGAGTTGTAAATATATCATTGGATTATTCATCAACTGATATTCATGCATCACTGAGAGACCAACAGATTGAAGAGGCTGAAACACCATAATAAAGTCAGTTAAAATGAAGTAGTAGTTGTGTTTTGTACTTTTTTGTTCACTCTGACCTTCCTTTTACACAAAATGGATTTAGAAAAGATAGCAGATGACAGAGAAATTTAATACAGTGAGGAAACAGAATGACTCTTTGATGTTAAGTTTATTTCAGATGTTAAGATCAACTTTCAGTTTTTCACTTGCTGTTAAGAGTTCTTTTCTGCAGCAAAAAACACTTCCTGACTTTTTCATGGTGGTTTTAACAGATGGTGACCTCAGCTGTGACAGCACTTCTATTTTACTGTTCCCACAGTGAGATGTGTTGCTTCTGTGAATTTAGAATAAAACCCCACACAGTGTGTGAGAGGAACAGGAGGTGACACAGCAGCGAACGGGACGATGGCAGCGGTCGGATGGACTGGATTCATGTTGTTTCTGCTGCTCAACATCTCCATGGGTGAGAGAGGATACTGATAAAAGACCTAAAATGTGTTATTATTACGCTTAGCTGACATCTTTGTTACAATGTTTGTATTCTGGGTCAGTATCTCCATCAAGGGAAGTACAGAAGGTGAGGGGATTCAAACCCAGGTCCTTTGATTATAAGACAACAGGTCTGACCACTAAACCACCTGCTACCACTGATATCATTTACTGAATGCAGACAGAATATTTCATAAAGTTTGCAGCAGCACTTATGTACGTAACGGATATTAAATATGGAATCTACCATTAATTTGGCTGAATTTTTAGTTTACTCAAAATTTTGAACAAATTTTTTATTCTTGTACATATAAGTCATTGATGCCCTCATGGAACTTTCTTTCATTTTGCCCGTTATTGAATTCAAGAACAACTATGTTGAAATACCAAAACAATTATTAGTGATAAATAGCTAAAATTTACATAAATGTAACAATTTACATGCTATTGTAAGTCAAAATGGGGGATGCGGTGGCGCAGTGAGTTGGTCCGGGTCTTGCTTTGCGGTAGGTCTGGGGTTCGAGTCCCAGTTGGGGTGCCTTGTGATGGACTGGAGTCCCATCCTGGGTGTGTCCCCTCCCCCTCCAGCCTTACGCCCTGAGTTGCCGGGTTAGGCTCCGGTTCCCCGCGACCCCGTATGGGATAAGCGGTTTAGAAAATTTGTGTGTGTGTGAGAGAGAGTCAAAACACCAAACTCAGCACTGATGTTGTCGATAAAATTGAAATGATCAGTAAATAATAGGAGTAAACATTTGACAATTCCTGTGGAAAGTGCTAGAAGAATACGTTCCAGTATAGACATATTTGTGTTTTTCTATGTATAAGTACAGAATATAAATTAGTTTTACATATTTAACAGTCATTGAAAAGGATTCCCACGAAACTAAAACTCAGTATCAAATTCAGTCTTTTCGGATAAAAACAAAATGAAAAAATCATGTTTATATTTTTCTGCAGAAGTGGAATTCTCTTCTTTTAAGTGTTAGTGACAGGAAATGTCTGCTTAAAAGCTTTTAGAACATTAAGATGCTGTTTGCAATAATATTTCCATTGTTTTTCCAGGAAAAGACACAGAGTGGTTCACTGTGAGCTGTGATGTTGGACAAACTGTCACTTTATCCTGTAAACACACCGTGTCTGACTGCTCCATGGTCATCTGGATATTCAATTCAAAATCAAATCTATCTCCAACCTTTGAAGTAGTTGCTCACGGGAAGGTCAAAGAGACACAGAGACCTGGAAGACTGACAGTGGGGTCTGACTGCTCTCTACACATTAAGAACCTGAACACTGAAGATACTGGATGGTACTTCTGTCAGCTGTATCACAATAACAATAATTACACTGATATTTCTGCTGTTTTTCTATCTGTTGGCGAAAGTAAGTATTTCTGTGAATCTCATTGTGTCGTTTCATTGTCAAAACTGAACGTCTGTCACTGAAAACTAAATGTTTCTCACCGGGGATCAAAATATTGCAAGAACGTTAAGAATATATAAAATATTACTGTATATTTTATAAGAAATACAAAACAGAACTTGTGTTCGATTGTTTCATTACGTGACGAAAACATGGTGATAAAAATTAATATCGATCAACTTGGAAATCATCTGCTGAGATATCGGTGATTTATCGGTTCAAAGAAAGCGGTAGTATTTTATGTTAATTACTAGGGTATGCCCGTCCTGGGTGTGTCCCCTCCCCCTCCGGCCTTACGCCCTGTGTTACCGGGTTGGCTCTGGTTCCCCGCGACCCAGTATGGGACGAGCGGTTCTGAAAATGTGTGTGTGTGTGTGTGTGTGTGTGTGTGTGTGTGTGTGTGTGTGTGTGTGTGTGTGTGTGTGTGTGTGTGTGTACTAGGGTATGGAATAAAATAAGAAAGAATACAGAGTAAGGAAACTGGTCAGAAATGTGTTTCTCTTCTCCTGCACTCAACAACCTACGAGCAGCAGCATCCAGTCATGTGTTTCTGTGTATTAATACTGTATAGAATTTAATATTACATATATTAATAATGAACGAATAATTATTAAAACCTGCCGTGGAATTAGTTTATCTGAACGACACTGTAACACGGAACATTACATCTTATACTCTTTGTTTGTCTGACAGAAACCAAGACAAACTGCGTAGTGTCTCCATCCACTGTCTCTCCTTCAGGTACTGTAATTACTGTATTGTATTTGTACATAGATTAAATATTGTTGTCCACAAAGTGGTACAAAATAAGATGGATTGTTTGCATGAAAGAACTTAAAATAATAATTCTTAAAACCCACCCTGTAAATTAGCTTAACAACACTGTAATACAGGACTTCATATCTTTTGCTGTTTGTTTGGCTGACAGATACAAAGAAAAAGTCCGTCACCCCTGTAGTGTCTCCAGCCACTGTTTCTCCTACAGGTACGGTAATTACTGTACTGATTGAATTACTGTAGGGTCATCTCCCTGCGCCTTTGGGTCAGGGAAAAGTCTCTCACTGTCGTTTGTGCTTATGCGCCTAGCAGCAGTGCAGAGTACCCGGCCTTTTTAGAGTCCCTGGGGGGCGTGCTGGAAAGCGCTCCCACTGGGGACTCTGTCGTTCTACTGGGGGACTTTAACGCCCACGTGGGCAGCGACAGTGACACCTGGAGGGGCGTGACTGGGAGGAACAGCCTCCCTGATCTGAACCCGAGCGGTGAGTTGTTATTGGATTTCTGTGCTAGTCGCGGTTTATCCATAATGAACACCATGTTCATGCATAAGGGTGTCCATCAGTGCACTTGACACCAGGACACCCTAGGTCGGAGGTCGATGATCGACTTTGTAGTCGTTTCTTCTGAACTTCGGCCATAAGTCTTGGACACTCGGGTGAAGAGAGGGGCTGAGCTGTCAACTGATCACCACCTGGTGGTGAGTTGGATTCGATGGTGGGGGAAAAAGCTGGACAGACCTGGCAGGCCCAAACACATAGTGAGGGTCTGTTGGGAACATTTGGCGGAGGCCCCTGTCAGAGAGGTCTTCAGCTCCCACCTCCGACAGAGCTTCAACCAGGTCCCGAGGGAGGTGGGGGACATTGAGTCCGAATGGGCTATGTTCCATGCCGCCATTGTCGGGGCGGCAGTTCGGAGCTGCGGCCATAAAGTCTCCGGCGCCTGTCGCGGTGGCAATCCCCGAACATGGTGGTGGACACCGGAGGTAAGAGATGCCGTCAAGCTGAAGAAGGAGTTCTATCGGGCCTGGCTGGCTCATGGGACTCCTGAAGCAGCTGACGGGTACCGACGGGCCAAACGGAGCGCGGCTCTGGCAGTCGCCGCGGCAAAAACTCGGGCTTGGGAGGAGTTCGGTGAGGCCATGGAGAAAGACTTTCGGTCGGCCTCAAAGAGATTCTGGCAAACCGTCCGGCGACTCAGAGGGGGGAAGCGGTGTTCCACGAACACTGTTTACAGTGGAAGTGGTGCGCTGCTGACCTCAGCTGAGGATGTCCTCGGGCGGTGGAAGGAGTACTTTGAGGATCTCCTCAATCCCTCCAACACGCCTTCCATAGAGGAAGCTGAGGCTGGGGACTTGGAGGGGGACTCGTCCATTACCCTGGCTGAAGTTGCTGAGGTAGTCAAAAAACTCCTCGGTGGCAAGGCTCCAGGGGTGGATGAGATCCGCCCCGAGTTTCTCAAGTCTCTGGATGTTGTGGGGCTGTCTTGGCTGACACGCCTCTGCAGCATCGCGTGGAGTTCGGGAACGGTGCCTCTGGACTGGCAGACCGGGGTGGTGGTCCCTCTTTTTAAGAAGGGGGACCGGAGATTGTGTTCCAACTATAGGGGAATCACACTCCTTAGCCTCCCTGGGAAACTCTATGCCAGGGTACTAGAAAGGAGAATCCGACTGATAGTCGAACCTCGGATTCAGGAGGAGCAATGCGGTTTTCGCCCTGGCCGTGGAACACTGGACCAGCTCTATACCCTCACTAGGGTGTTGGAGTGTTCGTGGGAGTTTGCCCAACCAGTCCATATGTGTTTTGTGGACCTGGAAAAGGCATTCGACCGTGTCCCTTGTGGCATCCTGTGGGGGGTACTTCGGGATTATGGAGTTCAGGGCTTGCTGCTACGGGCTGTTCGTTCCCTGTATGACCGGAGCAAGAGCTTGGTTCGCATTGCCGGCAGTGAGTCAGACCTGTTCCCGGTGCATGTTGGACTCCGCCAGGGCTGCCCTTTGTCACCAATTCTGTTCATTATCTTCATGGACAGAATTTCTAAGCGCAGCCAGGGAACGGAGGGTGTCTGTTTTGGTGGCCGCAGGATTTCGTCTCTGCTTTTTGCGGATGATGGGGTCCGGTTGGCTTCATCAAATCAAGACTTACGGCGTGCACTGGAGAGGTCTGCAGCCAAATGCGAAGCGGCAGGGATGAGAATCAGCACCTCCAAATCCGAGGCCATGGTTCTCAGTCGGAAAAAGGTGGATTGCCCCCTCCGGGTTAGGGGGGAGCTCCTCCCTCAAGTGGAGGAGTTTAAGTATCTCAGGGTCTTATTCACAAGTGAGGGAAAAATGGAGCGGCAGGTTGACGGACGGATCGGTGCGGCGTCCGCAGTGATGCGGTCGTTGTACCGGTCTGTTGTGGTGAAGAAGGAGCTGAGTCGTAAGGCGAAGCTCTCAATTTACCGGTCGATCTACGTTCCTACCCTCACCTATGGTCATGAACTCTGGATCATGACTGAAAGAATGAGATCGCGGATACAAGCGGCAGAAATGAGTTTCCTCCGCAGAGTGGCTGGGGGCACCCTTAGGGATAGGGTGAGGAGCTCAGTCACCCGGGAGGGGCTCGGAGTAGAGCCGCTGCTCCTCCGCATCGAGAGGAGCCAGTTGAGGTGGCTCGGGCATGTCCCGCTGGGAGGAGGCCTCGGGGCAGACCCAGGACACGTTGGAGCGACTATGTCTCCCGGCTGGCCTGGGAACGCCTTGGGGTTTCCCCAGGGAAACTGGAGGAGGTGTGCGGGGAGAGGGAAGTCTGGAGGACTCTGCTTGGATTGCTGCCCCCGCGACCCGGCCCCGGATAGTGGAGGAAGATGGAATGGAATGGAATGTATATAATTAATCTCTCCTACCATAACATTTAATCTGTTTTGATGAAACAAACAGTGTATAATTTGTCATTTTCAAAATGTTTGTCAGTGAAAACTGTTTCTCACTAGGAACTGCAAGAACATTAATATAAATGTTACTCTATATAAGTACAAAACTTTTGTTTGATTGTTTCATTGCAAGTGAGGAACACACACACACCTTTTGAATCGCTTGTCCCATACGGGGTTGCGGGGAACCGGAGCTTCCCCGGCAACACAGGGCGTAAGGCTGGAGGGGGAGGGGACATAGCCAGGACAGGACCCCAAGCGGGACTCGAACCCCAGACCCACCGGAAAAGAGGACCCAGTCCAACCCACTGTGCCACCGCACCCCCATTAGGGCAATATCATTCGAAAATTAGTGTAAACTGATCGAACATCTACTGAGTTACCGATCATTTATCTGTACAAAAAATTCAGTCATTATATGCGGGTAATTGCAACGGTATGGAATAAAATAAGAAACAGAACGCTGCTATACTGAGGAAACTGAAGACTCGCTCTCTGGTAGGAAATGTAAAAGAAATTCTGAGTTTTATGCACCTACTCGTGCGATGAACATTAATGCATAAAGGAAAGAAACAAAGTAAGTTTACTTAAGAATCACACATCTGCAACTATGTCTTTCTCATAAGGTAATGTTGTACAAATTTTATTTCTCTGAGATGTGTGTTGCTATGGAGAAAAGCATCTGCTAAATGAATAAATATAAATGTAAATGCGCAAAGCCACCACCAGGGGGCGGAGTAGCCAGTGCTCAATTAAACACTGCTTAACGATCAAATTCCCAAGACAAATGAGGCACCACCGCAACCATAACAGAAAACTTTTACAACTGTTACACACACACACACACACACACACACACACTCATTAAAAGTACAATAAAACCGAAGCAGAGGGGAAACTCTGTTCTGCAGCTTCTCTCTGCTGCAGCTAAAAGATCTGCACTGTCCACTTCTCCTCCCCACCGCTCAGTCAGTCCCTTGAAAGTGCCCAATAAAAGTGCAGCTCATGTTGATCAGCGAGGTTAAAAATAAAATTATAATAAGTAAATAATTAAATTAATAATGAAAGAATAATTATTGAAACCCATGCTATAAAATTTGATTATTGCAACAACACTGCAATTTCTGTTTTCTTCTCTTTGTTTGGCTGACAGATACAAAGACAAAGTCCACCACCCCTGTAGTGTCTCCATCCACTGTCTCTGCTACAGGTACTGTAATTTCTGTATTGCATTTGTACATAGATTAAATATTGTTGTCCACAAAGTGGTAGAAAATAAGATGGATTGTTTGCATGAAAGAATTTAAAAAATAATTCTTAAAACCCACCCTGTAAATTAGGTTATGTGAGCGACACTGTAACAAAGGACTTCATATCTTCCACTGTCTCTCTTACAGGTGCTATAATTACTGTATTATATTTAGTACATTGATTAAATAATGTTGTTAAAAAAATGGTATAAAAAGAAATGAATTCTTAGTGCTTCATCATGAACTCTGCAATTTATCAAAATCTGCACTGTGTTGTACTGACAAGTGGTGTACAAGGAATTTTTACTGTTGTTTTCCTGTTAATCTTTTTCATGGATTTCTGCAAATGTCATTATGGTGCAAAGAGTCACTATTACAACAAGATGTCAATTATTATCATAATACTGTATGTATAAAACAGAAACTTTAAGGAATTATAGCTGTTCTAATTGAGTTCTGGGCGGCACGGTAGCGCAGTTGGTTGGACTGGGTTCTGCTTTCCAGTTCGTCTGGGGTTTGAGTCCCGCTTGGGGTACCTTGCAACGGACTGGCGTCCTGTCCTGGGTGTGTCCCGTCCCCCCCAAGCCTTATGCCCTGTATTGCCAGGTTAGGCTCTGGCTCCCTGCGACCCTGAATAGGACAAGCGGTTCAGAAAATGTGTATGTGTATGATTGAGTTCTATTGGAATGATGTCATTTTTCTTGGTTTGCAAAAAATAAATAGACACAACTAGAAACTTGAAATAATTCTTAAAACCCACCCTGTAAATTAGGTTATGTGAGCAACAGTGTAACACAGGACTTCATATCATCTGCTGTTCATTTGGCTGACAGATACAAAGACAAAGTCCACCACCCCTATAGTGTCTCCATCCACTCTCTCTCCTATAAGTACTGTAATTATATTTGTTATGTACATAATTAATCTCTCCTACCATAACATTTCATCTGTTTTGATGAAGCAAATAGTGTAAATTGTTGTCATTTTCAAAACGTTTGCCAGTGAAAATTGTTTCTCACTAGGAACTGCAAGAACATTAATATATAAGTGGTACTGTATATAAGTATAAAACTTGTGTTTCATCATTTCATTACCAGTGAGGAAAACATCGTTATGAACATTAGTGTATGTCAGCTGATCAGACATCTACTGAGTTACTGATCATTTACCTGTACAAAAAAATTGGTAATTATCCGCGGTTAATAACTAGGGTATGGAAAAAAATAAGAAACAGAACGCTGGTATATTGAAGAAACTGAAGACTCACTTTCTGGTATGAAATGTACAAAGCCACCACCAGGGGGCAGAGTAGTCAGTGCTCAATTAAACACTGCTTAATGATCAAATTCCCAAGACAAATGAGGCACCACCGCAACCATAATAGAACACTTTTACAACTATTACACACACACACACACACACACACACACACACACACACATTAAAAGTACAATAAAACTGAAGCAGATTGAAAACTCCGTTCTGCAGCTTCTCTCTGCTGCACCTAAAGGTCCGCACTGTCCGCTTCTCCTCCCTGCTGCTCAGTCAGTGACTTAAAAGCGCCCAATAAAAGCACAGCCCATGTTGGTCAAAGAGGAAAGTTGATTGGTAAAAAATAAAATTCTTAGAAATAAATTAATTAATTAATTAATTATTTTGGAGGCACAGTGGTGCAGCTGATTTTCCTTGTGCCTGCTCTTTGGTGGGTGTGGTTTTCGAGTCCCGCTTGGGGTGCTGAGTGGCAGACTGGTGTCCCGTCCTGGGTGTGTCGCCTCCCCCTCCAGTCCTGCACCTTGTGTTACTTGTTGTAGTGTCTCCATCCAGTGTCTCTCCTACAGGTGTTGAATTGATTGTATTATATTTTGGATATTGATTAAATATTGTTATAGATTATTTAATTAATTCAATTCATTAATTATACATCGAGACATCGAGTGCTATAAAATAAGATGTATTGCTCATGCTTCATCATGAATACTGCAATTTACCAAAATCCTGATTGTGCTGCATTAACAAGTGGTTTTCAAGGAATTTTTGCTATTGTTATCTTGTTGCTCTCATTATGGTGCAAAGAGTCAGTATTACAACAAAATGTCAAATATTATCATAATACTGTTCTGGTTCAGAGGGGTGCGGTGGCGCAGTGGGTTAGACCGCAGTCCTACTCTCCCGTGGGTCTGGGGTTCGAGTCCCGCTTGGGGTGCCTTGTGACGGACTGGCGTCCCGTCCTGGGTGTGTCCCCTCCCCCTCTGGCCTTACGCCCTGTGTTACCGGGTAGGCTCCGGTTCCCCGTGACCCTGTATGGGACAAGCGGTTCTGAAAATGTGTGTGTGTGTGTTCTGGTTCAGTTCTACTGGATTGATGCATTATGTTGTTATTCTGGATTGCAAAAGATAAGGAGACAATCAGAAATTTCACACAGGATCTAAAAATAATATAAAAACCTGAAATTATTTCTGAGGTCCCTGCATGCATGTTGAGAATACCTGTCATTAAGCCTTTACATATACAAGTTTTGTATACAACAAGCCCCCGCAACCCGGCCCCGGATAAAAGCGGAGGAAGATGGATGGTCTGGTCACTGTAGACCACTGGAAACAACAAGGAATTCTCTTCAAATAATCTCCTATTAATCACACAAAAAGTTATATCATCCTTTTACTGCTGTCTTTCCTTTTTACCAGAGATTAAACACTCTTGACACCTAACTGGTGGTGGACAAGGCTGATTGTTTGCTTTATCAAGAAAGTTTTCATGAGCACTGTGTTGCTCGATAGCAGTTTATAACCTGGATTCTTCAGATAACAATTTCTTAACTACAGCTGGTTTGGTATTTCTGAACTGAGCTTAAACATCTTCATCTACTATAATAACAACAAAAAATAACTCAGTCCATCTAACTGTCGCTTCTGTTCTCTAAGGTTTAACAATGAGCAACGTGGAGCTGTCAGTCCGACTGGTTGTGTTTTTCATCATTCTGATCCTTCCTCCCATCATTGGAATCATTTACACCAAGAGCAGAAACCACCCAATCAGAGGTCAGTGTGAGGATGATGTGTGGTAAACATGGGATCACCAGACTGCACACTGAAAAACTTCCATTGTAATAACTCTAAATAAATTTGATCATTAGGCCCATTGTGTTGCTTTGCGCTTTTCGTCAACAGATCACAATTATTCAATTCTATATTTATTGCATGGTCGACCATTGTCACTTTTACAGGTGTCCAAATGAAACCACTGACTACCTTTATGATCAGTGAATAAATCAGGAAAAAACACATAAAGAGCAATAAAAATCCTTTTAATTTTGCCAGAGATCAATCAGCTTGAAAACTACACTGTTAGTACAGCAGTCAGTTAATGACTTTATATCACATATTGTATATCATATATATTTATATGTGTGTTGTTCTGACTATCTCCCCACTACTCTCCTCATCCTAATTTCTACTCTCACCCTACAGATCAAGTGTCCTCTGGAACAGAACTTCAAGAATATGTGAATAACTAGATGATAAACAGAGATCTCCATTTTAATTTTGGATCCTCAACATTACTGTATCTACTGCCAGCCTCCTGTATGATGAAGATGGTGATTCTGGGATTCCGCTAAACACGAGTATGAGAACATTGATGTTGAATGTCTATCTCATTAACTTCATTTGTGGTACATTTTCTGCCCTTTTTGCTTTTCTATTATTGTCTTTGGAATTTACTGTAAGTCAACTACCTGTGTTTCCATCGGTGTCAAATCTTGTCAAATGACCCGACTGATGATTTCTAATTACACAACAGTTCTCATTCAGCTGCCAGGTAACAGTTTTAGTAAAGGAGTTCAATTACAGTGAGTCTGTATCAAAGATTTCAAAATGCTTGCTGGCAGGTTTGACGGCTGCCGAAAAGCTTATTATTCAGCTTCGAATACCTCCTGTAACATGAAAACACTGCCTGCATTTATTACTGAGAACCTCTTCGAACAAAACCTCTTTTGTGTTTTTTTTATTAAATTATTTGAACATCTCTGTTTTCAAAGATTGTAATTTTTTTACCAGTCCTACATGGGTTTGGGAAGTAGATGTACGAAGGAGGGGGTTGTTCAAGGGATACAATTATTTGTTATGACCATAGTTTATTTTAAAGACCTTGTAGGAAAAATCTATTAAAAATGAATAACGAAAATGAAGTGGATCCGAAAAGTGTTTTCAACCTCTATGTAACTCTAACAGGGCTGCACAGTGAAAAGCAAGTAGTGTTGCTGCCTTTTAGCTCCGCAGCTATTTAGGCATAAGTTCGAATCCAGGTCAGCCTGTGTTTGTGGGTACCCTGTGATGGACTGGCATCCTATCAAGTGTGTGCCTTAACTAGCCTTTCTGTGCCTCCAGGATAGGCTCCAGACCCACTTCACCCTGACTTGGACTAGCAGTTAGCAAAAGATGATTGAATTCCAAGAGAAGTAATATTTTGGTTCATTCATAACTTCAAGTTGAACAGCACCTTTCCCCTACAACAGGTTTTTTTTACACTTAACTTACAAGTAACAAAGAATTTGAAGATTAAAAATGTGTTTGTCATGACGGCTCGGAGGCAGGACGGGCTCAAGCGCAGAGTGCGTTGTGAGAGAGGTTTATTAGTGAAGAATCGTTATCCAAAGACAGGTCGTGGGACAGGCGAGGGTCAGGCGATCAGCAAACGGGATACAAAGGGCGAAGGCAAAGATCAGGGTCGAATTATACAGGCAACGGTCAGACACGGGTAGAGTTCACGGTTACACGTCGTTTGGGAAACAAGGAGGCAAAAGCTAGGTTCCGCACCCCGGTTTGCACATCGTCTCCTTTTATGTAGCTCCCATCAGGAAACTGCAGGTGTCGCCGATGAGGTGGGTGCGTGGGGCGTGACAGTACCCCCCCCCGACGGGTGGCCCTGGACGCCCTGGGCCTAGAAGGCGGGCGCCCCCGGGGGCTAGGAGCCGGATGATCCGGGTGGTTCCTGTGAAAGAGAGTGATTAGTTCTGAATCCAAAATATCAGGGGCTGGTACCCATGACCGTTCCTCTGGCCCATATCCCTCCCAGTCCACTAGATACTGCAGCCAGCCCCTCCGTCTGCGAGAGTCCAGCAGGGCCCGGACCCTGTACATATTGTGGTTATCCAAAGGCAGAGGAGGGGTTGGTGTGACGTCTCTTGTGGGCTGGTGAAGGGATACTCCCACTGGCTTCAGCAGGGAGACATGGAAGGTAGGATGTACTCGGAGGTCTGGCGGTAGCAGGAGACGATAGGTGACCGGAGTGACCCGGCGTAGGATCTTAAAAGGACCGATGTATCGGGGCCCGAGTTTTCTCGAGGGGGTTGCCAGATGAAAATCCTTCGTTGAGAGCCACACCCGTTGGCCGGGGACGAAGGTGAGGGTGCGGCGGTGTCGGTCGGCTTGTCGCTTGTGTCGTTGTGCACTGCGGAGGAGGTGGTCCCTGACCGTCCTCCACACGCGGGCACTCTCTAGATGCCAGGCCTCCACCGCCGGAACCGGACTCCCTGGGGTTCCCCCGGGAAGAGAGAGGGTTGGTATCCTAGGAGACACTGAAATGGGGAGATACCGGTGGAGGAATGCTGGGCGGCGTTATGAGCATACTCGGCCCAAGCCAGGTACCGGGACCATTGGTGCAGCTGTGTGGAGCAATAGGCGCGGAGGTATCGTGCTAGATCCTGATGCAGACGCTCTACCTGGCCATTGGCTTGTGGGTGATACCCCGAGGTGAGGCTTACCGTTACCCCCAGCCTATTCCAAAAGGCCTTCCATACCCTGGAGGTGAACTGGGGGCCTCTATCCGAAACGATATCCTCTGGGAGCCCGTACAACTTGAAGACCTGTTCAAATAGGATCTCTGCAACCTCCATGGCGGTTGGTAATTTCGGCAGGGGAACCAGTCGACACACTTTGGAAAAATGCTCTACAACGGAGAGGATCACTGTTTTACCAGCGGAGACGGGTAAGTCCACTAGGAAATCCAGAGCCACGTGTGTCCAGGGTCGGGTCGGTGACGGGAGAGGTTCCAGGAGGCCAGCGGGTTTCTTGGATGGGGTCCGGGTCTGGGCACAGGTGGTACATGCCTGCACGAAGTCGTGAACGTCTTCAGACAGAGAGGGCCACCAGAACTGCCCCTGTAAGAGAGAAAGGGTACGTCGGATACCTGGGTGTCCTGCCTCAGGGTTCTCATGCGCCCAGGTCAACACCGCCGCACGGTGGGTACTGGGGACATAGATCCGTCCCGCTGGCTTGCCCGGGGGTTCTGGTTCCCGAGTCTGTGTGTTTTGGATGTCTTGTAGCAGCTGCCAGTTGATCGGTCCCACCACACTCCCCTGGGGTAGTATTCCCTCTGGGTTAGGGGGTACCGGATCGGGATCATGCATTCGGGAGAGGGCATCCGCTTTCGCGTTTTTGGTGCCTGGGCGATAGGATACTGTGAAATTGAATCTAGTGAAGAACAAGGCCCATCAGGCCTGACGGGAATTTAACCTCTTAGCAGTCTCAAGGTACTCGAGGTTCCTGTGATCGGTAAGTACCAGAAACGGGTGAACCGCTCCCTCCAACCAGTGACGCCACTCCTCTAGAGCGAGCTTAATCGCAAGGAGCTCTCGATTCCCAATGTCATAATTACATTCTGCCGGTGTCATCTTCTTGGAGAAGAAGGCACAGGGGTACAACTTTGGCAGGTCTCCCTGCCTTTGAGATAGGACTGCCCCAACCCCGACCGATGAAGCATCCACCTCTACCACGAAGGGCAAGGATGGGTCAGGTTGCCTTAGTATCGGCGCAGAGGTAAAGCGGGCCTTCAAGTCTTGGAAGGCCCTCTCTGCCGCCGTTCCCCAGGGGAGCTTTCGTTCCTTGCAAGAAGTTAGTGTGGTAAGAGGGACGGCTATGGTGCTGAAATCTCTGATAAATCGGCGATAGAAGTTCGCAAAGCCAAGAAAACGTTGGAGAGCTCTTACCGTGGTGGGTCGTGGCCAGGCCGTCACCGCACTGACCTTCCGGGGGTCCATGGACACTCCATCGCGGCTCAGGATGTACCCCAAGAACGTGATCTCTCGTCTGTGGAACTCACACTTTTCTCCCTTGACGTAGAGCCGATGCTGCAACAACCGTCGGAGGACCGCCCGTACCTGTTGGACATGTTGGTCTAGGTTCCGGGAAAAGATCAAGATGTCATCGAGATACACGAGGACGAATCGGTTAACGTAGTCCCCCAACACATGATTCAAGAAGGCCTGGAAAACCGAGGGGGCGTTTACCAGGCCGAAAGGCATGACCCGGTATTCGTAATGGCCCTGTGTGGTAGAGAAGGCTGTCTTCCACTCGTCCCCCTCCCTGATCCTGACCAAGTTATAGGCACTCCGGAGGTCCAGCTTAGAGAACCAGGTGGCTCCATGTATGCTCTCCAAGGCCGAGGTGATCAGAGGTAAGGGATGCGGGTACTTGATCGTGTTCAACCCCCAATAGTCGATACACGGTCTCAACCCCCCATCCTTCTTGCTAATAAAAAAGAACCCGGCTGCTGCTGGGGAAGTAGAGGGTCGAATCAGACCTGACGCAAGGGCCTCCTTGATGTATTCCTGCATTGCTTGTTGTTCTGGCAACGACAGGGGATAAACCCGACCCCGGGGCGGCGAGGTACCTGGGAGGAGGTCTATTGCGCAGTCCCACGCTCGATGTGGGGGCAGTTCAGCCGCGCGAGTCTTGCTGAACACTTCCTGAAGATCGCCATACTCGGGGGGTATCTCTGGCGGGGGTAGGCCTTCTATCCCTTCCACGGACGTAGCTCAACAAGGGATGGTGAGGCAGGACGAGTGGCAGGCGTCGCCCCATGCCACCAGGTCATTGGTGCTCCAGCGGAAGACCGGGTCGTGGCGGGCCAACCAGGGATAACCTAGGATGATAGGGGTGTCTGGAGCCCGGATCAAAAGAAAGGTTAGGGTTTCCCAATGACAGGCTCCTGTCTCAAGCCGGAGAGGGATGGTCCGGGTGTCCACCACTCCGGACCCCAAGGGTTGCCCGTCCAGTGCTTTAACACTTAACGTGACCTCACACATCTTTGAAGGGACCCTATGGGCCCGGGCAAAGCCCCAGTCCATGAAAATGCCCGCGGCCCCGGAGTCGATCAGGGCACTTGCCTGCACCCGCCTTCCTCCCCAAGCAACACACACAGGTAACCTCAGTTGACCCCGAGGTTCCCCCGGACTCACCTTT
Source organism: Scleropages formosus (assembly GCF_900964775.1). NCBI lineage: Eukaryota > Metazoa > Chordata > Actinopteri > Osteoglossiformes > Osteoglossidae > Scleropages > Scleropages formosus. Next base: position 7,159,343 of record NC_041806.1, read on the forward strand.
GGGTTTTTGGCGGACCCCTGGGAGGGTCGGACAGGACAGGCAGCCCGGAGGTGTTCTGGGGATCCACAGTAGAGGCAGAGATTCCCCACCAGTCTCCTCCTGCGTTCCTCTGGTACCAGGCGATGGTGCCCCAACTGCATGGGTTCGGGTTCGGCCTTCGCCCGGTGCACCGGGCGGCTTGTTTGGCCTCCCAGAGTTCGTCGAGACCGACCTAAGTTGTCGATGGCAATAGCGGTCTCCACGAACCGGTCGAAGTCCTCTTCGTCTCCCCTATAGGTGAGCTCATCTTGGATCCGTGGGTGCAGCCCCTTAAAAAAACAGGAGAGGAGAGCCACGGAGTTCCATCCGCTTTTAGCCGCGAGGGGACGGAACTCCAGTGCGTACTCCGCCACGCTTCTCTCCCCCTGCGTGAGTCGCATGAGTCGATTCCCCGCCGCGCCCCCCGCATGAGGGTGATCAAAAACCGCCTCAAACTGCGCGCGGAATTCGGTGTAGGGGGTTCTTCGGCGTGTTCGCCACCCCGCAGCCGCCCAAGCCGGGCCGGTAAGCAGAGACATGATGAAAGCGGTCTTGGCCGTGTCAGTTTGGTACATGTGGGGGGAACACTCAAAGACCAGCTCACATTACATAAGAAAGTCCTGACAATGTTCAGGCGACCCGTCATACCGTTCCGGCATAGCGATATGTGTGGCCGAGCCAGACGCCCCCTGTGGTGGGGTCGGAGCGGGCGCAACCAGGGGCGTGGCCGTCGCCGCAGTGGCCATCCCGGGGGAGGCTTGGCTGATCCCTCCGGCTTGAAGAGCTTGGATCAGCCGCTCCACCGTTCCCTCCAGACGTCTCAGCGACTGTTCGTGCGTTCCTAGGAGCGCTCCTTGGGTCGCGAGCGCGGAGCGTATCTGGGCGATCTCTGCTGAGTCCTGGTTAGAGGCAGAACCTTCTGTCATGACGGCTTGGAGGCAGGACGGACTCAAGCGCAGAGTGCATTGTGAGAGAGGTTTATTAGTGAAGAATCGTTATCCAAAGGCAGGTCGTGGGACAGGCGAGGGTCAGGCGATCAGCAAACAGGATACAAAGGGCGAAGGCAAAGATCAGGGTCGAATTATACAGGCAACGGTCAGACATGGGTAGAGTTCACGGTTACACGTCGTTTGGGAAACAAGGAGGCAAAAGCTAGGTTCCGCACCCCGGTTTGCACGTCGTCTCCTTTTATGCAGCTCCCATCAGGAAACTGCAGGTGTCGCCGATGAGGTGGGTGCGCGGGGCGTGACAGTGTTACGTCTGTAATGCTATGACAAGTTTTTATTACATTCTTCGCAAGAAAAATGGAGAATAAAAAGGAATATTATGCAAACAACATAAATGGAATAAAACAGAATGCATGCCAAGGGAATGAATCTGTCATTTATAGTTAAAGTTTAATGTTGTTTGAGTTTCACATGTCTTTTTTAGATAGTGGTTTCAATACTTTTGTGACACTCTTATTGATTTTATTAATGAGGTAAAAACGTTGTGAAGAAAAACACTGAAGGCAAATGACAGCTAAACCATACAGCAGCACCCAGAGAACAGACCAGGGGTCCATCCTTGTTAAGCAGTCAAGTTGCCTTTATACACACACATTTTCAGAACCGCTTGTCCCATACGGGGTCACGGGGGAACCGGAGCCTACCCGGCAACACAGGGCGTAAGGCCGAAGGGGGAGGGGACACACCCAGGACAGGACGCCAGTCTGTCGCAAGGCACCCCAAGCGGGACTCGAACCCCAGACCCACCGGAGAGCAGGACTGTGATCCAACCCACTGCGCCACCACACCCCCTGTTATCTTTATAGTGACTTTAAACACCGGAGTTTTTAAGTATTCTTTTTATTATATTTTAGGTACATGTCATGCAGCATTCATATTTGCTGGTTTTATTGAACAGATTCAGTTGTGTGTATATTTTAAGGTATGTGTGGCAGAAATTAAATATTAATATATTGAATAGAGATTTTAATCAAAAAGAAATGACTAATGGAGGTTACACCTGTCGTGACAGTTTGTGTTGTTTGATGTCTAGGTAGTCTTTTCTGATCTGTTAAGGGGAACAAATAACTATTTTTACAATAGATGCCATAACCCCTTTAGGCTCAAAAGACCCAGGTTACAAACCCACTTTGTGCTCATGCCCTTGATCATGGTACTTTATCTGTGTCACTGTGTGAGAAGAGGCCTCTATAAAAATAAACTGAATTGAATTGATTCCAGCTCAGTCACCCGGGAGGAGCTCGGAGTAGAGCCGCTGCTCCTCCGCATCGAGAGGAGCCAGTTGAGGTGGCTCGGGCATCTGTTCCGGATGCCTCCTGGACGCCTCCCTGGTGAGGTGTTCCGGGCATGTCCCACTGGGAGGAGGCCTCGGGGCAGACCCAGGACACGTTGGAGAGACTATGTCTCCCGGCTGGCCTGGGAACGCCTTGGGGTTTCCCCAGGGGAACTGGAGGAGGTGTGCGGGGAGAGGGAAGTCTGGGGGACTCTGCTTGGATTGCTGCCCCCGCGACCCGGCCCCGGATAGCGGAGGAAGATGGATGGATGGATGGATGAATTGATTCTAGATTGTTCTAGTAAAAACCCCCCAGCTATATAAAAGGGTTAACCACTGTAAGTTTCTTACTGAAAATAATATCTGTATTCATAAGGTCAGTCTAATAAAATACTGAAGGATTTCACAAATGAAACTATTAATTTCTGCCCCTCTCATTTTTAGCAAATATGACCTGGATGTTCCACAACACAGCTACAGCAATGTTCTCTAGACAGTACAATTTTTAGTATAAATATGCAACACAGACAAAATATTCTATACCAGCACAAAAACCTGACTCCAGCCTTATGGTATGGTGATGGAGCATAATTCTGCAGGCCTGCTTTGCATCCTCAGTTCATTGAGAGAATGGTGAAGTCCAAATTGGACCAACAAATCCTACAGGAGAATATATGGCTCTTTTGGATGTGATACTGAAGTTGTGTCTATTCAATCATCCTAAACACACAAGTAAAAGTCCAACAGAATGGCTTCAACAGAAGAATGTTGCATTTTGGGATGTCGGGTTAGAGTCCTGCCCTTAACACAACTAAAATGTTGTGTCCCGGCATGTTTGAAAAACACCCTGAAAAATAGAAATGAACTAAAACAGTTTTCTAAAGAGGAAGGGGCCCAAACTCAAGTGCAGGACTGATCAACAGCTACAGGAAACTTTTGGTTGAGGTCACTGCTGCAAAAGGAGGCTCCGCCAGTTACTAAACCAGAAATGTCACACTTTTAACAGCGTTGACAATGAATGTTTAAACAATGTGTCCAACATAGACATGATCATTCTTTTTTTCTCAGGACTCTATTTAGCTGAAGACTTCACATCTTACACTTGAATAATTTATTCCCTATGAACATGGTAGATAGTGACAAAGCTGACAGCTCCACAGAGACACTGAACGTGAGAGCTGTCTACAGGAAGATACCACAAGGGCAACCGCTGTCTCTAAAACACATTGCTGCCCATATTATTTTCACTGAAAGTATGAGGGTAGTGACTGGGAGTGTAATGGTTAGTTCTGCTACCATTGAACAATCCATCCATTCATCGGCAACAACCGCTTGTCCCCAGTGGGGTTGCGGTGAGTCAGAGCCCAACCCGGCAACACAGGGTGCAAGGCTGGAGAGAGAGGGGACACAACCAGGACGGGACGCCAGTCCGTTGCAAGGCACCCCATGCAGGACTTGAACCCCAGGCCTGCCACACAGTGGGCACTGGCCAAACCTGCCTCAAGCCTCCTTCCGCACCTATACAGTACAATAAAATTATTTACAATTCAGTAAATAATTGTAAGTAGCCTAAAATTGCAAGTTGCTTTGAAGAAAAGTGTCAGCTAAATGAATACATGCAAATGTTGAGGAACAATATTTTGTGGGCACATTAGATAAAAGTTGAACCATGTCTGAATGTTATTTCCTTGAACCCATGAAAAAATTCTCATACCTTGTTCATTTTGTTTGCCTGTTTATTGCAGAAATACAACAGAATGGGACTGAACATTAATGAGTGCTGTAATTAAACTGATCTGCTGCATAGTTTGCTAATGTAAATCGTACAAATGAAGTCGTTTTATCTAGTTATGAAGGGACTGGTTACCAGAACTATTTTCAGCAACAAGAAAAACTATATATGATTATTACTGAGCAGTAACATTTTTTCTTGCTTAAAATGTCTCTGTAAACCTGAGCCGATGAAGGTAAGGTTGTATTTGTATCTGTTTCTTAACTGTGGTTATGAAAACTTTGATGTTTATATTTCAAAAAACTTTTTCTGTGTACAGGTCTCTGTAAAATGTAGATTGTTCAAAGTATTCAAACTCACTCTGTGATGGTGAGGTGAGCTCCAGACCATTGTGATAAATTAATGACAAGGTAGAGAAAATGTTTTTTGTTACAAATATTATAAAATATGTTGAAGCACTATAAAACAGGAGTTTGGTACTGTCATGCATAAATCTTTTATTTTCTTATTTAATTAATTTTGCTCAAGAGTATTACAGCAGGGCTAGTAGTTGTAGCACAGTTGAGGAGACTTCAGGGATGAACATTAACAGGCAACAACAGGATTTCCTCTCACCAAGTAGTATGTCTGGTGTGTGTTGGCTTCATGTGACATGTGTGACAGACTAATAACAAACCTCTGTGTATTTGGTGTTAAGTATGTGTGATGCGTGACGTGTGCAGAAGAAGGTGATGCTTTAGACATGTTCCAGTGTTCATTCTGTGGTTCTGACGGCTGTGTATTCAGCGCTGATGTAATCTGTCTTTCTGGTGGATTCTTTCTGCCCGAACTTTCTGAGGTTGACCACAGCATACATCAGACACCTAAACACAAATGAACAGATGAATCACTATGAACAGACAAATCACAATGTATATGTTTAAATAGATGTTTTAACAACACAGTATTTTACTTACTTTGTCTTGATTTCATGACAGATGATTATCTGCAGGGGGGCGCGGTGGCGCAGTGGGTTGGACCGGGTCCTGCTCTCTGGTGGGTCTGGGGTTTGAGTCCCGAATGGGGTGCCTTGTGATGGACTGGCGTCCCGTCCGTGTGTGTGTCCCCTCCCCCTCCGGCCCTACGCCCTAAGTTGCCGGGTAGGCTCCGGTTCCCCGCAACCCTGTATGGGACAAGCAGTTTGGAAAATGTGTGTGTGTGTGTGTGTGTGTGTGTGTGTGTGTGTGTGTGTGTGTGATTATCTGCAAAACAGAGAAGTATTTGTCATATATGGAGTCAAACCTTCTGAGCTGTTCTGACCACCCTCTGTAGGGCTTTCTTGTCCTCTACGGAGCAGCTGCCCCACCAGGACGTAATACACCCTGTGAGGACAGACTCCACAGCACACCTGTAGAAAGTGGTGAGGACTGTAGTTGACATCCTGGCTTTCTTCAGACACCTGAGGAAGTGGAGGCGTTGATGGGCTTTTTTGATGGTTGATGCTGTGTGCTCAGTCCATGTGAGTTTGGCAGTGAGGGTGACCCCGAGGAATTTGAAGCTGTTGACCGTCTCTACCATATCGCCTCCTACGTAGATGGGTGCCTGAACCATATCCTGTTTCCTGAAGTCAATCACCAGCTCCTTAGTTTTACTGAAATTAAGTGACAGGTTGTTGTTCTGGCACCACTCTGCCAGGAGCCTCACCTCCTCTCTATAGGACGTCTCATCGTTGTTGGTGATCAGACCCACAATGGTGGTATCGTGAGCAAACTTTATGATGGTGTTGGAGCTGTGACTGGCTACACAGTCATGTGTGAACAGGGAGTATAGCACTGGGCTCAGGACACTTCCCTGTGGAGTGTCAGTGTTGAGGGTCAGCGGGGAGGAGGTATTTCTGCCAATCCATACATGCTGGAGTCTGTTGGTGAGGAAATCCGGGATCCAGCTGTAGAATGTGACACTCAGTCCCAGACCTAGTAGTTTGTGCATCAGCTTGGTCAGGATGACAATGTTAAATGCCGAGTTAAAGTCCACAAATAATAGCCTTGCATAGCAGTTTTTATTGTCCAGCTGAGCCAGAGTGGTGTGAGGTGTGTGTGATATTGCGTCTTCAGTGGATCTGTTGTGGCGGTAGGCAAACTGCAGTGGGTCCAAAGTGTTTGATTTCAGTGGGGGTCAGTGCCACTGGACGATAGTAATTAAGGCAGGTCACTTTATTTTTCTTAGGAACGGAAATAATGGTGGTGCCTTTGAAGCAGGTGGGCACAGTTGAGCTTTTTAAGGAGGCGTTAAATATGTCCGTGAAGACAGTAGCCAGTTGCTCTCTGCGTGTTTTTAAAATCGCCCTGAAATTCCAGAAGGAAGCAAACCAGGACCGGAGGACTGCGGTTTCTCTTTGGGAGGTTCCACGTCAAAGAGCTTCCGGGACGCCCTTTTATTCTATATTCCCTCCATCGACAGCAGGTGTCGCTTAGGGACCGGTGGATGAGGGCGTATCAGCAATGGGTTAGAAAGTGTATGCCAGATTTACACATAATGAGAAATTCAGTGATTAATTCCAGTAATCAGTCAGATTGTATTTTAGCTTTAAATGTGAAATTAGAAATGACAAAATCCAAAACATCTGTAAGGCCTACATCCACTACCTCTCTTACAGTCACTGTACACTCACACTATCCAAAACCATTAATCCCCAGTGGAGTCCCGGTGAACTGGAGCCTATCCTGGCCACGCAGGGCGCAAGGCTGGAGTGGGAGGGGACACACCCAGGACAGGACGCCAGTCCCTTGCAAGGCACCCGACGCGGGACTCGAATCGCAGACCCACCACAGAGCAGGACCCGGCCATGCTTGCTGTGTCACCATGCCCACCCTGTTGAGTGTTGAACAATTGTAACACGAACTCAGAGTAGAGCTGAAAATGGATCAAAGTGCCAAGTTTTAATGACAGAGGGGCAGATCAAGATCACTGTCACTGGGCAGGAACACGTCAGGACCACAGAAATGTTCAATAGTCCAGTCTGGGTCAAGCTGGGGTACATGCAGCGTTGAAGCTTGGATGGGGATTTTGGGATCTGACTTAAGATAAGGTTTTGGGACAAGGAGGGTTGAAGCCAGGATGGGAAGTTCAAAGTCTCGTAATCCATAGTTGGGGACAAACTGGTTGAAGATGGGAAGAAATTCTCTGGAACAGCACAAAACCGTAGTTAAGAACAAAGCGGGGTCGATACTTAGGTCTTTGAAATGATGGTCAGCACAAAGCGTGGGTTAAAGTGTATATTCTCTGGTGAGTTTCCGCACCTTCCCAGCGGTAGATACTGTGACACCTCAGATCAAGAGAAAAGGAGCAGCACCACGGACAGCTCCCAGACACCAGCCCCAACAGCACCGAGAGCTGCTCTGTACCCACAGAACTGCAGGCCATCGGCTCATCACTGTTGGGGAAATAAAGAGCACCTGAGATGACCAAATGGGTCGATGTGGTTGAGTTATACTCCTGTGCTGAGCTGTTTGTGAGCTTCTGTTTACCAGACCAACCTGCAGAATGAATGAAAGCAGCACAGCTGGTGTTGAAGAAGGGGATCGCAACCTTGACAAGGGTGCAATATTGCCGTGATAGAATGACAATTAAGACGACCCCAGATTCTTCCCATTTTTTACTTTCCTGAGTTGAAGTGTGAGGACAAAGCTGCGTAGTTTGTGATGTTTCAGTTTGGAGGAGGAGAATTTCGAGTGACTACTTGTGCATTTTGTTTGATGGAGCTGATTAAACCTTCAGTTCTATCTACGGAGCTTGTTTTCTCTCCCTCTGTTGCTGTGTTTGTGTGTAAATGATTACAGAAAACTGTCTTTATTCAGAGAATCTGGTAGCTTGAAGCCAATGCTTCCCGAGATCTATGTAGACTGGATTCAATCTGTCTACAAAGCTTCAAGCACAGAGGGCAACGGTCGAGGTCCCAGGCTCCCTTTATGCTGCAATCAGTCAGTAAGCAGTTATTTGTTGGTCTGCAACTCTTGGGTCTTATAAATCAACACATCTACTGTCATTCCTTAATGCACTGCAAAATTGGTTGCTTTAACACAGGATCCCAGATAACCTTAATATTGTCTTTGGGGACAATGTAAGCCTCCACTGTGCATCAGCTGTCAGAATGGCTCACCATACACACACACACACACACACACACACACACACACACACACACACACACACACACACACACACACACACACATTGCCTGAAACCACTTGTCCCAAATGGGGTCGTGGCGAACCGGAGCCTAACTCGGCAACACAGGGCGCAAGACTGGAGGGGGTGGGGACACACCCGGGATGAGATGGCTATGCTCAAGTCCAGGTTGTTGTCCTCCTTCCATATTCTCCATTCTTCAGTTTGTTTCTTTTAGTTTCCTTAATATACCTGCATTCCTTTTTGTTTTAGTCCATACCCTAGTAATTAACAAAAAAAAATTACTGTATTTCTTCCATTTTGTACAGATGAATTGTTAACTCAGTAGATGTTTGATCAGTTGATGTCCAATTTGATCCACACTCATTTTTAGAACGATTTCCTCACCGGCAATAAAATGATCAAACACAAGTCCTGTTTTGTATTTCTTATACAATACAGTAATATTTTATATATTAATGTTCTTGCCGTATTTTGATCCCCGGTGAGAAACATTTCGTTTTCAGTGACAAATGTTCAGTTTTTACAATGACTGTTTACGACACAGTGAGATTCACAGAAATAGTTACTTTCGCCAACAAAGAAACATCAGTTGCATCATAGTTAGTGTACAGTCAGCAGGTATACAGTCCAGTATCGTCAGTGTTCAGGTTCTTAATACACAGAAAGCAGTCAGACCCCACTGTCAACCTTCCAGATCTCTGTGTGTCTTTGAACTTCCCGTGAGCAACTAGCTCAATGGCTAGAGATGGATTTGAATTTCAATCCAATATCCAGAAGACCATGGAGCAGTGGGATATGCTGCGTTTACAGGATGAAATGACAATGTGTCCAACATAACAGCACACGGTGGACTCCTAAACTTTTCCTGATTAAAACAATGGAAATAGAGTGGAGCCGCATGACCGAGTTCCCTCTGTTGTCAACATCAGCTGCACTTTTATTCGGTGCTTTTAAGCAGCTGGATGGCAGGGAGCAGAAGCCAACAGTGTGGATCATTTACCTGCACCAGAGAGAAGCGCTTCAGCACCACATCCTGACAACAGGACAGTATGTATCCGCAAGGATTGCCAGAGTATTTAAAGTAACCCTTTGGGCCACGAGTGAGTGGTTTGGTGTTTCTGTGCATAATAATTATTGGTAGTGTACTGTGCTGTGTTTTAATGTTGTGCATGTATTGATTTGTTGTAGATGTGCAGTGTTTGGGTCAGTGTTGCATCAAGGAGTAGCTGCCTGGGCAATGTACTAGTAGCTGTTTGGGATATAAGGCAGGAACAGAGTTTCCCCTCTGGTTCAGTTTTATTGTACTGTATGTCTGTGTAATATTTGTAAAAATGTTCTTCTATTAAGGTTGCAGTGGTGCCTCATTAGTTTTGGGAATTTGACCTTTAAGCAGTGTTTAATTGAGCACTGACTACTCCGCCCCCCGGTGGTGCCTTTGTACATTTCCTACCAGAGAGCGAGCCTTCAGTTTCCTCAATATACCAGCGTCCTGTTTCTTATTTTATTCCATACTCTAGTTATTAACCTAAAAGAATGCCAGAATTTTTGTGCAGAAAAAAATGATGCGTAACTCAGTAGATGTATGATCAGTTTTTCGACCCTAGTTTTCGTAACGATGTTATCCTCACCGGTTGTGAATTATGAAACAACTAAACACAAGCTCTGTACTTATAGACTATACAGTAACATTTATATATTAATATTCTTGCAGTAGGGGGTGCGGTGGCGCAGTGGGTTGGACCGCAGTCCTGCTCTCCGGTGGGTCTGGGGTTCGAGTCCCACTTGGGGTGCCTTGTGGCGGACTGGCGTCCCGTCCTGGGTGTGTCCCCTTCCCCTTCTGGCCTTACGCCCTGTGTTGCCGGGTAGGCTCCGGTTCCCCGTGACCCCGTAAGGGACAAGCGGTTCTGAAAATGTGTGTGTGTGTGTGTGTATTCTTGCAGTATTCCCCGGTGAATCAATGATAATAATAATAATGACATGTTCTTGAATTCAACAAGAATAACTGGCAAAATTAAACAAAAAACTTCTATGAGAACAAAGATTTACATGTATAAAAGAAAATTTTTAAATGTTTTTAACAAAGTTAAAATTCTGTAAAATTAATGGTATGTTGCATTTTAATAATATCTGTTATAAGTGCTGCTGCTGTCGTGATCCTTGAAAATCAGACTCGGGGTGAACGTGGCGGTGTCACTCAGCCACGTGAAGAAACATTACATCCCAGCACTATAACAGGAGTGACGGACAAACATCTCGTTGCAGATTCTTGATCATCTCTTTACTGCATTTCCAGCGATTGCTTGGCAATTCTCAATCCATCACCGTGTCCCTTCCCGGTCCAAGTCATGTTTCTGTGTCCAGGATTCAGGCCATTTCCTTTACAAGACACTCAACGCATCTCCTCGCTCTGCGTTCTTCATCTCACTTCATCTCGTTCTTTGTATGTTGTATATATATATATATATACACATTTTCGGAACCGCTTGTTCCATACGGGGTCGCGGGGAACCGGAGCCTACCCGGTAACAGAGGACGTAAGGCCGGAGGGGGAGGGGACACACCCAGGACAGGACGCCAGTCTGCCGCAAGGCACCCCAAGCAGGACTCGAACCCAGACCCACCAGAGAGCAGGACCAGGTCCAACCCACTGCGCCCCCCCCCCACACACACACACACACACACACACACACACACACACACACACACACACACACACACACACACACACACACGCAGGTGGTCCTCGTTTTACATTGGTTTGACTTATGATTTTTTTCGACTTTTGAATGTCAGCTGGCGATAGACATTCAGTAGAAACTGAATTTAAAGTTTTTTTCCCGGACAAACAATATGCGGTGCGATACTCTGTCATGATGCTGGGCAGTGACAGTGATCCCCATCTTCCGGTCTGTCACTCAGAGGTGACACACACATGCTGGGATATTTTCGATTTATGACGGATGTTGCGGAATATAGCCCATCGTAAATCGGGGACTTCATATCTTCTGCTCTTTGTTTGACTGACAGATACCAGGACAAAGTCCATCACCCCTGTCGTTTCTCCATCCACTGTCTGAAACTGATTTGTTATTTTGTTACTCTGCTGTTCCAAACAACTCCTATCTGGTCTCATCATCCCTCACCATGGATTACCAGATACTGAATTTCCAGTCCCAGCTTCCACATCAAAAATATTTATATAAATTATTTTCATCTGCATAGAATATTGGGTTCCTAGTGGTAAGCAACATATCACTCCTTTCTGACTTCACTGGTTTAAATCACCTCACCTACTATGATGAAAAGTGGAGTAAAACTACTGCAGCTGACATTCAGGCAGGGTCCTTGTGCAAGGCTCTGATCAAGAGAAGAGGAATTCGAGATCGTTTAGGACTTTGTCACGTTTCCGTCCGGAAAGTGGGTCATCAGACCCAAGTGCAGCGCAGAGATGCACAAGGTGATGGGAGGATCTGAAGGTCATGGTCAAGAAACTAGCAAGGGTCACTGAGGAGCAGACGTCGTTACGAGGAGAATCCGAAAACCATGAGTTGAAGATCAGGCAATGGGTCGAAGGAAACGAGGAGAGTCAGGAGGAAGAGGATCGAGAGCTAGGACAGGGAAAACAGGGCACTGCGAACCACACAAGTGAGCAGTAAGGCTGAATGTGGTTCCACAATGTTCTGAGCTCCAGGCTGTCCTTTTATGCGTCTGGACCCTGATCAGCCACAGGTGAAAGGCGTGACAGACTTGAGGAGAGCATGCGGGCCAGGACTCTTCCAAGGGGCCTAAACCACTATTCGCAAGATCTGAACTGGAACTGTTCAAAGAGACTGTAAAGTAAGTTGCTGGTCAAACTCATCTTGTACAGGTACAGAATGACCAGCCACTCACTCTCCCTGCGACTCCAGTGTGGTGAGAGTGAAACCCTCACACACGCCTTTTGGGACTGCAGGTGTTGCAGGTTTGGCAGCTGAAGATTGACTCACAGGTGGTTTTGACAATACTTCACACCGTCCTCAAAAGCAAATAAATACTTCATCCACCCCAGCATTGTATTATTGTACTACGACCATTATAATGCAAACCAAGGACCTGGCCAAGCCCACTGTGTCATCGTGCCCCCCACCTCTTGGTCTCAAGTCATGGAAACATGTTGGCTACATTGGATGTTGTTCTCTGTGGCTTCATAGTGTTGATTGGACTGGGTCTTTATAATATCTGCATTGGGTATAACATCTTGTCCTGTGTATCTTCAATGTAACAAAGCATCTAGGATAAACACTGGTCAAGACAAGAAGAAACACAGAGGATTAATATTTTGCTCCATATAAGGTTCTAATGTCAAGGCAACAAAACCTTAAATCTTTTTTAAAAGATAATATAGATGTTACTGAATTATACCAAAGAACAGGAATATACAGAGTAGCCACACAAACACACACAAAGCCATTTACACACCATGGGATATTTAGCATAATCATTACACCTTAACTGCATGTCTTTGGATTGTGGAAGGAAACCAGAGTACCCAGAGGAAACCCATGCAGACACAGGGAGTGCATACAAACTCCACACAGACTAAGCCAGATTTCAATCTACACCCAAACAGTTCATGCGTTGCTCTCTGTGCCACCATGCTGAGAAATAATTTCAGTTCTCTTATGTTTGTATATCCTGTAAGTTTCTGTCCAGTCCAGGTTTCTGTTAGATGGCACACTGTTCATGATGAGGTGAAAAATCCATCTTATTTTGTGCCACTTAGTCGACAACCTTTAATCGCTGTACATAACAAAAAGTAATACTATCGTTACAGTAGTTGTAGTGTAGGAGAGACAGTAGATGGAGACACTACACAGATGGACTGAAAATTGAAACTCCTCTATAATGATATCTTTCAGAAACTCTTTTTCTGTCTTTTGAAATGTTGTATCACTGCCTTAATATATTTAAAGTTGAATGCAGTACAATGAATGTAACTGATAGATGTCATGTGGAATCCAGGACGCGGGGGGCAGCTGGACCTAAGTGCAGGATCGGTCGTCATTAACCAAGGGATCAGGCAAGTTCTCGTTGTCAGGGACGGTCAAAGAGTCAGTCAATCGGCTGTTAGAGTGAGAGCGAGGATCCAAGGACGTGGCCAGGGACCAGAGACAGGAAGCAAGGACCAAAGAAGCCCAGGACACAGCGCAGGAGGGACAGTTGTCTCAACAAGTGAACCGGAGCTGAGGAGAGTCTTTTAAAGGCGAGCGCTCAGTCAGGTGCTTTATTGGTGTCAGGTGCTGTCGATGGTGATGCAGACATGGACATGACAATACATGGTGCTGTCTTACAAACTACTGGGTTCAGAAAAGAAAAGTTTCCTACCAGAGTGATGGTGTAACTGAATAAGCTGTTTGGTCTCATTAATGTAGCCCCATTGAATTTGCTTTTTTATTCCTTAACGTCGCCACGGTGTATTTTTTATTCCATGGCCATGTAATAAACCATAATGAATGAGTGTGATTCTACCATTTTGTTTGGCATTTTTGGTATAAAATACTTCAGTTACTCTCTTAAAATCCATTGAAATATTTAGTCTCAAAGAGACAAACAGTTTTGAGAATCACTGTTAACATGACAGGGGTGTGGTGGCACAGTGGGTTGAACCACAATCCTGCTCTCCAGTGGGTCTGGGGTTCAATTCCCGCTGGGGGTGCCTTGCGGCAGACTGGCGTCCCGTCCTGGGTGTGTCCTTACGCCCTATGTTACCGGGTAGGCTCTGGTTCCCCGCGACCCTGTATGGGACAAGTGGTTCTGAAAATGTGTGTGTGTTAACACAACAGTGAAAGAAATGCTTTCTTTTGGAAAAGATAGAGAAATATCGACAATATCAATACTAAGAGATACGGCAGGTGAAGACATTACACAGATGTTGGACTTTGTCTTGGTATTTGTAAGCCAAACAAAGACCAGAAAAAAGAAAATGCAGTATTACCATGTTGTTCAGGTTCTTGTTATTATCTTGCTGAATATGGGCCTCTAATTTTAAAACCTTTAAAACTAGAAAAATATTATTTAGGATATATTCTGAAATGTTAATATTGTTTGAAATACCAGGAGTACACAACTGAATGCTGATTTTTTAATAATATACTTTAAGATACTCTTCTCACAACGAGACCTGAACAAATAATAAATAGTATGAACTATTTAAAAAATAGTCTGAACTCATGCAAAGCTGTGGAAAAAAACTGAACTTTCAGTCACAAGTTCAATGATTTTACACTTGCAACACGAGCAGCTTCTCAAGGTAGTTTTCTGTAGGCGTGACTGAAGACTTAATATAACTTTTGGAAAAAAAATAGCAGAAGACCTCGAGTAGCACTGTGGTGAAACAGAGAGCCAGGATTTCTTAGAATAGTACTGAATTATACCATAGTAATTCATTTGCTGTAAAAAAAGAATTAGGACAGGAAAACAAACCCTTGTGCAAATAAAAAAAAAAATCTAAGGGAAACCGGCAGAACTCATTATGTATATGAGAACGTGTATATCAGACAGGACTGACTACTAGCTGACTTTGTGTGGTATGATGGGTAAAGAGCTACTTCCTCCATACCCAGTGCTACTGTACTGACAACACTGTGCAAACCTTCCTTTCCCATTCATTTCATACACAAGAATAACTTGGAATTCTGGTCTCCTTGAAGGAAATCACTACTATGTAATGTATTAATTTGTTGTGGACATTATTGCTATATAACTAAATAATTCAGCTCTTGGCCCCTTCTACAGGTTTGGCCTCTAGAATCGTCAGCACCATTTACCCCTCTACTGATGGCCCTGACTTCATATACATATGTGAACACTTTGACACTCCAGTCTGAAACCTTGACCTTTCAGTCGTCTTTGTGGTGCTGCATGGGAGATTGTTGGACTGTTAATATCAAGGTTTGCCTTTGATCTTAGCAAGTACAACAGTTCCTTAAACATTTTTGGAGTTAATATTAATTTCTTTACTGTAACATCAAACTTTTTCAGTGTGTGAAGCATCAGGCTATAAATGTGCTTCAGATGTATCTTCATTCAAAAAACTGAATTTTCCAAAAATTGGTGACAGATGTGCTGATTCCCTTTCTCTGGTGACAGGAATGTTTGGTGTTTAACAGTGTAAGTACACGTTGGAAATGTACTATCAGCTATACACGACTGTAACTGAAAATCTGTTCCAAAAGACATGTTAAAAAGTCTCAATCACTCTGAAACACTCATGTCCTATATTGCAGTGACCCTTTTCTGCAAAAAAAATTCCTTCTCTCTCCGTAGTCCTGAAGTCTCCTTCATGGTGAAATGGCAAAATAAAGGTGTTCATTTTCACTACCAGGATCACATTTAAAATATTGTGAACCACTGGACATACCAGGCTTGGGTAGTTTTATTAAAAAGACAAAACATATAAAATGCAATAAACCCAAAACAGTAACTTTTGACAACTTCATTAAGGAAGTCCTTTAGGGTGGCATGGTGGCACAGCGAGCAGTGCTGCTGTCTCACGGTGCTTTGGTGGTGGAAGAAGATGTGGGTTTGATCCCTGCTCAGTCTGTGTGGAGTCTGCATGTTCTCCCCATGTCTGTGTGAGTTTTCTCTGGGTGCCCTGGTCTCCTCCCAAAGACATGCTGTTCAGGTTTCCCCATAGTGTGTGAGTGACAGAGAGAGTGTGTGTGTTCCACTATGTATGGATGAGTGACCCGTTGTAAGTAGTGTATGTAGCAGTGTAAGTCACCTTTGTGAATAAGGTGTATGGGCTGAAAACACCACACAGAGTTCATTGAAAATCGCTTTGGAGAAAAGCATCTGCTAAATAAATGTGAATTAAATATGTTTGACCTGGTTTTACAAACCTCCGAGTTACATACATACACATCTTCGGAACCGCTTGTCCCATACGGGGTCGCGGGGAACCGGAGCCTACCCAGTAAGACAGGGTGTAAGGCCGGAGGGGGAGGGAACACACTCAGGACGGGACGCCAGTCCATCACAAGGCACCTCAAGCGGGACTTGAACCCCAGACCCACCAGAGAACAGGACCAGGGCCAACCCGCTGCCCCACCGCGCCCCCACGAAGTTGCATACATTTCACAATTTGTTCATTTTAAATAGAAGTTGGTTTCACTGCTCTATTTTCTAAAAACAGCATTCCCAAGAAGGCAACAATCATTTCAAACTTGCCTCAAAAATCAAATTTTTTGTTTAAAAATTTTTGAACAGATGAATGAACACTATTCCAGTAACCCCTAATATTATCAAAATTAATTTATCAAGTTCCTGAGGAAGCATTACATTTAAAGCACAGCTGAGATGTCCCTGGGAATGTCCTATAAAGACATATAAATCTCTCTAAAGATAAAATTCTACATTTTTGTTCCTAGATGCTGAAAGAGCTCATACAGTGAAGGCTTTAGCGCATATATCTTCACATTTTCTACATTCAAACAAGTAACACATCGCACTGTGGCAATAATGTGAGACACTGAAGTGCTGTCACAGATGAGGTTGGAAGCTGTAAAAAGAACCATGAAAGAGTCAAAAAGTCTCTTCTGTGTTTCGTACTGCAGAAAAGGAGAACTCATCAGAGCAATTGAGAAATATAAGATAATTTCAACAGCTGAAACAGAATCTAGGGTGTCGTGTGTGTGTGTGTGTGTGTGTGTGTGTGTGTGTGTGTGTGTGTGTGTGTGTGTGTGTGTGTGTGTCTGGTTCAGGGGAGTCACCAGGCATAAGGCAGGGATTGGGTTAAGGTCCTTTATCCTTTTAATGCTTGTATCTATTATTGTGCAAAAAATACAAAACATATCCCAAGCTTACATGCACACCAGTTTGAAACTCCATAGTGTGAATTTTACCACAACCAGGTAAAACCAAAGAGAGTGAATGATGAGGGTTTTTGAGTTCACTTTGTTGGTAATGAATGTTGGAGATGTATTCCTGAAATTTAATTTTACTATATTTTACTTTTCAGCTCTGATTTAGTAGCATTTTTCATCTTTTTGCTTCATAGCAGCTCAGTTCCCTTAACAGAGTCATATTTCACACATACTGGTGTAACTGGAATTCAGTCTTTCAATCCTGGTGGTTCATCCTGCTGTGAACACAGTGTGCAGTCAGGAGTGTGTGACTGTTACTCACAAACACTCAGTAAAGAGGAGTTCATTATACTGAGCTCACTGTTGAGTGAAGTGTGTGTTTTTATTTACAAAGTGTTTAGAATATTTATTTGTGATTCTTTTGATCCACAGGCCAAACCATCATGATGTGTTCATCACATCTCATTCTTGACAGACCTTCAGTTTAGGGCCTTAACTCGGAAGAGGTGTAAATATATCATTGGATTATTCATCAACTGATATTCATGCATCACTCTGAGACCTACAGATTGAAGAGGCTGAAACACCATAATAAAGTCAGTTAAAATGAAGTAGTAGTTGTGTTTTGTACTTTTTTGTTCACTCTGACCTTCCTTTTACACAAAATGGATGTAGAAAAAGATAGCAGATGACAGAAAGATTTAATACAGTGAGGAAACAGAATGACTCTTTGATGTTAAGTTTATTTCAGATGTTAAGATCAACTCTCAGTTGTTCAGTTGCTGTTAAGAGTTCTTTTCTGCAGCAAAAAACACTTCCTGACTCTTTCATGGTGGTTTTAACAGACGGTAACCTCAGTTGTGACAGCACTTCTGTATATTTTACTGTTCCCACAGTGAGATGTGTTGCTTCTGTGAATTTAGAATAAAACCCCACACAGTGAGTGAGAGGAACAGGAGGTGACACAGCAGTGAACGGGACGATGGCAGCGGTCGGATGGACTGGATTCACGTTGTTTCTGCTGCTCAACATCTCCACGGGTGAGAGAGGATATTGATAAAAGACCTAAAATGTGTTATTATTATGCTTAGCTGACATCTTTGTTACAATGTTTGTATTCTGGGTCAGTATCTCCATCAAGGGAAGTACAGAAGGTGAGGGGATTCAAACCCAGGTCCATTGATTATAAGACAACAGGTCTGACCACTAAACCACCTGCTACCACTGTTATCATTTACTGAATGCAGACAGAATATTTCATAAAGTTTGCAGCAGCACTTATGTACGTAACGGATATTAAATATGGAATCTACCATTAATTTGGCTGAATTTTTAGTTTACTCAAAATTTTGAACAAATTTTTTATTCTTGTACATATAAGTCATTGATGCCCTCATGGAACTTTCTTTCATTTTTCCTGTTACTGAATTCAAGAACAACTATGTTGAAATACCAAAGCAATTATTAGTGATACATAGCTAAAATTTACATAAATGCAAACATTTGCATACAGTTGTAAATCAAAACAGGGAGCACAGTGGGGCAGCAGGTTTGGCCGGGTCTGTTGTGCGGCTGGTCTGGGGTTCAAGTCCTGGCTGGTTCAGCCTCCTGCCTTGCTCCCTGTGTTGCCAGGTTAGCTTTTGGTTCACCGCATCAATGCTTGGAAAGAGTGGATCAGAGTGTGTTTGTGGGTGTGTATGTGTGTGAGCCAAAGCACCAAACTCAGCACTGATGTTGTCAACAAAATTGAAATGATCAGTAAATAATAGGAATAAACATTTGACAATTCCTGTGGAAAGTGGCAGAAGAATACATTCCAGTATAGACATATTTATGTTTTTCTATGTATAGGTACAGAATATAAATTAGTTTTACATATTTAACAGAATCATTAAAAAGGATTTCAGAGAAACTAAAACTCAGTATCAAATTCAGTCTTTTCGGATAAAAACGAAATGATAAAATGTTTATATTTTTCTGCGGAAGTGTGGAATCCTCTTCTTTTAAGTGTTAGTGACAGGAAATGTTTGCTTAAAAGCTTTTATAACATTAAGATGCTGTTTGTAATACTATTTCCATTGTTTCTGCCAGGAAAAGACACAGAGTGTTTCACTGTGAGCTGTGATGTTGGACAGGCTGTCATTTTACCCTGTAAACACACCTTGTCCAACTGCTCCATGGTCACCTGGTTATTGGATTCAGAATCAAATCCATCATCATCTACAGCCATTGAACTAGTTGCTGAAGGGAAGGTCAAAGAGACACCGAGATCTGGAAGACTGACATCGGGGTCTGACTGCTCTCTACACATTAAGAACCTGAACACTGAAGATACTGGACTGTACACCTGTCGACTGTTTCACAGTAACAATCACAAGGATTTCACTGATATTTCTGGTGTTTCTCTGTCTGTTGGCGAAAGTAAGTATTCTGTTAATCTCACTGTGTCGTAAAGTCTTTGTCAAAACTGAACCTTTTGTCACTGAAATTAAATGTTTCTCACCAGGGATGAAAATACTGCAAGAACATTAAAATTACATAAAGTACTGTATTAACTGTATTGTATAAGAAATACAAAACAGAACTTGTGTTCGATCGTTTCATTACGTGACGAAAACATGATGGTGATAAAATTTAATGTCGATCAACTTGGAAATCATCTGCTGAGATATCGGTGATTTATCAGTTCGAAAATGTAAGAAATGCGGTAATATTTTATGTTACGAAAGAGTACGGAGTAAGGAAACTGGTAGGAAATCATGTGTTTCTCATCACCTGAACTCAACAACCTACGAGCAGCAGCATCTAGTCATGTGTTTCTGTGTATTAATACGGTATAGACTTTAATATTACGTATATTAATAATGAACAAATAATTATTAAAACCTGCCCTCTAAATGAGTTTATCTGAACGACTCTGTAACACGGAAATTTACATCTTATACTCTTTATTTCTCTGACAGATACAAAGACAAACTGCTTCACCCCTGTAGTGTCTCCAACCACTGTCTCTCCTACAGGTACTGCAATTATATTTGTTATGTACGTAATTAATCTCCTCCCATAACATTTCATCTGTTTTGATGAAGCAGATAGTGTATAATTTGTCATTTTCAAAATGTTGTCAGTGAAAACTGTTTCTCACTAGCAGGAACTGCAAGACCACACACACACTTTCAGAACCGCTTGTCCCATACGGGGTCACGGGGAACCGGAGCCTACCCGGTAACAGGGCGCAAGGCCAGAGGGGGGAGGGGACACACCCAGGACGGGACGCCAGTCCGTCACAAGGCACCCCAAGCAGGACTCGAACCCCAGACCCACCAGAAAGCAGGACTGTGGTTCAACCCACTGCGCCACCGCACCCCCCTTTTCCAAAACAGTTTTCTGTAAATGTTATTATGGTGCAAAGAGTCAGTACTAAAACAAAATGTCAGATATTATCATAATATTGGATAATACTGTTCTGGTTCAGTTCTACTGGATTGATGCGTTATGTTATTGTTCTGGATTGCAAAAGATTAGGAGACAATCAGAAATTTCACACAGAATCTAAAAATAATACGAAAACCTGAAATTATTTCTGAGGTCCCTGCATGCATGTTGAGAATACCGGTCATTAAGCCTTTACATATACAAGTTTTGTATACAACAAGAAAAATCAATGCTTTAATAGCAAATGAACAGACAGTAGACATTAGGAGCTCGTATTGAAATATTACCCTGTACCATTATTAAAAATATATGGCCTGTATGTTTGTTCTGTTCTTTACCATGTTTATCCTACATGAGCACTCAGTCAACACCTAATGTCATGCTTTCTGTATGCTTGCGAAACACTTAAGGCTGATTTTTCTGCTCCACTGACAGACATCAAGATACATTTCACGTCTTTGACAGCAGCTACAAATGTTTCTTCCGCAAATGACAGTGATATGATATTTTCACAGTACTTCTGATGAAAGATTTAAAATATTTGTCAAAGCTCATTTACACATACTGACAAATTCAGTGATCATGTCCTAACAGACTAGAATCAAAGATAATCTTTAACCACAAAATGTGAAATTTGTCATTCTTCTGCATTTGCATAAAATATATGTTCCCATCAGCACAAATTTTCATCCTTAGTTTCCCATCCCTTCCCCTCCTTTATATTACTATACAACTATGGAACTATGTATAAATATGTTAAATAAATGGTATGTAAATATCTATGTCCAGGTTTATTTACTATCTAAGAACCTTTCTGACACTTGTCCTCATTCTGCAGACAAAGGAGATTTCCCAGTAGTTGCTGTAGCCTCATCGTGTGTGGCTGTGTGTGTAGGAGTGTGTGTCGCTATAGTAATAATACTGATCTACAAGAGGACACCAGGTAAGAGGGTGTGAATTTCTATGACACAACCTGAAACCAGAGGTCTAATCCAAAGCTTTGGTTCAGAAGATGACACATACTTCTCTGTTTTATAGATAGACACCTGTCATCCAGTCAAGTTAAAGTGAGTACTGCACTGTTAAAACATGTATATGAACATATCTGTGGTGATGTGTCTGTTCATAACGATTCATCTGCTCATTTGTGTCCAGGTGTCTGATGCAGACAGTGTAACGTACGCTGTGGTCGACCTCGAAAAGTCCAAGCAAAAAGAGACCAACGGAAAGACAGATAACATCAGCGTCGAATACGCCGCCATCAGAACCACACAACAAACACTGGAACATGTCTAAAGCGTCATCATCTTCTCCACACGTCACACATCACACATACTGAACACCAAATACACGGAGATTTATTATCAGTCTGTCCCACATGTCACATGAAGCTACCAGACACACAACTCGCTGACAGGAAATCCTTCTGTTGACTGTTAATGTTCATCCCTTAAGTCTCCCTGATGTCATACTACTACGAGCTCAACTGTAATACTTTTGAGAAAAATAAATTAAAAAAAGAAAATAAAAGATTTTAGGGTGTTTTTTTATACATGAACACACTTGTAACAAAAAGTATTATTTCCACCTCGTCTGTCAGTGTTATTCTTTCATTAATTCATTTTATATCAATACTCACTTGTCCAGTGCCGGGTCATGGTGGACAAGAGACATGATCCATAATACGCTGGACTGTACCGTATCACCTACTGCAATTCCGTTGAGCAAGGTACTTTAACATTAACTGGTACAGGAAAAATTACTCTGTTGCATAAATGGTTAAATCATCGTAAGTAGTTTAACACTGTGATTTACTTGGAAAGGCATCATGTTTCCAGAACCGCTTGTCCCATATGGGGTCATGGGGAACCGGAGCCTACCCGGCAACACAGGGCATGGGGCCAGAGGGGGAGGGGACACACCCAGGACGGGACGCCAGTCCGTCGCAAGGCACCCCAAGCGGGACTTGAACCCCAGACCCACTGGAAAACAGGACTGTGGTCCAACTCACTGTGCCACCGCACCCCCCCGGAAAGGCATCAGCTAAATGAATTAATAGTGATGAATCTGTTTCAGTTTTACACTGAATTGACAACAGTCAGGGGGGCGCGGTGGCGCAGTGGTGCAGTGGGTTGGACCACAGTCCTGCTCTCCAGTGGGTCTGGGGTTCAAGTCCTGCTTGGGGTGCCTTGCGACGGACTGGCGTCCCGTCCTGGGTGTGTCCCCTCCCCCTCTGGCCTTACGCCCTGTGTTGCCGAGTAGGCTCCGGTTCCCCATGACCCTGTATGGGACAGGCGGTTCTGAAAATGTGTGTGTGACAACAGTCCACAGTTCTTACTGGTTTACTCTATATTATTAGTATGATGGGACTCAAACTTGTTTTCTCATGTCACCTTATTTTAAGCACTATTAACTACACAAGCAGTTATTGATAAGTGATGAATCATAAAAATCCATTTATGGTAATTTTTACACATTGACCTTGAAAGGCATTTTTATAAGACTGATAAAGACCTCTGGCAAGTTTGTGATATGACTCAACACAAACATAAAGTACATTAACACAATTTCAGGATGCACAACAAACATATTAGGTGAAAAGTTTTATTCTTTCACATAAGGGGAAACCCAAAAGGAAAAAAAAAAGAACCCTCACTGAGGACATAATGATGGTAAATGAAATTGTGTATAAATGAGGCTAATACATACGTATATCCACACTATATCAGTGTTCCCACCTCGCAGCTGGAATGTCTCAGGAAGACGGTGGGAGATGTGGAAGCACACAGGTGGAATAACCAAAGGTTCAGTTGTTGGATGTGTGGATCATGGACAGAAGGAGCAGCAAGCAAATGAAAAAAACCCAGAATTCGTTAGTGCTACACTTGTGCAGTGAAAATTAGAATTTGTGTCATTTTTGGGTTTCAGCTTTTGAAAGGCAGCTATTTGAATTTTATATACTTTACAACATTTACAGCATGTTTGCAATAGTTAAGATCACATTTCAGCTTTTCAGCTGGAGTGATGAGTCCTCCTTTACTACAATATGAAACACAGAATACACTTCCTGACTCTTTCATGGTTGTTTTCATAGGAAATGATGCCAGTTCTGTGGGCGCTTCCGTAACGTTTCCCACAGTGAGATGTGTTTCTTCTGTTTAGGCCGGAAATGGCTTTTAACACAGTGTGAGAGATGAACAGGAGATGACTCAACATCTCCAGAACTGGGAGAGTAACTTTAACGTGCCACCGTTTTCTTTTGCTGTCATTTCCTTCGGGTGTTTTTCTTCACAACACTTCTGCCCAATTAGTAAAATCAGCAAGAGTGTCACAAAAGCGTCACACCCTCACAATCTTCACATTTCTTCAAATCCATTTACTCTATGAGGGGGGTGCGGTGGCACAGTGGGTTGGACCACAGTCCTGCTCTCTGGTGGGTCTGGAGTTCGAGTCCTGCTTGGGGTGCCTTGCGATGGACTGGTGTCCCGTCCTGGGTGTGTCCTCTCCCCCTCTGGTCTTACGCCCTGTGTTACTGGGTTGGCTCCAGTTCCCCGTATGGGACAAGCAGTTCTGAAAATGTGTGTGTGTATTTACTCCATCATCAATTAACTTATAAAATTAAACCATAGATACAAAAAACACAAAACTCTGAAATGACAATTACATTTACATAGATTTACTCATTTAGCAGATGCTTTTCTCCAAAGCAACATAAATCTCAGAGAAAATAACCTTTTTCAGGGACAGATACTAAGACTGTGTTATACATGGTTGATAAGTTGTGTCTCAGTCCACCTCCTCTGTTCAGAGACGAGTTTTCCAATTTTACATAGATGGCTCCTTCACTCCTCTTTCAAACCATCTGTCTTCTCTGCCTAAAATATGTATATCCCAAAGAC
Organism: Scleropages formosus; assembly: GCF_900964775.1. Taxonomy (NCBI): domain Eukaryota; kingdom Metazoa; phylum Chordata; class Actinopteri; order Osteoglossiformes; family Osteoglossidae; genus Scleropages; species Scleropages formosus. The sequence goes on from NC_041806.1 coordinate 7,183,720, forward strand.
AAAACACCTAGGCAAGAGCAGAATAATGTAGTTTATGCAGTTCATTGCAGTGAGGAATGCACAGACTTGTATATTGGGGAAACAAAACAGCCCCTTCACAAATGCATGGCTCAACACAGGAGAGCCAGTTCTTCAGGTCAGGACTCAACAGTCCACCTGCACCTGAAGGCCAAGGGACACTCGTTTAAGGACAACAATGTACATCTGTCCCCAAAAAGTTTCACACCTATTTACACCTTGAGTCTGGAGTTTCTGGCCATTAATAGGTTGTTAGAGTACCACTATTGTGAAAATCAGGACACCACCCACGTTAATTTGAACACATCCTCTAATTGCAGGTGATTGTTGGGTTGTTAACAGACCCCAGTCATGTGAGTCTCAAGTGGGCTCCACCCACAGATGTTCCAGATTAAAAACCTAAACTCCCCACCAGTCACCTAGAACTGAAGAAGATACTTGGATGTGTGGTGAAACGTTTTCAAGAAAACTTATGCAAGTCTGGTTGCCTTTGTTTTAGCTTTGTTCTTAGATATTGATAGGAAGAGGATCCATCCATTGTCAATAAGTACTTATCCCAGGCAGGGTCATATCAAGCCAGAGCCTTACCCCCAAAAGCATAGGGTGCAAGGCCAAGGGGGGAAGGGGACACACCCAGTACAGGATGCTAGTCTGTTGCAAGGCATCCGGAGCAGGGCTTGAACGCCAGACCCGCCACCCAGCAGGCACCGGCTGAACCCACCGTGCCACCACATGAGATAAAGATGCTTCTTTCATTCATCTTCTTGTGTTATGCGCTACACTGACTGGTTAAAAACCTATTTTTGTTGTTTTTCATGCTGATATCAAATAGTTATCAACTGTCTTGACTTCCTGTAACTTTAAAGGTTCAAATCCGCTTTCTACGTTTCCAACTATTTGTGTTTTCAATGCCTTGTCATGGTTTCTGTTTTATCCCATTTCTGCTGTTTGTATAATATTTCTTTTTGTTCTGTATATCTATTGCTAAGAATTTAATCTAAAAAATTTGGAATAGCATCAGAGAATAAAGACATTTCTTAATATTTCAATGTTATTTGTAATGCCCACAAAATGTTTAAAAAAAACGGTTATAGGGGAAAGATGCTGTTTAGTTAAAGTTATGAATGAACAAAAATTACTTTTCTTAGACTTAAATCCATATTTTCTAACTGCTAGTCTAAGCAAGGGTGAAGTTGGTTTGGCGCCTATCCTGGAGGCACAGCAAGGTTAGTTAATGTACACACTTGACAGGATGCCAGTCCATCACAGGGTACACACACACACGCACGCGCTGACCTGGAGTCGAACCCACACCTAAACAGCTGTGGAGACAAAAAGTAGTAACACTACCTGTATGTCACTGTAGCCCCCAGAGGGAGTGGACACACTTAACAGAGCCACTTTATTTTGTAAATAATTCATTCATTTTCACAACAAGGGCTTTTTAATAAACTATCATCAGACCAAATAATTGTATCCCTTAAACAACCCCCCAAGACCTCGCACCCCAAACCCACGTGGGACTGGAAAAATAAAACACAATATTTAAAATGAGACGTTCAAAGAGTTCAATAAAAAAACAGAATAATAAGCTTCTCGGCTGCCATCAAACCTGCCAGCAAGACTTTTCAAATATTTTCCTTGATAGACTCGAAATTTAACCCTTTTGCTAAAACTTACCTGGAAGCTGAATGAGAACTGTTGTGTAATTAACAACCATCAGTCAGGTAATTTGACAAGACATCGAAACACAGGTAGTTGACTTACAGTACATTCCAAAGACAATAATGCAACAGGAAAAGGGGGAGAAAATGTACCACAAATAAAGTTAATGAGATACACATTGAACATAAATGTTCTCATACTGGTGTGTTTAGTGGAAGAACCACCATCTTCATCATACAGGAGGTTGGCAGTAGATATAATAATGTAGAGGATCCCAGATTAAAACAAAGATTTCTGTTTATCATCTAATTATTCAGATATTCTTGGAGTTCTGTCCCAAAGGACACTTGATCTGTAGGGTGGGAGCAGAAATTAGGATGAGGGGAGAATTGGGGATATACAGTCAGACCAACACAGATATAAAGTCATTAACTGATCATTAACTGATTGCTGTACTTATACTGTAGTTATCAAGCTGACTGATCTCTATCAATATTAAAAGGATTTTTATTGCTCTTATGTGTTTTTTCCTAAATTCACTAATACTAAAGGTAGTCAATGGTTACATTCTGACACCTGTTGAAGTGACAATGGTCAATCATGCAATAAAAATGGAAGTGATTTTTGAGGAAAAGTGCAGAGCAATGCAACTGGCTTAGTAATCAAATTTATTTACAGTTATTACAATGGAAGTTTTTCAGTGTGCAGTCTGGTGATCCCGTGTTTACCACACATCATCCTCACACTGACCTCTGATTGGGTGGTTTCTGCTCTTGGTGTAAATGATTCCAATGATGGGAGGAAGGATCAGAATGATGAAAAACACAACCAATCGGACTGACAGCTCCATGCGGCTCATTGTTAAACCTTAGAGCCTTAGAGAACAGAAGCGACAGTCTAATTAGAGACGGGCTGAGCTGTTGTTGTTATTATGGTAGATGAAGATGCTTAAGTTCAGCTCAGAGATACTAAACCAGCTTCAGTTAAGAAATTGTTATCTGAAGAATCCAGGTTATGAACTGCTATTGAACAACACAGTGCCCATGAAAGATTTCTTGATAAAGTAAACAATCAGTCTTGTCTACCACCAGTTAGATGACAAAAGTGTTTACACAGAAAGGACAGCAGTAAAAGTCTACACAATATAGAGTAATCAGAGTACCATTATGAGAGGCAGTGAATAGACATCCTACAGATGTGGTTTACTTTGTCATTTGAACTTCAAAATGCACATTTCACAGTTACATACAATCTTTGGTCCTAATCTGGTTGGTCACTGGAATTAATCACTGAATTTTTCATTATGTGTAAATTATTCACATAATGACTGTGTTGCAGCCCATTGCCTGATTTTACTTGCCAGAATTCAGCTACGAATTGTATTTAAATCATTCATTAATAGTAAAGAATGTCTGTATAAATCAGAAGTACTGTGCAAATATCATACCACTGTCATTTGCAGAAGTGACGATTGTAGCTGCTGTCAAAGTAGTGAAGTGTATCTTGATGTCTGTCAGAAAAATTATAAAAAGATAATAAAGCGCCAAAGCATATTCAGGTGTTCACTGAGTGCACCTGTAGGATAAACACTGGTAAAGAGTAGAACAAACACTCACGTTGTCTGAAACCAGTTGTCCTGAGGGGGGTCGTGGCGAAGCAGAGTCCAACCTGGCAACACAGGGTGAAAGGTCGGAGGTGGAGGGGATACACGCAGGACTCAAACCCCAGACCCACCCAAGAGCAGCACCTAGTCAAACCCACTGCACCACTGCACCCCCTCAGAACAAACATATGGGCCTAAAATTTTGCTCAATGTGAGCATGCAATGTCAAGGCAATCAAAACCTCAAAAAATATTCCTTCAAAACATAACAAGAGATGTCACTCAATATATGAAAGAACAAAAATACACACTTGAACGTTTCTGCTAGAACTCATTATTAGTTATATTGTTAAACCCAGTTGTATAATGTCTTTATTACTGTTTAGCTGCTCTGTTCTAGAAAGGTCCTTTATGTTTCCTACTGTTGGTGGGGTTTGTATCTCAGTGAAATCTACTGTCTGCTCATTTCTCATTAATGCAATGATTGTTTTTGTTGTACAACACCTGTGTGTGTAAAGGGTTAGAAGCAGGTTTTTTTAAACATCTATACAGGAAAAAGTTTTGATTCTTTCTTATTACTTGTATATGTTGTATGAAGTTTCTAGTTAAGTTCCCTCCTTATTCTTTGCAAGTGAAAAAATTAACTTCAGACATCACTCCACTGGAACTGATTCAGAATTTACTAAGATTGTAAGAATTTATCATGCCTTTCTCTCAACTTCCACCTCGGCAATGAGGAACACCTGCGGCTGACCAGGGTCCAGACGCATAGAAGGACATCCCGGAGCTCAGAACATTGCAGAACCACGTTCAGCCTTACTGCTCACCAAAGCTGCTCGCATCACTCTGCTTACCTTTCCTGACTTCCTTGTCCTAGCTCCCGTTCCTCGACCCTCTCCCTCCTGACTTTCCTCGTTTTCTTCAACCCATTGCCTGATCTTCGACTCACGGTTTACGGATTCTCCTCGTAACGACATCTGCTCCTCAGTGACCCTTGCTGGTTTCCTGACCACGACCTTCGGATCCTCCCATCACCTTGTGCGCCTCTGCGCTGCACTTGCGTCTGACCCACTTTCCTTTCTTAGTATCCATTTTGTACACACCCTATTCTTTATCACTTTATGTTATAATAATTATTCTTTGCAGCACAATGACATTTATGGAAACAGTTTTTTTTTTACTTTTGGAAAAGGGAATGACAAATTGCAAAAAGATAACAATAGTACAAATTCATTCCTTAAAAATTTGTCAGTACAACACAAGGCAGGATTTCAACTTTTGTTAAATTACAGTGTCCATGGTAAAGAAAACAATCCACCTTACTTTGTGCCACTTTGTGGACATTTAATGTATTAAACAAAATACAATACAGTAATTACAGTACCTGGAGAGACAATGGATGGAGACACTACAGGGGTGGTGGACTTTGTCTTTGTATCTGACAGACAAATAAAGAGCATCAGATGCAAAATTCCTTGTTACAATGTTGCGCAGATAATCTAACTTACACAGTGGGTTTTAGTGTAAAAATTTCTTTCAATTCTGCTGCAGAACAGTTTCCCCTCTGCTTCAGTTTTATTTTACTTTTAGTGTGTTTGTGTGTGTGTAATAACTGTAAAAGTATTCTAGTATGGTTGCAGTGGTGCCTCATTTGTCTTGGGAACTTGATTGTTAAGCAGTGTTTCATTGAGCATTGGCTACTCCGCCCCCTGGTGGTGACTTTGTACATTTCCTACCAGAAAGCGAGTCTTCAGTTTCCTCAATATACCAGCGTTCTGTTTCTTGTTTTATGCCATACCCTAGTTCTTAACCTGGTATGTAGAGGTTTTTAAACTTGAATGTTGTTTATTTTTTTTATTTATTTTTTATTTTTTAATTGTATGTTAGGGCGTGTATTGTTTTATGTGAGTCCAATGTTGTGCACTGGCCGTGTCATGGTGTCCAAGACAAATTTTCCAGGAAAGGGACAATAAAGTATATTCTATCAGGGAAAAATGACCAATTTTTTGTACAGATAAATGACCGGTAACTCGGTAGATATTTGATCAGTTTACACACACACACACACACGCACACACACACACACTTTCTGAACCGCTTGTCCCATAGGGGGTCGCGGAGAACCGGAGCCAACCCAGCAACACAGGGCGTAAGGCCGGAGGGGGGGGGGGACACACCCAGGACAGGACGCCAGTCCATTGCAAGGCACCACAAGCGGGACTCGAACCCCAGACCCCCTGGAAAGCAGGACCCGGTCCAACCCACTGCGCCACCGCGTCCCCCGTTGACCAGTTTATCGACACTAATTTTCTTAACGATGTTTCCTCTGGTGATGAAATGATCAAACACAAGTTTCATACTTATATACAGTAACATATTAATGTTCTTGCAGTTCCTAGCGAGAAACAGTTTTCACTGATAAACGTTTTGAGAATGACAAACTACACACTGTTTGCTTCATCAAAACAGATTAAATGTTATGGTAGGAGAGATTAATTATGTACATAACAAATATAATTTCACCTAAAGGAGAGACACTGGATGGAGACACTACAGGGGTGAAGCAGTTTGTCTTGGTATCTGTCAGACAAACAAAGAGTATTAGCTCCGTGTCATAGTTTTGCTCAGACAATCTAATTTACATTCACATTTATTCATTTAGGAGACGCTTTACTCCAAAGCAGCGTACATCTCAGCGAAAATACAATTTGTACATTACATTAGGAGAAAGAGATAGTTGCAGACATGTGATTCTTAAGTAAACCCGGTTTGTTACTTTCCACCTGATGCACCGACGTTCATCGCACGAGTAGGTGCACAAAACTCAGAACAGACTAATTCTCATCACCTTCCTACATTTTTTGAAAAGGTACACAAACATTTACAACACAGGAGTAGTGGCTAATCTGGGCATGAAGTTACGGTGCATCACCATTTACACCATACATGAACTTAAGAGATGATCATGCAAAGTGAGTCAGGAAAAGGTGAGTTTTCAGACCCTTCTTGAATGTAGACTGAGATTCAGCAGTTCTGAGTGAGAGGGGGAGGTCGTTCCACCACAATGGAGCCAGAACTGAGAACCTCCACGTTTTACCTCATTCGTAAGACCACCAAGCGAGCAGAAGTAGACGAGCGAAGGGGTCTGATTGGGGTGTAGCTGGTTGATCGAGTCTTGTAAATTGCTGGGAGCAGGTTTATTGATGCGTTTGTAAGCAAAAACCAAGGTCTTAAATTTGATCGGAGGAGCTATAGGAAGCCAGAATGTTAATTTACAGGATGGGTTTTAAGAATTATTTGTTCATTATTAATATATGTAATATTAAAGTCTATACGGTATTAATACACAGAAACGTGACTAGATGCTGCTGCCATGTAGGTTGTTGAGTTCAGGAAAAGAGAAACACATTTCCTGAGTCTTCAGTTTCCTTAATATACCTACGTTCTTCTTCTTATTTTATTCCATACCCTAGTAATTAACAGAAAAATACCGCATTTCTGACATTTTGAAAAGATAGTGATCGATATCTCAGTAGATGTTTGATCAGTTGATCTCCAAATTCATCAACAGTTTCATTTTTATCACCATGATGTTTTCCTCACTGGTGATGAAACGATCGAACACAAGTTTTGTTTTGTATTTCTTATACAATATGCACTAATATCTTATATATTCTTAATGTTCTTGCGGTATTTTGATCCCCGGTGAGAAACATTTAGTTTTCAGTGACAAACCTTCAGTTTTCATAACTGTTTACGACACAGTGAGATTCACAGAAATACTTACTTTCGCCAACAGACAGAGAAACAGAAATATCAGTGAAATTATTGTTACTGTGAAATAGTCGACAAAAGTACAGTCCAGTATCTTCAGTCTTCAGGTTCTTAATGTGTAGAGAGCAGTCAGACCCCACTGTCAGTCTTCCAGATTTCGGTGTGTCTTTAACCTTCCCTTCAGCAACTAGTACAATGGATGTAAATGGATTTGGATTTGAACCGAATAACCAGAAGACCATGGAGCAGTCGAACAAGGTGTGTTTACAGGGTAAAGAGACAGTCTGTCCAACATCACAGCTCACAGTGAACCTCTCTGTGTCTTTTCCCGGAAAAAACAAAGGAAATAGTATTACAAACAGCATCTTAATCTAATAAAAGCTTTTAAGCAGACATTACCTGTCATTAACACTTAAAAATAAGAGAATTCCACTTCTGCAGACAAATACAAACTTTTATCATTTTGTTTTCATCCGAAAAGACTGAATTTGATACCGCGACCTTTAGTACAATGTAAATCTCTGTTTTACCATCAGTATTAAATACACACACACACATTTTCCGAACCGCTTGTCCCATACGGGGTCGCGGGGAACCGGAGTCTACCCGGTAACACAGGGCGTAAGGCCGGAGGGGGAGGGGACACACCCAGGACGGGACGCCAGTCCGCCGCAAGGCACCCCAAGCGGGACTCAAACCCTTGACCCACCAGAGGGCAGGACCCGGTCCAACCCACTGCGCCACCGCGCCCCCTGCAGTATTAAATACATACAACTAATATATTTTCTACTTACACAAAGAAAAACACAAATATGTCTCTTCTGGAATGTGTTATTCTGCCACTTTCCACAGAGAAATACAAAGTCACATGTTTACTCCTATTATTTACTGATCATTTCAGTTTGCTAAAAACAACAGTTACATTTACATTTATTCATTTAGGAGACACTTTTCTCCAAAGCAACGTACATCTCATAGGCATTAGTGCTGAATTTGGTGTTTTGACTTAAACTGTCATACAAATGTTTGCATTCATGTAAAGTTTAGCTTTTTATCACTAATAGTAATTTTTCTATTAGACATATGTTCTTGAATTCCACGATAATAACTGGTGAGAGTAAACAAAAAAGTTCTATGAACACATAAAAGATTTATATAAGAATAAAGAAAAAAGTTTCTCAGTGTTTTTTTAACAAAGTAAAAATTCTGCAGAATTTAATGGTACATTCCTTGTTTAATATTTCTTATGTGCATAATTGCTGCTGTAAACAATCAAAAGTTCTGTCTGTATTCAGTAAATGATAACAGTGGTAGCAGGTGGTTTAGTGTTCAGACCTGTAATGTCTTGTAATGAAATTATCTGGGTTTGAATCCCCTCACCTGCTGTACTTCCCTTGATGGAGATACAGACCCAGAATACAAACATTAACAAAGGTGTCAGTTAAGTGTCATAATAACACATTTTAGGTCTTTTATCAACATCCTCTCTCACCCATGGAGATGTTGAGCAGAAGAAACAGCATGAACCTCAGTCACGTCCCCCGCAGCCGGCACATCGGCGACACCTGCTGTTCCCAAATAGGAACGGCAATAAAGAGGGACGCCGAGGAAGCCCAGATGTGGAACCTTGTTTTGCCTCCTTTGTTTCCTCCTCGAGCCGTGTTAGTGTCAACCTCTTCCGGCATCGACCTTTACCTGTATATTGCTGACCTCGTCCTTTGTTTGGCCCTCTGTACTATGTTTCCTGATCGCCTGACCCACGCCTGTCCCTCGACTTTGCTTTTTGGATTCCGATTTGGCTTTAATAAACGTCTGTTTACGACAACTCTGCGCTTGAGTCCGTCCTCGCTAAGCGCAACCTTGACAAATCCAGTCCATCCGACCGCTGCCATCGTCCTGTTCGCTGCTGTGTCACCTTCTGTTCCTCTCACACACTGTGTGGGGTTTTATTCTAAATTCAGAGACGCAACACATCTCATTATGAGGACAGTGAAATATACATAAGTGCTGTCACAACTGAGGTCACCTTCTCTAAAAGCACCATGGAAAAGAGACAGGAAGTGTTTCTTGCTGCAGAAAAGAATTCATCACAGAAACTGAACAACTGAAAGACGATCTTAACAGCTGAAAATGTGAATATTACGGTGTCATACTGTTTCCTTAGGTTTGTAAACACAAACACACACTTCACTCAGCTGTGAGCTCAGTATAATGAACTCCTCTTTACTGAGTGTTTGTCAGTAACAGTCACACACTCCTGACTGCTCACTGTGTTCACAGCAGGATGAACCACCAGGATTGAAAGACTGAATTCCAGTTACACCAGTATGTGTGAAATATGACTCTGTCAAGAAAACTGAGTTGCTATAAAATGAAAAGAACAAAAATGCTACTAAAACAGAACTTAAAAGTCAAACATAATGACAAACATAAATGTGAGGAAATCACCTTCAACATTCATAACCAACAAACTGATCTGAAAAATCTTAACCAGTGACTCTCTTTTGTTTTACTTGGTTGTGGCAAAATTCACACTGCAGAAGTTAGATCTGGTGTGTATGCAAGCAGCGCTTGAGAAAGGTTTTATACTTTGTTTTTTGCAGAATAACATATATATAATAGGTAAAATAATATATGTTTGAATAAAAACTAAAGACCCTAACCCTGCCTCATGCTTGGTAACTCCTCTGAACCACATACACACAGACACACGCACACACACGACACACTACATTCTGTTTCAGATGCTGAAATTATCTTACATCTGTCAGCTGCTGTGAAGAGTTCTCCTTTTCCGCAGTACAAAACACAGAAGAGACTTTTTGACTCTTTCGTGGTTCTTTTTACAGCTTCCGACCTCATCTGTGACAGCACTTCAGTGTCTCACATTTTTGCCACAGTGCGATGTGTTACTTGTTTGAATGTAGAAAATATGAAGATATATGTACTAAAGCCTTCACTGTACGAGCTCTTTCAGCATCTAGGAACAAAAATGTAGAATTTAATCTTTACAGAGCTTTATATGTTTTATAGGATGTTCTCAGGGACATCTCTGCTGTCTTTTAAATGTAATACTGCACCAGGCACTTGATAAATTTATTCTAGTAATGTAACAGGGAATATGCTGAATGGAATAGTGTTCATTCATCTAGTCAGTAAAAATTTTCAAAAAAAAGTTTGATTTTTGAGGCAAGTTTGAAATGATTGCTGCTGTGTTACGAATGCTCTTGGAGCCTTATGCTGCTTTTATATTTTTAGAACATAGAGCAGTGAAACCAACTTCTTTTTAAAATAAACCATGAAATGTTTGTATCTTAGGGGGGGCGTGGTGGCACAGTGGGTTGGACCAGGTCCTGGTCTCCGGTGGGTCTGGGGTTTGAGTCCCGCTTGGGGTGCCTTGCGGCGTACTGGCGTCCCGTCCTGGGTGTGTTCCTCTGGCCTTACGCCCTGCGTTAAGGGGTAGGCTCCGGTTCCCTGCGACCCTGTATAGTGTGTGTGTGTGTGTGTGTGTGTGTGTGTGTGTTTGTATCTTCAAAAATGTGTAACTCAGATGTTTGTAAAAGCAGGTCAAATGTATTGAATAGACTTGATAGCTGAAGTTGTGGTTGAAACTTACCGTTTTGGGTTTGTTGCATTTTATGTTTTTTGTTTATAATAAAACCACCCAATCCTGACTTGCCCAGTGTGCCACAATATTTTAAATGTGTAATCCTGGAAGTGAAAACTAACATATTTGTTTTGCCATTTAACCATGAAGGAGACTTCAGGAGTGTGAAGAGAGATGGATTTTTAACAGAAAAGAGCAGAACTGGGTAACAGCAATATAGAGACAGAAACAGTATACAGAGAAAATGAAAATTGAAATAGACACATCATACAGCACAAGGGTAAAAGGGAGATGGATTTTAAGTGTTCTATGAGAGCAACGGAGGCTTTTTACATGTGTCCTTGGGAACAATTTTCAATTTTAACAAACTTAGCACATACACATAATACAAAATGATAAAGGCAAAGATATGAGCAAAGTATATAATGTATTTATAGTACAGTATCGTGTAGTGCAGACACACGACTGCGCTAGTACTATATTTTGATTTAAACCTGCAGTGCAGCACACGGCCTCTAGAGGGAACTAAAACTGAAAAAAGGATAGATAAACTCGAAAAAATGAGTAACGTTTTAATCCATTTAATAGCATCTCCTGCTCCACCTGTTGACAGTAGAGGGAACTACAAGTTAGAATATTTACACGCCCCACCTCCATTTATTTATTTAGCAGACGCTTTTCTCAAAGCGATTTCGAATGAACTCTATGTAGTGTTATCAGCCCATATCTTTTCACCAAGGTGATACACTGCTAGATACACTACTTATAATGGGTCACTCATCCATACATACATTTACATTGCACATTTATTTATTTACATCATATCATATACATCAGTGAAACGCACTCTCTGTGTCACTCACACTGTAGGGAACCTGAAGAGCATGTCTTTGGACTGTGGTAGGAAACCGGAGCACCCGGAGAGAACATGCAAACTCCACACAGAAATCGCACCCATGTCTTTTCGCACCACCACCAGGCGCTAAGACAGCAACGCTACTCGCTGTGCCACCCTTTGTGTTTAATTGTAGAGTACTATTATATTATAGCTATTCATTTATCTAGCGCTTTCCTCTAAAGAGACTCACACTGAAGTTACTTACCCATATATTTATAAAGCTGAGTAATTTAAAGTAAGAACACTGCTTAGGAGTACGATATGGAGGTGGGATTGGATCTAGCAACCTTCAAATCATTTGTTACTCAAAACATTGAAGCGCAACTGCGTACCCTGCAGGATCTCAATATGTGGTCGCGATCGTCTCTGCCTGCCAGGATTTGTTTTGTCCTGCACTCAAACCCCCAACGTCAGACCTTCACAAATCACCTTCAATGCTTGCAATTAATGTTCTCATTCCTGCTCTCATTCGCACCAGTTTTCATGCAATTTTTGATAATATACCGCCCCCTAGCGGTGCGAATGAACACACATCGTAAAGATGCCATTTACCATAGATACACGGGTATAGGTAATGACGTCATGAAGCTGGGCTGCGCCACGCCGCCATATTGGAAAAATGTAGTCGTCGAGAGACACGCTTGCACTTAACCGCAGTTAATTACAGAAACAAATCCAAAGGAGAGAGACCTGGTATTTCACAAGTGAGTATTTCAGTTTCTTCTGGTGTAAAGAAAGTCTTAAGGGGTAATTTATGTTCCTACGGACTGAGTTAACACAAGAGTACAAGTACAAGTACAGACAGATTGTTTTTGTCTCAAATTTCTCTGTCTGCTGTGAGTGTGAATCACCAAACATATGTTAAAAAGTAAGCTGATCTTCAGGAAGGATAATAAAGTATTTCTTGGCAAAGGTTTTTTTTTATTTTTTTACTCAAAGCAAGAGATTTTGTAATCCATTTTGCTTTATGTGAATATGATTTGCCCATGATAACTCACACACACATTGTCTGAACTGCTTGTCTCATGTGGGGTCATAGCCATAGGGAGCCAAGAGCCTAACCTGGCAACACAGGGCATAAGGCTGGAAGAGAAGGGGACACACCCAGAATGGGACACCAGTCCACCACAAGGCACCCCGAGGGGGACTCAAACCCCAGATCCACCAGAAAGCAGGACTCAGTTCTACCCACTGCACCACTGCACTCCTCTCTTCTTCCCATAATAACTGCTCACCTATATATAGTCCAGAAAGTTAAGTTATTTCTACAGTTTCATTGTAGACTGTGTAGTTTTGTTTTATATTCTCAAAAAGTTTGACAGATTTAATCTGTCAAATAATAGGATTTTAGTAATAACTGATATTACTACTATCATAATGAAGTATATGTTTTTATATTAGATATAGTCCATTTCTTTATAGGCCTGGAAATATACTCTATTCAGTTCAATCCAACTCAAAATTTATTGATGAAAAAAAATTACACATGACAAAATTAGAGAATAATATACATTATGGAGCAAACTTAAAAGTTATTTTGGCAGCCACATACTATCTGGTATTTATAGCTATAATAACAGAATGTGCGTGCACACACATTGTCAGAACCGCTTGTCCCAAGTGGGGTTACGGCAAACCGGAGCCTAGCCCAGCAACACAGGGCGTAAGGCTGGAGGGGGAGGGGACACACCCAGGACAGGATGCCAGTCTATCACAAGGCACCTCAAGCGGGACTCAAACCCCAGACCCCCCAGAGAGCAGGCACAGGCCAAACCTGCTGCACCATCCAATAACAGAATGCTGAAATTATAGTGTTTTGTGTAAATTATACAACTCCAAATCCTGGGGAAAATTCTGATTTATCTTAAATGCCACTATGAACGTGAGATAAGATTATTCTGTTAATTATACATAGGAAGCTCTTGAAGTGGGAAACCAAGTAGGTCAGATATGGCACCATGTCGTATCTTCCCACAGACTCAAAAAAATCAGTTAATGCAAAGTATAGCTTAAACTTAATAATGTTTAAAGAGACACAGAAAGAGAACTCAGCATTCCATTTTTTTGTTTCAGTAGGCCTGCTGAAGGCAGGGTGTGGTGGTGCAGCGAGTTTGGCCGGGTCCTGCTGTCTTGTGGGTCTGGGGTTCAAGTCCTGCTTGAGGTGCCCTGCAATGGACTGGTGTCCCATCCAGGGTGTGTGTCCCCTTCCCCTCAGCCATGTGTCCTGTGTTGCTGGGTTAGGAATTCAGCTTACTGTGGATAGTGTGTGTGTGTAATGTGTGGTTTGATCAACTGATAGAAAATATGTTTAGCTTTAAAATAAGCTATATTTTGAGGAAATTCATTAAGAATGGCCTAAGATTGAAGATTTTTAGGAAAGAGGTAGAGTTCATCCTTGTGTTTTTGTTTACAAGCGTGAATTATATTTCCAGTATGGCAGATGTAATTATTGTGTTTGGCTCATCTAGTCTGCATATCTATGGTCCTTTTTATTTACATTTACATTTATTCATTCAGCAAACAATTTTCTCCAAAGCAACATACATCTGAGAAAACAATACAAAAAGTGCATTACTGGAGAGATTTGGATCCAGACACTTGATTCAGTGCGTCAATTTGTCACATTCTACCAAATAAACCAGTATACATTACACAAGTAGTTGCATATAAGCTTTCTGATTATCAAACAAATTGTTACTAAAATTGTTAAACATGATGAACACACACACACACATTTTCTGAACCGCTTGTCCCATACAGGGTCGCGGGGAACTGGAGCCTACCCGGTAACACAGGGCGGAAGGCCGGAGGGGGAGGGGACACACCCAGGACGGGACACCAGCTCATCGCAAGGCACCCCAAGCAGGACTCGAACCCCAGACCCACTGGAGAGCAGGACCCGGTCCAACCCACTGCGCCACTGTGCCACCGCGCCCCCTCAACATGATGAACACTTCCATGTTTATCATGCACTTACGATTTCAAAGGGAGCAATGAGTCCAAAAGAGGTGAATTTTGAGACCCTTCTGAAATGTAGAGAGGGATTCAGCAGTTCTGAGTCACAGGGGTAGATGATTCCAACACACTGGAGCCAGAACCAAAAACGTTTGTGATTTTGATATTTGGGAGCAGATCCGTTCATGGTACTCAAGGCCCACAACCCTTGAGCAGCAGCACGTATCAAATTCAAAACCCTAGTTACTGTGTACAAATGCATAAATAGAACTGCTCCCGGCTATTTACAGGACTTGATCAACCGGTACACCCCAGCCAGGCCCCCTCGCTCATCTACTTCTGCTCGCTTGGTGGTCCCGCGCACAAAAGGCAAAGCTCGGAGGTTCTCGGTTCTGGGTCCGTTGTGGTGGAATGACCTTCCCCTGTCACTCAGACAGCGGAAACTCTGTCTGTTTTCAAGAAGGGTCTGAAAACCCAGCTTTTCCAGATCCACTTTGCCGAAGATCTCTTCAGATCATCTATGGTGTAACTGTTCATGCATCGTAACTCCAGAAGCATCCCCAGATACAACCTTCATTCAGCCATTACTCTGGTATTGTACTGCTCATTTGTGAATATTTCGGTACAGCAAGTGGTAGGGAACAAACTAGGTTTTCTTGAGACTTTCATGTCTGCAGCTTTGTCTCCTTCTCTCAGTGTAATGCATAAATTGTACTTTTGCTGAGATGTACGTCACTTTGGACTAAAGTGTCTGCTAAATGAATAAATATAAATGTAAATGTAAAATTAAGATGTTTCTAATGTGCTGCTTGAAGAGAGACCAAGCACTGTTTTTGAGGCTGAACCCTGGACTTTTAAATTAGAAGCTTTGCATTCTTCAACATATTAAAGAGTTAAATGTTTTGCTTGTTTTGTTACTTCTTTGTTAATGTGGTGAAATGCATAAGGCTGGTTGAAATATCTCAAAGTACACTCGGCTTTAACACCAGGTGTACCTCAATGTTCTATGTATTTAGTTTCAATTTATCATGGTAAATTTAAGAAGTAAGCTGCACAGACTTTGTGGTGCAGCCTTTATGGAAATAATATCTGAGAGATGTCAGACTGTGAATACATTTAGTTCACATTTGCATTTACATTTATTCATTTACCAGATGCTTTTCTCCAAAGCGACGTACATCTCAGAGAAAAATACAATGAGTTCATTACATCAACAGAATGAGAGACTTGGATGTAGACACGTGTTTCTAAAGTACAGTTAATTTGCCACAGCCCACCATATAAACCAATGTACATTACACAGGTAGCTGCATAAAGGTTTATCCGTTGTTCAAGTTTTAATCAAAAAAATCATTTAACATAAACATTTACACATTTATCACACACTTAGATCATGGGAGAAGTGAGTCCGAAAGAAGTGAGTTTTAAGACCCTTCTTAATATCTTAAATTAGACCTTTGTATTTTTTATTTTCGACCTTTTGTGCGTGTCACCATCAAGCGGGTAGATGTGGAGGAGCGTAGTAGTCTGGTTGGGGTGTAGTGAGTGATTAGGTCTTGTAGATGGCTGGGAGCAGATCCATTTATTGTTTTGTAGGCCATAACCAGAGTTTTGAATTTGATCCAGGCACCTACAGGAAACCAATGCAGAGAGGTGAGGAGGGAAGATACGTGGAAACACTTTGGTAGATCAAACACAACTCGTGCAGCGGTGTCCTGTAGCAGCTGGAGATGTTTGATGGAGGAGGTGGAAGACCAGAGAAGAGAGGGTTGTAGTAGTCGAGGTGGTATATCACCATGGCCTGGATCAGGAGTTGTGTAGAGGCTGTTATTAGATAAGGGTGGATGTTATGCAGGATGCATCTACAGTTCCAGATTGTGGTTTTGATATGTTGATAGAAACACATTTGAGTCAATCATCACTCCCGGGCTCTTAGCCAATGAGGTTGACAAAATGAGTGAATTCTCCAGTTTGACAGAGTTCTTGACAGGAGGACGGACCAGCTGGGAGGTGAAAGATCTCTGTTTTGGAGAGGTCGTTTTCATAATGTGTTCATGAAATTTGTGAAATTTCGAAAATTTGTACCGTGTTTCTAAAAATTGATGTTCTGCTTCTATTTTTGGTCAGTAAAAAATGTGCCTGCTAAATTGTATGGATTCCAATATCTAAAAATAAAAAATGCTTATTATTACCATATCTGACACATTCCAAAAGTAGATTTTATACAACTCAACCCTTTATTTTTTTTAATTCATTTAGCTGATACCTTTGTCGTGGGCGACGTACAATTAGCAGAGTAAAGTACAGAGTAAATGCGTTGAAATAACGCTGTGTTTTAACGGAAACGTATGAACAGCGAACACAGTGAATCACGAGCACTGAGCCTTTAAGGTTGTCTGAGGTAAACGGCACACCGCCCCTTCCGCGTCGGGTGTGGCCCATGCAGGGATTGTGGACATTTTTGTGTGTGTGTAAACCGTCTCAAACTAAATAAACATGCCTTAATTCACATATCATATGAATTTGAGTTTATGTTGGTCTCGCCAACGTCTTCTATTGTAAAAGCACACGCTCCCCGCCGGCGCTACAGTACGTCGACGGCGCGAGCGCGAAGCCGAGCCGTTAACCGCTTGCGCGCGCGCACACACACACAAATGTGCAATAATCCTACGGACTATCGCGAGAGGGATTCATTTTAAAGTATTAGGAAATAATAGGCGTGTCCCGTCGCAGCCCCTCAGCCACAGTTCTCTGACCGTTGAGAGTCGCTCAGCCCAGCGAGAAATCGGGTACGTTAGTTAACAGTTACTTCCTGAAGTCGAGTTCAGTTCATTTAATAAAAAAGTGTATTTGTGGTTCTTCGCGTGTACTGTCTGACATGTCATGTGAAAATTACCCGCAGTTGTTGAGCTAAGCTCTCCTTTTCTAAATCTAAGCCTTCGTATTTTATATTAGCAGACAGACGTGAGTCCTGTAGTGTGGAAACGTCCGCGACGTACAGAGTGACGATGACCAGCGCGCGGAGACCGCAGAACGCCGCCGAGCCCCGGGACAGTAAGGCTCCGCGCCGCCTTCCATCATCATGACATGTCGCAGCAGCTTCCGCTTACAGCGCTCGTTTGTCCCCGACAGGGGAATTCTGTCTGTCCGCGGTGTGCTGTTCTTCGGAACACTGTGTTCTACTACCGTGTGCCGTGCAGAGTGTACGTGTCTGTAGGACAGTTTAACATTTTGCCTAGGCTAGTGCCTCAGTAAAAAAAAAAAAAAAGAAAAAGGAGAAGCTGGGATAGCGCCATGTCGCTTTCTCAGCCCCCTTCGCGTTATCATTATCTCTGTCCCCATTTTCCCAGCTATCTTGTGACACGTGTCTCCTCTCTAATCGCGAAGGCTGTAGTGTAGCCGTGGAGTTCCCGCACAAATTGACAATTGAATGGCGTGGCGTGGGTGTTCTTCACTTTTCAAAAATGGGCTGCGAACTTTTGTGAGAGACACAGCCCGTGCGAGACAAGGTTCGTAATGAGGACGCGCAGACGCACGCGCACAAACACGCAGTCTTGTTTGTTTCTTTCTTTCTTTGTTTTTCTTTACTCTGAGGCATGACCAAAAGGGAATGTGTGTTTCGCGCTACTTGACACATGTGTTGTCTCAGCCGTATGGTCCTCGTGGCCCGCGAGGCAAACCCCGCCAACCGCTCGAACCAACACAGAAAACCGCGGGGGTGCATCTTACTTTCCGTGGACAAAGTCTCAAACTAGAAAAATAGAACACAAACTGTTCTTACATATTATTCTATATTGCCCCTAAATAAATATTATATTAAAGTTACTTTTAGTATAATTGAAGAAAGAAACCATACATACATAGAAGTTTGCTCCCCACCATCTGTTAAAAGTGGTCTGACCCCACTGGCAGAAAAAAAAATTCTCAATTTCCACAACCAGCCACTCTATGTTGTTGGAGACTGATAAATATAATAAATTTAAACTTTTCATAAACCTTCTTTATCCCTAGAAGTTTAATATCTTAACTGAGTGTGACTTTTGACCTGTTTTTTTCCAACAAGAAAAGCTAATACAACTCAGGAGCTGAGTATCAAATTACAGTAGCTTTGAAGGAGTTTTAAAATCTGACACTAATATGTAAATATGATTTTTTTATTTTTATTGAGCCTCTTGATTGAATTCAGCAAATTAGTATTGAAGCAAGTTTTATTGAAATACTGATTCATGTGACTGTGTCTGACCAGCTGGACCATCTTTTCAGCAGTGCTAGAGATAATATTGTTTACTTATTGTAGGTGTTTTAATCTTTAACAGGCTTACATGAGCTGCACAAGGAGGCCATGAAGGCCTACTCCTTTGAGACGAGAAATACGTCTCTTCTCGGCGGTCAGTCCCCAAAAGAGGTGGTTCTCACTGGTCAGTATGTCGCTTTAAACGTTGAAAATACGGATGTAAAAAAGGATGGAGAAACAAGTTCCCCTATTCTTGAGAATACGTTGACAGCAGTGTTGTCACCAAGCAAAGATATGACAAGACTTGTCATGCTGTTTGGTCCAACCGGAGTTGGAAAAACCACTGCTGTTCAGAAGATGCTGCTGGACTGGACAGGAGGAAAACACCTCCAGCAGTTTGGTTTTGTCTTCCCCTTTGCTTTCAGGCAACTCAATGTACTGAAGCAGGAGATGACTCTGGAAGAATTGCTGCTGAATCAGCATGGACATCTTGCTCCTGAGTCACTTGGTCTGATTCTGCAAACACCCCAGTCCCTGCTCTTTGTGTTTGATGGGCTGGAGCAGTACCAACATCAGTTGGATGTCCTGTCAGATTCTGACATCTGCTCTCAGCCAAACCAGGCTGCTCCTGTGCCTGTGCTGGTCAGCAGCCTGGTACATGGGGCACTGCTACAGGGGGCTTCCATTCTGGTAACAGCTAGAACGAGATCTGAACTGAATTCTTCTTCTGAAGTTGACTGTAAACATGTGGAGGTCTCAGGATTCTCTGTTGATCAAAGAAAAATATACATTGACCAGTTCTTCAAGAATCCTGAAAATGCAGAAAAGGCATTTCAACATATTGAGCAGAAAATTGGCTTCCAAGATATTTGCCGTCTCCCAGTCTTCTGTTGGATCACGTGCACCGTGCTCAAGGCAGCACTGGAGGCTAGTCAGGATCTTCCTGAAACATTGACCCAGGTCTTTGTCTCTGCCTTTGTCAACCTTATCCATGCTCATGCTCTGGGGAAAACTGCAGCCAGGGACCTGATGTTAGGCCTTGGCAGAATGGCAGCACACGGTCTGCAGAACAACGCAGTGGTATCTTCCCAAAAGGAGATGGCAGCCTTTGGACTGCAGCAGTTCTTAACTTCCCCAGTCCTCCTGGGCTTCTTGTCCTTTGAAGGGGATCCTACTTCAGACAACTGCATGTTTTCCTTCCGTCTCCCCGCAGTGCAGGACTTTCTTGTTGCTGTATCCTATTACTTGGACATATCAGAGGGAAAGAGCTTGGAGGAAGTGCTGGGGAGGCTGGAAGGACGTGCAGCACTTTTGAAAATTTTTCTGTCTGGCCTCTCCAGTGCTTTGCAACGGAAACCACTGGAAGGTGTTGTTGGGGAGTTTAGCAGTGACCGCCACTCAGAATTTACAGGCTGGCTTAGAAACAGCACAGAGGAAGCGTTCCAAAGCTGGTCCAAGGAGAGACGCCTGTGCAGCATCCGCTTGCTCCATCAGTGCCAAAACCAGCCACTAGTAAAGGAGATCACAGCTAAGCTGGGCTGCAGCCTGGGTGCCTCCTTTGAAGAGTTAACTGTCTGGGATGCTGTTGCTCTAAACTACGTTGTTATGTGTTGTGGGAACCTACAGGATCTCAATCTCTATGGCAACAGAAGTCTAACAGAGGATATTACGCAGCGCCTTGTGCCAGCATTCAGCTACTCTCACAAGTTAATGTGAGTATATGCAGTGGAGAATTGCAGGAACCAAAATGTACAGTTTGTGTCTTCATGCCATATTTGTCTATTTTACCTAATATTTTTAATCCACAAGGATTAAACCATTTGGGTATTATATGTAAGATTGTGGCATTTTTGAAAAAAAATGTTGCCCTTTGCAGTGTTTATAGAATTATTTTTCATACTATTGGAATAGGGTTCAGTTATCTTATTTTGGTTAATGTTGTTGGAATTAAAGCTTTAGAGTCATAGGAAGCCTAGTTGCAAAGTATAATTCTACCTCTTTTTCCACTAGTGGGGTAAATCTGACTTGGTCGTGTTAATTAAATTGGACAATAATGGAAAACGTGAGTAGAACTAAAATGTTTTTTAAAAGCACTAATCTGTGAATAAAATAACACCTTTATTCCCATCCTACCTTTAACTGTCTACCATAGGCTGTCCAGCTGCATGCTGAGTGCTGAGTCTTTTGTCCATCTGGCTTCAGCCCTTGTGAGAGGGACAACCGTAGAGGTAGATCTCTCCTACTGTCGCACAATGGATGATGCTGGTGCCAAAGCACTGTGTGTGGGGCTACGCCAGAGCAGCCTACAGATACTGAGGTGTGTGACGAGAGTGGTCAGATGTAGCTATGTGTTTTCAGGAAGAGAAGCTTTATGGTCTCTTAGTCTTTCAGGCTCTGTATAAAACTTCGTACTTAACTTTTCAAGCACACTTTGCAGACTTTTCTGGCAAGTTGCAGTAAAAGTGGCAGTGGAGTGCCTGAGCAGATACTCTGACCTTTCTTAGGAGTACATACTCTGCAGAAATGTTGTTCGGAGAACAGAAGGACTCGGTTTAGGATACAGCCTGAATCTGCTTTGGCGGCCTTCCTTTGTGCAGATTGCCATCGTGCGGATTGACAGCGGCTTCCTGTGATGATCTGGCCTCTGTCCTCGCTCAAGAGTCATCACAGTTGCGTTTGCTGGACCTGAGGGCAAATAAACTGGAGGACGAGGGACTGATCCAGTTGTGCCGGGGACTAAGCAGCCCTCACTGCAAGTTACAACAACTTGGGTAATTTGGCTTTCATTTCCTCATTTCTACTGTGTGCTGTGTATAAACCAAAGGCAAATTACCGTAATTTACTGATACTTAAATACTAAACATCCATGTATATACATTTTGTTGCATTTCCTAGCTGTGTATTTGTGATTTATGTAAAATGATTTTTTTTCAGGCAGAAAAGAAAAAGAAGAAATCACAACAGACAAAGGAGCATTATAGTTATTTGACCGTTAAGACGTTTGTATTTTCCGTTTTTTTCTGTTGCGTTGGTGCTGCTTCCATTCTCTGTTTGCTGGCCTACTCAGTTTGTGATGCCCTGGGATACTCCTGCTGGGAATAGATATTCTGAACAAGAAGAGTCTGTGTTCAGTCGAAATGTCATGGAGCAGGTGACGGAATGAATGTTTCACTTTCTGATGTCCTTGAACAACAGTGTACGTCTATGTTTTTGCAGGTTGGATTTCTGTCACTTGGCTGGAGAGTCCATGGGGGCCTTGTCCCAAGCCCTATGCACTGGCCACTCTGAAATAAGATCGCTCAACTTGAACAGGAACAATCTGACTGACGCGGGACTGGAATCCCTAACACGCGTTCTACGTAATTCAGAAAGCAAGCTGCAACATCTGCTGTATGATAAAGTTTGATTTCCCCTGCGTAACTCATGAAAATATATTAGTGAGTTAGCTGATAACTTAATCAGTCCCAGTGAATGGATTGCAATGAGAAAATGACATGCCTCTCCATGAAAGGGCTTTGAGGCCCCTGCCTTGTTTGTGTCTTCAGTGTATCTCCACTGAGGTCGTGTATGATAGCTGCAGGGAAAGAATACATCACGAAAAATTAAATTAGCTGATGGCAGTTCTTAAACTTTTGATATTGCTTTGCAGGTTGTAAACGAGATCTTGAGTGTGCCATCTCTCACCAGGCTGTCTGACTGTAATCTGACAAAAGCATGTTGCGAGGGGCTGGCTGAAGCTCTCCGGTCGGGATGCTGTTCCCTCATGGAGCTGGACCTGTCTTGTAGTGACCTAGAGGACTCTGGAGGTCTGAAACTTTGTGAGGCCTTGAAAACACACGGCTGCCCCTTGGAAGTACTGAGGTAGGGCACTGCGATGTACTGCAGGGTGTTAATCCTGAAATTATTTGTTCTGTGAAGGAGGACAGAGTTTGGAAGAGCGTGATGAATGTCAGCGCAGAAATGGAGGTTGCTGGGCCTGGGCGGAAATTGCTGCTAGTGGTTTGCAAAGGAACACCCGTACCCCAGTAAATTGTAACTGTAATCGCTAGTTTAACAATTTATTCAGTAGACAGTGAAGCAAAGCTTAAGATGACCTAGTATAATTTTTTCAATTGTGTTGTTAGCACATAATGGATATAAAGGTAAATGTCAATACGGTACTTGTATGGTGGTTCACATTTAAACCCAAATACTGCTGTGCAGCAAAGGAGACGGGTGTCACGCTGATCTTCCGTAGGTTGGTACGTTGCGAACTGGGCCAGGCCACCTTCCAGGAACTTGGCTCGATATTGCGCAGTGGGAGCTCAAAGCTGAAACATCTGGAAGTGGGCCTGAACAATGTGGGCGACGAGGGAGCTAAATACCTGTGGGAGGCTTTGGCAGACAGCCGCTGCCGACTGGAGATTCTGGAGTAAGTCCTTGATCACTGGGGGGAGCGGGAACTCTCATGGGTGCTGCGGGTGTCTGTCAGTATACTGTAAGTCTGCAGCATTTTTCATGGTGGATAAGGATTCAGATTTGCAATTTTCACAGTGCTGGTTCAGGTCCCTGATGGAGCATTGATAGACACAGTACTTAACCCAATTTGCTCCAGTAAAATACAGCTCTGTAAGAGGGTAACATTCTAAGTTGGTGTGGATATGAGCATTTACTAAACAATATTTCAGCTTCTTGTATTGCCGTATTATGCTACCTCAATCTCACGGTGGGATTTTTTTTGGGGCTGCATTCGATCAGTATGGAGATGGTCACGCTGACAGACAACTCTCTGGAAGACATTTGCTCTGCTCTGAGAGCAAACCACTGTTTGAAGGAACTTGTCCTCAAGAACAACGGGTTGACCGACACTTCTGTTCCATCCCTGGTTCAGCTGATGCAGGACAGTAGGACCATGCAAGCAATGAAGTGAGTATCAAGTTGATACCATTTGTCTTTGAACCTAGTTTTGATCATAATTATAAAAAAAAAAAAAAAAAAAAAAAAAAAAAAAAACAAGATCCTCTTAAACATACATACTCATGAAATAACACAGCACTGCATACCACAGATTCTGGAAAGCCAAGTTTTCAAATACACAAGGTCCTCGACTTACGACGGCTTCAGTCTCATGACTTCATCTCGAGTCTCAAACCCCCTTATATAAATCATAAGGAGATCCAACATAGCATTCATGCAAGTTAATTGTACGTAATACAGCTTTGCCATTTCACTAATTTCTCAACGTTTAATGTTAAATACTAGTGTATAAGTACAGTATGTATGTAATTAGTTTCAGGCTTTACTGTTTTACTGTTATTTTGAAATCTTTTTTGCTTTTTCTTTTCAGTACCACCAGAGTATTCAATTTTATTTTAAATGTCAAATGAAATATTCTGTAAATAAAAAGCAATCACAGATGGACAGAGTCAAGAAATATGGGTACCCTGCAGCAGTGCACCCAGCCCATGTATCGTACATCAGATGGAGCGCTTCTCCTTATCCATTACAGCAAAATGTCAGGACTTGGAAAAAATAGTAAGGTTGATGTGACAGCCTTAAGTACAGATGGTCATAAGTCACTGCTGTTGTATGTCAAGGACAACTTGTACTTCACAGATTTACAGATAGAAGTAGTACCCTCATACCAGCATTCTACCTTATTACGGGTTTGGTTTCACAACCACAATGTTTTGTTCTGTAGAAATGCAGAGAAATTAAACTTTTGGCAGGTCATCAGAACTCATCTTTTATTTTCAGTACTCCATTGACCATGGGGAATTTTGGCATTATAGAAGGTTCAAGTTAGATTATTAGATATGCTTGTAAAATAGCTAATAAAGACTGCGTAATGTACAGTTGTTACTTTAGGGTCTTTTGTGCCAGATTGGAATAACTTTTGCTGCAGTGCCTTTAAGGACTAAATGACCATTTACTTTGTGTTCTTTCACCAGCCTCCAATACAACGACTTCAGTGAAGACGTCTTTGAAACAATGGAGAGTTGTGGGAAAATTAAATATTAAAAGGAAAGTAAAATATATTGTGGACCAGCACAGCCAAGGCAAACTCGAAAGGGAATAGGCTGCAAAGACAAAAGTCCCATTTTCAGTTTACTACCAGTTTTCAACGTACGTTCATTAAGTACATTTATTTTTCTAAAACACGCAGCTCAAGTACTATACGCAGGTAATATAAAAAGTTACATGTATTAAAGATGGCATTGACTCACATGTGCTTGAAGAAAGGTACTTAATATCTAATATCCAACAAACGACTGAAGCAGTAAAAGAATTATCCTCATATGTAATAAAGCAGCTAAATAAATTACTTTACATGCTTATACTGTTTGCTTTACATGTTTCAAAGATGTTACTGGTTACTTGTCACTATACTGCAGTAGTTGCTTAGCTTAAAATTTTAAGTTGTCATGAATAAATAAGGTTTACCAGAGCACAATATAGTCCTTAAGTGAAATTTGTAAGTATATAAAGTTACACCCTTGATCTAAATGACTAATAATTAGCTACTCATTTCAAAATAAATATACTACATTAATGCCTCCCATGCCAATGACAGACTTCAGGCTTTTTTTTTTTTTTTTCCTTTTCTTTTCCTTTAAAGCAAATTAATGCAACTGTCAAAATGCCAGCTCTGCATAGGTTAGGAACTTAACATAAGGCACTTTCATTTTAACACTTAATCCGTAAGTGTTTTTGCCCTTTTTTCAGAAAGGTGAAAAGAACTGACATTCTTTGAATAATTAAGTTTTTCTGTCCAGTGACTGCTACTAGCTGAAAAGAGTTAGAGTAAAAAATGTCAGAGCTGACAGTGTTAGACTTGTAACAAGGCAGCCAAACTGGGTATAAACTTAATGGAAACGTGTTGAGTTTTCGTTCAGACAGCGCAGCCTCCGTTACTCAGCTTTCTTCTACCCTGTTTCCATTCCATGCTTGCTGCTCCATTTCTCCTTCACTTGTGCTCTGGGTGGTTCTGCAAGCAGCTGATGAACTCCCTGACTGGATGTCCTTGGTAGCAGATCTGATAGATGGTTGTAAACAAGGGGAACCTGGATAGGGAGAGGCCTACCTGGTGATGGCTTCTGAAAAGTCCTCACTGCCAAGTACAGTAACTGAAGAACTGACAGCAGCAAACTAAACAATTCAAACACTTTGCTAGTGTCCATTTGTCGATCATGTTTAATTATGAACCATGACAATGGAAGTTGCTCTTTATTATATGCTAAGCAAGAGAGAGGATCAGGCTGAACAGGCATGAAGATCACTTAGAAGTTTGCTATTGTAGATGTACTAATGTAAGAGTAAAGCATCTACCAGATTTGCTTACTTGTTCAACAGCTCCTTGCGCTGGAGGACGTAATAGACTTCAGCAGCTGTGGCTGGTCCCTGTAGCTTCTGTCCATTCAACATTTCTTTTTCCAACTCCTCAATGGACTGGCCAGGAAGACACCCATGGTAAACAAGTCAGTCGGAAAGAGCATAAAGTGGGGGAAAAAAAAATCCAGCAAGGAAGTAATTCCTATACAGATCAAGTTGTACTTAAAATGAATTACACCACAGCTAAAAAAAAAGTACACTCCTGATGCTGTACATCCTGACATCTCCAACCTTTCCAGTTGTGACAAAGGCCTTGGCAACTCTCTGGTTCCGACCACCATAGCAGGTGGTGATGAGATCTGCCACCCCACAGCTCTCCAGAAAGGTGGCTGACGAAACGGGTCCAGATGTGCAGAAGGTGCAGGCAAAAGCAACCATCTCCATCAGTCCAAGGCGGATCACTGCTGCTTTGGTGTTGTCTCCATATCCCAAACCATCACAGAAGCCTGCACCCACTGCCACCACATTCTTAGAAATGAAGAAAGAAGGTGCCACAATTTCAGTAAGCAGGGCCTATGAGTGAAGAAGATTACCACTGTTGCTCTGATGTGGGAAATAATGAGGGCAGCCTTCTTCAGTTCTACAATTTAAAAAAAAAAATAGAAATAAAAAAAAAAATCATGACATGCAAATTGAGCCTTTCACTCAAAATTCATGTTCTCCTATGATGGGAATGAGTTATGTAAACTGTGTGTATTTCACAAACATTCTCTCTCCCTGCCCCCACCCCAGCTCTCAGAACATTCTGATTCTTGTGCATTTACTCATTTTGCTAATGCTTTTCCCCAAGGCTATTTACAATATTAAGCTACCTGTAGTTATCCATCTGTTTATACAGCTGGGTAATTTTACTGGAGTAATTCATCGTAAGTACTTTAACTTGGGACTGTAGCAGGAGGTGGGATTTAAACCTACAACCTCCCACCAAAGGGGGCATCTATAACCGCTGTACCACGTGCTGCTGTACTACCAGTTTCCTTCTGTGCTGTGTGTGTAAAACTACAGTAGTAGTGTTAAAATGGAATAATTCATTAAATACTTTGTGTAAAATTAACTTTCAAACAGTCAAAACTGTTCCCTCAGTAGGTTTACATTTCACAAAAGTTTAAACTAGGCGATTTTAAAATAAGTATATTTTGTTTGATAGAATACTACAAATCAATGCCATTGGCTACTGGAACAGATGGTGCAAGTGTTTTGGATGCTGGTACACTTGTGTCTCGTCCTCAGTCTTGCGTTTTGCACTACAGTCAAGTTATCTCTTGTGCAATGCTGATTTTTGTGCCATTTCAACACTGTAAACATTTTTTTGCCCAATTTGTGTTTGAATATGGCTGTCAAGTGTCCAGCTTAGAGTGAGTGTGTTGATAGTGATTCAAAGCGTGCAAGACACACAATTTCATTATAATACAGTCAGATGTGATGGTGTGGTATGAGCACAGTATGCATAAAGAATGTGAGTGTGGCAGGTCCCATCATCTGCATCGAAGTATGGTCAAAATTGTAGTATTTATCATTTTGAATGGGAAAATTTGCTTACATACAGCTCTGCTGTAAATTAAAAACAATATCACTTTACTGTTTAAGCAGCTGATACGTGCAATAGTCACAATTTAACTACCTTGTTACAGCAGCATGTTGACAGCATTTCGTAATACTGTATGGTTCCATTTACATAGATTTGTTGGTTTTCAGTTGCATTACAGTATCCTATTATTACACTTACTATTTGGGTTTGGCTTTATACTCTCATATAATATAAGCTCTCATAAATGTAACCGGTGGAATTAAAATTTGTGCAGTACTTACCTATTCAACAAGCTTAACTCATGACATCTAATTTTTATGGTTTAAAATAACAGACCATAAATATTCCTTTGTGCACCCATAAACATCTTTTACAAAATAAAAGATTTATCTGTATAAATGGATTACATTTGAATTTGCTTTGGATACAAATGTCTGGCAAGGAAACCAGCACAAATGCCTGTATTACAATAATATTTTTAAAAAGTAATATGTAAAGAAATTAATGAAAAGGGTGCTTAAAGTTGTTGGATCTTATTCTGGAAAGGAGCATACTTTTATATTAATTTCTGCTCAACTGCTATCAAATGATTAATGCAACTAAACCTATGACTCATACTAACAAGTCTGATTACACTTTTACAATTTTGACGTTGGAGAGAACTGATAGCATGGGTTCGTAAAGCTGTATAACAATTGTTTAGTTCCAGCACTTAGGATCTCATGGCCATGGATGATACTGAAAACCATATGATGTTAGATTCTGTCTGCAGCATATTTATTCAGTAGTTAAATGTTCAATAAAATCTAAACTGAAAGAAGTGGTGCAAAAAGCTCCAACACATTTGAAAACAAAGAGCATATATCATAGAGCTTTTATAAAGAAAACATTAAAAGTTTACTTTTCATCTATGGGGCATCAAATATTTTGGTGTCAGTGCTCAGATGTCTGCCTGGCTATGCCTGTCATTCTAATACGACCAACTATGAATAACATTCTAATATGAAACTGACTAGTGTTGCTCTTAAAATGACAACCGTTAAATGAATACGAATGAAGTTTGTGAAACAGAATTCTATAAGCCTGTCTGCCCAATATATGACTCACGGATGATCTATGAAAACCGGTCAATGGAAATGGATTTTAACAAACGTTTATAACTGTCAGAATTCCACATAAACAGATTATCACTCTGACCTGTTTCCGGATAACATATCCTCAAAATACCTTTTTTTTTTTTTTTTATTTAAGCTCACAAGGAACTATTGCCACCCAAAGTGAATAATGTATAAAGAAGCTGCAGTGATACTGACAGTACACGGTGGGTACCTGACCTTCAGCGCTCCACACATCTCCACAACATCAGACTCCTCCACCACAGTAATGCGGAAGTTTGGGTTTTCCATGAGTTCCTTCAGCAGAAGCGCGCGCTCCTTGTTCTTACAGCCTGCTCACGGAGAGGAAGGACGGACACCTCACTCAATGACCAAACACCTAACGCTCCACTTAGGACAAACAGAGTTGGTGCAGATCAAGAAACTACTTAATCTTCTGTAGCTACTACCAAAAACCCAAAAGTGAAAGATTACAAATAAAAAAAAAAAAAAAAAAAAAGAGCAGAAATTACATTATCTGATAAACTACAAGTACCATACTAAGTCTCACCGAGTGTCTAAAGACACTTTCAAATTTAATTTCCTCATTAGCTACTTCCTTCCTCCTTACCAATGGTGGATTCACAGAATTTCCCATCTGCCACCTCATTGGCAATATTGGCTCCCATCAGCACCGCCACATCAATACCCAGCTTCTCTCGGATGATGTCAGAAATCAATCGGAGTCCATCAGAACCCGCGTCCACACCCTAGGCCAGAGAGCAGTGTGGGTCAAGAGCGTAACAGTGAGCTACTGAGTAAAGCAAAAAAAAAAAAAAAGTGTTGACATGAACTTTATCCTCGCACCAAACTAAAACAATTCATCGGACTCCCATGCCGTGCATGGAAATCTACCACGTTCTGAAACGGTTGAAAACATCACCTAAACAGTATCAAGCAGAGTCACGTAAGCGTGCTGTACAGGGGTGGAAACAAAGTACACAACAGCTACCTGTGCTTTGGACTAAGTATTAGAGCCACGGGCAGCCCACCTTAATGAGGGACAATCCCAGAGCGTCTTTCTTCACCTTGCCTTCGATGGTGTCGCACACATTTCCAATGAACTGATGTGGAACCACAAACACCAACACATCGGCCTCACCCGCAGCCTCCACTAGGTCTGGAACTGCCAGCTGGAAAGAAGGGGGTCCCATCAAGCAGGGGCCTCTAAGCCACAAGCAACACGTTCAGTCAATATTACAATTAAGGGGGGAAACGTATACACTTTCTGTGGTTTAATTACACTCCTCATCTCTTCTGTATAACACAGCATTCAGACAAATTTTGTAGTATGATAAAGAGATTATTTTTCTTCTAAGCCCTAAGAAGAGCCACAATTCATTTGCAACATACTTAATACGCACGGGCAGATGTGGTGTCGCATATTAACCACGCTAATCGTCGTGTCTTACCACGTTGGTTGGCAGCTTGTGCCCAGGCAGGTACTTGACGTTTTCGTGCTCCGTATTAATGATCTCTGTTAGCTTCCGCCCATTAATATTTTCTTCATACACCCACATTTTGACAGTACTGTCAAATTTTGGATTGTGAGCTGCATTGTCTCCAATAATCTTGGCAACTGCAGATCCCCTGCAAGGCAGCAGAGCAAAGCCTTTAAAGGCCGTAACAGCCTTTGCAAAGTCATCCTTTCAAATCTAGAGACATTTTTATTGTGTTTTGTCATTTTTGAGCATGCAAATAAAAAAGCAGTTTTTTCAAACCGGAAGAACTTGGACATACAAGATAAGATCTGGAAGATACATCATTTAAATACACTCCTTGATTTTCAAAAACTGCTTGTCCTTACCTGGGTCGTGGCGATCCAGAGCCTATCCTAGAAGCACTGGGCACAAGCATGGGACCATACACCCTGGACAGGACATCAGTCCTTGGCAGGGTAGCTGCACATATGCACTCATCCACTCACACAAAGTAACTTAGTGCCACTAGTTCACCTGAACCGCATGTCTTTGGACTGTGGGAAGAAACCAGAGCACCCAGCAGAAACCCTTATAGGCACAAGGAGAACATTCAAACTCCACACAGACTGAGCAGGAATCAAACCCACATCCTCTCACACCACCCAGGCCCTGTGAGGTGGCAACACTACTCGCTGCAACATTGTGCCGCCGGAATGCGTTGTTACAGAACTGAAATACTTTATCCCAAAGGGAAACTGTACAGGGTTACAGTAGTGCACAACACAGTAAAGACTCAAAAACACAGGCACTGGGGCATGCAAAGAGAAAGCGAGTTTGCTGACAACATAAGAGCCGCACTGACAGCTCACATAGCCCAAATCACAGTTGAAAAATACAGAGATGAACCACTCCACTCTGCCAAGGTCTCACAGTGGCAGTGCAGGCAGCGTCACATTTCACCTACATCTATCCACGTAGCTCATGCTTTTCTCCAACACTACACACACACACACACTTTCTGAACCGCTTGTCCCATACGGGGTCGTGGGGAACCAGAGCCTAACCCGGCAACTCAGGGCGTAAGGCTGGAGGGGGAGGGGACACACCCAGGACGGGACGCCAGTCCATCGCAAAGCACCCCAAGCGGAACTCGAACCCCAGACCCACCGAAGAGCAGGACCCTCTCCAACACTACTTAGAACATAAAGTTACTTAAAATTATTTGCCTACTTATGCAACTAGGAAATTTTCCCGGGGCAATTTAGGGTAAGTCTTGCTCAAGGGTACTATAGCAGTAGGTGAGATCCGAACCAACAACCTTTGGATCTAGTGGCAGTACCTCTAACTGCTACACTACCAGCTACCCCTTCTATGTGAATGCATGATCAAGATGGTGTGATGTTATCACAAAACACTGAACTGCTGCTGTAGCATAAGACCAGTAACCAAATAAAATGACTGTTAAAATGTCAAAGGACAAAACAAATACTTAAGACTGAAAGAGGTTCATTCATAAGTCAGCTGATTCTTAGTCACATTTCTCCCCTCCCAAACACAAGCCATGCATTCCCAAAATTAGAGCAATACATCTTCCAAAACGGAAGGTTAGAGAGCTTGTAGATACCATCCCAATGTTCTGTTCGGCTCTCTGTCTTAACCGTGCCCTAAAAAACACGCCCACTTGGACTTTCCTTTCGCCGAAAGTGCTGACGAGAGGATCGGTCTTGAAAACAGAGCTGCTTCTTGTGCGGTCACCAGAATATTGCATGTGACCACTCAGGGTGTGTCACACCACAGCCTGGTGCTAACTGCCTGTGCCCCCCCCTTCATGGCTGTGAACGCTCCCTGCCTACATACCGTCTTGGTTTACTCCATCAGGGTGACTTTACTGCGCTCCGTACTCCATCTCAGCTGCTCTTTCTACCACACCTGCTGTGTTCTTACATATCACCTGTTGGGCTTTGTCCACTTTTTGATCGATCTGTAAAATGATATGCAAAATGATCCATTACAACTTTAAAACTAAATTAGTCAGATTTAAAAAAAAAAAAAAATCCACTTACTGTTGACTTATAGTAAATTTGTGAAACAGGAGAAATAAAGACTGAAGAAATACACCGTTTAAAATGACGGATGGATTAAATCTGCCAACATTATCTGGTTATACTTATGCTAGTTGATCATCTTGTGTATGAACAGCCTTTCGTGGCATTTCTTACGTGGGAAGCTATAATCTGTAATTACAAACATAAATCTCATACTGGCCTTGATTTATTTATTCATGTATAATAAAGTATGCAAACCTTTCAGATGAAAGTGAAGCTATAGCAAACCTTCCAGATATATTTTCATCTTTCATCGGTTAATTTGAAATCCTTATACAATTCAATGTGATTTATTAGAGAGCTGAATAAAGGATCAGAGGCATAATGAAAGGTTGGCTATACATTAAATTACTACAATAACTATGTAGGTATTAAAAATATAAAGCAAGCCTACTGGACATGGAGGAAAGGAAGAAGTAAACTCCCAACTGAAAGGCGGGGGGGAGTTGGGACCGTGGGGGTTCAAGTACCAGTGGCTGCCCACCCCTCCTGAGCATTCTTAGAATTAAAATAAACTTACAACAATTTATAGTTAATTTATAGCTATTAATAACATTGTTACTAAGTGCTAATAACTTGATGTCCCAGTTCACATTATACATTCATTTGTAAAGTGACTTTATTTGAATAAGCATCAGAAGGGTTCGAATGTAATTTGCCCCTCAGCACAATGGAGTGTAGTATTTCCTGGTTACTTCTATTTACACTGGTTTCAATGATCTTCCCACCATTTACCCTGCAGTCATACTTATAAATGGCACAATGGAGCACTTTGAAAGGACCCATTGAAGCAGCTTCAGTGAGAGAAATGCACAAAAATGTTAAAGCGGGACGCTATAATCTGCTTGTGCATTGTTTGGAACAAGAGCCCAAACGCTCCGTTATTTCACACCAGCAAAAACAATAAACTTAGAAACGCTGAGATAAGGATACAAATAATAATTTTTTTTAAAAAACTGTTTGGACGGAAGGGAGGATGAAAAAGATCCCATTGCGAAGTCAAAATAAAATGGTTTTATCTTTTGAAGAGCTCCGGCCATTGTTCTGGAACACTGTGGTACAACGGATGCGCTTGGACAACAAGGGGAAATCTGGACATTAGTGGAGAAACGTTGTCGCTGCAAACGAAGGGCAGCACAGTGGTGCAGCAGGTAGCGCCAGGGTGGTGTGAGGAAACGTGGGTTCGATTTCCGCTCAGTCTGTGTGGAGTTCGTATATCCTCCGTGGGTTTAGTCCAGGTGCTCTGGTTTCCTCCCACACTCCAAACACATGCAGTTCGGGTGAAATGGAGACTCTAAATTACCCTTAGTGTGTGAATGGATGAGTGCATGTGTAGCTACCATGTCAAGGGTTGATGTAGCATCCAAGGTGTAAAGCCTCACGCCCAATGCTGCTTCCGGGATAGGCCCCGGATCACGACGACCCTGCTCCGAACAAGCCATTTCTGAAACCGGATGGAAGGACTAGAAATGTAGCGTCCAGGATATTTCATGCACAGAGAGGGGCTGAAAAGACCAGCGTTCAACTGGAACATACTTCACATTCCAAGAAGAAAACAATTCACAGTTTCATACACACAGAGCCATGGGCTTCAACACATTTCACACAAATTGCACCTTTCGCACATTTATGCACTTCCATTTGTCCATGGGAACCACGCCTATTACTGAAACTGTGTAGATAATACGTAATTTAAACCGAGTGTTCGTTACTTAAACCGTACGTATCTTAAAAGGATGCGAATCTTACTAAACTAACCTGTAACCGACGAAACCGTCATTTAAACCAGGCAAGTGTGTAGTCATTAAGCCGTGTTTACTCGGTTTTTACGTCGTGTGAGAAGCCAGAGGTGAGGTAAAAAGCTGAAGAGAGGAAAACAGGCGACACCTGACCGGACCGGACCGGGGCTCGTGCGAACCTTTCCTGTGCGCCGCCGTTCATTTCGAACCTGTTCCTGTCACACAAACATGACGGCACTTTCGGCGACTTTCCCGCTTACCAGTTCCCGGAGCCGACGACACACACTTTCTTGGGAGCGTTCATCGCGTCTTTCTCTCTCTGTGTGTCCACCTGTGAGAGTGTGGCGGCGCTCACCAAGTCGTGCCTCGAGCGTTCGCTCGTGCGCAGCGCGGCGCTCCTTCCTTCCTTCCTATTGGCTTCTGAGCGGCCTCAGTCAAAGAGCCGCCCGTTTCTCGGAGGACCGCAGTTAAACGAGGAGGCAACTGCTCAGTTCCGTTTTTGATATACTTTTATTCATTTAGCTGACGCTTTTCTCCAAAGCGTAGTACATCCGAGAGAACGATGCAAAAAGTGCATTACGTGTACTTGAGACATTTGGATCCGACAAGTGACTCTTCAGTACAGCCAATGTGTCATATACCACAGTATAAACCAGTGTACATTACACTAGTAATCATGTGGGCGATATGGTGGCACAGCAAGTAGCGCTGCTGTCTCACAGCACCTGGGCAGGCTCTATCCCTGCTTAGTCTGTGTGGAGTTTGCATGTTCTCCCTGTGTCTGCATGGGTTTCCTCCAGGTGCTCTGGTTTCCTCCCACAGTTCAAAGACATCCTGTTCAGGTTTCCCCATAGTGTGTGAGTAACAGAGAGAGTGTGTTCCACTGATGTATGGATGAGTGACCCAGTGTAAGTAGTGTATCTAGTAGTGTGAGTCACCATGGTGAATAAGGTGGGTGGGCTGATAACACTACAAAGAATGTGTTTGAAGTTGCTTTGGAGAAAAGTGTCTGCTGAAGAAATGTAATATACTGTAGTAGGGGCATATAGGCTTTTTCATTATTAAACAAATTCTTATTAACATTACTGACATAAACACGTGTTTATCATGCACTTAAAAGACCAGGGTAGAAGTGAGTCTGAAATAGGTGGAGTAAGGGATTCAGCAGTTCTGAGTGGGATGGGTAGGTCATTTCACCACATCGGAGCCAGAAGCAAAACCTTTGTGCTTTAAATTTTGGATCACCAAGTGAGCAGAAGTGGAGAAGCGCAGCAGAGTGATCAGGCCTTGTGGAGACTGGGGAGTTCTCCTAAATGTGTCCTTAAGAATAAACTTTAATACAAGTATTAATACTTCATGAACCTAAAAACTCTTTAGGGCTTTGGGGCAATTCAGTGACTAGGTTTCAGCCATATCTTTCCCCTTCTGTGTTGCCTAGAGGTAACATCTGGGTATTTTAAATATAAACCCAAAGTGCTCAGCCAGTTTAATAAATCATAGAAACATTTTAATCTCCTAAAATGTCTTAAGTACTTATAAAATACCTCAGATTCTGAAGTCTCACACATACTGAATATATTTATTATTCTGTGTTCACATGGGTTTACATGTTATTCAGATTGATTAGTGACTCCAAATTGCCCTGCAAAGGACTGGCATCCCATCCAGGGTGTATCTTGTCTCATGCCTATCAGCTGTTGAGGTGGGTCTAGACCTGTCCCCCCACTGGACCAGAGGTTACTTATACTGTCCACTGATTGTAGTCAGGGTGATAACTGAATACAGTATGTCGGAACTGAGAAAAGTTGCACAAATGATTTACTGTTCACCTAATTTAAAAATGACATTGTAGAAGGCTACTCCTGGGTATCACATCTGCATTGTCAAATAAGCTTGGTGAAAACCTACTATGTGGACTGGACTCCTGGAGATCTGCACAACCAGCCCACAATACTAGCAGCTCCATAAGATCTCTACAGTTTATAGTCCATACAGTTAAAACCCTATTTTTCCCTTCTTTTTTCTATGTGATTTTACTTAATACTGCTGAAGGTCATAAGTGACAACAATATTTCTTCAAAAAACATTGCTGTTTAGTAAAGAATATCTTTATTAAACTTTAAAATATACAGAAAGCATCCATCAAGAAATGTGTGAGGGAAGTAAACATTTCCATTTAACCGTACAGAGATTCAGTCATCTGGTGAAATCTTAAAACTAAGCTAAAGAAAATCTACAGGAGTTTTACTGAGGCTGGAAAAATGGAATGAGTTTAATGTGCAAACAGTTGTTCTAAAACTGTTAATATTCACCCAAACACTCTACATGTTTCAGTAACTCGTTTCCTTCATCAGCTGTTCTTCTATGGCATTTCCATACAAAAGTTATAATATAAACCTCCTAATGATAAACACTGCAATGTTAGGAAGAGACACCTGAACTGAATTATAAAGAACACTTTCATTCTATTAAATGAACCAGCTCCCAAAACTAGATTTTAGAAAATGTTCATAAAAACTGTTAAAAGAACTTACAGTCCCTGTGCAGAACCACTCCATCCTAAACACATTAGCAATCATATCTTCATATGGGTGGCTACATTCTAAACCTCTTTAAAGGTCCAGTAAAACTAGACAAAAAGCTTTGCACAAACCTATAACACACAAACCCTTAAGTAATAAGCAGGATCAGTAAGTGAGAACTTCTCTAAACCCTACAAATTGAAAATGGAAGGCAATTTTCCAAACTTGCAATAATTATTTCTCTATATATTGTATAAAGTATAACTTACTGCTGGAGTGTCAGTTTGTAATAAGGGCTGGACATGTGAAAAGGAGAACACAACCACTGCATAAGAAAAAAATATAGTTGCATCATCACAAACAGTAGCCACATAAACAAAGCAACTATGCTTACAGCACAAAGGCAGTTTAAAAGGGATTTTTAGTTGAGAGGGAAAAAAGTTCAATGACTCAAAGGGGTCACAGGCAGACCTGGTTGGGGGTGAGATAAAAGGCAAGACAAATAAATAAATAAATTCAATCATTCGGAGGTGGTAGGATGTATGTGAACCACAGAATGCTGTTTTCTGCTGACAGGAAAAGTGATGAAGTTTGGTTCTGTCCCCACTAGTGGAATTCCAGCACTTGGAGGTTAGTGTCTTCTAAATGCCCTTTGCCATCTCTTGGTCTAGTGCTCCAAGAATTTATGTGTTTCTGATCCCAAGTGCCTGCTCCAGCTCCTGTCTCCTCTGCTGCACCTGTAGTAAGAGGCAGAAGAACCTAGAAACATTGTCCTCTTTCATTCCAGGAGACAAAATGCAATACCTAATAAAACACCAACACATGTATATCAGAACATGAGCTTAACCAGAGACACACATGAAACAATAAAAGGAGGCAATCCAGTAGTAGTCAGTATCTCAAGATCTTGGTATAATAGGTCATAATTTATTCACATTATGAGCTTCAAACTACATCAGCCAGATATATTGAAATATGATGCAAAAGCTGTGCGAATCCGACACAGGGTTTACCTTAGAATAGAAATAGCGACAAACGGCCTCCTGGGCCCATGGCTGGAAGTAAAACTCGGCCATCCTCTCCTCCTCAGGGTTTCCCACTACGTCAGTCATTGTCTGTCATTTACACAGGATACCACATACTTTGACAACTCTCATTCCATATTTTTTTGCAGAGTATGATATCATAAGCAACAAAGACAGCTCACTAAAATGCAAAAAATGCCCTTTAAGATCAAAAAGTGGTGTAGTATGATGAAACAAAATTGTGTCTACCTGCTTGACAGTGTACCATATGAAACTGCAAGCGGTGTTTCATAAAGTGACAGGGATGAACTCTGGACACAGCTGGCTAAAAATTCTGAACAGATCGGGTCTTAAACTGACTTTTTAGGACAAACCTTTTGTGCAGATTACATGTACAGCATTGAGTGAAGCGAAAGCACCCCAGTCACCCATCAATTCTAACTGTAGCACCAAAGCACCCCACCTTCAAGTCCCTGCACTGGGACTGTAGCCAGTCATTTATGAAGCCCTGGGGATCCCGTGCAAAGCTCAGCATGAACTCCCTCTGTGTCTTTAGCTGGCTGATGGTTTCGATTGTCTCGTGGATCTGATACCAAAGAAGAAGGTCAGCGCACACAAGTGCTAGGTTACAGTGCTCACTACTACTGCTTAATGTGGCCATCTTACTGGATATTGTGAACCACTGTTCACATATTCACATGCACTCTATTCAGATGCCAACACTTCTGAAGCAACACTGATCATCAGAAACAGGAGTCCAGGGTACAACATAAACATTACTAAAGGGAGGACAACCAATAGTGAACAAGTGCTGAACAATAAATGGTGTGAATGCAACAGCTTATACCTTGTGGTCCAGATTGGCTATCTCCTGCTGGCTGGCTGTAGACAGTAGGAATGAGTTCATTTGTGTTTTCAGAGTATCATCCACCTCTACATCAATATCATAGCAGGCAGTTTTCTTCTGGTCATTGGGGTCTACACTGCAAAAAGAAACAGTTAAAGACCAGGGAGAGTTGTGAGTATTGTACCGTGGATTTGACAAGCACCGACTCAAAAGCTGCCACTTGACAGAAGTGTAGAATGATGTTAAGGTCATTGGTTGTCACCTGATTATGTGATTAATGATTATTGGTTCAGGGGGCATCAGCAGGGCATGCAGGCGCTGGGGAATCTCCGAAAACTTCATCCGTTGGGTCTCAAATATCTTAAGAAATGTGTAAAAGTATTATTCCCCCTCAAAGATATGGTTCGGTTATCAGTGAAGTAATGGTACAATGTATGGAGTCACAGACACACCTGCTGGAGGTACTTGTCACAGTTGATTAACTCACGCTCATGAGGGTCCTGCAGCTTGTGGGTCTTCACGTACTGCCAAAGTGCCTGGATGATCACCGGCCGAGTCTGTGTGTGGATTCCCAAT
The DNA here is from genome assembly GCF_900964775.1 of Scleropages formosus. Classification (NCBI taxonomy): domain Eukaryota; kingdom Metazoa; phylum Chordata; class Actinopteri; order Osteoglossiformes; family Osteoglossidae; genus Scleropages; species Scleropages formosus. Next base: position 7,222,761 of record NC_041806.1, read on the forward strand.
ACTCGAGCAAGACGAGGGTCCAGTTTAAATTGTGGGGGCTGAAAGGTACAGGGGAAGTGAGTCTGGGAATTTCAGACATAAGCTCAATGTAACAACAACAACAACAACAACATTGTATTAAACAACATTAGGAAAATTCGCTCAGGCTGCCATTGCAAAGGCACCAAGCGCATGTCTTTGCACTGTAGAAGGAAAGCAAGGCAAACACAGGGAAAACATACAAACTCCACACAGACAGATCGAACTTGTGTTCTCTCGCACCTTCCAGACAATGTGAAACTTCAGCACTACCTGCTACTCTATCATATCTACGCACAACTTTTTTTTTTTTTTTTAAAAGTTTCCCAGGTATTCCTCAAAATGCCAGTAAATCTGTATTTTTGCTAATAACCCTACATCTTCATAATTTATGAATAAATATTTACTTTTTTACACACAATATCAGTAAATCTATTTGATGATATTCCGTTACCTGGTAATCGAGCATAAGCAGCACAGTACAGCGAACATTAACGTCACCTGGTCGCTTCACCTGGAACCCATCTGTCTCTTGAGTGGTGGCTGTCCTGTGCCACTGGGGAAGGAGAAAGGAATTTACTGCACCAATACTATTAAACTGATAGAAAACATATTTTGAAGAAAACACAATGAAACAGAGACTTCAAGAATGTCAGGAAAAAGAAAAGAAAAAAAAAAAAAAAAAAAAATCTCTGTAGTCAAACTCATCTCACTGTAGCAATACGGGTCATAATTAGTGTTAATTCAGCCTTTGCCTCTCCTGAACACTCAGTAATATGATAGAGAACTAAGACTACTCTGACCCACCAAAATGGAAAATTTGGCTTTTTAGGGACAGCATGTTTATAATTTCTTAAAATTTCTTCCTGAAAGAAAATCTACATATAAATGAAAATGCATCAACTTCCAATGCCTATTAGACACACTGATGATATCTGGGGGACGGCTAGTAGTGTAATGGTTAGAGCTGCTGCCATTGGATGCAAAGGTGGTTGGTTAAAATCTCACCTCCAGCTGTTGTACCCCTGAGCAAGGTACTTACCCTAAATTGCTCCTGTAAAATTACCCAGCTACATAAATGGGAGAAAAATTGTATGTCGCTTAATATTGTAAATTGTTTTGGAGAAAAGTGTCTGCTAAATTAATAAATGTAAATGCGGCCTTAGTCAGGGTTTGAATAATTTTGCAAACAAATTATACCTCCACCAAGTGGTTGTCAGGACCATACAAGTCCTTGTCAAGCTCAATCACCAGTGACTTAAAGAATGAAGAGAACTTCCTCTTCTGCTTCGTGGCTTCATACTTTGACACACCAGTCTACAACAGCACAACACAAATTCAACTCAATGCCATTACACATATAGATCATTGAAGATTTACAAATAAAAACAGAACAGAAGATTTCTGTTCAGTGTACTGTACTTGTAATTGCCTTGACTTAAAACATACCTATATACACACAACAGAAAAACCTGCAAATACACATTCGCAGAACTAACAAATACAAAGTCTCTGTGAATACTTCAATATCACAATCAATCAAAAAATTCCATCAGCTTTTACATGCCTGGGGGTGGAACAAAAACCAGAAAGCTCCACAGGCCACTCACATCCTCCAACAGCCGGCCTTCCACACGGAGCTCCCATGATGCAACTGCTCCCTCACCATCCTCTGCATCAGGCTTCGATGGGTTGAAAGTGTTTGATATAAAGATACGGAGTTTCCTTTTTTGCTGGGGGGGAATTACCTGAATTACTGACAGACCCACATCACGTGCATATGTTTTAGAAGATGCAAGAATCTGAAAATCTCATACCTTGATAGGTCTCTTGAGCGCTTCCTGAATATCCAGCCTTTTCCGCATGATTGTCTGGTCGAGTTTTCGCTCAAACACAAGCAGATCCATGTAGGCCTGGGACTCCGGGACAAGGTCTCTGATCTGAGGGGGTGAGGAAAACCATGGGTCCAGAATCATGTAATAAGAACTTGGGCTAAAATAAATACCTTTACAGTCTCCTAGATGTGCTCATTGGGACCTTCAGAAATATATCCTACCAACTATATATCAACTGTGAAACAGCTCTGAAGGTCTTTATGGCCTTCTATCAGGTTTAATACCCAATGGGGGCCACCAAAGCATAACAAAAACAATCCTGGAGTGAACAACTAATGTATTGTATAAATACTACCGTCTCTACAACAAGACTGACCCATGGTGCATACTCACCCTCTGAGGTAGAATTTTATCTGCGATTTTCTTCTTTTTAGTACTGTGGAGATAGAGGATGACCACTTACTCAGTTGAAGATGTAAAGTACAGACACATAGAGGAACTACTGAAAACGATGCTGATCATGTTAACAAATGGCTTTAGGAGCCAGCGCGTAAGGAAGGGTGTTCTGGAAGATCAGCCCTTACTGCTGGTGGCGGCTCTGGGCAGCCGGCTGTTGAACCTGCTGTATCTGTGGAGGAGCTGGTCTCTTGCGGACTGGATCTACAAGAGGCATACCAGGCCGAGATACTGGGCTGGCTCCATAGCTCGGTGGTCCCATGGCCGGGCCCTGTGGCACCGTTCGGCTTCCAGGGGGGACACCTGGTCTCTGCCAAGAGGGGTGAGGAACAGACAGTAATGAAGCTGCAGTCCATCTTTTAGCAGCATGTTAAAGGCACTTTCTAAAAACAAGACGGTCAAAAACACATTTACAAAAGAAATCCTTATCTATGAGACTGGAATGTTTAATAACTATACCTCCAGCACAACCCATGGCACGGTGGAACAGTAGGCAGCACTAGTGCCTTACAGCTCCTCAGCCTATTGGCTAAGTCCAAAGTGTAGTGTGTGTGGAGTTTGTGTGCTCATGTGTTCACATGCGTTTTCTGCAAGTGCTCCAGTTTTCTCCTACAGTCCAATGATGTTAAACTGCCCCTTGTGTCTGTGTGTGTTACACTGCTCTGCTGTACAGGTGGGTGAACGAGTGCTGTAAGTCTAGCACAGTATCTAACACTGTACGCCACCAAGGTTAAATGTGTCACTTAAATAATATACAGTTATCAGTGTACATCACTTTGGAGAGAAGTGTCTATTAAATAACTAATAGCAAAAGTAAAGGACAACAGTAATAGTTAAAACGACACAGGTAATACAGCAGGGAAAATTTGTTTTCCTAATACTGAGCACAAAAGCAACATGGAAATTGCCATTAATTTTAACTTTCGCGAATAACCAAATTCCTAGTCACGAATGCTTGGTCAGCAGGAAGGTGCAGGCAGCAAAGTGCAAAGAGCATTTCTGTGCAGATTGTATAGAGCTGCATTGACACTTGGAGCTGAAAAGTGAACAGAATGCTGTGTTCCTCATAATTTTCTTGACAGCGTACCCCAGTTTACTTCAGTGTCCACGATCCTCTTTACCTCAAATTGTCCCTCAGAGTCATAGATATATTGGTTTACCTCAGTTTTGTCCCTCATAGATATTATATTGGTTTACCTCAGATTGTCCCTCACAGATGGTTTACCTCAGATTGTCCTCACAGATATTGGTTTACCTCAATGTCAGTTATATACTGGTACCTCAGAGTCAGTGTCCCTCATAGTTACACTGCCACTGGTTTACCTCAGTATCCCTCATAGTTACACTGGTTTACCTCAGAGTGTCCCTCACAGTTTCCCTCAGTCACAGTAACTGAATAATATCCCTCCCCTCGCGCTGCGCACTCTTTTGTTCTCGATAGTCCCGTGACACTGCTGGTCCTACCGGGTATCCAGGCCCGGGCACGGGACAACGATACAGGTGGTTTTGTGCTGCGGACGAAGGACCCATCCTTCCAGCAGGAGCTCCAGGCCCCATGCCCGGCGGCACAGCACAGCTCTGAGGCCCGGAGTTCATCCCTCCTGCAGGGGCTGCTTGTAGACCACCACGAGCAGCCATCTTCTCCACTGTGCACACACCGGGGAGCTTCAAATATCGCGAGAGCTGCGAGCGAGAGTTCGATTAACGCTGCATACTATTTGCTTAATACACGCTTAGCAAGTCATTTTGATCTAATAATAATAATACGCAAATATAATAATATATTATTATTACTATTATATTGTTCTTTGAAAGAACGATATTTGTCATATAATGAAGCGTTTTTAGCTATTTTTTGTAAGCATTCATTTGTAATTTTCCTATTTCTTACTTCATCGGTAATACAGTTTTTGAATTCTAAGCCGTATACCCGTAAGTCTAGAGTGTCGTGTGAGCTGCCGTGAACCAAATGGAATTTTCATTTATAAACGAAGTTGTGCCCTGAAAATTGAATATCTTTGGAAACTGTTCGTATAATAATAGGTCTGCTATGTGTGCGAAATGCGCTTGTGAAATTACTCCGGCGTTCTGTCGCTGTGATTCCACCAAAATCGCATTCGATTGAGTTGGAAATAATACAAACGACCTCCGTGTGTTTGAGCGCCACCTCATCTGGAGACTCAAGAGTCAGAAAACTGCAGGATAACAGGCAGCCTACAGCTCTCCATGTCTGTGACCGCACCTGAAATATGTTATTAACGTAAATACAGGCTTCGACACGGTGGATGTTGGTTTATTGCAATGCTGGCACTAGACGGAGAATGATAATACTTTAAAGCAGGTTTATAGGGCTCTGAGGAGAACTGTCTCCTGAAGAAGCCCTCCTCGCGCTACTTGCCCCCAGTCCCGACCAATCAGCAACGTTTAAACCTCAACCACGGAGTATATACAATATTACATTATATAAATCCATACTTTTTGAAACAAGTTATAATCACCTTAATGTGAATTAACTGGAAACAACTTTTGAAAGCACGACTGCTCTTATTAATTTCAATTTATGGTCAACCACCTGCTGATAAGTCCATACGTTAGTGTTAATGTGTTGTTGTTTCTAATATTAATTATTATTAATATTTACAATATTAGTTAATATTGTTTGCTGCTTATTATGTGGCTTTATTGAATCCTGTATATTTTTAAGCACTGTGACACTTTTGCAAATAGTGACATTTAATAATAAATTGATTTTTACTGTATGGTCACTTGGTCCCAGTTGGACTGTTGTGAGGAGGGGAAGAGAAAATTGCATAGGGATCATAAATTCCTGTTATAAATTAGAACTTGCATTACTTGGCCTCTTTGAAAAATATTTACACTGATGTGTATTCAGGTCAAGCCACTGCTACTGCAACAATCCATATTTTATAAATAAACATAAGACAAGAGTAATCACATGCTTTATTCCCCAGATTTAAACCGTGATTGTTAGTTGAAAACAAAGATGGCGACATAGTTTTTACAGCATTGTGGAAAAAGATGGATGAGCAAATTGCTGAATGAATCTTGCAAGTTTGAACACAGTCAAAAAGCTAGACAGTAAATTGCAGCTGACCATGCTTTTAAGCAGTGAGATCTGGAGATTTAATGCACACATCCTAATCCAGTCTCTCGCCCACTCATCTCCCTCTACTTTGAACACCTAATTTGTTTTAACTTGCTGGAAAAACAACCTTATACATAGACATAGCATTTCAAAGTTCTAGAAGTAGTTACTACAGCTCCACATGTTGCTATGGTAACATGGGCAAAGTACTGGTTTTCTGTCATCTAAGACAGTCAGGCAAGCAAGTGTTGTCATATTGGAGTTTTGGGGCTCTGGTAATGACTCTGCTGCCAGAGCTGGCAGACAAGCCTTTGAGATTTACCATAATGATCAAGTTTTAAAGTCTTTTTCTGGGGCAGCACCTTCAAGAGTCATGTTCCCAAAAACAGCAGAATTTAAATCTACCTTGTTAGAATTGATGTTATTGTGTTCAATTTAATACTTCATTGTATTTAATGCCTAAAGCAGTCTTATCCGAGTTGAGGGGTGTCCTTGTTCGTGTTGTTCAGTTTGAAAGCACATGGCATGGTACTGTTTCTTAGGTCCTTTGTGTCTGGCTCAGCAGCTGAAGTCCTCAAAGCAGCTCTGCCCTGGGTGGAGAGGTAGCATGTTGGTGGGATATGTGGGTGGAGGGCCATAATTCTCACTGGGGTTCTGAGTTGGGAGAGAGAAGACGGTAACATATGAGCGGAAAAAAAGGACGTAAAAAAGGCACAGAGATAATGAAGCACAACAAGTAAAAGTGTGTGGAGTAAAAGAAAAATTGTAGTAAAGGTAGGATGAAATAAAATGAGTACCTAACTGATAAATGGGAGTTTTCCATGTCAGCAACCAAAAGAATAAAGGAAATACATTATTTTGTGATTCAGATAGTAAAAATGTAGTCACTTTCCCCAGACCTGCACTGAGATGGAATCGGTTATACTATCGTATAAAGGCCTTTGAATGGTTATAGTTACGCAAAATTCATCCATCAGCCTTCAGAGATCCTGTAGTCAGAGGTTTCATTACAAACTTGTCTAATGTTGAACACAGACATAATAAGTTTTAGCAATGGAGATGTTTACAAAGAACAGATGAAGAAATGAGAAAGAATCACGAAAACTGAGAGACATGGATCTCATACCTTAGTTATGGTATTTGAGCTTTATTAATAACAAGTAATTTAGCAGGCATTGTTATGCAAGGTAATTTACAATCCATGAAATATTACTTACAAAAATGCAGTATCAAAATATTACAGTAAAAATGGCATTTGACAAAAACATGAAGAATCAAACAGTACATGTGTTTAAATGGAATGCTATTTCTGAAGGACTATTTAAATAGTTAATCTTTTGTATGGAAACATGATCTTGTCACAGCTTTATGACATACAAGGAAAATTAAATATTTCATTTGTGTAATATGACTGGGAAGAACACCAAAGGGAAATCATTTTAGGGCGAATGCAACGCTAAGGAAATGGGACTAACTTTTTTAGGCTGCTGTCAGTAACAATTTATGCAAAATAAAACAATAACGTGCTAAGAGTTTCCAGCTGTGTGAGGGAACAACAGAGTTTCAAACCTGGTTTTCAACTACATACCAATCAACTCAAGATTTTGTGTCCAATTTAGTTCTTTATTTGTACTCATTGAGCTACCAGATGACACCGAAATGTCTAGCTAGTACTATGCTGGTACAGTGAACCAATAAAGTAGGTGATTTGTGGAAGTAGTCACTGAGCTTTCATTTTACAAAACTTTCAGAAGTCATTTACTCTCTGAGCCCGGAAATAAGGTAACAATAATTTTCCATACGTTTCTCACAGCAGCTCCTCAATGCCATTGCTTTGCAGTATACCTTTCCAAGATATGAAGACACATGCAAGGTCCCCAAGCTTTTCTCTTATACTAACTGCACTAAAACAGCAAGAAAACGTCCAAGCAAAGCAAAAAATGCCTCTTCAACAACATTTCCATCTTCCCTTGTAAGTGATTTAATGGAATCTTTTTCACTGCACCAAATGTACTTCTGTTATTGGTGAGGGCAAAATGGAAGGATGGTGAGAACACAATTGTGTTTCAAAGATTTTAAGGTTTGGATTTACACTACTTACAGTACAGTAACCTTTATTTTTCTCTGTTTGCATTTTTATTAATGTGGAATTATTCCTTACAAGTTAAGAGACAGCATTGGACCCAAAGTGTTGTACAAAAAAAATAATGTACATCATAAAATGACATGACCCAAAAATATACTTCATATGGAGAGTTGTTCTAAAAGCAGTCCCTGTGATGTATTATCGGTAGGACAGTCACGTATGCATTGAAAAACCACAATGTTTATTTTGGTCCCAGACCACTGTCACTACACAAATTTTCCTCTTCTTATCCCTGTCGATCTTATCCCTGTTTTCTCTTTTCCTCTACTACCTAAATCTGTCACTCTCTCTTACCCGCTCTTGCTGTCACCAGCTGTGTTCCAAAGCACATACCTGCATACTGTGCACTTCTGCTCTCCATATGCGGATATTAAAGAAACCAAAGTACTTAAGCTACATACATTCATAAGCAAACTCCACTATATTATATTTCATACCGCCAGTGAAGCATGCATCAATGAAAACAAAGTATGCATCTTGGCATTTTGAAACGTGCTTTGTTTTTCATACTTGAGTTTTGAAACTTGGAAAATGTTTGAGTCATACTTTGAAGTATGCAAAGTATGAATATATGCAATTTGGAACAAAGCCCCACTCTGCCAGGTCCAAGTAAGGCTCAGTCTTTTCTATCATTATTCCTCTTGGAAATTCAGTGATAGTTACTAACATGACGCTTTACATCTTCCAGGCTCAACACTGCTCCTCTTTCATTGTTGTCACTGCGCTCCTGCTTCTTCTGGGAGTGGAGGCATAGCTTGTACTTCATCACCTGCAGAAGGACATTTTGGTCCCATCACAAAGTACAAACTCAAGAGAAAGTCAGCAAACTCTGCAGTATGAGCAAAACGAAATGTCGTACCTCATACAGATAGTCAAAGAGTTCCAGGATGGTCAAAATACTGGCTCCTATAAACAGGCCCATCTGTCCACCAATGTCACCTGAGAAAAAAACAAAATACCAGTGTGGGGATTCAAAAGAGTGATCGCATTCTATTCAGTTGAATTCCATTTATTTTATAGAGCACTGAACAAAGGGATTAGACAAATAAATAAGATAGTTGGCTATATACTACAGAAAATACATTATCCATGCAGTTATTAAAGCTGTAAGTATGCCTACTGGCCACAGAGGAAAGGAAGAAAAAACTCCCAAATGAAAGTCAAGGGAGAAAAGAAAACCTCTTGGGATCCAAGTGCCAGTGGCTGCCCACCCCTCCTGGGCATTCTAGACTAAAACAGACTCTTAAGTCAATTTACAGCTAATCATAATAATAATAGGTTTACATATAGCCTCAAAGCCATTATCAGAAATTATCTTTATTACAAAGTTTGTTTTACATTTTCAAATTTTTTAGGCAATAAAAGAAAACTCTTTATTAACTCTTAGTCACATTAACAGATACTTTGTCACCGTACCTAGCAGCCCAGCAACTTCATAGGCTTTCTTTTGCTCTATGGTCTCGTAGTTCAAGGCCTCGAAGAATATATCCAACACAAGAATATTATCGCTGTAGACGGAAGAGAAAGCACATTCAGGACTCACAGTTGAGGTTTAAATTCACTACATCTGGGTTCAGTCTAAATAATGTCTGGCTTGGACTCTTCGTGCCCTCCACCCCCATACACTCACCAAGATAGCAAACACACTTGAAGGTACTCACGAAATGTACTGCTGTGATTTATTGAACTTTTTAGCAAGATACTTGGCAGAAGCCTTGCTGGGGATCCTCACAAAGGACAGCTCTTTGCTGTAGCGTGTTGTGTTACAGGGTGTCTCACACACACAGTAATCATTGTCCCTCTCCACCAGAAAGTCTGTGGGCACAAACAGGAAGACAGAATCATGATCAGTGAAGGGCCAAAGAAGAGGTTGGCAGGCATTAAAGTACCTGTACCTTTTATGGCACACATCACACTTTGTTAGCTAATTAGTGAAGAATCAACATTATGAATGGACAATTTACAGGTTTAAAGTTAAAAATAACATGTTGTACAATTACTGAACATTGCTTGTATGTTTGAAAAATGAATTTCTGTGCTAAGATATTTCAGAAGATACCAATCGTGCCACACTATAAGTCTAAATATCTGAAATCTTGAGCAATGCGGGTTCAGGCAGACCCAACAGGTCCTGGTTCCTACCCAGTGCTGGGTCAGCACATTCTCTGTACAGCTCCGGGCTGCAGTAGGGGGCATCTCCTTCAGGAAAACAAAGTAAAGGTAACAATATGTGCAGTAAAAAACACCTTAGACATGAAAGAATTCATGGTGATTGACATTACCCCTTGTTTATACTGGCAGGATTGACCAATTCTTCATGATATTCAAAAGTTACTTTCTAGGATGAGTGTTCGTTAAGTGAAACTGAGAAATGAGCACCCCTCTGAACACTTTCCTGCAGCTGAAGGTGACAGCGATACTAACCCGGCATGTGCACCATGCGACAGTTGCAATTTTCCACCAGGTAGCGTGTTTCACAGTCGATGCGGCAAGCTGTGATGCTGTAAGTGTCAAAGAAGTCTGAATTCATGGGTGTAGTCCTGCAGTCGCCCCAGGGAGGAGGGAGATACACAAGCTGGGGAATGTACACGGACCTTACTCAGAAATATACATACAAACATCCCCTTCTGGACACTGCAGTACAGCTGAAACTAACCATTTATACAGGAACCTAATGGGTATGTAGGTTCATTTCAGCATCATATTCTCAGGTTTTTTTATACATCATGTGCCTTGCGCTGAAACAGCCCTGCCATACCCGCTGCTCCTGGCAAGATACAAATGTCTGGAATCCAGGTGCCACACCGAAGCCCAGCTGGTCAATGAAAGGTGGCTCATCCTGACTGTGGATCTGCACCTTGATTCCAGCCTCAAATGACGTCTCATCTGTGCCAGAAAAAGGAGAGAGAAAAATCCATATTTGCAATTAGCAGCCTAATTCTGTTAGTTGCATTTCTAATGGAAGCGTTGGTGAAGAACCATCAGCCCTGTCCAGTGTTCTGATCAGAACATCAAATGCAGAGACAAAAAGACAGTCATACACACAGGTTATATGTGAAGTGTTACATGAGCACATATTAAGTGATGAACTGGGAGTTTAAAGTGAATGAAGGAGTGAACACATGACAGAGCAGTGAAAGCGATTTTACTGTGGCATCCAGCAGCAGGCTGCTCAACAGGTTGGAAACAACCTCAAAAGGTGGAAAACATCCAAGATGAAGCTGACTTGTAAGAATAATTATGTACCATGAAGAGTGGAAACGTGCTGTATGTGAGACATGATAGAAAACAAAAGAAAGTACAGCAATTTACGTTAAAGGCTGTTCTCATGTTCTCACCAGTCTCTCCCCAAACTGGGAGGTACTCATCCTGCTGAATGTCCAACATAACCTCCAGGCCATTGCCAATCCCGCCTTTCACAGACAGAAGCCGCGGGCGTCCTTGGCCCGAGTTGAATGTGTAACACTTCCCATATCGTGTGAACACCTGATGAGAGAAGCAAGACAGAAGGAAAGGAAAAGGGGCTCAGAGCCAAAGCACACAGCTGTGCCAGGTGTAGGCTGCCGAGACATGACCATCAAAACACATTTCAGTGAAGCAGTTCCAAACAAATCCATTTATATCAGTTTGTTAGAAAATGCTCTTTTTCTTCTTTCTAATGTTCTAAGTCATAAAGACACACTACCCAAGATATTACGCCGAGAATTGAGCTCCACTTTTCACTCTCTGGACTATAAATCTAATGAACACTTAAATGTCTCTGAAAGGTTTGGAAATGAAACTGGTTCTGCTGCCTCACCAGTGACACATCACTAAATTTCAGTGATCTCAACAGCGGGGACATACTTTTAAGTCCAAGTCTTGCTACGATAGTCGTCCATGAGGAAGACGACTAGGAAACACAAAGTGGTAAATGTTCTCTTGGGTCTGTCATGATACCACCTATAGCTACCTCATCAAGAAAACAGAATGTTAAGAAGTGAAGATGATGTGAAGAGGCGGATGGCGGGTTCATCCCTTCCAAGCTGGCATGCGTTTGAATTTCAAGAGAGAGGTATAAGTACCAAGTAGCCGGCTTCAGATTAACTGGGAGAAAAAGGATTAGAAATTCAGTAAAAATTAAAATAAATAAGGAAAGAAATAATAATAATAATAATAATCAGCTGGTGGGCCTCAGAGGGGCAATTGCACCCAATGATGTTTTCTATGAATATCTAGTTTTAGCTAGCAAACTGAAATTGCATAAAAACCTGTTCAAGCAGATGTGCTTTGCTAAGTCAGTTTCAATGAGTTAACAGAGCAAATTAATAATTAAAGGGCTACACTACATGAAAAGTATCTTCGATTCAATTTTCAGACAGTACCTAATTTTAGTTCCCTCAGCCTTTGACAAATTTCTCTCCACCGTGAATGCACTTCCTAAAGCACAAAAGAGTCCAAAGAGACCAGCGTGATCATGTCCACTAAGAACCCTGCAATAGTTACATATATTTTTAGCCACAACAGATGCATATTTGTCCAATAATATTGAGAACAACCACTAGGAGGCAGGGTTGATGTCCTTGCACCGATTTTAGCAGGTCTTGGAGTAACGCAAAATGAACATAGAAGATGAGAAATTAACAATTTGCCTAAAACTATTCTGAAAACAAAACACATATAGGGTGGACAGGCTTGCGACCATGATTATACTCCAAGTCGTAGTACACTTCAAAAGAATAACTATAGCATGAAGATCAGCAGTACAGGTAATTACACACAAAATAAAACCTTCTAAACACTTTGCTATACATTTCCTTCCAAAACAAAATGTTACAATACAAACCCACCTCTTGCTTTTAAAGTATTGCCTTTATTATTAAAAAAAAAGCAGCATTACAAACAGCTCATCCCCCCTTTTTTGGGTGCGTGATATTTTCAGAAGACCGAAATTGTACACTTTCAATGAATGACAGCTAAATCATCTACAGCGAGAAGAAATGTAAAGCAATGTACGAAAAACAAGGAACCGAAGGACCAAAAAGGTCTGCAAACGACGAAAAGTTGGGGAAAAGGACGCGATAGCTAGTTCGCATCTTAATAGCTTTTTCTGGCCCTTTTCTAAATTACTTTGGGTTTAAGGAAGCTCTGAAACCTCACACCGTTATAAATGTTCTTCTCACATGTTCTGCTGAATACCTGGTGTAATAGAGAAAAGCAGCCAGTGGAACTTTCCATTAAACCTTTACATTTCTCTTGCTCTCCTTTTCAGGTTCTATATATCAGTGCTCCAGACGACAAAAAACTCAGATGGAACAAGAGACGCTAGATCACAATTTACAGTGTAAGGGATGTATAATATTTTTTAAAAATTACAGCAGCATCACTGCATGACATTTCAGACTAAAGCAAATCATCAGTTGTTCTGTCACAATGGTTTTGCTTTCAGCGGCAGCAAAGTTAAGGGAAGGCTTTTGTCCGATACATCATACAGCAACACTAAAATCAGTTGTCACACGCTGATATTTCTCTCAACTGCTTAAAAGTGCTTATTCTTCCAAGTGTATGTATATATATCAAAGCTACCGCTTGAGTTAGTGTTAATGGTCTTATGAACGTCAAAACACCATAAAAACAGTTCCTTTATTTTTGTATTTCGTCCAGCACCAACTTAACACAGCTGACACGCACATTTTTTTCAGTATTTGTTCAAAGACGTTACTGAATATGATTAGATCTAACATTAACACAAGACAATCCCAGGAAATGTCAGATCCTAGTTTGCTTGGGAGTTCAAGTGAGCAGATAAAGGCCTCCTGTGGAGAACTGAACTGACATGTTGCTAATTTGGCAGAAGGTACAGTAGATCTGATTCAGAAGATGGAACTTTCTTCCTATAGGCACATATATATTTAATTGTATTATCCACATAAAAAATCCAAACCATCTGCATATTCTAATTTATTTAGTTAAATATCAGCAAAACTGTAGTTAATATGCAAGAACTGCTCACGCTGTAGGCACATATCATGTACCAATGAGATGAGCGAAGATAAAAACCTAATGTTCGATCTGTAAAAATAAGTAATGCATTTTTTACTATGTCACTAATGCAAAAATGAAAAAGTGGAAATGGTTTCATTGTCAAAGCTGTAAACATTGCTTCTATTGTGAGATTTCATTTTCTGAGATCCCACGCAGAAATAAGACATTAACTCCAAAAAAAGCCTCTTTGTCACCAATGGTCAATTAAAACATAATGATAGAATTAGTTTATAATCAAACTGTGCATACTTAATTTCCTTACGTACATGAGGTGTGAATGGAATGTTTTCTGATGCTCGGTACCATATGTACATCTCATAGTGTTAAACAAAGCTAATTCCTCTTCTTCACATCTGATTAATTAATTTCTAGCTATAAACTCATTCCACAGCAGAGACCTTGTTGAACTTTTAGAAGTGGGATTAGAATCGCTGAGATGGATGCCCTTTAAAGGCTCAGAAGGCTATATTCCCGTTTTTTAGTTTCATTAACTTCTGCGCAGCTAATCACTGAAAGATTACGCTTTGCAAAGGCTCAGTTTTTTGCTGATCCTCGATTACACAAAGTCTTATAAGATCTATATCAATCAATACTCTTCACTGTCTCTCCAAATCACACATGGATCTTTACTTGATGAAAGCTTGCATCATTTCGGAAGCGTTGAATATTACTAAAAAGTGTTAATTAACCACTTGTTCAAATTACATAATTAGTTTTGGACTCCCAACAAAATTTTCCAAAGTTATGTTGATTTTTGTATTGATTATGATCAGTTAAACTTTTCCAATTACAAAAATGCCACGAGTTGTTCTAGTGTCAGTTTTACTTTGGAACTTTACAGCAATTGAAAGATTCTAGAAGGACGCAAAACATTCTAGAAAGCATCAGCTCCTAAAAAGGTACTGGAATATTCAGTACTTTGAACCCGGTGCCAAAATTTGCTAATTTCAAGAATGCTGAATATTTTTCTAAAAGCTAACATATAGTAGGCCTACAAACCAATGCCAAAGCATGCTTAATCTAGCAACACTGAATGGAAAATGCAAAACAAATCAGCATAATAAAATTTTTGTTACATTGTGTCAATGCTCTTTTTCATTACCACTAGGGTCCAGATGCATTCTAAAACAGCTGACGCATAATTCATAAATTCACATTTCAGAACGGATGGCCAGTCTAGTCCACGGTGGTCAAAAACCTGACCGCATGCAATCCCTGGTCAAATGCTACTAAAACAGTCCTTCAGCTGAGGAACAAAGGAGGAACTTTCCCACCACAAGAAAGAAGAAAATGAAAGGAAGCAAACTTTTGCTGTAGGTTTCCAACACGCTGCAGGTGTAGCATAGCTCAGGTAGCTTAGCATAGCTAGTTAGCCACGCAAAGTTAGCATAGCATAGCTACTTAGCTACGCTCAGTTAGCGTAGCATAACTCAGTCTGTTCAGGAACGATCTGCGACAGGCCACAATGAACCCCAGAAGAGGGTGGCCACAGAAAGCTCTGTCTCTGCAGGGCTGCAGTGTTTTTGCACGAAACAGAAACATGAAGAAAACATCAGAGAGAGCTGGCATCTTCAGTTGGCCCTCAGCTCCACCCTGAAGAGTGGGACCCAGAAAGGCGCTCCAAAATTGCTATTTGTCTGAGACCCGCAAGGCCTGTCTGCCAAAGGAAAAATCCAATTGATTTTTTGTCAGTAATATCTGTAAACACAGAAATTAATAAGCACTGAAATCCCTGCAGAAAAAAATGATTCTCTAACTGCTAAAGTGAACATCTTGCTCAAGATCTCCAATATCTAGTCAGCCGTACTCCTGAATAATCAGTACAATTGTTTCACATAATAAGTATTAATTTGTGCCAATTGGAACAAGTCAAATCTACTAAGGCTTTCTGTGTACTGACATCTGGCATTTAAAAATATTTGCTTGATTGTGTAATTACTTGATTGGGCCTTTCTCAAATGCAGAACAATCTGGAAAATGAGACTTCAGTAATAATAGCGTTGGTACCTTGCATAGCAGAATCACAGCCAGGAACTTGAACCAGCAATCTTTGAGTTAAAGAATGATGGCACTCTGTTACAGACACCTTTAAGTGACACTTCTCTTATTGTGTAGTGAATCACATGGAATCATCTTTACTACGTTTACCCAGATAAAGCAACAACTTGGCACTGTCCAAATAGGCGCTCTGCTGTCTAAATAGGAAAGCTGTCAAACAGTTGTAAACTGCTTTTTAATCACCATGGTTATCTTCTAAGCAACTCAAATTAATGAATAAATGCCACCTTTTCATCCAGGCTACTGACCCTGGAATTACCCACCGCTGCTGTTCTCTGTTCACAGCAACACCTCCAACCGCCCACACCTTAGCTTCTCTGTCTCTTTCAACCGACCAAAAACCCATCTTTCAGGTAATATCTGGGTCCCCTGGCTCGGGAGCTACGTTGTGCGATCAGTGATGAAATTCCCTTCAGCTCTTACAGAATTATTAACATTTCATGTCAGTTTACAGACTCTATTTATTTCTGACGACATTCCCTAACGTTCACACACAAAAACACAGGTACCAAACAACTTGAAGTGTATTAAGTATATTAATCTGACTGCTGTTTGTGCATTCTTTCAGCTTCCTGGTGATGGATATCACCGTCACAGGCCAAGGCAAGCGGCATATTTATGTATTTATTGTCTGCGTAAAACTGTATCAGGTCTTAGATTATGAATGTACTCCCTGGCTAAGTAAAAGTTCAGAGACGGTAGCCGGGTGGGAGCAGCTGGTAGCATAGTGATTAGAGCTGCTCTCTTTAGCCCTAAAGGTTGTCTGTTTAAATCCCACCTCTAGCTGTAGCACCCTTGAACAAGGTACTTACCCTAAATTGCTCCAGTAAAAAAATTACCTAGATGTATAAATGAGTAAATAATTGCAGGTAGCTTAACACTGCAAGTTGCTTTGGAGAGAAGCATCAGCTAAATGAATAAATGTAATGTAGCTGTGTGCAATTGTTAGGAAGGACATGTGAGGTGTCCTGGAAGGTGTATGTAACATCAGGGTTCCACTCATCCTGTGTAAATGTGGCCATGTTTCTTAGGTGACACAGCCTCCTTGTGGGCATGTGCTCTTCATCTCAGGCCAGAGATGAGGTGGAGGTAGCAGACAGGTGATAAGCTTGAGTGGAATGGTCATGTATCACCTACGGTCCCAAAGCAATTCTATGGAAGAGGGTTCTCGTACCAAACATCTAAGTAATTTGTCACCCAGACATGCAGGGGCAAGGTGGTCAAAAGCCTGCATTGGATGTCTGAAAAGTTACAGTCATGCACTGACGACAGCGCCCCACTAAAGGTAAAATAATGTGGAGGGAAGTTAGATCAGGACACCACTCCCAATGCGATGTATAGTTGGTGACTGGCTCCTCAAAGGTTGAGGTCTTCTCTGCTTCCACACTGAAAAGGAAGCAGAAGCTCAACTGCTTACACCGAAGGCATGGACAAACCCCCAAAATAGGTCATTTCAGTTGGGGGGAGCCAACTTCACTGAAGATGGCCCTTAAGGTCAAGGCTAAGGACAAAGCCACTGTTCGGAATCAACACGCGAAGAGGATTTCATGGGTCACTCTGGCTGGAGGTTGGAATACTGGAGTGTTCATATCCGAAATTATTTAATCAAGACAAGATCACAGTGGGTGATCATAGCTGAGCCAGAATGAAAGGACAGCTGGAGTACGTGTGCTGGAATACAGTAATTAAACTGCACCTAAAATAACTACAAAAACAAGAGAAGAGGTGTAAATGACCTTGCATTCCCTGCACATACACACTGGAACAATGGCATGAATATTAAAGCACCGACATACAGCTCAGACACAAAGATGACAGAACTAATGAGGATACTTGTTGAGAATACTTCCTTATAGGAAGGAAAAAAAACTACAGACTGTAGAAGGCAAAATCAGGACATTAAGTAGGGGGTAAAGGGCCAGTCAAATTTAGAGAACTAAAAAAAAAAGCTCCTGGCATCTCTGGCAGTTAATGTGCTTGCCAGAGTGAACTCTTTATTTATGAATAAATCTACATATTTAGTCTACAGAGTTTCTTGGAAAGTAAAGAAATCATAAGAAAGCTGACATTATTCTCCCAGCTGTACTTATTTATGTGATCCTACATTTAGTCACCAACAAGGAACCACACAGCTTGATCTAAAAAACTGTGGAACTTGGCTTATAAATTCTGTACATTTTCAGCAGGTACCGGTGGTATTAACCAAGGGTACGTGGAGTCCGGTGCCCTCGGGTAAAGTCACAGAGCGGTACGTGCATGGTCTCCCAGCCCAACATCATTGACGCCCTACGAGGAGGTCGAGACTAAGTAAATTGACTTTCCTGCCACCACTAAAGACGGGTAGCTGGGCAGTTGCTGCTGAAATGCTTATGCTGGGGCAACCGATCTCTCTCTCTCTCTGCGAGGGCCCATCTGCCCAAAACACATAAACATGAGCCTGCTGTCCATGGTGCTGAGCTCTGCTGCTGTGACTGTACACAAGGCTTAGCAATAAACTGGCAAAAAATCATCTTCCTATTCCAAATATGGTCTTTTTTGGTTTTTTTCACACTTGGATATACATATACATCAAAACATGTATTCAGGGCCATGTGTTGCTTTGGAACACACAAGTGCTTCAGGAAATAAGAGCCTTTCTCCTTCCCCGCGTGTTGACAGTCCAGGACAGCCTGACATGCCATGACCGGTAGGGCCTCCTTTTTAATGTTGAGACCAGAGGACGTGAGCGAGCGCCGATACCCTCCTGCTACTCTGCGTCTCAGTGTAGCCTTATCTCCCGATGGAGTTGGCATAGTTTCCTTCTTTTCTAATCATCCAGATGGATCGGTTTTGCGTTTAAATGTAAGGTTAATTAAGTGAAGGGAAAAATGCTTAAGACCTTGAAGAAGAAGAAATCCACAAATGAATTCCCGCCTACGTGTTTAAAGCTATCTACCCATCGCAACAATCGCCCCCCTCCACCTTATGTGTTGCCAGCTTCATTGTGCCAGGCAGAAAAAGGTGATGCTCCTGTTCACACCGCTGCAGCGTCCACTGCCTCCCTCCAAATCTCCCCAGACAGGCTGTGTCACGACCAGTGCCGGCAGACCACATCAGGCACACGCTAAACATAGCCCAGCACCACCCTGCTGAACTAAATAAACCATGCGCCGTGTAGCCAGCAGGGCTTTTCTCAGCAACACTTGCAGGAGCGTATTTATGAAAAGGGCCTTTTCCTCCGCCTCCAGGCAAATCGAGCGTAGCAGAGAAGCAAGGTTGATCTGTCTGGAAGGCACCAGGAGCTGTATGAACTGCTGGAGCACGGATAGGGAGCCTCAGCTGGGGGACGGGGGGCACAGGACCCAGCAGGACATGCGTTGCAGACAAGGAGAGTGTGTGGGTGCGAGCAGCAACGTGAAAGAGAAGCCCGAGAAGCAGGTGCTCACAGATGACACCAAAGATGTACGGTCGTCCCCGTTAGTCCATATTTGATCTGAGAGGCATTGTACTGCAGCCAGGTGCAGAAATTAAGGAAAATTAATCAAACATTTCTACGTGATTGTCGTTCACGCCTCCGTGCGCGGTTGCTGCGTTTCACTTGATTTATTAGCCCCTTCCATCCAGAGTCTCAGACCCATCTACA
Source organism: Scleropages formosus (assembly GCF_900964775.1). NCBI lineage: Eukaryota > Metazoa > Chordata > Actinopteri > Osteoglossiformes > Osteoglossidae > Scleropages > Scleropages formosus. Next base: position 7,242,026 of record NC_041806.1, read on the forward strand.
CACACAGCTGCGGTATGCGTTTAAGTTGGATGTGATCCAAAACATCGCCCTCCCAGTTCCACACAGCTCCAGTGCCAGCAGCACATTACACGTACATATAACCATTCCGATGTTCCTGCTTCCAGTTTCAGCAGGCACAGATCCAAGGACCATCCAGGGAAGAATTATTCATTGGGGTGCAACGACTGCTCCTAATAACAGACAAGTACTGCACGTCCCGAAACACAGAAACACACCGTGTGGCAGCAGTCCTCCCATGGATAACAATGTAGCACAAATAACAATGGCAAACCAGTCACACAGCAGCTAGTCGGTGCTCTAACAAAGCCAACACCGCGTGAGTGTGTGTGTGTGTGTGTTTCGAGGGGAGGGATCTTTCCCGCATGCACTAAATTCCGTTACATTTCTTGTGTTTCATAAAACATGTGGATCACCTCAACAGACTCAGACACTGTCAGATTCACGTATCGGCCAAGAAGTTGTAGGTCAGCATGTTTACCAGATTGGGTGCTTTCTGGAGACATGTAAAGAGCGTACCATCCCCAGCAACCCTGTCAGCTCTTCTGCATCGTGCAAGCTGTAAACTCAGCAGTCAAAGGCTGGCTGGCTGGCTGGCTGCTTCACCTCACTACCGACTGCCGGCAGAGGAGCCGTCGCCGGGGATGAGGGACACAGAGGGAAAGGAGGATGAGGAGCAGGAGAAAAGACAGGGAACTTGACAAGTAAAGATAATGAGGACAGTCACCCTCCGAGAGCGGAAGGACTGGGGGGTTAGTACAGCGCGCTGACTTTAAATCAATGACACATCGGAAACTAATCTCCAAGTGCGCAAGACCCAAAGGAGTTGATGTGTGAAGACAGTGTAGGTGTGTGTGTGTGTGTGTGTATAGGTGCTGAAAGACTCTGGAAGCCTTAAAAGACAGCGCAACTTTATGAACACAATAAGACGCTCAACAAGACAACCTGATTCGTTTTAAAACCCAGCTGCCACTCACTTTTTTCAGTTACTAGACTAACAGTCCAGCTGTATAGATTTTTTGCCTCTAACCAACTCCTTATTTTAAAACACTTGCTAATGAATAATGTACATGCAGCACTGAGTCCCAGCAGACACATTGCTGCTTGAAAGTATGCGAAGCCCTCGTGTCCCTTAGTTTTACCATGAAATGGTAATTTAATGAGAGCATTCTACCTCATTGACATAATAGGTGTGTAATGACCAATTCCATATGTTGGTTTAGAGGAAATCGTGTGTAGTAGAAATACAGAAACAGTGCAGGTGTAAAAATAACTGAACCAAGTAGGTAAATAAAATCACGTGTGTAAATCACAATCATTCATTCACTTTAGAAGCTTAACATTTTGATTTTTTTCTGTTTATTTCAATATTATATACAAGAATAATGACCATGCCTATAGGGTTCACATGCTTTAAAGCAGCACTGTGTTAACTAGATGAACACTAAACGTAAGAATACTTTAGTTGTGCTCGCTCAGTGGTTTTCCTTTTTACATCACCAGAACGAGCGGTCAACCAAAATGAGCCTGCTACTGTTACCGCAGAGCTTAACATGATATAAGAACACAGTACCTAATAACTCTACTGGTAGAGGTGTTGGAGCAGAATGCTCAAAGCACATATCTAACCAGCTTTTCCAGCAATAGAAGAAACCATGTGAGGTAGTAAACTTCTTGCATGAATGAGTCATAGGTCAACATTCCCACCCATCTCCATTTATTGCTCAGAAAAGGTTTTTATGACCTCTACTCGGCAAGCCTGAACCACTAAGGTTGGCTGCAGTCACTTCCCTCAGTGAGATTGCGCCGGGAGGTTGTGAGTTTATTTAGACACCCTTCCGCTACTTCGGTTTTACCAGACTTTGAAGTTAAAGGTATCAGTATTTGTCCTATGCACATAGTTCAATGCTTTCCCGGACTAATAAGAATCCATCAAAACAATGTTCGTCTTCGAAAAAGAAGGTACCATGGCAACCGTATCTGCTCACAAAGCACCTGTTTTGGCCACAGGTTTAACAATGTGAGTAACACACAATGTTTTGTCAAGGGGTAAACATGGTGTAAATCCCCTTGTCCTCTTAGACTTAAGGAAATCGGGGGCACGTTGAGGTATGGGAGATTGAGGGAGGCAGGACTACCGTTAACATAATATAAACAGACGCACGTGTATCTCGAGACCCAATGTAATAACTTGCTTAACGTTTGTTTAAGGCACAAATAAATATTTAATCGACATCAATTTCTTGTTGTAAAACTCACAATTAATTTGTCATACATTTAACTGTTTCAAGTATGCTCTAAATAATTCACACGTTCATACAATTTTTATATCTGCAAATGTATGCAGTACGGCTGAGGAATGAGGACTGCGAAGCAGGCAGTTGTTCTCCACTCAAAATACTCCCTCAGTACCATGATCATCCAAGTTGCCAGCTCTGTTTGCACTCAGTCATGTGGACTGCAGATCCTTTTATTTCTTTGGACAGAATGGGAGTTAAGAAGAGGTCTGTGTTGGAACCACCCTTGACCTAAATATTAAAACATACTAGAAAAATGTTGATAAATTCTTAAATAGAGCGGTTATGTGCACGTACATCCAGTGTTACAGCCAAATAGATAAATTAGATTATTTGGAAAGCTATTGAAAGATGTTTTATTTTCAACAATATTTAATATATTACAAAAATTATGCATTGTTAAACAGAGAGGTTATGTGTGGTTAAGTCCAAATTTCATATTTGCTTTTAGATTGGCAATTTGTTTTCTAGGAAACAGTTCATACTGATGATTATTCCATGCCCCTTACTTTGACCCAAAATAATGAGTGCGGGGGCGCAGCGGGTTTGGCCTGTACCTGCTCTCGGGTGGGTCTGGGGTTTCAGTCCTGCTTGGGGTGCTTTGCGACGGACTGGCGTCCCGTCCTGGGTGTGTCCCCTCCCCCTCCAGCTTTACGCCCTGTGTTGCCGGGTTGGGCTCTGGCTCGCCGCGACCCCATTCGGGACAAGTGGTTTCAGTCAATGTGTGTGTGTGTGTGTGTGTGTGTGTGTGTGTGTGTGTGTGTGTGTGTGTGAAAGAAGTATACAAATAACCGCAATTACTGATTGAAGACTATTTTTTTACTCTAAAAACCCATTTACAATGTTGTCCATTCTGACCACCAATATCAACAACGTCATCTTCTTCCAACAGACTCAGTAAATATATCAGTGCGCAGCTGATAGCACGAGCATAAGACAGCACAGAATCTCAGCCACGGGTCAGCCACAGATGGACGCTATAGACACCTTGACCCCAAGCACAGACACAAGGCGCTGCTCTGAATCAGCATTAAGTGAGGCTGACAGCAGATGTGGCGATGAATGAAAAAGAACACGAGTGATGGCTCACGGACAGGCCAGAGCCAGGGGCGCAGAGACTGAGAGAGGCCTTGAGGAGAGGAAATCCGGACAATTATTCCAAAATAGAAACATGCTCAAGCCCCGTAGGTTTGTAATATGAATTTTGACAACATGTCAACTGTGGGTTAAGCACAACAGACTAGAAATAACTTCGAGCATGTCCGCATAGCTAGGGGACCGGTTTGCTGCAAGGAATGTCTGTAGAGGCTAAGATACTCAAATCAGGCAAATGGCAAAGACTGTAATGAGGCAGGTGCAAATAAAAACGGAATCTGTGGTTTATCGTGCTCAAAATGTCATTTACTCTACTGCTGCAGTATCTTACGAAATAAGCTCAACCCAGAAGCAGCCAATGACTAATTAGGAGGAAACGCTCACAATCTACTAACGCTTTCTAGGGGAAACACCTCTGACCCACATTAATTAATTCATATTCAGTTCAAAGAATACTCTGGTTCGATAAAATTCACAGCACCAGATGTTAACTCGCCACCTGCCATGGGAGAGACCAGGGGCGACCGGTTCCTCACCACTTTGAAGTCCTCTGCACTGCACTCGACTCCACGATATCGGCAAGACATGAGCATGTCCTTGATGTCGTGCCCTGTACGGTCGTAGAATTCTCTCATGTTGAAGGGCCGGGGTTTGAAGGTGAGGAAGTCAGCTTTGACCTTCAATGTCTCCAGAACGTTGTCCTCCACAAGGTGCGGGTCCCGAATCTCGTACCTGCGCAGAGCAAATAATTAATCGTCACCGCATTTGATGGTGTCAACGATAGCCTCACGGCACAAACGAAACAGGAATCCAAGTAAAAGCAAGAACACATTTATTTGGTGCTTTTCTCAAAAACATGCTGAGACACCTACAACTCAAAAAAAATTTTAAGGTACCTACAACTATTTACCCATTTATAGAGCTGGCTAATTTTACTGGAGCAATACAGAATAGTACCTCAATCAAGGTACGATAGCTGGAGGTGGGATTCAAATCTGCAACCTTTTTTAAAGGCAGCAGCTCTAACCACTACAGTACAAGCTGCCCCCGAATATTTACATTTGAGATGCTCTGCCCATGAGGGGTTTCAGATGGTGTAGAGTTATTAAGTTATTAAATTGGTTCGCCACTGCACAAGAGCCTGGAGCAGACCTGTCAGACACCTATAGTCTTCCATATATTTTTTAAATCCCATTTCAGTTTCGTACACACATTTTTTTCCTTACCGGTGAGGACAGTATGTTTTGAGCATTTCACAGAGGGTGGAAAACAATAATTTCAAAGCGTAATGCAAAAACAAGAGTGCGGCATAATACATATTCTTTTAACTTTTAAGTCTGAAGCATTACACGCAAAGGAAGAAATGTGTTACAACCATTTACATAGCTAGAATAATTGAAATTTCTTACAGAATTTGTTAATAAAGCCATTTCCTCTGCTAAGTAGGGTTATGTTTGCAATTGATACATTGGCAGGCTTATAATTCTTGAAGCAAATATATGGCATAAGCAGGGGGAAAAATAAAAACTGGAGAATAAAGTAATCGTGTTCTATTTAAAGCTTGGCAAATAAACGATACCTGCATGTACAGTGGTTGCCAAGGAAGGTTTCATCACATGCTTGTTACACCTTGTACTCCGATCTAATTAGATAAAATGTGCCAGGAAATATAGCACATCCAGATTTTAGAAGCATCTCAGCTTTAAACTTTCCACGTTTGACTTACCACTATAGAGAGTGGCTTGGAAATTATTCCCTATAAGAGCTACAGAGTCTGGGACATAACACCGTTTCCCAGTATTCAATGTATTCATCAAAGTAATTGCTTCGACAGACCAGCTCAGCACCTGTATTCTGCAGGGTGAATAATTTACCGATTTACTTTTTAAATCGGTATAGCTAATTATTATGTGCGATCCACTCAGCGATCCCTCTAAGGTGAAGAAAATCCGGTTTTAGTCATGTGGGGTTCATATAACACAGGCCTGTGGTACCTTCATTAATTACTGTGACACTGGAAAATTATTTTGGAATGAGAAAGACTAAAAAAAAGGCTTGGATTGAACAGTTACTTCCCCCTCATCCCTTGACTTTGATGTCTAGCGTATGATGTCACCCTGCCCCCCTTGGGCTCAGTTATTATGCAACCATTTTTTTCCTCATACTGTAGTTGGCCCGCTCGCCATAATCTGTATGTTGTTCAAGCCGACATATTTTCAACACAGAAATCTGAGTCATCTCATATAACATTTAACCAAACCTTTGACTTTGCTCTGGAATCAAAGAGGGAATATTGTAATGTTTGAAAAAATAACAGCAAGCTTAAGGCAAATATATAATTTTATGCAAAAGAAAAAAAAAAAAAACTTTTTTCTTCGAATTTCACATATTGGAGTAGACAGACAAGTCATCATGTTCGGCAGGTTTAATGGGCAGTGTAAGAGCAGCAACTCAAATAAGGTCAAATTCTCAGTAGAACTGCAGTTAAATAATTTAAAACAATCCTTCCAGGCTGTTTGCTTGATTGGTCTGTAGTCTTTGTAGAAGATCGCTTCACCCAAGCAGATAATAATGAACAGATAGATAATTATATTAATAAAGTTAACTCATTAAGGTGTATGTGCTCTCCCCCTCTCTAGGATACTATTCTGTATTGCTTGGTTTACATTTACTTATTTAGGAGACGTTTTTCACCAAAGCGACTTTCAATGAACTCTATGTCGTGTTATCAGCCCACACACCTTATTCACCAAGGTGATTTACACTGCTAGATACACTACTTACACTGGGTCACTCATCCATACATCAGTGGAACACACGCTCTCTGTCACTTGCACGCTATGGGTGAACCTGAACACTATGTCTTTGGACTGTGGGAGGAAACCAGAGCACCTGGAGGAAATCCACACAGACTGAGCGGGAATCAAACCCTTGTTCTCTTGCACCACCCAGGCGCTGTGAGACAGCGCTGCTACTCGCTTCACCACCGTGACAGTTTAGTCTATTCAACAGTGGCATTAATTAACAGGGAGAACTGGAAAGCTCTTGTTATCAGAAAAAAAAATGGATTCACTGACACAGCCTGTTTTTTTTTCTTGCATGATTAATTTGGGAGAATGGAAGGAGGGTATAAGCGGAGCAGAGCAGAGCAGACCTAAAGAACTGCAGCAGCGAGCCAGCATGTAGTTAGCGCAGAACTGCTCCTTCTCCAGCCCGTTTATCGCTCCCTAAGCCACTACAACATTGACTCCTGCCCAACTGCTGCAGAAGCTTGCATTTTAAGGTAAGGATTTACAAGCCAATAAACACTCGGTAACCCTGAACGAAGACGGAAAGGTGTGGCGTATCGATGTTGGCCTCCTTTAGGAGATGATGCGGGAACAGTTCCTTTGCACCACATCCGGCTAAGGACTGACCTCGGCACCCAGACTGCTCTGAATAAGGAACAGCTGCAGGCACTTTCCCTGATTGCCACACACTGGGCACTCAGCCTGTTTGTTAACTGCTCTGTTGCACCTTCTAGAAGAAAGCAGCTCCTCGAGAAGGCAACCTTACTCGCGCTGCTGTATATCGGCCGTTTTAACACATCCGTCCACATACAGCTGTGTCCCTGTTGGCGCCACCAAAGCTTTTGATTGGCAAGGCAGAAGGCGGTCTGCCAAGTTTTTGTTTGGCATCTGAGTTTCTCTCCCCAGCCTTCATTTCAACACTTGTTTACAGGGAGAGACAAAAGGACGTGAACTTATGTTAATGCACAACACACAAATACACACTTCTTCACAATGGTTTGGTTTTATAGCTTTTTTTACGTTGGTGGGTAGACTTGGTTTGTTGGTTTGGTTTCGGTGGCTGTGGTTCGATGGTTGGTTGTTAGGCTTGGTCTTGCTGGTGGTATGGGTTGATGGTTCTGAGTTGATGTGTTAGACTTGGTCTGTTTGGTTTGATGGTTAGTTTTTGTGTTGGTGGGAGTAGGCTTGGTTGGTTTCTGTCAGTGGTTGTGACTCGGTCTGTAGGTTTGGCTTTGTTGGGTGTGGTTTGGTGGTTGGTTATTGGTAGTGGGTTGGCTGGATGGCTGGTTTGTTGGGTTAGGCTTGCTTTAGGTGTTTTGTTGGTGGGTGTGGTATGGTGTTTTGTATTGGTGGGTTAGGCTTGGTTTGGTTATTTCTCGGTGGGTTAGATCTGGTTTGCTGGTTTGGTTTTTGTTGGTGGGATTAATTTCGGTTTGGTGGGTGGGTTAGGTCAGTTAAGCGTTTTGGTTTCAGGGCATGAAGATGTATGTTGGCTATGCTGGGTGTTGTTCAGGTTGGTGGTTGGACTGGGTCCTTGTGTCGGCCATTGGAAAATACGCATCGCATGAGGTATAACATCTTTTCCTGTGTATCTTGAATGTCACCAGTGTGTCTATAGTTGGGGGATTGGGAGGAGCAATGACTTGTTGAGAGGTCCTAAAATCCTTCCAAACATTGGAAACAGCAACACAAAGAAGATGCATTTCCTTCTTCATTCCCAAAGGTCAATGACGGGCATGGGTGTGCATTAGTACAGTGCACTGCCGCTGTCTTTAACACTTTCCCGTGGGTACAAGAGACACCTGGAGACAAATCAAAATTGGCAGTGACTAAATTAAGAAGAAAAATGCTGAGAATTAAAAAATAAAGCCTTTAATGAGATGCTTTCCATATAACTGGAGGGTACAACTGATGTTATTACACTACACAGCATGAGTCACAGCTAGGAGGTGGATGCAGAGCCAAAAGCCCAAAAGGTGGTGTTCAAATGCCAGGAAGGTACTCCTGTTTTACCCTAAAGAAATGTCCTGACCTGCTTCTGTAAAAACCCAACTGTATAAACAGGTAACCTGCAAAAGCACATATAAAATAAGCAAAAGTCTATCCTGGTCCCTGAGAGCTCCCTGTATGTACAGGGTTTACACACACACACACAGAGTCTGAAACCACTTGTCCCAAGCAGGGTTACGGTGAACTGGAACCTAACCCAGCAACACAGGGTGCAAGACTGGAGGGAGAGGGGACACACCCAGGATGGGATGCCAGTCCATCGCAAGGCACCCCAACTGGGACTCGAACCTCAGACCCACCAGACAGCAGGACCCGGTCAAACCTGCTGCACCACCGCACCCCCTCACAGGGTTTCCGCTGCTGTTGAAACAGTTAACAACTTCAATGCTGAGGGTGCGGGTAAATTTAACCGGGGAACTCCTATGTTCAATCGAGTGCTTAATTACTCATGGATAATTAAAAGAATAAATGTACCGGCCTGTATGACAGTAAACTAATATAATGCCCTTAATCACAAGAATGTGCCATCAAGTCCTAGCTCCAGACGGCATTACAAAGACCTTAACAGCTCACTGCACAGACCCCCCCCCCCCCCCCCCCCCCCAGAGAAGTGCATTAGGCATTTCGCAACTTTTCAAGAAAAACGCACACAGTCTGTTTAGCTGGGATCTCAGTATTTATGTGACACGGCCCCTGCATGCCTGATGCCTAGTAGAAGCCTGCGTGCGTAGAGCGGCCTCATGCCGCACGAGCTCCTTTGAGCCTTCCAAGTTTCAGTCGCTGCCTTTCTTACTACACAGAAATCCAATAAACATTAAATTACTTCCTCCCATCACCGTCACTTATTTTGCTTCCGACTGAATTTGATCAATACAACCCAGAGGCGCTGGCTGGTCGAATGGCAGGAATGTGGTTACCCTGATCTGTTTAAAAGCTTTTCCAGTTGCTAACTTCTCTTCCCAAATGTGACCATGGCTTTATTAAAAAACTCACTTAATTGAATTGGACCCTAAGCTCCCAGATGGCCGCAGGCTATGCAGCACTGCCGGAAAGGCTCTTCTGGGGGACGTCTCTGCAAGCGCCCCCCCCCTTCCCTGGAAGCAACAGTACATGGAGAACATTTAATGCCTCCCCCATTCAGAGTGCCTGAAGGCAATCAAAGTAAACTCCGAGGTGGTGAGGATGGGCTTCAGCTGGATTATCTGCCACAAGCCCCTTGGCTTTTCTATGAGGATCTGACAATGGCAGGGGTAACTTCACTGCCTGGAAACTCTGCTCTTAACGCTGCGTGTGCCACGATGCAAGTCATGCATTTCCAAATCAGCGTCACCCTCTCACCACGGTGACTCAGAACAAACGGTGCGGTAAACACAAGGTATCTGTCGTGTTTCTTTGTTTTGCCAACATACCACTGGGTTCCGAGCGAGATAGTTGCCTACACGTCCAGGACCCGAGGGAACGTACGGACGGGAAGATATCTGAATCATGTCAATCCGACACAAACTGTGAGTCACACAAAGGAAAGCTGGGCCTCGCAAAAGCTGATAAAAGCAAGACATAAATTGTGAAAAAATGACAACCTCACGCAAACCTGCCATCAACCCCCTAACCCTAAACAAGTGACCATCACCTACAGTGGCAGAAAAGCTATAACTAGATTATTCACTTAAGTCTATTTATGCATGCATAACAGTTACATGACAGTTACATTTAAAGCAATCAAAAAAGAAATAAAATTCACATAAACGTTGCAGGAGGTGCAGTGGTGCAGTGGGTTGGCCCAGGTCCTGCTCTCTGGTGGGTCTGGGGTTCGAGTCCCGCTTGGGGTGCCTTGCGATGGACTGGCGTCCTGTCCTGGGTGTGTCCCCTCCCCCTCCAGCTTTACGCCCTGTGTTGCCGGGTAGGCTCCGGTTCCCCGCGACCCCATATGGGACAAGCGGTTTCAGATGATGTGTGATGAACACTGCAGTGAAGGACAATGACTGGCCCTCTAACCCTATAAAAAGTAGACTGATTTTTTTTTTTTAAAACAACTTGATATTAACATTCGCAATATTATTAAGAGTTCAACCAGTCCCTTATGATTACGTATTAGACACTGTCCTCTTTTGAGTTGATGTCTAGTATAAAGCTTACAGTGAAGCTTATCTTTATTTGTGTATATATAATATCCTATCTGTTTCCTCGCATTACAGCATAATCATGTTTTACTGCACACCTGATAGGATTTAATATTTGCCTTCAGTCACATTCTGATGTGGTGCGTCCGCTGAACACGTCAGCACCGAGACGCAGGGTCCTTGGACACACGAGGCTGTCCTTCAGCACACGACTGTCCCCCAGATGTGGCAGCAACAAAAGTGACCGCCATCATCGCTATGTCTCACAGCCTGGACAAAAATATCCCACATTTTTCATGTGTCCCACTGAAAACCTGTCATTCCATTATTGGTTCTGAGCCTCTGTAGTTTCACACCGTTTTTACCTCATCTGTGTAGTCTAGAGCAATGCAATTAAATACGTGCAATGCCAGAACAACCCATGTGGCTCTTTCCTGAAGGACTTGTGGTGTGTGAGATAAAGAGGCGCCGGAAAACTAGAGGAACGGAGCACTTTCCAGCAAAGTTACTGTGAAAGACCTGGGGAGGGAACTGAGAGAAGCCTTGTTCTCTTTACGAAACCCCTCCTCAAAGGCCTTTTGAAAGTGACATCTGGAAAAACGTGAACTTTACAAGGATTATCAGATACACTTCAGCACTTTCCTCAGATTTTTTTTTTCTCAGCCGTGGTTAACAAATCACTGTCATTTCTACTGTGGATGGGGGGGGGGGGGCAAGCGTCTTGAAAACCATCTACGGTTGATGTGTTATTGCAGGGGGGTTTGTGAGGGAGCATCTCCCAAGCAGGCGGGCTGTTTAATAAAATGCTTGGGAAAGCAGCACTTGGTCCTAACAAACAGAAGATTTCAAATACATACTCCTATATTTTTTACTTTAAATTCTTCAGCTAATTTTTAATCATGAAAAATATGAACCGATAACTGCTGTTTCATACTTCATGGCCATCTCCAAACCAGAACTTATTCTGTTAAGACATGCGAAAAGGTAACTTGCAAACTCGGACAGCCAGCAGCGTAATCTAAGTCACCTTGGTGAATAAGGTGTGCGGGCTGATAACGCTACATGGAGTTCGTTGGAAGTCGCTTTGGAGAAAAGCATCTGCTAAATAAATAAAGGTAGGTAAAGGTTAGGTAGTGCCTTTAGATCCAAAGGTCGCAGGTTCGACCCCCCATCTCCGGTTGTGGTACCCTTGATCGAGGTACTTACCCTAAATTGCTCTACTAAAATTACCCAGCTGTATAAATGAGTAAATAATTGTAACCCTATTACTGTAAGTTGCTTTGGAGAAGAGTGTCAGCTAAATTAATAAATGTAACACCGCAATTTGGTTTGCAGTTTTCCACCATATTGGAGCGACACAGTCCATTGCATAGCTGAAGTGTCGCACGCACAGCTGCATCATTTTCAGATGCATTTCATCCAGAGGTACGACACAGAGTGCATCTACAAACTGACACACCATAAAGAATTTTTAACGTGCAACCAGCTCTGACTCACACCAGCACTACATCATGAATGAACCTTCAGAGCAGAAACTTGAATATATTTTAACCTGTGAGTGGTCCATTCACTCTTAAAGTGGATGTTCATCATAGGTTTGCAGTTAACAGACCTATCCAGAACTGCCGTCTGATTTAACCGTGTTAAAGCAGGTGGGATAGTTGGCTTGCTATCTACAGCAAGAAATATAATTACGATCCATCAATCCTGAGACAGCTAGAAGGTCAAATGACACGCTACCCATGCGTTGCGGTTTTACCAAAACAGCAGTCCCCGCAGAGATTCAGAATCTTTTGTTCTCATCAGCAGTGCCACTGAACTACTAAGTGGTAACTTCAGCTGGTCTTTATTTCCCAGCCTCCAAAAAAGACATAGCATCGCATGTCCAAGTCATCCTCTCTGCTTATTTCTATATTAATTTCCTAACAGATTAAAAGTCATATAAAATAAGCCAAACGGCAAACTTGGGGACACATTAACTATATGCTCACACATTGTCAAGTACATCTCATTAAAATCTAAGATTTTTATTGATGAAGAAGCCCAAGAAGAAAAACGTAAATATTTCTTCTGATTGGCACTTCATACATCATGGGCATGATATCACTTTTAAGTGGTGAACAAAGGTGGCACAGTGGTGCAGAGGGTACTGCTGCTTCATGGTGCCTAGGCTGTATGGGCATAAGTTTGAATCCAGCTCAACCTGTGTGTTGTGTTTGGTCTCCCTGGCTGCACTGGTGTGCCCAGGTTTCCTCCCACAGTCCAAAGACATGCATTTCAGGTTAACTGGTATTTCTAAGGGGAGCGCAGTGGGCTTGGCCAGGTCCTGCTCTCTGGCAGGTCTAGGGTTCGAGTCCTGTTTGGGGTGCCTTGCGACGGACTGGTGTCCCATCCTGGGTGTGTCCCACCCCCCTCCAGCCTTGCGTCCCGTGTTGCTGGATTAGGCTCTGGTTCACCGCAACCCTGCTTGGGACAAGCAGTTTCATACAGTATGTGTGGTACTTTTAAATTGCCCCTAGGCTATACCGTTTGGTGTGTGTGTTTATTGCATGTGTGGCTACCCAGTGATAGCCTGGCATCCCATCCACTGTGTACCCCTCCTAGCCTGGTGCACAGTGATTCCAGCACAGGCTCTGGACCACCACAACCCTGATGAGGACATGCGGTTACTGGAAGTGAGAGGTCAACACACATCAGTCTTTTGCACTGAAAATTACTGGGCAGCCATCAGTGAAGATCACACAGTCCTGATCCATCCGGCATTGAATTCTAAGGTAAAACAAAAGTGTCCACAAAAATTGAAGCACATTCTGGAGAAGGAACATGCTTAAGAGCCAAATACTGATTCCTTTAAAAATTTAAGTACAGCTCATCAGAAATGAGAAAAACACATTTTATAGTTTACTTCAAATTGCAAAGGGTAAAAAGGGAATCTGACTTATCAATGAGATGTTTAATTTTTTATCAACGACAGACAAACTTGGACACTTGTAACTTTTAAAACATAAAAAAGGGCACCCAGGGTTTCACTGTGAGAACATCAGAAAGTTTGTGTAACAGACAGACAACCTCCCTGTCTCATACACACACACAATTTATTCAGATTGAGTCCATGTACCCCCTTCCATGCCCTGCCTCTTGTTATATATATATATATATCTTATTATAGTGAAAAATCACATCGCCTATTCACATCGCTTTCTCAATATCTGGCTTAAGCCACACCGCCGGGCCCTAGTTTTTTAGAAGCAAATTAGGTGGCACATAAAATTATATGTGATCCTCTCTATGTTTCATACAATGAATGGAATAAATATGGACTTTATAATGACTGAATTTACTACAGAAGGCCAGGTACAGCGATGAAGAACCCGAACTTTCAGTGCGAAACCCCCTGGAGCTTTGAAAAAGACACAAAGAAGCCAGTGTTCATCAATGTGTTTACAAAGGCAACTTCTCATAAGTGCCACATGATGACCATAAAATCATAACGATGGGAACTGCGCTGTGAAAGACGCCAACGAGCGCTGAACATTTCGCGCGCGCTCGCCGCTGCCGCAGCTCAACACACACGGTACGGTCGTTAGCGGAAGAGGAGCCTGCGCGCGCCCTCGCGCTACCCCACGCGCGTCCCGCGGTGACGCACCTGCTGTTGAGGAGCTCCAGGAGCTCTCCGGCGTGGTAAAGGTCGTTGCGCGTGACGCGGCTGAAGCGGAAAGAGTTCAGGTTGCAGATGGTGACTGCGGGGAACACCATCACCGGCGTGGTCACCTCGTCCAGCTTGGTGACGTGCGGGTACTCGAGGTAGAACTGTATGCGGTCCACGCACACGCACACGAGGAAGGCGAGCGAGCCCAGGAAAAACAGGAGCCAGAGGCAGCGCTTCACGCAGACCCGCTCGTAGGTGAAGATGTGCGAGATGCCGTGCAGCGTCGACCTGTTCGCGAACACCTCGATGGGAGGCGGCCGGTTCAGCTCGACTTCCTCCGACTCCACTTTAAGATCCATGATCATCGGGACCGATTTGAAATATGAGCGACAACACAACCAAGTTTGCGATTCAGTCTTTTTTGGGGTAATAGTACTAATACTAGGAAATTCACGCCGTCATGCACATAATAATCCTAAGTCCTGAAGCGTCTGTCCGTCGTCTTGCTTGCAGCGAGTCTGGTCAGACACCTTATTATTTTTCTTTTTTTTTTTTTTTTGCAAAAAAAGAAAACGAAAAAAATCCACAGGTAGTCTGTTTTTCGGACTCCAGCTGAGACTAATCGCTGCGCATGCACTCCTTCACGCCATAAGGGAGCCTAAATAACAGCGGGAAACTCACGGCCGGTTTTCCCTGTGTGACGGAGCGAAGCGCGGGGCTGGCGCGCGCCCCGTGCGACAGTCTGCGCCGAAAGCCGCTTCCCGCTCGTGCGCTTCATTCCCGCGGATGCCCACGCGCGGGGTCGCGAGGCGAAAGCGCCCAAGAGCGCGTCACCTGCCGCCCCCCCCCCCCCAACAACCCACACCCACACACTCGCAGCACAACTTATTATAACACGGCGACAAGTGTACACATTTGCCGCAACAAGAATATTATATCCTAAAATGCACTTGCCAGTATGTTAATGTCAGTAAAATAAATATACATTATGACGGCGATGCCAAGAATAAAAACACAGCTGACAGCACAACACTTCTTGAAGTTTAATCTTCAGCCAGCGCGCGGATGCGAAATGCCGACCATTTTCCCTTCATTATTGCCCGATCGACAGAGGATAAGGAAGAGCCCGCGGCGGACCTGCTCAACTCAAGTGGCGAAAAAAGCAGTCTTTCCTGCGGGAGAAACACTTAGTGTAAACACTCGGAGCCGTTCACGCACAATCCGTGGCGTTTCAGCCCTAGCGGTACCGTGAAAATCATGTAAATCCTCGCGTGACGGTGGCCCGGCGACCACAGCTCTCCCGGTCCGCAATTATTAGTAAAAAGCCGTAAATCAAGGCGGTGAGGGGTGGGGGGGTAAAAAGCTGATCATGAAGCGTCTCTACGCACCCAGAACAAATACGTTCGGATCTCGACTAATTTAGTCTCTCAGAAGACAAAAGGCGGTAGTTTTCGTATTATTATTTGTACGTATGTTCAAGAAGAGCCGAGTGCGCGAGGAGCTCCACGGAGCGGCGGTGCGCGGTCCCGCGGCGGATTCGTATGCCGCTGTCGTGCCGACGGTGTCTGCAGGGAGGGCTGCCCTTAGATTCCCATTAGAGCGCGAGCGCGAGCGCGCGTGGTGGGAGGGGACGCCGCACGTGCCAGCCTCTCTTTCCGCACGGCTCTCCCGCAGTGCTGCCTCTTAAAGAGAAGGCGGCTGTCGGGCGCTCGCGGCGGCGCGAGACGTCTGCGGTTTTTATGGACGGACGGCCAGGTCGCGCGCGTGCACGCGCACACACACGCACACACATTCGTTCTCACCCTGTCGAGTGTGGGGCTCCTGCCCATTGAAGCTCAGTCGCGAGGCTGTGCTCGTGCGTGAGTGAGGTGGGCTTCCCCGTGTTTGAGTCACGAACACCACACACACCAGTCAAACAGCCCACCACGAGGCCCCTTTTAGCCTCCATTTGTCATTGCACTGGTGGCAGCAGATGCTACTGGGTTTCTATCTTCTCTGTGATGGCAGCGAACCATCTCGGTTACTGTGGGCCGCCCTGAGCAGCTGTGCTGATCTACGATTAGACATTCTAGCAAACATGAAGAAAATACATCCTGAGCCTCCAGATTCAGTGACGAGGGTCACTTGTAAGCAGCTACGAGAGCGCTGGCTGTGGCGACGTTCATGCGACGCGGTTCATGTTTTACCCAGTTCTGGCTGGGTTCTGCGGTGAGGCTGGGAGAAACTTCAATAATTGCATAAATGCGCTACGTATAATATAGTCCTTGGAGCTCAATCGGACAAGCACCCTATCGCAGAAATTGATTGCATCAGTTGGATAAATGAAATAGAGATTTCCGTGCAACCGGTGCCACCGCTCTTCCTTAGAACTACCTGTACTGTGCTCTGCTCTCGTTGGCCGCTATCCCAGGTTTGTCCCGAGCAATGGCTGCGCACTGCAGTTGTTTCAGAAATAAGCAATGGTCACGCTCACAGATTCATAATGATTATTAATGTACATAGCACAGTATGGACTGGCACATGATATATCCAGCAATGTTCCGGCGTCAAAGTCCACCTCCTGCTATAGTTACCTTGATCAGGATACACACACACACACACATTTTCAGAACCGCTTGTCCCATACGGGGTCACGGGGAGCCGGAGCCTACCCGGCAACACAGGGCGTAAGGCCGGAGGGGGAGGGGACACACTCAGGACGGGACGCCAGTCCGTCGCAAGGCACCCCAAGCGGGACTTGAACCCCAGACCCACCGGAGAGCAGGACCTGGTCCAACCCACTGCGCCACCGCACCCCTCCCATCTTGATCAGAATACTTACCAGTAAAAATTGTCCAGAGCTATAAATGAGAAAAATCATTGCACCTATCTTAGTATGCAAACATCAAGTCAATTCAGAGAAAAGCATGAACTAAATGAACGATCGAAAATGAATTATCTCTCCGAGCCTTAATGTTGATAATCATTTGAGACGCTAATGGGCTGGCACTTGAAACTATGAGATTAGTTGGCAATCCGAGGCAGGTGATACACACTTAGGTACATAATAGACAAGCGATATATATACTTGCATAGTAACTACAAAAAATTTATAAAGGTAAACACCACCTTGGGTTTATGCCGTGCTATGCGTTTGTTCTCTTTTTCGACTGCCCTAAATTTTATCAGACAAAACTGAAGACAAATTCATACATCGCTGCAGCTGGTCCAACATTAGTGGTAACATTAGTCTAATATATTTTTTATTTCAGGCTCTGATTGCCTACAAGTAGGTAACACCACTGAAAATGTTATTTAATATGAAATAATTCAGGCTTTACTAAATAAAACAAAATATTTCTTACTTTGCATTAAATATTCATCGCAGAGCTCCTAAACTCCCAAGGACTGCTCAGTTCCCAGGCTTGTGCAGAGCGCAGGGATTAAGTTAACACTGCCACGACAGAGCAGGCATTATTCCTGAAAAGGTCACGTCCTCGGCAGAACGTTCGCAAACGGGCAGGAACGGGAGGCTTCCCATTTTAACGTTCGTCTTGAAGACTGACGGCGGTGACTCCTTGTGCCTCCCAGGCGAAACCCGGGCTTCTTCTCCGCTCCAGCAAAGCGTACAGTAGTGTGGACGTCACGGTGAACCTCTCATCAGCAGTATGTTTAGTGAAAAGAGGCCGGCAAATACTTGAGTATTTAAAACGATCTTTAGCACACATCAGGAAGAGGGCCATTCTGCTGCCCCTTTGTCTACGCTACATATTTGCAGTACTCGCTGGCTGGCATAGATAACGGCTGGCGAGCGGCCTTGTGCGATCGCATAAATTAAACTGAATGGTGGAGTATACGGCAGAAGCTCGAGCGCATCGCAAGTGTTAAGAGTACGAGGGCGGAATTTCGTGGCAACTAAGCGTACAGAGAGAATCTCCTCAAGGGGGTGCTGCTTCATACAGGGAATGAGGACAAACGCCGCCGCTTCCTTGGCATCTGTCTTTGAACGAGGTCAAGCGCTATGAGGAGGTCTGGCTGCACGGAGGAGTTTGGACAGATGGACCTTTAGCTGAAATGGGCTCCTTCCGGCTGTCTAGCCGCAGGCATTAGCGAAGGCGGGCAGCGCAAGACCGAAGGCCAAATCTGTATGGAGACGTAGAGATAAAGGGCACTGGGCAGATGGGTTTGCCCCCTGGGAGTGGACAGCTGGCTGGAGAAATCAGCCAAGCACAACCAATGCTGGGCTTTGAATCTTGCATGGGGCCATGCCCTCCCTGTACCCACAGTGTCTTTTTCACAGTCAAACAGAAAAAGCCTTCTCATAACAACAGTATTAAATATGCCCCGACCACTTGCAGCATTTACCGTATTCTCGGCTTAGAACTGACAGTTCATTCGTAGTAAGGCTTTTCATTTAGATGCAGACTGATGCGAAGAACTAAAAGTGGAACTTATTACCCGGCTGTTCCTGCCTGAAGTGCACGTACCTGGAGAAACCTTTATATCTCAGCAATGCCTTCTCGTTGCGGTGCAGCTCTGTGATGCTGAGGGAGCTGAGAGCAGATAACAATACGAGTGCCATCTGTTTGGGAAACGTACATAAAAATTGTCATGTAATTAATTTAGCGTATAGCCAGCCAGGGGCATGGTATCCATCTGTAATTAAAATATCTTCATTAAATGGTCTTCATAACCCTTAAGATGGTTTCGGTGTTCAGGCTGAGGAAGGTTTAATTAAACAGCCTTCGGAGAAATGCATCTCATCGCAGATGCTTCAGTTAATACACCCCTGAAGTTGCTGGACAGTTATGTTCGGATGCGAAGAGCAGAACTGAGGCTACGCTTCCTATAAATACTCTCCTCTGTGTTGTCTGCCAATGCGTCATCAGTTCTTTCCTCTGAAACATGATCGCATTGGCCGAGACCTTAATGAAGCACCTTAAATCATTTACCCACACTGCAGCTTTACCTGGTTTGCCCACGAATTGCACGCTAATGTCACTGTATAGCCTCAACTGGATTGCCATTGTCACCACCAAAGCCTTCTACAGCCTACCAGTGTTACTGGAAGAATCATAGAGCTTCCTAATGTCACACTGTAGCCTTAGTGATCATCTCAGTGGTCATTGTCAAGTCATGAGTACAAGCTCTTTTCATCTGAAAAATAACATAGTTGCAGGAAAATTATAATGACTGGAATTAAAATGGGGGTGCTGTGGTACAGTGGTGTAGTGACTTTGTCCAGCTCCTGCTCTCTGGTGTGTGTGGGATTTGAGCCCTGCTTAGGGTGCCTTCTGATAGACGGGCATCCCATCCTGGATGTGTCCCCTCCGGACTTATGCCCTGTGTTACCGGGTTAGGTGCCGGTTTGCCGCGACTGACCCAACTTAGGACAAGCAGCTTCAGCAAGTGCGTGTGAATTAAAATGAAAATAGCAAAATCAAATAATGAAACTGCAAAGAAAAATGTTGTAATTACTGTAACGGGCAGAAATCACCCACATTTGAGTCATGAATTTAACTTGTGTAGCGTGGTGGTCCGAGGTGCTGCATTTAGTTCTAAAGGTTGCTGGTTCAAATCTCCCTTGCTGCTGTAATACCCTTGAGCAAGGTACTCACCCTGACATTCTTCAGTAAAGCTTTCCTAGCTGTATAAATGTTTAAGTACATTAAGAGTATAGGTTGCTTTGAAGAATAGCAATGAACAAATTAATAAATGAAGCTTGCTGATACAATAAGTTAGTTCTAGTGAGGTTTCACAAGTTTTTGGTGCTAAATGAGTATGACAGTGGGGGGTATGGTGGCACAGCAGGTTTGGCCAGGGGATGCTTTGCAGTGGGTCTGAGGTTCAAGTCCTGCTTGGGGTGCCTTGCAACAGACTGGCATCCTGTCCTGGGTGTGTCCCCTCCAGCCTTGCACCCTGCACTGCCACGTAAGACTCTGGCTTGGGACAAGCGGTTTTAGACATTGTGTGAGAGTGTGAGAGTGAGAGAGTATGATGGTTAAGGAGTTTTTTCTTTTGTCACTTCCCATTCTGTTAGGGTGTCTTTGAGGGGGAGCCATATATATCTTGTGCAGCTCCCAGATTTAGAGAAGAAGCAAAAATCCCCCCATATAAACGGAGGACGTGTTGGAGTTATAGTCTCAGGAAGCCTTTTTTGCTCGGATTTGGCTGGAAGCAAAAAGGAAACAGGTATGACGAAATGACTGCTTGCGCACCACAGAGAAGCTGCCAAAAGCTGCAGCTCACTACGTAGTATTAAATGTAAAAATATTGCACTGTTTCTAACGTTGATCTGCTGATCGAGATGTTAATGATGTGCCTCTAAAGCATCATAACACCATTTAGTAAGGGAAATCCTTTCAAATGCAAAAATATCTAATTTATTACACCCAAAATTCGACCCCCTATTCGACGAAAGCCAAGCATAGGGCCGAGGCCGAGAGTAAAACGTAATGTTTCTCAAACGGACAACCCTCGTTGTCCTCGACAACGGTGAACTTAACATCCGAAACGTGAAAGCTCTCGGTTCCGGTTTCTTACAGGAATCGTGCATCGACACTGATCCCTGTTGCGAACACTGATATCACGTCACATCTCTGTTAAGTTTGGCTTTCGAGACTCGTTTAGGTATTCTTAACAATGTAACATCGGAGGAATGTTGATGCTCCATAAAGCAAGAAGCAATAAGGTAAAAGCCATCTATCAAGCACATATTGCAAACCATTCTGCGCACGGAATACGTAAGCCGCGTTTGCCAACCTCACCCAACGTTCCCGAATAACGAAACTGTCCGGATATTAAAAAAAGGGGTGGTCAGGTGGCAAGGGTTGATATCACGGCATCATAGCGGTGCAGACCTTGTGGGATCTGCAGAAATGCATTAAAATCGGAACATGCAAATGAGAAGCTCACAACAATTTATCTCCCCGCCATATTCCTGCCAGCCCCTGGCCTCACCCTCTCCCCAGCCGTCCCTCTGCTGTTTATTTATATTGTTTACCCTTGTTTATTTTATTCATTTATTCAGAAAGCACATTTGTTCAGCCCGTTTGACAGCATAATGCAAAAGGTGCCGAATATAAACACAATGCAAAGTGCCGGAGCAAAGAATAGTTAAATAATAATAACTGCGAATAACAATCTAATGCAAGGGCTCGGGATGATGCAATCCCAGCTAAGCATGAGCTGCGGCGAGAAGAGCCTCGCTAGCGGATGGCGATGGATCTCGGATTACACGATTCTTCACAACTCCTGACACAAATTAAACTAAATAGCAGGTATAATCAGACATGAAGTGAACTGATCCAAGTCACGGACGGACCTCATTGCTGCATGTTTTGCCACCCGGTCTTAAAATCAATTTGGACGCAGAAGTGTTCCATCGATTCCAGGCGGAGCGCTCGGAGCTGCCAAGGGCGAGGAGGGGCTGGCAGAGCACAACACAGGGGTATAAAGGGTTTTATTCTGAATAAATTCATTTCGCCATGAATCAATACCTCCCAGGCCAACCCCTCCTGGGTCAAATTGAATCCTTTCAGAGTTCTGTGATACAAAGGGGATTTAATAAGGGATTTTATCCAGCCCACTGGGCTGAAGTCTCAACAGGAGTAAAGCCAGGAATCCTAAAAGAGCCACCTTTACACACAGTAAAATTGAGTTTCGCACATATATGAAACAATGATGTCATTTTTTTTCAGCCTAATCCCATCGTACAGCGATATTGCATGTGCAGAGTGCCGTACAGTACACGCCCATATATAAATACATATCCATCTATATATATAATACAGTATATATGTGTGCAGTCGGTGAGTATAGCGTTCGCATGGTCTCCTTGTGTTCGCATCAGTCTCTTCCAACAGTCCAAGGACATGGGTCTCGGGTGGATTCGTGGCTCTAAACTGCCAGTGGAGTGTGTGTGTGCCAGTGAATGAGTGTGAGGGTATTTGCCCTCTGATGGCCCGGGTGTACCCTACTCCTAAATTCTGGGATAGGCTCCAGACCACCGTGACACAGCATCGGATAAGTAATTACTCATAACGGCTGGACAGATAGATGCAAGAAATACGTATATACCGTACGCGCGTGCCGTGTGCTTCTACAAAATTAATGCAGGTTTAAATATATCACATTCATATGGTAATGTAAGCTTCCTAGCTGTGGATATGAGATGAGGCTGGAAAAATTAACAGCATTGTTTTATGCAGACAGTACCAAAAAAAAGAAAAAGGAAGAAGCCCCAACTACAATTGCGCAGATAAGGCTTGTGGCTGCTATTAAACCGTAAATGAGCTGAGAAATGTAATCAGTGGACTGTGGCTCTGGGACCTTTCTGCATGAGCTAAAGAGACCGGGACTGGAAGCAGAGCTATAATCCGAACGCTCCTCTGAGTAACACCAGGGCCGCATCGCAGCAGCGCTGAAGTCACACTGCTGCAATGCTTGCTCCCGCACTTTCTCGCACGTATGTTCCTGTTCCGTCTTCTCATGCTTTTAATTATTTACTACCGTCTTTCAAGAAGCCAGAGCGAGAGTCGCTGTTGTATTGGACAGCAATGTATTTGGACCTCTGAGCAACCCAATTAACCTTGCTACCCTGGAATCTCCAAGCACTTAAATGCCACTAGAATAAAGGTCAATGCCAAATAAATAAATATTTACAGAATTTGTTAAGCACATTTTTTCTTTAATCCGCACATATTTTAGACAAAATAAATCACAGTAGCCATGGTATTTGGCACTTCTCGCATTTTCTTTCTACCCTAACATACATTAAGAGTTCTGGTTTAAATTATGTGAAGCCTGTAGAGATGGTCATTATTCCTGTATAAAATATTAAACTGTTTTAAAATGTTAAATGTTAAGTTTATGAAATCAATAAATGACTTTGATTTACACCCCTGATTTTACTTACCTACTACTACTTGGGTGTCACTTATTTTTACACCTGCACTACTTCAGTGTTTGTACTACACACACGATTTCCTCTAAAGCAACATATGGAACTGGTCTTTACACACCTATTACGTCACATGAGAAAGACTGATTCTCATTAAATAACCATTTTCTAGTAAAACTAAGGGGTTCACATACTTTCAAGCAGACCTGTATACAAATTAAAAAAATATATATATATATACATATATTTCCATATGCTCCTAATGTACAGGGGTTTTCATATGTTTTCATTGCATTTCCGTATGACTTCTACTGAGATATGCACTTTGGCTAAGAAAGTTCTCCAGAATCTACACCTAAGGCATAGCTCTTTCACGGCAGTAATATTAAAAGGCATTGACCTGATTTATTTTACTTCCTGGAAAGGATTGTAAGTATGAATAATTGACACAGTAATGGGAATGACACAATGTGCAGTTATCTATTTTGTGTGCCAGCTGGCTTTTGTTCAAACTCCACAAGGGTTGTTTTATCCAGACCTGTGACGCTATGTGTGCACTTTATATCCGGCAAATAATGAGGGCTGGTAGTATTACCAGAATGGTAAGTTTTTAAAAATCCAGACATACCGTGCTCCGTTGGTGAGCACTGGACTCTTTAATGGGGGCTGTCTCTAAGGCCATTCTGCACCGGGAGACAAGGGAAAGCATGGTCTTCGCTGCGATTTGCTGGAAAAGCAATATTCTGAAGATGCGCTCCTATCTACATTCCCACCAGCAGTGCAGCGAGACACTGATGGATCTGCGAACAGCTTCCATCCTCGTGTCCTTTCCTCTGTCGCAACAGATCGGACAGAGATAGATGAATACCCTTCCCTCGTATCAATCAGAAGGTTCAGGCTGTGAAAGTTCCCCTATCTTCCGGAGGCTCACATCCATTCTAAGCGCCATCCCGCGCCGCTCGCGCATCCCCTCCTTTACAACCTTCCTGAGGACACGAAAGACGAGGTATTGATTGCTCTAAAAATGGTTAAGTGCTCTTACAGGTTGCGGGCAGCCCTCTGGACCCCGTGCGGCAGGTGCTACGGCACACACTGGAGTTCGGGTGGATGGAGGCGAATCAGAAGGCTTCCTTAGCGGTCACCTTCTTTGTGATTCTGTTGAACGGTTGGAATTAGTAACTCTTTCAGGACCTGGAAACACATCTTTACTCTCAAATGAAGAGAATTCTTTCTTGTCCCAGGGTTCCACATACACCCAAGTTATTGGAGTATTTATACAGGACACACAGTCAGTGGAAACAGAAATGAGCCTTCTAAGCAAAGTGTAGGGTAGCAGTTGGAGCTGCTTTGTTTAGACCCAAAGGTTGCAGGTTCAAATCCCACCTCAAGCTGTAGTACCTTTGAGCAGGGTACTTCACCTCAATTATGCCACTGAAAAATGATCCAGCTGTATAAATGGGTAAGTAATTGTGGGTAGATTAACACTGAAAGCTCTTTCGTAGAAAAGTGTCAAGGAATTGAATGAATGTAGTGGACTTTAAGACACCAGGGGGACAGGATGGTGTGGCAGGTTCAGCCAGTGCCTGCTGTGTGGTGGGTCTGGGGTTTGAGTCCTGCTTGGGGTGCCTTCCAATGGAGTGGTATCCAGTTGCAAGGTATGTCCCCTCCCCCTTCTGCCAGGTTAAGCACCAGCTCACCACAACACCACTCAGGAAAAGTGTTTGCTGACAATTGATTGATCGATAGATTGATAGATGGATGGATGTTCTTTGAGAGAACACACACACACATTTTCTGAACCGCTTGTCCCATACGGGGTCGCGGGGGACCGGAGCCTAACCCGGCAACTCAGGGCATAAGGCTGGAGGGGGAGGGGACACACCCAGGACGGGATGCCAGTCCATCGCAAGGCACCCCAAGCGGGACTCGAACCCCAGACCCACCAGAGAGCAGGACCCGGTCCAACCCACTGCACCACCACGCCCCCTCTTTGAGAGAACAGAACCTGTATAATGTGCCTGCATTTAAAAAAAATTAAAATGTAACAGCATGAACTCCAGTGTATCTCATTGCAAATATAACTCCAAGCATGAATTCGGTTATTTCAGCATACACTGATTTATTTTCGTTAGATACCTGTGTGCCTCGCGATGAAGAACTCTACTTGTTCTTTTTATAACTCACTCATTTGAGACATCAGTGCCTCGGTTTAACACATCCACGAGACACAAATAGATACGGGCCCTGGAACGGGACAACATCTTTTTATCATCGCAATCCATCTATCGCGCTTGATTAAAACGGGGGAAGGGGCTAGACTGTGTGATCACCACCAAACAGAGAATAGAGATTTGCTCCTCGCCACAGTGTCTCCCGTGACGCACACTGGCCTAAATTATTCATCTTTCTTGCGGAAGAGATACAGTTATAATCCTCAACGTTAAAGACTTTTCGCTTCGGCGATAATTTAAAAATTCTGTGTGAACAGCAGTAACAGAAAGGTTCAGACGTAGCGGGCCATTAGCCAGCGGTAGCAGTAGTTCTGCCACATTAACAGAGGAAGCACACATTTGCATGTCTTCAGGGAAACCTTCCACTGCCCCCAAATTTGATGATCCATTGCTTTCGAGATCGAGAGGCTATTTCCCAAAACCACTGGAGCATTAGCATGATTGTAATTTGCTTCCTTGGGGTCATTTTGAAATTTCTTAATGTTCAAAAAATGTTAATGATGCTTACTACAATCATCATAATTCTGTAATGGTTTTAGGAAAATGCCCGCAGGATCACCGAGTTTCAGTTGCCAAAACTAAAATTGTTTTATAGTTGCTTTTGAATTACTAATTTCCACTTGAAACATCAGGTGGAATGACTTATTGTTTCATTAGTGACTGTAGTCGCGCCATGGAGCTCCTGCGGCTGAGCTAAATCTGGCACATGTTGAGGAGCTCAAGGACCACAGTTGCCACTCCTGGTCCGGACAGGGAAGCGGCACAGATATTACCGCTTAAAATGATCAAATTAAGATTTTTATAAGTAGTCAAACTCTTTTACGGAGTTTGTGAGAGTACTTACGCAGTTATAATAGTGACACCTATCCACTTGTGCAGATTTTAATCAGCTATTGGTCTGAAAGCGTAAAAGAAGCAAAGACTTTTTATACTGGTATGTATGTACACTGAAATTACTAGATGAAAAATAAACAAGTGTGGTTTTTCTGATTTTTTCTGTGTGTGTGTGTGTTGGTAGTTCTGCCTCTCAGTAAATGCCGTATTGGTGCAAAATACCTGATAAAGTGGTAAATAAAATTGGCCAAGTCCAGCTTTTTCCAGCGTAGCAAGGGCCCTTAAGGTGTTATAATTAAAGCAAGAAGAAAATCCGCAGTTCAAGCCCTTACTTTACTGGGTTACCAGGGTGGGATTTGAATGCGATGCGACAAATTGCGCCACCTAGTGGCCAAATGTATGAACTACATCGTATAATTGTGGCATCTCATAGGAACGAGCGGTTGGCGAAAGTGAAAGAGCGACGGTTTCACCTTGTTACACCAGTTCAAATAAAAAATACACCAGGCACAGGGCTAGGGTGAATAAAATGAGGGTTCTAAATAAAAAAAAGCTTCACTTAAAATAACGTAAAAGGGAGGATAACTGAAAAAAACGTTTAAAAACTAAATTAAAGAAGTTCCAAATATATAAGATATTGACCAGCCGAAAATATAGGTGAAAGGTTGGTTTAAGAAATGAGTTAAAGACATGTCTTCGTTGAGTCCATTTGGTTGTACTCTGTTAAAGTGAATGTACCACGTTTCCTCTAGGATCATGTCATGTGTGTCTCAGATAATGAATTACTTGATTTCTTTCTCTCACCTAGTCCATGTATGACAGTATGTTGTCCGTTACTGTGTTGGAAAAATAAACTAAGTTGAAGACTACTGTACTGAAAAAAAACGTTTTTCTAGAAGATTTAGAAACTTTTGAGTAATCATCATGGGTAAACTTTTACACAGCTACTCGTGTAACGTATAGGCTACTGGTCCATGGGAGATTGTGACACATCGACTGCGCTCAGGGATCACGTGTCTGCATCCAGGTCTCTCCTGTCGATGTAATACACTTGGTTGGTAATTACCATGGCTGAGGGTATTACAGTAGGAGATAAGATTCGAACCTGAAGCATGAGGCCAGGGCTATCTACCGCTACACCACCTGCTGCCCGCACTAAAATTAAGAGGGAACAATAAATAAATAAGCACACATTCAGAGGCAGGTGAGGAGAATTTGGGCAGTAGGCTATGGGTTCAGCACCAGTCGGTTAGAGCATCTCGATGCTGCCGGGACACATGATGAGACCAGGTTGCGACCCCTGGAGCAGCGCAGCTGGACCTGCTGTGCGTTGCTCTGCTGGAGGAGGAAGGACGGCGGGTCCAGGGTGCGAGTGAGAGTGTGCGATCGCTGTGCACGACTTTACTGCCTTGTTTAGTCCCTTAGGTCACGAGGATCGGAGTCGCTGCTGTGGGACACCGGCGCTCCCAGCTGGGGCCGGTGTGAGGAACACAGATTGATCTACCATTATGATAAAATTGCACCATCAGGTGCTCGTTGAAAAAAATAAACATTTCAGCGTAGGACTAATGTTATTCTGTGTCCGAAAAAAAGAAAAAACAGAAAACAGCAGGGGGTTTGCCACCTTGATCCAACTGCAGCCTCCTCGCTTCGTCATTCACGTTGAATTTGCGCTCATTACGGGACGCAGTGGAGCAAAACGCATGTGAAAGTCCCGCAAAGTCGCGAATAATTTGCGGGCGCCACGAAAATGTATCCACGCGTCCATCTCTCTGTAGGAACTAATGAATCTAAAGGATATTTCATATTCATCATAGAATCAACATTCCATCGTCTTACAGAAGTGGATTTACGGCTGAGATTTTCCATAGCAGTTTAAAATCACGAGCGCAGCTTGGGAGACGGTAAAACAAGAGTGAAACGTGACTTTAAAGACATGATAATTACTCAAGTGAAAAAAAAAACATGTGCGAAGGAGGAATGCAGACTTGCACAAGTTTTCACAATTGAAACAAGGTTATTAGGAGAATTATATAATGAACGGAAGGAACCGCCGAATAATTCCAAAGCTGAATCTCTTACAGATGGCAATACACTGTAAAATAACAACACAATGTATGCGCTTGTGCGTCTTCTAATTAAATAACGGTAAATTGTGGGAAATAGGGACGCTGATTACGCGCATGCGCAGTGCAGATCCCCCCCCACCCCGATTGTGACATGCAGTGGCCAAAGATGGCGGCGCTGAGAAGCACGCTCGTCCGTTTCCGCGAAAGGGCACGAGCTCTGAGCCTGCTGCAGTCCAGGGGAATGCGCGAGTCCCGTCCGGCCGCGAGGCGATACGTGGCGGGCACGCCGAGGACAGGTGAGCCCCGTAGGGGTGGAGGCGCGTGTCGCCGCTCGCTCTGACTGTGAGCGGCGCGTGCAGCCCTGCCCGTGCCGTGGCGTGGAGGTCAGGGGTTCTGCGCGCGCACCCCTTGGTCTGTCCGTTGATATAAATTTTTAAAAACTAAAGGAAATAAACAGAAACTGCGGGACGTTGGTGGGCAGGCGGACTGTGCCAAAGACCGTACTTCTGTTTCCTTTGTTTTTCCGGCTCGGTCAAATTGCGTGTTTGCAACATTCGTATTTGCGTTTGTTTGTACTAGAGGTACCTCGGGGGTGTACATTGTTGCGTAACAACTGCAGAAAGCGGTACATAAAGAGAGTTACAAGTTGGGAATTCTGTCATTTTGCGTCGGGCTCATGATTAAGATGTCGTCGGGAGAAGGACACGGTGACCCTGTGTGTCTTGTAGTGACCCACCTAGACCTGTAGCGCAGTGCTTACTGGAAAACGTTTAGTTTTTGTCCAGGTTTCAACAACACTCAATTTATAGGACATTTATTATATACAGTTACATAACTTTACCATCCATATATGCAGGAGTGATTCAGGGTTTAGTCCCTGTATCAGAGATGTATTACCTGGATCAAGGATTTGAACCACAGCGTTAACCACCTGCTGGCCCATTTCTGCAAGAGACTGAGAGTTACTTATTATATTTTTATGCATTATTTATATTAATACTTGTCATGTATCGATTGTATTATTTTCTCATTTTTTCATCTAGAGCTTCAGTTTAAACTAGATGAGCGGACAGCGCATAGCAGCTTGGACCTGTTCAAGAAGGACACCGGAGTCATCTACCGCATTCTTGGCTTGGACCCGAGCCTGGTCATGGACAACCCCGAGCGGTTCCGGGACTGGGCTGTGGTCTTCGGCGACTGCCAAGTCATGAGCGGGCGCCACTACTGGGAGGTGACCGTGCGCAAGTCGGAGGAGTTCCGGGTGGGTGCGGCGGAGGCGGGGATGCCGCGCGACGAGTGTATCGGCACCAACAGCTGCTCTTGGGTGTTCGCCTACACCCAGCGCAAGTGGTACGCCATGACCAGCAACAAGATGGTGCCCTTGTCAGGTGTGGGAAAGCCGGACCGCGTGGGCCTGCTTCTGGACTGTGAGGCGGGTCTGCTGGGCTTGGTCGATGTTCAAAAGCCCAGGGTTATCCACTCCATCAAGGCTTCGTTTAGGGCTTCTCTTTGCCCCGCGTTCGCACTCTGGGATGGGGAATTGCTCACACACTCCAGCCTGGAGGTTCCGGAGGGCCTGGATTGAAGACGTGGTGCTACCGGGGAACTACATGAGGAACAACAGCCAGCTGGGGAAGGGCAGCCTTGTTCTTACAGGACTCGGGAAGGGATGGGAGGATGATGTTCATTGAATCACCTTTTCCGTCATGTACAAATGGATAAAGCGGTGCCATTACAGTGTTACAACACCCCACAAAGTGCTCTTCACTTCCACATTTAACAGGGTATGCTTTGGGAGAGAAACACACTGGTCCAGGGTGAAGTGGAGCTCAGGCACACAGGAAGGTTCTTCAGGTTTCTTATTTCACTCAGCTGTTTAACAGCCCCAGAAGTATCTGACATATTGTCACCGCAGTCAATGGAACAAACCAACCCAGAACATGTTAAGGTCCCCTGCAAGAAGCTACTTTCATGTTAATGGTTGGAAATCGCCTTGGAGGGGATGGGTGATTGTATTGTCAAATCAAAATGAAACATTGTGAAAAAGTATATGGGTGCAATTAAAACAACTTGAGAAGAAACTTTGTGTGGTCTTTATTCACACATCATCTATTTTCCCCGCAGTTATAAAATGTCAACTGACCAGAAATATTCAAAGAATAAATTCCGAGAGTTGCACTTATACTGCTAGTAAAATGTTAGGCAGCTGATTAAGCTATTGCTGTTCTTAGACAAGATATTGTATATATTAATTCCTTGTTGTATAGTTCTTTTGTTATTATTTTCTTGCTCCTGCCTAAATAAAAAGTCGGAATTACTGTTGAGGCTTGCACGATGGCGAGTTGGAATTTCAGCTGCCCGGCCTTGCCATGACCATTTCTCTTAATCGGGTACTTAATGAAATACTCTAAACAATTTTTAAATAAAACAACTCTTAATATGTGAGGTTGGCTTCTCCTGAGAGGTGTTCATCAAGGGGAGGTAAGCACTAAAAAGATTAATTTATACAATAAATCCATGAATATCAGCTGGAGTTCTACATCAAAGTCTGACATGTAGCCTTCTTTAAAGAGGTTGTGTCTCATTTAAACGTGTTTTGTTCTCCCATTTTTTGTTTTGTTGACATCTGCCTTGGAGCGTCTTTAAGGTTCCCCTAACTTGCTGGTGGTGAGACAGTTTGTAACTGGTTAATGATTTATTTATTAAACCTTTTATTATTTAAAACTGACTAAACAAGCTTGCTGGAGATGGGACCCATTAGCTAGGATTTATCTGTTTAATAATGCTGAAGATGTTCTGTCCTGAAGCCTCAAGGGGGAGGAGCGGGGATGCACAGCTCCACCAAGCCACACCAAATCCCCAGACCCTGTGTGATATAGAAGCAGTCAATAGACCCTTTCTGAGTTTATTAAAACCTTCATCTCAGCTTACTCTATCCAGTTCTCCATCCTCCTCCCATCCCCCGTTTCCTTGCTCCGAAAGCCGTGGAGATGCGGTGCTATATAAGGGTGGACAGAGGAAGCGAGGGCTGTTTGACTCAACTAGGTGAACCCGTCACGCTGGTCTTGCACCTGCACATCTGGAGATACCATTCAGCTCCATCCCAGGTCATGGAGACCAAGTTGTGTTATGCTCTTCTGGCTCTGGTTCTGTCCGTAGCTGGCGTGAGCCATGCTCTTCTTGAAGAAGGACCTCTTGAATTTCACGAAGAGCAAAGTATGCCGAAGGAAGGGCTCATGGATGAGCTGAGAGAGGAACTGGTAAGACTAATCTTTCTACAGAAATGATCTTGGTCAGTTGGTAGTGTAGTGGTTAGAGCTGTTACCTAAGGATCTGAAGGTTGTAGGTCGGGATCTCACTTCTGATTGTAGTACCCTTGAGCAAGGTCCTTACCATGAATTGCTCCACTAAAAAAAATTGCCTATCTCTATGAATGGGTGAATAATTGGTTGTAATAACCTTGATGTTGCAAGTTGCTCTGGAGAAAAGCATCAGCTAAATGAAGGAAGGTAATGTTGCATGCTCTTGAATCCATATTGATTTTTTACCTGCGTTGAGCCTTTTGTAATGTGTGCTTACTCTATTTGCAACACGAGTGCGATCGACTCTTCCTTTTGAGCTGATTACTCTTACAAAGACACGGCCACCCTGGAAATACAAACTTTGTAGGGACGGCGTGACCTTACCATGTCTGTTGGTGGTAAACATTGGAAGAGGAGAATTTCTGTTCATTTTTGCATTTATTCCAAAGCATGAACAGCACAGTAACACGAAGCCGGTTATCAATTAGGACTTTGAGGATCCAGTTAATTCCGATGTGAATGAGCATCTCCTGGCTCTCAAGCTTCAGAATCTCTTCCAAAGGTCCCGGAGATACAGACCTTTCCTCTACCAGCCTCAGAGGTCAGTGGTGCGTGAACCAGACACGTGGCGCAAGCGGTGTAGTAACTAGATGAAGTTTCTCAAATTGTTCATGTGTCTGACTTCACCTTCATCCTTCTTCCCCTTCCTAGGTTTGGCCGTGAGGCCAGGGGTGGCTTGAAGCCTCAGTTTTGGAGGATGATGACCCCGCAGAGGTTCGGAAGAAAGTAGCTCAGTTTTTCAGTTGTGTGAAACCCTTCGGTCCCATTTTACAGTGTTTCACCCAGATTTACTTGTCATTACACTTATCCCACAACATCTGATTGCTGATATACTGACAAGAAAAAATGCTGAGATTAAAAAAGCAAATTAGGTCCCTTCAGATTTAGATTTCTTTTTCCACGGCTGCTTTATTCTACTTCTGTGTGTCAATAAAGCTTCTCGTTCATTCTCCAGTATTGCACTGCATATTTTAGGTGTTGGATTCTTTCTGTTTTCTTAAGGTTTGTAACACTTTTTTATTGAAATGAGAGGATTCAGCATTATGACCTTGTGATGATATGAAAGATTTTATTTTAAAAAGCAATGACAGCAAATTACTAATTCATGAAGGCTTTTCGGATTTAATCCAACCTGAAGACCTTGGTGCAAGAGGAGGTATTAAGGTACAGAACACTTCCATCTGACACTAGTTTAGTGTGGGAACGTCATGTTGGAGATCGTTGGTGCAGATGCACTGCAGAAAGCTGAGATGGCTTTCTGTTCGTGCCTCCGATGCAATCACTGGACTGAAGTTGATCGATCTGAATGAAGAAGACACGGATAAATGATGAAGAACAAGCTGTCGCCTTCCAGAACCTCATCAGTGAGGAGTTCTCAGATGTTATCCAGTATCTGCCAGGTTGAGCACAGATGCTCAGCAGAGAAACATCTGCTGCACTTACACAAGCACATTTGTCATTCGACCACCGGACAGTGACCCTGTAATGGCAGTAATTTAAAGCATGTGGTCCATACAGTAAACGAATGCTCACTTATTACACACATTCAGTGTTCACCTTGGTAGGGGATCAATTCCTCATCGATGGCATCAGCTGTGGCCTATTGACACTATCGGGAAAGTCTCTATGATTATATGGTCATCTATCATGACTGCTTTTCTTAGGGCTGCAGCTGTACGTGTTCTGGAGAAACAGTATTCCCTCACAGCAGTTCTTTGGAAAGATATCCTACATGATGGTACTGCTGTCTCTTTGAAATTTACTTTTATACGCAGCAAATTTGGGATGGCAAGGATTTTGATGCGTGGAACATGAATTTATATAAAATTGACCCAGTCATGTTTTCCTTTTCTAAAATTCGGCTGGAATCTTTCCTGGCTGTGTGACATCTGTCCGGGAGCCTCAAACAGCAGGAGCACAGCCTTGATGACAAACAGATAAAAATATGTATTAAATGTAACGGACACCACATGAGGGTGCTGTGAACTTGTGTTTCCCCCCACTTCCAGCAGGTAGTGGGTGGGATATGCAGCCTTTTTTATAATGTAAGAATGGGTAAGCCTTCACTCCTACATCCTTTTACAGCAGCAAACATGGTTAGTGAAGCATGTGGATATTTTTGAAGGTTACATGGAATTCTGTTTCAAGGAAAAAATGCATCACAAATCGGAAGTAAATTTGTCCTGCCACAAGGGTAACTACTCCATTTAGATAGATAGATAGGTAGATAGATAGATAGATAGATAGATAGATAGATATGTATATTATGTGTTTCTATTATAGGAAACCAGAGGTGACACAGAAGGTCTTGTTTTATTGTGGGAGTCCAAGCACTTTCAAACATAGATATTTTTCCTACCTCCTCAGCTAAGAGTCAAGGAGTGACTATAAACTCAGGTCTTTCTTTCTCTCAGCACATCAAAGCCACAACCGAGACCTGCAAATACATCCTGCATAAGATCTGCAGGATCCATTCTTATCTCACAATTGACTCTGCCCAACTACTGATCCAGACCATGGTGACATTGCGTCTGGACTACTGCAACTCTCTCTTTTGTGGCCTTTCCGCTACTGTTATCAAACCTCTGCTGCTGATACAGAATGCTGCTGCATGAGTTGTGTTTGACTTGCCGAAGCATTCGCATGTATCCCCTCTACTCGTTTCTCTGCATTGGCTTCCTATAGCTGCCCGGATAAAATTTAAGAGCCTGGTTATTGTCTACAAATGCATCAATAGAGCTGCTCCCAGCTATTTACAAGACTTGATCAACCGCTACACCCTAACCAGACCCCTTCGCTCGTCTACTTCTGTTCGCTCGGTGGTCCCGCGCATGAAAGGTAAAGCTCGGAGGTTCTCGGTTCTGGCTCCGTTGTGGTGGAATGACCACCCACTCTCACTCAGAACTGCAGAAACTCTGTCTACATTCAAGAAGGGTCTGAAAAATCACCTTTTCCAAATTCATTTTGCCCATGAGCTCTCAAGCGCACGTATGGTGTAAATGTTCATGCACCGTAACTTTATAATCATGGCCAGATAAGCCTTTACACAGCCGTTGCTCCTGTATTATATGTAAATGTTTGAGTAACTTAAAAAAAAAATTGTATGAAGGTGATCAGGATTAGTCTATCCTGAGTTTTGCACAATTACTCATGCAATGAACATCGGTGTACAAAGTGGGAAGAAACCAACTAGGTTTACTTAAGAATCACATGTCTGCAACTATCTCTTTCTCCTAATGTAATGCACAAATTTTATTGCCTCTGAGATGTACGTCACTTTGTAGAAAAGCGTCTGCTAAACGAATAAATGTAAATGTAAATGTAAACATCTAACTGGCGCACCTTTGTGTGCTTTTCCGTGTAGAAATGCCACGGCCGCAGCATACAAGCACATAGATGACTGCACCAGCTACAACGGACTGGTAGAACATCTGCAACAGCAACCTGTGTGCTCCAGAGGACCTGAGCCATCATCGGTCACTGAAGTCAGTCAATCCATCGACCTGAATTCCACATCTATCGCTTTAGCCCTTCTGATATTAAGCTGCAGTTGGCTCAGAAAAAATCCTTCCTCAAGCCTTTGTGGTCATACTCCTGCTCATCCCTGATACACCCGACAGGTGGTGAACCATCTGAAAACTGCTGCCGATGGCATGAGTCAGTGTTGGACTTAAAGTCTGTGGCATTTAGGTTGACCAAAAAAGGAAGCCAAGAGTCCCTCATGAGGAGTCTCCATACCATGAATGCCATGCCCAACACATAGGCTTGCAGTCTGATGAATTGTGGTCTACGATCAGGTAATCCATAGACTCCAGGACACAATGGACATGTCCACCTGCACCGATTAAAGCAGAATGGAGCATTACACATTACCTTTACCTTATATGGAACTTCACACACCAACACCTACATCAGTTTACCATGCTGGTACCCATGCCACCCTAACACATATACCTGGCTACCATTAACACACACCTAGTTGCCATGACTCCCTAGTTACACCTGTGGTTGACAGTGAGAAAGAGACAGAGAGGAACCAGTTCTGATGCCCTTTTTTGCATACTTTTTGGAATAAAGACTACTGAATCCCGAAATCCTGTCAGAGTCCACTTGGCCTCTTCTTCATCCTTCCAGTACAAACGACGATGGGTTACTAGAAAGTCAACTGCCTGGGAAGCTTTTCCTCTTAAGTTAGACTAAAGCTCTTTTAATGTTGTTCCACTGATTCTAAGTGACGAAAGCAGGATCTGGTCTCCGACCGTGTCTGATTCAGTCTAACATCAGAAAAGGACGGAAGGAGGCCCTTTCTTCTCTGAATCGCACGCGGAAAACCAGTCCTCAGATAGACCCGGTTTTATCAGCGTTCGCAGACAACCAGTTCTCACACACCGGAGTCCGTCCTCACACAGAACTTCACATGTGCCTCATGTTCACAGGGCAATAGTCCCTACCTGTACCCTGAAACTGAAAGGGTGTTTACACAGAAGCAGTTTTCACGCAAAGCGAGTGAACAAACAGAAGCGGCACTCACACGGGGTCAATGTTCACCCAGGGCCCCTCTCTGCTTCTCTACATTGACCCAGCTCTGCTTTCCATTCCTGCAGCTGAATGGCACCTTTGTCCCTTGCAGTTTCAGACTTGTGTGTGAACCCCCCCTCCCCCCAATCCACTTCCCCAAACCTAAACGCTCCCCTTAGTGCTTCCTGCCTCTCACACAGGAGGAAAGACACCCGCAATGGGGCAGGCGTTTTTTGATCCAGGCTCAGAGCTCAGAGCCTAGCTGAAGCCCCGGAGCTCTGCCTCCACAAGAGACACTCAGTGTAGGGCTCACTACCATCTTAGCTCCTGCTGAGGAACTCCTGCTGTGGGAACCCTCCCCTTCCCCTGTTTCTGTACCTCTCATCTGAAGGCACGCGTCCCTCACATAGGCCTCGTTGACTCAAGTGTAGACTAGACAGCAAGACACTGAAGAAAGAATGAATTCTAGGAAATGCTAGAAAATACAAATATATTAGAGATGCTGAATCTTCTCTGGATCACAAACCCTTAGCCAAAAAAAAAAAAAAAAACAACCTTTAGCTTTCTGATTGGAGGCAGATTGGGGCGATATACAGAACTCATGTGCCGCAATCGGTAGTTATGGAATAATAATGAAAAGAAATAAAAGGAAGTGCACAGTTCAACTTTTTGAGCGACGTCCACTGATGGGTATTGAAGAGCGAATTCATAATGTCCGTAAAAAGCTGTTACACCCATCACTGATGTCAATGTTGTTTTTGTAATGTTAATGGAACATGAATGGTAAATGAACAAGGAAAACAGCATTAACATATTAACTGCTACAGCAAACAAAAACTAAAAAACTAGCAAAGCAACGAATTGCATGGAGGAAAGTGATAACCAGTAGTCTCCCAGTTTATTATTATTAACCTTTTTTTAGCTGACAGGTTTGTCGAAGCCCCTTGACGTTACTCAAGTAACTTTACAATGATTTTACACATTTCACAAGCAGGGTATTTTTATGGGAGCGATCCAGGGTAAATGCTTTCCTCTAGCAATAGGAATTCGAACCAGGGACCTTCAGATCGCAAGAGAACGTTACCATACTTGCTCTCCCAGTTCATACCACATCTGGCTGGATGGTGTGATTACCATCTTTGCAGATGTTTACAGTGAAATTTACCACAAGAGGGAGCTTTTCCACTGAGACAGTCCATCCTCAGTACCTGCGTGTGGTATTTCGGGCTGCGGCTGCTGGTGCCGCCCTGCATCGCTCTCCTGGTCCCGCATCTGGATCTATGGCTGGACCATAATTACAGAATGAAGAGATGGCAGAGAAACACACTGGCATCAGCGATATCTGCTGGGCACAAGCACACAGAACCCCTGAAACACAAACTACAAGAGAAGGTTTCATTTTCCAGAAATAGTATGACGCATAGGTATGAAAGTACTAATCTATCCGCCAGCTTGCACGGAACTTTGGATATGTTGTTCACAAAGCTAAGCGAATACTTATGTTCCTAACCGGGTTTATTCCTTCAGTTTACCGAGAGATCATGTTCTAAACAGCTTTGGATTTATGGAAACAGATCTCCTTTGTATTCATATGTTCTGCTTCACCCAGAAACCAGCCAGTGTCGGTGGTTTGGGGCACCAACAATTTTCCTATAGTCGATACTGAATGAACACAGGACAAATGGTGAAGTTATTAAAAGACTGTTAGGGATAGATTTTTGTGCTATTAAGGATCATAAGAGAACAGATGTTTATGAATATACAGTGTCACAGTAAGCTAAAGAAGTGCAAATGTGCAATGGTTCAGTTACTTAAGACAAGCTGGTGGGTCAAGCCACTGGAGGCCTAAGACAGACAGCTTATATCTCTAAAAATTGAACTTAATTTGCACACATCCGCTTTTTTGTGCAATACGCCACTTTATATATGCGGTGATTTTTTTCCGGACTGCAAAGTGTGCATAAAAACGTAAAGGAACAAACAAAATCATAATGACCCAATGCTTAAAGCAGACGTGAATGTCAAAATAAGCATTTCTGTTTTTAACACTTTTCTTTACCTCCTCCAGTCAAGCTACACAATTCTCTTAATATAAGGTTTGCCCTGAGTGGTGGTATTGTTCTTCTGCTTCAGTGTGCATTTCATTTTGAATTAAGATGTGTGTTTTGAAAACAGCAACAGCAGTATATGCATTATTAATAAGCAACAATAGATGTCTGTGAGAATTTATCTACGTGGTGGAGCGAAAGCCTACAGATGAACCAACAACAGATCTCAAGTCCATCGCTCTTGTTCGTTTGATTCTTTTTCACCTTTAAAGAATTATTTTCAGAACTGAGTGAAGTTAGTTCCTGTTACTTGATAAAAAATGCGGCGCAGTCACTGTGGCAGCAAAGCCTGGACACCCTGTAGACCTCTGGAACCTCCGTGTTGTGCAGCCGGGGCGGATTTGGCACCTCTCCACCCCCGGCCAGCCGGTGTGCCCTCACAACATTCCTGGGGCCACCACACAGAGGGTCATTGTGTGGGAAGGAGGAGCGCAAACGGCCACGGCCCCCCGGCCCCCAGCCTTTTGCCCCACCCATCCATGGGCCCACCTTAGTATGCTGCACTCCCCCACCCTCCTGCCCTCTCTCCTCCAAGGCTGCCGTGGAAGACCTGAGACCCAATGAACCTCCACATCTCCTGTCCAAGTTGTCATATCAGAATGGGTATTGGAGCAATACACATGTCAAAATTTGTGTCCATGTACAGCTTGGTGGACACAGGTTCAAGTCTTGAATCACACAACCCAACAACCTGAGGTTCGAAACAAGGATGTCTTTAGTTACCAGTGCTTCTAACTTGACGTGTAGTCAATAGGGTATTACGCGTGATCCATACAGAAATTTGTGAAGTCTTAGTATACAACAGGCCTCCATCCAGTCTTCTTTCTCCTGAAGAAGGAGGGTCCAGACTTCCCCAACATGACACTGGCTATATAGCCCCTTTTAACCCATTCACTCTCAACCAACCAAAAGCTGTATGTTTGTGGACTCACTATTGAGTCAGTGGTAGACATGAACCTCTCTAACAATCTTACAGACTCCTGAGAGAACATACTGATAACTCCTGTACATGAGACATGGGTTTTGATCCATCTAGGGTTCACTGGCTGGACTGATCTAATGCTTTTTTGCCAGGGCGTTTTTAATGTGCACCTCATGTAACTATTTGCAAAAGGGAAGCCGTGGAGTTGAAGCCATATCATATTAATGACTCCACTTTCCTCTGCTCCATATTCCGTTTAAAGAGGGAAATGTATGCATTTTCAGTAGCCCGAGAACATCCACCTCCCTTCCTGTTTATTCTGTTGGCTGCATTTTTTAACCTTCGATTTTTTTCTTGCGGAACGTTGCTGCTCGGCATGTTTCATTCAACCCTTCGGTAGCTTGCGAAAAAGAACGAGCGTTGCTCTACAGCGCTGCTCTTCTGTGGCACCTAGAGTGATGGTATTGTTGCAGAGCATCCCATTCCACAAGGCAGTTCAAAAAGGTTTGCAGCCACCCAGTGAGACATCAATACACAGTGACATTCTCCGTGCTGAAGAAGGAGGGGCCTCCTCAGAGAACTTGCACAGGTCAATCGAAAAATTACGATGACATCATACAGTCAGGCCTGGAACACTTAATGGAAGCATCTGTGTTGTGCTCAGGTTTGCTGATGGGACAGTTTCTGCAATACGTTACAGAAATAAGAGCTGGACACACGTTTTATTCAAGAATGCTGGCAGATGCACGTGTGTGTGTGTGTGTGTGTGTGTATTGGTGTAAAAAAAAGAAAGGGTGATTATTGGTGTGTCTGAGAAACAGAAAATGTGTGCATCTATGTGTGTACATCCACATATAAATGATAAACATATTATAAATAGCATTACTGTTTCATAAATAAGACGTTTGCTGGAACAGCTTTTACCAGTTGCAATCAATGCTTAAAATAGTATTTGTGTCAACTTTGTGTTTGATAATGGTTTTCGGTCAACTTTTGAATGCAATCAGAGTGTAATATAATTATGTGTGTTTATTTAACCGGGGGCTTAGGATTTCTCTGTAATGACCTTAACATCACTCATGAAAAGTAATTAACAATTGTAAATACCTGAATTGCTCACTGAAGAGGGAAAGGTAAATACTGGTAGCAAATAGTAACGGCGGATCTCACCTAATTGTAAAAGAGGACTGTGCGTGAACAGGCAATATTAGGTGGAATATAAAGAGATTTGATTCCATCACTCTGCTCTTCCCGTGGTGTAGAACTGCACAGTAACTGAAACAGGAAAATGCACAAGATGTACATAGTAATTTTTAAACAACTGAAGAAGTACATTGAGAAACTGGAAAAAGTTCATGCTGTATTTTAAGTAATGGGTCAAATGCTTATGTATGTAACAGTTTTGTACAACTTTTGCATGTAATGTTTGCCTACATTTAAATGCTGATGTTTGGTGACCTTTAGATTTTTAGATGTTTCTTTCATGTTGTCCCCTGTTTCTCCATTGTATTTTTGTCTCAAATATTTATATGTGTCCCTGTCAAAGGTCTTCTTTCAAGGGTTATTCATTCTTTAGAGTGATAAAGCTCTTTCTAGTGTATTAGGAACTTGGAACTCCCATGGGGGTGTGACATTTTGGAGAGACTTTGGTTGATGTTACTGCCACACTTTGTTGGTTCAGCTGCGGTGATGGGAATACTGGGAGTGCTGGAGCTGGTGTTGATTACCCAGGGGGTGCACCAAAAACCCAGCCTGCCGTGTCCTCTTCCCATCTGTTGCAATCACAACCACTCAGCCATCCTCTACCGAGGAATTACCTGGGACAGCTTTCTATAGGTAGCAGGGGCAGGGTTTTTAACTGGCACATATTAGCACATGCGTTCCTGTAATTAAAACGATTTGCACTACTTAAATGATCAATTTTTCAACTTCTGCTTGACTCTTTTTCACTTAAAACCAACCTGACAGTTTTCTCCGGCACCAACAAGCCGTCAGAATGAACAGTTCAGTCCCAAAGTGAATATCACCTAGTTAATACCAGACAGTATAGTGGTTTGACCTACCGTCTTGGAATCCAAAGGCTGTGGGTTTGATTCCCCCTCTAGCAGTAGTACCCTTGAGCAGGGTCATTACTCTGGCTCTCTAAATAGGTACATAATTGTAAGTCACTTTAAAGCAAAGCATCAGCTAAATTAACAAATGCAAGACCTCCCTATTTTATTGACCCACTGAAGGTCACCTGCTATCCAGACGGGGGGGGGGGGGACTCTAATT
Organism: Scleropages formosus; assembly: GCF_900964775.1. Taxonomy (NCBI): domain Eukaryota; kingdom Metazoa; phylum Chordata; class Actinopteri; order Osteoglossiformes; family Osteoglossidae; genus Scleropages; species Scleropages formosus. The sequence continues at coordinate 7,283,203 of NC_041806.1, forward strand.
AAACCCTGTTTGCTCCAGAAACTGCTTGCAAACACTAACTTTTTCCTAAATGTGTTGCGTGTTATAGTGCTAGTATTATGTGGTCACAAAGTGTGAGCAGCCAGTTAGTCTCTTGCCTCCAGATGTTTTAACCCAGTCTCAACTGAAGGACATTTCTGGCCTTATCACAGACTTGTTTTTAACGGTGCTTAATGGTTGTTAATACTTATATTGTCACATGTTTCCATGTCATGTGTCATAGGGATTTAACTGAACTCTTTAAAATGTTCTCTTGTATTAATTTGTCAGCTCTTTTGTCAAAAACATGCAGTTCTCTGTTTAAGCTGTTGTTCACCTAGGGTACCCGAGTGCTTTTCAACTTGCTCCGGTGTTTCTGGAATGATGGCCTCAGATTTAACTCTTTGGCAACTAGAAGCAGGAGTTTCAACTGTTCTGGATGTTGTGCAGTAGAGATATTGAAGTGGGAGAAGTGACAGAAAGGCTGGAGAAAAATGAGCAGCAAGTGCTACACATGACAGATTTCCAAGCTTTATAAACCTAAACGCAGCTGGGAGGTTACATTTAAATATACAAATTAACTGTATATTATAAGGTGTGTGGGCTGGTAACACCATAGTATCCATTGGAAGTCGCTTTGGAGAAAAGCATCTGCTAAATAAATAAATGTAAATGTAAAACCCCAGTCAGTTGACACCAGTTGCGGAAGTCTACGGGTTTTAAAATGTAAATGTAAATGTAATTGCCATTCTAACTTAAGGTAAATGTGGAATACATTTGTATCAGGCAATTATGGATCATACAAAGAAGTCACTTTCATTAATAGACTAATTTCATTACACAGTACACTGGCCAAGCAGCTCATGTCTCTTAAGCAACTAACTCACCAGATGATTGTAGTTAACTCCACCCTCAAGATATATACATGACAATATGTCTCAGTTATTATATACCTAAGAAAAAAAGGTTTGTAAGTTTGTAAGCGGAGCTCCGTCTTAAACACAAGACTGAATTATAAGATTCTGTTTTAAGTGGGGGTGCGGTGGTGCAGCGGGCTTGGCCGGGTCCTGCTCTCGGGCAGGTCTGGGGTTCAAGTCCTGCTTTGGGTGCCCTGTGATGGAGTGGCGTCCCGTCCTGGGTGTGTTCCCTCCCCATCCAGCCTTGCGCCCTGTGTTGCCAGGTTAGGCTCTGGCTCGCCATGACCCCACTCAGGACAAGCGGCTTCAGCCAGTTTGTGTGTGTTTTAAGTTGATTACACATCCTAAAAAGCTATGCAGGACTTAATAACGATGGAAAACAAACATGACCCACCAGAGGCAAAGCATGGTTTTTAATGGGACTGGTGATCAGGTCGCCATCACAGAAGAATGGAATTTTGGACACTGTCATGTACTCTTGAAACGGGATTACCAATAACCAAAGCTGACCCTGATTCGGTGTGTACCCTCCCCCTCCAGCCTTACGCCCTGTGTTGCCGGGTAGGCTCCGGTTCCCCGTGACCCCGTATGGGACAAGCGGTTCTGAAAATATATATATATTCATATTTTGCTCGCAGATTATACTACTCAATTTACTGCTCCGTACCTACCAAAGGTACCAAGGACAGAAAGTTAAGTAATGGTTATTTTCACGTTTTACACAAAGAATATTAGTTGAAAAGTCTGAGAAGCATCTGAAAGGAGAGCGCAAATCTTTTTATGACCACCAATAACCTTAGTATCGGTCAGTCGATCATCCCATTTTAGTGATGATGATGAGCACCAGAGGGAAATCAGATTTTTGCGCGCAGAAAATATTCCGCATAAAGGCCAAGAATGAGATGAATCCTCTCCGGGCGCGCCGTCGCTTCAGTTGTAATCGATTGCCATCACTTGAGGCCTCTTGTTGAGAAACTTGGGGAGATCTTCTTGTCTCCGCTGCTGCTCCGCTCCATCCGAGGCGGGTCCGGACACAGGGGCGGGGACGGGGTCGCCGCTCGGGTTTCACCTCGGCTGGGGGTGCCTGTGACCGCACTAAAGCAATATCCCCACATGCACTGGAGACAGAAGGGACATAAAGCGTGTGCGCCGGGGCTGCTGTCACTGGGTGTCCTGCTGCTTCATGGTGCGCTGAGTGCCGCAGGAACCGCCGCCGCCGAGCCGAGCCGAGCCGAGCCGAGGGCCGCATGTCCAACATTTAGACATGTTGCGCTGCGTGGATCCCAGGACTTTTGCGCTGCTTGTAGCAGCCCAGCTCGTTTTAGTAGCCATTGTCAAATGTCAGGAGGATGACAACCGTAAGTGTTCCTTCACTTTTACAGAGAAAACGGCTGCGATGCGTAGCGGTGAGAAAATCATCATGTGTTGCATTTCTTTTTTCCACGTAAGACTAAGTTGTCATTCAAGGGATGTGCATATTAGAAAAGGAGTTATTTATACACATGTGAAAAACAACTTTTACTCTGAAATGCTCGGTTAAATTACCCAGTTGATTTATTATTAGTATGCGTCTGTTAGTCTTTGAAGTAGTTCGTAATTGAGCGTCTCCGAATGATTTGAGTTTCTGTGTGAATCGCATTGGCACAGTTTGTGGAAGCGCTTCCAAGTACGGGAGGTAGGGGATTGAAACAAATGATGAATTTTGCCGTTACACGCACACACCGAATCAATCTGCGCGCACACACGCGCGCGCGAGACTCTCCTGTTCCAGAGGCGCGATGACTTCGTCTTCATTGCTTCCGAGTAAATTCCCTATATTAAGAAAGCAAAAGGTGTTTATCCGCTGTGCGAAATCAAATTTCTAGTTTTTACAGGCGGAAAAAAGAGAACCGCCAATTTTAGTATATAAGATTTGCGTAACAGTATAAAGATTTGCGTGTGGGGGGCGTACTGTTTTCTCATCTTTGATTAACTTTTATTCTAGACAAGTGTTGTTTTTTTTTTTTTCTATCGATAGAAGACAAACAGCTCGCGCTCGGCTCTCAGAGCGCGTGACAGCGGGCGATGCGATGTTACGTCACACGCGCTCCGATCCCTCAAACCTGAAAACGCGCTCCTGTCGTTGTGTCCATCCTTAAGCTCTCTGTTCGCAAGCGCTCCACCAACGATACTCCGCTATATGCGGGTCAACCGCACTAATTCGCGCTCGGGGACGTTAACCAGCAGCGTGTCTCAATCAGGTCCGCAAATTGAGCTTCGTTCGTCGGTCTCCGTTCAGTTTCTCCTCCATCCGCCGTGTTTCCCGCGCAATTCAACACGCGAGCGCTGGATTTGCTTTATTACATCTGATCTTTCAGGAAAAGCAATTAAATATATTAGGCAAGGCCATAGATAATATAGTTGGAAAGTTTTTTTCTAGTTAAGTGGCCGCCATATGGGCGCGGACCCTAATGGCCCTTCGTACCACGGTACACGGTGTAAAATGAGCTTTTTATGCTCGCTGTGGTCCGTCTGGGGGAGTAAGAACAGGGTGAAAGCGCACTACTGTCTCAAGTGCTCCACTTCCCCCCGTCACACTTTGATCACTATTCTGACTGCTACTTTTATACCTTGATTTATTTTAGGAATGGGCACTTATATTTATCATGTAAATTAGACTTACCCAACTCCTCTCTTCATATTTATGCTGATCAAAGATTACACCGATTACTGGTGTGCTGCTTGTTGAAATCGTGGTGAAATGGTCCTCATCACAGCACCTTGAAGGAGCAGTTTTATTTTTCACCACAAGACCTTCATTCATTGTTGTTCAGGTTTATATTCCTCGGATAATGAAGAAAAGGGTTGATACTGGAATGCCGCGTGGCCTTCGTACACCATCCGTAGGCCCGGCTTTGTTGACTTTACATTTTGTTTTTTTAGCTGATGCTTTTATCAAAAGCAGCTTATAATTCTTTACATAGCTGGGAAATTTAAGCAGAGTAATTTGGGGTAAGTACCTAGATGTGGGGATCAACCCACATCCAAAGGAAGCAGCTCTAACCACTATGCTACCAGCTGCCTTTTATTTTTCAGCCTTTTTTATTTGCACTTTAGGATTTGGGATGAAATAATATATGATTATAAATAATAATAAATGGCGATGACAATGAAATGCAGACCTGTACGTTTACACTGCCGTCAGGTGGCCAGAAATTTGTGAGAATGAACTTGATCTTTTTAGAAGCTTTTTTTTTAAGTAATTTTGGTACTAACAGAACTCTTCTGGAGTTAACTGAGCACTGCTTCAGTAACTTGGGACATTTTCTTTTCAGTGTTTCCCTTCAACAACACACTTCTGCATTTTTATTTCTAACATTTATTCATTTAGCTAACACTTTCTCCAAAGCAACTTACAACTTTAAGCTACTTATCCCTTTAGACAGCTTGGTAATTTTACTGGAGCAATTTAGAGTAAGTACCTTGCTTAAGGGTACTACAGCTAGAGGTGGGATTCAAACCTATAACCTTTAGATGAAAAGGCAACAGCACAAATCACTCCACTACCAGCTGCTCCTTCCCCTGCACTCTTGGTGTTGGGATTTATTGTCAGCAAGATGTTTCACTGCCCCCTTTAAGCCTGTCAAAGTTAGTGTGCTTTAGTGCTCTTGACATGTTGCCTGGAAGGGTGACAGTATCTGTGCATGTGCCCCTGGTGAATGAGTGCGGTGCAGCCCTGATAACTTGCCCTTCTCTCTCTTCCTTGCCTGCCTTCTGTCTGATCTGACCCCCCACGCTAAACCCCCACCTGCGTCCGCCACACAGCAGAGTCTGGGACCTGCATCCAAGATGAGAGGTCCTATACAGACAAGGAAGTGTGGAAGCCAGACAACTGTCACATCTGCGTGTGTGATGCTGGGGCTGTTCTGTGTGATGAAATTCTCTGTGAGGAGCTGCAAGACTGCCCCAACCCTGAGATCCCATTCGGACAGTGTTGCCCCATCTGCCCCAGTGCTCCACCCAACGGTTGTAATTTGCACGTCTATAAATACATTACAGTGTCCCTGTGTTTGGGTTTCTTTTTGTTGTTAAATATCAGCGATGCTGCAGCCCGGGCAGCCATCCTGTCTTCATGAGCTGGGATGCCGAGTCACACTGCGGTTTGGTTTCTGTTCCTCATCAAGAGCAGGGAAAAAGAATGGAAAGAAGAGAAAAAGACATCTAATGATACTGGAAATTAATTTTTATTTCTGCATTTGTGTAGCTGAGCTGATGTGCAGTCTTATACCTTTTCACAGTACATCTTTAATGATATAGTCTGACCAATAGAAATAATAGCGTAACCAAAACGACAGAATAAAAAGAACATTCTATTGATAGAATATAAATACAGTTTTTTTTTTAATCACAGCACCATAGTAATGTGGGTGGCATTACTTCTTCACTGTGCATGGGCTGTTGGGACATGGGTTTGAATCTGGCTCATTTTGTGTGACGTTTGTATTTTTTCATGGGATTCCTCCAGTTGCTCTGGTTTCCTCACATAGTCCAGGCAAGCGTTACAGATGAATTGGTGCGGTAACTCTAAATTGCCCTTAGTGTATGTATGTTCAACTACCTTTTGATGGACTGTTTATCAGCGCATACCATGGTGATAGGCTCCGGACCACAGTGACCCTGACTTGAACAGGCAGTTACTGATAGCGAGAGATAAACGACAGGACTAGTGAGTTATGCAGGCAGTGCGGTAAAAATAGTTGAGGTTTAGAAGACTAACATCAGTATCGAGAACGACGATTCTCAGCTTTTAACGTGTGCAGGGATGTGGGGGTATGAACTTCAACAGGCACAGGGCCTTCCCGCAGGTGAGTTCGATAACCCTCGCTTAGATGTTTATTTTAAAAAGTAAAGTCTTAACAACAACTCAGATGAAAATGAATTCAAAAAAAAGTTTTTACAAGAACAATCAGTGTATTGGAAGTCCTGATTCAGGGAGGTATCATTTCATCTCCATGTGCTACAAGGTGACACCGACATCTCGGCTTTTTGCCCCAGATGTGGCGGGGGGGGGCGGCGCATTTCACTGCTGCGCCATTGTTGCCCAGCTTTTTCCAGCAGAAATAAAGATTTTCCTAATTAACCATTGTGACATGATCCTTTACAACCAAAGGTACCATGGCTCACATATGTGGTGAGAGTAACAAACCAGCCTACAGTTGTCTAGTGACGCAGATAGACCCTATGTCCCTCCGCGGTTCCGTACCCTTCCCTCTGCGGCTCTCCTTCCCCGGTAGGTGGCGCTTAGCCGGAGGGCAGATGGTTTGTTTTCTTCCCACTGCCACTTCCACGCAGATTGGCTTGTTTCTTTTTCCTCCTGTTGCCATCATTTGATGCGATCACACAACTATATCTGCATGCCGTGACTAAAAGTCTCTTGTTTTACTCTTTGTTCCGAAAACAGGTGAAGTTGGAAGTAAGGTGAGTCCGTTTCTTTGACAGCGCGATGAGGGCGAGACAGGCAAACGTTGGACGAGATTGATTGATTTATTTTAAACTAAATGCATTTTATATGTATTTAAACATTAAATAACTATCAACATTTTTTGACATATGTTTAAATAGATTTAAATTGCTTTAAATTGTTTCATTATGTACACAGCACAAAATTACTCGATGCATATTTACGGAGTTATCGTTCAAAGGTGTACGTTTGAATTCAGACAAATAATCCCATTACTGGTCTATTCATTACAGGGCCAGAAAGGGGAACCAGGTGATGCTACAGATGTGAGTATCAGGCCTGATTGCCACGAGTCAGTAAAGCAGAGATTGCGTGCGAAAACACGCTCGTTCAGATCGGCAGGTCATGTGATGCCATCGTTTCATGCCGTCGTCCGTGTCTTTGTCCAGGTGGTGAGACTTCAAGGACCAGAGGGCCCTATGGTAGGTTGTGCTGCTCGCGCTGAGCCACGGATCTGTGCGAATCGTATTTGCAAACACGTACAGATTTCTCTAAATTACCTCTGAGCTTTCAAAGCTTTCAACAAACGAACTTCCCGTTTAAAGTTATTAACTGGTTAATGCGAAGGACAGGGTGCATGGTGGGTAACCTGATCGGCAGCTGTGCTGCGCTCCATCGAGGGGATCATCAGCGTACCTGTGTCCTCGCAGGGCCCCCGTGGGGAACAGGGACCTCAGGGACCTCAGGGGCCGAAGGGCGAGAAGGGAGACAAGGTGAGATATTTGTACTTCAAAACTGCTCTTTTACCTGAGTAACCAAATGGAAGGGAAGTGAGGCTCCTCGCTTCTCCCTACGTGCCAATGCTCATCTGTTCCGTACCTTTTGATATGTAGTAATTTATCATTATATACACAATAAAATACATTTATTCTCCCAAACACCATACGGTGATTTCTGCGTAGTTTTCCGATGACGCTTTTATCCAAGGTGACCTTCAGTGGTAGATATACCACATTTAGCTCGCCACAGTCATTTACCCATCTATACAGCAGAGCAGCGTAACTCACATTGATGCACTCAAAGGGCCGTCTTGAGCCATCTGTTCACCTGGAACACATGGACTGTGGGTGGAAAAGCACTCAAACCCAAGGAGGGCAAACAAACTACCCATAGAGTGAGCGGGGGGAGTCAAACCCGTGTCCAGTTGCACCATCCAGGCACTTGGAAACTCAAGCACTATCTGCTGTGCCACCATCCCACCCAGAATTATGTACAGTATCAACAGTACAAGTGTTAAGAAAGGGAGAGTGATGCCGATTCAGGGCACTTTAGTGTAATATAATTTTGTATTTATGCCCATTTGTATTGCAGCAGATTAAATTAATGATACATGGCAGCAATTTTCTGTAAGTCTCAAAGACACAGCACAGCATCATGGTCCAGCGCCTATCCTGGAAGCACAGCGTGCAAGGCTAATCGGAGTAAACGCTATACAGATGTGTAATTCTAAGGGGAGAAATTATGAAAAATTACATGCTTTAGAAGGATTCATATATTGAAAAGTAATTATTTAAACTTAGTGATTTAGTAGCCTTTAAATGTATTATTAGATTTCACACTTTAGTTTGGGGAACCAAAAAGCAAAACAATTAGTTGCTGCAATTAGTCTGGGGAATGGATGAAATAAATGGATAAAATACATTACTGGAAAGGGTGGCAGTAGAACGAATAGTGCTCAACAAAATGTATGAAGAATTCTTTTTTTAGTAAGCTATTTCTAAGACCCGGAAGAATTTTGCGTTGTTTTCAAATAAATATACCAGTGTGTATTGAATACATAATTTTACACTCTTGTATGTTAACCCTTTCTCAGACGGAGACTTTATGGCACATACTGTGACTGAGATCCGCGTTCGGTCACTGCATATATAGTTCAGATGTTACATGGAATTCAACAAGGGTGGTGCGACAGGTAATGCTGCTTCCTCATAGCACCTGGGTTGTTCAGGCAGAGTTCTGAATCCAACTCAGTCTGTGTGGGGGTGCATGTTCTTTCTGTGGCTCTATGGGTTTCCTTTGGGTGCTCTGGTTTCCTCGCACGGTCCAAAGACATATAGTTCAGGCAGACCGATGAATCGGAATTGCCTGTAGTGTGTGTAGCTACCTTGTGATAGACTGGCATCCCATCCATGGTGTACCCTGACTAGCCTTGTAGAATGTGGCTCCCAGATAGGCACCAAACCACCAAGACTTTGACTTGGACAACCAGTTAATGAAAGTGACTGAGTGCATTTCAGCACATTTTTATTGCTCCATTCCGCAAAATGTAACAGAACAAACTTTATTGCCTACAATGTTGAAATTTGACCCCTTGGCATTAGTTCATATGGGTTTGCATTCATTAGTCCGAATGAATTAATGGCATCTATTGAAGTTTGCTTTTGGCGGCTAACGGTTTGTGAAATTGCGTCATATAATGCCGTCAAGCCCGGATCCTGAAACTTCTCTAGAGAAGCTGCTAACCAGGAGCTTCTGCTTCGAAGTGTGCAAGACTGCTACATGCCTTCCAACCCCTGCTTCCATGGTATTAACATAAAAACAAATTAATTACAAGGCACTACAGCAATGTTTATCTGAAATTTTAAAATCAACTCTACTTTCATCAAGCTGTTACATGATGAGGAAGTGTGTCAGTTATTTACTTTTCTGACCCATTAAAGCTCCGTGCTCCTCATTTTATGGCCGTGCTTCTCTTTCAATACAGAATCATACCTATAGCAAATAAATTTAGCAAAGTGGCTCTAGAAAGAAAGAAATCCGAACCAGCAACATGATATGAGTGATAGTAATTGCTTTCTGTGCATTATAATTTACCTAAATCTGCTGGGGGTTAGGGTGCAGTGGCACAGAGATGTGGCTGGGGCTTGCTCTCTGCTGGGTCTGGGGTTTGAGTCCTGCTTGGAGTGCCTTGCAGTGGACTGGTGTCCCGTCCTGGGTGTGTCCCCTTCCCCCTCCAGCCTTGCGCCCTGTCTTGCTGGGTTGGGCTTCTGACTCGCCAAGACCCCACTCGGGACAGGCTGTTTCAGACAGTGTGCGTGTAAATCTGCCCGTCATTAAAAGTTTGCCCAGGCTTCACTGAATCTACTTACACTTTCAAGTTTAAACAAAAACATTCATGTCAATATTCATTCCATATTCAAGTATTAACTATAATTTACAGCAATCTTAGTCACTATGAATCTTGTTTGAACCAGTTCTTCATTGTTATGCTAGCATCTCTTCTCCTTGTCCTCAGGGAAGTCCTGGCCTCCCAGGCGGAGATGGTAAACCTGGTTTTCCTGGAAAGCCTGGACCCCCCGGGCCACCAGGACCCCCAGGCCTTGGCGGAGTAAGTGTGGGAAAGAACCCTTGCTTGATGTGGAAGTAAAGTGAATACAGGGTATTCGTGTGAATCAAACTAGGGATGTTCAAATATACACAAGTAAAGTGGGTCTTTGAGAAGATGTGGTACTTTGCATGTACCATGTGGCCAAGACATTCCATTTCTTTTTGTCATGTTAGAGGGATTGCATGCGTGGTTGCATTAGCATAGAACAGTGCTTTGCGTCCAGCGAAAATCCTATTAAAAAGGATCAAGAAAATATCTTGGGCATCGGTTACATTTGAATGTAAGTGAGCTGTAATAATGGTTTTTAATGAACCCATCCTTCTACCTTCTCCTGTTGCACAGCGTTTTGCTGCTCAGATGGCGGGTGGATTTGACGAGAAAGCGGGTGGAGCCCAGATGGGCGTCATGCAAGGGCCGATGGTAAGGAGTAACAGTAGAAATACCGTCAGATGTGCTTTTGATTAGGAGCTCATGTGCAGGGAGGTTAATGCAAACTAACCTACTGTTTAAAAGTACTCTATTCATGGCATGTGTGTATTATCAGGATATAGGGAAGATAGTGGTGAAATCTAATGGAAAGCTTGAGAATTTGAATTGTCTGGAGTTAGGAATGTGAACGGGCTTCATTTTTCCACCAGAATGAAGCTGCAGTGATTCCGTATTGGTCGTGTTCTGGAGCCACTTTTGATCTAAATCGAAAATGTGATGGCAGGGAGTCTTCCAGGCTACGCTAACGAACACCTGAATAGGTGCCTGCTCACACACATCGTGGGAATCGATATTTGTCTGACAGCCAAAAATGCCCTTACAGCTTTAAAACGAAGACAGAGTAAACCTCTGCCTAATACTCAGTCCAACTATAATGTATTTTTTCCCACGGGTGCAAGAAATTTTTTAAATCGTGTGAAAGAATATAATTTTTTTTACAATTTTTTAAAATAACCAAGCAAACGGACATTGGGAATTTTATACTGGGTTTTATTTCAGCCAGCGAGAGTAGGTCGGAGTTAATAAATTGTATTTTACCGAACTTGTGCAGTTCATACATAATATGCTCATGTCCAGGATGTGTGTAAATAGAGATGAAAATTGTGATTTTTTACTTGCAGTTTTTCTCAACGCCTCAGGTAATGTTCCTTTCGGTAAATCTGCCTCTCGTTTTATTTTTCATATCTTTTCTTCCCTCTGTCTGCCTCTTGTAGGGACCCATGGGTCCTCGTGGTCCGCCTGGACCCACTGGAGCTCCCGTGAGTATCCCTCTCCGTTCTTTAAGGATTTCAAGCACGCTCATCGTGTTCAGCGGAACACGTGGCTGCCGGTCCCTGTGCGTTCGCCATGCATTGCAGAACCACTGAGAAGAGTGGGATTTTTCTCTTTTCTTGCTTTTTGTGCTATAAGCCGTGTGAATAATTACATTGCGTTTGCATTTATTAACTGAGCATCGTTTAAACCAGCATACGTGACATGGGTAGCCGCACATAGAATTGGTGGAGAATTTAAGTGTTCGAAGCAGGTAACGTTAATCGTAACATAACATTATGAGCAGCGCACAGAGTTTATAATGTAACGGAAATTTAAGAAGTCGATAGGGGAGAATCTGGTGAGAAGCGAGTCTGAAAAAGATCTGGTTTGGAACCCTTCTTGAACATTGAGAGGTATTCAGCAGTTCTGAGTGAGAGAGGGAGCTCGTTCCACCACGTAGGAGCCAGAACCGAGAACCACCGGGCTTTCGATTTTAAAAATCAAAGTTCGACATGATTATTCTTGACCCCAGACTCACACGCAGTCCACAGTACTCCACACTATCGCTGGAAAAATGCGAAAAAAAAAGAAAACGAAACAGGGCGACAAATAAATAAACACGTAAGACAGATTTACTAGGTCAACATGCAGAACTAAATGAAAGAAATATGTCCCCTTTAGCAGTAACAAAAAAAAAAAACAGACTTTTCATCCACAGGGAAAGTGCCGCGACGAGCTTCCAACGTGATGTAACGTGCTCTCAGTTAATCTCTAAAAGCATGAGGTTCAAATCGAAGTTTTTCTGTAGTATTTTCTTTCCGAATTTGAAATAGCGGTTAAGGTAATGAGCTCCCTGCTGTAGTTTACTAAGAGGCGGTCCTTCCATGGCGTGTTAAATCGGGGAGAAGACCCGTCTGTGCACGCGTTTGTGCACGGACACAGACGCACATTCATCGACTCTCATATTTGCGGAGTTCCCTCCTGCCTGTCCAGAAGCAGTGCTGCTGACTGACTCTTTCATCGAGCCTCCTTGTCCCCCCTGCCGTAATCCTGCCCCTTCCCCCCAGGACCCAGAGAGACCTAGGTTTTGGAGTTTCCGTGTGTTTGAGCAAGCGCTGAGCTGTTCGGGTGAAGGTTCAAATCCGGCTTAGTCTGTGTGGTGTTTGCCCTCCTCGAGTCTGCGTGGGTTTCCTCCGGGTGCTCTGGTTGCCTCACGCAGCCCGAAGACGTGTAGTTCAAGCGGATTTGGCGCTCTACATAGCCCGTATTTACGTGTGACTTCCCTGCAATGGACTGGAGTCCTGTCCAGGGCGTACGCCTCTCAGCCTGGTGCCTAATCGCGGTGACCCTGACAAGGACAGTCAATAAAAATGCACGCGTGAGTGAAGTGTTTGATGCGGCGTTTCACCAGAACAGGCGATTTGATGGGGTCAGATTGCTTTTGCAGGTTCCCCGCAGATACGATCTCAGAGCTCAGTTTCCGTCCCATTTCGACTGTGTCCCGCTTTCCCAAAACAAGGACTGACTGTTTTAACCAGACCGCTGCCTAGGTTGCATGATGCTGACTTTCTCCTCGCATACCAGCCTCTTTTTCTGCTATGTTTACTAGGGCCCACAAGGTTTCCAAGGCAGCCCTGGAGAGCCTGGAGAGCCTGGAGCAACGGTTAGTGTTCCACGATTCCCAGATGTCCCACAGCCAAACCTACAACCCCGCTGACATCGCCGCTGAACTAAACCTATTTATAAATCCTCCATAAACTGGATGAAATCTTAACTACAGACCGATATTCGGAGACGACTAATAAACTAGAGCGAAGGTACTCAGATACTTTCTGCCCACATTTAATCCGGTAGTAAATGCTTTGGGCACTAGAGCTGCACCGAGTGAATCTTTCAATGAAGTGAAGGAGATGTGTGAAAGCTATGGAGAACACCGCCATGGCGGTGTATGTGGGAGCTTCGTGGGTCCGAGAGCCAGCGCGCCGGCACCCTGGTACGGGTGTGGCTTTCAGTGGGCTGAATCGCAGTAACGCAGCAGCTACCACCTGTAGAGAAGAGGAAAGCTGTCACACGGGACAGGAGAAGTCTCCACCTGTTTGGAACCCGTGCATCGCACTGCTCAAAATACCCATAGGCTCGAGTGCGAACGCAACGTTGTGCGGCGCCTTCGTCTGGAGGATGGACCAGTCGCGCTCACCGAGGTCTTCGGACTGTGCTTCGTTCACGTGCAACCAGGAAATAACAGGCTTTCTCTTGTTTTTTTTTTTTCTCTTTGCTCATTTTTTTTGTATCAGGGCTCCTTGGGCGCCAGGGGCCCCCCTGGACCCCCAGGGAAACCTGGAGACAACGTGAGTATCGTCCACCGAAATACCGGCGTCCTCTGTATTCATCCGCCCCTGCCTCGCTCAACATGGCACGTCGGCGTCACAAGTGTCGCGTGGGTTCGGACCCAAGCGGCTTTGTTGATCCGAGCGAAGGTGCAAGGCTTGGCTTGGAAGGTCGTTAGAGAAACGAGTTCCCATACCGATGCATTTTCCCTGTGTGTGTCCAGGGCGAATCTGGCAAACCCGGAAAGCCGGGAGACCGTGGACCCCCAGGACCTCAGGTAACAAACGGTTGTTTCTTTACACGCGGGAATTCCGGAAGTGGAACCATTAGTATCATCAGATAGTCTTTCCAGACTGAACTTGCTGCATCCACAGCCTCCTGAGACCCAGCCATGAATTTTGTCTGCTCTAGATGGCATAAATTCTTCAAGTGTGTCTTCACCGCTATACGTGCTACAAATCTGAGTCCTAACGCACCTCGTCGAGAAGATTACGTGGTTTTTAATGACCCCGCGTTTGTAGGCGGGGCTTAGACAACTTGCTAAAAATCTTAGAAAGAAATAGAAAAGCCTTTTTTTGCCGGGTCTCCACCTCACTTAACGTTGTAAATGACCGACTGTGTACAGTTCATACAGTTGTGTTAAAATATGGACTGTTAGCGGCATTGCAGTTTCAGAGGCGTCAGCGGGCCCATTGAGGTGTCGAGAAAGTACATATCGTACTTGTCATATGTCATATTTCACATATTTTTTTACCCAACCTTCTCTTTTTCTTTGTCACCATCCTTTCCTTTCAGGGGGCACGAGGATTTCCGGGAACTCCTGGACTTCCCGGGATCAAGGGTCACCGGGTCAGTGTCCCGATGGCAGCTGCGTATTTATAGATACACACATTTCAGAAAAACTGACAATAATTGTGTTGACTGGTTTGCCGAAAGTGTGTAAGTACAGGAACGCGTAATAATTTAGGTTGTTTCTACCCTACCGTATCTTTTATTTGTCTTACGCATAAAGGCCTGCATTTGTGCTGAAAACAAACACACACGATGAAAATTTGTAGTATGTAGCATGAAATATAATAAGAATAAATGGAAAAGGGTCGTAATTGTTCATCTCTGCGTACAGGGTCACCCAGGTCTTGATGGTACCAAGGGAGAGAGTGGGGCTGCAGGAGTGAAGGTGAGACCCTGCCAGGTCTCTCTTTAACACTACTGACACACATCATGTTGAAAAAAAATGTTTTAATCTCACTCATTCTTGATTTAATGTATTCTTTAAATGTGGCTGATGTGCTGCTCTTTCCACCAGGGAGAGGCTGGAGCTCCAGGTGAAAATGGTGCCCCTGGACCAATGGTGAGTGAGCCACTCCTTTTCTTTACATGAAGATACATTTACATTTATTCACTTAGCAGAGACTTTTCTCCAAAGCAATTTACAATGTAGTGTTATGAACCCACACACCTTATTCACCAAGGTGACTTATACCGCTAGATACGCTGCTTACACTCATCCATACATCAGTGAAACACACTCTCTGTCACTCACACTATGGGGGAATCTGAACAGCATGTCTTTGGAGTGTGGGAGGAAACCAGAGCACCCGGAGGAAACCCACACAGACACGGGTGGAACATGTAAACTCCAATCAAACCGAGCAGGGATCGAAGCCACGTCCTCTCGCACCACCACTTTGAGACAGCGCTAGATACCTTGTTATATGGACAGATACAACAGTCAGTAACAATGACAGTAATTCAAGTGTGATGTCAACTTCTGAACTGATGTTTTACCATCAAGTAAAATTTTCACTAGGCCTTCCAACTGGGGAGATAGTGGTACAACAAGCCAAAACTGACATTTTTCCATCATCCCCCATGATATTTATATTAAATAGTTTGTACCCAGGGGGTGCAGTGGGTTGGACCAGGTCCTGCTCTCCAGTGGGTCTGGGGTTCAAGTCCCGCTTGGGGTGTCTTGTGATGGACTGGTGTCCTGTCCTGGGTGTGTCCCCTCCCCCTCTGGCCTTATGCCCTGTGTTGCTGGGTTAGGCTCTGGCTCCCTGCGACCCTGTACAGGACAAGCAGTTCAGAGTGTGTGTGTGTGTGTGTGTGTACCCTTAGATTTATTGCTAACAGTAAACTTACCTACCAACCAACCATTGTCAACAACCCCTTATCGCAAGCAGGATCACGGCGAGCTGGAGCCTATCCGCCAACACAGGGCTCTAATTATTTTTTTGTAAATTTATCCAAAGCAAAGTAGGATATTTATACTGTTAAATCTAATGTGACCTTCATAATGCAATGGTCTCCTATTCAGGTGATGTTTAAAACCCAGTGCTTCACTCCCAGTTTACCTGTAGCATTATCATACCTTTTTTAGTATGATTACTGTGCCCTAAATCTAATGCGAAAATATCTCTAAAATGAGCAGTGGTGTTGTGAATAGTGAATATGTATTTAATATGCGGGGAGCGTGGTGGCGTGGTGGCGTGGTGGGTTGGACCGGATCCTGCTCTCGGGTGGGTCTGGGGTTCGAGTCCCACTTAGGGTGCCTTGCGACAGACTGGCGTCCCGTCCTGGGTGTGTTCCCTCCCCCTCCAGCCTTACGCCCTGTATTTGCCGGGTTAGACTCTGGTTCCCCGTGACCCCGAATGGAACAAACGGTTCAGAGTGTGTGTGTGTATGTATGTATTTAATATGCAAATTTTGTGATCATTCACAAGAAATTCCATTTGAAATCCATCATAACAAATCCCAGAATAGCTTCACTACTCACTTCGAAAACTTTAGAGTATTAATGCGATGAACATTGTCTTCTGATTCCGCTGTTTTCCTGTCTCTCTAGGGCCCACGTGGTCTGCCTGGCGAAAGGGGGCGCCCTGGATCTTCCGGAGCTGCAGTGAGTTCCACTCCCCATCACACAGCTCCGTTCCCCATACACTCTCCTAATTTGCACCCAGGCTTCAGGTCTCTGGCTCAGCAGCAGCTAATACAACCAGCTTTTATTGCTTGTTTTGCACTTTTATTTCATTGGTTCTGCTTGATCACCGTTACACTGAACTGTTTCTAAGAACCTCCACCATATATTTTCCTGGATCATAAATTGCTACTCTTTTGTTGGTACAGTGCTGTAGGTGCTGTAACATAACGGCTACGTTCAAACAACATAAGTATGTAAGAGCAGCTGTGTTTGAATAATACATTTAGCAGTGTAATCTATATTTACATTTACATTTAGTTATTTAGCAGACACTTTTCTCCAAAGCGACTTCCAACGAACTCTACGTAGTGTTGTCAGCCCACACACCTTATTCACCACGGTGACTTACACTGCTAGACACACTACTTACACTGGGTCACTCATCCATACATCAGTGGAACACACTATAGGGAACCTAAACAGCATGTCTTTGGACTGTGGGAGGAAACCAGAGCACCCAGAGGACACCCACACAGACACGGGGTGAACATGCAAACTCCACACAGCAGTGATATATATATATATAGATAGATCTTTGGGTAGCATGGTGATATACCACCAGTGCTTGGGCAATGCAGGAATGTAACTGCTCTACTTGTGTGGTATAATAATCTATCTGTTGTATTTGGGTGCTATGGTGATGTAACTGGTCTCCCTTCTGTTTTCCCATGTACCAGGGAGCTCGTGGTAACGATGGCCTGTCTGGTCCTGCTGGCCCGCCTGTATGTATTCATTCTTTTATTCATTACTTACCCTATTACCTATTACCTATATATCCCAGCAGCAATTCTGGAAACATATACAAGGGTTGCACTTGAACTGAAAATGGACAATGAGAGAAGAGACAGTCCCCTCATTGTGACTTCCTCTCCCACCACAGGGTCCCGTTGGTCCTGCTGGAGCTCCAGGCTTCCCAGGTTCCCCAGGTGCTAAGGTGCGTACGCGCTTTGTTTCCGGTCTTAACACATACTGAGCTGGGACTCGCACAATAGTTTAATTTTTTTATTTCTTTTCATATCATTTAAAAGTAAAGAGGAAAAATGAAAAGTATTCAGGGCTGCGTTGAATTCCTGCTGTGCAAGCCGGTCTTCTGCTGAAGGCTTGGTTTCTCCGTTATGCCACTAGATACTGGGACTCTGGAGGAAATGCATTCACAGTGAAGGTTTTGTTCATATGCACGTACCCAAAGAATAATGGAGGGGAATGGAGAGTGTCACACTGACACTAATACAAAGGATGCCATCTGTCACCGTTGCTTTGGTGCACTGCAGTTCGTGATAACTGTCTTATTAAATTGTTTTCTTTCCTCTCCCAGGGTGAAGCTGGTCCCATTGGTGTTCGGGGGGCGGAGGGTCCTCCAGGTCCCCGAGGAGAAGCAGGGACTCCTGGATCTCCTGGCCCAGCCGGTGCTTCCGTGAGTATTTACTGCGATCTGAAACGATCTGACCTGGATTTTGCCCCAGCCCCCTCAAAATAAATCTTAATGCAGCCAGTGTGGACTACAGACAGGAAGATATATTACATTTTCTAAAAATATTCAGAAATACCATGCAAATACTCCATAGTAAATAAATGCACCCGGGATCAGAAGTATGTTTCTCATACTCTTTACATTTGTTCATAAATCCAACATCACTTTTATCACAAGGACGTAATCTGTAAGAATGTGATCATGCAAACTGCTCTTTATTTATGCTTTTGGTTCTGTCAAAGTCTTGGATATAGCTATAATAAATGAAAATACCGTGTGACACTTTTTATTTTATACGTAGCCTTTTAAAACTGGAGCTGCAGTGATTTATACATTTACATTACATGTATTTTTCATTTAGCAGACACTTTTAACACATTACATTAACACATTAGGAGAAAGAGACATAGTTGCAGACATGATTCTTAAGTAAACCCAGTTCGTTTCTTTCAACGTTGTGCACCGATGTTCATCACACAAGTAGGTGCACAAAACTCGGGATAGACTAACCCTGATCACCTTCCTACGATTTCTTTTTTTAATTTTTTTTTTTTTTTTTAAGGATACGCAAACATTTACATACAATACAGGAGTAATGGCCGTGTAAAGGCTTTTCTGGGCATGATCATAAAGTTATGGTGCATGAACATTTACACCATACGTGAGCTGGAGAGATCACAGGTGAAGTGAGTCTGGAAGAGGTGAGTTTTCAGACCCTTCTTGAATGTCGACAGAGTTTCAGCAGTTCCGAGTGAGAGGGGGTGGTCGTTTCACCACGACGGAGCCAGAACCGAGAATCTCCGTGCTTTACCTTTCATGCATGGGACCATATACAGTCCCATAGAGATATTTGGTTTTGGTGCTTTTTCCTGACACCTGTTATCTCTGTGCATGAACAAAGTTTGCATTTACGGTACATTTATTCGTTTAGATGACACTTTTCTCTAAAGCGACCTGCAATGTAAAGGTGTTTACATCTATACAGCTGGGGAAGTTTTAATGGAGCAATTTAAAGTAAGCACTTTGTTGAAGAGTACTACAGTAGCAGGTGCAATTCAGATCTATGACCTTTGGATCCGAAGGCAGTAGCTCGGCCCTCGATGCCACTTACTGTACTGCAACAGAAATTTTGAAACAAAGTATAGAACATAGGTTAAAATTAAATTAAATAGAAAAAGTACAAATTCACAACGGAACTGTTTGCAACACGGGGAGCCAGTTTTCACGATAAATATGATCACTCTGTCTGATACCGTGTCATTACCCTGCTGAGATTATCCTGTATAATGATCACACGGGGCTAGGTGCACAGATACGAGAAGGTGATTTCAGGTTCTGAACCACCTACAGCAGTGGCAGCTGATGCTCTTATGACGGCAAAGGATGGACTGTTTGTTCTGTCCTTCAGTTCCTTCTGCCTTTCGTTCAAAATCGTCTCAACTGAATGCTGCCCCCATCCATAGGATAGCCGCCCGCCTTCAAGTGAATATTTGTTTGCTTTTTTTTTTTCCATTGAAGTTTGAAGGTGCATTTAAATAACTTTGAGAAATTTCTAAACAGCAATTTGCACTTTTTCAAGTTGAAGTTCAAGTTGTTTTTATTACAGTATCATTCCTCTATATAGTTTGTCACAGTGGAAGTTTTATTATAACAAATATTCTTTAAACACTAGTTAGTGCGAGCCACATATTACTTTTTATAGGTAACCAGATTAGGTTGTGGAGCAAGATGATGTCCGTCAGAACCGAGTTACGTTCAGAACCTCATTTCCAATGTGAAAATGCTGGTAGTGTTTTCTTAAAACGCAGAGATCGGACTTTCAGTACTGCCTTGGGTTTGTGTCTAATAATGCCCCCCCCCTTTCTGTCCCTCTTCCATCAGGGTAATCCTGGAACTGATGGCATTCCTGGGGCAAAAGGCTCTGCAGTGAGTAGCTTTGCCCGCACCTGTTTATTGACAGCATCTTTGCTGCCAGAAATATCTATTTTCTACAGTTTTCTTTCAGAAATAGACATGAATATGATAATATGGTTGGCTTGTATGTATCTAAAAACTTTTTTTCTTAGCGCTGTGCCCAAAGCAACATTAGTGTTTGGTAGTTTTTCTTTAGTGCATTCACAGACTCTCTGTTATTAATGTATGGCTTATCACCTACCCCTCCAGGGTGCCCCAGGTATTGCTGGTGCTCCGGGTTTCCCGGGACCCCGGGGGCCCCCAGGACCACAGGGAGCAACAGGACCTCTTGGACCCAAAGGACTGCAGGTGGGTGACTTGCTCAATGAGAAGGAAAAACAAATCATTTCTTTATTCCTTTCTGTGACAGACCTTAAAAAAATATACACTTGCATTTAAAATTTAATTTTTACAGTTAGCGAAGTACCTTGAAATATTCAGGCCTCGAATACCCTGTAACGTGTGAAATCACAGTCTACAAATCCATTCATCCCTTACATAGTGGGGTCCCATTCTACTAAAAACTGCTACAATGGCTTATAAAAACATATTATCTTTTCCTCAAATAACAGGCTTGCTGATCCGTACAGCAGTATTTTTGGCAGTTAGTCATTTTCCCACCACGTTTTCTTCCCTCAGTGGTGTCAGTCAATCTAGTTTCTACTATATTAACCTCTAAATTATCCTGGAAATAACAAGCACTAGTGTACATGTAAGGTTTGAATTGTGGTGGTTGAGCTTCTGTGTTTTAATATAGCCGCTGGAGGTAGACAGGTACCTCTTAAAGCAGTTTATTGCTATTACACCTGTTACCTTTAGTTTCCTGCTTCAACTATGTTCAGAAAATACAGCAGTTTGTTTTTTTTAGTTACTGGAGTAATTCCTATTTTTAATTTTAATTGATCAGTTCTCCACATTATGAGAAATAAAACCAAGCAGGGATCCACTGAGCATGTTGCCTTTGTAGAACAACTTTCTAAAACTGCGCAATGCTGCTAAAATGAGCCTCCATACTCAAAAAAACCATCAGCTAAATATTTCCTGCTAATTGCTCTGCTGTCTCCACAATCATTCGGTGAAGTAACATGCCCAATATGGCCAACAGACACTCCTGTGGAATTTTATACGCTTCTCATAGTGCCCTGCCCTATTAAAGCAATGCTCACGTTCCCAACATACGAACCGATGAAGAGATCTGGATGCAGACGTGCCATCTACGGTACATTACCTGCACTTCCACATCACTCTCGCAATGTGCGATTTTCACATTTTTTCAACTCACTTTGGATAAATTTTGCTGTACTGGTTTCTTGTTCCACAAATGAGTGTCAAAAGCCATAAGCAGTTATGCCAAAATTTCAGATAAAGAGAGTTAGTAAATTGAGGGATGGCTGTATAAATTTAAAATAAGTGTAAAGTATGAAAGTATAAATCATAACTGAAATAGTAGATTCAATACTTCTACCTCTACTACTACTGCTGTTATTATTACTTAATTTAGCTGATGCTTTTCTTGAAAATGACATTAAGCTGCTTAAAATTATTTAACCCGTTTATACAGCAGGATAATTTTCGCTGTATCAGTTCGCAATATGTACCTTGATCAAGGGTAATGTAATAATAAACTATGCTGCCTACTGCCCCTTAAGATTAAGTTTGAGAAATAAACTATAAACAAGAATCTATTAGTTCAATTATTTGTCAGATACACAATTTTTATAACATGGTTACTTTGACAGAAGTGTTAATAAAACCTTAATCTTGTGAACAAATGCTGGTCGTTTGTTGTCAGACATGTTATTTTCACTGCGCATAGCCTGTAATGACATAATATTTGCATGCTTTGCAGAGTGAGAGATGCAGGCAGTGATTTTATTAACTTTATTCCTTTATATTATAAACATCAAAATGTCTCCATCCAGAGTATGCTCTGCTTCACACCTTATGCTTCAGGAATAGGTTCCTTACCACCTTGACCCACCATTAGGACGAGCAGTCATTGAAAATTAACAAATGAACAAAAAATGTCACAAAATATCAAAATGCAAGCTACAAATAATTTCTGTTTCAAATATTATATAACATACGCTATGTTTATTGTATAACATATGCTGGTGTTGTCATTATCATGTATAAAAATGCTTTCTATTTTGCTATTTTCATTCTTTTAAAGTGATGCATTTTTCACTTGGGAACCAGTTATTTTTTTTCATAAGAAATTGTATTAATTTGATCCCCTCTCAATAGGAATTTGCCTAACAGAGTGATTTTATGGAATTAACCCTTTACATGAGGGACAGGTGTACTGTACATGTATTAAAAATAGGTTACAAACTGCAGTGATTTACCATCTGTTTTCTTACCTGTCTCCTCTATTTAGGGTGACCCTGGTCTGGCAGGATTCAAGGGAGAGGCTGGCCCTAAAGGAGAACTTGTGAGTCATTATTTCATTGTTTTTTATGTTTTCGCCTCCCGTCTTGGTCGTTATCTTTATATTTGGTGAACTCGAAATCAGTAAGGCTTCTTTGTGTTGCCCATGTTAGGGTCCTATTGGTCCCCAAGGTCCACCTGGCCCAGCAGGAGAAGAGGGCAAGAGAGGAGCAAGAGGAGAACCTGGTTCAGCAGGACCAATTGGACCTCCTGGAGAGAGAGTGTGTAAAATCCCCTCAAACCATGGCAACCGCATGAAGTGTTTATTAGTATTGGGCATCTCAGAACACGTTCAGTACTGGTCACAGATGAGAGGTTACCATCTCAGTGAGATGCTTCCTTCTGTCATAGCAGTGACAAGCTTGATCATGGATTTATTTTAAATTAAATTATGGTCACTGCAAAATTCTTGCAGATGTAATTTTCTCATTGAAAACACAACATTGTTGTAAATAATAGCCCCATTCTTTTGTTTTTTTTTGTTTTTTTTTTTTTTTTTTCCCAGGCAGCATCAGTAATATTAGAGCTTAAATGTGCTGTATTGTTTCTGTTATAGGGGGCTCCTGGTAACCGTGGTTTCCCAGGTCAGGATGGCGTGGCAGGTGCAAAGGTGGGTATGGCAGCACTTACAAAACTGGGTCCACAGGTTGACAGTAGTGATAGAAAAAGCTTGCTGGGAGATTAAATCCATTCTTTTTAGGCTTACCTATGTTTGCCACATGGAATAAAAAGAAAAATCTTGCACTGGAAATTGAGGGTTTTTCTCAGTCCAATACGACAGCTGTCATGTCAGAAAGGGGAAAGAATTAATATACGTTTCATGCTTATGATTGGATGGAGTTTGACCAGCCCTTAATTCATATGCCTTCACGTTCATTCCTTCATTACCATTATGAAAGACAATGATTTCAGCGCCTTGAACCGTCTGTGCAGTACTGTACTGAAGAGCACTGTCTATATTGGAAGCATCTTTCTTACGTTTAAGATGCAACTGTCACATAACCTCAAGAGAACTCATTGACTTGCTTCTATTAAAACAAAAAAAACCCACAAAATTTTTAATCAAAGGTCAAGGGAAACTGCCCTGCTTTTCATCTGACAAACTGACAATGTGCTTTATTATTATCTTCATAATATTGTGAAAAATTAAGTTCTAGTACTGTGGGCACAGAATGGTATTCTGTGCAATTTTCTTTTTTTAATATTTATTTGATTTTTATTAATATATTTATATGTTTCTAATTTATTTAATGCAATATTTATTTGCTTTTTTAATGTCGTGAATTATCACACTATTAATTCTTTTGTGACGCCACAGTACACTACCAGACTTCAACACGCATGAAATTCAGTTTAATTCATGCCAGTGTCAACATGGGGGTCATCAGAAAATCCCTGCTGTCTTCACACTGCTCTCTGTTTCCCTTCCACAGGGTGCACCCGGCGAACGTGGAGTTCCTGGTACTCTGGGTCCAAAGGGTCCGAACGGTGACCCAGGCCGTCCTGGAGAGCCTGGTCTTCCTGGTGCCAGAGTGAGCAATCTTCCCCACGTCCAATTTTATATGATAGGGTAACTCTGATAACACCTATGCAAGTAATAGTTTCTCTGATGAATCTTTTTAGTACCTCTCTTACTGTCATGAACTTCTCTTCAGATTACAGTATTTCATCATAGGACAAGTCTCTTCTAATATCTGACTAATGTACCGAATAAAGAATCACCGATGTAGCGCGTTCCTCTGTATACGTTTGTAGTCATAACAAGCATTTTCTTTGGTCATCAAAGCGCTATACATTAGTAAAGCGATGCTGTGCACTGCATCTGTACCATGATTAACCTTAACAGTGTTTTCTTTTCTCTGAAGGGCCTAACTGGTCGTCCCGGTGATCCTGGTCTTCAGGGAAAAGTTGGCCCCGTTGTGAGTATGAGAGTCAGGTATCAATAGCGGGTGTTGCTAGATTTTTATAAGAAAGTCACAACATATATACGTAGACATAATATAACCGACATGCCTGGATAAGAATCTTTACTGAGTCTTCGGGATCTTATCCCTTGCCTGTCTTGTTATAGCTCAAAGTATTCAGGAGCCTCCAAGTAAGATGCGCTTTGCTGGCTGGCATCCCCCAGTCACATCCCGAGCTGCAGTGTATAAAATTGGCTTAATGTGTCTTATCTGCCTAATTTAGGGGCCTGCAGGTCAGGATGGTCGCCCAGGACCCCCTGGCCCACTGGGGGCCCGCGGTCAGCCTGGCGTGATGGGTTTCCCTGGACCCAAAGGAGCCAACGTGAGTTATAACTTTATTAAACTGTGTGTTAAGTTTGGTCTTATTGATGGGTCAGCCATAATTTATTGCAATGTTCTGGAAAAGTGTTCAAGCTCAGATCTTTGCATCTGACTGTTGCTGCTGTAACTATACCGGATTTCTGTTTGCTGTCAGGGTGAGCCGGGAAAATCCGGAGAGAAGGGACCTGTTGGAAGCCCCGGCCTGAGAGTATGTTCACTCCTTTGGCATTTTAGTCTAAACACTAGTGGTTTCGCTAGTGCATCTAAGAGTTCACAATCTGGAGCTCTGACTGGGCAGTAAAGGTGTTCTGCCAAAACTGCCTCATCCTGTGTTCCTTTCCATTGATTGTTCTCACTCACCTCTTTTCTCAGGGTCTGCCTGGTAAAGATGGTGAAACTGGAGCTGTGGGACCCATTGGCCCAGTTGTAAGTTTACCCATAATCCTCTAAGTCATATTTTAATTGCCTTGCCCTTTTCCCCTAATAATCCCTTTAATTTAGTTGCTGTCCAAGTTGTCTTCTAAAAATGTACTCATTTTCTTACCTTCCGATTTTTAGACTACGGTCATAGTTTACTGTTACCGATAATAGTTATTATTATGATTAACTAGTATTTAATTGATGCCTTACAATGCTGGATACACTACAATACAGCACACTTCAGTAATGTTGGTTTTTATTAAAACTTCATACTGGTTAAGTGTAATTATGGAGAGAGGGGTGACAAAAGAACACATCTTTCCCACCAAGAAAAGGAAACCTCTACCATATGATTAAATTCCTCAAGAACACTGATTGCAGTAAGAGGGGGCAGCTCATAGCATAGTGGTTAGAGCCACTGCCTTTGGAGCCACAGGTTCAAATCCCCCCTCCAGTTGTAATACCCTTGAGCAAGGTACTGGCCCTGTATTGCTCCAGTAAAATTTCCCAGCTGTATAAAATGGAAAAATAATTGAAAGTAGCTTAACATTGTGAGTTTCTTTGGAGAAAAGCTTCCTATGAATGAATGCAAATGTGAGAATGTACCTCCCTACACAGTAACATAGCTGGAGTTCCAGAAGAATGGGCAGTAAAGATTCACCTGCAGCAAGGCAACTCATTGTGGTTTTAGGATGATGACAGAATGTCTTATTCTATTTGCCTGTAACTCAGATTTTTAATCAACCTGCTGCCACTTCATTTTTAAACAGCATAAGAAGTGCATCAGTAAATTATCGATCTCTTTCAGTGATTGTATAGGGTTGTTGCGTTGTTTCTTCTAAGGTCCTCCCACCTTCCATAAATGTGCTGTGTTGACCCATGCCGATGAGCGATCTTGTAATTGCGCACAAGTTTCCATGACACGTTATTGACTTCAGGGCGTCTTTCTTACAGGGGCCCGCTGGGGAGAGAGGAGAGCAAGGACAGACTGGTTCTCCTGGTTTCCAGGTAAGTGCCATTGCCTGTTAGCCTACAGTTACTTTTAAACCATACACGGGTTAAGAAAACTGCAGTCTAGCATCTGAACACATATCACTCCAGTGCTTAATAATGATTGCAATGTTCACTTACTAGAATTAATGCCAAACCACCCATACGTCCAAATCAATCGTCAGTAATGAACTCCATGTAAAAATTCCCCAAGCTTATTTCCCAGCATGCAAAATCAGTGTCACCTCATATAAGAAAACTTTATTTACAGTATTGCCTGTGGCTGCACTTATCAGGGGTAGGAAAAGACACATTAATACTAACAATTCCTACAAAATCTGAAAAATAAAATAGTGGATGGGCAACAATCATTATGCTGAACTGATAACCAAAGCAAGATTATAAACGTCGAGCAATCATAAAAATAGGTAACAGACGACAAACATGGATTTCGGCTGTTTGGCGTCTGACCTTAGTTATTGTTCAGTCTGCTCTTTTGTTGAGAATGGTGCATTGTCGCCAACAGTAACCGGACCGCGGTCCATTAGGAAGGACAATTTGCAGTGGCTTTTTTAGTTTGGCCTTTTTAACTCTCACTGTTTGTTGCTGCTCGGGTCTGATAAAACACTTATGGCAAATTTAAGGTAGAAGAAAGGGTTTTTTTATGCAAGCTGCATCGCTCTGTGTCTTTGTTCCGATTACACGTTGATGACCCACTAGGCTGATATCATAACTTGTTCGCTAGCTGTCTTGACATCCACTGCCTGCTGCAATACCTCAGACACAGGTTATATGTTCTATGATTTGTCTCATTCTGTCCATCCAGGCTTCCAGTGTAACAGCATAGCCGTAACAAATATTTCCAATTAATAATCACAGCGCAATCCCGTATTATTTGTCAGAATATTTTACGGTGTGCGATTTAAAAAGTGCCCTTTGCTTCAGGACCTGTTGTGGTTGGAATCCTGAGGCATATGCCGTACTAATCTGGTTTATTGTCTCGGATTATTTATGCGAAGAAAACCTTCAGTCTTTAAACTTCTCTCCAGGGTCTTCCCGGACCTACTGGCCCTCCAGGTGAAGCAGGCAAGCCTGGTGAACAGGTAAAACACCCGTAACCACAGCTATGTACTCTGTTTTGTCAAAGTTGTGTCCACACTGGACATTATGAACATGGGATGTCCTTGACAAGACCATCTATTCAAAACACTGTTCCTGTGTAGGGTCTTCCTGGAGAGGGTGGAGCACCTGGCGTTATTGGACCCAGAGTGAGTATCCTTTTGTGTTTTTTTCAGAATATAGTCTCGGTCACAAAACAGGGTCCCGTATTTTTCATGCTAAATTTTCAATGCCTTACTTTTCTCATTCTCAACAACCCTTGTCTTCCGGTCTTTCTTTCGCTTTCTCCATAGGGTGAGCGAGGATTTCCAGGAGAGAGGGGAGGAGCTGGTCCACAAGGTCTCCAGGGACCCCGTGGTCTTCCCGGTACTCCAGGAACTGATGGGCCCAAGGTGAGCACAAACACACTGCCCACACGTTGTTTTAAGTATAGTTCATTCCTGAAAAAGTCAATCTCATAAGCAGAAGAGTGTATTTCAGGATTGATAGGAACCACCTCAACTTGCCAAAAAATGTAAATACAAAGACAAATTCAAAACAAGCAAACAAAAAAACTCATATAAAACTTTGTTCACTGTTGGAAGCCTGGTACAAACGAACAAAAACTCAAAAAAAATTTCATAACCCATAGATGTTTTTTAGAGGGCACAAATTCACTCATTTCAATAGCATTCACCTATTTTTGATGAGCATCGTTGACCTATTCCATGATTATTGCAGATATTTGGGCAGGTGTTTTGTGACTTTTTTATAAACTGCAGCCTTGCATCTGACATTGACTGTAAAGCTAGAAGAAGTGGGTCTGTGCCTCTGGGATTTGCTTCAAGGCCAAGACAGACCTGTATTATTCTAAGGAAGAGGAAGTTTACCCCTGCTCAGAAAGAGCCGTCTTTGTTCTGTTTGACAGATACCAGTTTGTCTGGGAGAACTTTGTCTATGTTATTTAGCTTGCGTAGTTCCAAGAATCTTTTTAATATATTCATCTGGCATTTTGCCAACATATATCCCCCTTTAACAGGATGTTCTAGCAGCAAAATAATTTTTGCATCAGGCTCCGAAGAAACAAAATCAACGGAAATTCTAGTTCAACTGTTAGTAGCCTTTGATAGCTGCTGCATTAGTCTCTTGTCTCCATACTCAACGCTTCTTTCGTTCCAGGGAGCTATTGGTCCTGGTGGACCCTCTGGTGCCCAAGGACCCCCAGGCCTTCAAGGGATGCCTGGAGAAAGAGGTGCTGCTGGCATTACTGGAGCCAAGGGAGACAGGGTAAGTAATACCAATGCCTACTCTTATATAAAATCTCTCCCATAACCACTTTACATGTATCCCTATGATTGTTATACTAGCCATAGATGTTGTTATAAACATGAGTATAGTTTCCCAACTCTAATTTGCGTGTTTGTTTTCAACAGGGTGACAATGGTGAAAGGGGCACTGAGGGTGCTCCTGGGAAAGATGGTGCAAGGGTGGGTCTCCTGTCATTATCACAGTGACGGTCAAAGACTTCTCAATAATACCTTTAATTATTGTTTTTCAGTGAATTCCCTTTGATCTTTGATAATTCAGTTATGACATTCGTGAACGATAAGAAGGGATGGTGACCAGTTTTAACCTGCACGCCTGTGTCTGATCATACTCAGGGTTTGAGTGGTCCCATTGGTCCTCCTGGTCCAGCTGGCCCGAACGGCCTGAAGGTGAGATATTGCTGCGATGCCACATTTTGTTGTTTCCATGTTGCTTGACACGGTTTGGCTAATTTAACTCTCCTTCTTTCCTTCCTCAGGGTGAATCTGGTCCTTCAGGACCCCCTGGCTCTACTGGTGCTCGTGGTGCTCCTGTAAGCATCTCCTTTCTCTGTCTGTTCACCTGAACAAACATTCCTTGAGACTGGAAATGTCCTGCACATCTTTATTTAGAGAAGTATCTTTTATGCATAAAGAGCATTTACACACTAACTGTTAGCACAAAACCAAAATGCATCTGATAAAATGTTAATGGGAATAACGATTGCTGGCACAGTATTGACACCGTCATCTAACCCTGTGCTTCAGTCAAGTTAGAATGAAATAAAGTTTCGGAGGCACTGTCTTCACAGCCTTGAATTATGAGAGGCCAGATAGAGAAAACTGCAGTGCTAAATCCTGATTTTGCAGAAAAAAAGTTCAGGAACATTTCATGCTGTGCTTTCCAACCGAGGGGTTTTAATACGCACGTCCTCAATGAGTAGCAGGTAGTGTAGTGGTTAGAGATGTTGCCTTGGCCTCTGAACTTCCCCAGTTGTACCGATGAACAAGGTAGTCTCCTTGAGTTGCTCTAGTAAAAACTCCCTGCTGAATAACTAAGTATGTAACTATAATTTGTAGTTGTACAACCTTAACAATGTAGATAGCCTGGGCAAAGGTGTCAGTTAATTAACATGTAATAACACACTCTATATAAGCTGTGGTATGACTCTGCATGTACATTTATTTATTTAGCAGATGCTTTTCTCCAAAATGATTTACCATGAACTCTATGTAGTGTTATCAGCCCATAGACCTTATTCACCAAGGTCACTTACACTGTTAGATACACTACTTTCAATGGGTCACTCATCCATACATCAGTGGAACACACACACACTCTCTGTCACCCACACACTATGGGGAAACCTGAACAGCATGTCTTTGGACTGTGGGAGGAAACCAGAGCACCCAGAGGAAACTCACTCAGACATGAGGAGAACATGCCAACTCCACACAGACTGAGTGGGGATCGAATCCATGTCCTCTTGCACCACCTTAACGCTATAAGACAGCAGCACTACTCCCTGTGCCATCGGGCTGCAAGAAAGAGCTGAGTTCCAGGAATCAGATTGATGCGTGTGTATTTTTGCTGAGCTGCTATCTCTCCCCTCTGCTCCCTTTGTCAGGGTGATCGTGGGGAGAATGGACCTCCAGGTCCTGCTGGCTTCGCTGGTCCTCCTGTAAGTGTTATGACGATGGTTACGCACAGTGATTGTTTAATGTCTTTGCGTCGAAGCGCATTTTTTACTCAGCAGGTCGTACAGCCATATGCTATCAAAAAGACAAAGTAAATTCTAAAATGAAATGAAATTGAATTTGCTAGATAGGCCCACCCTCCTCAGGTGCTTACTAATACCCACATGTAACTATAGTAAATTGTTGTTGCGTTTCTGATTTTTTCTGCAGTAGAAAACACTATTTGTTCTCGGTAATAATAACCTGGGGATGATGACCGTTTCTTACTTGCGCTGATTCTCTGACATCTAGCCCCCTGCTGAAACATCATTTCCGAAAATATACCCTCAGTAATAATAACCCTATTTAATAGTTCTTGATTTCTGTCTTCAGCAGAAATGTGAAATTTCTTTATTGAATTCTCTAAAATCCAGTTGTTCGAAAGTAGATGCGTGAATGTATGTGAAAGGGATTCAGTGAAATGTTTTACTGAAATAGGTTGTCTTGTACTGTTCGTAACAGGGTGCTGATGGTCAGCCTGGAGCTAAGGGAGAGACTGGAGAGGCTGGGCAGAAGGGAGAAGCTGGAGCTCCTGGCCCCCAGGGTCCTTCAGGGGCCCCAGGACCACAGGTGGGCCTCCAAGTCCTGTGCATTGCTGGGAGGAAACCAAAGTGTATTTCTCCATATTTTATGAATGTAACGCTGCAATTACACTAATTGACTGTTTATCCTTTATTTCAGGGCCTCACTGGCATTACTGGACTCAAGGGTGCTCGCGGTGCTCAAGGTGCACCGGTGAGTGACATCATCTACCCCGCCGTTTATGAAACTCCTGTCATGGTGTCTACAGTTGACTGTCCTTATTCCCTTTTCTAGAGGAGATGAACTCTTTTACGTCGATGTAACGATTTCCGATTCTGAATTTCCTCATCGCTTATTTATCAGTGTACATTCTTCGATGTTTTCGTAAAAAACACGTAATAGGACATTCGTGAGAGCAGTTGGCTCATAAATCAGGTAGATTCTAATGAACCAGTGTCATGGCTGCTCTGCCCATCATAATCAGATATTTTTTCCTCTAGGGCACCACTGGTTTCCCTGGAGCTGCTGGAAGAGTTGGCCTACCAGGCCCCAATGTAAGCTCTTAGTGGATATCTGTACTTTCAGTTAATGCTGCTGTTCATGGTGCATCACTCTGGTCTGGGTGGATATTTATGTTCTCAAATTATCCCGCTGTCCCAGATTTCTTACTTTCTGTGTGAATATCCGTAACCTAGTGGTGCACAAAAAACATAACAGACAGTACCAAGGGGTTCTGCAAGATTGCCGGTAATTTCACTTTCGCCTGGACGTCTTCATTGATCGTCTTGCCATATCTCCGCGCTGTGCTTCAGGGTAACCCTGGACCGATTGGCCCTCCCGGTCCTGCCGGCAAAGACGGACCTAAAGGTATTCGTGGAGATCCTGGGCTCCCAGGGAGAGCGGGTGATCCTGGATTGCGTGGAACTGCTGGTCCTCCTGGAGAGAAAGGAGAGCCTGGAGTAGACGGTCCCCCCGTGAGTTTACTCTTCCGTTTCCAGTTTGTTGTTTGGAGCAGCACTGGTCAATTTGTCTTCCATCCACATTGGTAGATATTAGCCTTATTCTTTTGATTGTATTTCCCAAAATAACTTCTACAATGTTCACCCACTCATCTATTCTTTTACATGACTCTAGCAGAAATGTACTGTGTGTCTCCTAATGACCAACTGCGTGATCCATTATGTGATTTTCAGAGTAGCTCTAGCGGGGGTGTGGTGGTGCAGCAGGCTTGGCCGGGTCCTGCTCTCTGGCAGGTCTGGGGTTTGAGTCCTGCTTGGGGTGCCTTGTGATGGACTGGCGTCCCGTCCTGGGTGTGTCCCCTCTCCCTCCAGCCTTGTGCTCTGTGTTGCCGGGTTAGGCTCCGGTTTACGATGAGCAGTTTCTGCATGTGTGTGTGTGTGTAGCTCTTCCTGAAACTCCAGGTTTACCCACACAAACTATAATTTGTTTTAGGGTTCTGAGGGCCCCTCAGGTCCCCAAGGTCTGGCAGGACAGCGTGGTATTGTGGGTCTTCCTGGACAGCGAGGTGAAAGAGGATTCCCTGGTCTTCCTGGACCTTCTGTGAGTCTTTTTTTTTGTGCCTGTACTGAATGATCTTTAACGGTTAATTGCAGAACTAAAACACTGAAAACAGTGCTGCACCAGAGATACTCTTGTCTTTAATCATGGCGATTGCTCTCGTTCTTCAGGGGGAGCCTGGAAAGCAAGGTGGTGCCGGCAGTTCTGGTGAACGTGGCCCCCCAGGTCCAGTGGGACCACCTGGTCTGACTGGACCCGCTGGAGAGCCTGGGCGTGAGGTCAGAGTTTAGGGACACGCTATGTGCTACTTAGTTGACCATGAATAAATAGCTCATTTAATAGTCAGTATATTCTTACAAACATATAAAACCAACACCTAGCAACTTATAGAAATAGAAAAGTATAGTTGGAATATAATCATTTAAACATGTAGAATAAAAATATCTATACATTGATCAATGGAATGACAGCAAAATCCTTCAACATAAGTGAATGGGTAATTCACTGTATACTCCCTTTGACAAAACAGGGTAATCCTGGCTCAGATGGGCCTCCCGGGAGAGATGGAGCTACTGGTATCAAGGTAAGATTCACGCATCACCCCTCAATCCTACTTCCTGTTGTTCACAATTAGATCTTTTTTTAAGATTTTCATTTATCATGTGCAGCCATGTAGGAAACATACTGGGGGGAGGCATGGTCATCTGCTCCATTGGCCAGATCTAAGTGTTGGGTGTGTGTGTGTGTGTGTGTGTGTGTGTGTGTGTGTGTGAAAGACACATAATTTAAATAGATGTAAAGTTGCCTAAACCCTGAATACCATTCAGAATGTAGTGTTATTATAGTCTAATATGTGCATATCTCCCCTGCAGGGTGAGCGTGGGAACACAGGCCCTGCTGGTGCCCCCGGAGCACCTGGGGCACCTGGAGCTCCCGGTCCTGTCGGCCCTCTGGGCAAACAGGGAGACAGAGGAGAGGCTGTGAGTGCCCCTTTCAGCACATCAGATGGGAATATTCCCATTTATAATCCCTCGTCAATTAACATATTATGAGAAACTACTAAATTCTCTATATTGTCACTATTTTTGCCAAAGCCAAAAATTTTAAATCATAGTTTATTCACTCGCTCTGCTTTATTAGCACAGGTGCAAATAATCAGCAGAGCGAGTGAATAAACTATGATTTAAAATTTTTGGCTAAACTAAGCACGAAACTTTTGTTTTTAACGAGGTCACGGTTGAAAGGACTGGATTTAACCCCGGTAACAGATGATTATCAGTTAAAACGCTTGAATTTCGTTGGTCTCGGTTCTGTCCTAAATTATGTATTATATTTATTTTGTGTACAGTACATTTTAAAATAAATGTGGATGTAATTTTTTTTTCACACATTACCGTGCAGTATTGTGTTTAATAATGTGTAATGGCTGTTTATTTTTGTGTCTTTCACAATATCACAGGGACCTCAAGGACCTTCTGGACCTTCTGGCCCAGCTGGGGCTAGAGGAATGGCTGTGAGTGTTTTATCATGCATGTTGTCCACCTTTTACATCTCTTACACTGACCTATATGACTCACGTACTGGCGTAGCCACATATACAGCTCATACACTGATCATGATCGAGTGCTGCCTGTAAACCGCATCCTGTAGACTTGAGCATTTTTGACATCTACTGTATTTCCCAGGGACCCCAAGGCCAACGTGGAGACAAGGGTGAGGCTGGAGAGACGGGTGAGAGAGGACTGAAGGGACACAGAGGCTTCACTGGTCTGCAAGGTCTTCCTGGACCTCCCGTAAGTGACGCTGACCTCCTACACAGGCCCGCTTACACATTTTACCGTAGAATATATAGTGTACGTGTCTGAGTAAAAGAAATATTCTTATTAAGACTGAATACTCCTTTGTCATATTTATTTGTGATATGCAACTCTCTGATTTGTTCTATTAATTATTTGTACGGAGGGCAAGGTGGCACAGCGGGTTTGAATGGGTCCTGCTCTCTGGTGGGTCTGGGGTTCAAGTCCCACTTGAGGTGCTTTGCAACAGACTGGCATCCTATCCTGGGTGTGTCCCCTCCCCCTCCAGCCTTGCGCCCTGTGTTGCCATGGGATAAGCGGTTTCAGATGATGTGTGTGTTGTTAACTTATAGTCTTCATTATAAACTGCTGGAAACTATGTGCAAATGCTGCTTTTTGCTTTGAAATAATGACACTACTGTTCATGCAGTTATGTGGCCTCTCTTGTATTTTCACAGGGTCCTGCTGGTGATCAGGGTGTTACTGGACCTGCAGGTCCTAGTGGACCCAGAGTGAGTTCAAGGGAGTTGGACCGGCATGGATCCACTTAACCACAAATAATGTTTCAATCTGTGTTTTGTGTACTGTTTTAACATACAGAAGAAGTCAGTGTTCAGGGAAGGTCACGATCTTCTGCGTATTTTGTTCCTCAGGGACCTGCCGGCCCACCTGGTGCCCGGGGAAAGGATGGAGCCAATGGACAGCCTGGTCTTCTGGGTCCCTCTGGACCTCGTGGTCGATCTGGAGAAAATGGTGCTGCTGTGAGTAGCTACCCTTCCTCTCATGACTCTGGCATTCTGCTGGGAGTGGCCAAACCCCCCTCCAAATAGCTGCCCTTGTCCTGCTCTGAATGTCCGACATGGAAATTGAACAATAAAACAGCCTGTTTGGAGAATAACATGAGTTACTATGAGTTTTTTAAATTCAGCTAAAAAAAACAGCTGAAGATCCCTCCTGCTGCATATATGAATAAAACACTTACTGTGACTGATCCTAACACTCTTTCTCCATCCATTCTTTAAGGGTCCTCCTGGTCCTCCTGGCCCCCCTGGTCCACCTGGCCCACCAGGGCCTGGCATCGATATGTCTGCTTTCGCAGGCCTCTCCCAGGAGAAAGGCCCAGATCCCCTGCGGTACGTGAGGGCGGATGACTCCTCGTCCTCACTAAGGGAACATGATGTGGAGGTTGATGCTACCATCAAGTCCATCAACAGTCAGATTGAGAACATCCTTAGCCCAGATGGCACTAGGAAAAACCCAGCCCGCACCTGCAGGGACCTGAAACTGAGCTACCCCAGCTGGAAGAGTGGTGAGTGTGAAGTGGGCGGTTGCAGGGAAGACCAAACCTTCATAAAATGACACTCGTGTGCTGTTGTACATTAACAATCTGAAACAAACTCATTTCCAGGGAATTACTGGATTGACCCCAACCTTGGGTGCACCATGGATGCCATGAAGGTCTTCTGCAACCTGGAGACAGGGGAGACTTGCGTCTACCCAAACACTGCCACCATCCCACGCAAGAACTGGTGGTCCACCAAGAGCAAGGACCGCAAGCACGTGTGGTTTGGAGAAACCATGAATGGAGGCTTCCAGGTGATAAGAACTTTAAAAAAAGCCGGACGAGCCATGCGGTGTAATTCTGGTCCTTTCCATCAACGTTGCCTCATAGCGCTCTTGTATATTTGCTCATATTTTGCCATTCAAAAGTTGACCGATATGAGCAGTGTTGCCTCCTACAGGTTTAAGCCGCTAACTCTCCCCGACTCTCCCTGCAGTTCAGCTACGGCGGGAACAGTCTGCCACCCCAAAGTGCTGAGATCCAGATGACGTTCCTGCGACTGCTGTCTAATGAGGCCTCACAGAACATCACCTACCACTGCCGCAACAGCGTGGCATACCTTGATCGGGGAAGTGGCAACTTGAAGAAGGCTCTACTGCTGCAGGGCTCCAATGACGTTGAGATCCGTGCCGAGGGCAACAGTCGCTTCACTTACGATGTGCTGGAGGATGGCTGTTCGGTGAGTCTCGGTATTTTAAGAGCTGCCTGCTCAGAAGGAGGAGGTTTGCTGGTCTACATACACATGCCTAATATTATTATTAATAATAAACAGCATTTTAGCTGCTTTAAGAGCAGCTTTTCAAAGCACTTTACACAATATATGCTGTACAGTAATAAATCAACAAAGATAAACTAATAAAGAGCAGCATACTAAAGGGTGGCACAGCGAGTAGCACTGTCACCTCACACTGCCTCTATTGTACGAGCGTAGGTTCGAATCCAACTCAGTGTGTGTGGAACTGGCATGCACCCTCCAGGCCAAAAGTGTGTTTCAGGTGAATCTGGGTCTCTAAATTGTCCGTAATGTGATTGATTGTGGCTATCCTGCGATGGACTGGTGTGCCATGCTTGGCTTTGCACCCAGTGCTTCTGAAATGGGCTTCTGACTACCAGGAAAGTGTGTGATCAGCATACTAAGAAATCATAAAATTGAGATGAATGAAAGTCAAAAAATAATACAAAGACAAAATAGCAGTAAAACAAATGATGAGGAAAAGGAGCAGACAGGTGTGTTATTTGAAAGCAATTGTAAACATTTGAATCCAGGTCTTAAAGCTGTATTTAAAGGGTCTTGGGGAAGGAGGACCTCTATCCTTGGGAAGGGAATTGCACAGCTTCAGGGTGTAGCAGGAGAAATCGTCTGTCCTACAAAGGGAAGGAGAACTTGAGGGACACGCAAGAGACAACAGTGAGATGAACGCAGATTACGACGCGTGAATTTGTTTGCATCCCTAAAGCTTTTCGAACTCGCATTTGCTTTTGAACTTCTTTTGCTTTAAATTATAAATACAGTTATTCTCTTAGCTGATGCTTTTCTCCAAAGCAACTTGTACTGTTAATCTGCCTACACTTGTTTACCCATTTGGACAGCTGGGTAATTTTTACTGGAGCAATTTAGGGTAAGGACCTTGCTCAAGGGTACTACAGCTGGAGGAGGGATTCAAACCTGCAGCCTTTGGGTCCAAAAGCAACATCTGTAATCACTACACTACCAGATGACCTGTTAGAACACCGATTAATGCAGAATAATAAAGCAAAAATCAGATAAAGATTTATAATTTTGTAGTTGCTAATTTCTTTACAGCCTCTGCAGAGTAATGACAAGCTAATCATGGTAATTCAATTTTCGCAGGGAGGCCATGCACAGACCTCCTGGGAACTTAAAGGGTCTCGTGTATTTTGTTTAAGGCAACTCATACCAACAGATTGATATTATGATACATGTTCTAATCACACACACATTTTCTGAACCGCTCGTCCCATACGGGGTCACGGGGAACCGGAGCCTAACCCGGCAACACAGGGCGTAAGGCCGGGGGGGGGGTCACACCCAGGACGGGACGCCAGTCCGTCGCAAGGCACCCCAAGCGGGACTCGAACCGCAGACCCACTGGAGAGCAGGACCCAATTCAACCCACTGCACCACCACACCCCCTGTATATTCTAATCATTAGGGCTCAAAATAAGTTCCTGCCAGCGTCTGCCAGAAGTACTTCAGTACAGATTTCAGTAGTATTTTTTTTAAATAATTAATTTTTAATAATATTGTTTGAAGATGACTTATGTAATGGCTGTTACTATTTATGCAAAATATTTCCTTACAAAATTTTCTTGTTCTCCACAGCAACACACAGGGCAGTGGGGCAAGACTGTATTTGAGTACAAATCACAGAAGACATCCCGTCTTCCCATCGTGGACATTGCTCCCATGGACATCGGAGGAGCAGCCCAGGAGTTTGGAGCAGACATCGGCCCCGTCTGCTTCTTGTAAAGATCGACGAAAGAGAGTAACGGAAGCTACAAAATAACTCCAGAATGAAACCAAAACACACACTCCAAAAGACAGCAGAGAGAAATCAAATTACTTTTCCAAAAAAAAAAAGAAAAAAAAGAAAGAACTGTTCAAGTTGCCTTCTAGGACATCTGCACTGAATGGCACCAGCGCAGTCAACTGTGCGTGAGACAACACCAACTGCCCAGTCCACGTCCCGAAGTCCACTTGTACTTCCCTTACCCTTCAGCCCCACACTGGGCAGACCTCCTCCAGACAGTAAGGACAGACGGCTGCGAGGAAGAAGCAACAAGCAAGACGAACAAATGGGAGTAAAGCGAAAATACACAGTGATGATTATTTATTATCTGATTTCTGGGGATAACGGTGCAGTGAGAAGGGGGTGTGTTAAATCAGAGTACTAAAATACACCAGTCCCCCACAAAAAAGAGCTAAAAAAAAAAAAAAAAAAAAAAGTATCCAGCGATTAATAATGTACAGGTCATCCTAATTCTACTGAGACAAGGTGCATCAGAACCGCTGTTCGTTAAGATAAATGACAATGGTGCTATTGTTGTAATACAGTCTGTATTTTCAACAACCATACTAGTATATATTTACTTATGTGTACTTGTCAGTCTTGGTTTTTCCATGTCTTTCTTCCAATTAATTGCCCACAATAAAAGTATGCATCTTGTAAGAAACACCCAATTTTTTTTTAAATAAATGCCATTATATTGTTTTCCGGTTTTCGTTTTGATTCTCAAAAAGCGGTTTTTAAAGCTACCTCAGATGCTGAAACACGACTTGCTCGGCTGAGCGTGGAAATAAATATGTGGGGGACGCCGACACTTGGCAGCCCCATCTTCGCAGGTGTGGTGTAGAAGAGTCCCCGCCAACCGCCCACGACACCCCATCTCACTGGCTACACAAAAACACACTATCCTGGCTTACCCCACAGGAGCCCGTTGTAGGCTACACTACTCCCAAATTATCACCCTGTTTTACCCAGGGTAAGGTGTGTCTGTGTGTGGGAGTGTGTATTTTTATTATAAATATTATTGTGAACATTATGGTTTTTTTTTTGTTGTGGTTTAATGTAAATTGGAAATAAAAGGAGAAACAAAGCCACCTTTTCATTGAGTTTATTCTTCCCCAGGAAGTTGTCTGCATGGAGGCGACACTAAGATACGATTGGTGATATTTGCATTTGCGGTCCATTTTAGCTGCGTACTAACGCTACAAAACAACGCAAACCCGCCTACGTCACACGACCTGACCTTGAGAGGTGATCGCACCATCTTTCGACAAAAAATACGCAGTATAAAAGGATTAGGAATAATATGAATCAAATTTCTTTGCAATTTTTCATTCTCTCATTACAGGTACTTCATTGCCCACAGACAAAGACATTATGGGGGGGGAAGAAAAAAAAAAAAACAGAATTCGTTTTGCTTGGGAGTGTGTTACGTTCACCTTTTTGGACCAGCTGCAACCTCCCTCGTGCCCCAATGCAACCCTGTATTGCCCCACAGACATACTGTAATCTCTAATGCTGCTAATACCTTTACCTTTCCAGTGCAGAAAGCTTCCTTTGTGAAGAATAATGAGCTCCTACCTACATTCTTACATGAAAAACCGACATAACGGGGAGGAGAGAACAGAGATGGTTCATTGTAGAGGTGCAAAGGTGAATGTTCATTCTGACAAAGAAATGACGAGTCTCCGTCTTTCACCGTGACCTGGGTTCAGGACGACATCTCGGTGTAGAGCAAACGCTCTCCGTTTTCCACAGCCCTGCTCTGGGGCAGCGGCCATGGGGGGCTCCCTCCAGGGTTAAGCACAGACCCCCCAGCACTCACAAAGAAGAAGGGTACATGAGAGATTCTTCCATTAGACCAGCACTGCAGAGAAGGAAAAAATCAGTAAGTTAATCTACTGTTCAAGTGGTCATTTGTGTTGAGTCCACATTTGGTGTAAAAAAGCACAGATACTAATATGGCTGCAGAGCAGCAGTAAAATGTTGGGAAGATGGGTTCTTTACCACAGTCAGGAGAGCTCCATTGGGAAAGTGCGGGTGAAACTGTAGTAACCGAGGCTCGGCCCCAGACTCCCCCTTAACAAAACCGCTGTGCGAGAAAAAGAGCGGGGGCACAGAGAGAAGGTGGAGAGACCGAGACAGTTAATCACTTTATTACTGTTGTTTGCATAATCATTAACGTGAAATTTATTACGAGTTGTTTATTGCCGATAAATCATGATCTCCTTGTGCTTTACAAGTGCAACATTTATGTAATCTCATTTAAACCTGAATTTGTGACAGACATGCAACCAAATGACTTATACACTGCATCATACTGACAAGGCAAAAAATAAAATGACAATTTCAAAAAAGGCAGAAATAAAAAATACATACTGCAATCATCATTAATAAATGAAAAAAATCCCACCAACATTATAAAAAGACAAGGGTAATGTGTGAAGAAGATGGGAAAGTTGCACCAGATAAACGAACAATAAAATTTGAACGCTGATGTAAATGATGACAAATATTACTACTGAGAACAAACACTAAAAAGCAGAAAGGATGTAGAGCACAGATATGCTGAAACCCACCATGGGAGGAGTTCAAAAATGGGGCTGATACGGGTCTTGAACACAGCGATCATTGCAGGCCTGTCTGGAGCCTCGGGGTCACCTGGTGGTATGCCATCAAAGCCCATGTGAGACACTCGAGCACTGGTGCATGCTGGTAGTGGAGTGAGACCGAACAACGGGCAGGAGAATGTGCTGAGAAATCACGGGTTCTGGTTCCGTACCTTTCAGGAGCACCGCCAGCCTCTCGCCTCGAGGGTCCCAAGCCATCGTCTGCACCTGTCCACCAACCCTGAAGCACACAAACAGTGGTGGCTCTAGCTGTCGTGATGGACGCTGCACTTGTATCAGTCAAGTCATCATTCGCCTTAGCTCAACATCACCATTTAGCAAAGTAAAAGGTCTTAAATACTTATTCCCCGTTAACTGCCATTTTCTAAGACCAAAATCCCATGTTCATCCCATTTTGATCCAAAAGATGAGTATTATTTTTTTTTTTTAAATTCCCAAACACACTGAAATACAAACTAAAAATCATTACTGTGATACACATGTATGCGTAAGTAATGAAGTAAGCAAAGTTCCATATAGTTACAGCATCTGCAATGCAAAAATAAATAAATAAAATAATTTAAATTACAACAAAGCCAGATAAGACCGCAACTGGCAGCTCACCTTACTTGGCCCTGGGAAGTAGAAAAGGACGTTTCGGACAGATCAGCCACAATAGCCGCTGCCTTAGAGCTCCCTGACCAACCATGGGGTTCCCCTAAGGGACAAACACAAGAAGAGTCAACACCCTTCTACTCCAATTTTATCATTTATGTTTCTTCAAACCGCGTGCTGAGACACACTCGTAACTTTTACTACGCTTTCCCACTTGATTGGCCCGGAAACACACGTTTGCAAATAAAGCACAAAAACAAACTACCTTCAAAAGCTGGAATACCTGGTGCGTCAGTAAACGTCAAGGCGTAAATGACCATCTCTCCCTGGACACTGAATAGCAGGCGGGTCCCATCTGGACTCCAGCAGCCAGTCTGACGTGTAGAAAGATATGAAGAGTCTCGACATTTTGTAAAAAGGGCAGCGGGCCCCCCCCCCCCCTCGCAATGCCGCAAGCGTGATATGAGGGGCACCTCACCTGACAGCGTCCTTTTAGGCAAGGCCATCGTTCACACGTCCACGTTCTGGTCTCCCAAACCCTGCAATCACACAGAGTCAGTGAGAACACCCCCCCCGTGCGGGTGACCACGAGTTAACCTATCAATGACTGTATCAGATGCTAGAGCTGAAGGAGAAAAGGGCCACAGCCAATCTCTCAGCGCACGCTGCAAAATCTCTGCGTACCTGAAAAGGGCGGAAGGTGTAGAGGCCAGAACACGGCTTCCATCTGGAGACCAAGAGAGAAAAGTGACGCCCCCTCCCCCCACACGCTGCAGAGGAACACAGCTCTCACCTGCCACATCCCACACCTGGTCAAACATGGAGATGGAGGAAAAGGAAAACTTTAAAATATTCCAATATGCAAGGCTGCCGTGTCTGCGTGTGTCCCTCAGCAATGTACATGCTTCAGAGGCATCTGCGCATCAGTGATGGGGACGGTGAAAGAGGAGGTGAGCTGGGCTCTACCATCATGGCTGTGTCCACTGGTGAGGCTGACAGCAGCAGAGAGCCATTGGGGGACCAGGCTATAGATGTGACAGGACAGTGACCGGGGTGAGAGAGCACTTGGGCACAGCCTGAGGATGGCCTGTGGACAGAGATGTGGAAAGACAGAGAGACAGAAAGAAACAGTTAACATTTAAATTAAACTGCAAGAAAGAGCTCAAAACTTTCTGCAGTTTTCTTCAGTCATATTAAGGGAAACTGAACAAATGCATTAGTGAGAACAATTTATTTCTGCAATTAACAAGCACAGCTCGGTGCTTAATTTCTCAATGTGTAATAGCAGTTATATGATGATGTTGTTAATCACTATTCATTACAGAGCTTGTGTGTGTGTGTGGAAGTGCCTGTAAATGTGAGAATGGGCATGTGCTGCCACCTGGTGGAGAGCGACGTGGGGTCCACGTGCCAGACAAGCAAGCAGTTGTGACAGGCCACAGCCAGCGCAGAGGCACACAGGGGCTTCCACTGCAGGGCAGCAACATTGCGCTGGAGTCGATGTTTAAGGGTGGGTGCTGTAGCGCTGGGGGGGGGGTGGGACAGGTCACATGATCAACATTTATCCATCAATCCATCCATTATCAATAACTGCTTGCCCAGTGTAAGGTTGCAGAGGTCTGGATCCTATCCTGGAAACATAGAACACAAGGCCCTTCATACACCCTTGATGAAACATCAGTCCATATCAGGGCAATCTCACACACACACACACACACACACACACACACACACACACACACACACACACACACAGGGCAATTAGAGTCACCAGTTCACCTGGAAGGAAATCCACACAGACATGGGGAGAACATGCACAGGCTACGCAGCCTAAGACAGATTTGAACCCACATCCAAGCCCACAGCTCAGGAGCTTACAGACCAACAGCGTTACCTGCTGTTCCAGCAATTCAGCTTTCGATGTTTACACTAACCAGCGACTACTAAGCAAACTGTTTCCGAAAATAGTGAGCTTGTAAGAGTTTAACCAATATGTAGCGCACTGTCACCTACGTTTACGTTATTTCATTTCTTAAAAGCGACTTCCAATGTACTCTATGTAGTGTTACCAGCCCACACACCTTATTCAGCAAGGTGATTTACACTGCTAGATACACTACTTACACTGAGTCACTCATCCATACATCGGTGGAACACACTCTCTCTGTCACACACTTTGGGTGACAGTGACCAATCCACCTGAATAGAATGTCTTTGGACCATGGGAGGAAACCAGAGCACCCTGAGAAAAGTCACGCAGACATGGGGAGAACATGCAAACTCCACAAAGCCCGAGTGGGGATCAAACCCACGTCCTCTCGCACCACCCAGTGTGACACAGCAGCGCTACTCGCTGCGCCACCATCCCACCTGAGCGTAAACTGTATACCTTTTGGAGTTGTAGATCCGGATGGAGTCATCCAGCAGACTTACAGCAAACTTATCTGTGTGTGGGTGCCACGCAAAGGCCCGCACTGCACAGTCAGACCTGGAAAGTGGGACAGAGCGCAATGTAACATACCATTTGTTTGCAGCATAACACGATGTATGCTGGTAGTCAGGCAAAGCGGTACATAATTACCATCTCAGCATGTACTGCCTGGAATTTTGCCTGATGGCACATGGGCGAGAGGCAGAAGCTGAAACACTTACCAGTCCAGAACCTGGGAAAACTCAGCCACCATGTCCTCACTGCTCAGCTGCAGGTAGATCACAGCCAATAAAGCAGGGTGAAACACCTCGATTGTGCCAGTTGTGTGCGCAAAGCAGAATCCCTCATCATTTGCAAATAAGACAATGGCTATACTGAATATAAAACACAGAGCACAACTACACTGACCCTGGATGTAAATACAGGACTTGGCATTATTGTTGACAGAAGTTAAAACTGAATATGAAGGCAGAGTGTGTAGGCATTGTGTAAATAGCAATATAAATTTTTAAGAAAAGAAAAGGTACGGGTGGGACCAGCTGTGAAGTAAAGGTGTGGGACAGACTTACTGTCAGGTGGGGGAAGAGAGAGCCATGAAAGGAGGAGACCCAGCGCAGCAAGGCCAGGGTCCAGCTGCAGCCTACAGTCAGCCATCTGGGGACTACAGACAGCCGAAAAGTCACGATTCACGGCCTGCAGGGAAGCTTTCAACAGTACTCCTCGTACTGGATACTCACCTGTGCGTGTCACCCACACCAGAGAGCACTCAATTCTTGGTAAATGCACACCGAGCACCGATCACGGTTGTGCAAAGTGACCAATGATCTGCGACCTCAGCCGCGGTTAATATCCAGTATTACTCAGAGCACTATTCCTAACACCACGCTCTGCTCTAGGACAAGCCCAAGGCTTTCACAAGATGATGACAGAAGTTTGAGCTCCCACCTTCCTCTTCAGTGCAATTGGCAATTTCATCCAGCAGTCCAGAGAGTCCAGAATCACGCCTGCAAGAAAAACACCAGAGCCCTCATGACAGGACAAAGCTGAGTGGAGGAGTGACAGGTACCCCCAGCCTTGTGTGTGTAGGGGGGTGAGAGTGGTAATGAGAGTGGTATTACCACGCCCTGGCGCT
This sequence comes from Scleropages formosus, assembly GCF_900964775.1. Taxonomy (NCBI): domain Eukaryota; kingdom Metazoa; phylum Chordata; class Actinopteri; order Osteoglossiformes; family Osteoglossidae; genus Scleropages; species Scleropages formosus. The sequence goes on from NC_041806.1 coordinate 7,327,676, forward strand.
CCTCATCCACAGTGTGTCGCGGTGATCCAGGAACGCTGCCTTGCTGCTGCTCTCAGGACGACTATGGGGCTTCAAGCTCTCGCGGGGGAACAGCAGACTTGGGGGTTCCCATCCCTAAAACACATAGGACTCCATCACAATTGACTATCATTTCTGTGTTTCTTGATCATTTACGTACGAGGTCCCGCGACATCAGGGTCGCGGGTTCGAGCCCAGCGCTAACCTCTAATTCCTCCTTAACTTGCAGGCAGCTGGAAGTGTAGCGCTAGTGGTGAGAGCTGCTGCCTTTGAACCCAAAGGTTGCAGGTTCGAGTCTCACCTCCAGCTGTAGTACCCTTGAGCAAGGTTACTTACCCAGTAAAAATTACCCAGCTGTGTAAATAACTATAGGCAGATCAGCTTTGAGGAGCATGGTCCATGGACAAAAGAAACATCTTGAAAATGGATACTTCATTACTTGGCTCCATTGGCTCCCATTTGAGAGGCGTCGCTCTAACTGACAAATAAAATGTCACGTGACTGTATAGAATAAAAGTGTTTCCTGCAGAACTGCGGATTCCCACCTGTTTCTGGCGGCTGCCCAGCGAGGTCCCACAAACCAGCTCATTGTTGGACTCGAACAATGTGATGTTGCCGTCGGGCCCCGGAGGAGGGAAGAGCGACAGGGAATTCATTCCAAGTTCCCAGCTCACACCTGACATGGAAAGGACAGGATGAGCTGAATAAAAGCGTCCAAACTGACACACACAGAGACAGAAACTTCACGCTGCCATTCCTCACTTTGACTTCACAGTTCACCGCGTTAAAAGTCAGTTTTGACACCTAGTATTACAACTCTTCTCTCCTAACGACTTATCTACTTTTCTATGGCTTTAATAAAAAAAAAAAAAAAACAGGAACGTCAAGTGAAAAACGTCTGCGAATAATAAAACCAGACCTTGCTGTTACAAAATGTAACATCTGCCTCTTCTGAAGTCCCGCCGCGGTTACGCGTGCACGCAGTGACGGGAAGACGCGAGGGACAAACCGGGCAGGGTGGTTTAGCGAAGCGCAAAAAATGGTGCCGCGTGAAATCTGCCCGCCCTCTAAAGGAGAGGCGATGGTACTGCTCCAAAACCAAACGGGCCGCGACGAACGACTTCCTTCCAGCATTCCTCCAAGTTTAACGAGGCGGTACACGGCGGATCGCAGCATGTTAAACAACTCTTCTCGCGATCCGTGTGTGTCGTCCTCGCGCGTTCAAAAACACACTTTCCCCATGACGTGTCTTTAAACAAAAAAAAACAGCTGCATCATGGCGGGAGATGTTCTGACCGCGCAAGTGACGGGGACCCGGTGATGCGGACAGGGGACGCTGTTGCGCTTGACGTTAGGGACGCCGCCGCTCGCCACACTGACACCTGGCTGCAGGCAGCGCGAGCGCGCCCTGTTGTTCGCGGACTCGCAGATGCGCCCCCTCGTGGAGCACAGCAACGCAGGTGTGACGTGAAATCAGTACTGGCGTTACGGACAACTCCCTGGACCATCTTCCTGCCCATGTCGCGACTGGCACAGCTGGCGATGATAGGGCGCCTCGGCCGATGGAGCGCTGAGTGACAGAGCGAACGTGGCGAACGGGCGATCGGGAGCGTCGCGTCTTCGCGGTAACAACGGGCTGTGACTGAGGACGTGCGTCCGAAAACATCACAGATCATAACCTGTACCTGGCTGTCAAGGCGCGCCGAGGCAAGACAGCGAGGTAGGACAACGCTTTGATCTGTTACCTTTATATATGCGGGGTGACATTACGTTCGTGTAGCAAAAATCAGCTCGTTTCTACAGCCTGATTCGGAGAATTCTCTCTGGGATTTCCGACGTCGCAATTTCGGTTGTAACATCGCTCATTCCCTCTCTAGTTATAATGCAGCAGATGTGGTTCTGGTAGCATGTTTATGTGTCCTGTTATCCCATGTTTTAGTCCATTAAAAAAATGAGCATATTCTAGAGGGATGCGAACGCAGCAGTGCGTCGTGTGTAAAGCTCCACGGTGTTTACATGGCCAGAGCTCTGTTTTTCGAGCACAGTTTTTTCTGAAGGGGGGTCCGTCAGTGCGGGTCGTTGTGCGGCGGTCAGCCCGGTTCTGCGACCTGCAACGCAAACCGCAGCTAATAATAATAGTAATAATAATAATAATAATAATAATAATAATAATAATAATAATGAGACGTTACTTAAAGAGCGCGCGCCGCGATGCCGCTCGCCTCCTCGCCGGCAGGAATACGGGGAAGCGCGCGCTCCACAGCGGTCCCCCGGTGCGATCGAGCGCGAGCGCGAGGACGCGCGAACGCGCGGTCGCGCGGGCGGGAGCGGTACTGGAGGGTGGCGGGGGGCGGCGCGAACATCTCCGTCGGAGCGGTTATGTAATCCTGTCACATTCTGCGGAGGAATTCGACAGAAAGAGTATTTAATGCTCATGTGCGCGAAACGGCGCATCTGGGGCTCTACTGCGGAGTGAGACTCTCTGATCCAAAACTGGAAATGATGCATCTCAGCTGTTTTGTACCGACCGAAGCTTTAAAGCAGTCAAACCGACGTTAATATTCAACTAATAATAGCCACCTTCGTCGCGATCAGTGCCGCCCCCCGTTCATTCCCCATCCATTGCTAACAGTATTTTTTGAGTGACAAGATGATCGGAGAAATGGACGTTTCTCTTGTGCACCGCGGGTATTAAGCAGAAATACTGCGAAGCCTTTTAAATATTTAACAAAATGAACCTCAGCCTCCTTGTACCACCGACTCGTTTGTGTACGAGCTCGAGCACAGCGATCAGCTTTTACAATCGTTTATCCGTTGCGGCTATGCATATTTATGTAAATTCAATGTGGCCAAATGGGCCCTGCGCTGGACAGAGGGCAGCGGGCAGCGCTCGAGCCGCCGGGTCACCGCTCCGTGCTGCACTGTTACATTGTTACGTGCCGGTGACGTCACTGGGCCCGAAATAAAACAGCGATTCAGGTAACGGCGCGAGGGAATGAAAAGGAGCGGCGGGCGAAGTGTGAGGAGCTGCACCTCACTGTACTGGACAAGTGCCCTGCTCGTTCTTTCTTTCTTTCTTTCTCACAACATGAACTACTTATTTACTTAACCTCCTGATTCTATTATATAAAATTACATATGCAAGGACATCAGTAGCAGCAGAAAAAGGGATGCGCTGTCTAAAATAATTTTAAAAAGTGCAAACTTGCGAGCATGTCCATTGGGCGTGATATGCAGTATGAAAAATGAACCCATGAATTCATTGATTAAGGCACATGTGACCATGTTACAATATTGTAATGCGTGTGCTTTAATAATTTACCAACTGTTCTTACTATGGGGTCTCCTATAAATTCCCTCAGGGATTTCCCCAATTTGTATGTTATTCAGAAAATCACAGTAAGCACCAACTCACACAGCCGAAAACTGAAAATAATTTGAGAGCACATGGCTTTCCATATGTGTGTTCCATCATAAGAATGCATCCCCTTTCACACCAAGCTGGAAGTGCCACCGAGATCAATTCTAGTGTTCCTTCCCTCAAGAATTTGCTGTTATTTATTTTGCATAATGATTTAAACAGTTCACGTTTTTGTTACCTGATTTAAAATTTGAGTTCACCACAGGTTCATTGCCAGTTTGCCAAAATGTTAGTGACACCAGCTATAGAATTATTAGTAAAGGTCACTATTTTAGCTGCACACAGCAAACACCACTAGATGATATTCCACATACTTTGATGTGATTTTAAGAGTTTAATGTGTTTAGAAATTAATCAGAATTGGAATACAGTATGAGATAGGTAAATCAAACATAACATGGTTGTTTTTCATTTTTTAAAACTGCATGTGACTGTATTCTTCTCCTTTCTTCTACACCTTCTGCTGTCGTTCCACACAGCTTTCCTCGACCTAAGCCCGGATCTAGCCTCCTGTGTGCGGAAGTTCGAATGAGCAGGGCCACTCATGGCCTGCGTCCATGAACCCACAGTGCCCTCCCCCACTCTCTCGGGCTTCAGCACCCCCGTGTCAGAGCCGCCTTTCCGCAGACGAGATGCCGATACCTCCGCCTGCACCCCAGAAACAGATCTGACCCCCACCCAGTGTGTCCTGCGCAATGTATTGTCCATTGACACAGGGGGTGCTGTGGTGCCAGGCAAAAGCTGTGCCCAAAGCTGTGATCAGACCCTGACACCCAGCTACGAACCGGCGGAGCACTTTGTCAACAGCGTGCTTGAGTTGCACGAAAGTGGGGCAGTGGCAGAGGTGGGACCCGATATGGAGGGCGGCGCCACACGCAGCCAGTCAGGCAGTACCGCCAGACTGCACTGTCAGTCAGAAAGTGGAGGCTTCCTGGAGGGGTTGTTTGGCTGCTTGAAGCCAGTGTGGACCATGATTGGAAAGGCCTACTCAACTGAACACAAGCACAGTCAAGAAGGTAAGCGAAAACACTGCCTGACCTCCTGAGAGACGGACCACTAGGAACCACCTGTTCAACACCTGGTCTTCCTCATTCTTCCTTAATTCATCCGCCATATCCTTGGAGTACCTGCCCCTCTTGCAGAAATTTTCCACACGCACCAAAAACAGAAATACCACAAGCTAAACTGTTAACAGAGTTAACATCTGTGATGCTAAGATATTTGAGTGTCTCTATTGGTGTGAAAAGGTCTGGGATTAAGGGGAGATGTGTAACAATAGCTGTATTTTACATGTTCACTGTTCGCATTTTCCCTAATGAATCCCATTTTAATGGAGTCATCCTGCTTCCGCTGAGATGTCTCGTTGTGTTTCCCAGAGCTGTGGGAGGTGCCGTTTGAGGAGATCTCAGACCTCCAGTGGGTGGGCAGCGGGGCACAGGGTGCCGTGTTCCTGGGGAAGTTTCACGGAGAGGAGGTGGCAGTCAAAAAAGTGCGTGACATCAAAGAGACCGACATTAAGCATCTGCGCAAGCTGAAACACCCCAACATCATCACGTTCAAGTGAGGAGAAGTCACCTTCATTTTGCGCTTTCTCGTGTTTCACACATGTCACCGTGAAACGGAGGAAGGAGTGTGGATTCTCGTCACTCCTCGGAAGCCGAATTGCAAATACATTCATCAAAGCAGTGGGAGTTAGAGAAACAGTGATTCCTTTCTTTTCCTATCCCTCCCCTTGTGGCCTCTGTCACACTCTAGGGGTGTATGCACCCAAGCACCCTGCTACTGCATCATCATGGAGTACTGTGCTCAAGGGCAGCTGTATGAGGTTCTGCGAGCAGGTCGCAAGATTACACCCTCCCTGCTGGTAGACTGGTCCATGGGTATCGCAGGGGGCATGAACTACCTGCACCTCCACAAGATCATCCATCGAGACCTAAAGTCCCCAAAGTGAGTCCCAGTCTATAGAGCTTCAATAGGTCAGCCATCATCTTGACTGAAGCTGATGCAACAGAGATGTTGTGATCCACACCGAGATACTAGCTCACATTGCTGATTGACTCATTCTTCCCTTCCCGCTTAAGCATGCTGATCACCTCTGATGATGTGGTGAAGATCTCCGACTTTGGTACATCCAAAGAGCTCAGTGACAACAGTACCAAGATGTCCTTTGCTGGCACGGTGGCCTGGATGGCACCTGAGGTCATTCGCAATGAGCCAGTTTCAGAGAAGGTGGATGTCTGGTAAGTTCGAAAGGATATGTGTCTCAGAGCCATGAGGTGGAACAAGGAGAACTTTGGAGAGTGAAGCTGCAACCGAGCAAGGAAACGTTGAGGAGCAGGTCCACTAACATCTCAGCAGGAGCCACAAAATGTGAATGAAAGTAAAAGTAGTAAATATAGGAGCATTTAGGCAGAGAACTAAGAGGAAGGAAGACTGGAAAGAATATGCTGTATATGCAAGATAAATACTTGAAAGATGTTTAGATGTTAGATGAGCAATGGTAACATAAAATGTAAGGATTATACAAATATTTAGTGATAATCAAGGTTTTACGCCATCGTTCATCATGCATCCTCAGGGCATCATATTCAAAAAGCCCTCTTAGTGTGACAGCAGGAAAATCATAAGGTAAAAAATTTTTTTTTTTTTGTATTAGCAAAATTACTTTTTCCATTGTTGAGGGGCAACTATGGGGAGGAGCTCATTGCACATTGCCTGCTTTGCCTCGTCCTTACGTTTGCCAGGTCATTTGGGGTGGTTTTGTGGGAGCTGCTGACGGGTGAGATCCCCTACAAGGATGTGGATTCCTCCGCCATCATCTGGGGTGTTGGTAACAATAGCCTGCAGCTGCCCGTCCCAGACAGCTGCCCCGATGGCTTCAAGATCCTCCTGCAGCAATGCTGGTGAGAGCTTCGAAATGTATCCGCACGCCGTGGCCTACGGATGCCTTCTGGTTCATCTTTTCCACATTTTGATGATATGAATTTTTGTAAGTCCACAGTTTGGTGCCGTTGTGTGCTGGACAGCAATATCTCCACATGTTCACAGGAACCATAAGCCCAGAAACAGACCCTCTTTCCGCCAGATTCTGCTCCACCTGGATATCGCTTCAGCCGACGTGTTGTCTACCCCACAGGAGACGTACTTCAAATCCCAGGTACCCGTTTCCCAGCGTACCTCCTGCTCTCAGCTTCTACACTTTGAGCTGAGGCAACCCCTGTGCGCTCGAGCGTTGACGCGCTGCTGTTCCGTAGGCCGAGTGGCGTGAGGAAGTAAAGCATCACTTTGACAAGCTCAAATCAGAGGGCACCTGTCTGCACCGGCTGGATGAGGAGCTGGTGAAGAGGCGCAGAGAGGAACTAAGGTCAGGGTTTGGACCAGGGTCAGGTGGTAAAGTGGGAGCAGTGAAGAAGCCCCGAATTAGTGATGGAAAAACAAAATTATCTATCAGAGTGTGCATCACAGAGCGTGAGTAGATGGTGTGGGAATCTCCAGTAAGGTGGACACGTAAGGAATCGATTGCTTCAGTATTCACGTCTGTACAGTTGTGCTCTCTCACGGTTGTCATACCAAACGGCTTGGTCAGATTTATGCAAAGGCACATGCAAACACGCAAGGGAAATCCATAGAATGTTCTATGGAATTCCATCATGGAGCAGATCAAGCCTGTATGGAAGAGAGAATAAGTTTATCGAGCCAACATTCTCCGGCATCGATTTCATCTAACTTGCGCGTGTAAACTGGTGCTGAGCTGATCTTCTGGAAGAAATTAGTTCAGCTCATTAACCAGCTTCTACGAGCTTACAAATGTAGGAATCTGTAGAAGGGCTAATGCCGATGTGTGAAATAATTATGCTGTCGTTAAATGGGAGCTCCATGCTCTATGCCATGCTGTTCTCAGGCATGCTTTGGATATTCGAGAGCACTATGAGAGGAAGCTGGAGCGAGCCAACAACCTCTACATGGAGCTTAATGCCGTCATGCTGCAGCTGGAGCTCAAGGAGAAGGAGCTTCTCAGGTAGAGTAAGAGCACCGCGAGGAGGAGATCCCTTGGAACGCAAATGAGAAATGTACTGTAATGTCCCTGTTTGCCTGGCACTTTGCAGAAGGGAGCAGTCATTGGAGAAGAAGTATCCTGGATTCCTCAAGCACAGCTCCACTTCCATGGAGAAGTTTATTAAGAAGAGACACATCCCGCAAAAACTGCCATCACTCAGCAAAAGGTAAACTGGGGGAATGTCCTCAAGCTCCAGAGCACCTTCAGGTTCCTTATACCACTAGTTCCTGCTACAAAGGTTCTCATCTACCCCACACAGAATGTTCTTTGTCTCCTATACTCCAGGCCTGATATCCTGAGGTCAGACGTGATCTTTCCTAAACTGGATTGCTCCCTGACTCAGATGAGTTTCCCCTCCTGCCCCAACAAGGGCTCCACGTCACCAAGTCGCTCACATCGAGCAAAGACACGCCACCGCAAGGCCGGCAAGGGCAGCAGCGGGGACCTCCTGGGGCTGAGGGCGACGCTGTCTTCAGCCAGCCGTGAAGTCCCCGCCACTCCCGCCGGTGCTGTGCCCCACTGCTCTGCAACCCATGGCACCACACCTGATAGCGCCATGCCTCCCAAGCAGCACCTGGACCCTAGTGCCGCCCTACGGGGTGTTCAGAATGACCAGTTGCAGAAGAAGATGTCCTCCTCCAGCCCTGACCTCATTTCCACCGCTCTGGAGGCTGAGGGTCAGAGCAAAGGGCGGTCCTCCGGGCTGGAGAGAGGGGGCAGCCAGAGTGCCTCGGCGGGGCTCGGGGAGGCCGTGGGCGGGGACGATGACCTAGAGGAGACTCCGCCCCGCAGTGACACCCCCAGCGAGGATGCCGCCTCAATCCCATTCTCCAGCAGCCCGGACTCCCCTTGCGGAAGAGGGGCAGCTGCCGGCCGGGGCTCTATTCTGGGGAACCCCCGCCTGCCGAATGATGGGGACGATAGGGGCGAAGGTGCCGGGGTCCCCCGTTTACCCAGGGGAGCGAGCGGAGGGCAGCACCTGACACCTGCGGCGATCCTCTACAGGGCGGCGGTCACACGAAAACAGGTGGCCCATCCACACCCCCTGTCCGTACGGCGCTCTGTCTAACGTGACCGCGGTGGAAGAAACTCAGCATGCCTTGTGTCGTCGTAAGGGGATTCGCGACGCTGCGTTGGAAATTCACAATCAGCACTTTTCTGTCTTGTCCTTCACAGAGGCGAGGCTTATCATCAGAGGAGGAAGAAGGGGAAGTTGACAGCGAGCTGGAGTTTCCGCGGAGACGGTGGGTACGGTGCCACTCGAGACACACATTTATTTGCTAGATTCCATGGCTTTTTTTTTTTTTATATATATTTGTCACAACTGCACAGGTCTTCGGACAGGACCTTCAGATGCGTTCTCAATCTGTTTCTTCTCCCATTCTCTGTTTTGGCTGCAGAAGGGTAGCCAGTGTAACCAAGTGCCAGTCGCCGTCCACCCTCAGCTCGGAGAACGCCTCCGTGTCGGATGGGGAGGAGGGCAACACCAGTGACCACTCGCACAGTGGCACCCCGGACGTGGTCAGTACTAACACCGACGAGCGGTTGGACGACAAGAGTGACGATCTCCTGTCCCAGGGCTCGGAAATCCCCGCCGATGCCCCCGACGCAGCCCAAGTGTCCGATGGCTCCCCGTGCAAGGATCCGGCTCTACGCCAGCTTAATGCCGAGCAGAACAACGGCGAGGTACAATGCTGCTGAGAAACGGTAAACGGTGCCAGGAATACCCTGGAGGCGCGGGTAGCTACGTACCGTGGTGTCGCGGAAGTTTCGTCATGTCCACTGAGGTCCTCGTGACGCTCATCCAGTCCCTCAAGTCCACCGTTTTGCCTTTTTCAGAATCTCGCCGCTTGTGACGACTCCGACTGCGACAGCGCGGAGCTCGACCATTCGGGCCTCGCAGAGCCAGGTTCTCTGAACACCTCTGACTGTAAAGGACCCCCGCTTTGACAAACCAGACAGGCACGTGTCCGGACAACTTTACTTCCACCAGTGTCCCCTGTGCCCCAGCTTTGCAAAAACACCTCACCTTCAACCAGCCAATCAGAAGCCTCCTTTGGGACGCCTGCAGAGCCACACGGTCCACAAACCTCACAAACGGGGACCTTTTAAAGCCGCAACTTGTATCTTTTTATATTTATTTAACGTCTCTAAATGTAAATGTGTAAATTTCATTAGATGGGGAAAATGACTGCAAAAACACTTTCTGTAGGACAGATTAAGGAAACGGTGAAGAACCTGGAGGTGATCTTTATGGAACCTTTGGTGTTATCAAAATATTTCCGGCACAGCTCGACAAACCAAAATTACGATTATGCTTTTTTTTTTTTTTTTTTTAAATTTTCACAATTCATCAGATACTTCAGGGTTTTCAGGAGATAGATTGTTGTTTATGACTATTTTGTTGACCTTTTTATGTACAGCGAGTTGTGAAGTTTTATAGTTGTAATACAAATCTGAAAATTAAAGTTTTGAAAGGATCATCTGTAGCAAAGTAGTGTACTAAGTGCTGCCAGTGGTAGAAATTCACAGTCAGGTGATCCAGCTGAAAATCCAACAGAAGACAAACTATCTAGACCTAAAAGCTAAATAGATGTTGTACTCATAATAGGTTTTAACTAGTCTTAAGCTTCTGGCACTTTAAATATCCCTTCCAGTGAATCTCTAGAATTATTTCCAGATCAATACCATAAGCAATGCTACTCAAAGCCAACATCCTGTCTCCACAAACACAAATGTTTGTTGCCTGTAGGGCACACAGGCAGCTTGTTGCTCTGGCAGCAAAATGGCCTCCAGCACGAAACTAGAGGGAAAAAATATTTTACCACTGAACTGTAACATAGGCAATGTATTTAATAACAATGAATAAACTGCACTGATACTGAATGTGTCAAAAATGTTTACATGTGGGATTTACTGGGATCTCTGATTTACACATTCAAATGACATCAACAAGTAACACCTTTTTTTTTCTTTTTTTTTAAACCAAGACAGTAATTTGCTTATTTAAAGGGCTCTTACACAGAAATGTTAAGGCAGGCAAACTTAAGTGTCATAACATACTGAACTCTGAAAAAACTTCTGAGATAGATGAAAGCAGAGGCAAAGATCTGCAAGTGCATCATTGTGACCTAAAACACACTGGGGTCATCTTGCCACCCTGAAAATAGTGTGGTTTAACATTTTCAAGTTCCTTTCCTGGTATTTTGATAAAACTAAAAATTTAAACAACTTAACCATCCTGAACACTGTATTTTTTTTAAAAAAAAAAAAAAAAAAAAAAAAAAAAAAAGGGAAAAAAAAAAAGCACAGTTAAAGAGCCTGAACATGCCTTCTGACAAGTGTGGAGCTCCAAGATCCTTGTGAACCAGTCAAAACGGGCATTATACATGTAATTAAATACAGAGAAGGAAGCATTCCAAGAGCCCATAATAGTTTTAGCTTTTCAGACATTTTTAATTCTGTAATTTGTCAAGAATTCTGTGGCACCCAGTTCTACATTTTTTTTTTTTTTTGAAAACGTGCACAAAACAGGAGTTTTTCCTGCAAAAAATAGTAAAAATAAAATCTGACCCAAGCAAAGAAAAAGCAGGAAACTACAGTCATTTTTTTTTTTTTTTAAACTTTTCTTCCTAATAAACTGAATAATCAACCTCTTGGGCTCTATACAATGAGACCCTCTTTCCATCCCAAAATCCCCACCCACTCTACTTAAAAAAAATATTTTCTCTATTGAAACAAATATACCAACACATGTTAGTAGTATAAGTCTCTAGAAAAGGATCCAAGCCCCCACCTCTGGGCCTCATGCCTGTGCCCAAATTCCCACCCCTCCACACAACCTCCAACATGAAACTGGGTGAAAAATAGGAATGATGCAGAAAAAGTCAAATTAAGAGTGGCAAAGAACAGCTAAAACAATTCTACTAATAGATTTCATATTCACTTTAATAAAGCATTTTAAGCATTTGCTTGCAGTTAGTGTTGATCCAGATAATACAGGTGAGACAGGAGCAAGCCAACGCCACTGCTGGGTTGTGAGCCCATTCCCCCAGCAAGCCCAAAGATCAATGAGGTCCCACACTGAGGTCGGGTTTGCTGCCAACCATCAAAATACGGCAGGGTGGGTCAATAAATACAGGGGAATTTTAAAGGAAACAAGCAGAGTGAAGTTTTTAATGTTCCTTTTTCACTTTAATTTTTTGGAAAAACTGCCACAACAGAACTACACTTCTGACTACTTAGATTCATCCACCTCCATTCTTTGATGGGAGGGCAAAAAAAATGTAAAGAAAAAAAGAAAACACTTTAAAACCTTGATTTCAATGGGATTTAAAACCAAAATGCATGAAGAAATAAACAGTGAGAATGTGTTTATAGGTTGGTTAGAATTGAAAACGAAAATCCTGATTAATTGCAGTCACTGGTGTACGGGAAATGATGGTAAAAAGTCAGCACTAGTGCAGACACGGCATCTTAAATCAGTTGGTCGCCAGTCCAGTGGCCTCTGAGGACAACCTAGTTAAGAGAGACCAAAAAAAAATATATATTTTTTTTCAGGAAAACAAGAACTGGCTGTATAATAACCAAGTGAACAAAATCTAAACATTGTATGAATAAGAGACTAATTCGGTAGCAACTTGGAAAAACAACCTACAACTTTGCTCATCCTGGTCGCTATTCTCTACCTGAGCATACAGCCTTAAATTTAAAAGACAAATGACAGACTTTATGCACAAAAAAAAAAAAGAAAAAAAAAAAACACACACACACAACAACCTACCACACCTTACAAACAAAGCTACCAGACTTGGCAGGTGACAGGACTTTCAACAGCCAAATAAACAATTTTGTACAGCAACATAATGTGAGAATAACCATGAGTCCTACCAACTTCTCTTTGCACATCACCTGCCAAGACACATAGCACCCTTACCTGGCATTGATGAGGTACTCTGCCAGGCTGATGCTGGCAGCAGACCCGGTGATGGTGACCTGCCGGTCAGTAGAGCCCTCCACTGGGTTGGCAATCTTGATCTGGGCCCCAGACATCTGCCTGATCTCATTGATCTTGGCACCCTGGCGGCCAATGATGCACCCGATCAGCTAGGGGATTGGAGAAGCAGATGAGGTCAGTTTACAGAGAGTACAACAACGCACTAGCATGTTTCCACCGCCACAGTGTGTCCCTGAAAGGGGAGAGATACATGTATATATTTTTTAAAAAAAAAAAAAAACCCAACCCTTAGTCTGCACATTCAACTTTGCAAATACTAACCAGTAACACAGTTTACATATTTGTGCAGCCTTGGCTCTACAGTCCGATTTGCATACATGTGAAGATACATGGGCAAGCTCATCAAAAATACAGCAGAATTACATTTTTTAAAACTATGTTAAAACAGCTGTCTCAGTCAAATGAACTGCACTATAAGCAAAATTACCAGTTCCTTTCCATACAGCGGTTAGCTTTATGTGCAATGGAGCCCAGTGCTACAGTCCCCATTTCGAATACAGCAAGCTGGAGAGGTGGGAAGACTTACATCATTTGGAATGGTCAACTCGTGGGAGCCAGTCTGGGCTGATGCATCCATACCTGCTCAATAGGAAAGCCCGTTACATGAGTATAACAGTTGTCTGAAGAGCTAAGAATCACACAAATCTGTGTACCTCACTAAAACCCACTTTAAACCCAACCTAGTAGACTCTTATACACCAAAGACCCAACAGAGTACCATTTCAGTCTGCTGCAAAAGGGCTGTATGTACTGCATTGCATAACTAGAAAATGGAAACCATTCAAGATGCCAAAAATTCTTGCTACAACACTTAAAAGGTCATGCGTTCATTGAATTACTAGGAAAAATTGCACGACCTTGCAAGTAGCAATCTACATTCATGAATTACCTTAGCACTGCAGTTGCCTAAATAATGCACAGTATGTAATACATAGGAATGTTAGCAATCAGGAAACGTGCTCAAGTGACTAACAAAACAAAACAAAACAAAAAAAAAGCCTGACCCAAAAGGTAAACTGGTAAGTCAAAGAGAATTGTTACATGGTTTTTCAAGACACTCACCAGTGAATCCTTGGCTACCAGCAGTCAGAGGGAAGGGGCCTTGCTGCATAGCCAGCTGGTGCAGTTTGGTGAGCTATCAAAAAATTTAAGAAATAAATACAGGTAGTACAAAAAAAGTATTTTTTCCAATGTGCACTTACAACAGTCTCATTGTGTGTGGAGGAAAGCAGATACTACAGCTCACTTACATCCGGCTGAGGGATCGCATGCTGCCCTTGAACGGCATATGCCTGAAACGAGAGCAGATTTTGAACTACTGTCCTTGCTTTCGTTCACACAACCTCAGAAAGCACTGCCACCGTTTTCAAACCCCTTGGACGATACACACATCCCATTTATAAACAGGCACTGTCCTGCTTGCCCAATACTGAATGCAGTAAATCCAGTCCTGGCACTTGATCAAGTCTCACTGCTTCCATTGTGGGATAGCCTGATCAGCAGCTGGCCTGACACATGGTGACTGAATAAGCAACTGAACGTGTTTGACCCTGCTCATACGACACCAATAGTTTTCCCTACTTAGGTAATTAGCATTCACAACTCAAACAGCTTTGATATCCCCAGTTTCCTCCTCCTCTCCCAGTGTTTCATGCTGCATTTTGGTTCCATCCCAGCACTCATATTTCACTGTGAATCACTTGCGTATCCATACGCAGTGTTACCATTAATGCCCTAAGTTGTTATGCTATTTTTCCTCATGCCTCTGCCCTTTTGCAAAAAAACTTGATATTCTACATGAAGCGACAGTGAAGCTACCATGTAAAGGAGTGCACTGTAAAAAGTAATTTTTACTGAATTAAACCAAAAGGCATGCACCCTGTAATGCAACAGTGCCATGGAAAGGTACCTGTCCACCAGCAAAGATCACAGGTGAGCTTGAAGGTTTAGGTCTATACGGAATGGTGACGCCTTTTGGGGGAGACTGAGGAAAAAAACACAAACAGGACTTGTGTTTAATGGGCACACTATTACACTAAGGGAGAATGGGAACACACCTTCTTAATTACACTAGTGCTACAAACACATAAGTCATATAGTGCAACACACCTCAAGCATCACGACGCAGATCTGCTTGACACACTCGATGATGGACGGAGGGGTGCCAGCAACTGTGATGGCGCGCTCCGTGGAGTTGGGCAGCATGTCGCCTGCCACCTGCACCTGGGCTCCTGTTGACTGAGGAAGAGACATGACTTTTGACTAAGGAGTCCTCAATTAAGGGTACAAAACCACCCTAGAGCACCTGCTACAGCTGTGCGACTCACCTCTCTGATCTCCTTGATCTTGCAGCCACCCTTGCCAATGAGTGAGCCGCACTGGCTGGCAGGAACAACAATGCGCAGCGTCACTGGAGGGCGACTGGCAGCAGTGCTGTTGGTCATTGAGCTGCTGATGTCCTGATGAAGGGGGGGAGGAGAACCCAATAGTGATTACAAGACAATCACATGAAGGGAGTTGATTAATTAAACTGCATGTGAAGGAAGTAAAGCCAACACTGGCAAGTAGTGGAGTACTGAAGAGCACCTCCTCCATCTTGTCAATGATCATAGAAAAGGCTTTGAAGATGGCATTGGTAGGCCCAGCCAGAGTAATGATCCTCTCAGGACAGTTTCCCTCTGAGATGTTGATCCGTGCTCCGCTCTGAGAAATAAAGGAACAATTTTTTAAATCCCGCTTTAAAACGGAAACAGCCTTAAACAGCTTTGCACATACCCTAAAATGTGCTGCATAACAACATCAAAGAGCAAATCACACACGTTCCATGGCGAAATCCACCTGAAGAGATTGGCCTGAAACTTCACATTAAGAAACCTGGCATGAAAAAAATCAAGTAAATTCCCTGCCTTGCCATGGATGCTATTAACAGCTTTAATTACCAAGGTGGAATGTTCTGGAATAACAACTTCCATGTTTTCCCATTGCCCTGCCAGCAAACAACACTAACTCTACGTAGCCAACTCACAAGTGTGAGCGGTGGAGATATTTGCTGTGCTCTCTCTAGCCTTGACATTAAATAGAAGCTGGCATTTGGAACAGAAATAATCACCTCACCTCAGTATTGATTAATTATTTATGACACTCCGCTACCATCTGCCCACATGCAATGACACGTTAGAAGGGCAAACCTTCCCAGTGTTTCCCAAATTGTGGTATAAAGGCCAACGTGTAGTTGATTACAGTCATTACTGACACCATCCCATGTCACAGATGACAAATACAGTGTCTCAGTGCAGTACGCAACACTACATTCCATTTCAAAGACACAAGCAACGCAAGCTCAACTCACCTCATCTCTCATCTTTTTAACAGATTCACCTTTCTATAAAGGAAGGAGAAAAAAAAAAAACACACAAATTGAAACACCAACTTAACCTACTGTCAATCAGAAATAGAAAATTCAATGCAGTGACAAGAAGGCTGTACTAACCTTGCCAATAATGCTCCCAACTTCCTACAAAAAAGAAAAAGTGTGTATACCATTTAGACACTCAATTAAACCACGCAACTCACAATATTCCGGAAATGTTCACAAATGTTTTTCCAAACATAATAATGTGTGACATTAAAGGTTTTTAGTATAGATACATTACTTAGACCGGCACATGTAAGGATTTTCAGGCAAAGATATTCACCTTATGAAAACACCAGAAGGCCCTATTCCAAATAGCATATTAAATTTAGGTTTTTTGATTAGGTGAGAGAGGAAGTTGCAGTTTTTGAAAGCAGCACGAAAAAGAAACTAAGAGTTGCACAGGCTTAAAGAGCAGTTTCAGAGTCACAACCACTCATACTACTTGTGAAAGAACAGTACTAGTAAAACACACCTGGGGATTCAGAGACAAGCAGACAATCTAGGTTACATCTGGCTGAATAAGGACACTCATTACTCGAAGAACACCATTCCCTAAAGGACTCAGACATTACTCTTGTTTAACCCTGCATGTGTTCACTTTATCAGATGGATCAGCTGCAGGTTCGAACCCCCCCCCCCCCATCTACCACTCTACTGTTCTTGAGCAAGGTATTCACTCTAAATTGCATCAGTAAAATTACCCAGCTGTTTAAACGAGTAAATAACTGCAAAGCAGCTTAACACTGAGTTGCTTTGGAGAAAAGCATCAGCTAAATGAATAAATCTAAATGCAAAAGGATCGAGTGAAATACCACAGTTTATCATACGATCGCTTGTATGCTCAGCAGTTTCTCATGAAATTGCAGCGCTCGCTAATTGCATGCGGCAATAATGCGAAGGACATAAAGAGATTAACTAAATGTTTCGCAAACAGACCTTTTGGAGAGGAATAAAATGTTGGATTGAAAAAAAAGAGGGGAAGAAAGGAAAGGGAGTAGACACAGGGACCGTTACAACATTCATCGTCAACATCATCGCGGTCGTCCTGTCGAACTTGACCATTCCAAACGAACCTTTCCATGCATGAGCAACCTGATTGTCAGGGTGACATTGAGACCTCCTTCAATCACACCGGAGTCCATGATCGCAGGGTCTGCAGAGCTGGTGACCAGTGGGGAGCTGCAGTCTTTGGTCAGATCTGAGTGTGAGGAGGGAGAGACAGACAGACAGAGAGACAGACAAGTTGAGAGAAGGGCACATCAATGGCTGGTAGCTGTGCGCTGCAGTGGAGCAGAACTTACCCTAAAAGAGAGTGAAAAATAGGTACGAGAAGAAAAACAGGCAGCGATGTATCTGCTGAGAAAAGCGATCAAGTATCTAAGTATCTATGAACTCATTCCTATCCTACCACGGTCCCCGGGTCACTTCGAAAACACTCTGACTGACTGTCCCATTTCAATTACTAATAGCTTTCTTTGAAAGAACTAAAAACATCTTCACTTGTTAAGTTTCTCGTGATAAGATTCTTTTTACTGTGCGTAGCTAGGAAGTCAAGTTCGCCGCATTTTCGGGAGAATGATCATGTCGAACACGGCGAGCGTTTTGGTTTGGACAGCGGCTCGTTAGCATGTTAGCTAACAGAGAAATTACAACAACGTCAGACTGGACAACTAGTTGGGATTCTTCGAAAAACCGCCGGCGCAGATCACACTCGGCACTGTAAAAAGGCCATTTTCCGGCTGCTGGCTATCAGTTAACGGGCTTGTTCGGCAGCAGACTAGTGACACATCAGTAGGACTGAAGAAGCTCGAAGTGAGGCGGACGAGCCAAGTTAAGGAAGAATGCTAAGCTAACCAGCTAGCCGCTCCACGTTCTCAACTCCGGACCGCTTCGGTTTCTAAATCAGAGCTGGCGAGCCGCCTGTTTAATCGTGGAAAACAGATACGGGACCGCCGAAGAACACGAGTGACGATTTTCTAAAAAAAATTTTTTGCATCAGCAACGGCGGAATAAGACGCGCGACCCGCGGAGCTGTTAATCCGCGCTGTGTCCCCGTGCGGCCTAGCGGCTCGGCTCGCAGCCTGACGGCTAACACTGCTAGCGCTACTAGCAGTTAGCACGCGAATCGCGTCTTTTACAATAATTATAAAAACAACCAGATGTAAAGTAACCTTACCCGATCCGTGTCTTGAGATGAGTTCAGGGGGAGGGAAGGGTTTTAAGGGTAGAAGGGGAGGTTCGGGGGGGTATAAACCCTGGGGGAGAGTTTTAAAAGGATACGGGGAAGAGGGAAAAAGAGACAGCGAGAGATCGCGCTCCACTCTTTACACAAAGACAACAAAACTGACACCTTTCACCTTTCACCCCTCACCTCTCACCCGGCCCGTCCCGGTCCAGCCCCTCGGCGCACTGCCGCACTCGCCTTTATTCGCTATTTTCAGCAAGGTAAACGACATATAGAGCCCAAGAGGTTGTCAAGTGGAAAATTAAGCCGTGTAAATTATTAATATTGTATACTTGCTACATTTGTGAAGCTACAGCAGACATCACGAGACGGCTTCGTATTTCAGTAATGGGGACACATCAAAAAATACTTCCCCGATATATTTTAAATTGTACTTCATACATTTATCCCGTTTTTCGCATTACATATTGCCCTATTATGAACAATACGTTTAAGAGTTTAGTATATAAATATGCATTATCAGTTTGAAAGTCATGATATATGAACAATGCATTATGGGAATATTAACGGGTTACAATCGGGAGTTGGGCGGATTTGTAGGCTGTTCTGTAATAATATTGTACTGAATTGCGTCGATGGAGAAATGAGTTATTAGTGTCTTTACTAAAGGCCCAAATACTTCTGATTCGCAAATAAAATGTTTATTGCAAAAGGCTGAAACATGCGGAATGCTTGAGTTTTCAGACAATAACTTTTAATAATCACACAAAATTTTTCCAGCATATTGTCCCTTTGGGTTTGGGCTGTAACGCGTCACATGGGCATTAGCAGAGGTCTACAGAGAACATGATGCTTACACGATGTTACAAGCAATTGCGTCAAGCCATAAAACAAAGCATTCGTAATGTCCTAGTTCTCACCTCCAAAACGTGCCATCAGCTGAACTAAAATATATGCTTGTTTTATTTTAGCGACATTTGTGTTACGTCCAGAAAACCGCCAACCTATATGTATTGACAAAGTAAATAAGTCCCTGCACTGGACAAGCGGTTAGTGAAAATTGAATGGAAGATGGTATTATACTTGTATTTTTGGGGAAAAAAAAAGATAATACAACTTATTACAGGAGAAGCCCACAAAAACAAGAACTGCTCTTTTTTGTTTTAGTAAATGTTACACTAAAGCTCATGGGACAAAGACAATGCTCATATTTTTATTATCATTGTAACGTGCAGCCCGCATTAAGGCTGTTTTGAAATAAAATTGAGCTGAGAAGTGTTCGAACTAACATTGTGCTGTTATTATAAATACAGAAGGATGTGTTTATTAACTGCGCGCTGCATCACAGCGCTGCGTGTAACTGAGCGCCCAGCCAATGGAGTATCGGCTGTGCGCTCGGCCACGCGGCTCGTGCACGACGCGTCATCTGCTGTCCCGTCTTTAATAGCGGAGCCCGACGGCAGCGCGCGCAGCAGCTCGTTCACATTCAATGCTTCCCGCAAGATGGTTTCCAGAGGACGGTCAGCCTCGGCGAAGTGCTGCAGTGATTCAGAGAAACCACCAGGGGCGGCGGCATGTTCACGCGTCAACGAATAAAATCGTGTTGTATTTAATAGTCTTTGGCGAATCTGTTTTTTTTTTTTTTCTCTCGCTCTCTCTCCATATACTCTAGACGTTTGAGAATTTCTCAAACTGCCGTGCTTGCTGCACGTAGTGAAATATAAAAGCAAAATCGTCGCTGTTTTATGACTACGGCCCCTTTAAAGGCTCGCGCCAGGAGGTCTGTAACAGTCATGCGTGGCGATTTTTCCAGAACCCAGGGGTCCCCCGTGGCACGTGGAGGGTTGCCAAAGGCAGACCTGTGGCGGTTCTGAGAATATACGCATAATACATTTCCTTGTTGTTAAATACAGTGATTTCAGCACGAACACTTGTTTATAAGGATGACGATACGAATAATGATTAGTATTTCCTTGTTGTAAATACTGCAGGGATTCAGCTATTGTTACCATCTTCCCCCAAGTACCAGTAAACCTTTCTTGGAGCAACTACAGGGACTTAAATACACCTCCAGTGCCGCAGCGCCCACTGTCCAATACAGGGTTCACTTACTGAGCATTTTACAGCAGTAAAAACATGCACAAGACAAAAACACACCTGCCATTTCTCTGTGTACCATCAGTCCATTAAACACTGGGTGCGCTTGACCCTTGTTTCTTCCTCAGGTACGACTTACGATCTAGGAGGATGGATGTCCCTTGACTTGTGCATGTCACAAATATTTCAGGTGTTTTTAAAATTAATTTTGCAACTCTGTATGAAACTATTTCCCTTTCCCAACTGTTTAGCTAAGCACAACAAGTCATAAGACCTTACAGGACAGGTATGCATGGTCAGCAGTGCGGTTACCGGAAGCACTTTGGTCCCTAATCAGTGCTGGGATTATTAAATGCTGACTCTAGTTTTTCAGCAAAAAAAAAAAAAAAAGCTTTTGTTTTTGTAGCAGAGACACTGAAGTGGAAGTAAGCAAGGAGCTTCTTGTAAGATTTTAAACCTGTGAGACTTCAGATTTCCACCTTATCCACTCAATGGCATTAAGGTCTCTTATGGCACAAGGGCGCAAATATTCAAGGGCTGGAAGTGAGATGAGCTGGTTTGGTGGTGAGCTATTGATTTTGAGAAAATTAGAGGATGAAAAGGGTATTTACATTTATTTATTTAGCAGATGCTTTTCTCCAAAGCGACTTCCAATGAACTCTATGTAGTGTTATCAGCCCACACACCTTATTCACCAAGGTGACTTGCACTGCTAGATGCACTACTTACACTGGGTCACTCATCCATACATCAGTGGAACACACACACACTCTCTATTTCTCTGTCACTCACACATTATGAGTGAACCTGAACAGCATGTCTTTGGACTGTGGGAGGAAACCAGAGCACCCGGAGGGAACTCACACAGACACAGGGAGAACATGCAAACTCCACACAGACTAAGCGGGGATTGAACCCACGTCCTCTTGCACCATCCAGGCGCTGTGAGACAGCAGCGCTACTGCTTTATTTCAGAATAAAGACATGTGGTCACCAGTTGCACCAATCCTGGTTGTGTTAACGTACAGTGTGACAGCTGTACTGGTTTGTTGGAACGAGAGGATGAGGACTCACTGGTGGGAACTTTATTTCAGGCTGGGCGAGGTTTCTCGGAAAAAGGGGTTCAGAACTGTCGGTAGAGACTGAAACGGTTGAACTGGAGTTCTGTCATTCTCTATTCTTGCTCCAGCTGCAGGATCTACAGGTGGCTCAGAGGCCTGGCTGCAGCAGGAACATTGCCACAGAACGGAGGTTAAAGTACAAGTGCGAACTCTAGGTTTAAACATCTGGATCTTCCAAAATGTGCCGCTTACACAGGAATGTTTTACTTTTAAGGAGAACTGGCTCATGAAATGTTTGTATCACACAACCAGTGCATGCCGACAGTGAGAAAAGGCTGTATTTTGTCTTTTTCCCATCAGGGTGAGCAAGGGGCTCGGCAAGAACTTTCTATGCAGTAGCGATGTAAAACAAAATCATCACACATCTTAAGCCCATTCATTTTGTCTCCAGACTTTCAGTTAAAAGGCTAATTTCATATCCAGCCGCTGGTATTTGTCGGCTCAATTTAGTGCCTGCATTTAAAATGAAAAAGGAACTGTGTGATGAAACACTGTAAATCCTGTACATGCCATTAATATATTACCTGGAAAAATCCTTGTCCTCCACAGCCAAGCCCATAGATCAGTTTGTGTCATACTTTCTGAACCATCCATTAGAGACCTTAAGTAAAAAGATTTCACCTGTTCTCCAGGTATTCCAAGGTAGCATATCTGCTTCCTGGTATCTAAAAGACTTGATCACTTGCTACACCCCAACCAGACTGCTGTGCTCCTCCACCTCTGCCTGCTTGGCGGTCCCACGCACAAGAGCTGTAAAATCAAAAGCACAAAGGTTTTTGGTTCCGACGTCGATATGGCGGAATAACCTCCCCCACTCACTCAGAACTGCTGAATCCTTCTCTACATTCAAGAAGGGTCTCAAAACACATACTCCTGTAAACTATACTGGTTTATACTGTGCTATGTGACACATTGACTGTACTCAAGAATCATGTGCCTCCATCCAAATCTCTCCTGTTGATGTAATGTATTTTTCTCCGAGATGTATGTCGCACTGGAAAAAAAAAACCGCTGTTAAACGAATAAAGGTAAATGTAATGTACATGTACTAAAGGACTCAAAATACCACATTGTTACACACAATTGTCTTTATTGACAGGAACTGTGGGCACGTCCCACTTCATATACGATATACACACTTAAGTAATCAAAACAAATATGTCAACAACGATAACTCTCATTTTGATCTTGCTTTTCTCCATTCACTGTCATACAGCAAACTCAGGCACACATGTACAGGACATATTTTATGTGCAAAAATAACAGTGCAAAAGAAAGTGCTACCTCCTTTCTCCGTTTTGTTTGTACTAAAGGAAAAGAGCTTGAAGGAAGGTGCAGAGGGGCCATCTGCATGGTATGTTGCATGCTTGATCGCATTAGTCTCATGCTTAAAGCCTATGATTCACAATGCAGCTGGAAAAGCTAGGATGTTGTATCTACTCTAGGACCTGAGACTATGAGTGTTTGGTAGTATCGTCCTGAGATAAAGGAGGAACCAGGCACTATAACTTTGGAGAAGCTTGAATTTGCCTCAACCAACCCCAGCCTCTACTCTGCAACCCTATGGACCTCTCTTCTTCTACGTGACCAGACAAACTGATGAAGAAGAAGAGGGGTAGCGTGGAAAATTAGGAATTTTGATGGATACTGTAGTTTACAAATCTACCCCTCATTATAGCCTTTAGATCAAGCTTGGTTTCTGGGTTATGTAGATGTTTCTTCTTCCTTGGTTCACAGTGAGACAAAATGTAATGAGATGATCGTGTCAAACCTCATTGTTTTGATTACAGTAGAGCAGCCTGATATTTTCTATATTTTGTGATCTGAACCTTAGCCACATCCACATTAAAATGCAAAAAGAAAACGGTACACCAACATCATTGTTAATAGCACTAAAAACAGAAGACATTAACAGCTGTGATAATGCCTCAAGAGTTGGAGAGAACCACCGGGGACTGATGGGTGGTTTTAAAAGTTGTACTTTTCAACACTATTCAGTATCAGTGTAAACTATGGAATTATAAAGGAGAATTCAGGACATCGAACAGAGAGCACAGGCTGCCATGGAAATGCATACAGGGGAAATGTGGGATTCAGAAGAGGTGCTAAATTGCTGGCAGCGGACATGCGGGTTCATCGGGGAGATGTGGGAAGACCTGGTGTCTCTGTAGAGAGAGAGATGTGTGTCACAGGAAGTTTCTGCTCTGTCAATTTACAGTAATCATTTGTCCATGTGAATAGCACAGTATTGTATCTGAATAACTGCAAACGATACATCTGGTAGGCGGAGTGCGGTGGCGCAGTGGGTTCGGCCAGGTCCCGCTCTCTGGTGGGTCTGGGGTTCCAGTCTCGCTTGGGGTGCCTTGCGATGGACTGGCGTCCCGTCCTGGGTGTGTCCCCTCCCCCTCCAGCCTCACGCCCTGTGTTGCCGGGTTAGGCTCCGGTCCACCACGACCCCGCCCGGGACGAGCGGTTTGAGACTGCGTGTGCGTGTGTTACATCTGGTTATCTAAGTAACAGTCCCTCTATTGGAATTGTTATGATTTGTTCTTTTAATAATACACTTGAGCGTATAAATAGGTCAGTCCCTTTGAAAACAGGTTTTGTGTACCGTATTACTTCCATACGGTTTAAAGTAAATGTCAGCATGCATTGATTTGATATGTGTTACGTACTGGAACTCAGTGGATGCTCTCACCCCCTGTGTCATTGGACTGGATCTGCCTCCTGCTCACTGCTGTACAGTTTGGATGGGGTCTCCATTTCACTGCAACAGTATATGTGTTTTTTATACACAACACACAAATAGTGCAATTGTTTGTAGTGACATAAATGTACACACCGGGGACCATATTGTGGATTGGTTACGTGGGCCCAAAACATTGTGTTTATACTGAAACAACATGCAGTGTGGATATTTCTCCTATAATAAAACATCAATAATGTGGACCAATGTGCTAACGGAAAAGCATGCGGACCTATTCATCATGTTTGCCTGTGGCGCTGATTCACTGCTGATGAATCAACTGAGGAAATGCAAAATGCTGAGTTCAACTGCATAAATCCACACTTTGTGTAAAAAAAACACACAAAATAACAGTAGCACGTGCATCCAATGTAATCCTTAGACAGCACATGGAGTGAAATTTTATATTTATCTGACCCTTATTAGGGGGGTGTAGTGGCACAGCGGGCTTGGCCTGTCCCTGCTCTCTGGTGGGTCTGGGGTTCGAGTCCCACTCAGGGTGCCCTCCGATGGACTGGCCCCCCATCCTGGGTGTGTCCCCCTCCCCCTTCTCCAGCTTTGCGCCCTGTGTTGCTGGGTTAGGCTCTGGCTTGCTGCAACCCCGCTCAGGACAAGCGGTTTCAGTTGATGTGTGTGTAGCCCTTATTAATTCTACATTTCATACCTTTCCATCCATATCGTTAGTCACCTTACTATTTTAATAATAGTTTTTGGGTAGTTTTTTTAAGATGCTGTGCATGCATTATAGCAGCACAGTGAATCGTACCTGTAAAACACACACACACACCCACACACACACATTTTCTGAACCGCTTGTCCCATACGGGGTCGCGGGGAACCAGAGCCTACCCGGCAACACAGGGCGTAAGGCCGGAGGGGGAGGGGGACACACCCAGGACGGGACGCCAGTCCATCACAAGGCACCCCAAGCGGGACTCGAACCCCAGACCCACTGGAGAGCAGGACCCGGTCCAACCCACCGCACCACCACACCCCTCGTGCCTGTAACCCCCCCACCAAATTTATATTTTTTTCCAAAATGTTCTGCTTTTTCTTTATTATATTTGATATCAAGTCTGTACTGTCACTCTCTCTATAGTCTGATAGATTATACACTACTACAGTATTTTCTTCAAAAAACATGTTTTATGATTAGTAAAGTTAGCTTTTAAATAAATGCATGTTTTTGTAACTTGATTTAGAGTTAAAATACATCCCCAGCAGAACATGCTGAGAACTAATGAGTGATGTATTTGCGATGTATACCTGGCTTCAGTATACAATCGGTATGGTGTCTACATGCAGAGAATATGATTCAGACATTATTAGTACATATTTCTACAGATGGGTAGCAGGCAGCAAGATATGGAACAGCTACTGGATCAATGTATATTACTTATACGTAGAGAGCTTGACAGGAAATTAGAGTGAAATGTCAAAAGACTGACTATTTATGGGTGACCTTGATACCTTAGGGCAACATGTTATCAAGATTAATGGAAAAACGTTCCCATCACAAACCTGGCCCTTAATTTAACTGTGGAATTACAGCAAGCAAACACGATGCCATAACTTTAACTGTGGGATTTCGGTACTTTTACAGTTCCAGTCCCTGCGCGGGAAAATCAGAAGCGCTCACACACTTACCTATTGTCATTGATGTCCCTTATTTTGCCTGTGGTGTAGAGATACATTGAACAAGAGTGAGTTACTCGCCCTGTCGTAAAAGGGTCAGTACCGGCAACTGTCAAAAATGGGAGTGTTGGGAGCAAAAGGTGCAAGAGGGGAATGTGCGAAGAGTACGACTGCTTTGGGAGGGGTCATCAGGCAGGAATGAGGAGTACGAATATACTTCAGGCACTCACCACTGTTGGCTTGGAGCGTACATGAGTTAGGGGACTGTGTATAGCTGGTCTTGTTGGCACTTGTGCCGAGGGGCGCTCTGTCGGAGGAACAGAGAAGAAGGTGATCACAGACACTTGGGTGGTGCATGGGAACCTACACTGATTTCACCTTTACTGTCTGCACATCTGGATTCAACCTCGTTGGAGTCCGAGTCTCTAGGGGCTGTTATTTCGTTCGTTTTTTTTTTCCTTATACTTCCTTTGCCGTGTCCTTGCAGCATCTATGGTGTGTACGCCGTATACTACGCGACCCTCTAAAACTCACGTGTTCGTCTGTAGGGGATGACATGGAACGTTGCGCTGGAACATTGCGTTGCTGAAGCTGACAGGGGAGTCTCGAGCACTTCCGACATGACGGCCGGCGGAGGAGCATCGAGGGGCGCACAGCCTGGCTGAGAATGGGTGAGAAGCAGCAGTATATCGGAACCAGCCTTGCAAACAATCAGAATCTTTCAATATAACATAAAAATTCGTACTTTTAAATTTTTATGAAGCAATTTTTATTAAACCAAAACACCGTAGAATCCCAGGCCCTCAAAGACACAGTCTTTGTTCGCCTGCCACGCCTTCAAGACAAACACAATATCCAGGAGCTTTACTAGAACCCGATTTCTCGATTCATCTGACGTCCGGATCGATCCATCTAACAGTTTTCAGTTTCCACTCCCGGACGTACTGCCAGATCTTTCCTACTCTGCTGCTTAGCGGTGGAATGAAGATCTCTGTCTTCAGATTCCTCATGTGATCTGTTCTAAATCGTGGACTGAAGAGTCACCTCTTATACCGTTGAAGGTTATTAAAGACTTTTTTTTTTTTAATGAACCGTCTCACAGTCAGGTGTCCTATCGGTACGGTTATCGTGCACTACCTGTCGGTGCAGGACAGGGACAGTGATGGGACCTCCTGGACTTCATGAAATCCTTGAGGCGCTCCACTTCCTGCAGATAGAAAAGACGGTCCCTGGCAGCCCCTGCCTTCGCCCCCCGCAGGGCTCCCTCAAGAGCTCGGACCCTCTCGGCGGTGCGCTGAAGACGTCGCTCCAGTTTGGGAAGATCGCTGCGCAGCTCCATGTTGTCCCGTACCAACTGCCAGGAGATTAAGCGAACGGAATGGAAAATGAAAGGAGAACAGCTACACGGGTACCGAGTAGATGTGGGAAAGTACCATGGCACAGTCCTCCCTTTTTGCTTCCCTCCACTGGTCCCAGTGATCAGCAAAGAACAAGTGCAAATATGTGAAAATTAGTTCTTGTCTCTCAGGGACTCAGAACGTGGCACCAGCTTGTTCCTACCAGTTGCAGATTATCACCTGCTTATGAATTTTGGTGAGATGTTCCAGGTTGTTCTCAAGGAAGGAGATCCTCTCCTTCTGGGTAGTTGCTCCCTCACGCTCACCGAGCCCCACTTCTGCAATCTAAAGGAGAGAGCAGGTTTGGACCTCATGAGTCAAGCAGAGAAGGATAAAAACAAATACGGCACACTGGTTCCTTGGGTTAAGAATGACCAAATAAAAATGTTTTGAAGGTAAGATTTTTTTTTTTATTTGTAATTGCATTTTCTTATCTATTTTCTAAAACTGGTGTTTGCAGCCGAGCGATCACGACTTGTTTTTACCCGTGGGATCGTAATGTTTACATTTATATTTACATTCTTCCATTTAGCAGATGCTTTTCCCCAAAGCAACGAACGTCACGGAGAAGAATACAGTAAGTAACATAACAGACAATGCAGCAAGTTCAAAGTGGTATGGAAATGATGAGTTTTGCACACTCTAATGGGACATACCAGGGAGGAACCCTCAAAAAAAACAAATTGGTGTGTTGATTAACAATAATTTTGCATTTGTTTAAAACTGATTGAAGCCTGACATTAATAAAAAAATTCATACAGTAAATGTCTCACAAAACAAATGTTTTTTGCAATATGCAGGAAAGCTAACCCACAAATAAATCAAGGCTCATCAGTGTTATTAAGCTTTTCTTATTTGGGCCTGGGCATAAAAGTGACGTTTGACTTACGAATTGTACTAAGTTCAAAAGCCATCGTATTATTTTTACTCACGTTACTATACTGAGCTGTGAGTTCCTGAACAAATAATTTCCGCAGGTAGTGGAGCCGTTGAAGTTCATTCTTCAGGAATGAAGAAAAGCAAAAATAAAAGAGTCGGTGTTGAGTAGAACAGGTGAATAATAAATATTTCCAAGCATCACATCTTGATAATAACCCTTTAATACACACATTGTGATGCTGAGTTATTCAGTTTTTTTTTTTTTTTTTAACTTTTTGTCATTTAAATTCATATCCCTACTTTTAAGTGGCTCATTATTTCAACTAGAATTATAGGCTTGATCTCAGCTCAGCAAGACAAAACATCCTCACCACCGTCCTCTCCAGCTCCTTGACACCCTGCCTTGACGAGTCACACTGCTCAAGCTGGGATCTGTCAGACGGAGTGAGACAAAGCAACAAAATTGTATAAGGACACTTTAACCGATTTTGGAGGGAATAAATAACATACGTATTATATACTGTATATGGCGGGGCATGGTGGTGCAGTGAGTTGGACCGGGTCCTGCTCTCCGGTGGGTCTGGGGTTCAAGTCCCGCTTGGGGTGCCTTGCAAAGCTCTGGACCCCTGCGACCCCGTACGGGACGAGCGGTTTCAGCTGATGTGTGTGTATACTATGTATATAACATACACAAGCATAATGGGTTTGGAATGTCAAGCAACGACCTTCAGCATGATGCAGGTTGAAAACCTAGCAGGTCACATATGGTTGAGCCATTATAACAAATACTGAATGAGAATAGTCAGTTGACATCCAGCATTTTGAACTGGTGAAACATTACTGTAAAGCTTATTTTCAGGTAATATTTTTGCAGGAGCACGTGAATAACCCGATATTGAGCTTTAAATATAATGTTAAACGGCTATTTTCGGCAGAGGCGTGTGCAGACTCACCTAAGTTCCTCCACTTGTTTACTCTTCTCCTGCTCTTGGCTCCAAAGACACGCAAAGTCACTGCGTAGCTGCTCCAACTCCAACTCAAGCTTCTGGTTCCGGCTAAAAGAGAGTATGTCAGGTCTAGTCGCTGCATTACTACAGACTGATGGATGTTTACGCGGAACTTTTTTCCCCCCCAGTTTCTCCTTTTCCTCAGCTTTCTCTGCTGGGCCTCTGGATTTATGAGACATTTCGCCACGGAGATGTAGATGCTTCTCCGTAACAAGAAAGACAATCCATTCTAAACATAGATCTATACTTCCAGAGGGCACTTTGTGAAACATCGCACACGTAAGAACAGTGACGGGTTTTTCTGCGCTCGAGTTGTCACGGATCCTTTTTCCTAAGAGCACATTTCTGCACACAGACTGATTAAAAGCGACCGGATTCACCGCTGATTCTATTAATGGAAAAACACAGAGCGCACTGACTCTTTCAGCTCTCCGATGATCTTTTGCTTCTTGTTGATGTCGTCTTGCAGATGTCCAAACTGCTTGTAGGGGGCTTCGCGGTGACGCTCCTCTTCCTGCTCCACAACCCAGTGACAGAGGTGGGGGTGAAAGAAATAGGTGCAAAAGAGGGAGAGGGGAATAATGTGGTTTTACACATACACACAACTCCAAGGTGCAGCCAGTTGCCGTTTCTGTCTGGCTTGCGTTACCTTTACGCTGCTTCCCTCTCGCGGCTCTTTCTTGTTCCTCTCTTTCTCCGGAGAATCTTCGATAAAAAGACAAAATCCTTTAAAATTAACATTTAAAAATACCGTCAGAGCACACTACATTAGATACGAGCATGGATTTCAATGCTGTGAACGTGCACTTAATGTGCAGCAATGGATCTAGGCATTTACCCTGGCCCTGGAGTATTGCCATTTCCTCACTAAGTGCATGGAAACTGTCCTCCAGCTCCCTCTTTGTCATCTCCACGTTCTGCATGCACTCTGTCAGCGAGTGGATATTCGCCTCATGCTGGGAAAACAGAACGGAACCTCAGGAAACATACGCGGGAAAGGAACTTGTATACAGACAAACACAAGAGGGCAAAATGTGAAGGGCTCAAAGAATAAATGTGGGCGGCATGGTGGCACAGTGAGTATTGTTGCTGTCTCACAGCACTCGGGTGGTGTGAGAGGATGTGGGTTCAATCCTCACTCTGTGTGAAGTTTGTATGTTTCCTCTGGGTGCTCTGGTTTCCTCCCACAGTCCAAAGACATGCTGTTCAGGTTCCCCATCGTGAGTGACAGAGAGAGAGAGAGTGTGTTCCACTGATGTATGGATGAGTGACCCGGTGTAAGTAGTGTATCTATCAGTGTAAGTCACTGCGGTGAATAAGGTGTGTGGGCTGATAACACGACATAGAGTTCATTGGAAGTCGCTTTGGAGAAAAGCGTCTGCTAAATAAATAAATGTATTTTGAATATACTGCGGTCACATTTTACATGCATTTAATGGTGCCAGCTTTACGTGAGTGGCTCCCAATTTTTTAAGGAAAAAATACACAAAAAATGGGTTTCCTGGTATTAATGACTGAGCTGGCTAGTAAGCCTAAATCAACCCTCTCCTGGGTTACTCACACTCAGATACCCTGTCATGTACCTCATTCTTTCTCACTTTGCACATTTTCTGTTATGTATATTTGTTGTATAAATGTCTATGTATAGCCTCCTTTTTGTACTTATATTCATATTACATATAAATCTTTTTTAGAATTGTGTATATTGTCTGTGTATATTATATATTTGTGCATATTGTCACCAGACTCTGGCCTGTGTAGTTTTTTTCCTTGCACTGCCTTGTATTTGCACTTGTGTGTTGTAACACACTCCAGTGTGTATCTATGTGGCACGGAGGTCCAAAGAGAAACGAAATTTTGTTCTCTTGTATCTGTAACTCTCCTATAGGTGAAATTGAAGTTGACTTTGATAAATACCGAACTGTATACAGTATACAGCACTGGTGTGTATTGGTTCTTTTTCCTTTTTTTCCATCATTGCAACATATTTCATACACATGGCTACAGTTACGTGGTTTGAGTAAGAAAAAGCTTATGGTTATATAGCCCATAAAGTTTATAAGATGTACTTTATTTATCAAGCACTATTCCTTATGTATCGGGGGGTGCGGTGGCACGGTGGGTTGGACCAGGTCCTGCTCTCCAGTGGGTCTGGGGTTCGAGTCCCACTTGGGATGCCTTGCGACGGACTGGCGTCCTGTCCTGGGTGTGTCCCCTCCCCCTTCTGGCCATACGCCCTGTGTTACCAGGTAGGCTCCGGTTCCGTGACCCCGTATGGGACAAGCGGTTCCGAAAATGTGTGTGTGTATATTCCTTATGTGGAGCGGGGGGCGCGGGGGCGCGGTGGTGCGGTGGCGCAGTGGGTTGGACCGGGTCCTACTCTCCAGTGGGTCTGGGGTTCGAGTCCTGCTTGGGGTGCCTTGCGATGGACTGGCGTCCCGTCCTGGGTGTGTCCCCTCCGCCTTACGCCCTGTGTTGCTGGGTAGGCTCTGGTTCCCCATGACCCTGTATGGGATGAGTGGTTCAGAAAGTGTGTGTGTGTGTGTGTGTGTGTGTGTGTAATGGGGGGGTGCGGTGGGTTGGACTGGGTCCTGCTCTCTGGTGGGTCTGGGGTTCAAGTCCCACTTGGGGTGCCTTGCGACGGATTGGCGTCCTGTCTTGGGTGTGTCCCCTCCAGCCTTACGCCCTGTGTTGTCGGGTTAGGCTCCGGCTCCCCGCGACCCCATATGGGACAAGCAGTTTGGATGGTGTGCGTGTGTGTATTCCTTATGTAAGTTGAGACTGCAATTTATTGTAGAAGAGCGTTCTGTCAAATTAAACTGAACCAAACTGAACTGAAAAAGCTAGGATTCACACACTTCTCCTCTGCCGTCTTCCACATCTGGCTGATCTGACCCGCTCCCGAATACTCCGTCTATTTCATCCATGCTACACGACCCTGACCTGTGAGATGAGCAGCTGGCAGGAGGACAGTTCACTCCCTGTCTCCTGCATCTTACGATGGCACTCCTGCTGCAGGTTCTCCAGCCGCCGGCAGCGCTTCACCATGTACTTCACCTCCGACCGGATCTTGGCAATGTAAATCCGTGCCACCGTAAACTCCTCCTCCAGGGCACTGCTGACTTCCACTGGCTGGGGAAGGAAGGCAGAGAAGGGGAAGAACAGAGAAGAAAACAGAATGCCTTTACTCTAGTAACTGACGCGCATGACGAATCTCTGTCCGTCTCCCCGGGCCTTACCAGTCTGATCTTCCTGTTCCCTACAACCATGCTGAACTCGC
Organism: Scleropages formosus; assembly: GCF_900964775.1. Classification (NCBI taxonomy): domain Eukaryota; kingdom Metazoa; phylum Chordata; class Actinopteri; order Osteoglossiformes; family Osteoglossidae; genus Scleropages; species Scleropages formosus. The sequence continues at coordinate 7,359,951 of NC_041806.1, forward strand.
TAAGGTCCTGCATGAGGCCGTTGAGCACCTTCGCAATCCGTTTCCGCTGCTGTCCGCTCTCTTTTTGCATGCGTGACAGCTCTGTCTCCAGGGCCTGCAGGTGCGTCTAGAGGGTTTGAGGGACACGGAATTGTAAGAAGGACCAGAGCAGGCGTAAGTAGGAAGAGGAGGAAGAACTACAGGTGCTCCCCGATTTACGATGGGCTTATGCTCCGCGAGACCCATCACGAGTCGAAAATGGATTTAATACACCTAATACACACCTCTGCGTGGCTGACTGGGAGATGCGGATCGCTGCCGCTGCCCAGCATCGCGGGAAAAAAAATCAAAATCCATAATTCAAAGTACGGTTTCTACTGAACGTTTATCGCCAGCTCATCATCGTAAAGTCGAAAAAAATCGCAAGACGAACCATCGCAAATCGGGGACCACCAGTACGCGTTAAAGAACGAGAACAATAAATCTAACTGACCATTTTCTGGGCAAGCTCTGCAGCCAGCAGCTGACTTTGCAGGCTCTGGTCCTCCACCTCCTGGCTCTTGAGGTCATAGTTAAGGGCCAACTCTTCCAAGGCCTGCAACACCTCCTCCACCTCGACCTTGGCACAGTCGTTCTCCCCCTGCAGCCGGCGCATGTGCGTCTGCACGTCTTCGCTATGCCTGCGTATTGATGCCACCAGCTGAGAAGGACATAGAGTTATTTTTCCGCTTTAATTGCTTGTTCAAGGGCACACACACACACACACACACACACACACTGTCTGAAACCGCTGGTCCCGAGCGGGATTACAGCAAACCGGAGCCGAACCAGGCAACACAGAGCACAAGGCTGGAGGGGGAGGGGACACACCCAGGACGAGACACCAGTCTGTCGCTAGGCACCCCACACCCGAGACACCCAAGCCTGCCGCACCACTGCGCTTGTTCAAGTGCACCGGTATCGAAAAAAGAGATTTCAGAGGCCAAGTAACTTATTAATGAAAATACCTGGGAAAAAAAAATCCATCAAAGCAATAATGCGTTCATCTGTACAATGACGAAGAGATATGTAGGTGGGACCCTCACCTTGTCACGCTCCCTCATGTGCTCCCTCAGCTCCTCCACCACCTGGCTGTGCTTCAGTATTTCATCATCCTGACAAAATAAAACACTCAACAATCGAGTACGAAATACCCGCATCGAAGACGCTGGAACGTGCGTCTGCAGGTTCACGCGTCACCTTATCGTCCAGCTTGCTGTGCAGCCTGTCGATCTCCTCCTCGTACTTCTTCCGCTCCTCCTCCGAGATGCAGATCATAATGGAGGAGCTTCTGCTGCCAAGGGCCTCCAGCGGCTCTCTTTCCAGAATGTTCTCTCCTTGAAGACGGGGAAGGAGCAGGTCTGGACACAAAGTACCGCCGGAGTGAATTTATGATGCCATAACCTGCTCAATTATTCAAGCTTTGTTGCACAGCCAGATGCCCGTGTTAGAAGCCAGTGTGCAGTAAGCTTAACTGCCCCTCTGTCCTTTGAAACAGGTCCCCTCGTCTCACCATTACGTCGGCAGTTCAGTTCAGCCTCCAGCATTTTTATGGTCTCCTTCTGGTTCTTGCTCTTGTCCTTCTCCTTCTCATACTTCCTCTTCCACTGCTCTGCCGTCAGCTCAACATTTACAGAAACGGTGTTCCTGATGGTCTTTGCACTGGGTTGGAAGAGAAAAGGCGAGATATGGGGGGAAGATGTCATTAGGAACACAGCATAAGATGATTATACAAGCGGATGTTAATTTTCAGATGTTAACGGCATTTTTGAATTTGTGCAATGGAAAGAGGTAATCCACATGCCAGCCAGTTTTGGTTAAACTGCAAAAGTATGCATTTTTTCTTCTTAATTTTCTTGAGCCACTTGTTCTTTGCAGGGTCACAATGGCTTAGAGCCTATCCCAGAAGCACAGGATATGATCCAGGGTACTCCCTGGGCAGGACACCGATCCATCACCGGGCAATCACATACACTAATTCACTCATTCAGACACACCGCATGCAGTTCAGAATCACTAATTCACCTGAAATGCATCTCTTTGGACTGTGGGTTCTCCCACAGCACTCCAGAGCAACCAGCAGAAACCGCTGAGGCATGGGGAGAGCATGCAAAACTCCACACAGACTGAGCATTCGCAGAAGCATGAAGCAGAACGAAAAACTAAAGGCTGTTAAAAGGAGCCTTCCTTCTGATACCGTTGTCCAAACATGAGAGTGGACTTGGTCTCCGCATCATTAAAGCTGGAAGGGGAGCAGCAAATGAACATGGTGGTGCGACAGTTCCCCCCTAGTGAGTCCTGCAGGATCCGGGTCATCTTGCTATCTCTGTATGGAACATGGACTTTCTACCAGGAAGAAGAGCGAATAACCGGTTACCCTCAAGTCAGTCCGAGATAAAGACAAATCCGAGACGCTGCAAACAGAATACGTCAACACAGCAATCTATTAAACAATCTCTATAAAGCCCTGTGTATATACAATGAATCAAGTCCTATGAAGGTAATTTATACGAGGAGGTCTTCAACCTGCAGTGTCTAGGGATTGAGGCAAGATCTAGAAATACACCGGTACACAAGTGTACAGATGTGGGGTTACTGACAGAACCCTCGGCCAGTGCAGAAATGACGTTGCCAAGCGACGACAGCGACTTGTTGATGTTCTTGGCCTCATCCAGCACAGCTCCTTCAGCACCCGTCTTACTGACCTGAAAATTTGAGACAGAGATACAGGGAAGCCAGACAATGATCATTTTTAAGCTTGAGGGAGGGGAAGCACATGTTGTAGTGATTAGCACTGCTGCCTTTGGGCACAAAGGTTGCAGGTTTGAATCCACTACCCGATGCAGTATCCTTGAGCAACGCACTTACCCTAAAATTGCTCAACAATAAGTTACCCAGCCGTATAAATGTGTAAATAATTGAAGGTCGCTCAACATTTAAAGTCACTTTGGAGAAAATGGTCAGCAAAATGAATAAATGCAAATGTTACTCAAAAATTTACAGTTAACAAGCTTATACAGATACACTCCATCCATGCAAGTATAGTTTATCTCCTTCTTGCCAGTCAGGTTCATCAGCTGGATCTCTTACCTTCTACCTCCTGACCAGGTCTACCAGGTACTCTTACTCACCTTCTCGCTGCCAGCCAGATCCACAAGGTAGAGTTTCCCACTGAGTTTTTGCTCTGTCTCCAAATGCTCCTGCCTGATGTCAATTAGGAAGATGCTATGGCTGCGGGAGCTGTGTTCATTCATGTCTGGACAAACAGGAGAGGGAGGATTCACTCAGCTGATAGACAGACATTCTACATCACTTTGCACATAGAGGGAAGAAGCACTGACTTGTAACAGCAACATGGCGATTGGCCTTTCCCTCGTCAATGACATCCATAATTTCTTCAGGGCTGGACACAAAACGTTCAGTACAACCCTGCAGAAAAAGGGAGGATGGGAAAGATCGAGAGTCAAAAAACAAAGCAAAGCAGTCAAAGACGGTAACCGAAATAAGCATTTTCTGAATTTCAGTGATAATCAGTCTCTGGAGATCATGGAGAAGGCACCGTAAATTTGGTATGTTGCAGGCGTACTACACCTTTACATAAGGGACTCGGTTCATATCCTCATGGACTGACAGGTTGGTTTTGGATACTGAAAGAGGGAATACAGCACAGCGAACAGTACATCAGTTTTGTTTAATACTGATGCTAAGCACTACTGAACTTTTTAGAGGGAATGAAAAATCATTGCCACTATAGCGAGAAAAGAACACTCTTCCCTACCATTGTTCATTCATAGGTAACTACATGCAACTACAGTTAGTTTTATTTCTAACGACAGATTATTTAATACCCGGATATTCATTAGTAACACTATTTTATATTGCCTTTGTAATAGTACTGCAGTTTTTTCCGGAACATGTGCAACATTTTGCTTACCATCCAAAAGGTCCCGGATTTTTTCCATATATATTTCAAAATATGACACCTTAAAGATGGAAAAAAAAAAAAATCACAATGAGAACCATGAAATATGACACTTGAATGTCCAAGGGGCTCCAAGGGCTTGTGGTTGGGGTCAGGCTGAATCTTTGAGTCTCTCATCTTAGTTTTGAGTTCTGTCCTTGTACCTTGATTTGGAACTCCAGGTTCTCATCCATAGTAAAGATGTAGTTGAAAATATCACTAGCAATCCTGGGAATTATTCCCTTTTGCTGTTCATCGTGCAGCTTCCCCTAACGTGGTTAAGGAAGAAGAAAACCATATTTAAAAAAAAAATGTGAGCACTGAACAACAACATAATGTGAAAAGCATCTGCTAAAAAAATAAATGCAAATGTAAATGTAATATAGTATAATGACAATGTAGGAAAACGAGAACATTTACCAGTGTGAAATTATGCCATTTTTTTGTTACTAAATTTATGGAAAGTTGTTTTATCCTGTATCCCTGAGTCTTACCTCCATGGTATAGGTCTTCCCAGAGGAGGTCTGTCCATAGGCAAAAATGGTGCCATTGTATCCTGACAAAACATCTGCAAATATACACATCTAAGTCATGTTTGCAGCCCTAAATACATTTACACTGACACACGAGTCAGTTACATTTGTGCCACTCACCATATCTACAAGAATATAGAGGTGTGCTGTATTTGTCGACACAAGCAAATCACGTATACCTCGACAAGCCAAGAGTTAAGTAATGATTAGTCATGCTTGTGTCATTCAATCCATCCATAAATTAGTGAATAACAATTCTTGCCAACCGAACATACAAAAAATACAACGTCTCACATCAAATAATGGCACAATTGACTTAAAAATGCAATTAGCTATTCAAACTCTGCACTTGAGAGACTTCTATATGATACACAAGCACTTTCGGTTTGGGACAACGTCAAGTAACAACCTTCACTATGATGCAGGTTCGAAACCCAGCATGACACCTATAGCCGAGCCATTATAACAAATACTGAGTGAGAATTCAGTGCAAAAATGCAACTAGCTGTTCGAACTCTGCACTTGATAGTTCGACATCAACAATCAGCTGTGCCGCTCGACCACTGACCGCAATAAAATGACCACAGAAAGAAAATAAAAAGCTTTAATGCCTAACTTCTTGAGGGGTGAGCAGGTTTTTGTCTTTGATAAAATCCTGGCAAAAGAAATTACTGGACTCCTCCGCATACCTTTCACTGTCTGTTTGGCACAGGTGTTGTAGACCTGTTCCTGCGTAGTGTTGGTGGGAAACACCCGGTCAAAGATGTAAGACTTTCCCTGGGGATGGGAGATAACAGGATTCAGCTGCATTTGGTTCAGAATTACATTCCAGCAAAGGTTACCGGGAATTTTTACCTTGCTGCAGTTAGCATAAATTTTTAAAAAGGTTTTACAGGAAAAAACCTGTGACACAAATGTCTCAGTCAGCAAAGCAGTTCCTATTCAGTCAAACGGCTCAGAATTCAGAGCCTGAGCTATGTAATATGCTGTGAAAAACATACAGCGCTGCTTGAAAGTATGCGAATCTTACAGGGATGGTCATTATTTTTGTATAAAATATGAAAATGAACATAAAATCTAAATAAAGTCTTTAAATAAACTTGATTGTGATTTACAGCCACGGGGGGCGCGGTGGCGCGGTGGGTTGGACCGGGTCCTGCTCTCTGGTAGGTCTGGGGTTCGAGTCCCACTTGGGGTGCCTTGCGGCGGACTGGCGTCCCGTCCTGGGTGTGTCCCCTCCCCCTCTGGTCTTACGCCCTGTGTTGCCGGGTAGGCTCCGGTTCCCCGTGACCCCATATGGGACAAGCGGTTCTGAAAATGTGTGTGTGTGTGTGTGTGATTTACAGCCCTGACACCTACTTGGTTTAATCAATACAACTTGGGGTTCACCTATTTTTACACCTGCACTACTTGTATGTTTCTACTACACATACGATTTCCTCTAAAGCAACATATGGAATTGCTCTTTACACACCTATTGTGTTACATGAGAAACACTGTACCTCATTAAATAACTATTTTGTGGTCAAACACAAGGGGTTCACACATTGTCAAACAACACTGTAAAATCCCACCACCAGATACACACACACACCGTCTGAAACCGCTTGTCCCGAGAGGGGTCATGGCAAACCGGAGCCTATCCCGGCAACACAGGGCGCAAGGCTGGACCACGACTTACTCGTATATGGGCTGGTCCATACCTGAGCATCTTATTACTTTATAAAATGCTCAACGAGATGATAATTTACACTTACACCTTAGCAGTGTCCTAATTTGAGGAGAACTATACGTCCAGTATATATCCTGTTGGGGTCACTGACATATTGCCTTGTATTAGGTTCTTGTATCGTGTTGTCAAATCGCCTTGTATGTAGGTTCTCGGATCTGGCTCCATTGTGGTGGAATGACCTCCCCCTCTCACTCAGAACTGCTGAATCCCTGTCCACATTTAAAAAGGGTCTTAAAACTCACCTCTTCCAAACTCATTTTACACATGATCCCTTAAGTTCATGTAAGGTGTAAATGTTCATGCACCATAACTTTAAGATCATGCCCGGATAAACCTTTACGCAGCTCCTCCTGTATTTCAATGTAAATGTTTATATTTATCTAAAAATATATATATATTACTAGGAAGGTAATCAGGAATCGCGGATATTCAGATAAAGTTTTATGCAGCCACTCGTGTGATAAACACTGGTTCATGATGGAAAGAAGCAAACTAACTGCACTTAAACCACACGTCTGCATCTAAGTGTCTCTTCCTAATGTAATGGATACATTGTATTTTCTATGAGATGTACGTCGCTTTTGGTGGAGAAAATCCTCTGCTACGTACAGGTAAAAATGTAAATGTATTAAAACCATTCTGCACAGGACAATATTTTAAACCCAAATAAGACAAAATATTGTTCACAAATTCCGCATATTTACTAATTTACAACATGATCTAAAGCCTTACAGATTTTGACCTTATTATTAGCCTTTCACGTTATGATCTGCCACTAACGGTAACGAAGGACTTGGGGAAAAGCTGTTCAGTTTAATCATCATGTCCTTGCTGCGTCCAGCTCTGCTGAAACATTTATTATTATTATTATTATTATTATTATTATTATTATTATTATAAATTACGCATTATATTACACCGAACGTTTTGAGGCCTCTGCAGCTGCGAGGAAAGACTCTGTCTGCGCACGAAGGAACAATGAAAAGTTAAGGTACGAAGCGAAGGCTTATTATGTGACAGGACGTGTCGCGGCCACCCTCTCGGTACACTTTTTTTACATCTCATTGATTCCCGTCATTCCCCTAAAGCGTAAATTAACGAATTGTTCATATTATATCCCGAACATCTAAAAAAAGGTGCACTCGTTTTCCCGAAACAAGAAGAAGCCCGTAAGTAACCTTTGATCGAGAGAGAGAGAGAGCTGGTTTCAAAATTCAATCGAACCCGGCGGAGCTGAGATTTTTTAAAAGAAAGAAAGAACGAAAGAATTGGATCGCGTGTGGAGGAACACCGGCGGAGGAGGGAGCGCAACTCACCCCGACAACGACGGTGTCGTCCCCCTGGAAGGTGGGGAAGAAGAGGTCCCCTCGCCGGACCTCGGCATCATTGAAAGGGCGAAAGCGGCACAGCACTCGGATGCTGCACTCTGCGCGAGCGTCGGCCATGCTCCCGGCGCGAGGCGCTCCCGCGAGGGGCTCCCGCGCCCTGCCGCACACCTCCGTTCCTCGGCAACTTCGCGCATATATATATATATATATATGCGTGTGTGCGCTCTCGGCGAAATGCTCCCTCTGCGATCCTACGCTACGGAGAGCTGATCTTCTCGAGAACTACGTACGGAATCGGGGAAAAAAAAGAGAAGGCGGCGGCGGCGACGGCGCGTTAAGATCCCCGCTCCGTTTCCCGAGGAAACGCTTTCAGCCGGTTCTGCCGCCGTGAGAAGCACGTGCGCATATGCGATCAAGTGTAATAAACGCCGAAGGGAAGAAAAAAAAAGAAAATCTAGAATTCTATCGCGACTGGTAGTATCAATAGAAAATTCAAGTTTGCCCTACTAGTCTAGACTAGGGCGCTCTAGTATTTTACATAAAGGTAATAGGCTCCCTCAGAATGTCTGCCCGCACACAAAATCAGATCTCTCTCTTCGGGTGCTCTTCTTGGCCGGATCGCGGGGAGCGCTGTGCCCGGCCGCCGGGGCGTAGTCCGCTCTGCCGCTGCAGGACAACTCGGGCGACGCGCTCAGCATCAGCAGCCCCACAAAGGGAGCGGCAGGCGCGGCCCCCCTTCAAGCCCTTCGCCTCTCCCACAATGCAAACTTGCGATGTGATCGCGCGGCTTCTCTCTGTGGGGGAATTAAAAACAAATCACGCTCCACACTTAAGCAATGAAGTAAAAAAGAATTGCGATACTATCATGAAGGCGATTTCGATGGTTTCAGGGAAGGCGGCCCCCCGCTGAGTGAGTGACAGTGCGCCTTGAGCGGGGGGGGGGGGGCGACCCTTTCCTTTCCCGAACACCTGTCTCGTCATCGCGGATCCCCCCCTCTTCCCGGACCGAATACAGCACATCGAGTCACATTCTGGGAGCAGCAGCACTGAACTGCAGTGAAATGTGCGAAAATCCGCTTCTCACAGCACGTGCAGATGGGGGGATTTTGGGAAAAGACTGCAGATTTGATATGAATTACGAATAAATAATGCATTATAGTTGTCTTTTTTTTGTCAATACAGGGAAGCTGTAACCAATGACTCCGGAGAGGAGTGTAATACTGCTGTTACTGTAGTACTGTACACTCCCTGACCCAGTGACCGTGGCCAGGATTCAAGGGCACAAAAAGCAACGATATCATACAACCTGGAGGACACACCATCACATAAGACACAGGAGCATTTGTTTGATGAAAGTGTTTATAGGCGTATTGAAAATATCAGTTAAATCTTCCGTGAACGTCTTCATCTGATCGAACACAGTGTACAATTCTGGAAGGTGAAATGCTTTGCTTATTTCCAACATGTCTTAGAAAGTGAGGGTAAGATTTTTTTAAAAATATTTTAATTGAAATTAAGTGCCATACAAAAAAAGGAACACGGCTCTATTAAAAAGTACAGAGAAATCGGTATCGCTTTTTTTTTCTCAAATTACACAAAATCAATTACAGTATATAAACTCACAGTAAAAATGGTACATGCTTCATATTCTCTATAAAATCTTTTTTTTTAAGCTGTAAATAGGTATATACCAGGTAGGTCCTCTGTTTTAGGTCTAATCCGAAAAGTTGCCACAGGCAACAAAGACCATTTCCAAATAGGAAAAGGAGCAGCTTTACACACGTATGTTTAATAAAGGTCCCTTCTGCACATCTGGCTCAACACAAAGGATGGAGTACCGCTGCTGTAGAACCAGGAAAAAGCTGCTTTTCCTCATGCCATAGTAAAGAGCAGAGCGGTGACTCCTCCGTTCACCAAAAGGGTTTATAGGACTCATCTGTGGACCAGCACAAATGTGTCCATTGGTGGCTGTGTGGCAGTAACTGTCATTATAGCAACACCACCTGTAACACGGTAACCTTAAAAGAACGGCTCAGAAATGGCAGTGATGTATGACATCGTGCTCTTACGAAGCCCAGCAGCAAGGTGATCCATTTGCTGACTGAACTTTCAACTGGGACACCTGATACTCTTCTCTGACATGATGATGCTGGTTGGGTGAAGTCACTGCTTGGGAATATGAGAAGCGAGAAGAGAGACCAGCGCGAAGGAACTGATTAGCAGGTCTGAACGATAATGCTCTGGCTTAGTGAGTGTCTCCACATCTCCTCGGAACTGCTGAAGACTGTTGTCGGACCGGCTGGGCCACTACAGCTGCAAAGCGAAGACTCTTCCTCTTGATGATTCTCTCAGATTTCTGCTGCACCACCTAGGAGTGGAATAAAAAGGGTTTCCTGACAATATTCATTACCATATGTTACAGAATGGTAACTAAATGTTAAATATTAGTTAAAATATTATAAAGGAAACATTACATTAAAAAGTGTAAACATGATTACAGTTGTGAGAAACTGATTTTTTTTTGTAAATCCTTTAGAAATCTCTGGATTTCTGCAAGAAGGGCTTCTCTAAAGTGGTCGGAGACTTCATGTAAGTCACAATACTAAAGAAATAAAGATTAAATGGACAGTTGTATTGTATGAACAACATTAAATATTGAAGGTCACTGGGAAAGGTATGCGATCCCATAGGTTCAGCAACAGCCTCAACCTCATGCTTTCTCTAGCTGCTCAAAAGATCCGTGCAGCAGTGGGGAGGCAAACTGGCCCATTCCTCTCCCAGTTTGTGTTTCTGGGACGTTTACTATGAAAACTTTGCAACGGATCATTTCATGGCATTTCAGAAGGACTAAGGTTTGAACTGTCACTTGACCATTCCACAATGCACAATTTCTTCTGTCTAAGCCACTCTGTTGTTGATTTACTCCTGGCTTTAGGGTCAGCGTCATTCTGGATGACCCAAATTCTTTGGAGATTTAGACTGCAGACAAATGTCCTGATAAGTCTCCTGGAGAATTTCCTGATGGATCTTGGATTTTGTTGCAGCTTCAATGTCTACAGGGCTTCCAGGCCCTGATACTGTAAAGGTGACACAGACCACGATGCTCTCTCCGTGATGTTTCGCAGCTGAGAGGTTTTGGCAAATTCGGCAATGCCAGATTTTGTTTCTTCCAAGCATAACAGTGTACACTTTTACCATTTTTTTTTTTTTTGTAGAGCAGTTATTTCCTTTCCTGGTTTGCCGCGACCCCGCTTGGGACAAGCGGTTTCGGACTGTGTGTGTGTTTTATTTCCTGATGGTAACATGTCATGGACACCTTCACAGTTGCTTTGCAGACTGACACTGACGATTTTGGGAAATCTGTATCTTGAACTTTTCTAATCATAAAAATCCATGAGTGAAATGATCAAAATGTCCCTATTTAGTGCACTGTGTCTCACACCGCACCCTGTGCTTGTGGGGTAGACTTCAGATACTGCACTGGATAACACACACACACACACACACACACACACACACACACACACACACACACACACACACACACACACACACACACACACAGAGTCTGAAACTGCTCGTCAGGAGTGGGGTCGGGCCAAACCGGAGCCTAACCCAGCGCATAAGGGCTGGAGGGGACACACCCAGGACAAGGCGCCAGTCCACCACAAGGCACCCCAAGCAGGAATCGAACCCCAGAGCAGGATCCGGCCAAGCCCGCTGCACCACCGCACCCCCCACACTAGATCACAGTTCACTGATGAGTGACTGAAGGAAAATACAGCATTAAAATACAAGCCATGAAATAAATTTTGTTACAAATATTAAAAAATGTGTTGGTGTTGTCATTGTTGGAAGAAAACAGCTGTTTTTTGTTTTACTTTTCCAGATTAATTTTAGGTGAAACATTTTTCATCTGGGAACAAATGGTATTTTTTCCGATAAGAAATAATGTTAATTTGATCCCCTCACAACAGGAAACGGCCTGAAATGATCTCAGAGAGCGTATTAACCCCATTAAGTAAAGGATGAGTGTATTCTACAACAGACACAAGAGTTGAGGGTGGTCTCTCACCATGGGTCTGTATTGGCCTGTTATCTCATTGGTGATGTCTAGAGTTGGTAGGTTCCCTCTGTAGCCTGTCTCACACAAACAAAGTTATTTCACAGATTGTCACATTTCCCCATCAGGATAATTACTGGGTCAAATCATTATTACAATTTTAGAGCACTTGTACTGCACAGAAACCTGAGTGATGTATCCTTTCCCCCAGTGCACTACTGGAGTTACCTAGAAGCAAATGAAAGTTCTAAAAACTACTATCTGGTAAAGTGTTACATACGGTACCTGATGTAAAACCTGATGTCACCTGGCATGGGAGTGACGCTGCTACCTCACATCAGTCTGTCTTCTCTTCCTTCCTCTTCTACCACCTGTTATCTGTAGACCTGTACGCAGTAGATATAGAATGAGCAACTGACGGCATTGATGGGTCAACTACGTTCAGGATGGTCAACTACGTTCACCACACAACCCAAACCAAGATAAGCAGACCCATACTTATAGACACGTTTACCTTGCATTGTATTATGCCTTCTCTGGTGCCATTGACCTCATCCCACAGGATCCAAAGTCAGTGCAGTGCTGTAGATGAAGGAATAGTCAGTCTTTGCCTCTTTGAGAAAAGAAGGTGGTAGAGGATGCTCATGATATCTCTCTGAGACCTCAGGCTTACTGGATTGAGACAGGTGGGAGGGGTCCACCTCACTGGGCTTGGGTGTGCCAGGGGTTGGCGACTGGGCTACTTCCATGCTCAGCTGGGACAGGTCAGTGTTCCGAAGGAAGAAGGCCCTAAGTGGGCTGAGGGACATGGGTGCACTGGGCTGTGGTAGCAGAGGAGGTGGTGTGGCCTGGGCTGCTCCTCCCTCAGTGTTCTTGTTGCTCACCTGGAGGAATGACTCGTAAATGGTATCCATAAAAGAGATGTAGGGGTTGAATGATCCCCCTTTGGCCTCCATCTGCTGCTGAATGGGTCCCAGATCACGGTGAGGGTTTTCCACAGCCTCCTGACTCAAGTTATTGGTTGAAACATCCTGCTGAGATGCAAAGCTAAGTGGCCCCAGCGAGCTTACGGGCTTTTCTACTTCCATTGCAGATGAGGGAATCGCACCGAGCTGGGAAGGCAAGAAAGGGACATGGCAAGGGAGTTTAGTCCAAAGGACTGCATGAGGACAACATGTTTAACGGCAGCAGAGCATTGATATATAAAGCATAAACCATAACGAAGACCACCAATCTTCTTGATAATTTCCAAAGCATAAAGGTCACGCACCTGTATATTGTTAACAATACAGGTAGCAGGATTGATTTCAGCAGCCTGGGCTTCTAGAAGAGACACACTCAGTGCAGATCTTGATGCGGGAGGCAGTTCCATTGCAGTGGTTGGCATGGGGGGCAACAGCAGTGGTCCTGAACCTAGCAGACTGTCAAAGTTGTTTACAGTACTCAAGGCTGTGAGGTTACCTGCAGAAACACAAGATTCTGAGCTTGGCTGACTGCAGTGCAGCTACCATTTCATAAAAAACCCATTATAGAATTACCAGCGTATACCTGCAATGGTGGAATTTTAACGACTGTTTCTAAAACTGCAGAACGCAAGGTGGATGGAAGTGGAAACAAGGCCTTTTCTCTTAGTCTGGCTTCAGGATGAAGCGGATAGATCATACTCACCCAGAACCCCAGAAGCCAGCAGAGAGGGCAGAAATTGTTGGGCTGGGGAACTGTTCTTGTTCGTTGTGTCTTCATCAATTTCTGGGACTGGAGAGAACGTCGCCTAGCAGCCAGAAAGAGAAATTAAGCACGGAGTGATACACAAAGGTGTCATTTATGCAGAAAGAAAAATTATATTATTTGGTTTCAACAATAAGCTAAGGACTTAGTCCATCTGAATCGGTATGCATCTCCTGAATCACTGCTGGTCCACGTTTGCATTGGTCCACCACTTGTATGTTGATGACACGTAATAACTCATTTAAAAGCCATACAAACATGAGGTTACAATCATTTTAAATAATAAAAATTGTCATATTTCTAGAAAAACTGGCAGAACAGAGGGTAACAGCATTAGCACTGAGAAAGAAAGCAGCAAACCTGGTCCTCAGCTTGGGAAACAGCAGGGGCAGAGGGACCATTCAAGAGGGCAGGTCCAGCGGGGACAAAAGGGCTGGGGAGGACAAGTGCCTGCAGAGCTTGGAGAGTACTGTCTGATAGGGGACGTACTCCCTGCAGAGCCTGGACAGCTCCCTCTGCCATCAAACTCAGAGAATTCAGCACTTTCTCTATGGAAGGACAAAGGCCCTCTAGGGCCTCTAGGAGACCAAGGCTTGATAGCAGGGAATCCAGGGGTTCTGGCACTTTATCCAAAATTAGCTCATCCTCCAAGTTTGGGAGCTGCTGCTGAGGGAGAAGATCTGGGAGCAACAAGGGGGTGGCCAGCTGCTGGCTGAGCAACAGAGAAGCTAGGAGAAGAGCTTGGAGTCCTGGTTTCTCACATACCTCTCCTCCTTGGCCAGAAGCAGATAAAGGGTTCAGAAGACTCAAGCAATTCACTGGAAGGTTCTCGGGTCCCAACAGGAACGGCATGGAATTCCCTTGTGGTGGCTGTGTGTGCTGCCCCCCGGCTCCCAGGCCCACCGGGAGGGGCTCCAGAAAATGGGGCGACCCAGGTGTGGCAGGGAGCAGGTGCAGAAGCCGATCTGAGGTCGGGCGGGGAATGATGCTGATGGGTTTGGGAGGTACAGATGGTGAAGTGGGACTTGGCCCTGTGTCTGGCAGCTTCGTCTCTGTGAAGCTCTGAAGGGACACCGACAGAAAGGGTCCTGCAGGGGTGAAAATTAAGAATCTCTTGACAATCACACCATTTACTTTATTTCATAAATTATGTATGGCTTACTCTTGTTCACAAATCTAACAAACCCTGTTAAAAAGAATAAGAGGCATAACAAACTGGATAACAACAAGTGCTGGTGAGTCCAACCTTATGTGTGACCCTTGTGATGAGTGGAGGGAAGGGGTTTACTGCAGCCTTCTTCTGTGCATGTCTTTGTGTTTTAAACGCGGGGAGAACATGCAAACTCCAAACACCCTGAGCTGGATTCCAGCCTACATACAGGTGCAAGCTCAGGCACTGTGAGGCACCAGGGTGATCCACTGAAACAGGGCTTTAAGTCTAAAGGTTATAAACCTAAAACCTGTAAAAACAGATCAAATCTGAAATGGCTGAATGAGAGAGTCTACAAAAAAATCCAACATATAAAAAAGATACCTGTATAAAAATTCAAAAACTAATAAAAACTTTGTAATGGAGCAACTGCTCAGAATACTTGGGACACCAACATCTGTTCGGAAAACACTTCAAATCAATACACTAACTCCTCACTTTACGAACACAGCTGGCAATAGAAACCTGTTTGTAACTCGATTTGTTCGTAAATCCGAAGCCAATTTTAGAACTAAGTTCCAGTGAATAAAAGGATAATAATACAGACATGGCTCAACGTATTTGCTGGTTAGGTTCGGGAAAAACCACAGTTTAAGCTGTAATAAAAAAAAAATACTCTTCAGACTTTAATTTTTTTTTTTTTACCTAAAATTACTGTCAATAAAAATATGTTCTCTCCACAACCTTCCATTCAATGCAGAATGCAGAACAGTTAATTACGTAAGTTTGCCTGAATTTTGTCAGTTCCTGGCCACTTTCGTAGTCTTTTTTATTAGCTACGCAAATCGGTGAAGGCTTAATGATAGATGACCCTCAATTTATTTACGACTTAGGTTCTGCAAAAACCGCAGCAACATAAAAATATCCGGGAAAGTGGCTGAATTCATTGAGACATGCAAAACATGCACAACTTCTCCTACTCTGTTTTCGCTTCGTGACCAAAAGAGGGAGTGCGAGAGAATAACATATTGACTCTTTAAATCTGATAATCATTTTTTAACCAAATCTGTTGTGTCAGTTTATTTTTTTGTTACTATGGAGAGGCCAACCATTAACATAGTGCCCGAGGACAACAGGGATTGATACAAGAGCAACAGGATTAACGACTACTTACCGGCATCATTGCTGTTCTGGTGGGAAATCTCACTCAGTCTGACCACCGAGGTATTCTCCACCAAAGAGACAGAGGTAGAAGTGGACAGTTGTCCCAGTACTCCTATAATGTGGCTCTTGAGATCCTGAAATGGCAGGCTTCCATTGTGGACAGTGCTGGCCTCCATATCTCCAGGTACATGGATCAAAGCAAATTCCTCTGAAGGATGTGACCTGCTGAGGCCGTCCACTGCGGAGAGAAGGTGCCGATTTGGGAGTAAAGTTTTGACCTGGGTTACAGTCTGGGTTAGGGACTGTCCGGTGTTTACAGGACTACACAAGGGTTTGGTGTGGCTGTTCTGGGTATGTTGCTGCTTAGGTGTGATGTTGGCATGGTCATGTGAGTTACTTGATGGTCCTGATGCTGCTTTGGTATCGTCTTCTACTGTACTCAGTGGATTAAGCCTGACTTGGGAGTGTTCCTGGTCTTCTTGTGTTGTGTCGGATGGTGGGAGTGTAACGTTACCATGGCCAAGCTCTGCGTCTGGTACGTTGAATGGATTCAGATGGTCTGTTTTTGCCGTGTCTGGCAGCCTGACTGTTATTTCTACGGGGCCTCCACTTGTGTTCGATGGGGTAGCTGTGTTCTGCAGGACAGCCGGGTGAGGGCTCTTCACATTCACTGAATTTACAAATGTGGGGAAAAGGTGGGTTGGGGACGGTGTGACTCAAACAGCTTGAAGCCTGATCGTTCTGCTCTCCTGAATGTGAGATGGGTGAGGTTTATGACCATGCCCCTCTAGTTGAGGGGGTAACAAAGATGAGGGAGAAGACATGGAGGGTGTGCTTTCTGCTCTCAGGCTGGTTGGGTGTAGCTCCATCAATGGTGAGTTGTGCCATTGTCTCCTTTGCAAAATGGTTTCTGGGGCAGTGGAGTTGGACTGGTCCACAGCCAACAGAAGGATTCTAAGTGTGAGACAGGGGGTTGCTTTGTAAAGTGCTAATAATAATTCTGGACTGCACCGCTCCTGCAGAGGGAGGGCTAAGGCCAGGTGTCTTAATGCACCGGCTCTTCCTCAGGTTATGATGGCGTGCATGTTGGGCCTTTGCTGTACATGGAAGAAGGGTACTAGCTGGGAAGGATTCTGCATGCTGCCGGCATTGGTGTTTGTGGTGCTCTGGAAGGTAACCCACAGGCAGTCTGAGAGGACAACCAAGGGCTTTGGTTGGACCTGAACAGTCTTGCTCAAAAATAAAGACGTAGCTGGGCATTCGTTCTTCTCGTCAAAGTCAGCGGGAGGCAGCTGAAGTGCTCTAAGCACGTACAATTTACTTTGGTTGTTTCGGTGATTGTGGCGGACTGCAGAACTACTAGTCTTAGTCTGAGCACAGCTATTTCCAAAGTCTTTGTGCAGCATGAACATGTCTTCCAGTTTGCCTATGGGGGCCATGCAGGCATGGCAGAAGGTAACAAAAGGCAAAACCACAAAAGTGTTGCTCCAGGCCTCTGCTCAAGAATGAATCTTTCAGGAGAAGGATATTGGCTGGTCAGGGAGTTATGAAAATTATCTGTACAAGAAGGGCGACGTATAAAGGAAGAAGGGGATTATGAGCTTTGACAAGTCCTCAGCCCTCCCTGAACTCCAAGGGTGTTGGAGGAAGAGGAGACAGATTTCTGATGCTTTGGGTGCTCTGTCAAGCATGGCAACCTCAAGGGATGGACTGATTTCTGGTCTTGGTGGAGTGCTGAGTCAGTGTATCTCTGAGGTTTCATAGAATGGAAGC
Organism: Scleropages formosus; assembly: GCF_900964775.1. Classification (NCBI taxonomy): domain Eukaryota; kingdom Metazoa; phylum Chordata; class Actinopteri; order Osteoglossiformes; family Osteoglossidae; genus Scleropages; species Scleropages formosus. The sequence continues at coordinate 7,377,401 of NC_041806.1, forward strand.
AGAATGGACTAGGGATGAGGTGGGTGCCTTTGTTGAATTCTCAAGCATATTAGGAGATCTTTGTAATTGAGTGTTGAAGTGAGAAAGGGGGGGTGATCCACTGCAGGTGTATAGGGCACACAGATGAGGAAAACTGCTGGCTGCAATGGAAAGGTGAGGTGAGGCTCTAGTGGTGCAACATACCTCATTTTCCTTGCCCTTAATATACGTGCCTACTGAAGCAATACCCCCCTGGCCCCAGACTGCCCCCTACAGGTGAAAAATGTCATTTCTCTGACAACCTTTAGTAGACATTGGGTTCTTCTGCCAGTATCCAAACCTGAATTACTTGACTTGAAAACAAAATCATTAAAACTATATTATACATGTATTATATAGCTTAAATGTGCTAAGAAAGAAATAAAAAATGGGGGGGGTTTAGGACAGTTTAATCAACGGGGGACATTCCACTCTATTGGAAGGCATACCTGTGTGGTGGCAAGACGGAGGTGACAGGGAGGTATGCATGCTCTGGCACAATGTTGCCATGGCGACCACTTTCCGACGGTGGTTGCATAGCTTTGTCATGTCTCCCTCTATCTTTCCCATTTGCTGCCTCCGCTGAGGAACCAGTATCCCGGGGTCAAAGTTGAACACCTGGAGGAGAAGTGGGGTAGAACCTGGGATTCATTTATCTTAAGAAAAGCAAAATAAAGAACTACCTGACGTAAACATAATGATACCACTGAATTTTGACATTTACATGTATTCATTTAACAGACGCTTTTCTCCAAAGCGATGTACATCTCATATAAAATACAATGTGTGCATTACATTAGTAGAAAGAGACTTCGGTGCAGACGCGTAATACCTGACACGCACTACTTGAGATTTTTCCACCAACTCCGAGCGCAATTTATTTTAAAGAAAAATTTTAAATTTGGTTTTAACTTGAGATGATTAACTGATCTTCAGTTTTTTGTGTAAACAGAGTAAGAAACTGTATAAAATGGGTTCCTTGATGGACAAGAGGTAAAAATACACCCGGGCCTGATGTCTAACTAGGAAGCATAGGGTACAAGGGAGCGCACTCCTTGGATGAAGACTTTTTGATAATTTGCTGTTGCACAGAATAATAAGCCTGCTGTGTGAAGAAAGGAATATATTTTCATAAACCGTTGTCATGATTTCATGTTGGACTTGATCCCTTTATATACTGTATATGAGGGCAGAGGGCACAGTAATTATTATAGACATACCTAAAGATATGCCTACATGGGTTACAGCAACTCAATTTTAAAAGTTTCTTTTAATACCCCCTACTTTGGCTTAGACGGCATTTATTTGCATCTACGGCAACTAATCTGGATTTTGCGTGCTTCTCAACAGCTGAGCGCTTAAGGACCAGAGCCACCATGTGGTCTTCTTTGCTGCTGTTGTTCTGCTTGAGCTGCATTAAGTTCTCAACCTCCATTAACCCTTGTTTACTATTTTTAACTGTTGTACTGCTGGACATCATAACCCCTGTTTGGAGGATCCAAAATGTATCGGCTTGATCACTGATCGTGAATTCATTTGCTTTGTTTTCACTCACTTCTTTTGCCTTTACTGTTGTTTTTTTTTTTGGCATGAAAAGTTGTAATAGATAAACATTGAGTATCTACGTATTTTTGTTCGCGAGGGCTGGTTCAGCGTACAGTACTTTAACTACAAAAGAGCTGAACGAGTGCAGGTAGACAGCCATAAAAAAAAAATTGAGTAATTAATAATGTTAAACGGCCTTGTTAGCTTGTGTTATCATAGCTGATGTTAACTAATGAATTAACTATGTCCACACACACACTGGCTGAAACCGCTTATCCCATGAGGGTTGCGGCAAACCAGAGCCTAACCCAGCGACACAGGGCGCAAGGCTGGAGGGGGAGGGGACGCACCCAGGACGGGACGCCAGTCCATCACAAGGCACCCCAAGCAGGGCTCAAACTTCAGACCCACCAGAGAACAGGCCCTGGCCAAACCCGCTGCATCACTGCACCCTCCTAACTAAACTGTAGCTATGTCCATTTTAATGAAATTTGGTGACATTTTTGCATTCGTACCATTGAAACTAATGGTATTTATGTTTTCGATTTATGACAATTCTAGGAATGAACTACCGCTGTAAGGTGTGGGAAGACTGTATGTTCGGAACATCTAGGTAAAGGAGACAAAAATGAGACCAAGTCCGCTTCGGTTTTACACCATTATCTTTGTTTTTGGGAAAGCACATGGCTAAGGGAGGGACTCTCACCTTGTGCAGGACCAGAGGACATTCCAAACCACACTTACAGGTGCCTTCCGTAAGAAGGTATGTGGCTGCTTCCTCCACCGAACACAGGACTGCACCGCTGGGGCTGTGCAAGGAGGCACAATTTTCCCAACATGTTATTTTCTGCAGTTAATCACTTTGACACCATTTCAAAACAGCACTTCTCACCTGAGGTATGTCACAATTCCGTCCTCCACCTTCCTCTGCCATCCAACGGGAATTTGGGCCGGAAGAGATGAGGCATCGTCTTTGTTCCTGTTGCCACTCTCACAGTCTCCCTTCATTCTGCAGCCTCGGGATCCAAGGTTCTTTTGAAAGATAAAAGTCACGAGGAATATTAACGATATTTGTGCCATTTATACAGCCGGGTATTTTACCGTTATAATTCTGGGTACGCACTCTGCTCAAGGATTCATACGTGATTTGTGGGGAACTGGGGTTTGATTCAGCAACCTTCAGGATTCTATTTTAACAACTAGGTCACCTCATAATATGTTCATTTACACATTCTTTCAATACCGTTGTCTGAAGCTGGAGCTAGGTTACACAAAAAGGAAAGCAGGACACATGCCAGTGCATAGTAGGGCATTCTCTAATATACACACCAAGGCCAATGCAGTGCGAATAATTTGCTTAAACTCCATGTCTGCGGGGGGGGCACGGTGGTGCAGTGGGTTTGGCCAGGTCCTGCTCTCTGGTGGGTCTGGGGTTTGTGTCCTGGTTGGGGTGCCTTCTGATGGACTAGCGTCCCGTCCTGGGTGTGTTCCCTCCCCCTCCAGCTCTACACCCTGTTATGCCGGGTTAGGCTCCGCCTTGCTCCGATCCTGTATGGGACGAGCGGCTTCAGCCAGTGTGTGCGTGTGTGTGTGTGGGGTGTAGCAGCTAGAGGAAAACCAGGAATTAGTTGAACATACAGTCCTAGAGCTGTGAGGTGCTACTCTCTCACTCTGACCAGCTCAGCTAAAGTGCCAAGCAGAAGCAAAGGACAGACAGTAGCCTTTTCCACACCTTTTCATCTTCACAAAGCTCCAGCCACTGTCCTATGTGGAATCCAGCCTTGAACAGACATGGTGCAGGAAGAGAAAGGGCACCTTTCTTCCCTGAGTCAGCCCATTCCCTCCACTCTGATGCTCTTCAACACCTTCGTCTCCAGTCTTATCTTCTCCTACCAGATTGGACCTGTCCAGTAGCCCATAGTGATACTTCAGAGTATCTCAGTCTGAAGAAGACAAGAAAAATTGGATGAGACATCTAGCAAGGGACTAACAAAATCAGCAGTTCCCTGCCTGAGTTCTGAATAGCGAGCTGTAGAGCCCAACGGTAAAATCAGGTATACAGGCCCACGTGAAGTCCACATCCATTCCGGATTACGGCTTCATCGAGATTACCAGAATCAAATGCCATCCATGGCTCCGGGACTACTCTGGTGGAAAAGTACTGCCAAGTTCTGGGATGAGCTTGCTTTATAAAGGCAGTGCATGAAACAATTTGTTTAAAAGTTCAAAATTTATGCAACTCAGCATATTTCCACCGCAGATATCTAGTACCTACTTAATTCAAAAGAAAATCTGTCAAGGTAATTACAGAACAAGATTTTGTAAAAGTGAAGAGCCACAATGAAGCCAAAAAAAGAAAAGTCTGGAAAGTACCCAGCATGAGCACCATTAGTACTGCTAGAAAAAAAACATCTCAGCTGAACAGAGTGCAAAAAAGTGATACGGCGTAGTGTTATCAGCCCCCACCTTATTCACCAAGGTGACTTACACTGCTATATACACTACTTACAATGAGTCACTCATGCATACATCAGTGGAACATACTTTCTCCATGTCACTCACATAATATGGGTGATTTAGTGTCACCAATCCCCCTGAATAGCATGACTCTGGGCTGTGAGCGGAAACCAGAGCACCCAAAGTAAATCCACACGGACACGAGGGACACACGCAAACTCGAAACAGACGGGAGTGGGGATCGAACCCATGTCCTCTCGCATCACCCGAGCGCTGTGAGGCAAAAACGCTAAAATTAAGACTTAAAGATCATGACTTCGAACTAAGTGACCATCTTGTCCCAAGGATGTACTTTGTGTACTTTTTTTAATGATAGTAACCAGCGTGGACAGATGGTAAAAAAAAAAAAAAAAAACTCTATAATACGTTTTTATAACGAAACAGCATCCAGAATAAATAGCGCAAAGACAGACAAATCAGAGAGAACTGAAACCGGACATTACACAAGTTGAGTAAAGGTTAATTCACGTTGTTGTAAAATTAAACTGAACGGTCACTGACGTCAGAACCCAGCGACGTAAAAGTAACGCAATGACGTTGTTACGTAACGCAATGTCGCGATTGCATGCAGAAGGACATCGCATCTATGAAGTGCAGTACTGCCAATGCAGCGAGTTACGTGACAGCCGCGTGGTACTCAGCACATATTCTTTTTAATCCAGCAAGTGACGATTAAAGAAAACGTAATTTACACAAAAAAATCTGCAGCAGGCAGCGATTGCGACACGCACTTATACGGACTGACACAGAATTCAATGAGAATCAATGAATGGTATCTTCGCTAAGCGTGGACTAACCGCCACGACTCGACTCGGCTCGGCTCGGCTCGGTTCAGCTCAGGACGGCTCCACCACCTCGCCGGCTCCGCCGAGTTTCAGCTGCTTTTCCCCGCCTCCGGACCATTAGATGCGCATCAATGAATGAATGCAGAGCTGAGCGACTGACTGTTCCATTAAATTAATCACACAAACACAAAACACAATTGAATTAGACCGCGTCCGCAACATGTCATTGCTGAAACTGACTTTTAATTCCGAGTGTTCTAATAAACGACTGAAAACTTAGTCTGACCGTTCAGTGCAATTGCTCGGCCGCCGCTCCAAAGTGGACTCAAGTTGTTTGTTGTTGTTGTTGTTGTTGTTGTTGTTGTTGTTGTTGTTGTTGTTGTTGTTGTTGTTGTTGTTGTTGTTGTTGTTGTGCTGACCGCGTGGTCCCTCCGCTTACATTACACTGTACGACGCGACGCCTAATATGCGCTTCCTAGTTCCCATTTCCACTCCCTCGGCTCCGCCCCCTTACCTCACCCCACCCTTCCCGTCCCTTCTCCGTCCCCGCCCACCGAAGACCACAGCGCTTCCTTCCGAGCATGCGCATTTTGAGAAGAACGATACCGGGAATTCCGCACCCACAATGCATTGCGATGAGTCCCTGAGACGAAACTGGGGGCAGTGGGTTTAGTGATGACCTGCATCCCTTAACAGCTCTTGGCAGTGATGACTTACATACTCTCATACTACATATTCTCATAGTATCGCAATTTCTTAATTTAAGCACACCAACAATAATGATGTAGTTGAGAACTTTTGCTCAAGGGGACCTATTCAGTTGTTACAAGTGATTTTCACTTATTTAGACAACAGGATAATCTGAGAGGGTGTGGTGGTGCAGCGGGCTTGACCGGGTCCTGCTCTCTGGTGGGTCTGGGGTTTGAGTCCCGGTTGGGGTGCCGTATGATAGACTGGCATCCTGTCCTGGGTGTGTCCCTCTCCCCTTCCAGCCTTGTACCCTGGGTTTCTAGGCTTTGCTCTGGCTTTCTGTGACCCCCCCCCACTTGGGACAAGCAGTTTCAGTCTGTGTGTGTGTTCTTACTGTATGGATTCTCAGTAAGTACTGTGATCCTGGGAACTACAGCAGGAGAGTAATCCCCTCTGGGATGTTTGGATTCACTACCCACCTCCATTCCTGCTTGCCCCATGTACAGTTGGACACTCCATCTCACCTAATAACTCACTCACAGTGTAATGCTTCTATCATCTTTGCATCAGGCCAATCATTCATTACCATGAAAACAGCTTTCTTAAGTTCAGCTCAATTTCAATATTTAGTGCTTATCACCAGGTAGGCACAGTAGGTTTAGCCAGGTCTTGCTCTCTAGCGGATCTTAGGTTCGAGCCCTGCTTGGGGTGCCCTGCGACAGACTGGCCTCCCGCCCTGGGTGTGTCCACTCCGCCTCCAGCCCTGTTCTCTGTGTTGCCGGCTCGGGCTCCTGCTTGCCAGGACAATGCGGTTTCAGCCAGTGTGTGTGTGTGTGTGTGTGTGTGTGTGTGCGCTTATCACCAGGGCTCCTTCAGAGCACAAGACAGGCAGTGAAAGAGGAAATAAAAACCCTAAGGCTGGTACTGGAGAAACAAAGTGTCACCAGCTGCCCACTTTCCAAAACATAGTAACACTGCACAGTTAGGAAAATCTTATGCTGTAAGCAGTTTGAGAGCAGCTGGGTCACCTGGTTGGACATAACCATGAAGAGCAGCAGAGACTGGCAACAGAATGCACAGCATCAGCATCTTTACTTAATGCATGTTAAAGGAAAAACAAGAACATTTAAGTTTACAGTTAAATGTTTTCACTTGGATCCCCAACATTTGCTGTAGATTATTCCATCGTTGAAAGGTCCTACACCCTACAACATCTGGAGCTGATGTATATATAAATATACAGGTATTTTCATTGCAGGAGATAGGTGTGTATTTTCAAAGGCAGTGGTTTTGGATCGTTGGGGACCCATTCTGTAGGGATGATGAGCGTGTTACCTGGCGCCAGGTAGTGAAGGGACGGTTTGTGGCCATTGTTACACTTAGGGAGGTGAAGAAAGACTTCTGAATTTAGTTTATGCCAGCAGATGGCAGTGAGACACAACAACCTGAGATAAGGATTATGTTCATTTTTCATTTTAAGAATTGTAATCATTTCATTTTTTGGTGAGATCTGTGTCCAGGGTTCATCTCTGAGACCCCCAAACAGATATGCATGTGCGGTCATGCATACCGCCCCTTATTTTTACATCAGTATTTGTTAAACCTCATCAGGAGATGTGACCTTACTTAGTCTGCCTCTGTCCCTGCTGTCCAGCACTAGACGAACACTGCTGTTCTATTGCCTGCTGTATGGGACCTCTCTGACACAGTCGCTTTGTATCAGCACTGATTTTAAATAGCTGCATTAGGCTTTTATTAGGTAACAACCTCTTTGAGGGCATGTGGATCACTGTACTCTTTTGTAGGCGTGCGACTAGGGCTTTCAGAATATGTGTATGCTGGCAACTAAACTAGCAAAAATCCTAAGAAGCTCATACAGCTCACACTTCCCTGAAAGTGTGCACTATCCCAATCTCACATAATCCGCAGTCTTCATATTCCATAAACGCTACTGCCGCAGCCCATCCCATCTCCTAACCCGCGCTCCTCCTCACATACCCCCTTTCTCTTCCTTAAGCACAAAAGCCACATGCATATCACAAAACACAAAAAAGAGTGTCTGCAAGGATGACAAATGAAATGTCTGTAAGACATCATGTATTATGTGCTTATGAGAAATTTAAGTAGCATGAAGAACTGTCTGTACTATAATAAAAGGGAAAGTGTTGTGCTCGGATGTCTCTATAAGGCAGTGTCAGCGAGAACAGATGGTTCCTCATCCAGTAATTGCTATCCAGAGGTGAAATTGACAACAGAGATTTCTGGATTCCTTTAAAATTTGAATTTTATCATTTAGATGGAGTTAAATGGTGTTGGACTTGCATCACTTATAATTAAATACATACAGTACATTTGGAGAGGAAAAGAACTGGTTTGCCTTAACTTGAATGGTAAAAAAAGGGAATTTTAATAGCAGAACTCAAATATTAAGACCTTCAGAATGTTTCTCAAAAGATCCGAGTATCTTAGAGGATTCATTCATTGTGGCAGTTAGAGCCTGGAGAGGGGAGATCAGTGAAATCATGTCTGTCAATCCCCTGGATACAATATATGTGACCCTTGCTGAAATATTGTAAAACTAAATGCCTAATACCCCCCCCCCCCACACACACACACACACACACACACACACAATCTGAACCACTTGTCCCATACAGGGGTCACAGGGAGCCAGAGCCTAACCCAGGACACAAGGCTGGAGGGGGAGGAGACACACCCAGGACAGGATGCCAGTCCATTGCAAGGCACCCCAAGCAGGACTTGAACCCCAGACCCACCAGAAAGCAGGACCCAGTCCAACCCACTGCACCACCACACCATCACATTCCCATCTCCCTAATACCAGTTTTTCAATAAAACATTTTTATGTGTGACTCATAGCTATGATATCCCATGTCGGTGTTATAGACTGGCCCATCTATGATCCTGCTAATCTATCACATGTGGGCAGCATTGTTCCAAATCTATGACAACCTTCTAAATTACACATATAGTCTCCATTTGTGTGGATGACATGCGTTTTAATGCACTTTAGAGACTATGACATTATTCAGCAAGTTGTTTGGTATAAAGGTGCCTGCTAAATAAATGAGGAAATGCAAAGCTCTGTCTCATGGCCATTGGAATTTAGTAGGATCAAAATATATATAAAAAAACATCCTGCAATTGTTAAGAACGGAATCAGATTTTCAAAATACAGATATATCCATCAGTTTTAATATGAGCTCTGGACAAGCCCATTTATACGAATCACTGCTGAGATGAAAGAATAAGAAAAATGTCAAAACTTCTCTCCCCCATCTTCCCACACTCCCTCCTTCTGTCACACTGCGAAAAGAAAATAAGTTGCTGATTTCACATTTATAATGAACTATGCATGTTTATTCATCTTAATTATAATATTGCTTAAAATGAATTTGCTGTCATTAATCATACTACACCAGCACTGCCTTACCACCATCACCTACATCCATTGGTGACACTTCTGCTGTTCAAACTGTTTTCCTGAAGACCATACCTGTTATTAACTTGCTCATCAATCCTTTCCCTTCTTCAGACGCAGACAGTTTTGTTGCTTGTGCACAGCTGGTCCTGACACCACCTCACATGGGCCAGGAAGGAAAGGACAGTTGCAGTCAGTTCAAATCAAATCCTTATTTCTCATACTGTGATTACACCGGCACTACATCTGACTGCTTGCAAGGCCGTGTCATTTATTTTTACATTTTCTGCCAAAATTTCCATTCACATTTACACACGAGGAAATGTATTTTATTTGTTAAAATATATTTTATACATTATATTTTATTTGTCAGTTTATTTTCTATATTATTTTATTTTATGTAATTTAGAGTCAGGGGGTGCGGTAGTGCAGTGGGTTGGACCACAGTCCTGCTCTCCAATGGGTCTGGGGTTCGAATCCTGCTTGGGGTGCCTTGCGGTGGACTGGTGTCCCGTCCTGGGTGTGTCCCCTTCCCCCTCTGGCCTTCTGCCCTGTGTTGCCGGGTAGGCTCCGGTTCCCCGTGACCCCGTATGGTGTGTGTGTGTGTGTGTGTGTGTGTGTGTGTGTGTGTGTGTGTAATTTAGAGTTTATAATGGTAGTGGTGCAGTGGGTTAGACTGCAGTCCTGCTCTCCGGTGGGTCTGGGGTTTGAGTCCTGCTTGGGGTGCCTTGTGACGGACTGGCGTCCTGTCCTGGGTGTGTCTTCTGCCCTGTGTTAGGCTCTGGTTCCCTGTGACCCTGTATGGGACAAGTGGTTCTGAAAGTGTGTGTGTTTATAATTTACAGTTTATTATATATATAATATTTTATTCATCAGGCCTAATTTTCTGTGTATTTAAGCACAATTGCATGCATATAGACACACGTAGACCAAGTGGTGCAGTCGTGCCCTAAAACACATTGAATTTATCAGGAGTTTCGTTTAACAGCCCTAAGTTAGTATTTGGGGCAGTCCTTTACTTTTATGCCATTTAGTCACCAGTGAATCTGAAGCACATGGCTTTGGACTGTGGGAAAAAGCCCCCATGAAGAGATGTGGGGAAGGCATTTATAAACATATCTATTCTCTGTATACTTGTTTTTTCTTTAGTTTCTTTTTCAATTTATAAGCCATTAGAATCCATTTTAAATAAACATGTTTATTGTTATATGTTTTAGATGTGTTTTATTAATTTTCTGTAATGTGGTGACTGGGAGGGGGGCGCAGTGGTGGAGTGGGTTGGACCAGGGTTCTGTTCCCCAGTGGGTCTGGGGTTCAAGTCCCGCTTGGGGTGCCTTGTGATGGACTGGCGTCCCATCCTGGGTGTGTCCCCTCCCCCTCCAGCCTTACGCCCTGAGTTGCCGGGTAGGCTCCGGTTCCCCGTGACCCCGTATGGGACAAGCGGTTCTGAAAGTGTGTGTGTGTGCGGTGACTGGGTTAAACAGATTTAGGCTTTACATACAATGTCGGCAGTAGGGCAAATTCACACACGTCCGGCAGTTTATAACCACCAATCCACTTAAAACAGAAAATTGGGAAACCAACGCTTTGCTAAGTGTACAGTGTCTAATGGCTACGATAGAGATGGATAATTGGACAACCATATAGTATTACGGTGTAAAACTGCCTTTTTATGTGTTATGCTAACTACTGTGAACTATTGAAGTAATCTTTTGGGGGTCAGGAGCGTATAAAACTTTTTATCATTAAAAAATGGTAATTATACCTTTAAGTTACGATATTTCACCTTGAAAGGGGTTTTCAGAAATTAATTAGATTTATTTAGCAGACACTTTTCTCCAAAGCAACTCCCAATGAACTCTGTGTAGTGTTACCAGCCCACACACCTTATTCACCGTGGTGACTTACACTGCTAGATGCACTACTTACACTGGGTCACTCATCCATACATCACTGGAACACACTCTCCATCACTCACACACTATGGGTGAACCTGAACAGCATGTCTTTGGAGTGTGGGAGGAAACCAGAGCACCCAGAGGAAACCCATGCAGACACGGGAGAACATGCAAACTCCACACAGACTGAGCAGGGATCAAACCCCCATCCTCTCACACCACCCAGGCACTTTAAGACAGCAGCGCTACTCACTGTGCCACCCTGCCACATTACCCTCTGAAAGTGGGGAAGACGGCAATTGCAAAGCCCCACTGTTTTTACTGCTGTATAATTTGTCTAAACTGACCGCATCCCTAAACACGGAGGCATATAAATATCAAAAATAAATATCAAAATGATTTTTTTTTTTTAATTTCAAACATATCCGAGCCAAAAAAATCCGCAGGCCTGACTTTGTCAGAAAACGGCGAGTCGCCGCTCTCAAACAAAACCGATTTCCGCTTTTGCACTGGCTTTCGCGCGCTTCACCCGCGAGGTTTCATCGACTTGGATATGTTACAATATACCTGGAGAGAAACTCGCATTGCTGAGCGTTCTTTCATCTCACATTCACCGGCTAAGCGAAAGGATTCGTAAAGCTGAACCGAAGCAATCCTTGAGGATTTACTCATGTGTAACCAAACATGTGAGTTCCGTTTGCTCGACGTAAAGTGTGACCGCTCCATGCGGAAGGCTAAAAAATAAAGTGTGACATCTTAATATATCAGGCCTGGGGAAAAGGCCCTCCATCTCAATTAGCTATTGATATTGATGCAGTGGGTTTCGTTGCGCTGCCACCGGCGTCATCAGTCTTGCGCTTGCTGTCGCCGCCGTGGGAAGGTGGGGAGGGAAGCAATTGGCTGAGTTTTATTAATGTACCGTCTCTGTTCTCTCTAGCGTTCAGCCTCTCTGCCCGCGCCGAAACGAGCCGAGGAAGATTGCGATAAAAGTTCACGTCTTCGTTTTTTAATTTTAAGCTAGAGAACATTCGTCAGAGTAACAGCCTCAAACCTGACCGTGACAAATCTCGGTGCGTTTCGGACGCTTGGGACCCATCCTGGCCTACGCTGCATATGGCGTACGTAAGGGCGGCGAACGGCTCCTCGACCGCACGCGGTTCCACCCCCTTCGGATGCGGACGCGCCAAACTTCATTCTCAGGACAGCATCAAGTAGTTCGGCCGCTACGCAACTGAGAAGAAGGTTTGAATTTCAGGAGCGGAACTGTTTGCATTTTCTCACAGTACCATTTTTCATTAAAGATCACTAATAGCTCCATGTATCTTTAAAATGTTGTGGAACTTTGTATATTTCTCTCACGAGTGGTAATTTAGGGGGTGCGGTGGCGCAGTGGGTTTGGCCTGTGCCTCCTCTCTGGTGGGTCGGGGGTTTGAGTCTTGCCTGGGGTGCCTTGTGATGGACTGGCGTCCTGTCCGGGGTGCGTCCCCTCCAGCCTTGCGCCCCGTGTTGCCGGGTTTGGCTTGGGGTAAGCGACTTCAGTCAAGGTGTATCACGGTCATTTTTCACTTTCTAATACCCTGTTTTGGCTGAATTACATATGGACACAGGTGTTTCTGCTGCATAAGGGAAGTTGATCTGTTCGCAATCCCCGGGAAGAAGGGTTCCTCGCGTCCCAGTTAAGAATGCCTTCGTGTATTGAAGGGTCGTGCTGCTATGAGAAACGATGGCCGAGAGCCGTGGTTACGGAGGTCTGATTCTCGGCGCCATCTGTGGCGACGGACTGAGGAAGAACACAGTATCCCTTCATGGCAGTAGCAACGATAACACTGGGACACCGGCTTGCTCTCTGGCTGGCAAGTTCCGAGTCCTGCGACGGCTGTGAAACCCAATTAAGTCATACCAACAAAACGCATCTGGTGCTCCACACTCTCCAGCACACTGCCAAATTGCACGAGATTGTGCGGGGAAAGAGCGGCACTGAGTGGCAGTAAAGGTAAAGAAAGGGCACATATGAGAGAGGGGAAGGGGCAGAACGTGCGGAAACAACGTCAGGTGAAAGTGCCTGGCTTTACCTTCGCACATTTTTCCCAAATATCGTGCAGACCTTAATCACACACACACACACACACACACACACATTGTCTGAGACCACTTATCCCAAGCAGGGTCACAGCAAACCAGAGCCTAACCCAGCAACACGGGGTGCAAGGCTGGAGGGGGAGGGGACACCCCCAGGAGGGGACACCAGTCCATCACAAGGCACCCCAAGCGGGACTCGAACCCCAGACCCACCGGAGATCAGGACTCCTGCAAAACCTGCCGCACCACCGCCCCCCCGCAGCCCTAAATGGTAGTTTTAATTCAGACGATTATGGCATTTCACGATGAGACAGTAGATACACTTCAGAATTTGTTTCCAGAGCTGCTACATGTCGTACCGGACACAACACACACACACATTTGAAATTCTAGCTCAGCGTTTACGCACACAGGCTCATTATTTCCACACACCCCTAAACTCCGCATTCTTAATCTCCCGCAAATGACTACCCTAACCCTCCAACGCACAAGTGCCCCAACACACACTTACGACAGGAGCTCAGCCTTCACTCTTTATGTTTGCGAGATCAGTTTGAGCCGGATGAGGCTCAATGAGATGTGGAACGGGCCATCTCTCATCCCCAGCGGCTTGCGTGGGAGGAGGTGGAGGAGGCGAGGCGAGGCGGCAAACAAACGGTTCAATTAGGAGCAGATTGCTGTGAAATTGGCTGTGAATCTCCTTCCATTTTTTCGGGGATTTGCCCGGTGGCTGGAAATCCAGGTTCCACCACGGTACGAGGGTTCTGTCCGCAGACGACAGCCTGAAGGAGCCGTCATGTAAAGGAAACAGGATGTACATGACCGGCTCTATGGCGGAACTGAGAAGAGTGAAATACAGCTGAATGAGTTGAATCTGCGGGGCTTCTTTTACACGTAGGGTAACTAACCTGACCGCTTTACTCACCCTCTCCTCACACACTAAAGAGACCAACACTAAACACACACAATGCCTACAACTGCTTGTCCTGAGCAGGGTCACGGCACGCCGGAGCCTAACCCGCCAACACAGGATGCAAGACTGGAGGCGGAGGGGACACACCCAGGACAGGATGCCTGTCCATCGCAAGGCACCCCAAGCAGGACTCGAATCCCAGACCCCCTAGAGAGCGGGGCTCGGCCAAGCCTGCTGCACCAGCGCACCCTCCCCCGATGCTGAACGTTTAACTGTATGTTGCACTTCACCAACGTCTATAATGACATCTATACCAAAAGCAACCCTGACAGCCAGAAAACTGTCCATACCCCTGAGTGGTAAACCAGTCACACCTAAACCCACTGGCAGACACTGACTGCTATGCTGGTCCACATCACACTGACTAAACTGACCCATTGCTGCATTGCACAATGTCCTGCGCGGACCACCCCGCTGACCACCACATATGCCACCGCTCCACCTACCACAATGCCGACCAATGTGCCGCGTGATCTCAAACCGGATACGTTTTTAAAAATATTTCATGAGTTTTACAGCAGACGCACGTTGTTTGCTGGTTCGGCTGCAGTTCTGTCGCATTCATACCGCACAGCTGTTTATTTACTCAAGCGAGTCCCAACGGTACAAGCGTTTGGAGTTACGGGTCCGGTTCTGTAACTTTTACTCCGCTTTTGCTTGATGACGCAGAAGACCAAGATGACACCTGCGAATGAAGCTACGACCTGATGAAAAACAGAATTAAGAATTGTAGGAGATGTAATGGGGTTCTTCTACCTGCAGAATTTGTGCATTAAATTTCTAAGAGTGTGCATGGAGGTTGGGGCAGTTGGTACTGAAGTGGTTAGCGTTACTGCCTTTGGCCTGAAAGGCCACAGGTTTGAATCTTGTCTCCACCTGTAGTACCCCTCCCTGTGGTACTTTCCCCAGTAAAACTATCCAGCTCTATAAATAGTTAAAAATAAAAATAACTGTAGGTCGATTAACGATTTGTAAGCTGCTTCGGAGAAAAGTTTCAGCTAAAGGAGTAAATGTACCATGCAGAGAGTGTGGTCAAAAACACTTTGTCACCAAGTGACGTCCAGTCGTAAAAACATATCAGTTCCTGGCATTCACCCCTGTTAGTTAAGGAACAGCAGTGCTGCATCTGTCCACTCCCTTTCATAAAGTCATTGCTTTAATGAATAAAAAACAGAAAATTTATTAAGATACAGTAGCATATTAAACATATCCACTTTTTGGTCTGCAGTGATTTACTTTTAGGTTTGCAGTTTTTGTGATATATCATAAACATATATATATGCACCTCTGCTTTCCAAGTCCTTGGTACTAAACACAGGTGTGCTGCTGCTGGCTGCCCTTAAGGCAACGAATATAAACATTTTACCGAGAGATAATCTGCTCTTATCACCGCCCACACTAATCTGCTGTCAAGTCGAGATCAATTCAAGTTTCTTCAGCGTCTTCTCTGAACTATTCCATATTTTTCTAGTAAAACGTGTAGCTCGCTTATTCTCAGGGAGCCTAAGAACAGATGTGCTGCCCAAAACTGAGTGTTGTATTTCCCTTTTTTCCTGATTTCTAAATGTTAATTCACAAGTATTTAGCTAAATAAATATTACTGTAAACAATGAACTACTGAAAGATCAATTGTGCGTTTGTTTTTACGCATTAAAAAGAAGACTTTGGGTAATTTAATAAACGAGCAATTACTGTGAAGAAGTGGAGAGAATGAAAGATAGAAGATAGAGGATGTGATATATGATGAAGACAGAAAAAAGTAAGAGACCAGAGGAGGAGTAACAGAAGTCCTGATATTATTCTAATGAATTTGGGGGGATTTAATGAATGTGATTATTTCGCTTGTCACTCCCTATCTCATGTATTTCCCCACCACCGCCTGTCATTGCGTCTGCATCTTTAGGGCTTAGCAGAAGCGGGGGTGGAGGTCGAGCGTGATTCCTTTGCTTTACTCTACCAGACGGCCTTTAAGGGGCGAGAATCCTGATTTGCTCGGGGTTCACTGACAATCGGAGACCGGAGCAGGATTACAGGGCTCCCTGCTGTTGGAAGATTACTTTCAGTAATTTATCATGATTGTGTTAAAGGGGCTTTATCTCTTACAGCCTGTGACATTACAGCTCAGCCGACACGTTTATCTAAAGTGACTTTTGGTCTTTACCCATTTCGGTAGCTGAGTATTTTGCTCGAGTAGTTCCAAAGTACAACTGGACTCTTTCTGCCATGCAGTTTTGTGGATGTGGATAATTTACCTATACTGATGCGAAGGTGAGAAAGGTCCCAATTTTAGGGAACGCAAACGTCGATTTGTCGCCCTGCATTTCCTGTTAGGGGAGGCACGGTGGCGCAGTGGGTTTGGCCTGTGCCTGCACTCTGGGGGTTCGAGTCCCACTTGGGGTGCCTTACAATGGACTGGCGTCCTGTCCTGGGTGTGTCCCCTCCCCTTCCAGCCTTACGCCCTGTGTTGCCGGGCTGGGCTCCGGCTCGTCGCGACCCCGCTTGGGATGAGCGGTTTCAGACTGTGTGTGTGTGTGTTTTCTGTTATGCCATAACAGATGTGCTGACTCATTAACATGCATTTGCCATCGAGGCTGATTGGTCACTGAACGTGTCGGCCTTCACCATGTTGGCAAAAATATGTATTGCTGGGCACTGAAAAGGATATGTGGTGAATAGTTTGATTTACTTTTGCATAGTTGTTTATATTAAATTAATTCTGTAAAGTTAAATTTTGGGATATTTTAGTGCATATAACGCAGAATTTGTGTTTTGTGAAAGAGAAAACAAAAATCCAACATGACCAGGGTAGCTTTTCATGCATTTAGATACTGAGGAAAAAGCTGAAATGTACATCAAAGTTTAAATATTTTGCAAAACATTTAGAAGTCATAATATTACCGTATTGTGTGTACGTCACTTTGGACAAAAGTATCTGCTAAATGAATAAATGTGAATGTAAATGTAATTCTTCAAATAAAATTGCTAAGTGGCGGTTAAAGTTTACAGATTCAGCTCATCTAAAACTTTCTGGCTTTCAGGGGCATATGTAGGCTGAAAAAATCTTTTTGTTATTTTAATCATAATTTTTGTTTTTTGCATTAATCGTTCTGATGACAATCTGGAGTTTGGATTATGAAAATCCCAGCAAGTCAATGTTTTCATAGCATATTCTGTCATATATTGTTATTACAGATTGTTATTATGGCATGAAGTATATATCTCAGTTTATTTAGCTAGATATATTCATATTGAAGCTAAATAGTTTAAATTTTTCCCGAACATGCGCAAAGCGCAATGATGTCTTTTAGTTTGCCATTTCCAAAAGGGTTCTGATAGATACTGAATTCTGCATGGCTTGTAATACCTTATATCACTCAGTGATATATGATCACCTGCTGTCTGCTAAGTTGCTTGGAAATAGTCAATACTGTTGTCACCAAAAAATTGCTTTTCACATTGCAACTAATGAAATCACAATATTGATAACCTTCCATAGACTCGTGAGAAAGCTGTGTATCGAGCTGTACAGATCTGAGTTTTCACGCATATCAGAAAGCTACCATGAAACACTGTATGGTAACTAAAAAAAAATAAGTTGGAAGGTGATCAGGGTTAGTCTGTTCTGAGTTTTATGCACCTACTCGTGCGATGAACATCGGTGCATAAAGTGGAAAGAAACAAACCGGGTTTACTTAAGAATCACACATCTGCAACTATGTCTCTTTCTCCTAATGTAATGCACACATTGTATTTTTGCTGAGATGTATGTCGCTTTGGAGGAAAGCATCTGCTAAATGAATAAATATAAATGTAACTATAGCAATTAACCGAGAAAACCTGCGATGAACAACATGTAAAATACATCATGCTTTCTGTTGTATTCATACTTTCTTTGGAATAGTTCCTGCTCACTAAGAGGAACTGAACTAATTAGAGAAAATACTGGCGATGCGGGTGTGGAGTGAATGATTTTTAAAGATCCGTATCACACACAGTATTTCTGCTCTTTTCTTTTGCTCCACAGAAATATCCGATGTCCTGCTTTGTCAGTATCATAAAGTCAACAGATTATTCAGCTGGAAAGAAAATGTACTTCTCCAGAGTCACTGGAATGAACATTTATCCTGAGTATACTTAAAAATCTTAACGCTTGAAAATGGTGATTCACTGTGTACGATCTTGTCGAAATGAATAAAACTTTTTTAAATTATAGCAATTCAAGGCTGGAAACATATTTCATTTTTTATTACTCAGTTCTTCCTCTTTTGACCTATTTTCTTGATGAATGCATATTAGAGAAACAATAGTTTGTACAAAGGCAGTTGGGTGATGGTGTCTAGAGAAAAAAAAGCAGCGGTGTGCCCGTTTAAGAGTTTATTTCTGCAGTCCAATGACTGACAGCTCATCTTGCATTTTGACTTCGTCACACTTCTACTTTTCTTCCACAGATTGACCTCGTGGTGCTTACGAATGATTCCATTCCGGCCAGCAAACCTTCCAACATGTGTGGTCGGAACAGCACTGGTTATTTAGTACAAAAACTAACATTTTCCATAGACAAGGTGGAAAGCACCCTACGCTCTTCCACGCTCTTACAAAAGAGTGCGACCAAGACGAGAAGGAACCTCATATTTCCCAACAATACGGAACTGAATCCGATTTCGATCTTAAAAATCTCCGAAGTAATTTCCATCACGTTGTGGGGATTTGTCTACATTCTTCTGGATTTTTCTGATTTGTCTCTGCAGGATCCCCAGCAAGATTATATTGATTTGTTGATTTTCTGTGCTGCTTTCGGAGATGAAATTTCTGCGTTTTGCAGAGCCTCCTTCGTTCAGGTGACTGCTCTCTAGACGCCCACGTGTTTTGGAGATGTCTGCTCTTACTTCCACGGTCTGTGTGCATCTTGTCAAGGCCACCCAAATGTGTGCGACGCAAGATATCATGCGATGTGCAACAATACCTTGATCGCTGTTGCGCACTCCATCAATCCAAGCGAGACTCTTAATACAGCCTGTGAGTGCAATGCTACATGTTTTAAAGTTATCACAGGAAATAGCACATTCGGACATATATTGCTGATGACAATCCCACGTGGTTGATCATCAGGACCAACTATTACCTAATCTCACTGTTGCCTGCGATACCGCGTGGCCTCCGACGAGCACGTGGAGACGACCACCAATAACTTTCCATTTCGCCATTGTCCGTGCGCGCAAAAGCATATACTGTACTTCTTCCCCGTCTGTGTGGTCCGTTTTTTTTTCTGGAAAAATTCTGCATTGACACAATATGTCCAATGCTTATGACGCAGGGGGGCGCATGGTGGTGCAGCAGGTTTGGCCTGTACCTGCTCTCTAGTGGGTTTGGGGTCTGAGTCCTGCTTGCGGGGCCTTGTGGCGGACTGGTGTCCCATCCTGGGTGAGTTCCCTCCCCCTCCAGCCTTGCGCCTGTGTGGCCGGGCTAGGCTCTGGCTCACCGCAACCCCACTTGGGACAAGCGAGTTGAGTCAATGTGTGTGTGTGTGCGTATGTGTGCGCTCTTATGATGCATGTGGTGCTGATGAGAGAAACTGCAGTTCAGCATCCACCTAAAGCACTGTCTGACCATACCAAAACACCTTGATTTAAACCTTAATTACTCTTCCATCAGGGGGGTGTGGTGACACACTTGGGATAAGCGGTTTCAGTCAGTGTGTGTGTGTGTGTGTGTGTGTGTTTAGCTAACCCTTTTCTCCAAAGCCATTTACAATGTTAAGGTACTTACAATTATTTACCCATTTGTAAGGCTGGGCAGCTTTTACTGGAGTAATGTGGGGTAAGTACCTTGCTCAGGGTACTACAGCTAGAGGAGGGAATTGACTCTACAACCTTCAAGTCCAAAGGCAGAAGGTCTAAACCCTAAAAGTTTTCCCCTAGAAGCTCCCTACAGCCTAAGGCCCCTATGGAAAAGCTCTGGGTAAATTCTCCATAATTATTACTTTAATAACAGTCTGAAGAGTTTTAAAAAGTGCTTTTAGACCGTGCGGACAGGACGTGTCTAAGACTGTTTTGTGTGTGTGTGTGTGTGTGTGTGTGTGTGTGTGTGTGCGCGCGCATCGTCGTTCGTATTCGAGCGCAACCCTTCTGGGTGAATCTGTACTTCGACAACAAAGTCCTTCTTCGTTGCGGGGAAACGGTTGAATCCCGCGAAGCGCAGGTCGTGCGAAGGGCCGCCAGCCCGCGCGACGCTCGTTCCCGCGCTGCGCGCGCGCGCACGCACGTGAGCCCGCGTGTGAAAGGGAGCGAGACTTGGGCAAGAGAGCGCGGAGAACTCGCGCGCGGAGCTGCGCTCAGTCGGCGGTGCTCGTGTTCCGGCGCTCCGCTCTCCTCGTCCTTCTCTCGCAGCTCCGCGGCGTCCCCGTCCAGCGCTCACGTCACTTTGAGTGGCGGCAGCGAGAACTTTCCCGTGTGAATCCGCGTGTATCCGGGGGAAAACTTTTTTCCGCTTTGTTGACGCGCGGTCCGGGCTCGTGACGTGTGTGTGTGAGGGCGCGGGCGCGGGCGCGAGGGAGCTGGGCGGCGGCGGACGGGGACACGATCATGAAGGCGCTGTGCTGGACCCTGGGGCTCCTCACTCCCTGGATGGCGGCGCAGGTGAGACACGAGACCTCGCTCGCTCGCGCGCGCCTGTCCCGCGCTGCCGCTCCACCACCGCACCGCACCGCACCGCACCATCACTTTCTTTCTTTGTATGGCACTGCAACACGCCGGTGCACCTTATTTTAGCCTCGCTCGGTCAGAATTACTACTTTCACCCGTTCTAATAAATTCTAGTAAATGTGCTGCCCGAGTGAATTGGGGCTAAATAATCTTATTTGTTTCCCTTCCATTCAACTGACTGTCGTGAAGGTGGGACGTGATGATTTAGCAACAAACAGGTTACAGGTCGGCAGAGTGTATTTGTCCTTCTTCTTCCCATCATCATCATCTCGGATAAAAGCAGTTAATGAGATGTGTTCATATATTATAATCCCGGAGCCCCGTCTCTCCGCACGATGTGGTCGGATCACAACTCGGATCAAAGCGGCTCTTCTCTCAATTTCGGCACCGGTAGGGTGTGGGGTCCATCCCCGCTGTAGCCTGTTGAGTTAAACCCTCGCTGAACATTGTTGGATTTGCGCTTTATCGGACAGCTATGCTGTTACCATCTTTCAAACACTTGTTCTTGCTTTTTAAAAATCGGACAAAAAAGGTAGCATATATGATATACTTAAATAACGTGCCTTTTTTTCTCCAAATTTTGCGGTGTCCTCGGTGTATCTCGTGCTCAGTGTGTGTGCCCTGCCGAGTACTTAACACTGAACGCAGTAATATTACCATACGTAGCATGTGAATGGAAAGCAATGGATTTAGTTTATGTTCCGCAGTGTAAAAGTCTAAGTGGCTCGACGAAATGCTGCGGAGCCCTGGACGAGCTGTGAGGGGATCACAGTGGGGGGGTCTTTTGGACGTGTCTTACATGCTGATTAAAAACTGATCTGCACCAAATTACATATGATTGTTTTACCAGTTACACACTTTTTTTCTGTGGAGCAATTCAGGGTACATACTTTGCTCAAGGGTGCTACAGCTGAAAGTGGGATTCAAACCTGTGACCTTGAGGTCTAAGGGCGACAGCTCTAACCAGTACTATACCAGCTGCCCTGTTTAAGTGCTTGAGTTCATTTTTTAAGACGTACCTTAGACTTAGTGTAGTATGACCATGATGTGTTTTCGCAAGTGGTCGTGTCCGACCACCCGCATTATGAGGTCACCGAACGTGAGGATGTTCCGTGATGCGGGTCGGGATCTTCCTGCCTCACCCGTCCTCGCGACGGACCCCCGCTGATCACACTTACACATGTTGCTAGCTGTGCTGCGGTTTTTTACTCCTACATTCTGCTGGAAGAAGGCGTACCTGTTTTTATACTTCTCCCTTAATATTCCACAAAATTAAATATTACAGCCAGGAAGAATTTACAATTTACAATAAACCGTTGCCCCACAAAGTTAATATGTCACTTATACTGTTTGATTTACACAGCAACATACATTTACCTATTTACCTAGGTTCTTCGCATACTCCAGAGACGGATGTTTCAGTTGTATTGGTTTCTTTAATATGCCTGAGATGTGTGAATGTGTTACATTGCTGTATAGACGAGATGATGATGTAAATGATTCGATGAAGTTTATGTCATACATAGAACGTAGCCAGTCACTTTGCGCAAAGGTGCCTGCTAAATCAAAAAGGTTAACCAAAGTACACACACACATCATCTGAACCGCTTGTCCCATACGGGGTCGCGGGGAGCCGGAGCCTAACTCGGCAACACAGGGCGCAGGGCTGGAGGGGGAGGGGGCACACCCAGGACGCCAGTCCGTCACAAGGCACCCCTAGCAGGACTCGAACCCCATACCCACCGCACCACCGCGCCCCCCTTAACCAAAGTACCCATCTGCTAAATGAATAAATTCAAATATATTATCTGAGATGAAGAGAGGGCATGGTGGTGCAGTAGCGCAGTGGGTTGGCCCAGGTCCTGCTCTTTGGTGGGTCTGGGGTTCGAGTCCCGCTTGGGGTGCCTTGTAACAGACTGGCATCCTGTCCTGGGTGTAACCCCTCCTGACCTGCTGGGTTAGGCTCTGGTTCTCCGTGACCCCATATGGGACAAGTAGAAAGTGTGTGTATCTGGCATGAAATCTGCAGGCCATTTCTCATCTAACACATAAATACTCACATGAGAAAATGTTTGTTTAGAGCAGTGTTGGTTGCATTTTCTTGGTCATTTAAGTATTTCGTACTTGTTTTCTTGCATATCTATGGAGGAAAAGCAGTGAGAACATGCGATGTGCCCGTGGCTATAATAGTAAAAGCGCTGGCCTGGCGCTGTCCACAGGCTGTGGTGCTGAACTCCACTGTTTGTGATTCAACAGAAGGCGCAAACAAGGCTTTTCCTCTTCATGAAACCACAGTGACAAGTAGAAGTTCTCTGGGGATTGAGTCCCAAACTTTCATCTGCAAACTGACTCAGTTTTGAAGATGAGAAGAAGAAGATCAGATCTGATCTGAAGTAACAGTTGCTAAAAAGTTGCTTGAGCATTTTTTTTACATTTACATTTACATGTATTCATTTAGCACTTCTCACCGAAAATACAACGCGCGCATTACATCGGCAGAAAGAGACACTTAGATGCAGACGCATAATTCTTAAGCGCAGTTAATTTGTTACGTTCCATCGTGTGAATTAAAGCACATCACACGAGTAGCTGCACAAAGGTTCATCCCAATAATCGGCAATTCCTAATCGCAGTTTTTTTCTGAAGTCAACGTCTGCATCGCACAAGAACCTGCATGAAAGTCTATTCGTTATTCAACAGTTACGATATCAAAGTTATACATTATGACCGTTCACACATTGCATCTACTTAACGAACAATGAATGACTGGTGTTTTCGGTCCTTATGGGATGCAAGACACAGTGGTGGTCATGTAGTCAATGAGATTCATGTGCTTCTCTAATCAGGTAGTGGCAGGTTTGGGTAAATGAAAGCTCCAGAAGCTGGCAGAAGACCCAGGACCAGCAGCCATTGTGGTGCCTTCAAGGCAGATGTCATTCTAGTGACCCCAGCCAGGCCAGATGGAGAGGCTTCTCTTTGGCCTGCACCAAGCCAACTTCTCTGATGCAGAAGGAAATGTAAACAGTGGCTGTGTGAACTTCTCTTCTCCATGTCTACTGCTCTGAATAAACACTCCGTGTCACCGGGTGTACCGGTGTATGCGGATCGGACCGCGTCGCAGATTTCACGTTGCGTTATTCACGGCAGTCGTTGAAATCACGTTTGCGCAAAACTACGTAAATTTGCAAACGTGGATGTAAATGCGAAGGCTCGATAATTTCGCGGGAGTCGCGCTGGCAGACCGGAACCTGTACAGGTAAATAACAGTGGTACAGCAGCAGCTTCACGGGAGTCATTGTGTCTTGATGGCTGTAACAAGTGTCACATCTTACGGGTCGCAGTTCCGTAATGATACCTTTGCAAGTGTCATGGTGCTGTGACATCACCCCCGCGGGAGCCACACTCGTGTAATGAAAACTCTACAAGAGTCTCAGCGGCATAATGACATCTTCACGGAAGTCATAGGGGTATCTAAAAACCGTGCCAGGAATAAGACTTGCATAATAAACACTCACTTTGTATACATTGTTATGCTGCTGCACACATTCTGGCATATGAGAAGTGGTGTTCGCATTCAGTTCTTACTTCTGCTTGAACAGAACTATCAGAATTATTAGTATCAATTAGAACTACGGGCGGGTGTGGTGATGCAGTGAGTTTGACCGGGTCCTGCTCTCCGGTGGGTCTGGGGTTCGAGTCCCGCTTGGAGTGCCTTGCGACGGACTGGCGTCCTGTCCTGGGTGTGTCCCCTCCCCCTCCAGTCCTATGCCCTGTGTTGCCGGGTTAGGCTCTGGTTCACCGCAACCCTGAGTGGGACAGGTGGTTTCAGGTGGTGTGTGATGATTACAACTATCTGAATTATTATTATTATTATTATCAATAACCACTTGTACATTGCTGGGTCAGTTTAGTTCTGGAAGCAACTACAGTACTGTGCACAGTTTTAGGCACCTGGTTGGGGAAAAAAAGCTGTGAAGTGAGAATGCTTCCAGAAATAATGCTCTTAATTAATAAACTTCCTACAAAGCTTAGTAACCATCCATCGTCAACAACCGCTAGTCCCGAGCGGGGTCATGGCGGGCTTGACCGGGTCCTGCTTTCTGAAGGGTCTGGGGATCGAGTCCTGCTTGGGGTGCCTTGTGATGGACTGGCGTCCCGTCCTGGGCGTGTCCCCTCCTGTACTATACTGTAACTTTTTGCAAAAGGAGTGCTCGGAAATCTGCAATATACTCTTTCCCATTGACACTAATGCAGAAGACAAAGAACCGTCTAAAACAAATATTTTTGTGGAACTTCTGAGTGCCTAAGCCTTTTGCCCAGTACTGTATGTTCTTAGTACATTTTTTTTTTTTTAAAAAGTCACTGAGTTCTCAGCAAACATGAAATGCACTCAATCATCAGCTCAGTAAAACATAATTAATAACGGGATTGGCTGCTAGAGAAACCCGTCTACACAGGGATGTGTGCGGACCAGGGTTTCGAACCGCCGCACTCGGAGAGGTTATTGGTTGCGTTGTAGCGCTCGTCTCTGATATATAAAGAGACTTTTATATTATTATGATGCCTTTTAAAGCCTGCTGTTGTCTGTTAGCCAAAGTGACCATCGTTTTCAGAGTTTAGCCGGCAGTTTCCTTCTTTAATTAGATACTGGAAATTTTCTAGCTGCTCTACGTCTATAGCCTGTTTCTTGATAATTCGCTTGCATTGTTTGGAGAGTTCAGATGAAAGGTGTTCCTGAACAGAGGTCAAAGCTAAAATCTCATATGAGCAGGTCAGCAGTTTCTCCTTCTGTTTTAATAATTTACCCTCAACATTACCCTCGCCTCAAAACGCCGTCTCATTTCGCAAAATTTCGTACATAATGAGTGAACCAAACAGCTTTCTGTACTCTGTCCTCATCAAAATAACATTTGCTTTTTCTTGTCCCGCAGGATATTTTTACATTAAATTTTAAAATTGGTCAATCACTCTCTCCGAGCAATTCGCCCCTCCCAGAGATGCGTTTCCATGCGAGCTTTACGAACGCGATTGTACGTCTCTCGCGGTGTGAAATTGCGCGTGTTTGTTACAGAGCGCGCGTGTGTATAAAAGTACAGCTTTAGGCTTCATAATTTTGCATATTATTAATTATGGGAAACCTGAAATAGATACTCAGAGCAGGATTGTGTATATTTCTCTATGGTTTTCATAATACAGTATATCTGTTCATTCATTCTCTTTAACTGCTTGTTCTAATGCAGGATTGTGATGGTCCAGCATCAGTAAGGCAGGGTATATCATGAATGTAATGCCAGTCCATTGCATGGTAATCACACACACACACACACACACACAGAGACAAACATCCACACTATAAGCGATTCGGAGGTAATAAATGACCGTTGGACTGTGGGATGGAATCCATGCGAACATGCCGAGAACGTGCGAACTGCACAGATTGAGGTGGATTTGACACCAAACCCGCAGCCCAGGCTCAGTCCGAGCGATCGGGATACGACGCGCGCAATAAACGCGTGCAGGTGCTGCATCGAAGGAGGCCGAACGGCAGACGGCTGTGGTTTATGTCAAAGGTAGAGGCCGTCTGAGGATGCGATGCGGTGAGACAGGTACATTAACGCACCGCAGCGCAATGAGACCCTGAGTACCGAACATAAGTGCCTGTGCTCTAGGGTGCGAGAGATCACCCGCTATGTTGTAGCGCCGGTTCATTTCTGAAAATCCTTCCATCCATTCTCAGTAACCGCTTACCATGTCGGTGTCACGGTGACCCTCAGATACCCATTTAACCAGCCTGACACACAAATGAAAATCTTACCGCGCTTTCCACGGCATTTAGCGCAGTTGCTGCCTCGACGCGGCACGCGACATTTTGAACCAGTGTCCGCTTTACTGGGATCTTCTATCTGGCGGCGTTCCGCGGACGGGGGTTCGAGGGGTTTTATAGTTCGTGGTGCTGTGCTCTTGACGATGAGCCGTACTTTCTATTCACGTGCAGGTTATAAAGATGCACAGGCCTCGCTCCGGTTATTAGTACTAAGTAATAGTATGAAATATAAATCTGTGTATGTAATGCGGCTGTGCCGCTGGCTGCGACTGTTGTCTGAACACGTGCTGGACCTCATTTCCTAAGCGAGTACATATCTGATCTCGGCACAAATACGCATGCAATCCACTGCAGATTAGAGGTTCCGCTCCGAGTCCAAATAACTGATGCTGGGGCACCAGGCCGAAGTATTTGCGATGTGGCCCCAACCGTGTCAGCGTGTTGGGCTTGAGCCGCCCTCTTGGCATCGGTGATTTCACAGGGGTGTACCGTCCCGTGGAAGAGGGGTCGTTTCCTTCCAGATTTCGAAAAAATTTCAACATGCGACTTCAGTGCAGTCGGGCTGTATTTATTCGTTCGTGAATTCTCTGTAACTGGTGGTTTAATGCAGGGTTGTGGTGGTTCAGAGTCTGTGCCAGAGTATGTGGTGTGAAGCAGGGTGCCCCGTGGATGAAACGCCAGTCCATTGCAGGGCAAGCACCGTGAGACCCCGGCTTTACCGATGGCACCCCCCGTGCTCAGCTGCTCAATTCAGAAACAGGTTTTATATCATTTAAACACTGAGATGGATGGGCGTCCTGCCCAGGGTGTATCCTATTTAGCCTTGCGCTCTTTGTTTCAGGATGGCCTCCAGAGCACTCTGACCCTGACTTTGTGTTAAAAGTGAGCGAGTGACTCGGTGAGACCGTTTTCAAATCTCTAATATTTATCCTTAAAAAAAATAAGAGGGGTGTGGTGGCGCAGTGGGTTGGACCACGGTCCTACTTTCCGGGGGGTCTGGGGTTCAAGTCCCGCTTGGGGTGCCTTGCGATGGACTGGCGTCCCGTCCTGGCTGTGTCCCCTCCCCCTCTGGCCTTACGCCCTGTGTTGCCGGGTAGGCTCTGGTTCCCCGCGACCCTGTCTGGGACAAGCGGTTCTGGGGAGAAAAAAAAAAAATAAGAGTATCAATATGCCAGGTCTGTTGCCATTATACTTGTGTTGGTTACATTTCGGTTTAAATATGGGAACTAGGAATAAAAGACGCTCCGATCATCCCACACTTGTTCCCAGCTACTCCCAGTGCCTGGCGCACCCTGGCGTGCCACAATGCGTTATCTATGTTTCTTATAAGCAATTAAGAATATTTAGTATAGATAAAATCAGAATAGCCTTTCGGAGATTGTTAGCAAAGCAAAATGTCCTGTGCGTCCCCTCAGGGCGAAGGCGTCCTTTGGGGCAGGATGGTGCATGTGGTTACCCACCAGGGGGAGCCATGGCGATAAAATCAGCGCGACTCTCGGTGTGACACAAGTTCGCCGAGTCAACGAGGGAAGCGAATCTCTCTAAGACGGTAATCTCGGGCGACGGGGGAGCATGTCTGCGATGTACTAATTAGAAACTGTTTGGCGGTTGAGTAAATAGTTCAGAGCGCACACAAACAGTGAGCTCGGGTGGGTTTAAGGTCACTCCGGTACACAGGGTCTCCGGAGGGAGGCGGCTTAATGACGCATAATCGCTTGGATGGCAGCGGCAAGTTTCGCGCGGCTACAGCATGGTAGCGTGCATTGTGATCGCGTGGTGTGTTCTGCATTGCGGGTGCGCGAGCGTGCGTGCTCACATGAATGTCCAGTAGTCACGGGGCGGCACGGCGAGTAGTGCTGCTGCCTCACAGCAAGCAAACGTGGGTTCGATCTCCACTCAGTCCGTGCGGAGTTCGCACGTTCTCCCTACGTCTGTGCGGGTTTCCTCTGGGTGCTCTGGTTTCCTCCCACATCCAAAGATATGCTGTTCAGGTTCCCCACAGCGTGTGGGAGGCAGAGAGAGCGTGCTCCTCTGATGTATGGATGAGTGACCCGGTGTAAGTCACCTTGCTGAATAAAGTGTGTGGGCTGATAACACCACATAGAGTTCATTGGAAGTCCCTTCGGAGAAAAGTAGGTGCTAAATAAATGGAGTCAATGAGCATGTGTGTGTGTTTCTGTGCTGGCTTTCGGTCGTTTTTACATTTTCACCACGCTGCCTTCAGGCACCCCTGAAAGCCATGGGCACATCCGCATACTCTTTTTACTGAAACACTTCACGAGTTTGTAAGAAAGTTCAGGTGGGTGGACGGACGGACAGGAAGGCTGATGGACACACGGCCCCCGGCTGCTCCGTGTGGACCGCAGCTGTCCCCGAAGAGACTCGCCTTTCTCATTTTCCTTCGTATTTATTTTGATATGAAATATGGGTTATGCAACAGTGGGTCCGAAAATGGAAGGGGATGGAATGAGTGAAGCATGCAGCGGTGGGATTGAGGGAGGAAACACACACGACGCACACACACTGCTTTCCATCACACATAGTTGCGTTCTGGGTTTTATTCATACTCAGCCTATCAGGGCAAAATAGATTGCTTACGCTACATATCCATCACGTTGTCTTTTGACAGAAAGGTGGGTTAGGGTTGTGTTTGTTCGCCAGGAGGCCAACATTTCTAATCCCAGCGAAAGAAGGAGGGAAAATACTGCGGTACGGCGTCCGGACTACACAGGCTGAAAGCTCAGTAGCATTCTCTTCCAGTATGGATGTGAAAGATAACTAAACCACATAAATATCTCGAACACGCACACCATCCGAAACCACTCATCCCATATAGCGTTGCGGGGAGCCAGAGCCTAACCCAGCAACACAGGGCGCAAGACTGGTGGGGGAGGGGGCACACCCAGGACGGGACACCAGTCCATCACAAGGCACCCCAAGCAGGGCTCGAACCCCAGACCCACCAGAGAGAGGATCCCAGCTGAACCCAGTGCGCCACCGCATGCCCGTTATAGCTCAAATAACACCTATGAATTTAAGGATCACTCACATAATCGCTTCTCAACAGATCAAGTAAGGATACACCCCTGATTTTCATCAAGTTGAGTGACACAAAGGGCCATTTCTTTTGAAATGGAAGAAAATGTATAACTGTGCTACAATGAAGTAGTTTGCATTGAATGTATTATCATATATCGTTCCGATCTGCATACGTTCATGTTCCTGAGATGCTGAGAAAAAAACTCAGTTTTGTTATGGTTGCGTAAGCAGGACACGTTTTAGGCACGCGGTGGAAACACGAAACCGGTTTCATCCGACTTTATTGTCGAAGTTACATGTTGGACAGGATATCCATCAATCATCTGTATTTTATCGCACACGCCTGCCCAGGTGTAGAACGTAGTGCCAGTAGGTTTAACTAAAACTGTCTGGTTTTGTGCTTACAGGGCCTTGCGGACATCCCGCGGCTTCCACAAAGGCAGCTCGGGTTGATGATAGAGCAGAAGCACGAACGCCGGTCCGTCCGTCACGGGTTTAAAACTGAAAGGGTTTATCTTGTAATTTATAGTTTATCTTCCATCCTCGTCCCCATCCCCCACAGCACACGCCGGCACCACACCTGCAAATCGCGAATATCTCATGCACACCTTCTCATCGGCTGCTCAGCTCCTCTTTAGGAAGGAGTTCAGTCCTCAGCTGTTTTCCATTTGCTTTTGATATACACCATAAATTAGGAGTCAGATGCATGTTTATAAATGTACAGTGTAAATCTCCGCACCCTCACTCCTTCACACTCCGTTCAGTACTGGAGTCGTGCAACAATTGTTGAGATGAATGATAACATTTAAGAACAGCAGTAGACTCAGTGCTCCTGTTTAGGAAGAATAGGGAAACTGTCACCGTTTGATTCATGACTGGTTGTGGTGCATGCCAAACAGTCATTTGTTCTCCTCAACTCATCTACAAGCCTACTTCAGACTCTGGAGCTCACTGCAGAGTAAGTTCAGTGTAGATTGAGGTAGACGGCGCTTGGTAAGAAATTCAGTGCCGACTCACACTATCAGTATAGAACAAATCCGGATTAAATCCGATTTAGAGCACAGTGCAGATGGACAGTTTGATATAAGGAGGTGTGGAACAGAATTATGGGGCCGTCTGGAGTAAGGAGTATAATGCAGACTCAGGGGTCACTGTTGTCTGAAGAGCGTGGTTTGGAATTTGGAGGCCGGGTTTTGTTCTGGAGCTCAGTGTAGAGTGAAGACCACGTGTGAGGCGGTACGTCATGAACACGGGAGAAGGTCAGAGGATAATTTTTGCAGTAGGGACACGAGTGCAGACTCGGAGTCGGAGTATAGAGGTGCGGTAATCAGTTGAGTGCGGAATGCCAGTGACACAAGCCTCATGTGAAATTGTCGTAAAGTTCTAGAGCAAAGCTTTGCTGCTCTTTGAAAGAGCTGGTAATGTAGTGGTAAGAGCTGCTACCTTTGGACCCCAAGGTCATGGCTTTGAATCCCACCTCCAGCTGTAGTAGCCTTGAGCAAGGCTATTACCCTGAATTGCTCCTGTAAAAATCACCCAGCTGGGTAAAGGGTAAGATGCTTTGGAGAAAAGCATCAGGTAACTGTCATGTAAAACCAGCCTTGAAGATTAAAGTGTGTGTCAGGGGAGGGGGGTGTTTCCCTAAGGGCAGTTGGTAGTGTAGTGGTTTGAGTTGCTGCCTTTAGACCCAAAGGTTGCAGGGTTGATCCCCACCTCTGGCTATAGTACCCTTGAGCAAGGTGCTTTACTCAGAATTGCTCCAGTAAACTTACCCACCTCCATAAATGGGTAAATAATTACACCCTTAACACTGTAAGTTGCTTTGGAGAAAAGCATCAGCTAAATGAGTACATGTAAGTTCTTCATGCCTTAAATGAGCTTGGAGGGAGTGAGTTAAAGATGGACTTCTTCCTATCGCTCTAAGCGACCACAGAACTGAATCGCCGGAGGGCAAAATATAAATACGAAGGGAGCGATTCTCTTTCGTCGCCGTGATTGTGTGGTTCTCCCTTGTTAGCATGAGGACGCCCAGGATAGACCCACTCAAAGACCTGCTTCACAATGGCATCGCTGCCTAGACCTTGTTACTATTGTTGTCACTGAGTGTCATTGAGCCAATGTCGGCTCTTAGCAACCGTGCAGATTGCCTCCAGAATTTTCCGTCCCCCACTTGTGTCCATAGGCTGGAGAGGGGTAAGTCCACTATTGCGATTGAGTCCGTACATCTGGTTGCTGCTCGTTCTCTTCTTTTTCTTACATCAGACAGAACCCCACATTTCTCCTTTAGCTCACACAGGTGAAGAACAAAATTTTTTTTTTTAAAAAGCCACCACCCTTCTGAACACAGGTCTTTGGACATGTCAGCAGTTTGTGTGTCATCTCAGTACTTTTGCTCCTCAAGGACTGCTGTTAATTCAGCTGATGTTTTTGCTCCAAGCCAATTACCCATTTATACAGCTGGGCAATTCTACTGGAGCACTCTAGGGTAAGCACTTTCCTCAAGAGTACTACAGCTGGAGGTGGGATTTGAACCTGCAACCTTCTGGTCCAAAGGCAGCGGCTCTAATCTCTACTACTCCTACCTTTGCGGTTCACAAAATCTTTAACGCTAAAAATGTACCAGAAATTTTGTTTTCTATTACTTACCATTTTAGTATTCAGTTTTTTTTTTTTTTTTTTTGTTTAAATCATGCAAGACTGTGGTGGTTCTTGATGTGACTATCACTGACTGCTTGTCACTTTGCAAACATTTTTTCAATCTAATTATGAACCAAATTATTTCATTTGCTGGTGTGGTAATGTACATTCATGTCTATCTCAGTGCAGGAACAGACATAGCTGGGTGGTCTATCCTCTAGTACAGCATATAATGTATTCATTTATGCATGAGGGGAAGAGACTGTGTGCCTGGCACAGTTGTTTGTGGCTGAATAAGGGCGCGTGTGTGTGTGTGTGTGTGTGTGTGTGTGAGAGAGCGAGAGAGAGAGAGAGAAAGACAGAGCCTGTATTCCATACCTGCAGATTTGATGATAGATTGAGGAGGACATCCCAGATGGGAAACATATGCAGAGCTGTGTGAATAATCACCCCACCATTGCATTAAATTAATGGAGAAGAACTCGCTGCCCGCACAGGAAACAGTTCATATCTATCAATAAAATTTGCCGTGCTGCGTGAAGCATGATGACTGAATTAAATCTATTATATGAATACAAATATGTTGAAACATTTCCAAAACCCTGGGGACAAGGAGAACAGACTTGTGAAATAATTTCGAAAAATTATTGCTGTTGGTTTGGTGGCAGCTTTTGGAGCAACGCGTGTAAGAGCTGACGGGGTCTCCACGGCGGGGGAGCGGCGCTTGGGTCAGCGGGGATGAACGACCGCTCGCTCTTAGTTCTACCGTTGTTGCTGTTGCTCCAACCTTGTTGTGTCTCTGCGTCCACAGGTGCGATGCCTGGACGAGCAGAAAGGCAGATCTGTCGAACAACTGGATACGTACCCAAGTGCCTCTGTGTTAAGGACCACGGAGATGTCAAAGGAATTGAAGGAACCCCTCCTTACACCATCAAATAAGCCCCCCGCTCTGGAAACAGCTTCGTTAAAATCCAAATCTCCCGGCTACGACCTTCGGAATCCATCAAACCGGGTGAAAAACCAGTCGATCGTCCACTACCCAACAGGCTACCCCTCGAAGAGAAAGCTTGCCCTGAAGCCAGCTCTGAAGACCAAGAAAACTTTGGCTGGGGTGAATTCTACGTGAATATTAAGACCGTGAAGTTCAGTCTGCTGGTTACAGGCAAAATTGTGGACCACGTCAACGGCACCTTCAGCGTCTACTTCCGACACAATTCGTCCAGCCTGGGCAACGTGTCTGTGAGCATTGTGCCCCCTTCCAAACTGGTGGAGTTTGAGGTCTTCCAGCCAGGGTATCACCCTCAGAGGCGGCAGCAGTCCACCACCGACCCCAAGCAGGCCAAAACCTTTAATTGTCGGGTGGAATACAAAACCACTGTCCAGTCTCAAAAGACCAAGCCTTGCCTGTATGACCCTTCCCAGACTTGCTTTGCAGAACACACACAGTCCAACGCTGCCTGGCTCTGTGCCAAGCCCTTCAAGGTCATCTGCATCCACATCTCCTTCTTCAGCATTGACTATAGGCTGGTGCAAAAGGTTTGCCCAGACTATAACTTCCAGAATGATCTCCCTTACTTTGGCTGAGAGAGGCCTTCCTCCTCTGTCCGAATTTGTTCTTCGAAGCGTATTTTGACCCCGGTTTCAAAATATCTGTAGAAATTTTATGTTTCGGGTTCATGGCTGTGTTTACTTGCTAAATAGTTAGAATGCACACACGCTGTCTGAAACCGCTCTGGCAACACGGGGTATAAGGCCAGAGGGGGAGGGGACACACCAAGGACGGGACGCCAGTCCATTGCAAGGCACCACAAGCAGGACTCGAGCCCTAGACCCGCCAGAGAGCGGGCACAGGCCAAACCCGCTGCGCCCCCCCGCACCATCCGATAGCTAGAATGGATTTTCTTAAAACTAAAATGTCTATGTGTCAAACTTACCTTCAATATTTGTTGCTCGGAGCTGTACGAAAACAGACGCCGTCTTCTGAATTGTTGCCGCAATCACGATGGAATTGCGATGAAGCAAAAAAGACAAACATCGGCCTGATTTTATTTGGCTCACTTTGTGTACATATGGAGCAAGGCAGGCATCCGCAGGGTTTTATTTGAGTGGTCTCATGAGTCCGTTTGGTAGACACTGGGGACAGACAATATTCACACTCATCCATTTAGCTGACACTTTTCTCCAAAGCGACTTAAAAAAAATAGTCTGCCTATAATTATTCACCTGTGTAGACAGCTAGGAAATTTTCCTGGAGCAATTTTTTGGGGTAAGTACCTTACACGGGGTACTACAGCCACAGGTGGGAATCAAACCTGTGACCTTTGGGGCCAAAGGCAGCAGTTATAATAACTACACCACCCGCAGTGAACACTTAAGTCTCCCTCCTCCGTCTTCAGGGTTCCACAGCTCCCGAATCCAGCTTTTCATCATCCTACCCCGTCGAACTTCCTACACCAACGTACCACGCTGCGCTCGGACGGGGCGAAGAAGGACGCACAGGCAGCGTTCGTTACGAACATTTATTAGAACACCAGCACATAGCAAGAGCTATAGGCGCGAACAAAAGGAAATATGAGGTAAGAATGTGAGAGCGGATCTCCTCTTTAAGCTGTCGGTTGAGCTGGACCCCCCCCACCCGGTTACACCGTCCCCTCTAGTCACATCTGCCGTCACTTACCGATTCATTTCGCTCATGTTTCCCACAATTATTTTATGCTCTCTAAATTGTACCCTGTAAACCACTGAAATTTCCCATTTTCGTTAACTGCTTTAATGGCATTTAAGGCCTCGCCGTGTCAGATACCTTCCTCTATGATACCCATGATGTCCTCTAAAGGGAATTATTACTAGGGAACGGTTACAGATGAATCGACTTTGCTCTACCGCTTGGGCGAAATCGGACAAACCGCTGGCAGCCTTGTGCTGCTTGTAGGCATTCATTACAGACTGTATCTGTTTCTATCGCAGTAAAATGCAAATTAAAAACATGCTTTACACTTTTGCTCTCATATCTCTGCATCAGAAAGTAACTAAATGCCGAAACAAAATGTGCTTTATTCCTCCTCGGACAAAGTGGAGTAAACATTGTCAACTGTGGAATGGATTCTTCCGTTGCTGCAGGAGTGAAAAAAAGTGATTGATTCCACTTCAAATCCCTGTGTATGTTTACAAGTTTGTATGTGAATACCGTGCACACAACTGTATAATTCAGCTGAGAACAACATTAAATATTAATTCAAGCTACGCTGTGTAATGCAAGGTACCAAACTAGCTGAAGGTCTGACGTTAACGGCTGATAATCAGAAAAGTATTCTTCCATAGTGATCTCACCTTGCTTTCATAAATAATAATAAATAATTATTATAGCTGTGTATGTTGTGTTTCTTTGTGGAGATTATCTTGCATTTTATTTTACTCCTTCCAGCGCAGCTTGAGCAGATCTTCACATTGAGCTCGGTTGAGTTCCGAAAGGGGACTTTCAGTTTTACGTGATCAGGTGAATCAGCGGTACAATGAATAACTACACAAGGAGTTAAGACTGGTGGAAAGTATGAATCACCGAATTTGTGATTGCAGCAGGAATGATGTTTTTTACCACTTTTTCCACTTTGTGCACGAAGAGCAGAAATTTGTACGCGTGCCTCCTTCCCTATGACGTGGATCTTTTATTGAATGAGGCCATCGGTGTTATTTGCGTCTTTGGTTGGCCAAGCTCGGCACCTTATTATTTTACGCATGAAGGATCTGTGGAAGGGAGGCGTCGCCGTCGTGCAGTAAATCACATTCCGCAGTTCCCCAACATACCTTGATGTGTCTAGGAGTTCTGCATCAAACTTTATCGTCGACGTTATTGCGCCGGGGTGAAGCGCAGGATTGAAGATTGACAGACAACTGTAGAATGTTATTTCTATTAACCTCTTTATTCCGTATTTTATTCTGTATTTATTCCTTCTCATTAACCCATCATCCTCAGTCAGTGCTTCCCCCACTGCATCCCGTTTCTTGGCCAATGACATCTCCTGTCGCTTGGTTTTACTCCTCCCGAGTTTGAGGATACGTCCAATTTCTGCTTACCGATACCTCCCGTCTTTCACTTCAGGCACAGAAAATTACCCGTTACCCTGATTACTAGAAGAATTCGTGAAAGAAAAATCGCAGCAGTGATAAGACCTTCGGTGAGAAAGTATGGAGCAATTCTGTGCAGGCTAATGGTGCGACGGTTGCTGGGATGTGAAAGAAAGCTGAGAGCCACAATGGAAGCTGAATTTGTCCACTTTTTAAGCAAACGAAAAATGCTCAATTAACCGATTGTGTATTTTTAAGTATTTTGCCCATTCTGCCCTTGACCATGGTAAAATCCTTATGATCCATAATGCATAGTGTGGTAATAGATTGCATACTGAATTCATTCAACAGCGACATCATCTCATACACACACTGGCTGAAGCCGCTTGCCCCAAGCGGGAGTCACGGAGGGCTGGAGCCTAACCCAAGCAACACGGGGTGCAAGGCTGGAGGGGGGGACACACCCAGGACGGGACGCCAGTCCATCACAAGGCACCCCAAAGGGGACCCGAACCCCAGACCCACCAGAGAGCAGGACCCAGCCAAACCCGCTGGGCCACCACACCCCCTCATCATGTCATAGAAGTTTGCAATGTCAGCTGAAGACTTTGGCTCTTTTTGGTGTATTACCAAAACAGATATAAAATTTTTACTCGTTCTTCTTACATATTCTTCAGACACCTACTGAACCTACATGGCACAAAGTCCATTTACTAATTTCATTTTTATTTCCGCATCAAACCCCAGCAGGGAAAACACCCATGGGACCAGAATGGGCCTTGATCGCGGTATAATCCCTATAATCCAAAATGCATAGTGTGGTACTAGACTGTGTACAGAAATTCAGAAATCGTCATGATGAAAAGAACATTTTTAAAAATACGTAACCGAAACCGAATTTTGCTTTATTTGTATTGTTCGATGCAATACTTCTGTGGATTCTGCACGTTTGGTCTGTCGCCCTTGCTGGGCTCTTCTGCCCTGCGAATGAGCGAGGAGCGCCGAGTTTACAGTTTATCCTCCACGAAGACGCTCAAGCCCATAAAGACCCAAAGTGTGCTGAGGGGCTGTAATTGCGCTGAGGTGAGCGCATGCCTCCCAGCACCCCCAGCACCATGCCAACAATGGTGCGGGCAGCATACACAACTTGTTGGTCTCCAGGGGAAACTCAAGAGACCCAGAACAGTTCCCATCAACACCTAATGACCCGTGTGATTTAGCTGCCCGGAGCATCTCATCCTGGACAGGCAGAGCTGTCTTTCCGGGGTCTGGCTTGCTGAGACGGGGCCCTTCGGTGACGGCGGGGCAGGAGAGCTGCGCCTCGCATCTGAGCGTAAATTACGCCCGTCCTCTCTCTCTTTGTGCTTTGTCTTTGACCGAACGGCTCTGGGTGCGTGGCGGGGCGGCGGAGGCAAAACGGCATGTTATAACATCAATTACACTATTTCTAGCAGCAAACAAGCAGCACTGATTTGCTGAAACTCCTCCATCCCTGGATGTCGTGGATTTGCAGGTCCGTTGTATGTTACGCACTTGAATAGCGGAAGCTGAGAGTTGAGCAGCGTTTTAGACATGGCCATGCAACCTAAAGGTTGTTGATTTGTGTCCCTAGAGAACCCGCCCCTGCTCTCTGTAACAACCTAGGGTACTTTTTCCTTAAATAGTATGTGTATATATACACACACACCGCTTGTCCCGAGTGGGGTCACAGCAAACCAGAGCCTAACCCAGCAACACAGGGCGCAAGGCTGGAGGGGGAGGGGACACAACCAGGACAGGATGCCAGTCCATCGCAAGGCACCCGAAGCGCGACTCGAACCCCAAACCCACCGGAGAGCAGGACCCGGCCAAGTCTGCTGCGCCACTGTGCCCCCCATTAAAACGTAAATATGTTTAAATCAATTTCTCTATATTGTAAATGAGTAATTTTGAAAATACCTAAATTTTTACACACTAAAGCTTCATATTAACGCTTTATTGTATAAAAACAACAAACACACAGCAAGCAAAGCTAAGGGCATGGGGGCTCAGTAGTGTACTCATAAACTCTGCACCCATTGTTCTAAATTAATAAGCAGTAACAGAATTGACTGAAACTCAGTCTGTAATGTGATTTGTTTCATAGATTTATAATATTAATCTATTTAGATTTTATAATCTATTATTAATAGACAATGTGATTTGTTTTAATGGACTCATGCTGTCCAAAATGTCCCAGTTTTGAATAATCTTTCCGTAGAACATTCTCAAAAAGACTTGGAGATCATCCAGGTGCTTCTTGGCAAATGAGAGACGATTATTTATGTTATCAGGAATGGTTAACAGTTCTTTCCCCCTCGCTACTCTCCCATGAAGCCCATGTTCGCCCGTTGACCTTCTCACTGTGGAGTCGTGAGCACTGACCTTAGCTTAGGCAAGGGAAGCCTTCAGTGCTCTGGATGTTTATTTAGTATCCTTTGTGACTTCCTGGATGATTTTATGTAATGCCCTTGGAGAAATTTTGGCAGACCAGCCACTCCTGGGAAGATTCAGTACTATTCCAAGTGTTCGCTATTTGCAGATTATGGCTCTAAGGTTCTCCCAGGGCCTTAGAAATGGCTTTGCAACCCCTTTCAGACTGACAGATATCAACATTTTTTTTGTTTGATCGCTTCAGGAATTTCCTTTGATTCTGCTCTGATGTACTTGTTAAATCTTCATGCTGACAAGTTGACTCAGATGGTGAGGGTCTAAACAAGGGCGGTTTATGTTGAGCGAGACTGGCTGCGTTCGGTCGATTCACTCAAATTATCCTTTTGTTTGGGTTGAAAGAACGAGGAGCGGTTATTTTTTCCACACAATGCGAGTCGGTGTTTCAACATTCTTTGTTTGAAAAATTAAAATAAATAGACTGTTTACTGAGCAATAGGAAACAGCAATGAAGAAGACATGAATCCTGGCCTATAGTGTAAGTAAATTAAGTAAGTATGTGGGTGGCACGGTGGAACCGTGAGTAATGCTTCTATTACACCATGCCTGGGTGGTGCAAGAAGATGTGGGTTTGATCCCTGGTCAGTTTGTGTGGAGTTTGCATGTTCTCCCATGTCTGTGTAGGTTTCCTCTGGGTGCTCTGGTTTCCTCCCACACCCCCAAGACCTGCTGCTCAGGTTCACCCATAGTGTGTGAGTGACAGTGAGAGTGTGTTCCACTGATGTATGGATGAATGACCCAGTGTAAGTAGTGTGGGGTCTAGGCTGATGACCCCACATAGACTTTGCTGGAAGTTGCTTTGGAGAAAAGTGTCTTATAAATAAATCAATGTCGGTAAAACAGCTGAGTAATGAGCACATGATGAAAAAGTAGACCACAAGCAAAGGCATAAATCAGTGTGTGTTCCAGCTGTGGTCAGTGAGTTGGGAACAGACCGTGGTGCTGACCACTGTCACACTGACATGAGCAAGTGCAAGAGAAACTGGTGTTCACCTATGGTCCATGTGTATGTAGGACACTTAACAAAAGAGGAGGAATACTTCTGGAGCAAAAGCTTCTGCAGTTAACTGTAGGCAGTAATTTTAACGAAAAATATAACCCTTCATCCAATGCTGACACCATCCTTCTTTTTCAGCCTTGCTTAGCGTCTCCATTCTAAGAAATGCCAATTAAAAACCTGTAAAACCTAAGAAACTCTACAGCATGGTTGTTTCAGAATCTTTATCAAAGTTCAGACACTTTTCTCCAAAGCAACTCACATCTCAGAGAACAACACAAAAAGTGCATTACGTCAACAGAAGAAGAGATTTGGATGCAGACATGTGATTCTTCAGTACAGTAAATTCGTCACATACCACAGTATAAACCGGTTTACATTACACAAATAAGTGCATGTAGGTCTTTTTTAAATTACTTAACAGATATCATAATACATTTTTATCGAGCACGTTGGAGATTTGGGGAGAAGCGAATCCATGTGAACTGTATTGTATCGTGTTTTGAATTGCATGCGTGTATTTATAGTCCACCATGAGTCATTGACATTTACATCCATTCCTTTAACAGGCGACGCATCTCGACGCACATCTCAGAGAACAAAATCGCAGGCATAGTATATATGTTCTGAAGAAGGATATTTATATTTTATATTAAATGTGTTTCTCTTTACCTGAGTTTTAAAACTGGTTTTATTGTAAAATCCCTCAGTCTTTAGTATGCCCTCAGCTGGCTTGAGTGTGTCCTGGTGGGTTTACTGCGCCTTCAGCTGGTGTTAATGAGTCCTCAGTGGAATTTATATGTCCCCTGCTGCTTTTGTGTCCTTCACTGTGTTTGGCCTACGCTCAGCTGTATTTAGTGTTCCCTCAGTTGGGTTTATAGTACCCTCAGTTGGGTTTGGGGGGCGGTGTCGTGCAGCGGTCTTGACCGGTGCCTTGCTGTATGGGATTGGGGTTCGAGTCCTGCTTGGGGTGTGCAGTGCCTCTGTCTTTCCCCCTGTGTTTGCCTCCCCTGCCATGCAGAGGAAGGACCTGGCAACCCACCTTCGTTCCTCCGTTGACTTGCCTTGGAAACCACGCGGGTGATCGCTATGGGTCCGCACCTTACATGCGTGCAGTTGGGTTTCGTGTACTCTCACCTCGGTTTATAGTACCCTCAGTTGGGTTTTGTGTACCCTCACCTGGGTTTATAGTACCCTCAACTGAGTTTACTGTATCTTCTGTTGGGTTCATTGTACCCTGAGCTGTATTTAGTGTACCCTCCATTAGGTTTATTGCACCCTCGACTGAGTGTATTGTGCCCTCAGCTGAGTCTAATGCACCTTCAGTTTGGTTGAGTGCACCTTCACTTGGGTTTATTGTACCTTCTGTTGGGTTTATTGTACCCTGAGCTGTATTTAGTGTACCCTCCATTAGGTTTATTGCACCCTCGACTGAGTGTATTGCACCCTCATGTGAGTTTATTGTACCCTCAGCTGAGTTTATTGTACCTTCAGTTGGGTTTATTGAACCTTCAGTTGGGTTTCATGTACCCTCAACTGGGTATTTACTTTTAGCTGGGTTTAGTGTGCACTAAGTTCTGTTTACTGTGTCCTGAATTAGCTTTAGTGCATTAACTTGCTTTAGTGCACCCTCTTTTGAGCTTGGTGTGTCCTGTTGGGTTTACCATGCTCTTAGATGGCTTTGTTGTGCTTTCATTTTAAGTTTAATGTGCTCCCAGCTGGGTTTATTGTGTTCTCAGTTGGGGTCTTCAAACTCTCTGCAACCACGCAGCAGGAGCACAGAGATACCTTTTAAATGTTGTTGTTATTAAATCTCTATGCTCATTATCACAGGGTCATGAGTTGAAATCCAAGTCAGGAAGCGATTGTTATGTGCTTGAGCAAAATATGTAAACATCCGTTCAGGAATAATCCCATGTTTAAATCGTGTGATCAGGAAGAGTTGGCTATTTTAAGCGATTTTAGATGAAAATCTCGGACTAAATGTGCATTGCTAACAAAATGAGTAGTTTGTTTCATGCTCTCCTTTATGTTTACGTTAAAATACATTGTTGCTGTAATTAATCCACCTGGACGTGTGAGTGCTTGTTTTCTGTGCTCTTCTTGAATTCTTCTCCGTTGAGCTTTCTTACAGTGAGGGGCTTCTGCTTTGTTTATAGAAAATCTCAAACTGTTAACTGATACAGAGTGATCCAGGATGATGTTTTCCTGTAGCAAAAGAGAACATTCTTATGGAAGAAAAGGAGGTTGTTTTCTACGAACATCCACTCTTTAAGGGTAACTTTGCGTGTCTTTGACTCTGAACGTCAAACATCATTTTTGAAGGCCGTTTTAACCTGCCATTGTCATAAGTACTTTCAGCACATCTCATTTCCAAGGTACCTTAAAGACTTTAACCAACCTCTGAGCTTCACTAAAGCAAAGCATAACCATAGAATGGTGCTTTTCTCAGGATTTAGAACCTGAACCTCTCTCGGTTCAGTTTTGTAACGGTACAGTCATTAATTAACGTTGCTGCCCAAAGGGCATTGGTCACGGTGGTCCATAGTGCCATAGTTGATTTTCCAGTGATGTTTGTGGCAATGTATGTTTTTTAATTTACATTGTATTTACATCTACAATATAACGTGCTGATATGAGCACACAAGGTATTTGCCATGTACCCCTGCAAAGTGCATCTCCTAAGCATATCCTTGAAATATCCAGTAAGATGCTTTTGCCGTGCAAACCTCTTCCAAATGTTTCTCTGAAAAGACTTTCAAACCCTTTTTAATTTCATGCACAAGCACCTATTTTGTGAAATATAATACGAACCATTATCAAAAAAAAAAAGCAGTGAGAAACCAAGTTTACCAAGGGAGGGACTCCAAGGTCCTAGAATTTAGTTTCTAGGGATTTTTTACTAGTCACTATTCAGCTGCTGGTTAGCAGGTGGAGATTTAGAAGCCCTGTGAACATTTCTCAGGACCTCACAGTGACATTCAGCTTGTTTTATCGCTCCCTTCCTCTCTATGATTAATATATACATGAATTAGCAAAATCATATTTATAGAATTAAATCATATTGATACACCTGATAATAAACAATATTTTAACTTAAACCTCTGAACCACGAAGACATGCACGTATAGTTTTACACCCCAGACGTATAAATGTAAATTTTAACCCCCACTCCACAACTTGACTGTTTTTCTGAGACTGTTTTTTTGTATTTAATTGCAGAGAAATAGTAAATATAATAGTTTTATGTTTTAAGTCAGTCTGTGTGTATGCGTGCAATGTGCGTATGAGTGTGTGCATGCGTGTGTGCCTGTGTGAATCCCGTTTCCTCAAAAACAAAACATATTCCAGCTGTTTCTGGGGTCAGGTCAGAGATGCTTTCTGCTCAGCTGACAGAAAAGCAAACATCTGCTC
The DNA here is from genome assembly GCF_900964775.1 of Scleropages formosus. NCBI lineage: Eukaryota > Metazoa > Chordata > Actinopteri > Osteoglossiformes > Osteoglossidae > Scleropages > Scleropages formosus. Next base: position 7,420,494 of record NC_041806.1, read on the forward strand.
CCCCGTTGCAGTGGTTCTCACGCCCGAACAGCTGACTAGTGCACAGACTCTTTCGAGTGAGTGCTTGCATGTCAGCTTCAGTTATTTCTGTGTGTTTGTGTCTTCCCTGGGGGGTCTTTCCAAGTCCTTATTTACTGCAGCCTTTTTTTAGATACTTTCAGCAGTTGCCTTGTCCATCCAGATCTTCGGTGTATCCATTAATCAAAATGCTGTGATTTCAAATACATGACATGTTAGGTTTCAGTCATTTATCCCTGTATTCACAAGCAGTAACTCTGATTTCATATTGAAAATAAAGTTATCTGAGAGGCATGAAACTGAACAAATTTTCAGTGCCAGTGAGGATGTAGCCCCAGCACCACCTTTCAAACCTATGTGTCCTTATATTAAGGAACTGCCAGTCCCTCAACCACCACCTTAGATCTAGAGGAGTCCCCAGCAACTCCCATTTATTGAGGTTCAACCAACACATATCATCACCACACATCTTTGGAAATTTGCCTTGTCCAGCCCTGTTTAACTGAAGGGCAGCATCTACATTAACTCATTTAGCTGAAGCTTTTCTCCAAAGCAGCTTACAATTATTCACTCATTTACACAGTTGGGGAAGGCTACTGGAGCAATTTTAGGGTAAGTACCTTGCTCAAGAGTACTATAGCAAGAGGTGTGAATTGAACCTGGGACCTTTGCATATGAAGGCAGTAGCTCTAACCACTACACTCCCAGCTGTCCACCTGCGATGTGCCCTGCGATGTGTCTGCTATGACACTTAGTGTCACGCTCACTACCAGGCACACGCAACCACACCACACACCAGCGATTGTTTTGATCTCTGGAAGCCCATCCAACACGACACAGTACAGACTACTGCTTCCTAGACAACACGCACAATGGGAAGCTGTTTTTTTTTCAGACTGGTCACAAAAGCTTGATTAGGATGTTAAGATGCTGACAGCTTGCAGATGATGTCATGGCCTTACTGCCACTCATGCAAAACGGGGTAGGATCTTCCGGTCTGCCCAATCGAGCTGCGGAATTAGGCCGTATTGAATCAGTTTATTGTCACAACACACGCACGCTGTGCGCACTTGTCATGTGTGCTGCGTGCCTTGCCGAAAACTGCTGTCCCTACAGCGCCAGGGTTGGGAAATGAAAGGAAAACGCTTTTATCTTGTGCTGGATCTGTACACCTGCCCAGGGCTTATCAGCTTCCATACCTCCTGCTCCAGTGTCCTGCGTTTGCCCGAGGATTGAAAGATAAATTTGCGGAGCACGTCAAGGGCTTTACACCTTATTCTCCCCTTGCAGACTTTTTATTCATTTTGAAGGAAACAGCCTTTCCCTACAGCTGGAGGAAATGCAGATTGCTCTCAGCCTCTGCACGTAGTGGCCTTTGGGGTCCACCTCTGCGAGGGACACCTAGGGCTCAGGTTCTCCGCAGATGACTCAATGTACATATGACTTTATGAGGGAGACGCGACGAGAAGTGCGACAGTCTTAAAGAAGTCCAGCTGCTTGAAACCTTCTTGCATCTGATCGCAAAAAAAAAGAACGACGTGGACACACAATGTAACATCGTGACATTTTTTTAATATTAAGGTCAAGCGGTTTCCCAAAGAGACAAGGACTTCCCAGAACGAGGTGACAGGCTGCCTGTGAATTCCCTACGCTTCTCTCCAGTGCGAAAAAGATGTCTGAAGTACTGCGCATGACCACGAGCAGGAATTTCAATTCAGTCTGAATTGTACTTTCGGCGTAGAGTCGGAATAAGTCAACACGTTCTACGTTTATTCGTCGAGACGCATATATAATATTTCTGTTGAGACTGCAGACAAAAACTAAAATATGCAAGCAAATGTCTTCAGTTCTAAGCAGGCCAGCCGAACCATTAAATAGCTGCGATGAGGTTCAGAAATCAGGGCCTTCCTTCTTCAGATTCTTGTAGTCAGTCTCAATGGCCACGAACTGGAGCGGAAGGGATACAACACATTTGTCTTTTACACTATATTTACCTATCGTTTTCAAGTATATTTTTTATGCCCCTATTTTCTGTGGGCAAATCAAAACATTCCGTCTACCATCCTTTCCCTTTGTGTATTTTTGAGTATTTATCGATTTTATCTCGGGTTCTACTGTTATGTTCCCAGTTTCATTACACAAATTAAGAGCACATCATTCAGAGTTTTACTGGTTATAAAAGACTAAACAGAAGAATATGTAAGTACAAATATCATGAACATATGTGTTGTGTGAACACCTAACATAAAGCAGGATGGAAGTACTTTAAGAGCCCTTTCGACCTTTGCAGGAACATATGTGTTTGATTTTGTAGTAATGCATTTTATTTGAATTTTCAATTTATTCATAGATTGCTCTTCTCAGCAGAGTGACTCGGAACAGTGGGTGATGAAGAAGAGATGAAACAGAAAAGTTACAGAACAGTGATAACATATGGCCAAGATGGTCAAGAAAGATGACTGGCAGCTGAGGAGAGGAAAACAAAAAAACTCCCAGAAGTGACAAAGGGGAGAAAAAAAAAAATCTCTAGGGGGTTGAAGTGCCAGAGGTAGCCCAACACTTCTGGGCTTTCTAAAGCAGATACAGTGAACCTGCGTAGATATGTCTGGATTAAATCATTACCCTACACAGAGCTAGAACCCATGGTCCAGTCCCAGGTGTCTAATTCAGTGTAGGGTAATGATTTAATCCCAGTTCATCACAGCTATTAAAAACAAACTGTACTGTTTGACCAGCTAGACTTACCTTGTATTGGTAGGTAGGGCTGACCTGGTTCCAGGGCTCCGGGTTGCCCTTATGGTTCCAGCTGGCACAATATAGGCCGGACAGGTCGCAGCGGAAGAAAGCACGAGGGAAGACATGCGCTGGATTATTTTGGCAGGCATCCATAACTCATAATCTGAGTCTATTTCTTCTACACACTTTACTTAGAGACACTGTTTTGTGTACTCCATGTTTTACCGCATATTGTTGTGTCACTTTACCATGCGTCCTTATGTCAGCGTGTGCTCTGATGTCCATGAGTCACGAGATGTGTGTTCACGTCATTCGATGTGTTTGAGGGCGCAGTATGTGTGCCTGTGTGTTAATCTGGCAGATTATCAACATCCCTTTTAATCCTTACCTAACATGTGGGCCCTTGGCAAGGCGGACGAGGTAGAGGAAAGCCCCGCCCATCCCGATTATCAAGAAGGCGAACTGAGGAATGAGCTGAAAGAATCAAATATATATCAGATTTACTGGGAGATTAATGGGTCTTTGAAACGCATTGTTCTATTGCTGCAATTCAGACCAAGGTTCTCTATTGTCTACGGGTCATTTAGGGATTGAACACTTTCGCAAAGCTTTCCTGGGACATGGGTAAAAAGATCAGGTACCGGGATGTTCTCATTGTTTCTTGCTGCTTTCTCCATCCGCGCAAATGTTTAGAAGCTGAAATATTTCCCTTTTGCTCTACTCACCTTCACCCGTTCTCTGAATAATCCGTTTAGAAAATTTCTCAGCTGAAGCCATAAAGCTGCAGTTAACTGCTCCAAAGCGTTGCTGACATGATACCTCTCTGGGGTGAAGTTGTCAGAGGAGGTAATACAGTACTTTTTTTGTACTACTTACATTTTATGAGAAAGGACTAAGTTGGAGCACAGGATTGTTCTCTGCAGTTTTGGAAGTTCTTTGTTTATGCACCTTTGCCTTTACATGCACACACCATCTGAAACTGCTTTTCCCATACAGGGTCGTGGGGAGCCGGAACCTAACCCGGCAACACAGGGTGTAAGGCCGGAGGGGGAGGGGACACACCCAGGACGGGACGCCAGTCCATCACAAGGCACCCCAAGCAGGACTCGAACCCCAGACCCGCCAGAGAGCAGGCCCCGGCCAAGCCCCCTGCACCACCCCGCCCCCGTTCTCTTTACCTTTATTCATGCTTATTTAATAACGTTAAATCAAGCCTAATTTGCTCCTATGGTATTTGTGTATAAATCTTCTGAGTACAATATGTCTTGGTCACCCAATACCTGACATGTTGTCACTTTTCTGGTACATCACTGCATGCATCTGTACGCCTGTGACTATGAGTATTATTGCAGGCACACATATCTGTTATGCACATCAGTGTTCATCTGGCTCTCTTTTATCAGACATCACCCCTGCAGACCCGTGCGACAGCTGCGCTCGCACCCTTGCTTGCCTCTCTCTCGGCCAGAGCGAAAGTGGCGGGGGGAAGCCCCAGGCGATTAGAACAGAACCGCCCCTTGGGATGGACCTTAAAACTGTATGTCAGCTAAACCCGGCAGACATGTGTTGATGAGATAACTGCCATTATCTGGTTTGTCTAGTTGAAGCCAATGGAGCAGATAACTCATGTTCACTGCCTGTTGCAGAGCTGGTTTGTTAGCTACTTGCAGACCGACAGAAGCTCAGCGTGGGCAGGACATCTCGGTTTTACACTTATGATGGTAATTATTATCCATCTATCCATCGTCAACAGCCACTTTTCTCGAGCAGGCCTGCGGTGACCTGGAGCCTTACCCAGCAATGCGGGGCACAGGGCTGAGGGGGGGGGGACACCCTGGATGGGACGCCAGTCCATTGCAAGGCACCCCAAGCACAACTCGAACCTCAGACCTGCCACACAGCGGGCATCAGCTGAACCCGCCGCACCATCACACCCCCAGTAATTTTCTTGCTTATCAATTTTCAGGATCAAAATCCCACCAAAAATCAGTGGATCAATGAAGAATTTACTTAAAACCTATTTTAAGATGAAATGTGGTTCAGACGTTTTACTTTGGAGGTGATGGTCCAGCTTTGTTCCGACTTCAGCTCTATCTTAATATTTTATTTTTGATTATCAAGCAAGATGTCATATTCTTTGTTGATGAAAATATTTTAGTATTCCAGAAGACATATTGTTATTTTCTTTAATCCTGTTGAACATGAACTTGGCAGGAACATCAAACTGCCATGCATTCTGTGTACTTTCTCTATGTTTCATATATAATAGCAAATACAGAGTTTAGTACTGGCTGATTATTGTTTCTTGGTTCTCGAGACATTAAAACCTTGCTTACCATTAAATAACAATCATGGATTGTAAGTGAAAGATGAATGACAGAATGAGGAAAGAAAGACAGATGAAAATTAAAACGACCGAAGTCGCCTTTGCCGAGTAATTTCGGAGCCACGACGCGAGGCCTACATGAGCGAAAGCAACGAGCACACTGAACCACGCACAGATGACATCATTTATTCATTAATAACGACTATGGTGTTTGTTTCTGAAAAATGAATTTGCTGGAAGGGTGAAATAACGTTCCCCCGCATCTTTCTGTCACAGCATCGTTATGTGCAATATTAAGTACAAGCTTGATCATCCGCTACACCCCAACCAGACTGCTCCGCTCTTCCACGTCTGCCTGTCTGGTGGTCCTACGCGTGAAAGGTAAAGCATGAAGGTTCTTGATTCTGGCCCCGTTGTGGTGGAACGACCTCCCCCTCTCACTCAGAACTGCTGAATCTCTGTCCACGTTTAAAAAGATCCCTTAAGTTCATGTAAAGTGTAAATGCTCAGGCACCATAACTTTAAGATCATGCCCAAATAAACCTTTACGCAGCTACTCCTATAATTTAACGTAAATGTTCCTACGTATCTAAGAAAAAATATTCCTAGGAAGGTGATCAGGAATCGTGGATATTCAGAAAAAGTTTTATGCCAAGACCCGTGTGATGAACATCGGTTCATATGGTGGAAAGAAACAAGCGTCCGCATCTAAGTGTCTCTTTCTCCTAATGCAATGAACACATTGTATTTAATATGAGATGTACTTGGAGAAAATCCTCTGCTAAATGAATAAATGTAAATGTAAAAATGGGAAAAATCAAAAAAGTGGGGGGAAAAAAAAAAAATCACACAGAGGATGAGTCAATTTAGGAGCTGGCTTGCATATGTAAAATAGACATAATGCAGAGGTGGCAATGAATTTCAGTACTGTACTATACTGTACTCTACTGTACAAGCACTGCAGGCCGGGACTGTAAAGCTGTGCGCTGGTGGGACGCGCCTCTATGTGGGTCACCGAGAGCCGTTACCGGAGCTGTAAGGCGCGCGACTGCCGCGGGAAAACACGTTCCTCCTCGCTCTGCAGGACATCAAAGGCTCGGGACGGGTCCCAAATTAGATGCGAGATCAGATTAGATTAGAGGAGACGCGGCGATAAGCGCGCGCGCACGCGCGAGCGCTCCGCAGACCGCCAGCCACGGGCGTTTGCCGGTGTCGCGGCCCGCGCGCTCCCCGCTCGCGTCCCGTCACGCGCGCACGCCTCCTTTCTGCGGGCCACGTTCCATTCGGGACGTTTAGAACACGGCATTTCTGCCACTTGTGCTTATTTACACACGGACGCTTTGCAAATGCGCTGCGCTGCCGGCTTCGGTACATTTACTTCGCTGAATAGATCATGTACCACAGTACTGACGGCCCGCGCGGAGACTGACAGACACACTTTCAATTTATATATGTCACTGGTCCTGGATATTAAAGCAGACTTCTAAGAATGAGTTCTGCATAGCCTATCCTAACCACTAAATATATAATATTTTTCAAAATGAAGATAAAAATACTGTAAAAATACTGTAAAATTCAGTAAAGAAATACAAAAAAAGTACCTAAAAATACAGTAATTTACTCTTAAACCGTAATATGTATAATATGATGTGTATGGATGAGTGACCCAGTGTAAGTAGTGTATCTAGCAGTGTAAGTTACCTTGGTGAGTAAGGTGTGTGGGATGGTAACACTACATAGTTCATTGGAAGTCGCTTTGGAGAAAAGTGTCTGTTAAATAAATAAATGTAAATGTAATACTTGGTTACAACACTGTAGCTAAATAAAACACTGTAAACTGGTGAACAACTTCATGCATACAATTCTTCTGTTATTACCTGGTAAATATTCAGATTCTGGTTACTGATCACACTGATCCGTGAACAATACAACAAAAGTGAGCTGACAAAAACAAGTGCACGGCCCATATTTCACGGAGGAACATAAAAACTGCAACTACAGCAGCGGTAAAATAAAAGGAAATAAAGTGAAATAAAGGAAGAACTTACTGCGGGGTGCTTTCTCGCTTGCTCGATCATTCTGCCAATCATTGTATCGGTGAGAATTTATGATCGCCGGGTGTTCAAAAAAAAAAAATATTTCCCTGCGACAAGTTTGACAAGATTTTTTTTTGTTTTTTTGTGAATAAAGAATGGTCGCGAGGCAGTCTAATTTAAGTTATTATGCAATTCTGACAGTAACAATGCATATATGCCTGTCACGTCGAAATGTGTCTGTGTCTCCAGAAGAAGAACCTGTTGCGAGGCGCTCAGCATCTGCCAGGGAGGGGGGGGGGGCAGGGGCAACCGGGCTGGGCCCGAGACGAGGGGGGGGGGGGGTCTCTGCACAGGGCAGTTCGCTCGCGATCTAATCCCCCAGTAGCACGTGACCTCCCGAGGTCGGCACCCGGCACATAGCGAGCGCCGGAGCGGCTGCGGCTCCGCAGGGCCGCGTCCACAGAAGAGCGCCCCCGTGTGTCCACACATTGTCAGCGCAGCGGAGCGGAGCGCCAAGAATTGCGGCGCTGAGCGGCGTCTCGCATTTTTTTCTAACGCGATCTTGCAGAAGTGCTTACAGAAATTAAATCCAGCAATAAGAAAAAAAAAAAAAAAAAAAACAGGAAAGGGGAAGGTTGGAGTGGAATGGAAAGTCGAAAGGCGGACATAAAATATGTATGTTCCGGAAATTAAGTAATTTCTAGAAAGTAATTTTTCGGAAAAACACAGAACCACTGTGTAAATAAAAGTAGTGCAGAAACGGCAGATTTTGTTTTGCATTTAAAGCTGTTTCAACACATTTTAACGAGATATTCCGAACACGAGCTATGTTGATTTCTTCGTTGCTTCTTCTTCTTCTTATTATTATTATTAATATTATTATTATGTCGTCCTTCCAGCCATCATTCCACACATTTTCAAAAGCCACTTCTCCTATGAAGGGTCACGGTGGTCCGGAGCCCACCCTGGGAGGGATGGCAGGTCTGTGGGAGGAAACCAGAGCACACGAACAGGAGGAGAATGTGCAAACTCCACACAAATTGAGGGGTATTCGAAGCCATGGCCAAAACTACAGCTCCATTATTATTATTATTATTATTATTATTATTATTGGGGTTGTTGTTGTTCAGGGAACATGAGACTGTACACATCTATTTAAAAGCACCCAGGAAAAGCTGCTTCATCCTCCTTTTCTGCCACCTACTTTGTGTACCTTTCCACACACTTTTCTGTTCCACATGACACTTATACAACTCATATCCCCCTTCTACATAATTATTTAACGAACAGAATTTTGCGGCGAAGGAAGGAACGAAGAGGCTTCTGTGACATTCCTGCCGTCCCCATGTGCCCTGGACGCCCTGGACTGGGGAGCAGGGTGCTTTCGACAGCACAATGCCCCAGTGTTCTTCAGGCTTGGTTCCGGGGACGGCTGCGCTCAACCTCATTAACGGCGAGTTCGGCTTGGATGACCACAGACTCACTCAATCGCCCTCTGTTCCTGTCGTGTGTGTCGTGTTCATAGTCTCTTGACGGTGCGGAGACAGTTGACACCGTCTCGCTGAAAAGGCCCTGCAGTGAGACACACCGGACAGCACTGCTTCACCGCTGTTGCTCCACAGCTATGCTAGATCCAGATTCCCTCTCCCTCTTTCTCCTCTAACTTGGTATCTTGAGGAGCATCAAGAAAAAAAAAAATCTCAGCTACTCCACTGTTGTATCTAAATCCCATGCATTTTCAAACTCATTTGTGAGGGTGTGTATTAGCGCAAGTAAACTCCAGGTACGTTTCACTCTAGTTCACAGACTTTTCCACATTTCTGACAACCGCTCGGCATTTAGTGATCAGTGATTAATTCCATGTATTTGCCAGTTAATCTTGAGTGCTGTACCTGCTGCCCTTGAGAAAAACAATTTAATAACTTAGCCAAAGTTTTTCTCCAGAGTCACTTACAATGTTATGCCATTTGCAACTATTTACCATATTGGTGATTCTACTGGAGTAATTTAGGGTAAGTACCTTGCTCAAGGAGGTTCAAACCTTCAAGTCTAAAGGCAGCAGCTCCAACTACTATACTAACAGCTGACATTAAGAAAGATGCTGAAGCACAAGGTGTTTCGTTGTGCACGTCTGGATGTGTGCTGGTGTGTAAGGACAAACACAGCGACTGAAGGTCCTCGAGGAACTTTGATGGGGTAACGAGCAGGGATGACAAAACGGAAATTCTAGGTGCCAAAAAAATATAAAGGTTTCATCGATCAAAGGGGTAAATGTGAGTGCGGACAGGAAAATAAAGCCATTCTTCCATTGACTGCAAACCTATAATCACTTCATTTTTGTTGAGCTCATCACTGAAGACAAAGGCAAAGGCACCTTAAACCTGCATGTTTTTATTATGTCTGTTGTACCTTCATGGTAGTCAAGATGAGTTCGACTTGTAGGGGTGACAGTGAACTCGGCCTGCTCATCGTTTTGGTGTCAGGGCTGCAATTAAGCTCGGTCAGGCTTTTCGTGACAGAGGCCAATGGAGATGCTTGCAGGCCTTCTGACGGTACTCGCTGGGCTCTGCTCTCCCTTCGACAGCAAGATGAGAGGTGACCATTCGTCATTTTCACAGAAGCGCACGCACACACACACACACACACACGCACACACGCACAGTCTGAAACCGCTTGCCCGAGCAGGGTCGCAGTGAGCCAGAGCCTATCCCGGTAACACAGGGCGCAAGGCTGGAGGGGGAGGGGACACACGCAGGATAGGACGCCGGTCTGCCGCAAGGCACCCCAAGCAGGACTCGAACCCCAGACTTGCCAGAGAGCAGGACCCAGCTAAACCCGCAGAAGCACGTGGTTGGTATGCGAATGAACGGTACAGTACAGCGTACAGCTGTGTGTCTTTATCCAAGTTCCCGTCAGCAACCCATTACTTTTCTACGACCAAAATGGAATCCATGAAACGACAAACATGCTCAGTTGGGCAGTTCCATCATGAGTGTCCCCTCAGGGCTGGAGCACCATCCTGCTGTAGAAATGCTTTCTCCTGGGATGAGAAAGGTACCACGGTAGCTTGAGCCATGAACCGCAGTGCCTCTAAGGCTCAGAGAAGCAAAATGATCCTATGCTGTAGGAGATGGAAGATGATCACCGAAAGGTTGCACCGGCTGACCGGGAAGCGCCGCCACCTGAGTCCAACCGGGTCACGTTCGGGCAGTTGAGTCGGGAACCTTCACGTGCAAAGAAGGATGGACAAAAGCATGAATTTATTTCTAATCAACAGGGGTTTGGTGGTGCAGTGGGTTGGACCGGGTCCCGCTCTCCAGGGGGTCTGGAGTTTGAGTCCGGCTTGAGGTGCCTTGCGATGGACTGGCATCCCGTCCTGGGTGTGTCCCCTCCCCCTCCAGCCTTACGCCCTGAGTTGCCGGGTTCGGCTCCGGTTCCCCGCAACCCCCTATGAGACAAGCGGTTTCAGATGGTGTGTGTGTGTCAGATATAAACCCTCAGAAATGGCAGCAATAATGAATTTAATGCAAGTAGAAGACCTGCTTTCCTGCAGCCCTACGTTGTGCTACAGTTTACAGGGACAAATATTCTTCGGCTAAAACTATCCCACATCTTCTACATGAACGTTTACAGCTTAGAAGCATTCGAAGGTTTATGTTTTGCTTTATAGAATGTTTTCCATAATTCCCTTAATCCCAGTCTTCATGTATATTCTAAATTCAGGAAAGCAAGTGATGTTCTATTGACTGAACATTTACTTTTGAAAACAGCAGGTTGTTTTCATACACTTTAATGTACATGCTGTACCAAAAATGTTGACTTTAAAATTTAAAAGGATTTAAAATTCATTACTGCTCACCTGTGTTCGTTTTTTTTGTTCTGGAAAAATTCTGCATTGACACAATGTGTCCAATGCTTATGATGCAGGGGGGTGCATGGTGGTGCAGCGGGTTTGGCCTGTGCCTGCTCTCTAGTGGGTTTGGGGTTTGAGTCCCGCTTGGGGTGCCTTGCAATGGACTGGCGTCCCGTCCGGGGTGTGTCCCCTCCCCCTCCAGCCTTACGCCCTATGTTGCTGGGTTAGGCTCCAGTTCTCTGTGACCCTGTATGGGACAAGTGGTTCAGACAGTGCGTGTGTGTTAAAAAAGGAAAAGTAGAGGTAACCACAGCTCAATGATCATGGGCAGAAGAAGGGACAGCTGGTAATGTTATGGTTAGAGCTACTACCTTCAGCTACAAAGGTTGCAGGTTCAAGCCTCACCCCCAGCTGTAGTACCCTTGAGCAAGGTACTCACCCTAGATTGTAGAACCACCAAGCTGTGAAAAATGGGTAAATTCACGGAGGTACATTAACACTGCAAGTCACTTTGGAGAAAAGCATCAGCTAAAGGAATAAATGTAAGACATCTCAGGAGATGCACTTCCCAAATGTGGAAGTGGTTCAGACAAATGCACGGTAAGAGGAATTGTCCTGGTTTGTGCATTGAAGTACTCATAACTTCACAATCCAGCCCTGTAGGGGACTCTCACTGTTTTCCTGCAATTTTGTGTCCATCGCCCCATCTAAAGGTGGGTCCTTTCATTTAACGGGACATTCAGTTCGGAAAACAGCGAGGAGAGCTTCAAACCCGCAGGTTTTTGTTGCGCGTCTCTATAACTCAGAATGCCGCGCTTGTGTTCGCAACCAAGGAGCACTTTTCCTTTTGTTTGGGCTACAATGGAGCGCGGCCTCAGATTTCCCAGAAACAACCGGTCCGAGCTGGACCCCCCCCCAGTGGAAAACTACAGCTCGTATCGTATAGTCACTGAAAGAGACTCAACTGCAGCTCTATTCCTTTGCATCGTACATCATTTTTCACGTGATTCATCGGCGTCACGGGATCCAGACACAGACAGCAAGTCGCCGTATGATATCATGGTTAAGGGAGCGAGAGGTCTACGGAAGCCCTTTCCTGCAGGTGAACGTCTGTCTCCCGAATGTCTCGACCACAAATCACGCCAGAAAGGTGAAGTCTAACCCCTTTACATGACCACAACGTGGACTTGATCATTAAGAAAACATCAGTAGTGAAGACTGCTATTGTTTAACAGGGGTATGGCGGTGCAGGAGGTTTGGCTGGGTCCTGCTCTCCGGTGGGTCTGGGGATCAAGTCCCACTTGGGGTGCCCTGCAATGGACTGGCGTTCTGTCCTGGGTGCGTCCCCTCCCTTCCAGCCTTGCACCCCGTGTTAGGCTCCGGTTTGCCGTGACCCCGCTCAGGACAGTAGTGTAGTGGTTAGAGCTGCTGTTGTTGGACCCAAAGGTTGCAGGTTTGGATCCCACTTCCAGCTGTAGTACCCCTGAGCAAAGTATTTACCCTAAATTACCCAGCTGTATAAATGGGTAAATAATTGTAGGTACATTAACAATGTAATAGGTACTAAGATGTATGGCACTATGGAACAATCCCGGGTGTCCTGGGAGGAAGTCGGCGAGCAGATACCAGCACATCACGGGTTTAAATCATGTACCACACTTCATGGTAACACCACGAACCCCTCTGTGTACCAAGCACACAACTTTGCAAGTTACTGAAACCATTCACTTGCACAGATTGTTTCCACACAGAGGATTTCAGGCTAATTGAAGGCACGACAAGATTGATGGAGCTCATTATCACTTTAACAAGATGTGGTATCCATGAACGACTTTGCGGCCTTAATGTCGCGCTAATAGTAAGTATGATGCACAAAAATATATTTATAAAAAAAAAAAAAAAAGGAAAAATTGGTTCTACTCACTAAATGTGATCCATCACGACAGGGCAGCAAGAACAATGCGAACGCCGCAGACATTATGTAAGGCAAATTAGAGCGAATCTGGACGCACAACCGCCTCTGCCCCCATTAAATTAGATGAATTAGTGCCTCAAAATTACCCACAATGCATGACTGCCCCGGTCAACGTCACACGCGTAAACGTGCAGCATCCGGTCGCCGTCTGGTGCGCCCTACCTTACTCCCGGCAATCTCCGGGACCCCTACTTGGATAAGCGGCCGTTTGACAACGGATCGTAATATTATGGGCACTTATTTACAGACAATGTTTACAAACGTCAAAGGGTTAAAAACATCACCTTCTGGCAAATAGTGCCATCCTGTGGCTCCCTTTGTGCGAAGGGGTATCACACTGCAAATTACCTACTGAGAACCTTTACGCATTTCACTATACATAAAAATACATGTAATTTACAAACATACATGTTGATAGAACGTATGTACCGAAATGCAGCATTGTGCGAAATATCCGCCTGCATAAGCATACTTTACATAAGCGACGTAGGACTGGGACTTGTCGAAAACAAGAGAATAAAAATGAAAAAATGACAAACAGCACTCAGTTTAGACTAGAGGATTGGGTTTCAATTTTAACAGAGAAAACTATTTATTTTAATCTGTTTGGAATAGAATATATGTGTGTTCTGCACGAAGCGCGAAGCATATTTAAAGCCACTTGACGTTCTGAGCCTGTTAGACCCCCCAGCAGGAAATTAATACATTAAACAATCCGTGACTCTTAATGATATCCTTAGTTATCAATTAAATATATTCTCACTGCAGCCAAATAGGCCTCGTACCACGATACACCGTGTACCGTACCACGCTGCATTTGCCTTTTGTGAAATCACACCCCCCATCATTACAGGCTCAGCTACTCTTAATATTCCTCTTCTGAGGCTGGGATGATGATTTTGACAAACTCGCAACTATAACCGTTCGGGAAAGCAAACGAGGCAAAACAGAGCCAGGGCTTTCAGTTAAGCTCTTTAATATTTACAGTGGGCTATACAAGGCAAGCTGCCGACACGCAGACGCAGATCGTTTGTGCACGTTTGCAGTTGCGGCCAAGTCTTGTCAAGGAACGCGGTAAAAAACGGGGAGAGGAGGAATGCAAAGGAGCGGTGCGGAGCAGTCCTATCCGCACCCGGCTCGAGTGACGTCAGGTCGGAGCCGGGACCGGGACTGCCGTGGCGTCCGTGCCCGTCGGGACCGAACCGGCGGCCGCGGGAGCTTCGGGTCCCTTCGGGGGAGGTTTCGCAATCCTCATGGGCAGGTAGACGTTTGAAGCGCAGTGCTCGCTCAGGTACTCGCCCCCCTTCTCTTCGTAGTCTTGCCGGCTGATCCAGCCCGAGGCGCCGGGGGAGTTCCGCAAGGCCCACTCGCACGCTCCACGCCAGGCATCCAGAGCGGGCCGAGACGCCATCTCCACCTGGGAGGCACCCGACAAACCATCACATCGGCAAATCTAGCGGGAAAAAAAACGTTCTGCACGTAGGAGGTTCAAAGAGAATTGGCAGAAGAGGACAATGAAAGTTCTGGCAGCTCTGGGCAGGCTTTCCCGTGAGCAAAGCAGCTCATCTCGCCGCGTTACCTGGAAGTGGGACTGGAAGGGCCTCATAGCCAGCAGTTCCCTCTCCGCCCGCTCCTTCATTCCCGGGTACAACATGTTCCCTCCGGTGAGGAAAACATTGCGCACCAGCGCTTCCTGTTGCTCCGGGCCGTACCTGCACGGGCGGCAGCAGCTACGTGTGCTCAACACCTAAAAATCAGCATGAGTCCAAGAGCATCTTTGTCATTAATAAAAGGGAAATTAAAGGTGCGGCGAAAAGGCTCTTGACCTGTCCAGCACATACTGCAGCGTCTCCATAATCCCCATCTGCTCGTCCCCGGTCAGCGACGGCTGGAAGATGATCTCAGGGACGCGCAGCCTCTCCGTGCCGACGTAGAGCTGGTGGTACTCGGCCATGTTGAAGGTGGGCTGAAGAGCGACAAGACCCATCGGAACTGAGCACCATCCGGCCGATACATTTAGGACCGCAGCCTAGGAACGCGTGCAAAATATTCTTCCGTCTTCAAACGTCTCCGAACGCTGTAAACCGCGACGATGCGAAATGTCGGACTAGAGTTTAAGTCCAGGGGTAGAGCCGGTAGTGAGTTCTTTGGACCAGAAGGTTGTAGGTTCGAGCCCCGCCTCCAGCTGTAGTACCCTTGAGCAAGATACTTACCCTGAATTGCTCCAGTAAAAATTACCCAGCTGTATAAACAGGTAAACATTTGCGAGTTGCTTTGGAGAAAAGCGTGAGATAAATGAACGAATGCAAACGTAACGTAAATTTAGGCGACGATCCTGGGAACCAACCAATCACGGCGTTCGCTGTACGAGGGTCTCACCTGCGCTAAGGTGGCTGGTTTCTCCCCGTCCGTGTCCTCGCCGAAATCCGGATCAATCTCTGCGCTGTTGTCAGCCTCATCGAGGGGCTGCTCCAGCTCTGACATCTGGCGGAAAGGAAGACGTTGGTAACAGAGATGTGACCCCACCACATTACTCAACCAGGATGGTCCCTGCTCCTCCATACTCTACAAAACATTCTTCCAAGCTGCTTCCGGCCCTTTCGTTCTCCATCCGAGACATCCTGGGGGGGGGGGGGGTTAACTCCCTTCTCCGTCTACCCAGTCATCCAGCCTGCTTCTCGCTCCTTAGGCTCCTCTGTCGATCGTCCAGCTGCGTTTCTACCTCCTTCACCTTCCACATCAATCGTTCGGCTCCAGATGTTCGCCCCGCGCCCCTACGGCCCGGCTCACCTCGCTCTGCAAGATGCGTTGCCGACCTTGCTCCACGGCCAAGCTCAGCTTGCAGATGTAAGACTGCAGCTCCTCCGCCGAGTCCATGTTCAGCTCCACCAGGCTCTTGTGGAACTGCTCAAACAGCCCCTCCTCCAGGAGCTCCTGAAGAACGTGGCACAAGCGCACCGTGTCGCCCGAACAGTGCTACAGGCAGTAAAGGTGTGTGAGGTGCCGCGTGTCTGCAGTGTCCGGCGGACCCCGCGGTGAGAAATTAACCCTTTGTCGGCGCAGGGATGTTTCAGCCTTGCCTGTACTGCCAGCAGCCTGTCCAGCCTCTCCTGGTCCTGCTGCAGTTTCTCCTCACGCCGCCGGGCGTTCATCTCCTGCAGTCGACGCAGCTGCTGGGCGCGGCGCTCCTGCCGCTCTTCGGCGCTGAGGGGGCCAGCGAGCACCTTGGCGGAGAAGGGCAGCTGCATGCGGTGGACCTCCTGCTCGTAGAACTCCACGCTGCGCCACTTCTCCAGCTCTGACGGCGCAGGGAAAACAAAGCAGCTGCACGTCAATCAAAATGACTTTGCCGAGTCATTTGGGGGGGGGGGGGGGTACCTCACATTGCCTTGGCTCTAGGTGTGGGAGCAGGCTCGAATCTGCGTGGAGCTTGTATGCTCCGCCACTGTTACTGTGAGTTTTCCCCAGGTGCTCTTGTTTCCTCCCACAGCCCAAGGACAGGCAGTTCAGGTGGACCGGTGACTCTACGCTGTTGTTGGTGAGTGTACACGCGAGTGAACGAGTGTGTGCGGTTGGCCTTCCATGCACTGGTGTCCAGGGTGTACCCTGCCCTCTGCTTCGGGATAGGCTCCGGTCCACCGCGACCACGCAGTGACCCAGCGGTTACTGAAAACGGACGGATGGAACGGGATCGCTCTCCAGTTTTGCAGCCTTGCTCTAGCAGGCGAAGGAAGAAAATTGGGGAACGCGGCGAATGGCGACACCAGACTTGGCGGACCTTGCTGGTAGTCGACAGCAACGTAGCTGTGCTCGTGCAGGAGCTCCTCCATTCGGCTCAGCGTCACCGCCGCCGCGTGACCAGGGTACTTCAGCTGCAGGAGGCGCTGCAGGTACGAGGCGGCGTGGCTCCCGCCAATGTTGACGCGCTTGCAGTTTGCCGCATCTATCCTAAACGCAGCAAAAAAAAGACAAAAAGAAACAAAAACCGTTTCCCACACAATGAACCGAAACACATTTAAACAAATCACATAACCAGCTGCACATTTACATAAATGGCAACGGAGGAGGTTCTACAAAAAATCCAAACGCCACTTTTCCCCTTATATAGGAGAGCGCTGAAACTTTCCCCAAAGTTCACTCACCCAAACAAGACGATATGAAACGAGGCTCTAGGTGGCATAGCAGTTAAAGCTGCTGCTTCGCACTAGAAAGATCCAGGTTCGAATCCCACCCGCTGGTGTAGCACCCCTGAAGCATGGTACTTACCCTGAGCGGACACAGTAAAAAAAATCACCCAGCTTGAGAAACGGTAAATCGTTGTACATGTACATGGGTCCCTCGGTAGGAAAGTGGCAGCGAAATCAACTCATGTGGTATACCTTCCATTTATGACTGGCACTATGTGAGAGCAGTGGTATCCAGAGGAGACGACGAGCCCGGTGCTCGGAGACGGGAGGCCCCGGCGGGTGTTGTTGTAGTAGAAGCTGAAGAGAGCGTCCACGCCGTAGGACACGTGCGGTACGCCATAGCACTCAAAGAGCAGCTCGGACATCATCTGGCGGCAGTGCAGCGGGTTGCACGGGGCCTCGGTGAGCACCACGGGGTGTTCCACTCTCCCCTGCGTACACGGAGACAGTGCCAACTATGGCTTCAAATACCGCAGCAAAACGAGGCTCTTGCACTGCTTTACCGTGTTGCTGCCCAACTGTTACAAGGTCAATATACCGACGCTTAATTAGTTCAGCACCCTTCGTTCATCCGGGACAGCTGGTAGCAGAGCAGTCAGAGTTGCTGCCGTTGGACTCGAAGGTCACAGGTTCGAATCCCACCCCCACATGTAGTACCTTGAGTAAGGTACTTACCCTAAAATTGCTCCAGTAAAATTACCCAGCTGTATAAATGGGTAAATAGTCGGAAGCAGCTTAATATCGTACGTCGCTTCAGAGAAAAGCATCAGCTAAATGAATAAATGTCAATAAGTAGAGCCAGCAGGTGGCGCAGCAGTTAGGCCACAGTCTTGTATGCTTGTTTGAGTCCTACTGCTGGAGTACTGTGAAGGAAGTGATTCCAGTGGCTCCAGTGAAAAGCAAAAAAAAAAAAAAAAAAAATCACGGTGCTGCACAAATCGAGTAAATCTGATGTTAAGAAGTATCAGGATACAAAACCTATCACTGTAAGTCACCTGGGAGAAAAGCATCATTTAAATTAAGCAACAAGAAAAATATTAAATAAGAAACTAAATAAATTATTAATAGTAAAACATTATTATTATTATTATTATTATTTTGTCCGATTGTCCCGTCCCGCCCACCAACCTCGGTGCCGATTCCGAGGTGCATGAACACATAGTCGAACATGAGCTCCTGGATGTCGAAGTTGACCACCACGTTGCGGTCGAACTGACTCTTGAGGAGCCACCGCAGCGGCTCCACGTTCGCGATGTCGTTGCCGATCTGCGTGTCGCCGCGCGCCGCCCCGCGACTGCGCGCCGCCACCGACTTGAACTGCAGGAGCGGCGCGCGGACGTCGCCGGCGGCCCCGGACGCCCAGCCGGCCCGCGTCTGGAAAGAGCCGTTGTCGATTACTATGGGCGCCGGACGCGGAGCTACGCATTCGGGACGCAGCTCGTGAATCTGATCGGGCACCGCTCTGTAATCCTGGAACGAGTACAAGTTGCTCGCAGTTTTAGCGCTCATATTGAATGTGTGTAACTCCGAAACGAGTCCGTGTTGCAAGGAAGACTCGGTGTTCCGGTTCCGGTGTTCAAACTCGAAGTCTGCCTTGTTGACGTGTTTCGCCGTTAAAGGAATCCGGGAAAGTTTTTTTTTTTCTTAAAATAAATGTATTTATTTATTTATTTTTTTATTTATCGAACAAATCACACACAGTACAAGTACGTTAATTCAGAACAGTCAACCTAGCCAGAGGGAATAAAAAAAAAAACACCTTAAAAATTACAAAACACTCCAATAAGCAGACATTACATCAAGACCTTAAAAAATATTACAACAATAAACAGTCTTAATGGCCTTCTTATTATCCAATCCGGGAAAGTTACTGCGAAGGCAGTGCGGTCAAATATGCCAGATGAGCAATACTTCACACTCTCTGCAAAATAAAAAAAAAAAAAAAAAAAAAGCCAAAAGCAAAAGCATAAACACAGTGTCGTCTGCACCCAACGAGAGCCGCTGTTTCCCTTGTAACTCCTGTAGTATGAATTCTGAAATGTTTCATTCATTGTTCCTTCCTCATCTCGTGCTATTTCACGTGACTTTATTAAAACTAAAAAACATTTTCTTACAAACAACATGCAGCTCCTGTAAACCCAAACTGTAGCTGCACTGTACACCCAGTAAACCGACAGCTGCCCTGTGTGCGCTGTCTTCTGTGGAAATAATATTTTTGGTAAATGTGTGATAAATAATGAATTTAAAAAAAAAGGTGTGACATTTGGTCCAAGTATAACTCTCTGTGATTTCACTTCCCCTTTCAAAGGTTGTCTGACACTTTAGTGCATGTAGTAAAGTAATTTTGAGGAAGCACAATATCATTTCAAAACGCTTCACAAAAATCAGGTGTAAAAAAAAACTGAAGTTCATCTCTCAATGGATCTATGCTCGTGTGTGTATGCATGTACAGGACCTTTACGCATTTTTCACGTTTTACTGCCTAAACCGCCATTCGCAATGCGTTGCACTAGCTTTTAACTTCGCTAACCTGCAACGTACTATTTTCATTGCACGAGTTTTCAAAAAAGTTGTTAAAAATAATCAAAGCCTTTATTGCAGCTGCCACCCGCACTCAGCACAAATCCACATCAGCATTGTTGCAACAAACTACCAGAAGACATCTCATCCATCCATTTTCTTTCCCACTTGTTGTTCTAGGGTCATGGTGTCAACAGGGAGAGCAGAGAGGCCCAACCGCCCCGACCCTCGCAACTTCCTCAAGCTCAGCCTGGGATATCCGCAGCTGCTCCCAAGCCAACTGGGAGATACAGTCCCTCCAGTGGGTCCTGGGCCAGCCTCAGGGCCTCGTCCCAGTTGGCCGTGCCTGGTATACCTCCAAAGGGAGGCACCCAGGGGGCATCCTTATCAGATGCCCGAACCACCTCAACTGGCTCCTCTCAATGTGGAGGAGTAGCAACTCTACTGCGAGTTCCTCCCGGATGTCCGAACCCCTGTCACGGAGAGTGAATCCCAACACCCACACACAAAAATCATCTGAAACCACTTGTCCCATATGGGGTTGTGGGGGGCCAGAGCCTAACCTGGCAACAGAGGGCAGAAGGCTGGAGGAGGAGTGGACACGCCCAGGACGGGACGCCAGTCCATCACAAGGCACCCCAAGCGGGACTCAAACCCCAGATCCACGGGAGAGCAGAACCCAGTCCAACCCACTGCGCCACCGCACCCCCTTGAATCCCAACACCCTGCGGAGAAAACTCATTTCAGCCACTGGTATCCATGATCTTATTCTTTCAGTCATCACCCAGAGTTCATGACCATAGGTGAGGGGAAGGATGTAGACCGACCAGTAAATAGAGAGCTTTGCCTTATGGTTCCTCTCCCCCTTCACCACTACAGTCGGTACAGTGATCCCATTACTGCTGCCACCGCTCCCAGTCTGCAGCCAGTCTCACGCTCCCTTCTTCCCTCACTCATGAACAAGACCCCAAGATATTTAACTCCTCCACCTGGGGTAAATTCTCTCCCCTTACCTCACCTGAGGTCACCTTGGTCTCATTGAAAACAGTTTATATCCTTATATCCAGCTTCCTCCACAGTATTTTGTATAATTTATGCACTGCTGGGTGAAGAATCAAACTCTGTGTGAAAAAAATCTGAAGCAACGGTCAAAATGTGTCATATCAAGCACAGTAAAAGTAGTTCCATAATCAAAAAGGAAGAGATCCCAGAAACATACTATAAAATGAGAATGATTTTGAATAATCCAAGGGTCACACCATTTTCCAGTGGGAAAGTTTGGCAACTTCAACACATAACTTTGATGGACTGTCTCTCCAAAGTTGGTACTTGTACAATTTTCACCGTTTCAATGTTTCCAGGCTACTGCATCTGCGTTGTGTGAAAGTGACGAGAGTGAAGCCACTGTGGAAGAAAAGGTCTATGAGGACTCTTGCAGCTTTAGCAAAGGAACCCTTATGTTAGGTGTGTGGTTTGATCAGGTCAAAGTGGAACTTTCTAGTTTCAACACAAAGCAATATGCTGGGTTTTGTAACTCTATATATGTATATATCTCCTTGAGAATGAGACGATTCAGCTTAAAGCAGGACAATGACTGATGATGATTGAAATTGACATTGAGAGACAGGTTGTTGTCCTGGCACCACTCTGCCAGGAGCCTCACCTCCTCTCTGTAGGCCGTCTCATCGTTGTTGGCGATCAGACCCACAATGGTGGTATCGTGAGCAAACTTTATGATGGTATTCAAGCTGTGACTGGCCACACAGTCATGTGTGAATAAGGAATACAGCACAGGACGCTTCCCTGTGAAGTGCCAGTGTTGAGGGTCAGCGGGGAGGAGGTATTTCTGCCAATCCGCACACGCTGGGGTCTGTTGGTGAGGAAATCCAGCATCCAGTTGCACAATGTGCCACTCAGCCCCAGACCTAGTAGTTTGTAGATCAGCTTGGTCGGGATGACAGTGTTAAATGCTGAGTTATAGTCCATAAATAATAGCCTTGCATAACAATTTTTATTGTCCAGGTAAGACAGAGTGGTGTGAAGTGTGTGTGGTATTGCATCTTCAGTGGATCTGTTGCGGCGATAGGCAAACTGCAGGCATTATTTATTGTTATTGTTTTGTTTTTGTGCAGTACTATCTATTGTCTTTTGTTCATATTCTGTGGAGAAGCACTCAGACAAGAATTTCATGGTACTTGTACACAGTACTTGGACTTACGACAATAAACCTTGAACTTAAGCTTGAAAACAGTCGAGTGGCTAAACAAGTAGAGCAGTAAATATAAACGCATTTACTTTCAACGAATACAGGTATCCCTCGACTTAACAAAACAATATATATGGAAATTGGTACACGGGACTTTAAAACATCAAAATGGCTAACATGGTAGAAAATAAAAAAATTACATTTGACATTGGACAGGGGGGCAGGGTGGTGTAGCGGGTTTGGTCAAGTCCTGCTCTCTGGTAGGTCTGGGGTTCAAGTCCTGCTTGGGGTGTCTTGTGATGGACTGGCATCCCATCCTGGGTGTGTCCTCTCCCTGTGCCCTGTGTTGCTGGGTTAGGCTCTGGTTCACTGCAACCCTGTATGGGACAAGCAGTTTCAGACAGTGTGTGTGCATGTGTGTGTGCATTTGACAGTGGGCAACAAAACACACAGATATATAAAAAGGAAAATATACAAAGTACAGTCAGAGTATTTCACTGTAGAGAATGAGTTATTGTGCAAAGGAAGCAAATAGGGTTTAAGTGGATGAAGAAGTACTTCAGCTGTGGTGTTCCAAAAACCAGTGGTGCTATAACATGTCAGGTATAGGGATGTAGAAATATAGGCAATATCCTCTGTGGATTTAGGAGTTACAAACAAATCCAGCTGGGCTCATAAAGCTTGCTTGAAAAATAAGGGCACACACCCCGCCTTGTTACATCTCTGTCATAAACCCATCTAAGCAGTGTTTCCTAGGCAGATTCACAGAGTCTTTCCTTCAAAAACAAAGCATGTCCTCCCAGCTTTTTATAAAATTTTGATTGGAAATGTTTTTATTTATCAAAAAAAAGAGCTTCCACTGCCTAGAATTCCAATTCACTTTTGGTTCACTGTGACAATATTAGATATTACTCAATATTGACTGTAATAGCAGAAATTTGTTTCATGTAAAAGCAATAATCAAAACCCTGACATGCAGCTTGAGATGTAGTTTGGTATGAAACTCCAGGTTTCGGGTAGATGCCAACAACCCAGACCGTTTCTAAACACACAGTGAGCTTCACATCGTACGTCTTATTCACATTTCGGTGGATGGCACAGCAGGAAAAGCCAGTGCCTCGAAGCTTCTGAGCAGCTCAGTGGGTGTGGGGTTCGAGTGCAGTTCAGAATATGCAATACTTGCATGTTTCTCCTTGTGTTTGCACCCCAGGAAACAGAAGAAAGCACCGGCAAACTGTTTCTGTTCCTCCCTTGCCTTGGACATCACGCCTGTGGTTGCTGTGAGTCAAACTCACTGGCACTTCTATCCATCCATAAGTGAATAATGTACCGAGTTCTTGCAGATATATATATAAGCTGCGTGTCAGGTCAAAATTATTTTGAATATTAAAAAGTAACACCCGAAAGCCGCACGTATACACTTTTCATTAATGTAATGTCCAACATAAAACAGATTAATATGCTGAGAATATTTTCCCCACATAAATTCTAGATTCAAGTGTTTTCTTCCGCTGACCAAGACAAATATTTAAGTTTCAAAATTAGGTAATAAATAAAAAGTGAGGTTTGACCTTTAAAACGTATATAAAGCCCTTAAATTTTGTAACACGGTCATTTTGAAATGGGAGAATTATAATACAATTTATCGTTTGCTCGTTAATTTGGAATTTTGTCCAATTGATAATGTACACACACATCATCTGAAACCACTTGCCCCATACAGGGTCACAGGGAGACAGAGCCTAACCTGGCAACACAGGGCAAGGGGCTGGAGGGGGAGGGGACACACCCATGGTGGGACGCCGGTCCATTGCAAGGCACCCCAGGCGGGACTCGAACCCCAGACCCACCAGAGAGCAGGACCCAGTCCAACCCACTGCACCACCGCACCCCCCATTGATAATGTAACTGCTTCTAATAATAACATGTGTCACACAACACTGAGAGCTGACTAGACTTTGCCTGCTCTTCCTTTTTCTGAATATAATGATTGCTTTTATTTATTAACTGTTATTTAGCTGATGCCTTGGTCCAAGACAACTTACAGGGTTACAGCGATTCACCCATTTATACAGCAGGATTTTCTTACTCTACCAATTTAAGGTAAGTGCTTTGCTCTTAGATGCTACAGCAGGAGTGGGATTTAAACCCATTATTAAGCCTGAAAAGTCACAGGCAAAGAAGATATTTGAGGATGCAGACATGACATTAAGAAAGCTGTCCATTAAACAGGTGTTTTCGCTCACTGGCAGAGTGATGGTGTGTTTCTGGCCCATAACACCCTTGAGAAGTTTTAATTGATGTACGTTAAAACGACGTGGTTAAGGTCACAAAACCAGCGTGTGTTGTTAAACACTGCTTTTCAATGTGTTCGTGCCACCCAATGCTTTTTCCAGTTTAATGACTAGTAAAAACTGATTTCCACTTCTCATTGTCGTTTTTATCAACTTTTTTCATCTCAAAGGCCAGTCATGTGGACTTCTAAATGAAACAGGAAGCGAAGAGCATTTGCTTCAAGCAGAAGTGTGATTTCATCACGAGAATCACATCGGTGCAGTTGCAGCTGAGACGTGATCAAGTCCTTGAACAGAGGTAATTTTTACTGTCAAGATTCTGTATTATGCAAACATTATTATTCTGTTTATGCAAAAACTGTATATAAGAGCCAGTTTTTTTTTTTTTAATTTAGAGGAGGAGTTTCACATCATTGTATGTTTAGATTTTTGTGATTTGAATGATATCCACAGATTGTCCCGGGAGTCGTTGTCACATTTTTGTGGCTATGGAGCTATGTGTGACTTTTGTCATGATTGACTTTATTAACTTTTTGGACTTACAGAAATTAACTCCAAACATCTATCCTGGACTATTTATTCTATCATTCTATTATTTATTATATAGAACAAGAGCAGGCACTATACCATTTCATCATTACTTGTATTTAATAAAATATTGAAACTTTTATGAAATTAAGACTATTTTTAAAAGATGCTTATAAAATTTAAGTAATCATGAATAAAATTACAATTTAATTTTGGTCTTTCAGCCTTTGAAGATGTTTTACATGACATAATGGTCACATCAAGTTATATTACCTTCATAGTGTAACGGAAATCCAACAGAGCTGCAGGTTGAGTCTTGTTCTTCTGACATTAGTTTTTCATTTACTGAAATATATTCATTCTCTAAGGGGGGTGCGGTGGCGCAGTGGGTTGGACCTCAGTCCTGCTCTCCGGTGGGTCTGGGGTTCGAGTCCCGCTTGGGGTGCCTTGCGACGGACTGGCGTCCCGTCCTGGGTGTGTCCCCTACCCTTCCGGCCTTACGCCCTGTGTTGCCGGGTAGGCTCCGGTTCCCCGTGACCCTGTATGGGACAAGCGGTTCTGAAAATGTGTGTGTGTGTGTATTCATTCTCTAATCCGAAACAAGGTAATAATCTACTGTTATTTGGAGAAGTCCCTCATAACAATTTCACTTCTGTTTTCATATAAAGGAAGCAGCTAAGACAAAGGAGTCTCTAGTTCCTGTCGCTATAAAGATCGTTTTCTGCCAGTTATTATACACCAGCGCTACTAAGTGCTGATTGTAAAAATATATAGCATTTCCTGTTATTACTCACCCAGCACCTTTAACCGGTGAGAAAAAATTGAAAGAAGTGAAACTGAATATATCGAGCAGAGCCTCACATAGGATGCATGGTTTTCTCGTTTTATGGGCCCGACTGTTGAACTTCACCTCGTTGACTTGGCTTTTTGCTTTTCTACGATCTCTGTCAGCATCGTTTTAGGCATTTGTGGTTCTTTCTGAAGATTGATGCGACTGCTCACGATGTGCTGCTTCCTGTTTGTACTCCTGGCTCTTACGCCGCGTGTTCTTACAGTGGATCCCGGCGTTAAAGCCGTTCTCACAGACAAAGGACTTCACTACGGTAAGGGGACAAGGCTGCAAAACATTTAATTTTCGTAATGAAGCCGCAGCTGTTCATATAGAAATTTTGGCCAAAACTATGGGCACCCTTGTATTTTTTTGTATTTTTTTAATTTGGACTCAAAATTTTCTCTACAATAAGTGGAAATTGACCACAATACTTTATTTCGCTGACATAGTACAGAATCTTTGCTTTGATGCAGAGCTTAAGATATGCGTTTACATGAGAAAACAAACAGAAATGGTATTCCCAACATTATCGACAGACTTAACCCTAGACTTAATTTCAACTTTGGTTGATTTCAGTTTATTTTTAGAGAAAAATGTGAGTTATTTACAAAAAGTGCAAGGGTGCCAATACTTTCATTCAGTGGGAGAACTGAAATGTTCGGTTCTGTTTGAATGAGTCATGAAAGTCTTTCCACTTCCTTTGCTACTGGAGGTGCTGTGATGACCTCCACTGACCTTTGTGACCTTTCCTGCTTTGTCAGCATCCCATGTAGGGGCAGCCTTTCTTCAGGAAAACATGAACAAAGTAAACATCCCAGACATCGAAGGTGACATCAGCATTGGCCTGCTGGGCTCCGTACACTATCGACTGACAGGGTAAATACACCTGCACAATTTTACTCACTTAGCAGACAGCATAAAACAATAAGAAAAAACAAAATCATGGGACCCTGATATTATATTTTCAAAGTAAAATGTAACAATGGGTTCGATGCCTCTGTTTCTTATGAATACGTAGCCTTTGGCAGGAAAAACATAGTGGGGTTTCCTGGCATCCTTCCTCTGCCAGAATAAATAAAACTGTAACTGTCTGCATGATGACTGTCGATTAACAGAGTAACAAGTATAACATGGTTCTGCTTTTGAAAACTGCTTGTGCCATTGAGAATGTAATGATGGATACATGTAATGATACAGAATGCAATGTAATAAAAAATTAATGTAGAATGTAATGATACAGTATCCCCTGAGCATAATGTTTTTTAAGTGGGGGATTAATGTTTCCTTTGCTTGATTTGAATGATCGGTGATTCCAGTGATGCTTAAGTAACACTCACATCCAAACCCTTCTTTGTTTGCAGTATGACCGTGGTTCAGGTCAACCTTCCGGAGCCTACAGTCTCCTTCTTAGAAAGTACAGGAGTTAAAGTTGGGATGGATGGTGTCAACATTGCCCTGCAAGGCAAATGGCATACACACTACACTTTCATGTGAGTATCTGTATCATTTTCTCAGCCAGAGCAGAAGAGGGCGCAGGTTTGATGCTAAATTAAAGGTTTGCGAGAGACAAGAGCCTTGATTCAATTCAATTTATTTTTTATAAAGCGCTCTTCTCACACAGTGACACAGAGCACTTGAACACAGACATATGGCAAGGAAACAAATACATCAGACAAGGAAACAAACTACAGATTACTGTAATACATTATCAATTCTTTTATCTAAGATATAAGTATGCCTACTGGCCAGGGAGGAAAGGAACAAAAACTCCCAGCTAGAAGTCGAGGGAGAAAAAACCTCTGGGGTCCAAGTGCCAGTGGTTGCCCACCCCCTGGGCATTTTAGATTAAATAAAAATTCAAAGTCAGTTTAAAGGTAACAGGTTAGGTTCTACCTTATAGGTTAGAAGTAGGATTTTATAATCAACTGTAAATGTAACCGGGAGCCAGTGCAGAGATTTCAGTCCTGGCGATCTCACTGCTTTCAGTACCAGAGATTTCAGTACTTGATCTCTCTCTCTGCTCCTATCACAGAAATGATGGAGGCACCTTCAACTTAGCTGTGCTAAACATAGGAATGTCTGCAGTGCTCCAGCTGGGAAGTGATGAACACGGTCAGCTGAATATGACCAACAGCCAGTGTGATTCCAGCATTGGTGGGACACAAATCAACTTTCACGGTGGAGCCAGGTACAGGATGCAAGACCAAGCCTTACACTAGTATTTGAAAAAAAATTTGTTTGTAACTGTTAATCAATTATTTGAAAGGTGTGCATGGATTTTGAAGAAGAAATTCTTGTAATCAATTATTAAGATAATGAAAAGAGATTCATCATCAATGTAAAAATTTAAATATTTAGTCCTTAAAATTATAAGTGGAACTATAGTATTTATGAAGAATGTCACATTTGTCTACAGCTGGCTCTTCCAACTTTTTGTGAATAGTTTTAAAGGCTTCATAACGGAAGAAATTCAAAAACGGGTAAATCTTTTTAATTTTACACATTTATTTTTGTTGTGTCAATCAGTCTCAAACATTAATATATAATACGTAGCAAAAGTACTGGTGCATTGAGGTAGGGTACAACAACTGAACTGACAGTGTACAGAAGATCATGGCAAGCCAAAACATATGCAGACAGACATTTTAAATTGTAAAATTTATTATATTACAAACTGTATTTATTGACTTTATCTCTCTGTGCAGATTTGCCCTATGATAAAGCAGTCTGTTGAAACCCTGGAGAATGGTCTCGCGGATATTCCAGGTATAATAAGTTAGTTATAAATGTAAAGCACGGAGCCAAAAAAGACAGAGTTTGCTGAAATGTATGTTTTTTGTTCATTGTTTTCATCTTTGTCTACTAGTGTCATTCCGGGTAACTCAAAATCTGCTTGTCGACATTCCTCTTCTCGTCTCACCCATTGTGCAAAGCTCTGACATGGAGCTGGATTTTAAGGTACTTCTTTAAACATTATTAGTTCCAGTACATCCAGTCAATTTTAAGATATAAATGTGAATTTAAATATAAAAAAATGTTAGATCTCACATTAAGTATCAGCTAAGCTTATTAAAATAAAATTCCAAATGGCCCTGCTGTCATTGTGGCGTACACATTTTTATAGAAACACTTTGGACTTATCGATTCCAGTGAATTTCTTTTCTATCTTTTCTTTCTCAGCTAAAATTGTAATTACACTCAGATCCAATTAATTTAAAGAAGAAAAAAGACAATGGATCATTACTGAGCATCAGATTAGTATTATTCTTTTAAGTTTTCAGTTTATTAAATCTGGATCTAAATGTCAAAACATTTATAATGCAATCAGGAAAATTCAACTGAAGAAAAAAAAATTCCTAGACTTTGGGTCCGAATAGGACTCAATTCAAGGTGGACAAACAGTGTCCGTACAAAAGGACTCTTAACAATAAAAAACGTTTAATTAAAACTATATAGATGTGTCCTTTAACAGGAAGTTACATTTAGTGTAAAGCAAAGCAGCTGAGATTCTGTCCTCACCCCAGGGGGAGTTCTACAGTGTCAATCATCACACCGAGCCCCCCTTCTCTGCCGGACCATTCGAACTCCCCCAGCCAGCAGGATTCATGCTGGCTGTTGGCTTGTCTGAGTTCTCCATCAACTCTGCCTTCTACGCCTACTTTTCTGCAGGCCTATTGAAAGTCAACATCACAGATAACATGGTAAGCTAACACCAACGCATTTAAGTCCGTGGCCCAAATAACACAGAGTAAGGCACATTATTTACGCAGTTGCGTTTAGGGTTACTGTTGTACTAAAGAGCACAGCATACATCAAACAGGAGGATTTTAACCTATTATGAGGGACAAAATCATTACTGTTGGCTAAAGCATTTTTAAAGCACCACCCAGCTGTGTGACACCTGCAATTTAATATTTATGTGCTTATAACAGCATAATACCAAAATCTGGCATTTTTCTACTTCTTGCTCCAAACAATTGATAGCATAACATTATCTGTGCTTCTGTATGATTTTTGTTCTCCATTTCATTCAGTGTGTAACTTCAGGTTCTGTATATTTTTTGTAATTGACAAGTATGTCACCAGAGTGCATTAACCTTTGGCGTTTTACCAATTCAGATTCCCAAATTTTCACCCATCCGCCTCAACACCACGAGCTTTGGGATTTTCATCCCTCAGGTGGGTTTCCAAGATCGTTAAAAAAAAAAAATTTTTAACCTATTGACTGGGCCATATTCTTACATTAATCACTACATCTGGATCAGTATCCCCTACTCAGAGAAATAGTTACAGACCACCTATACATGTCTTATAAAACGCATTACTGATCTTACTGCTGGTAATTCTGTTCACTCTGATGTATTATGTGAGCTCTGAAGTAGCCTCTCTTTCCTCTTCAGCTTCCCAAGATGTTCCCAAACTTACTCATGCTCCTGCAGCTGTACACCACCAACACTCCAATGACCTCCTTACGCTCAGATAATGTGACATTAAGTGTCTCTGGCTCATCCAAGGCATACTGTATTCAACCTAACAACACCTTGACTCCATTATTCAGACTGGACATGGTGGGTATCACCTGCTTAATGTCAGCTAAGGAAATTATTCATTTTTTATTTAGCTGATGCCTTTGTCCAAGGCAACTTATAGTATAATATAGATATATGCTCAACATGAATACCTACAATCATTTGTGCATTTATATAACAGTTCAAAATACTCAGACTGGGAATTTTAGCTATCAGGACAGCAGTTTTAAATTTATTTTGAATTAAAAAATATTTTGGAAAATTAATTTATTTCATGTACCACAAATCGCTTTTGTGTAACAATTTAAGATGCATTATGGAAGAAGTGCAGGTACAGGTTTGATTGCAGTTGCCAGTTACAAGACTAATGTTTTCATTACTGCTGACATTTTATGTATATACAGATTTTAAAATGAAAGATTCAAAACATCTGTCAGATATTGTTCCTATCGGTCTTCCGTAAATATGTAAACAGTGTTCACCTGACTTCAAAATCAAGAGGTTCAACCATCCTGTATGACCAGGTGAACAACGGGAGATAAAGTATCTAGTGATGCCATTTGCCTTGGACAAAAGTGTCAACTAAATACTAGTTAACATACGTAAAACTTGTACGCCTCTTTGGAGAAAGTCCCTGCTAAATTAATACGTGTGTAAATACTTGTTGGGTGCAGTCTTTGCTAAGCTGAACTTCAATCTTGCCACCCAGAACATCAGTTTCAGCAGCAAACTGTTCATCTCAGAGGAAAAACTGAAGGGATTGGTGGTGTTAAATAAGTGAGTTGTATTAAATACAGTTTCCTCTTTAAAGTGAAAGTGCACCAAGGGTTGCCTATGGATTGTACACTAATGCTGCATTTACACCTGCAGTTTCACTTTAACTCTGGGATCCAGCGAGATCGGACCTTTTCAGGTATGAAACACTGATGTTGATAAATGTGCATTTCTGCCATTATTCTTAGCATAAGAACTGAGTTTCATTGTAGATGCCTTACCTGTCCTAGTGGCAGCTGAAGGTCAGCTGGGATTGAACATATGGCTGTGGCTACCCCACTCAGAGCACCAAGATCCAATATATGATTTAAATACATAAGTCCTGTTACACAGAATATGTAAATCAATGTATTACAGTATATTCATTATCAGCGAATTACACCATCCTGATATTCAAGTATGTTTATTCACTAGTTTTGAAAGAATGAAATACTGTAGCGCTCAATGAAAGTTGGTCCATAAGCCTCCACTCTGCCATTTTTCCTGATTTAAGTTTTATTAAATAAGATTATGCATGTATGCACAGTTCCTGTGATCTATTAGGTGATAGTATTTGATAATGGACAGATAAACCTGATGTAGTCAATTTTGCATTTGGGGAAACAGGAATTGTCAAGTTACCATTATGGAAAAGCAAGCAGCTCACATTTTGGAGTTTAACAAATCTGCCCAAGAAGATAATTATTGACAATTTGCCAATAACAGTGACTTAACTATAGCTCTTCTTTTCAGACTGGATCTCTGAGGGACGCTTTGTTAAAAGGCATCAAAATGTTTCTCTTGCCTAAGGTTAACGGTGAGTTCTCACAATACACAATTAAAATAAAACCTTTAGTGACAGAAACAGTATTAGGATAGCTAAGTGCTGGATAAAATCAATGGAAATATCAGCAGAATTTTAAGGCATTGATTTAGTATTTAAACCCCTTTTCAAACTAAAAGGCATTGCTCCAATTCATATTTTCCAGCAAAATTGAACACTGGCATTCCTGTACCAGTTACAAAAAACATCCAGTTGGTCAATTCTGTCCTGAAGGTGAATGAGGTCAGTAACACTTTGCTGTTTCAAGACA
Source organism: Scleropages formosus (assembly GCF_900964775.1). NCBI lineage: Eukaryota > Metazoa > Chordata > Actinopteri > Osteoglossiformes > Osteoglossidae > Scleropages > Scleropages formosus. Next base: position 7,452,381 of record NC_041806.1, read on the forward strand.
AATTATGACTAAAGTTGTGCGCAAAACTATTTACTCTTTTCTGTGCAGTAAAGCAGAAACTGTCCCATTTTCCTCTACAGGGATTTATGGAGATCGCAACAGACGCTGTGATTTCACCTCCAGAGCCAAGAAACTAAGAAGTTTAAAGTTAACGGTGAAGGACAAGAGCGCTTACTGGGAATAGCTTCACTTTTTATAACTCAGGTTTCTCAACATTAATGTTGAACTGCATTCTAATCACCTTTAAAGTATTTAACAGTGCTGGGGCAAACGCTGTAGTGGAAGAGCAGTTAATGCTATTTAGACTTCAGAAAGTTTATTGCTTTTTAAATTATGTAAAAATTTATAGATTTAAACAATTGTACAATGGCAAACAACATGTAAAGGAAGATGAAAACAGTGCAAGACAAATACGAGGTATTCCAAACTGACAAAGCATTGATTTCCCTTTGCTGTAAGGTTTCTGACCATGTTGCTCTGAATACAGCCTCTACTGGCCATGTCACATTACCTCCAACTATCCTCACTTCTTGAATCTTGTGCTTGACATCGTTGTGGGGTTTTGATGGAATGTTCCACCACCCATGGGTGGGAAAGTACATCCAAAATGGGCAGCCGTTGCAGTGGATTGTGTTTCAACAATTTTCCAATCAAGTCTCTGCCTCCAGGGCTGACACGAGTTGGGTAACTGAACTCAACCTGCATTGCAATCAGAAACCAAGACCTATCATACAGGGGTTCAAAGTAAAGTCTGAGCTATAGAACATAAAATGACAAAAAGGACAGTTGTTCAATTTGAGCTATTTGCAGTCACAGCAAAGGTTTTCATTCTGCCATATCCTAGATAAACAAACAGTTGAAGAAAAGTGCAGCTGTATTTGTCCAAATTATGTTCCCTTACTTTGGAGATCCTGCGGTAAGTCTCTTCATGGCCCTTTGACTCAAAAGGAGGCTTCCCAGCCAGAAACTCATAGATGAGGACTCCTAAACTCCACAGGTCCACCTTCTCATCATGAGTTCTCCCCTCAATCATTTCTGGAGGAAGGTAATCCAGAGTTCCGCATAGGGTGGACCGCCTAAACCACCCAGACACAGAAGGGCTAAAATTCAAACAGCACTAAACACATTCTTAGGTTTAGTTTGAAGAAAAAGTACTGATAATCAGTTGCATGTTCAAGATGGAAGAGGTACCTAGAAGAGGGAGTGTGCACCGACCAACCGAAGTCGGCAATTTTCAGCTCTCCATTGGCACCTAAAAGAAGATTTTCTGGCTTGATGTCTCTATGGATGACCTTTTTGGAGTGACAGTAGTGAAGGGCATCAGCAAGTTCTGTTATATACTGCATGGAAGAGGAGGGAAAACAGGATAAGCTAAACTTATGACTAATCTGCACATAAAGCTTTTTTTCCCCATTCAGTAACAAGGAAACCTATACAGCTAAACTTCAAACTGAATCCATGGGAACTAATACATCATTTACCGTGGCAGTTCTTTGATCATCAAAGTGACCACAGCGCTGCAGCTCACTGTACAGCTCACCCTTGGGAGCAAACTCCAAAATTAGGTAAACACGGGATGCATCATGGAAATAACCATACAGACGCAAGATATTAGGGTGTCTGCAAAGTATGAGGGGAAAACTGGTTAAGACAAGACATTGGATATCTACATGTTCAGATGCTCCCTCTCCCCCACAAACAAAAGCCTTGACAAAAATTAAACAAATGCATAGAGTATTTTAGACACCTGAGGTGGGACTGGATCTCAACTTCTCTCCTGAGCTGATGCTCTACACCAGCTTTTTCTAGTTGCTTCTTAAAAAGCACTTTCAAAGCCAGGATGAACTTAGTCTGGCGCTCCCTGGCCAGGTAGACATTCCCAAACTTCCCTTTTCCTAAAGGTCGGCCAATATCAAAGTTATCAAGGGTCCATCGTTTCCTGGCAAAACAAGTCATTATACAGATGACCGTATTCCAACATTCCACACTTCAAAAGCTGGAATATTTGCAAATCATTACTGTTCTTGAGAATGCGAGCTTTATATGTAAAAAGATAATCAATGAAAATAAGACCAGAGTGCACAAGTAACCTTCACATAAAAGTAACATAATAATTTAACACTAATGATAAAATGTACAAACATATACTCCGCACTAAGGAAAGCTCAATCATTTGCTGAAAGACTTGTGACTGTTTGGAACCATTTGTTAAACAAACACTTTGTATAAGCTTGTATGGGTTTTATCCCCACTTACTTTGAATCAGTGGACTCCACTGCTCCAGGTCTATCTATGAGGATGTTGGGAGGCAATGGACAAGTAAGGAACCACCTCTAACTACAGTACATACATGTCACATAATATACTCCCTTAAACCTAACAGAACTCCATTAAAAAATGTAAAACAGGTCAACAGCCACAAGAGTGCAAGTCAGTCTAGAGCTTAGAGCTGCTATCAGCAAATGTAAGCTGGCCTTGCAAGAAAGATACACTAGAAGCTGCTGAAATGACACAGAAGACAAAAATCAAAGATCTGTTTTATGGATGTGGAGGGAATCTATGGTATTCTGTTGAATAGAGTACTTGGTACTGGTGCTTACTTGTATTTTTCTCATTCCTTGATGGATCCAATGGCTCAGTTTCACTAGGTGAAGAGGTCATATTTTTCTGTGGGACATTCTGGGCAGTGGGGGGCTTTGAATGTATTCGAGGAGCTTCAGATGGGGAAGGTTTCTGCTGGTTTAGCGGCTTCTGCACCCGCTGTGGTCCGTTAGGCAGTCCAGGAGCAGGTGGAGAGGGAGTTGGGACAGACCGCATAGGTATTTGAGAAACAGCAACTCTTTTGGGTCCCTCATGATGAAGCTGAAGATGTGAAGAACATGAGTGTTTCACCCATCTGCAGTAACTGCTAGACAAGGTGGATTTATACAGATACAGTAGTTTGTATGTAATCAAGTTCAGCTTGGCCTTGGGATACATACAAGGGAATCACACAATACATAGTACAAGCAGCTGTTAGGGTTTTGCAAAAGAATGAATAAATAAATATTTTCCCATAATTGGGTTGTTTGCAGACTCACATAAGAAAAACTACCTTTCCATCAGGTCTTCGGGACGTTCTGACAGTCCCAGCATCCATAGCTAAGGAGAAATGTTACTGCTATTCTGTAGGATCCTCAAAAAACTGAACCCTGACTATCAGGTGGGAACTAACGCGGGAATCTAAGACATTCAAAAAGTCCTCCCTTCCGCTTTTCTACCTTTAAATATGCCACAGCTTTGTGGTTGGTTCCCGCGGACCCCTGATGCTTTTCCATTGGTTGCGCCTTGACCCGCAGGGCTGTGTCAGCACTCCCATGATGCATTGTACCGGAAGTAGTGCACGCAGTGTATCTTTCGAAATGTTTTCAGTAATTGTGGGGTTGTGTTGTGCTTGTGACTGTGACATATGACTGAAATGTTACAGTATAAATGTATTTCTGTTAAAGTTTTTTGCTCGGCTGGCGTATGCTCATGTAATGGTTTGCGCGAGTTTAAAACAATAATAGCTTTGGAGATATTTTCTATATATAATTTAATAAGTAAGAACTTCCTATGCGAGTCACGAGTGCTATGTGTGTATGCGCTGGCAGAGTGTTTTTCTTTTTTCCATGTGGTATTTTGAAACCGTTTGTAAAATTTGGCGTTTGATAGTGGAGCGTACGGATGAGTTGCTCAGTTGTGGACGACCAGTCGGCAGTTTGTGTCGAGCAGCTGCCCCTCGTTTGGTAGTAGTGCACTACCGAGCCACTAGGGGCACTACCGAGCCACTAGGGGCACTACCGAGCACTTCAGACTACGCTGGCCACTCAACATCTTACACTGACTTATTCAGCTCTCTAGAGAAGCTTGTAATTCTTTACCAGGGTAATTTTACTGGAGCAATTTTTGGGAAAATTACCTTGCTTAAGGTTATCACAGCAAGCGGTATGATTTGAACCTGCAACCTTCGGAACCAAAGGCAGCAATAGTGCTAATCAAATCACTACACTCCCAGTTGTCCCCAGTTCCATATCTCAAAACTACAGTCCTGTCCTTTAGTAAGTTGAAACAGTTCAATCAAAGGTGACATAAATGAAAAGTTTGTGCACTTTTAACTAACATTTTTAACTTGTGTGGGTTTTATTTGTACAGCGTTTTATCTGTAGATTTTAATGGTTTTGTTTTATTAGGTGATTCTGTGCACTTTGAGTTTTTATACTGCTGATTACTCGTATATGTCTGTTTTGTATTTATTTGTCTGTCTTTAGGGGTATGATCAAGTTTTATGTTGTAATTTAGAAGTATTTAATGTGTTTTGAAGGAAGCATGTATTATGATGATGACTTCGGTTGAGCTGCTACTGGGGGACAGTCCTTTGGGTATGTTGGTGTGGGGAAGACATGGGTCAGTTATATTTCTTGAAGCCAGAAAGGGATTGTTATGGGAGAGACTTTGTCTTGACAATGTATTTTATGTAGTGGTTGTTTAGTAACTTTGTTGACCAACTGTAAGAAAATGGTGTTGGGTTTGTTTGATTGTGGATTTTAATGTATTGTTTTAGCTGTGTATTATTAATAACTTTATCAAATAAAGTTTGGAAAAAAAAAAAAAAAAGAAAAGGTCTCCATGCAGCAGTTCCGCTTTCGTAAATGCGACATTCAGTCAAACGTGTCCCGGTGATGATGCTGCTCCTTCCATAATGTATAGCTTTGCACTGATCTGCAGAAAATGTTGCCCTATGAAACCACAATGGTCGCACAAATACATTTTACAAATACACATATTAAAGGTGTGACACAGTCATTGATGAATTTTTCAATAAATTTTATAAAATTCTTTTTTATTACAGAAAACAAAGAGAATATACCCACACTTACAATATAAAAGCATCATTAAACAAAAGCCATGAGTGCATCTTTACAGAATAAAGTATGCTTAAAGAATACAATGTGCTTATGCTTATATGGTAGCCTAAATAAAGAATTAACATGAAGTGTTAATGATGCTGAGAAAACTAGAATCTGCTGTATTGCTCTGATTTTAAACTACAACAGCACTTTTGCTCATTATTTCTTCAAACATGAGATTTTGTTTTAAAAAAAATATAAAAAATTATTTTGGGTATATGTGTCAGTTAAATTAATACATGTAACATACAAGATGTGTTCCACAATATAGGCCTAAAACCACACATGAAACTGGCGACAGTTTATGTACAATACATGCCCAGTTTTAAAATATTAAAAATACGCATGTCGTATTTTATTTCATGTTCTCATGTTAACATACATTACACTCTCATTAGGGGATGCATTTGGTTTACAGTGGTAAAAATGTCCTTGGAGATTTAGGAAGTTGTCATGGTGGTTTTCTCTTCATGTGCAGGTTTACACAGTGAGCAGGTCTGGGCTTTTTGTAACGTGTAGTTTGGTAAATATATTTAAAAGTAGCATCTGTCTCCCAGTTGATCCAAAACGGCTCAGGACGATCCCAGTATTTGCATTTCAGTTTTTTTTTTTTACAGATTTACACATTCTTTGTTTATTAAAGATATGAACACTTGTACAGATGCTGAGCTGTTTCTCCTGTTCACTGGTTGCACAATTACTTTTCTGATGGCTTTTATATGTTAAAACAAATTTATATTTCAGGGTTTAGTCAAATATTCAGCTGCATTCTTTAATATTATTATTGAGATAGAATCTCAGCGCATCGGTTGAATCAGTTGCTCTCCTTTTCACGAGTCATCTTGATCATAGTTTCAGGAGAGCGGTAGAGGAAGATGAGTTTGGCAAAGAGCTGTTCCTCCAGTTCCATCTCTCCGGTCTCACGCACCACGAAGATGTCAGTGCACAGTTTCAGGACCCGGTCCACGCAAGGCAGTTCTTCGAACATTATGGAGCGTGAGATTCCATTGAAGAACTCGCGCACAAACTTCCCAATCACCAGCACCACTGACATGTAGAGTCCTACAATGCTGGTGTAGAATCCCAGAGAAAGGAAGGAGAGCCGAGCAGAAAGGAAAGAACACAGAAACGAAGATAAAGGCAGGATCAAACAGGATAGAACAGAACAGAAAATGTAAATCTGTTAGCAAAAAACTACCAACAATGCTATTTAAAAAGAATGAAATGATTTGTTTTTCATGAATACATATGTGTATGTAAAATGCATGCCTCTCCCAGGTTTCTTATAATAATAAACAGATCATGGCTGTTAATACTATTGTTCCGTATTGTCTCAAATTTTTACATCTTGACTATTAGTAAAGTTTCCTGGAGAAACATGGTTGGGAAGGGTGATAGACATAAACAAAATTAATTGAAATGGAATTAATCAAATAAAATACTGTAAATTGTTAGTCATGGTCTCACGAAAAATTAGCAGCAAATTACAGTATTTGTGTTACGAAGGTGTGAAGTACAAATTTTCAAAGATATAACAATTTTCCGCTGCATTTCTTGACATTCGTTTCCACTTTCTTCACATCTGATTCCTCAAATATCTGGTTGTTGAGGAGCGATCTGTGTTTACACGGTCAGCCGATGGAACAGTGTGGAACCACCTTAATTAAACTCAGCGCCATGGGTTTTACAGCTCATATCTGGTGTTTGTAAGGGATGGTGATCAGTAATGAGGTGACAATGTTGCAGATGTTCATGGGAGGAATCTGTCAACAATCAGCGTTGAATATGAGTTTGTGGAAAAAATACGTTTTCATTTTCAGGCATTTCAAGAGGTTTAGTTTTAACGTACATTAAAGTTATAAAAATTGTGAAAACAAAGTCTTACACACATTGTCTGAACCGCTTGTCCCATGGGGGGGGTGGTCGCGGGGAGCCAGAGCCTAATCCAGCAACACAGGGCATAAGGCTGGAGGTGGAGGGGACACACCCAGGACGGGACGCCAGTCCGCCACAAGGTACCCCAAGCGGGACTTGAACTCCAGACCCGCCGGAGAGCAGGACCCAGTTCAACCCACTGCACTACCATGCCCCCTTGTCTTACAAAGCATTTTTATTTATTATATCTTCTTCCGAGCTTTTAACAAAACCTAACCCATGAAAAATTGATATATTATAATGTTCATATACAAATGTAAATAATATTGACATTATTGCTATATCATTAACGTTTTATTGAATGTGACTTGGGGGTGCGGTGGCTCAGCAGGCTTGACCTGGTCCTGCTCTCTGGTTGGTCTGGGGTTCAAGTCCTGCTTGGGGTGCCTTGTGATAGACTGGCGTCCCGTCCTGGGTGTGTCCCCTCCCCTTCCAGCCTTACGCCCTGTGTTGCCGGGTTAGGCTCCAGCTCCTCGTGACCCCATATGGGACAAGTGGTTTCAGATGATGTGTGTGTGATTGTAACTTAGTGAGAAAAATTTCTTTACCAGCCATGTGAGCGTCAGGAGCCTCTATATGACACTTAAAAATTTTTAGCACTATGTTACCACCCATGTTTTATGTAAGCTATCATCAAATGTATTGCACTGCATGAGAAATAGCTCAGACTCTATCTTACCCATATCCTGCCAGGAAACCCAGACTCGGGGGGCTGACTTTGTCACTGAAGATCACCATCTCAATACTGTGGCAGCTTTTCTGCAGTTGGTTTGGGAGACACTCTTGCACAACCCACCACTGAGTCTCTGTGCTCCCATTACCCTTCTGTAGCTTGATAGCCAGCGGGCGAAAGAGAGCCAAACCCTGAGAGCGCTCCAGATTCTCTGTGTGCCATTTAGGGGCGACAATAATCAAAACAAACAAAAAAAAAAACTTTTTTTTTTCCTTTTTAATCAACTCTCAGGATATTAATTCAAGAAATAGTTGAGAATATTGATTATGCGATGCTGTTACAAATACGCTCCACACGCAACTTCATATCTGAGAAAAGAAACAAACATGTTTGTGCAACAGTAACCTGATGTTTACCAGTTTCCAGTCGGTGGGCCACCTTAGCCTCTGGCCCTGAGGGACCCCTGATGTACTTTGGCAGCAGTGATTGGATGATCCTAAGAGGATACAAAATTGCAAAATTTCTGTTTTAGAGCAGATCAGTTTGAGGATCATCACTGGATTGGCGAGGTAACATAGAAATATTTTTTATTCTGTGTTGAGCATACTCACGCAGGCTCAGAACGAGTCCCTTTGAGCATCTCCACAATTTCATCGATCATCTTCTTGTCTTCATATTTGACGGTTCGCTCTCCTGCTGTTTCTGCATTCATTGCGATAGAGGCATTCCTGGAAGGACGTATACATTTATACAGAGAAGCGCTATTTAATCACAGTAAGGAACATCTCAGCAGTTCATATTTCATGCACATAGACTTTGGAAAGCTTTCTGCTCCATAATGATTTGTCATTGCATTGCTGTATAAGGATTGTGAACATTGAAAACCGGTGGGTATGCATCACTAATCATGTTGTTTATTGATGTTTGTCACTGCTTGGGGAAACCTGTGAGGAGATATTTGTACCTAACAAGGGACCAGCGCAGGGTGATGTACACGTGGGAGGACTGTGCGAGCTCCTCGATCATGGCTAGCCGACTGGCAGGGCTGATGCTCCACACCAAGCTGGCGTCGCTCTTGATCTTCGCCGTGACAACATCCTCAGCAACGTAGTTTACAATGAACTGCATAGCGGCCTGGGAACAATCCATTCAATAATGTCAAATCATGGCTCAGCGATATATTCATTGCATCTCACATAGTTCTACTGGTTTCAAGTCAGTGAGATTAATACATGTGGATAAGAATGGGAAATGCCAGCTGTTGTAGACCACTGGTTTCACAGTGTTACAGTGAGCGGTGCTAAGGGATGGACTACATTCTTACTGGATGTGTGGCATACTGATTGGTGAGCTTGTTGTAGGCTGAGTGAGAGAAGGGAACCAGGTTCTGCTCCTGGGCACTCATGGTGAAAAGTGGCTGTTGGGAGAAGCTCAAAAATGTTAGCTAGTGCTCATTCTGATGTCTAACGGTCAAAAATGATTAGGTTTTGACACATGTCACTGCAACAGATTCAGGACATCTCACCTCATATCCTGCTATACTCAGCTGAATTGATACATCCAGTGGCTGATTGGTCACTCCAGCCACAGACTTAGCCAAGGACATGAAAAGCAGTGGGAACCAAACAATGCAGATGAGGGCAAAGATGATGAAGCCACCCATGCCATACTTAACAACCTTCTTCTTCTTCTGTCCGGGGGGTTGAGGGTATTTCTGGACAAGAGAACACAGAAAAGTTACATGTCACAGTCTTTACTATATTTATGGCTAATCTGTGGTAGACAGTAATTACATACAATTATGTTGGAGTATTGTTTTACCACTTTAGATACACACACACGCATTGAACGAAACTGCTTCTCCCAAACCGGGTCACGGCGAACCCGAGCCTAACCCGGCAACACAGGGCACAGGTCTGGAGGGGGAGGGAACACACACAGGATGGGACCCCAGTCCATCGCAAGGCACCCCAAGCAGGACTTGAACCCCAGACCCACCAGAGAGCGGGACCTGGCCAAGCCCACCGTGCCACAGTGCCCCCTCCCCCTTTAGATATAAATGTTCAAAATCTATGTTGAACTGCTGAACTGGTGCTCATTGAAAGTAAAGCCATGTCTTTTATGTGGTGATTGATTCACTCCAACTTAATGATGTAAGCTGCCGTGGCCTTCATCAGCCACAAGGTATCTATAAGCAGTGTAAAATCAGAGTAGTACTACAGAACGCAGACTGGTTACACATTTGTCATAAAAAATTGTCCTCCTTTTTTAGATTTCCTGAGCCAAATTGCGCTTTGTAGCAGTTATCCGTTACCTTCTCAGACTCTCTCCAGCATTTCAGAATAAATATGTTGGCGTATATGTCTTCTACGCAGATCCAGCTCGATAGGCTAAGAGTGGTGTCTGTCCACACCCAGTCCATCACAGCACGCAGCTCTGTCAGGAAGGGGATCAGTCGGAATCTGCAAAAAACAGGACATCTCAGGGTCCAGCGTGGTCACTTCTGCACTTTCAGTTCAAGTATCTGAATTCCAGTCCAGTCAAAAGTCTGGAAATTCAGAGCACAGTAACATACCCTTGAAACAGGAACAGGTTTAGGTAGTTGTAGTTCTTGGTCAGGAAATTACCCAAAACACGATTGGGATAGCCACACTTGATCTGATAGGCCGAGAGGCCAAAGTAGATGCATTTCACAAAGTACCACAACTGTGCAACATGATTCTGGTTGAACCTCCTGAAAAGGAAAAAAACAGTGTCAGCCTTTTTATTCTTCTTTAGGGTTGCATTGACAAACGGTTCTTCATGTGTAAGTATTTTATTAAGTCTTTATGAATGTTTTTATTTATGAAGACTGTGTTTGACTTATGAGATTCATGAAGTCCTGAAAGAATGTCGTGTTTGAACTGAGTATGGCCAGTTGACCTGTTCCACTGAGTCAAGAGGTGAATGTGTAGTGTGACAGAAGAAGTTAAAACTCACCTCTCTGTGACACCAGGCAGTATGAAAAACATCCAGAAGTGGATTCCAAAGACCAGGACAACCTGAAATACACATTTCCCCAGCAGTGTCTTACGAAGGTAAAGGGCTCGATCGACAACCATCGTGCCAAACTGGATGAGCAGCATGACCAGGAAGGCCTCAGGAACCTGGTCTTCGGAGAGGGACTCTGTGATGTCAGCAGCAGCACTGTGCTTCTGCAAGACCAAGGTGTAACACATTAACTCATCACATTCATCATATACCTCATTTTGTTTTATACGCAACCCAGTAGTGAGTGTCTCTACTTACACCAAAAGCCCAGTATCCAAAAATGATGACAATGAAGTTCACAACATCAATCAAAAACATTAAAGCATAGACATCGCACACGGGGCTGTACTCAGGGTGGATGATGTCATAGAAGAATTGTCTGATGGGCAGGTATATATGTAGAGCTCTGTGGAGAAATTGTAAACAGAGATTTTATCTTTCAAAGAGACACATGTGGTCAAAGCCAAGCCCAGTGAGCCATCCACAGATGTACTCACGCCTCTATGACTACAGCTTTGACCTCCAGCATCCTCTCTCGGATTTTCTGCTTGAGTCTCTTCATCATGGTCTGTGGTTCTTTGGGGCGATGCCTGTTTTTCTTGGTGTTTCTCTTCTTTTTTGGCTCTTCATTCCCTGCAAGAAAAAAAAGTCTGCATATGTATGCGGTCATAATAGATATATGCTGGATGTGTTGATATTGGAGAGTCTCTCACCATTGGCATCAAAGCTACTGCCCATCCTCCTCCTTCGTAAGACTGAGCCCATAGATGTCTCCGCAGGCAGGAATGAGGCCTGATGGTTTGCTCCACTGTTTGCTCGGTTCCTCTCTGTTTTCCTTTTCAATTTCTTGAAGAAGTCAGGCATTTCAACCTCCTTGTTATCCCAGAGACCATGACACTGCAGATATTAAACAGTGAATGGTGGACAGTCAAGGCAGGGAAAGTGCTAGAAACATCTAGAAACGTTGTGATGTTAAGATGACATTTCAGACAAGGTGACCAATATTAAGAAAATTTTCAGGACATAGTACATTTCCAGGACACAGATGTTTCCAAGTGTACAGATAAAACACCTTGCTAGTCCATACCTTAAGAATTGATCTGTGAAAAAACAAAACCAAAAGCTGCAAAAGGTCAAAGATGACATAGCCATCTTTTTTCTCCACCCCAATGATGTTGGGCAGACAGAAGGGACGGTCTGCATTGATGCCACGGTAAGCAGAAGTGGTCCAGGGGAAAAAACCAAACTGGAAGAAATACTTGATTACCACAGTAAGCTGAAAGGAATTGGAAAGACTAACATCAGAGTCAATCCTGTGAAAAATGTTCAAATTAGTACAAGAACAAAATTATATTTTTGCCTACTACTACTACTACTACTAATAATAATAATAATAATAATAACCGCACACACACAATGTATACAACCGCTTATCCCGAGCCCTACCCAGCAACACAGGGCGTAAGGCTGGAGGGGGAGGGGACACACCCTGAACGGGACGCCAGTCTATCACAAGGCACCCCAAGCAGGATTCTAACCCCAGACCCATTAGAAGCCCTGGCCAAATCCACTGGGTCACCATGCCCCCCCACTAATAATAATAATAATAATAATAATAATAATCCTTACCATGATGACACTAATAAACCAAGCTAAAAAGAGGTTAGAAATAAAGCATCTGCTCTTCATCTGGTTCAATCTGCAAGTACCTCAGTGTAGATGATGGCTGTCATCCAGAAGCGCTTGGTTGGGCGTGGTACAGATAACATGGCCCATAAGAAGATTAGGATGGGCAGCACAAGTGTTAGTAGAGAAGCAGAAACCATGTGATTCAGTATGATCACAAAATAACACAGCCACTCTGATTTTGACACCATGGTGTTATACAGAGCAAACATCAAACGCAGAAACCTTGGTAAGGAGCAGTAGAACTTGTCAGACTCATCAATTTCTTCATTATCAAACATCCTGTGGGAAAAAGGCATGACAGTAGATGTAACGCAATAATTGTGACCCAAGCGTATGTGTGTTAAGGGCAAAAAAGGCCACATTACGTAGTGCTATAATCAAGCTAATCTTTTGTAGAATGGATGAAAACATCAGCTGAGCTATTTCATGTAAATCCCATGCTTATTGCAAGGTACTTGCTTTTGACTGATCCATTCAACTGTTTTACTTGCTTCAAAAATAATCGAATATATGAGGTGGACTAGACACATTCCTTCAACCAAAAGAAATAAAAACAGCTGTAATTTGTAGGGACACTGAATGATTGTACGCATAGTTTTCAAAGTAAAAGGGCTTATTTCAGCAATTTTAAGGCTGAATTCTAAACAAATTATAAATATACTAAGGTGTTGGAGTAACACTGAAAATAAAATATTGAATTTGACTGTTTTCTATATGTAATGTATAAGAGCCAGTCCAGCTAGTTCAAATGTCTCCTTGTTAGCCAGGATTTCTGTTTGCATGCCGCTATTGCAAAAACATGCTGCTTGGAATTCTGATATGACCTGAAAATATTAAGTATTACGGTTCTGTTCATTTCAGCAGATCTGTAAGAATTTAATCTGATGACTTTAAAGTAGAAAACCATATATATAATTAAAATTCACTGAATAAATTCAAGCAAATCATGTGACTAACTTGTTCAGTAACAGTTCGCTGGCTGTGAGGGCTCTTGTCTCCTGGCTGAGGACACCTGGTTCTGGGGTGTCTTCTCTCTTGATGAGCTCTATACTACATGGTAAGCATTCTAATGACAGGGTCTCTGGGGGCTCCAAATCTTCAGTATATTCCTCCTCACAGACTTTCACTTCTTTGCTGTGGGGTTCCGTTCTTTCACTATGTACAATAAACTTTTCATGAACGTCCTCCGTATCTTCATCGCAGGTCTTTGCAACCTCACCACAGGGCTTCAGCTCTACACACTGGTCTCGAAGTGGCTCGACAGGGTTCTCGAGCTCTTCACAGTAGATGTGTAACTCTCCACTATGTTCTTCCAGTTGTTCTTCAGGGACCCTGCATCCTTCATTCTTCTCCTTCAGTTGCTCACAATGAGCATTCAGCTCTTCATCATGGTCTTTGAGCTCCTCACTTTGGACCTTTGACTCTTCGTGTCCTGAAGTACTTGATCGAAGAGAAAGCAAGTGCTCAGTGAATCGGTAAACATGTACAAAAAGCAAATGATTCAGGAAGAGCAGGTAATAATCAGATTTTGAAAAGAAGAGAGAAACCAAATTGTATAGATAAAAGAAGTTCATCCTTACTTCAGAAAAGATCCATCTGCATCAAATGAGGGCAAGTCAATTTTTCCAGATTTTACAAGTTTACGTCGCAGCTGATTAGCAGGCTGTGGCACATCGAGGGTCTCTTCCAAGTCATCTTGCGTAGGCTGCCGAGACCCTAGCATTGTCTCCTCTGTCATGCAGCTGTATGATACAAGTCATCTATTCAGCTTCCCCATCCACCAAGTCTGACTGTAGGCCATATCTGACTCTAGAAAACCACTTTATAGCAAAGCCATTTTTTTACATCTTTTAAGACAAGCTGAGGCACAGACTTCTAAAACTAAAACTCTGAAATACAGGAGCTTAAAAGTTGCATAATTACTTTCTGGTTAAGAAAAATTGTGGGATCCAGAAGCATGATTGAAATCATAGAAATTTAGAGTGCTTCTGCAGGAATTCTTTTTATCTGTGAAGGTAGTGTTTCCAACAGTTTCGTTACATTCATCAGTAATGTAAATACAAGTTAAAATCCACTCTCAGTGTTACGTTTGTGCAGTTAACAAAGCATCAGATTTTACCAGAATCCATGTACAATAAGCATAAAAAAGATGCGTAATGACTGTTACCTCTATCACATTTCTGGAATATGGAGAGCAGTGCTAACCTAGACATGCTGCTACCCCAAGATATCTTGGAGCTGGAATTCTTCAACTTGGCGTATCCACGAGGTGAAGATGGCACGTCAGGAGGAGAGGAGGGGGGTGGCTGATGCTCTGGTTCCTCCTCTAAGGACACCATGGTGTTCTGCTTGGACATCCAGCTTTGGTAAAATTGCTTGACACTTTCCTGGGACACTTCCTTCCCCTAGTAATGAGTAAGAAGACCAAGTTTGAACATCCCCAGCTTTTGACAGAAGATTTCCTGGAGACCATGGATATCAATATTTACATTTAGAGTTAAGGTCTGTGTGTTTCTTGAAAATTCCAAGAAAAGAAGGACAGTGCTCTCCCAATATGTAGCCGGCATGTATTCCTTTTTCTTGTTTGAACACCACTCACCTTTTTCTGCTGTTGATTAAGAAGAGCCCTCTCAAAACGTAGCACCCTGGAGATGTCTAGACTGTCTTTGCACAGTGAATTCAGCCCATCAGTCAGATCATCCAGTAGTGACAAGATAAAAATCCAAAGAAGCTTAACTGAGTCAAAGAATCGCTGAAATGGCTTTTCTGTGAAAACACAAGAGATGGTGAGAATCAATGAACTGACAGTCTTTGAAAAGCACTGTCTTGCATTTTTGTGGAAAACACTTGTACCAACCTCCCCCCTCTTCTATATTGTCCTCAGGACTTTGATCCAGCTCATCCTCACTTGACTCTTCTCCATTAAAATCTGGGATGAGCCAAGATTAAGACTGAGTTAATATCAGAAACACAGATTGGCTATGAGACTCAGGTGTAGACAAATATACATTAAAAATATATAGCACAAAATCCATACACATGCTGTATATCACGCTATACTCACCCTGCTCTTTCTGTATCTCAGTTCGTGCTCTCTTCCTCTCTTCTTTTTGGAGTCTGAATTCATCTTTCCTGTGTCTCTTCAGAGCAGTTTTAGAGCTAGTAACCCAGGCCTCATAAACAAGCTACAGGGGATATGTGGGTTGAGGTTGTTCCTCTACTAGAAAGCATTGCTTCAGTTTACAGTTCAAAGTCTACTGGCACCATTTTGAATATCATTTAAAAACCTTTCACTGAGGTTGGAGTTAATTTCTCAAGAGATTACAGAGTAATTGGTTCAGTGTAGGTGTAGCTTTCTGTGGCTGCCTGGATAAATTTCAAGATTTTGGTTATTGCTTACAGTACCATCAAAGTTTCTACACCCCAGTACCTAAAGGCTCTGATCACTGTTGCACCAAAACAAGACTGCTATGCTCCTCTACTTCTGGTGCTTGATAGTCCTAAAACACAAGTGGTCCAAAACGGAAAGTCCATACATTCTTTGTTTGGTACCAATGTGGTGGAAAGAGTTCCCTCTGTCCATCAGAACTGCTGACTTCCTTGGAACATTCAAGAAGGGTCTCAAAATGTCTTCCTTGCAAACCCACTTCTTTCCTGATCTAACTGCTCTCTAAATTTGCATTCCATTATTTGTTATGATCGCCTTTGCATTTCTTATCAGTTCTATTTGCAATTACTATTGTAATGTGTGCTGGTAAAAACAGTGGTATTATACAAACTAACTGTGCTTTTACAAACACATGTCTGCATTTGTAACTCTTTGTCGGAAAAACTGCACTTCTTTTTACTTTGAGTTGCACATTGCGTTGGAGAAAAAAACAAGCTAAATGAATAAATGTAAACGTAATAAAGTAATCCATTTATTCTTGCCTGAAATGCAGTTTTTTTTTTAGGCAGGGCTTGCTCTTCTTCCTTGTCCTGTGACATCTCCTCTTCTTCCTCGCTGTCAGACTCAAATAGGTAGTACAGCCCAGTGTTTGCCACTGCGGACAGTAAAGACAATCAACAGCATATGTGCAAAGTAATTGTAATTGGAATGCTGTGACACAGATGGAAAGGTGGTAGGTAATCAATTATCTTGTCACCTTGCGATTTGAGAAATGTCCGGAAAGCCAGGGGAAACTAGCAATGGAGGCTAATGAAAGCAGTACTTACTAGAGGGGTGGGAAACCCAAGGCTGCCACCAATTCTCATTACCACTTTTCTCACCCTTTTCACTCTCACCTGCAAAATACATCTTTTTAAAAAACTTGAAGGTCCACTGTATCAGGCATGTAGAATTTGCTGTTCAGAACTCAGCAGATAGGGCCAGTAGAATGAAAACCTACCAGATTCAATGCCTAAGAAAAGGAATCTATGTCAGTTGAAATATTGAAGGTACCTTTTGCCTCATTTGTGGTGTTTCCTTTGACTGGACGACTCTTTTGTTTAGATTTAATCTTCTCCATCCTGTAGGAGAGGAAGCGTGCTGGTTTGGGGAATGGCAATAAGCTCTCTTAATGTCTTTATTGATGATCTTTAAAAATGAGTCAAAGGCAGACATCCAGGCCATGGTTTGGAAAAGTTGACAGTTGGAGGTGGAGCAGGTTGTAGCAAGGTCTTACTGTTTCTTTAATGTCTCCACTGACTTCTTCTCCATCTCAAGTCTTGCTGCTATTCTCTTCTTCACCTTTGCTTCAAACAGTTCAGCCCCCCTTGACATAGGAGAAAACACAACATCCAGGAGTGCCTTTGAAAAGTTTGTAAAAAAACTTGTTAAATTTTTAATTTTTAGGCTTCATCAAAGGCTTCATTAAGTGTAATTGAGTCATTGGACTTCTGCATTTTCGTACTCACTTATTTGTACTAGTGCCAGTGTCTTCTAAAGGACAAATAAATGACATATAAATGAACCTTCTATGATAAGCTCTGTGGGTGTATTTTAAGTTAACGGACAGTCATTGAAGAGTCATTGTTCTGAAATTGAAATCTTAAACGGGATGTCTGATGCTAGCAGACTTACCTGGAAGCCAGGATCTTGGAGGCTTTAAGGTCAGATACCACATAAAGGAAGTAATAGCTGAGGAAGACTCGCCGTTGTGCTAGGAGGAAGGTGAAGCAAATGGCATCCCAGATTATCCCAGCCTCCCCCACTGGCAATTCACATGAGTCATCAGAGCGTGCTGCAGTAAGACATACATGACGTGACTTTTAACAAAATTTTACATATTTTACAGCCTCACCAAAGAATCGAATTGCTATTCAATTTACATTATTTCATTATTATTTTTGGTAAGTGTCCCTTACATATAAAAAAAACAGCTGTGACTGCTTTTCCACAGAAACATAAAATCAAGAAAAACTGAAAACAATGAATTATTAAGCCTTTCATAATATTTTGTCTTCACTGCTGCTTGCTGAAATTATAAAAGTAGTGTTATGAAAGGTTAATTTTTATCTTTGACTTTGATAAAGCCAGTTAACAGTAGTGCCAGGGCTTTTTTTCGTTAGGAAGATACCTTTTACTGAGTAGACTGAGTGCTTATATCAAATTAAATTTCATGGACGTTAAAGGCTTCACTTACGGGTGTCATAGCCACGTATTGTGCAAAACATGCTGAACATTTGTATCAGCCAGCAACCATTGTGCACCAGGCCTTCTAGGTAAACACAGGACCCCAGCTTCGGACACAAAAACAGCAAGCCAAGGCAACAGTCAACATACAAGATAAACTTAAACTTGGATTTTAAGTATGAGACTAGTGCTAAGGTTTAAATCATAATTTATTACATTTTATTATTTAGCTAAGCAAAACTTAACTGATAGGTAATCAATGACACATACAATTCTAAGCAACTGGAATAATTAGATATTTAAATTTATATTTCATTATAGGGGGGTGCGGTGGCGCAGTGGGTTGGACCACAGTCCTGCTGTCCGGTGGGTCTGGGGTTCGAGTCCCGCTTGGGGTGCCTTGTGATGGACTGGCGTCCCGTCCTGGGTATGTCCCCTCCCCCTCCGGCCTTACGCCCTGTGTTGCCGGGTAGGCTCCGGTTCCCTGTGACCCCGTATGGGACAAGC
This sequence comes from Scleropages formosus, assembly GCF_900964775.1. Taxonomy (NCBI): domain Eukaryota; kingdom Metazoa; phylum Chordata; class Actinopteri; order Osteoglossiformes; family Osteoglossidae; genus Scleropages; species Scleropages formosus. The sequence goes on from NC_041806.1 coordinate 7,470,757, forward strand.
AGTTCTGAAAATGTGTGTGTGTGTGTGTGTGTGTGTGTGTATTTCATTATATTTAATTAAGAAGTCTCCTTTCTGGGACTTGATCTAGCCAACTTCTTGTGTCAGGTTTAATTGATATACTCCTGGAAATTAATACAAAATCAATGACAGGTAGGCTGAACCCAAACTCACAGATAGAAGATTCTTCATGGCAATCACCAGGCATGTGTAGCCAATGAGCCAGTCCCAGAGCCTCAGGAGGTAGCGCACCGGCTGCATAAGCAAGTTGCCACCAAAAAGCATGAAGTAGAAGCAGGCCACCAGATATCCCATGCAAAAGATGTTGATTCGTGTGGTGCCTGTGATGAAAATTAGGCTCAACACCAGCCAGAAGAAGTAGCTGAAGACAAATACCTTTACCATGTCAAGGTATGACCTGTGAAGAGAAAAGGAGCCTTGGAAAAGGACTTGAGGATCACAAGAACTAGAAATGGAAATAGCAAGGGTTTAGGAGCAGAACAACTCAACACAAGCTTTGTTCACTCCTACATACTTATTCTGTGGACTGCAAGAGTAGGAGGTGAGCTGAGATACACTGACCTGCAGTGTAGGAAGTTTTTGACAGTGGTGTATTGACTGAGGGCCTGGGGATCTAGGCTTCGGCTGATTTCCACATTCTCTCCAGCCAGCAGGCGTACCGCTGCCCGGTTCTCATCCTGAAACACCTGCCACTGAAGAGATGAGCACAGCAGCAGGATGTGGTCATCTAGAGAGAAGAAGAGGACTGTTATCGTATGACAGACTTACACGAATAGCCATGAGCCAAAGAGCTGACAAAAACTCACAGATGATGAAGACAGGGTTTGGTGGCATAGCAAAATCAGGCAGGTAAAGCCATTTGATGAGGTTTGATGTCAAGGCATGGCTGAAGGTCCTCCATGGATAATCTAAAAGAATGAAATATTTTATACTCAGATAATAAAGAACTTTTCAGCTACTAGGTGCTTTCTGGTTGTCAAGTGCAAATATCAGTTGTGCGGGTGGTAAAATTGGTGCTTCACAGCTCCTGACAAAGGTTTCAAATCTGGATTTGAATCCTGTCTATGTAGAGTTTTCATATTCTCCCAGTCTTCGTGTGGGTTTTCTCCCACAGTCCAAAGACACGTTTGAAAGAAGGAAGGATAAGCCACTTAAGTACCCTCCCTGACCTTGAAAACCATGCATAAGGCCACCAAGAGTTGACTTCAGTGGCACCTACCCTATCCTAGTGTAAACATCCATAGCTATATACTTTAATATCTGGAAATTGTGAATCTGCTCCATGGTTCAGTCAAAATTTTCTGTCAAAATAATACATAGATACAGCACTGCTTTTAGCAACCACATGTGATAGACCTAGATGAAATGTCTTTAATCATACCATAGCAGAGTGCTGGCGGGATCCCAACACACAGCAGGTATTGAATCACCATGAGGCTGGCAGTAAAGCAGCAGTAGTGATGCCACACCTCTCCAATGGCTTTCCTACGACGCCGCGATAGTACGGCGATTAGGGCGAATGAGTGGAAGAGAGCACAGAAGTCCATGCGCTGTCCGATTACATTTAATGCCAGTACAAAACACACCTGAAAAACAGCAAACGTAGTTCCTGTACATCCTGTCCCACACAGCAGGTTGAACACTGAGCCTCAATGAAGAAACATCCTGATGCATTGGAAGATATCTATGAAAACCATTAATATAAATATTGGGTATGCCAATAACAGGACAGGCTTGCTGTGCACTTAATGGTGCTGAGAGAAGGTAGGGAGAAATACGTATGAAGATGTAGACTATAACAATAGTAGACTGTACTTAATAAAAGCCAACCAGCTTACCTCTAGACCAAACTTATAGTAAAAATAGTTGGTGAAGAACTTGAGGCAAGGGCCAATACCCTGATCAAAGTGTTGGCGTGTAATCCCATGGAAGATGGTACTAGTGAGAGGGGCCTTCAAGCTGTTGCTGAGCCTGTAGTGAAGTTGGTGCCGGTGCACGGTCACATCGAACACCAGAAGACCCAGCACCATCAGGTGATTCTGCCAATAGGACACACAACCTCTCATATCCTGAAGCCCCTCAGGCCTTATGTCGTACAACCTAGACACTATGTGAGCTTAACTATAGATCAGCCTTGCTTGTTCCACAGGAATGTATGTCAGACTAGAGCCTAATAGAAACCCTGTGCTGAAAATTACTGCTCCTACCTGAAGACAGGGCAGGATTTTGTCGTCACACTTCCGAAGGGCTCCCAGCCACACTGCTGGGTCCACGGGTTCCACATAGAGCTTGGAGGTTCTCAGCAGCTCCTCCTGATTTCGGCTGAATGATGTCTCATTCACAGATGTCAGCCACTAGCAGACAGTGCATGAGAAGATATACCACCACAGACAAAAAAGACACCACAGACATATGTCCACAGTGAGGTTTGCTGTTTTAAGACACATCTAGAACTGAAGCTATAGAGTATTAATTTTCCCTCATTGCAGAATAATAAGATTTTGGTGGGTTAATCTTTGCAACTGTAGGTACGACTTTCGATTCCCTAGGACCAAAGTTTTATAGAAGTATACTGCTAGGTTGCATATTTTTACAAGTTTAACATTAACACTGCATTTTATGCATGGTTTTGGAATTATTTTTCTTTTCTTTGGTTTGTACAACACTATAGGAACTTACATGCCTTCATGGGATGTTGTCCACAAACTAACAGCGTATGAATAATAAAGAGTTTAGAGTTCAGCAAGACTTTTATTTCTGGAGGCAAGAGACTTAATTTTCTTAAAATTTGAGCTGACTGACTTCATAGGTCACTGATAATGGACCTGTTACTACTAATGTTAAGCACCAAGTCTTTGGTAGGACACTTTGCAGACATACTCACCACAGTGCAGTTTGAGGAGTACTCAAGGGGTTTAATGAATTTCAGTTGGTACATCATTTTGCAGACGATCATCATACAGGCCCACACTGATGAGACACTTGAGGCCAATGGGCGAATACGAGGGAAAGGCAAGGCGGTGACCCAGAGTACCAGGAACATGAAGTTCATCAGGCATACCTGGAGAAGGCAGAAACCCAACAGGTATCATATCTGATAATGAAATATACTTCAAAATAGATTAAACATAACATTACTAAGTGCTACATTAACCTTGACATTCAATAGTATTGATTCAGTGGAAGAAAGCAGGGGAGCAAGCCAATTTCCTTAACAAAATACATTGTAAAATACATTAAATATGTCTAACAGTGCATGAGCAAATAAAAATGTACCTATTAATTTGACTTTCATGACTATTGATTTGTGATCTACTGTAAATTTTGTCTACCTGAATGAAATATAGTGCATGTTGTCATTGGTTCTCTGTAGAGCAGGAATTCATCATGGCCTTTATAACATGGTCCTTGGATTATGACCCATGTCATGCATGCGGGGGTTTTTAACTTCTGACAATACATTATTTCACATTAAATAATAAATTTAACTAGCTAGGTTTCGAGTGGTGTTGGAACAAATTTCCTTATGACAGTAACATGGTTATGATTTTTTTGAACCTCAAAAACACGAATGATGTCAAATGTCAAATTGCTCGGAACTGTAGCCCCTTATATTAATTATGTATCAGCCTAACTGTACCTTATTTTATTTCTGAGCTTTACTTTTGTGTCTGCTTTTGCATGAACCACAAATGCTGACGCTGAATATTTTGTTATTGTCTTCTCATCCAGATGTCTCTATACACGCATATAGCCTACATGCAGAATTGCTCTGGCAGGAATCCTAGTGACCAACAGTAAAGATTTCCGAGAACTAGCTGGCATACATCCTGTGAAACTCAAAGGAGTTGCCGACCAACATCCATTTCACATGGACCATGCAAACTATATCCATTTTACAGCAAACCACACTACTCTTTGCTGATGAGAACCATTATATGTACAATACCACTACAAGAATGTACACTGCTTTATATAGCTTTCTATTTCCTGAAACAACTCACTGTACCACTTAATACAACAGTAGCGGTTAAAAAAATGTGAATTTTTACCTTCTGTTACTTTCTGTTTCAATATCTTCTTTCATTCATTCATGCAGTTGTTTCATTTCATGCAAAAATGGTTGCATTTCAACTAATGCATAATAGTCTCTACATAAATTTTCATTATATTCATTATACTAAAGATTTTTTTAAATACTTTATTAAATATTGAGCTTGCTGTTTTATGAAGTAATGCTTTCTGTCTGCTTTCTTCACCTCCTTCAGTGCCACCCAGATGATGCCAGTGGAGATGATCTTCATGCTGTGGACCTCCAGTACCCTCCAAAGAAGTTCCTGAGCCCGACGGAGAAGCAGCAAGCCCTGAAGCAGCAGCATACTGGCACGATCCACCACCAAGCCCCATTGGCCTATCTCACTGTCCTCTATGGGTAGAAATCACTCATGTGAGCAAGGCTACCCCTAGCAGGATCAGTTTTGAGGGCTGCAACTTGTATCGCAAGAAAATAAATGAACAATCTGGGGAGGCAGAGGGTTTTCCTTTCTGATGAACTTGCTGATTACTCTCTTTGTCCAGCATAGACGCATATGTACATCTCTTTCAGACATCAACAACCCAGGACACCCTGTGCCACTTGAACACTGACCTGTGGTATAAAGAAGCTAGTTTTACCATTGTCAACAGTCAGTTTTGACAGTGTGAGCTTACTGCTAGGTAACTGAGCCTCCTGATAATAAGGCTATGGGTATCACTGAGTTCGGTCCGTTATGAGCATCACTGACCGTTCTGCAGACATTCCTCGTGTGTTCCAGGATCCTTTTCCCTGGAACCAGGCAGGGATCCAGAAGCCAAGGTATCCACACTCTCGGTGCTCATCTGCTCCTTGGCAAGCCTGTTAGTGAGGGAGAAACCAGACATGTGTCATCAGCCCACTATAATGCCTCCCAGCACTGAAAGGTGATATATTTTAATGGAGTGTTTTACAGTTAACAGCACAAGCTTCAATTATTCTGGGAAGCTGACTTTTTTAGAAGCTTTGGGTTGTACGCTCATCTGTTAAGTGTGTTACCTTACCGTTTTTGAAGTTTGTTGAGGTTTGCCTTTAAACTGGGGAAAAAGGAAGAATGACAAAATAAGTACGTACACACACACACACACACACACACACACACACACACAGCGGCTGAAGCCGCTTGTCCAACACAGGGTGCAAGGCTGGAGGGGGAGGGGACACACCCAGGATGGGATGCCAGTCCATCACAAGACACCCCAAGCGGGACTAGAACCCCAGACTCATCATAGAGGAGGACCCGGACAAACCTGCTGCTCCACCGCAACCCCCCCCCATAATAAGTATTCATAAGAATTTGAAGGATACAAAATTTCCACTGAATATATGTGCAACTGGCAGCTAACAGGCACGTTCTTTAAAAAAAAAGAAACACTTACATCTGTGCTATAGCGTTTACTTTCTTGGTGAGGTCTTCTTCTCTGGAAGGAGACGGAAACAGATGATTGTGAGCGAGAATTAAGAATCATGTTCAAATGACTACTGTTAAATGTCTACAGAAGAATAGGACCAAGAAATGCACCTGGACTTTACTGAAGAAACAGATACGTTGTCCAGGTCTGTGAGACGTAGGAAATCTGAGTTGAAGTAGTGCAGCTGCAGAATGCAGGCGAGCAGGAAGGCTGCAGGCAGTAGGATCCGAGCAAACAGCTCTACGGTGTCAAACTGCTCAAAACCCAGGTCACGAAGACTAGGACAGAGAAAGATACAGTCACCTAGGACATGAAGACATTTAACTCAGGCTAATACGTACATAAAGGAAGGAAATATTACTGACTTACCCCTCCTCTGACATGCCCATCACCTGGCGGAACAGTCCGCTCACAGTCTGGAACTGGTACATGTAGATGGCTATCAAGACAACCATGGAGTAGCCGACAACTACTGCCCAGAAGTACTTCAACAGCCGTCTCCACACATCATACTTCACCTGATGAGGGATTCACAAGCGTTTCAGACCATTACAGACATCCCGTCTACCCTTCGTGTTTCTATTATTAGTGTGCGACTTTAGGGTTATGTGAAGAGTCACCCATTCTCCTGTATTTGATGCATTGCTTTCTGGAAATACAGGCTAGTGACGAATTTTTAATCAACTTGTCTGAACCTGAGTCATAGACTGTATGTTAACAACAGTATCTTAGTTCTTAATATAATCTAAAACTATAGTTTCATAACAAAGCTAACATTTTTAATCAATGGGACTTTACAGCCAAGTATCGTACTGGAGAGATTCAGCGTAAGTACCTGGTTCAGCGGTAGTACACCTTTGCACAGAGGGAACTCAAACTAGGAACCTTTAAGCAACAAGTCTGCGCCTTTACCCAGTACCATCCTGCCTTTCTCAAAAGAATTTGCTATACAATGAAGTCTTGCACGTGAGATGTTAGACTCAACATGTAAGACTCAACTCCTAGGAGGCAGTTTGTCTACTAGTTTCCATTCCAACCCATTCCATTGGCACATCTGGTCCGATTCTCAGGTATTAAACAATTCTGCATCTGTATCCATGCCCACAAATTTCCTCCTAAACTACAGAAACGAAGCGCAGTATATTCAGAATACATGACAAAACTAAGTGTTAAAATTTCATTTTTTACGGTATCATTAAATTGTAATATCGTTATAGATGGAACCAATTACAGCAATAGGTCGGAGCACAAACTTGCATTTAGCTGATGCTTTTCTCTAAAGTGACTTACAGTGTTGAGGTTACAATTATTTACCCGTTTATACAGGAGGTTAATTTTACTGGAGCAATTTTTTTTTTTGGTAAGTACCTTGCTCAAGGGTACTACAGCTGGAGGTGAGGCTCAAACCTACAACCTTTGGGCCTAAAGGCAGCAGTTCTAAGCACTATGCTACCAGCTACCCCCACACACACCCAGCCACAAACTAATTTTAACACCAGTGCCTTAGACCCTTTACAACATAAGGTACAGTTAATAAGGACCAACCCACCTGATACAGGACGAGAGAGAAAAGAAAGAGCACAATATAGAGGATTTTGTAGACCACGACCTTTCCCGAGAAGCTGATAACAAAAAACATGGAGCAGCAGACCAAAATCCAGTACTTGACCAAGGTACCCCTGACCACCGAGCCCAACACAACCATCAGGGTCAGAGAGTTACCTTCATCGGCTGTAAACGGGAAGCACAGAATGAGAAACACTTGAGAACAAGACATTTACAGCAAAACCGCTATGAAACTCAGAACAAAACACAAAGCTGCACAAGCACACGCAACAGCATGCAAGTATCACCACTATACTATAAAACAAGGTAAAATCCTAAATATGCAGTTCCGTGTGTTCCGTATGAATCGGTGACAACGCATGTTCTTTTCTAATGACAGCCGGACATGTCTGTGACACATAGACAGCAGAACGGCAGCAATCCAGTTAAATAATGCACATCACACACCTGATGGCAGCACTTTGACTACTGGAGGCTCGTTCTGCTGGAACTGCTTTTCTTGTTTCTCCTTCAGGTTTTGTCGCTGTAGCACCCAGAAGGTGAACGCATACAAGACCTGAGGACCACAAATCAACGTAAATGAGCTGCGGTAAAAAGAACGGCGGAAAGTTACACCCTAACCCTAATTACACACTCATCACAAAACGAAGATATTTGTTGATGACTGCAAAAAAGCAAATTTCAGTCAAAATATGGATCATCGAAATTTCATTAAAGCTTCTGGTATCCTAGAAAACATCTGAAAAATACCATTTAAGAACACTTCTGTTTATCATTCAAAAATTAATTATGAGTTGTAGTCATAGTCTTTTTATCAGTAAAATGTTACCTGGAGTAATATTCAACTGTTTCAGTGCTAGTTTCACCTATTTTACTTTCATAAAGCTGTTAATGCTAAACTGCACAGTTTGCTACTCTTTGAGTTGTTTGAACTGTAATTGTCATTTTATCTATCTTAGCTTCCTATTTTTTATCTGTAGAGGACTTCCTCAGGGGCAACAGTAAAGCTGCAGTAAACTTTTACATAATGGACAAAAGAAACAGAAGGTCTTTATGTCTAGGTTTGCGATCCGGAGCGAAACAGTTCAAATTAACTAACTGCATGTTTGGAACAACAATTAATTTTAATTTATAGTAAAATTCCCCTAACATACAGTTACATACTGATCGTACAATAATGTGAGGCATTATTGTGTAATTATGTTACATGGTGTGATCAATATCAGAAATGTGAAAGGAGGATGAACAGTTTGAATATGTGCGAAAGGGTGGTTGGGGTCGGTGGAATGAGCCCTCACCTTTGCGCCCAGGTGAATGCAGGGCGTTTCAGAGTGGTGCAGGTCAAAGTCAAGGAGCACAGAGGTGGGCAGGCCAGGGAATAACTCATCCTGATGTAGCTGCAGCCCGCTGAGGTAGGCAGCTAGCACCAGTGCCGTACTGTAAATGGCCAAAAAGGGGGCGCTGAGGATGGCGTACCGTCGTCGGTCCCGCAGGATCCAGATCACACAAGACCACACCAGCAGCACAAACGTTAACCAGCTGTTGTAAGTAATACTCCACACCTAAAAATGAAGGGAAACACTAAATCCAGCTGACCTGAGAGGGCAGTGAAGTCAAGTTGAAAATGTGATCATAAGACATGGTTACCATCATGACAATGAGAGCGCTGATGTAGCTCTGCTTCATGATGAACTGGCCAAACAAAGCCAGCCCACTGGGCTTTGCAGGCTCAGGTACACTCTCTGCACTAGTTTCTGTGTAGTGGTCACTCTCCTCTTCCTCCGACTCTTCTGACTCCACTGGCTCTGAGAAAAAAGTAATGCAGCAGCATGAGTAAGCAAATCTGAGTGTATGACTAAGAGCGGACTCACCGGTGTTCAAGTCTACCAGTTATGAGATGCATCCTGCGGATGCGCTGGGACACATCATGATGTGTCCTGAGGTCATCGGGCGTTTTGGGTCTTTCAACATCAGACACCCTCGCCCAGGCGACCCGGCTGGGGTTGATGAATGATGTCCAGTAGCTTTAGGGCTTTGCAAAAAGAGTGCCCAGCAAATCCACGACAGCCCATCTCAATGGGCACACAGTGTGTTCGTCAGCCTTGCCTCTGATACTGAAGCAAGGACACTTCCAGAACACTGGAAACACAACCCTTATGTCCTTATATTCCATCACAGAAGCAGCTCTTCACTGGGAGCTGGCAAAATTACTGCTGTCTACTGAAATGTGACGTCCCGGGTGTACCAGTCAATTAAATTTGATGATTCATTCCTACATAGACCTTGTTTTCAGTACCCTTTGGAATAACAGAATTCAAGATGCCTTAAAGCTGAATCACAATGTTGCCGTTCACAATGTCACTCATAAAGTTGCAAAATCATAATCCGTTTTTTTCCCAAATACAAAACTACCAAAATGCATAACTTTGGTGAGTGATGCTCCCATTATCGGTTCTCCTGCTCACCGGGATCGGCAGACACCTCTCTATAGGCCGGTGGAATTTGACAGTCACAGTATCCTGGATTATGTGCATCGTCTTCTGCAAAAGATTGTCTTGGTCTCTCCGTCTCGGTCCATGAGCTAGTCATCAGGATGGCTACAGGCTGGTGACAGAATTCACATGTGCATGCAGAGCATAAAACAACCGTACACATTCACATATAAACATGCATCTGCCACTTATGTACATGCGGCAACACGCATAAATGTGTACATGTAAAGCCAGTTATATGCACAGCTGCATACACATTTACAATAAACTTGCTGTTGTGTGATAGCGGTACATGTAGCTCTGTGTACATCTGTATAGTTTTCTCCAGTATAAAAAAGCTAACACAGTCATCAGCAACTCCCTGATTTGTTGCTCTACCATTAATGTGTTGACCACCAAACCAAAATACCGCTGAAAATAATATACCTCATTGTCATCATCCATGCTGGCCAGAAGCTGCAGAACAAGAGTATATCCATTAGGATCCAGTTTACTCCAAAATGTACCCACAATTATTTCCCTATACCCAGTCTTCAGAAACAACATACCTTCTTCTTGTCACCAGAGAGCCAAACCATTCTGGGCAGGGTGTTTTCAGGGAGCTGACAAGCAGAATCTTCCTCCTAATGGACACAAAGTGCAAATGTGACACAAGCAACTGTGAAATGTGTTTTGACTTCCATACCATTAGACACTTAGCATGAACACACCTCCTCAGGAACCCACTTCTTCAGCAGAGTCACTAAGGTGTAGTACAGCAGCAGCAAAACCAAGGGGTTGATGAAGACGGGCCAGGTGACACCGGGGTGCAGCCCCAGGATGTGAGGACTTGAGTGGTTGGTCTGGATGAAGGCTGTCATTCCAAAAAGCCTGAGACAACCAGAGGGAGAAGGACACTGCCGTGATCCGGCTTCCGGTTTATTTTATCAGCAGGACTGGGCTTGGTCTTTTAAAAATGATGACTCCATAAGTGTAGGAAGTGGACTGTCATGTCTGTTCCGTTGAGGCAAGCTCAACACTTAACCTCATAGTTGGTTGTACCAGATGTAAACTAAAGTATTTGACAAAGCACATGCTGGAATGTGTTCCTGGCATCTTCCTGGCTGGGCTAGGTGAACTCCAGTACCTCATATAGTGGAGTGCCACTACCTATAGCGAATGTTAGCTGTAGCACCTGGCATAGAGGTTCTGTGGTGAGATGACATCCTGGAAGAAGGGCAGCTGGTAGAGGTAGAGAGCCACGATGTGTCCAGCACTGAAAATGGCCATCATCACGCACAAACTGCAGAAGGCAAGTAGACCGACGGGACGACAGCAGATCCACAGCCACACCAGGACAAGAAATGTCCCAAAATATACCGCTGAGGTCAGGGAGGGCAGAGCAATTCCTGCAGACGTATCGAAAGAAAAAGTGAGATTAAGGGTACGACTGTGAGGCAATGAGTGTTTCTTAAAGCTTTCTGCAAAATAAAGTTTCAGCAAGGTATTGACAGTGAGGAAATCACAACATGTATACGCAGAACAATTATATTATTGTGCAGGTATTCTATTCAAATATGGAAAAGGTTTCATCTAGGGGCTGAAGGGTGACACGGTGAGAAGCATTTGTGGCTGATAGATCCTGGGCTGCGAATTCGGACATGGCGTTGAACCCATCTCAGCCTGTGAGGAGTCGTGCTTGTGCGGATTTCCTCCGGGTTCTCTCCCGTGACACAAATACGTGCTTCAGAAGAACTGGTTACTCTAAATTTGCTGTAGCATGGGAACGGTTGAGGGAACGTGTCTGTGAAACGAGTCTACCCTGCCTCATACCTTAAGTTTCCAGGACAGGCTGTGTACCACCGCAACTCTGCACTGGACAAGCAGCTATTGACAATTTATGGATGGTTTCATCTGGGTGAATATTTCACTGGAGCATTTTGGCTGTTTGACTCTTCTACCATCTAGAAACCTAAAATATGTCAAAATATAATATAGAAAGTACCTGCCAGTCCAAGGAGGACTGTGATCACGACTTTCCCAGCTGTGTTTAAGAGGGCTGTAAGAAGAAGACGCAAGCCTGCGGCAAATAGAATCAGCTTCTGGATGAAGCGAGGAGGAGCAGCTGGAATGGTACCGTCCTCCTCGGAGCTGTCTGAAGGCGACTCATCTGTCTCGCCACTGTCTTCCTCCTCTGACTCACTGTTGTAGGACTCCATGTGTGGCTGTTCCAACTGGCCACAAGCCTGTTTTTTGAGCACAGAGACATGGGTAAGACAGATGTCAATCGCATTCTCAAAATGATCACACGTCCACAGATCACGGTATCGTCAGAAGGTTCCTTGCTGGGTACCTCATTACTAGATGTCATAATGCAATTCTCGTGGCCTGTCATATGGCCTTGGGCCCGAAGAAGCTTCCGGCACAAGCGATAGATGAGCAGAGAAGATAGAAAGAGCCCCAGGTCTGGCGCTAAGAGACGCACGATATTCCATGGATCTACTGCACTGAATCTGTAACGAAGCAGCAAACGGTTCATAAAATAATCAGAACGAAATAATTAAGAAAACTATTAAAGCAACTTAATTCAATGTAAACTTATAGCCTTATTTAGCTTAACAACATTAATAAAATTCCGCATACACATAATAAATGTTTTGAAATACTATATCTGCTTTTTTAAAGAAAAATTCCAATCATTCCACACCTTACGATTCCCAAGTGGTAGAAAAGAGTCTCCCAAAAACCAGCCACTGCAAAAGAACGTAATTTTTTTTTCAGGTAAAAATCATCTTACATATCAGAAGCACACTATTTAAACATCTATTAAAATCAGCCGATACGCTCCCATTACATCAGATTAGTTTGTCCATCATACTCAACCCTCAAAGGGTACACACTAGAAATGATGGAAAACTCTGGTGCTCCATAAGCTGTGAGAGGGGTCTTGTCTCACCATTTCTAGGAACGTATGTGAAGGTAATTTGCAGTCCGCACTGCAGAGCCAAGAAAGTGACGCTCGTGCTGCAGATCGCTACCAGAAAAGTCCCAGGTTTCCCTATAAATAAGTACACACAAATGGTAAAATTAAGAACATAAGAACAACAGTGGAAAAGAATTTCATATATTTTCTCCTCATATACTTTGAATTCCATTGATGTGGACAAATGTAGCTGTTATGTGAGACGTATGATGCAAAGAGTCCGAATGGATTTGGAAAAGCTCAGTAGGACTCGTGTTAAGCTCCTCTTCACAGTCTCACGCATGATGCGCTGAACTGAGGTTTTGTAATACGTGAACCTTCATTCTAGTTTTCATAAAAATGTTTGCCAAATATATTGGAGCAATTTTGCCCTGAAAGTGAGGGCACCCAAGTTGAGGAGTAATGCCGCAACAGGGATAGAGATGTTTACTCAGGACAGTAAATGTATCACACTGCATTAACTTTGCTTTTTAATAAAATTTGTGGATCCATGCCATGCCAGGAAAATGCATCCACATAATTATAGACCTGCCAAGATTATTTACTCTTAGAACCAGGCACACGGGAATGCAGTGTTCCTTGGGCACTCTACATTTCCATCGATTATGATTTGACCATACTGAGAATGACATGTCACTAAATATCCTTTCCCTGTGCTCCTTGCAACTCTTTACCCTCAGCACAGGTGTCATCAAATATTCCGAACAGGTTCCGCAAAGCCAAAGTCCTATAAAATTCAATTCGGAATATTTTCTCCGATTCAGTACAAGACATCCACAAGTCAAACTGTCGCCATTCTTCTCAAAATCCAGATTAACACAACGATGTTATCATTGATTGACTCTCACCATCAGTTTACCCTAGAACGCCGCTATCTACGTTTTCCTCCTCTTGAGGAACACGAAAACATGCCATTGATGTACAGTCTGTGCAATACCCAAGTATTTTTCTTACACCATATACTGTACACCTTCTTTCTTATGATTTGCAAGAGTATCGAATGGCCTGCACCCACACATGGAAGCGTGAAGCCCTTGGGACTGCACTGAACGGTCCATCGTCAGCAGCTGTAGAGTCTTTGCATCATTAACATACCCTCAGTTATGTCTTGTCTATTTTCCGTCATGTTCGGATCTCTTCTAAAAGCTGCTTGTGTGTCTCTCAACAAGCGTTTGCTGATATCAGCACTTTGGGAATTAAGTAGTCGTCATAGTGACTCCTTGTCCAGTCTGAACAATCTTAATGCAGGATGTAAACCTTTATGAAGATATTAACTCTGTACTATCTGCTACTGGAACAGAGACCTGGTATAACTCACACACACACACATTTTCAGAACCGCTTGTCCCTTACGGGGTCACGGGGAACCGGAGCCTACCCGGCAACACAGGGCGTAAGGCCGGAGGGGGAAGGGGACACACCCAGGACGGGACGCCAGTCCACCGCAAGGCACCCCAAGCGGGACTTGAACCCCAGACCCACTGGAGAGCAGGACTGCGGTCCAACCCACTGCGCCACCGCACCCCCCTGGTATAACTCTATGTACTACAAATTCTAATTGCTTTTCAAATACAAGCATGTAAAGATTTCTTGAAGAAAGAATAAAATGTATCATTCAAGGCAAACATGCTTTTAGACAGCTTAAGATTAATTTGTATTTTCTATTTTTATCTATTATTAGCTTTTTATATTATCTTTATTTTTTCAAGAAATATGGTTATGTGCTGTAAAAGTTCAAACTATTTTCACACAGTACTAATTTATCCTTTAGGAAACTAAATACTGAGCAAATCCTTTAACAAACTGTAATTCAAAAAAAGAAAAAAACTGAAAGAAATTATAACAGGGATGCTGTTTACAAGCAGAGAAGCTGGAGTGTAATTATGGGCACCAGATATGTCCTCCTTGTTTGTTTAGCAGAAAACAAGGCTGTTAGTAGGGCATTAGCTGAGACAGCAAATGTGTTTCCGATGGCCGGATTTTTACTGAAAGCTTTATTTCATCCCTCCCACCGCCTTTGAAGGGGTCCTTTCGATTATGATATGGTTTAATTTCTCCTCCATCAGCGGCTCACCGGGGGGATGAGGTCATACAGCAAGGTCCTTGATGGGTCCATAAGATGCTCAGATGCAAACAACCAGGCGTGGACACATCGCTGACACCACAACCCTTCATTCTATCGTATTATTACTCCCTTCTGCATAATTGATAAGACCATAAGGTCTTCACAGGAGCTGAATGTTTCAAGGAATTCTAAGCAATGTTCTAAACTGAACAGCCAGTATAGACCTCCAGACACACCCTAAGAAAAGACACTGAAAAAACACAACCTTCCTTAAACCTGGTGGTTTTAAATTATTTGAAACAGAAGTTATTAGTCTGTTTCTATTTCTTTTTCAAATGCAGCTCAGAATTCTCCTATTTCCACTTACAATTATGTGTAAATTCACTTACATAACATTACATCTTAGCAGTTCACTGTAAATCCTAGTTGATTCCCTACAGCTTTGCACAATATTAAACTGCATGTGTTTTCAATCCTGATTGAGAGAAATTAATCTCATGAAAGCTATTAAATGCTACTAAGGATAGTAATGCACTTGTATCATATTTTTCTGGATATGAGCTACGTTTCCCATGAGTATTTAGGACTAGATTTAGCAGAAGACCTTCCAGTAATTTCCTGGAGGATCTGAGGGTTTTTACAAAAACAAATGAACCACTCATAATAAATTTGCTTCTGTAATAATGCAAATAAATTGTAGTATGCTATACTAAATCACAGCTATGGTATAACAAATTAGAAACTTTTAGTAATGTCATTTAACAGGGAATGTCACCACATTATGCATGAAAATGTAAAAATAGCCCTGAAAGATGACATACTAGTGAAATGTTAAAACTTTCCTAATCAGGCCGACTGTGGTACTAATACACCTTTTTACCCAGTGAGATCATTAAACTGCTGTCAGCTAAACATCTCTCACAAGCTAACGTAGAAACAGGAGCAAAACCTTTTTTCTCAATGGCTGTACAACTCCAGCACAGTGGCGGGATACTTTTTGGACTTTATATCAGTGATTTTCTCAAAATTCAATTCAGTCCTTTTTAGTTTTACAGAGCGTTTTACTTCATAAAGTGACAAAGGGACAGGAGATATAATACGAAATAAAACGTTATCCATATATTAAATTACTTCAAGAACTATACTTGATATTAAAGGTATAAGTAACTGGCCACTGAGGAAAGAAAAACAAAAATCCCAAATGAAAGGCAAGGGAGAAAAATAAATCTCTGAGAGTCCAAGCACCAGTAGCTTCCCACCTGCTTATAAATTACAATACAACACAGGTGGTTTTGTGCAACGACACCAATCAAGTTTGTAGAATTACACGAAAATTCCCAAAATACGGAATAAAAAAAGTAGCAAAAATCCTGAAAAATACCAATGTTTTCAACACCGAAGCCAAAGAAATCCGCAGAATGTTTAAGTTATGTACAATATACAAAACCATCTTGCCGAATTTTCTGAAAAACGATTCTTTAGAAGGAATATTTGTTCTAAACATTCAGCTATTTGTCAGTGCGCAAATATTCCCGCCTAGCGCCGTGTGAGCTGAGACGCTGGTTTTGAGATACCTGACAGACCTTGCACAGCTGATCAGTATGACAAAGTTTCCATGAAAATAGATCAATAAATTTCTATATTTTGCATATTGTATCAAACCTGCTTACAGCAAAGAAACATTTTACTTAGACTTTTTCAATGTAACTAATATAAACAGTACATATTTTATCACGGTTACTTGCTCCGCCTAAACATCTGTTCAGAAATATAAATGATTAAAACACAAAAAATTGAGTAACTAAAATATTTCCGATTTTTTTGGGTGGTAATTACTCACTTCAAATAGCTTGCAGATTACCATATCTCCAGTTTTTCCTCTAAAGCAGTGAGACCTTGCTCACTTTCTTTTCTTTAAGACTACGAATCCTCATCTTCGGTCAAGCTGCGGTTTCAGTACAACACTGATACTCACATGAGGATCGTTTCACAGTTTAAGACAAACAAGTAACTGTATGAAACAGTTAAATTCTAAAAACAGTACATGGATGTAAGAAGGGATGAATTTCTTTTGGCTATAAAAAATTATGTAAGTTTTGTGATGTCATCTTTATGATAACTTGTGAATGCTGGAAACTTTTCAGACAGTGGTATTTGATCATATTTTCAAAATATTACAATATTTGTTCATTTTGCAGTGTATGTGGTTGTAGTCGTAACATGTTGCTGTTTGTTTCAGTGTTGCTGTAACCTGGTGGCATTACTGTTACTAATTAATAAATAAATAAAATTCCAATATGCCAAAGATAAGCTAAATTTTCCACATTAATACTTAGGTAGATTACAACAGTCAACATCCAGAGCACACACAAATTGACTGAAACCGCTTGTCCCAAGCGGGGTCGCGGCAAGCCGGAGCCTAACCAGGTAACACAGGGCGCAAGGCCGGAGGGCTAGGGGACACACCCAGGACGGGACGCCAGTCCACTGCAAGGTTCCGCAAGCGGGACTCAAACCCCAGACCAAGGAGAGAGCAGGCACAGGCCAAACCCGCTGCGCCACCACCATATAGAGCACTACATATCTGAACTAAACAAGTCAAAACAGTTTTTTCTGATAACAAGGAAGAACAGAATTCGTTAGTAAACGTATTAAGGGAAATTAAACATTTTCTCTAGAAGATAATAAAGCATTGCTTCTTTAAATGGCAGAAAATTACAATATTTATTGGCAACTCAAGGTTCACATCTAATTCAATTCAAAGTGTCCCCGCTGTAAGGGTATAACAAATTTTTTTTGATATCGGGCAACCTAAATATTTTATGATCAGTGATTCTCAGTGGAGTTATACGCAAGTATTGGGGGGGATTAAGCTTACTTGAGCAGTGGGGGCATGACCCCCCCCTTGTAACAGCAATGCTTAGCTATATGTCCTTTGTATGAAACTCACCACCCATGGAGGCCTCTGCAGGATCTGGAAGTAAGGGCAGGAAGAGGAGGAAAAGGAGATACACCACGGAGAGACCATTGTACCGAAAGGCAATAGCTACGGAGAGAAAACAAACATCGGTTTTACGTGCGGCATACATTCACGAAACCATCATGTGAAATTAATGCAATCATCTTCCAGCGCCGAGTCTGCTTTTGTGAGCCTTTCCATATGTTTACGGATATTCCACAATACAGTGCGTGCGGCAGCAGGTGGTGTACAAGTTAGCGATGTCAACTTGCAATCTGAAAGCTCCTGGTTCGAATTCCACTCATGCCCTCGTACCCTCAAGCGGAGCTCTTACCCTGAAGTGATACAGTGAGAAAAACTTGCTGCGTAAAAGAGTAAATAATTGTTGCCTGTCTAATACTGTTAGCTGCACCGAACAAAGACGTCAACTAAAAAAACGTAAACCGCATCAATGCAACTCTCACGTAAAGAATTTCCCGTGTTTAGTGTGAAATTCGGTCGCAGATTTTGCTAATGGGCCTTAATGGTGCCGGGAGTGAAGGTTTGGAGCTTTGAAATTCATTGCACTTCATTGTAATGGACTAACTTCCCCCGCTTACTGTTGTTGCTATTTCTGTCACATCAGCCGTTTCCACGGCCGGAACTAACTGGACTTAATTTCAAAACCATGCGCTACACACGTTTGCAATAAGTCGTTCAGCAAAAACTTTTACCCATTCGTGACATACAAGGTAGTCGTTAAAACGTACAGTAAATGCAAACAACAATCTGTAACAACACCTGCAGTATCACTGCTAAGGCTTTTAAATAATCTGGAAAACTTAAGGGTGAACATTACGCTCTTATTTACGATATTACAGTTGGGTTCATCATAGCTGCTCTCATATTATTGACACAACGGATGATATCAATGTCCACCTCAATAGTTATTCATCGAGGCCCCGAATAAAGCTTTATCATATGAGCCTTAATCATACGCTTCCAGTCATGCTTTTCTTGAAAAGTCAAGCCCTAAGAAGCACAGTTTTTTCCTTCCACGTTACATGCATCGCAACTTTGACATCACTTATTGAATCTTAATAAGCTAAAATGAGAAGAACCGCATGATCTTGTTACATTTTGCGTCTTGCCCACCTTTGAGATGAAAGGATGCGAAAAGGTCCACTCACCTGCAAGCAACAGCAATGGAAGCAGCACTTTATAGATAATTCCCACAACAATGTCGCGTGCCATGACTGCCGGGAGCTTCACTGGATTCCCCATGCGCACGAGGCCGTGCGCTCGCGCCGAACGCGCCGTTCTCCTGAAAGGACAGCAGCCCCCCTCCCTATGTGCTGGCTGCTCCTAACATCCATCTACCCGCACCAGTCCCTGGTAGCACTGAAAGTGGACACACAGCATCTCACAAGTGCTCCCATCGACAAGTCAACATGCCAAACAAACGGAAGACATACGAGAAATTTCATTTACGGAAGCAATTGCCCCAAAAACTCAGCTGAACAGTCTCCAGACTGGTGTCACAGGGGGGGTCTCGATCCTACGTGGCGGTCCGAAAGTCTCCCGTAAGCACTAGTGAGACAGGTCTGTCCCCGAACACACAGACAAGCTGCTTGATTCATGAGCTCCTATGACCGAAGCTGAATGACGGAGATGCCAGAGTGTCAGCGTTTAAAAATCTCACCGGTGTTTAAAACCTGGAGCTGCTTCGCAAAGGAGCTCTTGTCTCTCTGTAACCGTCCGGCCTGCATTTTAACTGTTCATCGTTTTTCCACACAGGGGAAGCATATCCAATATTAATGACAGTTGAGCCATTAGCTGTTAGGGACTGCAACAACACAGGCTGGAACAAAATTCGAGCCACAGTTAGAGAGACTGTGTCGGAAGAAGAGGAAATCAGTGAGACTTATAGATTTTTCAAGCGTGCAATTTCACAATTCCATGCCTAAATGGTCGTATATTTAGGTAATCTTCACTGTAATGGAATAAAATTCCCGATCACATTTCAACTGAACAGCAGCTCTAAAGACAAACAGAAAAACAGAAAACATTGACTGCGTTCACATTAACATTTGCAGAGTCAAAGGCGTTTAAAAGTAAAGCCTCGCCGAAGCCTTGACTGTGAACATTGCCAAACGGTTTTGTGCGGAAACAGGAGCTCGTAGGTGATTCCTGGGAACGCACTTAATGGACATGGAAAACAGGAGAAAACGAAGCGATATTCTGCACATACATAGAAACACTGCATATCGGCCGTTGTGATTTTTTTTTAAAAAAATAAAAAACACTTCTCAGCATTAAAAACACTTGTCACTGGTCTTTTTTTTTTTTTCAGTGTCTACAATATCAAAAATTTTAATTAAAGAATTAGTTTGTCAGTGGGAACCCAACTCTGGAGAGGTTTTCTCAGACCAGATGGCCCCACATTTTATGTAAAACAGAACTCATTCACCACTACACCTAAAGATTTTATTGTGACATTGATCATCTGTGGTGTGACAGTCCTTTAATGCTACTTACTGCACCACAGTTACAAAACTTTTTTTCGTTCTGATCCCTTCGTATCTCGTCATGTGTATAGATGGCATGTGGCTTTGCTGGTTGGGTAACTGCACTGCGACATTCGCACCTTGCTTTGCATTGTCATACAGCGTATGCATTATGTGGATACAGCATCTATTATGAATGTCATGGACTGTGGGATTATTTCACTGATCGACCGGCTCAGTGAATTTTGAAGCATGCGAGTCTTCAAAGCGTGAACCGGATTTCATCTACAAATTCAGATTTTACAAAAAAATTAGAAATCACCCCACATCTATAAATGAGGGGGATGTTTTTGCAGCAGCATCACAAACTGAAAGTGTTTTTTTTTTTTTTTTGTAGCGTCACTCACTGTGTGCTGCTGACCTCCACTGGAAGTTTGCTAGCAATGCTCCACTCTGGTCCAGGAACAGAAGTGTAACTACTGAGCATCTCTTTAAAAAAACAAAAGGTCACCAGCATAGAGCTATAGGACGATGCTGTCTACACAATCTCTGGAACAAAGTACACTGAAAAGGCACACTTTCATTACAGTATGTTTCAGTACTAAATGTCTTAATGCATTTTTTCAAATGCGTCAATATCTCATTGTATGCGTTATGTTCTGGGCTCCATAATAATCACACACACGCAATCTACGACTGTCAGTCCCAAGTAGGGTCACAGCAAGCCGGAGCCTAACCTGGCAACAAGGGGTACAAGGCCAGAGGGGGAGGGGACACACCCAGGATGGGTTGCCAGTCTATCACAAGGCATCCCAAGCGGGACTTGAACCCCTAGACCCACTGGAGAGCAGGAACCAGTAAAACGCACTGTGCCCCTACACCCCCTTCCCCACCCATATTAATCCTTTTCCTTTTTGTAATTGTTTTTAAACACAACTGTTTAAATTACACACACACACACACCATCTGAAACTGCTTGTCCCATATGGGGCCATGGGGAGCCGGAGCCTAACCCGGCAACACAGGGCGAAAGGCTGGAGGGGGAGGGGACACACCCAGGATGGGACGCCAGTCCATTGCAAGGCACCCCAAGCGGGACTCGAACCCCAGACCCAGCGGAGAGCAGGACCTGGGCAAACTCACTGCGCCCCACACCCCCCCGCCCATAATAATCCTTTTCCTTTTTTTGATTGTTTGTAAACACAACTGTTTTAATCTACTTTTACAAATATTCAAAAAAGAAAAAAAAATTCGTTGGAGGGTATCAGGATTTGTCTAACCTGTGTTTTATGCACCTACTCGAACGATGAGCCTCGGTGCAGTAAGTGGTAGGTAATGAACTAGGTTTACTTGAGTCACATGTCTGCAACTATGTCTCCTTCTCTCAATGTAATTCATAAATTGTACTTTTGCCGAGATGTACGTCCCTTTGGACAAAAGCGTCTGCTGAATGAATAAGTGTAAATGTAAATATATATATTTATGCTGTCGAACGTACTAACAAAGCTATGAAGTATGCCAGTACGCGGACTTCTGGAAAACACGGTGCTGGTGTGGGACTGCTCAGCATGGGACACGCTGCAAATGTAAACCTGTCTCACCGCTCATCTGGAGCATGATGTGTTGTGCTTTTAGTTACTGAAAATCCTTGAAAAATCTGCAACTGTGAAGGCCAATAGCAAAGGATGTAGGAGAAAACGCATGGATCAAGGATGCGACACTGAAGTAAAGGCTACAGTCTAAATATCGAATGAGTTACTCTCAGGAACAGATTTACATTGATTCCTATAAGGAAAGCTGAGCAAGCAGCTAATATTTCAATGATGGTGCAGTTAAAAGTGCTGTTAGGAAACAAATATCATAGATAAAGAACCATTAGTGGTTTTTCAGCGCAAAACTACAGGATGAGGACGAACCAAATATTGATAATTCATGCTTTGTCATATGGGGGGGTGTGGTGGCACAGCAGGTTTGGCTGGGTCCTGCTCTCTGGTGGGTCTGGGGTTCGAGTCCTGCTTGGGGTGCCTTGCAATGGACTGGCATCCTGTCCTGGGTGCGTCCCCCCCCCCTCCACCCTTCTGCCCTGTCCTGCCGGGTTAGGCTGTGGCTTGCCGTGACCCTGCTTGGGACAAGCAGTTTCAGATGCTCTGTGCGTGTGTATTGTCATTGTGAAGCTCTCTTTTGCCTTCGCAACACCTGCAGTATCTGGATCTCCTAGTGTAGCAATTTGTGCCCAGTGGATAAGATGCAAGACACATCTCAGCTGTGGGAACTATGAATCTGTCGGGCAACGTTGGACCGACGAGACAGCGGTCTGTGTGAGGCGCCGGCTGTGTCAGAACAGCGGCCGAGTCTGCGTTCTGCTGATGGGTTTCCCTAAGTGGAGTCCAGGACCTACAGAAATCCTGGTCAGCATCCTCAGCAATGACTTCAAGCTGTAGCACGTGGAACAATTATCCATACATTAAACCTTTCATGTTCACCATATTACAAGAACTGGAAATAGACGAAGAGGCAGAACCCAAGAGCCGCCGAGCTGTCGGTCCTGAAACAAAATCACTGTTGGGCTGATAATACTATTGTGACAAAAGTAATTATGTTCCACACCTGGCAGTCTATTCTTACTATTCAGGTTTGATGTCAAAAGATATTTTCTAACTGCAGCACAGCAAAAAGATAGAACGAATGTGCAATCTAACAAGAGCTAGACACGTTCTATTCATGTAGTACTGAGGCAAGATGTCTGAATTCTTAAATTCAGGTGGCGCAGTGAGTAGTGCTGCTTTCTCACAGCACCTGGGTGGTGCGAGAGGACATGGGTTTGGTCCCCATTCAGTCTATGTGGCATTTGCATGTTCTACCTGTGTCTGTGTGAGTTTTCTCTGGGTGCTCTGGTTTCCTCCCACAGTCCAAAGACATGCTGCTCAGGTTCACCCACAGTGTGCAAATGACAAGGAGAGTGTGTTCTACTGATGTATGGATGAGTGACCCAGTGTAAGTAGTGTATCTAGCAGTGTAAGTCACCATGGTGAATAAGGTGTGTGGGCTGATAACACTACACAATGTGCATTGGAAGTTGCTTTAGATAAAAATGTTTGCTAAATAAATAACTTAAACTGTTTTGTCCAAAGCAACTTACAATTATTTACAGAGCTGGGAGCAATTGCAGGTAAGCACTTTTCTCACTACAGTCAGAGGGGGGGAATTAAACCTGTAACCTCTGGCTGCAAAGGCAGCAGCTCTAATCACTGCACTGCCAGCTGTCCATTGTACAAGAATGAGAATTGTTTAAACATAAATTTATAAAATACCAGTGGAATTAACACCTTACAGGCTCAATTGCCCTTTGTAAAAACACGGTGACATAAGCTTAAGACGCCACTGTCTTGACTGAAGAAGAAAAAGCACTACTTGTTGAGTTCATTAGTAGTTCTCCCCAACTGTATTGTGTTAAAGTAAGCAAGATGGCAGGGTGCGACTCAATGGAGTACGTGGCGACGGTACTGTTCTCCCCAAATGTTGCAGACACTAAAGTATCCCATAAAATTGAAAAAATGCATACAAAGCTAACTGCGCCCCTTTTTTTTTGGAAATCTCATAGCCATACACCTTTTCGGTTCATCATAGCAGCAGGGCAACACCGAACTGTCAAAGACTGCTTGAGCCACAACCAAGGATGTGGCAACAGCTCATCTGCTTTGCTGACTGTCTTGGCTTCGCTCCGGAAATGTTCCACTAAAACATATTACTATTGCACTTCAAGCAGCAGAATATCATCCGTTTCTACGGCTGTGAAAATGCCTTCCTGATCAAGTAAATGGAAAGGTATATGACCTGCCTAGCAATATAAAGTCACAAGGTATCCTCAGCAGAGACAAGTAAGTGAAAATTTCTTATGCTTAACCTAACGAACTGAAGACCTGGGTACAGTAAATACAGCTATAGTGTACCGCGTTTGTACTTCTGCGCTATACGGCCTGTTAACAGTGCATGTTGCACTCACTGAGCGGATGAAACAGTGAAGATGGCTTAAAATTAATACAAAGTGTAAAGGTGTTACCAGGAAAACCTTGAATTCCACATGGTACAGTGTTACCATAGATATAGTCAAAAGTACATCACAAGGTTTCATTGGAGAATTTAAAAAATAAGTTTATACAGTACATCTCTAGCCTAACACAAAAATTAAAACTAGTTATGTCTTCACACTAAGGCCTCAGAAATGTAAGAAATCGTTAAAAATATTAGAAAATGAATGGCAGGTGTGGATGTTTCATCTGAGCTTTCATGTTCAGCTGCTCCTCAAATTAATTTTAGATTTGCGCCTGCTTCCCGTATCTGCGTAAGTTGCCTCCGGGTGCTCTGGTTTCCTCCCACAGTCCAAAGACATGTAGTTCAAGGGAACCGGTGACTCCGAGTTGCTCTTAGTGTGTGTGTGTGCGTGCAAGTGAGAGTGTGGCTACCCTGCAATGGACTGGTGTCCTGTCCACGGTGTATCCCTTTCCCCCCAGGCCATACACCCGATGCTTCCAGGATAGGCTCCGGTTCACCGTGACCCTCCTCAGGACAAGCAGTTATTGAAATTGGATAGATGAATGGATATTAGTTTTAATTAAGCTATAGAGGATGGTCTTGTTAATGGAGGTACAATAAAAAAAGCGCAGATGTGTAGAGTGCTGAGTTGACCTCCACTTTTGTATCACCGTCCATCTGAGGCCGCACACACACACACCAGTATGCAGTATAGGAATCCAAATGTGCTTTGAAAATGGTCTGTCAAGTGGTGTTTTAAAAACCACTTTTTATGTCCTTTTTCAACTGTACATTCATTGGTGTGGAGAAAAACACCTGCTAAATTAATAAACGTAAATTTAATTCGTGAGCCTGACGACAAAAATGAACTCCAGAGATATCGTTGTCTAAGGTGGAATAAGGCCCAGTTACAGTTGGTTCAAGTGGTTTTCTTCCCCTTTTGCATCAAATTTATTATTTGTCATCTGTGAGTTCATTCACTTAGCCTTTAAACCAGGGCTACGTCTCAGAAAAGAAAAGGAAAAAAAAAACCCAGAAAACACACGGTTAACGGTTGTCACGTTATGCCGCGACACAATCGAACGCCCCAAAATCGGTCGCGCGCACCGAGGAACCCGTCCCCTCACGCGCTTTGACGAGCGCGCCTTTTCCCCTTCTCGCCGCCACCGCGCGGCGACGCGCACGGCGGTCACGTGACCCGACGCCGTTCGTTCCCAGGGTTCCGCGAGAGCAGTTTGCCCCACCCCACCTCTTGAGCGCTGTCTCTCTCCCAATGTGCAATTCCCGGAGAAAAGGGCAGAAAAGGCGAGAAATGGCCCGCGCGACCACTTTTTTCCCGCCTCTGTGAGTACGTGGCGTGCTAACGGAGGAGTCGCCGCGGGAGCCGAGCTCGTCCCTGCGCGTGTCCGCGGTGTTCGCGTGTCTACATGCACATGTATGTCTGCCAGCCGAATTGGAGATGAATACAAAGCCGCGAGTGACAGCAGGCTCTACCTGCGAGGGACGGCGGAACGCCGCGTGTTTCTCCTAATTCTACACTAATCCCGCGGAGACAGACCGCAAGCGGCCCGGCGGTGAAGCGCGGCGTCCAAACCCGCGGGCCGCAGCTGTGAGCAGCGCTCCGAATTACGGCGACGAAGGCGGAGACGGCGCTGGGCCTGTCCGGGCTCCGAGCGAACCGTCGAGCAGAGCGGCACCATTTAGAGGAGCACATCGCTCCGTTGGGGGTCAAAACGGAACCGTGGAGTGGCGAACGCGGCCTTGGACTCTGACGGATGTAAACGGCCGAGGGCGCGAGCTGTCAGCATAGTCCCCCTGAGCGCGCGGTAGGCTGTCGTGCTCCTGATTTCCCGTCCCCGGCCCGTCCCGACGTGTGTGTTTCCGCGGAGGAAGATTAGAGAGCGATCGCAGACTGGCGTCTTCTCATCTGGAATCGCCTTTTTTAGGCTAGAGGGGGGCACAAAGAGCCGGTACAGGGGGTGGCCGCCGTGGGCCGTTGGCGGATCCTCCGGCGGGACTCGCTCCCCCTCCCCCGGTGACCCCTCGGCGGGCTGCGCCGCGCTCCTGTCGCTGCCCCTTTCTGCCCACGAGCGAAGGACACGTCCGTGCACGCGGAGTGAATTTGTTCCGTTTCCATACGAGCGCTCGTGCTGGAATTCTGCAAAAAAAAAAAAAAAAAAAAAAAAAAATCAAAAGCCTCCATCAATCACGAGGCGCTCGTCCTACTAGCAGCGCTCCTCACCGACCGATTCGCTCCGAGAAATCTCCATGACATAAAAAGGGACAAGTAAATAATCCCTCTTCCCCCCCCCATCAGAAAAAAAAAAGTTTACACATCCTGCTGCCATATTAGTAAGAGCGGACATGTCTGATAAATCATTATCGACGCGTTAATTCCTGCGGGGCCGAGAGAGGACTGGGGGTTATATTTATTTATCCTTAACATTTTAATTTCTATTCCCCCCCACCGACATTTCCCCTCCCCTGAGCCGTAGTTGTTTTCTTTCCGCGGGGAGGGAGGGTGGGAGGGGGAAGATGGGCTGTTTGGGCAACAGTAAGACGGAGGACCAGCGCAACGAGGAGAAGGCGCAGAGGGAGGCCAACAAGAAGATCGAGAAGCAGCTGCAGAAGGACAAGCAGATCTACCGGGCTACACACCGGCTGCTGCTGCTCGGTCAGTGCTAAACTCACTCACTCACTCACTCACACACACCTTCGAGTGCCGGGTTCGTCCACATGATCAGATCAACGCCGTGAACGTGGGGCTCCGGCCCGCTTATTATTTCTTCCAACGCACATCGCGCCGATTTCACACGTTTCTCAAGAACAGTGCCAACTCGTCCACCTGAGTCTAAACCCCGTTTGTTGTAGTGAGAGAAATACGGGAGATGTTACTTGATGACGCGAGCTCGTGCTGTCTTTGACTCGACGTGGTTGTTGTGTCAACTTTTGGTGCGACGGGTTCGCTGGGATTTAGCGCTCGCTCTTAAAGGGATGGGCGCTTGGGTGTATTTGTCGGAGGGTTTGCGTTGACGCTTAAGGGATGGGGAGGTTCCCACTCGCGAGGGGTTCAGTATTTGTTCGCACTTGAAGACTGATGGAGTGGCTGCAATATCACTCCTAGTGTGTCTGAACTTCTCACGAGGCGTGTTTTTAAAATGCAAGTCCTTCTGTGCGTTTGTGTGGTCGAGGCCTAATGGCCAGCTGCCACCATGATGGCTTTAGAGTTGGGTGCACAGCTCTCTCTGGGTGTTTTTGGGGTTTACATGTTATTTCTATGTATTCATTAACTGACTCTCTTCTCCAAAGCGACTTCTTGTTAAACCACTTACAATTGTTTACCCATTTATACATCCAGGTGATTTTTACTGGTACAATTCAGGGTAAGTACCTTGCTCAAGGATAGTATAGTGGGAGGTGAGACTCGAACCTGTGACCTTTGAGCCCCAAGACAGCAGCTCTTACTACTAATGGCTGCCCATCACAATCTATAGATTATTAAAAGTAATTTTTTTTTTCTCATACTAGCCAGCTCTCTTTAGGGTTAGTTTCCCCATAATGGTTTTCCTGTTGTAGCCTCTACTGCTCCATTAATCTACTGTTACTGCAAAAGCAATTTAAGAGACGTTTCGAGCCATTGGAATGTTTCGGATTTTAAAAAAAAAAAAACGCTAAGGGTTCGTGTAAAAGTACAGCAAATAAATTTCAATGATCTATTATTTAGCAACATTTTTTTTTTTTTTTTTAAACAATGACTTACCCATTTATACAGCAGGGTATGCTTACTGTGTCAGTCGAGGGTAAGAAAACTAACCTAGGGAATTGCGGCAAGAGGGGAATTAGAACTAGGGATGTTTACATGCCAAGGTGGAAGCCCTAAGCTCTGTGCTACCCGATGCCCAAAATCTTTTTGCCTGCTCTGCAGCTTACAGCAGAGACCCTTTCTGTTAGGCGCAGTTTAATATTTAGAACCCAGCTGATGCAGCCTAACGCTGAACTCTACTCTTCTGCCTTTCGAAACATTTGCTGCAGGAAACAAACGTTCGGTAGGATGGGTATTTAAGTTACTCATTCAAATAATACATGTTTACACACAACCTCAACAATTAAAAGTAATCAGTGACCTGGCTTAAAACAACTGACTTTCAAAAACTGGCAATTTTTCAATTTATGGTAAGACTCAAACTCCCAACCTTAAAGCTGCTGCCTTTGGACCCAAAGGTCGCAGGTTCGAATCCCACCTCCAGCTGTATTATCCTCGAGCAAGATAGTTACCCTAAATTGCTCCAGTAAAATGACCCAGCTGTACAAAGGGGTAAATAATTGTAGGTAGGTTAACACTGTAAGTCCCTTTGGAGAAGAAATGTCAGATAAATGAGTAAATATAATACAGGGCTACAGGTGGGTTGTGATGAATGGTTCTCTCCTCCAAAGTGTTTTACGGTGTCTGACGGAGTCTCCCGTGTCATACAGGAAAAAGTGTTTCGCAGGATGCTTATGGGAGGGAGGTGTTCCTCTGTCGAGTTAGTGGGGGTGTTGGCACTGGGTAAGAATTGGGTAATTTGCTGAGACTAATTGGGGGGGACAATGAAATGTCATGAAAGAAGCCAAGTCTCACCTGTGGTTGGTTAACCTTGATGTTTGTTTTAAGTTCTATAGATCAGTTTAAATGGGGGGGTGCAGTGGCGCAGCAGGTTTGGCCCGTGCCTGCTCTCCGGTGGGTCTAGGGTTCAAGTCCCGCTTGGGGTGCCTTGCGACAGACTGGTGTCCCATCCTGGGTGCGTCCCTTTCCCTCCAGCCAACCCGGCTCGCTGCGACCCCGCTTGGGACAAGCGGTTTCAGACTGTGTGTGAGATCAGTTTAATAAAGGTCACTGCATATTCCTCACCTGTGAAGCACCTGTGAAGTCTGCAAATTCCATGCCGTTTCTGAGAGGTGAACAAGTGACAAAAAGGTCACAATCCCATTTTCCAAATGCAGAGCAATGAATTGTCTGGAATATTTACTTTTTTCATTTAGTTGACACTTTTCTCCAAAGCAACTTAAAATGTTAATTGACTTATAATTATTTACCCATTTATACAGCTGGGTAATTTTACTGGAGCAATTTAGGATAAGTACCTTGTTCAATGGTACTACAGCTGGAGCTGGGATTGAAACCTGTGACCTTTGAGTCCAAAGGCGGCAGCGGCAGCTCTAACCACTACGCTAGCAACCCGGATGTCCCATGTTTCCCCAGGACCTGTTGAGGTTGCTTGATTTGGGGAAGATGATGAAAGGAGAAAATTCCAAAGAGAAGCAACAGTATTTCTTGCTTTTACCTGCTGTTACTCAAAATGATTCAGTAGTTCATCAAAGCTCTTGTGTTCGCAGGTGCTGGAGAGTCTGGGAAGAGCACCATCGTGAAACAGATGCGGATCCTGCATGTCAATGGCTTCAACGCAGAGTAAGTTTCTCTTTGCTTGCTGTGCTGAGCAAACGTGGACATTGCATATGCCTAAGAAACATTAACTTTCTCAAATTGGTTAAAATTAAATTCGCTTGAAGTCGTGTAATGGAACGGCACGCGATCGATCGACAGAAATAATCGAAACGCGTAGCCTAGAAGGAAATGGTCAAAGCACACACTCGAGATGTAAACAGCCAAACAGTGGATGTCCCAGAGGAATATTGAAAATGCTCTCGTTGCTGAAAGGGAAGAGCTGAAACATACACACTTGTGCGGAAGAGAGTCCAGTTGCAGCATGCAGCTCACTGTATTACTGTGTCTGTATAGATGAGGAATATACAGAACAGATTGACAGTATGGTATGGGCTCCGCTGCCTTTAAGTGTCCTGGCACAAGATTACTCGTTTTTATTTAGCTGACACATATAGAAACATTATTAATCCCAAAGAAAATTGCACAGAAAATGGATATCAGGGATTTAAACTGTGCCACTGCATACCTTTAAATGTTAACCTACTTAGTTATTTGCTCATTTATACAGCTGGGTAATTATTGGAGCCATTTAGGGTTAATACCTTGGTCAGGGGATTTAAACCAGGCATTAACCACTGTGCCACCTGCTGGATGATGTGCACCACCTAATTAGTAGAGTACATAATTTTTTTTATTATTTTTTTTTTTTAAAAGGTGTTCAGTGTGTATTGTCCCAGGTACTGAGTTACGGCAGGGATCTTAAGATAGCCGTGTGCGTGTGTCGCACGCGTCAGTTGGGTGTCAGGTCACTGTTTTTAAGCCACTGCTGGAATGCTGCTCTGTAGCTCCTCCTCCTCGGATCCTAGACAGAGATGCAATACCCAAAGTTCCGCAGCACGTATTCCCGCATTTTCCGTATTCGTTTTATATGCATTTTTTTGCATCGCTGTACGACACACGTTTCCTTTAGTCTACCTGGACCCAAAGGTCGCAGGTTTGATCCCCATCTCTGGTGTAGTACCGTTGAGCGAGGTACTTACCCTAAATTTGTTCCAGCAAAAAAAGATTACCTAGCTGTATAAATGGGTAAATAATTGTAAGCTTGTATCTGCAATAGTTGTAACCGCGTCATTGTAAGTCGCTATGGAGCGTCAGCTAATAGAGCAAATGTAGTAAAATGTATATCTTTCAATAAAATGCCTACAAATAGTTGGAAGTGACAGAAGTGCTTTTCTAAGAAAGTCCCTTTTGTTTTGTCCCCTCAGTACAGATACCCCCAAAGGCATGACATCGCTCCTTTGATTTCTTTTATAAAAAAAAAAAAAAAACAGAAAAATCTGTAGGAACACAACAGCGTTCTTTTCAAACTGCGCCACACAAAGAGCCCTTCAGAAAGCCCCTGCCAGTTGAAAGAGCGGCACCCCTCAATGCGACCGCTTGCTTCACGTGTCCGTAGGAGGCTCTTGCGCAGGGCCGCCCGGGTGCCCTGGACGGCCGACGCCATGTGTCCCCGCAGCTCTAGCTCTTAACTGGCAGAGCAGAGCGTGGAGACAAACAACGGTTTGAGCTCTAGAACTCTGCTTGCCCTCAGGAAGAGCGTCTTTGCAAGCTGAGCCACTCCCTGCCCCTCCCTGTTACACGGAGAGACTCGTAGCGGTGTGTATCGGGAGGGAGAGTCACTAACCACATCCTCCGATAGCCCATCAACATCCACGTTGTGCTTGTTTACTCAAGAAAGAAGAAAAACTGTTGCGTTTTCGGCCCCAAAGCTGCTTGCAATCGACTTAATTGCACTCAGTGTTAAGTTAAACTCTGATGCAAAACATAATGCACTAATGACATGGATTTTTACTTTGCAGAGAGAAAAAACAGAAAATCCAGGACATTAAAAATAACATTAAAGAAGCTATAGAGGTAAGTTTTACAGACTTTTACACTCATGCCAAGTACAAGTTGACAGTGTGACC
Organism: Scleropages formosus; assembly: GCF_900964775.1. Taxonomy (NCBI): domain Eukaryota; kingdom Metazoa; phylum Chordata; class Actinopteri; order Osteoglossiformes; family Osteoglossidae; genus Scleropages; species Scleropages formosus. The sequence continues at coordinate 7,502,210 of NC_041806.1, forward strand.
CAGATTGAGCCACATCTGTTGTAAAATTGGCAGCACTTCTTTGAGCCACCTGACACTTTTTATGGCTTATCGGACCTGTTTAGGGGTCAGGTGGGTGCCAGGCTCCTCGACTGCGTCTGTATATAAAGTTGTGTTCTTTCCACAGACTATTGTGACAGCCATGAGCACTCTAGTGCCACCAGTCCAGCTCGCCAGTCCTGGGAACCAGTCCAGAATCAAGTACATTCTCAACTTAGTCGGCCAAAAGAACTTTGATTTTCCGCCTGTGAGTATGACGCAAAGCACACATACCCAGAGACGCACACAGATACACACTAGTGAACAGTCCAGCTGCAGTGTGTATGGCAAGGTAAGCTTCCTCTGAATCAGCAGCCAAAGGATTTGATGGGAAGGGTCTGTTGGACAGGGTCGCACAGCGGCGCAGCAGATGGACATCAGTTCTGCTCTGGCTCAGTCTGTGGAGTTTCTCTGTTCTCCAGGCATGTCAGCTTCCTCCCGCAGTCCAAAGACTTGTGTTTTGGATGAATCGATAACTTCAAATTGATGTGTGTGCGCACCCACTGCAGTGGACTGCTGTCCTGTCCACAGTGTACCCTGCTCTGCACTGGAAATACTTTGTATGGGCAGGAAGGTGCTGTTGTAGTTAAAGACGACTTTGGACAAGAAGTTTACAGTTTCTTAAGTAAGGAAATATTTGGTTTAAAAAAAAAAAAAAAAAAACTTTCTGACAGCTGGTAGCGTAATGGTTAGAGCTACTGCCGTTGGACACAAAGGCTGCAGGTTTGATCCCCACCTCCGGCTGTAGTACCCTTGAACAAGGTACTTACCCTGAATTGCTCCAGTAAAATAATCCAGCTGTATAAATGGGTAAATAACTGTAGGTAGACTAACATTGTAAGTTGCTTTGGAGAAAAGCATCAGCTAAATGAATAAATGTAAACGGGTTAAAATCTGAGGAATACGTGCGAAACATCTCACGGATTTAGCGGCACGAGATGATGAGCTTATTTCCTCATGGTTTTCTGGCCATGCAGCATGTGGTGTTTTGAACTCGGCGTAGATTGGGAACGGGCACATGAAGCCCTTTATCGCCACGTTCGTTTGCGTGCTCTTTGTTTATGTAACGGGAACATTTTGGTTTGGCAGAAGTGTTTAAAAAAAAAAAAAAAAAAGTTCTCAGTACGAGTGTGTGCTTAATGCAGAGTGAAACAAATATGTCGGCTACATTTTTTGTGGAACAGGACAGTATTGATGTTGTGTGTAACAAGTCTGATGGGCAGGATTTCATTGTAATGTTTGCTGGAGATCATTTCTACAGCTTGCGGAGGACTGTTTGCATCTGAGAACAGTTGTTTGGTTAAGGGTCTTTTCAAAGGTCTTTCAGTTCGTAGCGAAGCTCTCTGGTCGACAGCAATTGTTAAGGCTTGGAAAATAATCGTTTCATATTCAAACTGAAGCCTGATAGTTAAATGCGAGCCATAGCTGGAATTGCTGAGTAACTGCATGGAACCAATGTGTAAATATTTGGTACGAGTACGTAAAATATGGGGCAGCTGGGTAGCGTAGTGGTTAGAGCTGTTACCTTTGGACCTGAAGGTCACAGGTTTGATTCCTACCTCTGGCTGTAATACCCCTGAGCCAAAGTACTTACCCCAGAATTGCTCCAGTAAAATTACCCACCTGTATAAATGGGTAAATAATTTTAAGTAGCTTAACACTGTAAGTCGCTTTGAAGAAACGTATCGGCTAAATGAATAAAAAAAAATGTAAACGTGGCTCTGTATGGCACCATATGGCTCTCCATTTCTCTCCATGTCTCCACAAAAATGACATCTGCTTGGCTCAAAGCCAGCACACAGTGTCTTCTGCTGATGCGCGAATGATCGTGTGATGTTCCCTGCTGAACACAGCCATGAGATGCTGGCAGCTGGAGACGGTTACCTCTATGGGGTGTGTGGCGGTAATTACCTGGCGTCCTACCTTGGGGATCTCTGCCGGTTAATTGAATGAGCCTTAGGGAGGGATGTGTTCCCCACTGCCTATTAGTGCTAATTGTGGCAATAACGTGAAGGGCTCCCAGTGGACCTGGTGCACGTACCGCTATGGTGAAGAGCGCCCCGGTGCAGCGGAATCATTCTCGCTCCGAAATTGACTCTGATCTCCCGAACGGTTCGGGAAAGATGTGCTGTTGAGGGGAGGAAGCCGCTTTAGCGAACTGAGAGGTGGTGTCCGAAACACCCACCGCACATCGCTGGACTTGGAGAGCATTCCAGGAATGTTCTGATACCTTGGTTCAGACAGAACGGAGTTGGGCCACAGGGTCTGCAGGCTTTCATATTGCCAGCAATTACTTCTTTAATAAAAGGAACATCGCCTAGCACCTCTGAATAACACAACTCAACAACGTTTTTTCAAAGTTCTTCGTTTCATCGATTTCCCCCCCCCCCCCGTTTCCGTTGATTATGATTAAACTTTACCGATTTACAAAAAATACCACTAGTTCTTCTAGTGTGTGTTTTAGCCACAGAATCTTGCTTGCACTATTTTTCCATACAATTTTTCAAGAATGAGAATTTTCACTCATGTAAGGAACAGTAAATTGAGTGATTTTTAAATACAATTTATTAATAATAGTAAAATGACATATTCTGCACTGGAACATCAGATCCTAGAAAGGTACTGGAATATTTGGTGCTTGGAACCTGGTGCCAAAACTTCCTAATTTCAAGAGTGTGGAATGTTTTTCATAAAAACTAACACATAGCAGGAGCTAATGCCAAAAGTATGTTTAACAAAACCGAATGGAAAGTGCAAAAAAGTTTTTTTTCGTTCTGTTGTGTAATTGATTGAACTACTTTTTAAGGAGCAAACTTATCCATATTAGAAATGATAGGTGTCACAATTTACTGTGTAATTATTCACTTTCACCCACAAACTACCTTTTTTCTCACAGTTGAAGTGCAGGGAGCAGTAAAGGAGTATGATTGCCTACCTTATGGACTCAAGTGCAGCCATAAGTTAATGCTGCTCTCTTCATTCATTCAAGATAGACAGGACAAGATGTTATACCCCATGTGTATATTACAATGGCTGTACACAAAGACTCAGTCCAACCAACAAGACTGTTTGTGCCCCATGTTTAGTTGTGTGTTTGAATTTAACAACTCGCAGAGCGTAATTTTAAAAGAAATTTGTTTCACCTTATGGCTTCCTTTACATGGTTATTCAGATAAAATGAGGAGCCAGAATATGAAGAAGACAGACTGCTACATGGCTGTCCTCATTTTAATAAGCACACAGAACTATTACAGTGGGCCCCCCCTTGCTTGCGGATTTAACTGCAACCAAAAGTCGGTTTGTCACTTAAATTATTATTTTTATTTTTTTATAGAGCGCTCTTCTCACGCAGTGACACAGATCGCTTTAACACAGGGATACAGCAAGAAAAATTGATACAAACAAAGACAGTCAACTAATGGCTACCATGATGAAGAACTTATTATAGAGCTATAAGTATACCTACTGGCCACCGGGGAAAGGAACAAAAACTCCCAACTGAAGGCTGAGGGAGAAAAAAACCTCTGGGGGTCCACGGGCCAGTGGTTGCCCACCCCTCCTGGGCATTCTAGAAAGTACTTAAATCTCGTATGTCAACTGTATCACGGAGCTGGCCAGATGCTCCTCGTCAATGCTATGTGCAGCGACTCATGTAATGTACACTGGTGGGGGGGGGGGGGGAGCATGGGATTAAATGATTGAACTTCAGTCTGTTGGTGGAAAGCACTTTTGTTTACTGAGTTGTACGCCACTTCGGAGAAAAGCGTGTGCTTAATGGCACAGCGAGTAGCGCTGCTGTCTCACAGCGCCTGGGCTGTGCGAGAGGACCTGCTCAGTCTGTGTGGGGTTTGTGTGTTCTCCCATGTCTGCGTGGGTTTTCTCCAGGTGCTCTGGTTTCTGCCCACAGTCCAAAGACATGCTGTTCAGGTTCCCCCATAGTGTGTGAGTGACAGTGTTCCACTGATGTATGGATGAGTGACCCATTGTAAATAGTGTATGTAGCAGTGTAAGTCACCTTGGTGAATAAGGTGTGTGGGCTGGTAACACTACAAAGAGTTTGTTGAAAGTTGCTTTGGAGAAAAGGGTCTGCTAAATGAATGAATGTAAACGTAATTGTCAGCAACCCAGACAGATTTGCAGGCCAGGAGGCAGCAGCGGGGCTTTTCGGACGGGAACAGAGTAGCAACACTCGACTGGCTCGATCTCAGCATCTTCCTCTGTTTTCTGGGCATCTCGTACATACCTGCGCATTTTGAGTATTTTCTGCACAGCATAAGTAAAAAAAAAAAGCCTGATAAAGGACCCTGCCAGAACTCATTTATGGTTCAAGGATCCTTTTTCCACCCTGCACATAACGTGAAATGTACTGATGATGCTCAATGCAAGCATAATAAGAAATAAAAGCATCGTATTTATAAGAGATTTAAAATACAGTGCAAGTTGTGTGTTGTTTAACTTGAAACACAGGCAGCTGCTCATCTGTTGGGAGCTGGAGGACAGAAGCAGCACTTCGCTCACGGACCAAACCAGGTAGATGTGGAAGCCGCAGAATCATCTACAGTTTTTTCACCTTCTGTTGGCTTCTTCATGCCTGCGGAGACCCGTTAAAAAAAAAAAAAGGGGGGGGGGGAGTGGCCCTTATTCATAGTATTTCCGCGCATCCCGTGATGCTCTGGCACGCAGTTTGGGCGCGCTACCCCTTGAGGAAAGCGATAAACACTAAGCACCTCAGCCAGAGCCATCTGTATCGACACGAAGCTCCTTTTTCGAGAAGTTTGTCATGTGGGGACCCGCTGCAGCTGGTTGCACGTGAACAGCTCAGTAGTAGTGAGCCCTGCTCTTGTCCCCCTTGTGGCAGGATATGAGCAGTACACTTGCAGACAACAGTTCTTTATTTAAATTGACCCTCGTTAACACAAATGAGTTGTTTTACAATAAATCGTTCCATACCATAGATTTCCAACCAGTTTTTTTTTTTTTTTTTTTTTTTTTTTTTTTCGGTCTCATTGTTTTTGAAATTGCAGAGGTGACATTCGTTGACCAAAGACGGCTATATTGCGATGTGTTAATTCTTTAATTTTTCTTGAAAATAGGTGAAAATCCATCACACTTTATGTGTTGCTGTATTAAGCTGCTCTGAAGCGCACAGTAGTAGTATTGCTTTGCTGAAACTGTCGGCATGTGCAGTAAGTTGACGAGAATTGAACTGTCAGTTTTGTCCTCCCATTCATTCAACACCTTCTTTCTCTGTGGTCTAAGACCCCCCCCATGGGGTACCCCAGTAGAAATAATAAAAAAAAAAAAAATTAAAAAAAAATAAAGAAAATCTTGAAATTGCTGATTTTGATGTAATGGTGGTGTTGTATGGATAACAAGGTGAATAACCATGATACAGTACCTTCAAATTTTATTTCCTGAATAGCCTGTAGAAATATTAATATAGATATATTTTTAATAATATAGTAATACATAAAAATGTCAATATGGAAATATTAATATACAATAATATGTTCTTTATTATATATATTAATCAGTATTGATGAAGAAATGGTCATATATTGTCTTAAAATACCTATTATTTGTTATTATTGTATCATTGTGTTGAAGTGTTTTGCCACCACTAAATTGTTCATATAAATATTTTCTATACACTTCTGTAATCAGAAGGATCAACACTAGATTCATGCTTTGTAAAAATAAAATTGAAGCTCTGCTCTTTACATTGAAATGCTGTACAAGAGATTGCTGTAGTGCTCTGGTGTTTGGGAAAATAAGTTCTATTCCTCAATATTTCTTTGCAGTTATGCAACAGGGCAATAGGTGGCGTAGTTCTTAGAGCATCTGCCTTGCACCTGAACCCGCCAGGTTTCAATCCCTGCCTTTGTTGTAGTATTTCTGTCACACACTTTCTTGTAGTATGAAATTTAATTAAATGAGATTTTACAGCGACTAATTCATTTTTGTAGGTCGATATTTACGTGGATTTCTTCTCTTGGGCTTTGTCTTTTGTTTAGTCGGCGCAGATCATCTTATATGCAGGTAGCTCTGCTTCAGAGAATCACACCTGAGCTGATGGTTGTGTGTGTGTGGGGGGGGGGGGGGGTTTATTTAAATAAATTAGCAGTATGGGCGTAGCCTTCTGCCAGATGATGGACACCGCAGGTAAATGAGATGCCGAGGAAGTGCCCGTGTCCCAGTGTCAGCCGTCACCTCCCCTCTTCACCTCTCGTTGGCAGGAGTTCTACGAACATGCCAAGTCGCTGTGGCAGGACGAAGGGGTGAGGGCCTGCTTTGAGAGGTCCAATGAGTACCAACTGATCGACTGTGCACAGTAGTAAGTACGCGGTTCCAATGTCGGGACGCACCAACATTGAGTCGCATACACGTGGCCACGCCGTTCATGCGAAAGGGTTTTAAGAAGGGCGACGAGTGTCATCTATTTCCAAAATGTTTGGAAAGGGTTTACTCTGTTTTGGTATGCATGGGCTACCTGGTAGCCCTTTAAGATCCTTTAAAGACCCCCCATCATTGCTGTAGCTCTACCTTTCCCCAACTGCAATCACACAAGATTTGTGGCTAATGGTCTATTTATAGTGCCTCTGGCTCTGTCACTATGGCAACGAAGCTGGAGGCCAGGGAGCTATTTTTGAAGTTGCTCTGTAATGTCAGACAACCCTCTGCCACCTCTCAGCTGCTAACTTCTCTCCAGTTGTGTACATGCAAACAAGGAAATATTAATACCAAGGGTGTCGCTTGTATTTTCAGCTAACAATCATACTTACTGGAATGTATGTGACAAACGTCGTAATTTCATTATCAGTCTTCTGTGTATAATCACTTCAGACAGTAGAAACGCAGTAGAAAAGGTGACGATGACTGGGATATTATGGATATCGTCCCTTTCTAGCACGGGCTGTGAGGTTCCGTCTGTCCAACCGTTTAGAAGTGAAGTCCTGTGTAGAGGATCCCGGAAAGTGTACGCAAGCCAAGTTTTTGAGATGACTGAGAAAGTAGAGGGCGTTCCCTGTCCAAACACAGTAATCCCTACCCTGTTGTGGAATAATTTGAGTCACGTACTTTATTGATGCAGGGAGCAGTGGTATGAGCTCTGCAGTGATTTGCTTTCTTCATAATTGGGGGGATTAAGGCTATACAGTTATGCCGTGGCAATGATTACATGGTTATTATAGTATAAAGTGACCTGTAAACAGGTACTGTTTTTCTCTAGCTGGCCCTTTAGAATGAGGCCACTTTGTAGACTTTGGAAGATGGTATGAATAATTCAAGGTACTTGAGTTTCCTAAATTTTAAAGTTGATGGGTTCATTTAACAGTCAGTGTAACCGTGTGCTTTTTTTTTTTTTTTTTTACTTTTCTGTCGCAGCTTTTTAGACAAGATTGACATTGTGAAGCAGAGCGACTACACTCCTACAGACCAGGTGAGGTTCTGCTGCTCAGGTTTCATATCGAACTGAGCAAGCGTTTGCGCATCCAAGCTTTAGTGATGAATATGAACTAAATTGATAGAAGGCCAGATTAAACATAAGAGCAACATGTGATTTTTGGAAGAAAAGTCTGCACTTGCAGGCAAAACACCAGATTACATGTAGTGGCATATTTAGGAACAACCCTCCACTTGTCTGAGGGATGTAGAGGGTAGACATTTATCCACTTTGGATTTGGATATGTATGAAAAGATTGTCTTGGAGCATGAATTCATCGAGAGGACACAGCATGGACCTTAGGATGTGCACCTGGTCACCTGAAATGTCTCAATATTCTTGTGCTGTTACATGACCAGTGAGAGCAATTTCAAACCCAGGTTCTCCAGTGTGGCGTGTCCCTCACATTACAGCCACCGTGTTTCGCAGTTAGCAACAGGCAGTGTCGCTCAAAGGCATCCTTTGTCTTTCTCCAAATATAAACCTGGGGAGATTACGCATCGTGTCTGGGTCGTCAGCACAGCATTGTGCTCAGGCACAGAAATGGAGAATGAAGCACAAAAATGTCCACTAATTTTTATTATTTTTTTATATACATTGTCTTGACTACTGTCTCAAACAAATGAAAGATTTCCAGTGGTCCAGAAAAAAATGTGAAACTTGTAGAAACATTGTTTATAAAAAAAAAAAAAAAAAAACAATTGGAAATGGCCAGTTTCCTTAGGCCTCTTGAATCATGGGAGAACACAAACCCTTCTGGTTTTTTTTTTTTTGTCATGTTGTGTATATATACAAAGTGGCATAAGTGTTTGTTTATGCTTTTACACCCTGAAGAATTTACCATCGTTTTGTACAAAACTATTTTAAATCACTGCACTGTAATAGAAGGACATTTTCATTTGGTATTATTGCCTGATTGAAAAGTCCTATTTGACATGTGATTAGCAGATTAGTTGCTATGCCAAGATCTGTGTAGGCATTTTCCCTTACTGATTAGGGGCCAGTTTTTTGTTTGGGTATCATTTACTGTATTTTTTTTTTTTTTCCCCCCCATCACACTTGGATATAGTTGGTTTCTGGCCACCAGCCCCACACTATATACTGGCTTTTTAATTTTAAAGTGTCCCATTTTTTGGTGAAGCTGCGACACAAAGGTTGACTGAATTCTGTGATAACTGTCAAAGGACAAAGAGTGAGAATGACTATGGCTAACGTCTGCCCCTCTGTCAGGACCTGCTGCGATGCAGAGTGCTTACATCTGGGATTTTTGAGACACGGTTTCAGGTGGACAAAGTCAATTTCCAGTAAGTCAGATACGCAGCTTCTTTGTCTTTTTTGTGCTCGAGTTACAAGTCTTCAAAGATGCTGAACTTTCCCAGTTCATTATTAACTGTTTTCTTCACTCCATTGTCTGAAATTTTGCCTGTTGTGAAGCGAAAGTGACCTGCATTTCCGCCGCCAGCCATTAGGTGGCACTAAAACCCTCAAAGGAAGTATGAATGGGACCAGCTGCCTGGTTCAGCTTTCTTCACATGGTTACGGCTCAAGTCTGGTGTTTGAGTGTGACCGTTCAATATGTTTACAGGAGGTATCGAATAGGCTTTTGTGGATAGAAGGTATTTCGGTCACTTTAAATTGCTTTTAATTTTACTCTAACTGGAAGTTACAGCTTGCGAATATAATGAGACATCTGTATTATTAAGCATGGCTTGGTGGTTAAAGTAACTTTGGATTTAGAGACAGATTGATTGACAGCCAGGCAGCTGAGTTCCAGGTGCATTTGTAATGTGAGGAGTCGGTGTTCTTAGTAGAAATGCTGTTGCGAGTCCTGCTATTTATCCGTCTGCGCTTGCTGGCCTGCTGGTCACTGGCAGCAGCACAAGACATCAGTTCAGAAACAGAAGTGGAGAAATCCTCATTATCTCTTCTCATGATATTATTTCTCTGTACAGCATGTTTGATGTAGGAGGACAGAGGGATGAACGACGGAAATGGATCCAGTGTTTCAATGGTAAAACTCATTCTTTGCTGGTTTTTTTTAAATTATCATTATTATTTCTAATACATAAGTTCATAAATTGGCTCTCCACGCAAGGCTGTCCAAATGAGCTGTCCTGCGATCGATTCTCTGGAGTGTTTCCCACCCATTTCAAGTGGGGTTCCGGGGCCTCGTGCTGGTGCGTTGGTGCCCAGCCAGATTGCGTACATCATCCGCGAGCCTTTCTCCATCGCAGCTCTCTGTGCCCTTTGTTTGCAGATGTCACTGCCATTATTTTTGTGGTGGCCAGCAGCAGCTACAACATGGTGATCCGAGAAGATAATCAGACCAATCGCTTACAGGAGGCTCTGAACCTCTTCAAGAACATCTGGAACAACAGGTAAAGTTCCTCTACTCAGACCCTTAAAAGATGTCAGCCTCTGCACAGATACGTGTCTCCTTTTTGCTTCTGACACTTTTTCCCTGCCTTTCTAGGTGGCTGCGGACCATTTCCGTTATACTGTTCCTCAACAAACAGGACCTGCTGGCTGAGAAAGTTTTGGCAGGGAAGTCTAAAATAGAGGAATACTTTCCAGAGTTCGCGCGCTACACCACACCAGATGACGGTGATGACCACAACCATGTTCTATATGTTGTTCCATGCTGTGTTTCACTGTAATAACAGATCTGCACATGGTGTATTAGATTGAAGCCAGTTTTGATTGGTCGCAAGGTGTCATGCTAGTGCCCAGAGAACATCAGTCCCAAAAAAACCACTTTCGTGAAGAAAAATACAAAGGAGTCATAGCACGTATAAAAGCAGTGGCACTTAGAGATTAGTGTACTGCTGTGGTTTTAACAGACCGTTTGGCCTTTTGGGAGACTCCTGTGAGTATTGGAGGGTGTTCTGTCGGCTTTGTCCCACCTGCAGTCCCCTGATTCTGCGTTTTGATTTGCAGTAAATCTTTATAAACCACTGAATCGTTGGCCCTATTGCAGCGGAACATTTTATAGGTTGTACATTCACTTTGTGTTCGTTATAGAAATCATGGCGCTTTCGTTTTTCTGTCCCTCCCAAAGCAATTCCCGAACCTGGCGAGGACCCGCAAGTGACTCGGGCAAAGTACTTCATACGCGATGAGTTCCTGGTAAGGGCGTTGCCGTCCGTCCATCAGGGCCGCTCCTTTCAAGGCTTCTTGTAACTTTGCGCGCGTAGCAGTGCTGCATGTCTCTTCGCCACGTAGCTTGAAGTCAACACAGACGCCCGGCTCTTCTCGTCTTTTGCAGAGGGTGAGCACGGCCAGTGGGGACGGGCGGCACTACTGCTATCCGCATTTCACGTGCGCCGTGGACACGGAGAACATCCGCCGCGTCTTCAACGACTGCCGGGACATCATCCAGAGGATGCACCTGCGCCAGTACGAGCTCTTATGATGGGAGGAGCTGGATGGACTTTTCAAGCCCCGCCTCTGACGCAGCGCTGCCCCCTCGACTCCCACTTCTCTGGCCCTGCCCTCTACGCCGATTTGCTATTTTTGTGGAAACGTCCTCCTCTCAATCGGAGAACAACGCCATGCAAGTCAAAGACCCTCTAAAGGCAGCGATGACCACAGGAAGCCAAGACTGCTGAAACTCACTGCACTTTAGTTCTGCGCTCAGGACTGTCCTCCATCGCACACAAATGACAAGACGGCTACAGACGGCCCCATGCCCCCCCCCCCGTCTCACACAGACACCTCGCACCCGTGTTTATCATACTCAATTCACTCATTCACTTCCCCTGAAACGGCGTACAACCGCGTACTCTCACCTCCCGCTTTGTTAGTCTGTAGGCCGCAGAGCACCGGAAGAGCTGCCTTACCTGTAGAGCTCCATGAGGACAGACACGGATGGATGGACCATTCCAGAAACGGACGCACAGAGGGGAGTTACTGACCGATGCGACGAAGGAAGAGCGAATCAGTAAAAACCAGTGGACTGTAAGCATAGTTTGCCTGGGGGATGGCTTTGTGGTGTCCAGGTGTGTGTGTGTTTGGAACACGTACATGACCATCAACTCATTTCTCATGATTTGCTTGGTTAGACAGGCTAAAACCATGGATACACACATTAATGTAACGCCAGTGAACTCTCCGTCTCCCCCGATTGTGTGCTTGTACCGACTGTGCTGTTGTGCTCCATCATTCCTGGCCTTTACTTTTTTTTTTTTAAATTTCTTTGAAGGGAACTTAATAAAAAAATACAATAAAACAAGTCAAGATAATGACAGAGGAAAATGTATGGAGCTGTATTGCCATCCTCTTTCTTAAAGGGCCAGCAAGGCTTTCAGTACGTCTTTCTTACTCCTGGACTACAGCCCTTGTATAGACTGTAAAATGTATTTTGTACTTTACTGAAGAAGAGATACTTGTAGGATATCCCTGTGCCTTGATCACAACTGTACGTATATAATGAGCTAAGGTGTATGGAATGTTCCGCTGTGCTATACAGTCCCCCTCCCCCGTGTTCGACGGACGAGGTGAAAGTTTGTTTGGATGGGGTGGATAAGAACTGCCGCTGGTGGTTTGAATTTTTTTTTTTTTTTTTGCCTGTTTGGTCAAAAGATACTTTTTCTTGTTTTTATATAGCGGTGCGGATGTGTGATTGTCTGTCTCTTGCCCGCGAGGTTCATGCAGGTTTGCGGAGTCTCTGAATGTGGTGCAGCTTCGCTTAAAATTTACGGCAAAACACAGATGTGGCAACAGTTTTGGTGTCAGCGAACTGTGTGTGTGTAAGAACAGCTGGGTGGGAGCCCCGTGTTGCCTGGCGATGCGGGGAGTCGGTATGCTGGGGGGTTCTTGGTGTTCATCACCACGGTTTTCCTACCTTTTCTGCCTTCAGAAACGCGTATTATCAAAATCGTGGCTAAAGCAGCAGGTAAAGTACAACGCAGGTAGCAAGTGTTGAAAGGAGAAGAGGGCTACGAAAAAGTATACTGGTGTTGGGCTACTGGGGTAAGGTAAAGCCTTTGACATTTGAATTGCTTACATAAAATTTACTACTTTTTAAATTTTTTTTATTATTATTTTTGTCAGCCTATCCCAGTATGCAGTTTGTCAGTGGAATGAGGTGCCATATAGTCTCTACAGTCATGTGTCGTGGGCCAAATTATTTCTCTCCGGTCCAAAGTGGGGAGCTGGCAGTGTTTTCTCTCATGAATCCAAGAATTGCCATCTGAACATTTTGTAGTTTGAGGAAAATAAATAGTATTTTAATATACATGGCAATGGGTAGATTGGGTAGGTTTGTTTGTTTCTGCTCTGAAATGTGCACTGACCCGGGCGGGAAGTGTCGCTACGCAGTGCGAGTAGCACGGGGGGACGGGTGGAAACTGCGCACTGTGAACGGTGTCCGTGTTTGCACCTCGGTCGAGTTCCCTTCCTCGGCCTTCTGCACTTTCATACACAGTCACTTGTTGGCGGTGTGTATGGATCTGATGGAACTGATCAAAGGTAGAGAGAAGAGTGTTGAAGTAGCAGAAGGGGGTCGTAGCAAAGAACATATGCAGGTAGTGGACAACAAATGGAAATGACTGCCCCAAAGGTACCCGGCCTGCTATAGTGTCATACTCTCGATTTTGCTGGTCGGATGGAGACGTGCTGATGCAGGACTTCGCTGGACTACAAATGTGTTTGGAATCTAGGTTTGGTTGTGCCATATGTACATTAACTGTCTCAACGAAGAACTTAATGAATGAAATCATTTTTACGCTTTATCCTGCTGTGGCCTCTTCTGTGAAGGTCCATCTGGACCATTTAGTGAATGAACCCTCTGCCCACGTTGACTCCTGCTGTCTTGTTCACTAATCCAGATTAATGGTGGCTTTTGGAAAGGCTGCCAGCAGTTGCTTTGTTGCTCTTCTCCATGACAATGTTTGTAGTTCTCCCTGCTGACATCACCTTAGGGACGGTTTGCTTTGACCGTCGCATCACGTCATGCACACCAGCACAGTTGCGCTGTTCTAATTTGTATCAGATTCAGGACTCCTTGGAGACGCCGTGTGTATTTCCCTCACTAGTGGGGCACGCCTACAAACATTGCATATATCCTATGGCTCTCGTAGCCTTAAACATTTCCTGTCCACTACCTGGATATTCCATGTGTAAAAACCTGATTAAGAACAAGGACCTTACTCACACTTGTTCAATACGTTTTCAGAAGAATACACTACCAATGTACTTATCAGTTTAATGGTTTTATGCAAAATTAATTTCATGTAAGCTGTTTAAAATGTTAGTCCTCAAATGCACTGGTTAGTGCATGAATTTCATGTACCAAAGTCTGTATGAACTCTATGTATTTGTGATGTGTATTTTAAATCTATATTGTATATATACTGTATATGGTTCAAAAAGTGTATGTTCATATGTATATAGAGGGATAACTTAAATCCTTACAGTAAGCACAGGTCTTTTGAATTTTTAGTATGTTGACACTTTGAGACTAGGGGTTATTCATTGTTTCCTTTATAGCTTTAATTCTTTGGAAAGCAAAGTATCATACTGCAAAAAAAACCCAATTTTTACCAACTTTGTTCTCTGAAGAAAAGGAAAAAAACTCAATTACTGTTTGGGTCATTCCTAGCACGGTAGATATGATGTAATGTTCTCGTAGGAAGTCCTCCACAAATTGCCAGAGCCCTACGCCGCCTGCCTGACTCACTATGGTAGTTGCTGGACTGATGACCTCAGCCGTTTGCCCTTCCGCACCAGGAGCCAGATGCCCATCCTCTGTACGGGCTCTGCACCGCAGCTCGTGGACCCACTTCCCCAGTCCCATGACCCAAGACTGACTTCAAAATCTCTACACCTTCTCTTTTAAAAATTAACAGCTGAAAGAAAGGGTTATCAATTAGGTTTATTTAATGTTCTTGCATTCATTCATTCATTGAGCTAATGCTTTTCTCTGCTGTTGACAATTGTTACAACAGGGTAGTTTTGCAGGAGCAATTTAGGGTAAGTACCTTGCTCCAGGGTACTAGAGCACTAGGTGAGATTTGAACCGGCAAACTTCGGTTCCATAGTGGTTCTCAGTTTGAAAAAATCCCTGTGGAACATCCATGGGGCATCAAAAGAACACACTAACTTTTTGTTTTTTTTTTTTTTTTTTTTTTTTTTTGCCTGGTAATCTAATTTCTCAATGCTGTATAATAACAATGGTAGGAATGAGTTCTGAGAAGCTTGTAGATTCAGCACTATACCTACCATACTTGTTCTCTGCACACTCTTCTCCCCCCCCCCCCCCCCGATCTGTTCAACCTCACTGGAGACTGTTCAGTGGGCTGGAAGGTACAAGGCTGCACCCTGATCCTTATCATTCACTATCCGCACGAGCAAGGCCAATAGGGGTCGTGACGTGGGCAACTGTTTGATAATTTTCCATTGTAAACTTCAGCGTGGAGCCTGCAAAATTTAACGCAACTGCATTTCTTTGTGCATGAAGAAATGAGTGGGGAGGGAGTCCTTTTCCAGTGGCATCACACTTGACTTACATCCCTCAATGTACCTTACCACACTATGCTTCCAGGATAGGTTCCAGACCACCTCACCCTTCCATGGGAGCAGCCAGTTATTGATACTGAATAAACTGGACTCAAGGACTCGCCACACTACCGAGCAACATAAGTTTTAAAAAAAGAAAAAGAAAAAAAAAAAGCATGGGGTGTAACATCCTATCCTGTGTATGTTGAATAGCAAATAAGGCATAAATATGCTGGTATTGTATTAACTACCTTAACAGGTGTGATTGGTGTAAGTGGTCATATGCAACCCATTTATACTGCAGAGTGATTTACTTACCTTGAGTGTAACAGTACTTTCCCGCAGTGAGTCCATCGCCTTCAGCCTTCGGGTCACGTGTACAACATGGTGACCCTTCGGCCACACCCAGTGGGAACACACTCTTATACCTCACAACTGAAACAAGTGCTTTGCTCAGTGTGTCAAGTGTCATTTAAACTTCTGAAAAATTAGTTATAAGTGAACCTGAAGAATTACAACTGTATAGTACAGCTTGAAAGTATGTGAGCCCTACAAGAAAGCTCATTCTTGTATGAAATAACTAAACTAAATCTAACTTATGAAGTTAATAAATTACTGATTTACACAGCTGATTCTACCTACTTGGTTTAATCAATACAGCTTGGGCTTCGCTTATTTTTATACCTGCATTACTCCCGTGTTTCTACTACACACACGATTTCCTCTAAAGAAGCCTATAGAATTGATCATTACACACCTATTATGTCACATGAAAAAGGATTCTTATTAAATAGCCATTTCATGGTAAAAGTAAGGGACACTAGGGGTTCACATACTTTCCATTCACTATCCAATGACTTTATGAAGTCTAACAGACAATTAGGACATTGATTCTTCCCCTTTTTCACTTGGTCACTAATGTAACACTATATTTAAACCATCGCCAAATGTAAGGAAATTGAGAAAAACTGAATAGTGCTTCCCTACAAAAACTACCTACAGTGACAGGATTTTCTATTAAGTCTGTCATGAGTAACAAAAATAATTACCTTATGAACACAATCAGCATTAATAAAAAAAATCTTAATTTCATCACCACTCCTACCCCCAACCCACGACTAAAGAGCTTAAACATCCCAGTAAAGATTCTTGTAGTCCAGAGATGCATTTATTATAACTGTTAGATTTTTGGACTTATTTACAGATTCAAGCACAGACAAAACTTGACTAGTGGCTTTGGTGACATTTGTGAAGAGAGACGCCAATGAGCAGCTGGGTCCCAACAAGTCTCACCTCGTTTTAATTCAGTTTTGAACCTGTCGACAAAAATGTACAGCTTTCATCCACAATATGCAACAATGTACTGAATGCGGAGCATTTTTGACAAGTCAAAAGAAAACAAAGACACCTTAAACCTAATCACAAATGGTCCCTTTTAAACACCTTTACTGATGACAAACACAAAAATACCGTGCCCCAGTTATTTCGATCATTTAACATACTGCATAAAATGTGTGGTTTTACACTGTGCATTCCGTGATCTAATTACAGCGCTGCCTCAACTATGACTCAAACCAAAGACAATTAATATACCCGGAAAGCATTCCGATTCTAGAGAAGTGTGTACAACTTGTTCATCCCATGGTAAACGGTAATTTCATATTGCTCTCAATCCAGGGGAAAACTGATTGCTTCCATTAACCTGGACTTTTCCCAAATGCATATAAAACACCCAAAGACAAGGAAGTGGTTGTTCATTTCCCTTTAGACTGTAATGCACCTTCTCTCAACATGTGGGACTCGCTCTGCAAGGACAACGTTCAACTCCCTCAAGGCAAAGGACTTCCCGAAAAATAAAAAAATTTAAAAAATTAAAAAAAAAAAAAAAAACTGCAGGAATCAAAAATGGAAAACTTCATTGCATTTTGTGGACTCCAGCGATTGAGTAACTACTACCAATTAAATGTCTGACCACACTAATCCCAGCAAGTGGAATGTGCTCCACGTCACTGAACAGTGTTTCATCGTCACACTAAATTACCCATCAGCCACCACTCTGCTCCCCATATAAGGGTTTTGCCCCAGCTTTGTTTACAGTATACATTTCTTCCCCCCCGTTTAAAAATGGAGCTGATGGACAGTGAGAAAGCAGCTGCGGCCCCTTCTCCAGAGCCCCCGTTCTGAAACTCTGCCGCGACTCCACACAGACAGCGCGCTGCCTTAGAACAGAACCACGCGATGCCATTTCAACTCAATCGAACCCGACTCCATCGGCCACATTAGTGTTTGATTTTTAGAAAAGCCTTGCTAACAGTAACGTTAGAGTCTTTCGATTTATTGGTTTCGCTGTACACGTTTCGCTCTAATGTTACCCCTTGATCACTTCTGTCTGTGCAAGGGAGGTGGAGGACACAAAGGATTACACAATTATTAAAAAGCAAGACCTGTCACTGTTTTTAATTATTATTATTATATATTGGATTACCTTCTTTTGTTGAGTACTGAACTATTCACCTCTATGCACATGATATGGCATTCTGATCAGAACTCCAAAGCCCATTTCTTGGTTTCATCCATGAGGCATGCTGAAGCTGTCTGTCTACAAGAGCAGCTTCCCAATGATGACACCGATGACAAAGAACACCACGCACAGGGCCAGGGCTCTGGTGTTCGGGCCCTCCTCCTTCAACATCGAACCCGAGGCTGGCGGAGAAAACGAAGAGGGAGAGGCAGACACCGATGTGCCCTTTCTCAGCCGAAGACCATCATCTTCCTGTGTGGGAAACGCGTATTTAGAGGAACACCACCACGAGCCTTCGGGAGACCACTGGTCTACTCTAAAGAGCGCGTTATAGGCGACGACTCAGCTGGACCATTTACAGTGCTGACAGAGCAAACTTTTTGCTCACCTTGAACTGTTTGTTTTCTTCGCGTAGTCGCTGGACCTCCATCTGCAGCCTTTTACACTCCTCCATGATTTTCTTCACTTCGCCATCATCGAGGGAAGA
This sequence comes from Scleropages formosus, assembly GCF_900964775.1. NCBI lineage: Eukaryota > Metazoa > Chordata > Actinopteri > Osteoglossiformes > Osteoglossidae > Scleropages > Scleropages formosus. The sequence continues at coordinate 7,520,213 of NC_041806.1, forward strand.
GCTCACCGACTTAGACAGCGTGGAGGGTTCTGACTTTAGGTTGGAGGAGAGCACTTTGTTGGTATCAATATCATGCTGCAGGGACACGGAAGGAAGACCTGGTTCTGAACAAAATCTACGCAGCTGTATTACTCTAATAAACCTGTACTTTAAACACCTTCCCACCCATAATTAGCCAAGCATGAGGGGAAGCAATTCTGGAGAGTGTTGCGCAAACACTTAAAAGCGGTGATACGGATAAGAGTCACTGATAAGGGCTCGGAATGCATCGTTTTCACAGCAACACAAACTGCGCTTTTCTCGCAACGTTCAAAGACACCAAGATGGGCATACCGTTTTCTCATTCTCTGATGGAAGCTCAAAGACGCATCTAAGCTTGGAATCCATGAGATCCTCTGGTTTTGCCTCCTTCCACTGGGGGAGAGAAGCAGGGGTCAATAAAGTGGACTCTTGACTCGTGGGTTGGAGGGAGACGCAGTGCAGCAGACCAGAACAGAAAACAGACTCACCACTCCCTCCATGTCCGTCATGTCAGCTGGAGCAATTATGGACTGAACCATGAACTTGTGTTTGCTTTTTTCGTTCGGATCATAATCAAACGGCTGCAGCATAACTGAAAAGACAGAAAAGCAGAGCTTGGTGGAGCATTTTCAGACACGACCTTGAATAAATTTAACCTTGTAATTAAATAAATGTAACCTGCTTCTGTTAAATTACCACATTATTTGCCCGATGGGTTACGTGACTTTGTAACATACGGTGCTTTAAACGTGACTGTTGACAAATGGCTGCTAAACTCCCATTACATTTATTTATTTGACACTTTCCTCCAAAGCGACTTACAATGTTAAGCAACTTGCAGTGATTTAGCTATATAAATAGCTGGGCAATTTTTGCTGGAGCAAATAATGTCAAGTGCCTTCATCAAGTTTACTACAAGATGGAGGTGGGATTCAAACCCAGGTCACGAGTGCAACCTGAATCAAAAAGTCACTCCAACAACGTTTCCTTTTCGCCGTTCTAATTCAATTTACAAACCGCACTCCGCCTACATCCGTGATATGAAGCCATGCCTTATTCTTGCACGCTAGCAAGGGGGTTTCGAGGAACTCCCCATCCAACCTGGAACCTAAATGTCTTAAGACAATATTTTTACTTCTTTGCGGCAGTTTTCAGCACCTTGCCGGAAGGAGAAAAGATGCTGGAAGTGTACTGATTACTCTTTCAAAGAAGAATCATTACTACTGTTTTAAAGTACAATACAGACACCGCCTGAGGACAGGAGGTCTGACTAACGCAATAAACATCAGTGTGTCAGACTTGTAGTTTCCACATTTCACAGGGCAAACAAGCGTTCAATCGTCATAGTCAAATACGCGTTTACATTTCGGACTTAGCCCGTAATGTTGTCGTTGTCAAGGTAACCCTTTTGCTTAGCAACTCATTATTACACAGCTGATGCAGAACGCTGCTGCACCAGTTGTGTTTGACCTACCAGAGCGTTCCCATGCATCTCCCCTCCTTGTCTCTCTGTATTGGCTTCCTATATCTGCCCTTGTCAAATTCAACACACTGGTTATGGCCTACAAAAGCATAAATGGAACAGCTCCCAGATATCTATAAGACCTGATCATCCGCTACACCCCAACCAGACTGCTTCGCTCCTCCACATCTGTCCGCTTGGTGGTCCAACATAATAAAAGGCCCCAAAGCAAAAGCACAAGGTTCTCGGTTCTGGCTGGTGGAACGACCTCCCCCTCTCATTCGGAACTGCTGAATCTGTGCCCACATTTAAAAAGAGTCTTAAAACTCACCTCCTCCAGACTCACTTCTCCCATCATCTCTTAGGTTCATCTAATGTGTAAATGTTCATGCTCTATAACTGAGATAACTGCTGACACATAAATCTTCACGCAGCTACGAGTGTATTACAATGTAAAAGTTTTTTTTTTTTTTAAAAAAAAAATCAGTAGGAATGTGATTAGGAATTATTGTCGATATTTGGATAAACTTAAGCAGCTACTCGTGCGATGTACATTGGTTCATTTGGCAGAAAGTAACAGATTACTTTAGAATCATGCATCTGCATCCAAGTCTTTTTCCTCTTAATGTAATGCACACTTTGTATTTTCTATGAGGAAGTACATCACTTTGGAGAAAAGTGTCTGCTAAATGAATCAATGTAAATGTTTGAGTGTACGTGTACAGTATATATTATAAAAGGACATCTGATAAATTTTAGCACAACCTTGCTTTCATTTATTCAGCTCTAGTAAAAGCCAAGTAAACTACTCTACGCTAAGCAGTTGTTGGGGGCACTAACAACAAATTTACTTTATGTCCAGGCCACACCACCACCACCGTGCCCTACATCACACCCCAGCAACTGCACAACGTGTTGTGCTTTAGTTGTCTACAACTCTGTATCCCGTACCTTGAAAGAAAGATCATTAAGGTACTATATGAATACACTGGTTCCCAGAGGTATCATTTCCACTCCCACTTATCTTTGTCATGATGAAAGTCAATAGCACAGGACACCAGCTATGCTGGCTAACTTTTACCCATCTGTGTACGCTCAAAGCCTGCGTACCCAGCGGGGACAGAGGTGATCACACACGAAGGTGAACTTGGAAAGCCAATCACACGAGCGGTACTTCCCCGGGTTGTGAAGGGAAGCCCGAGATCTCAAAAATAGACCTTGGGTCACATTAGAACCCATAACCCTGGGTCTGTAAGGAAACAACATTACCTGTTGAGCCACCACTTAAAATGTTGAATTCAAACACTAAACAACATCCAAATGATACAAATACAAAATTGTTACCAAAGTAATAGGTAAAAGTATTTTAAAACGAGTTTAACATGATGCCATTACATAAAAAAAAGATGTAAACGCGACACAAAATGATTCAACAATGCTGATGCAATATTCTTGCCTGTAGTCTCAGTCAATCTAGAGCTGAACTGTTAATGATTGACAGGTTTACTTGACTCATGCATGTAACCTCAGCCTTTCAATTACAGGCTATAATTTATTCTAATAATTAATGTAAAATACATATTATATATAAATTATATATAAGGGACAGCTGGTACTGGTAGTGTAATAGTTAGAGCTGCTGCCTTTGGACCTAAAGGTAACAGGTTCAAATCTCACCTCTGCCTGCAGTACCGAGACTTACCCTAAATTGCTCCAGTAAAAATTGCCCAGCTGTATAAAAGGGGGAATAATTGTAGGTAAGTTGCTTTGGAGAAAAGTACCAGCTAAATAAATGTAAGGTGAGGTCTAGAAATGACAACAGCAGCTCACAGCGTGACAGAGCTCTCGGGGAAGGACTAAGGCGTCTCATTGTAACCAACTGTAAAGGTCCCGGAGTATAACACCCTGACACCCGATCTAGGGGGGTAAGAGGATACCCACTGAGAAAGTAACACCCAGGAAGGAAATGTAATCCTTGGGCGGCCTCACCCACACTGCCCACTCACTGAGGGCACAGCTGCTACCCGGGGCCGTGGATCCCATCACAACATGACCAACTCTCTGTTGAGCTATGTACACAATATGAAAAGTAAGTGACCAAGTGTGTGTGTGTATATGTGTGTGTATGAGTGGATGGAAGGTGCCACATGGCCCATTTAGCAATTTTATGATTAGTGACAAAAACCAACACAAACCACCATACTACTCTTAATTGGCGTTATTGAGAAGGACGCTGCTTTCAGATCATCGCCACGACACAGCCCAGGGCTGTGTCACGTCCAAAATTAAATCTGCCCACAAGCCGTGGCCACAAGAACGGTCCTCAAATCTTGGCGACAGAAATGCGAACTTGCTGTAAAGTCACCCTTATCTTTGTCCCAGTACTAGCAGTCACTCCAAAGTCATCCGTGCTCCTAGTTTGAAAGAACATAAGCAAAGTAAATGAATGCAGATAAATTACAAAGAACAAAAAGTACATGTTCTTTATTTACGTCTTTATGAGGAACATTATTGCAAACTATCCTGTCCAACCACTGGATAAGTACACTGGGGTAACAGCTATATAGGCAATAGTCACTGGGATAATAGTACATGTATTTCGATTCATGTACTTTACGTTTCGATATTTCGCACTCTGAGATGTACTCAAGGCTGCGTGGATAGGAAACAGGTCGAGAAATGAGCGGAAGTTTAACTTATGCATGTGATGTGCGTCATACGAGAGTTCATTGAGCAGAACATTTAAAGGTCTGAGATGTCGCTTTGGAGAAAAACATCTGCTAAATGAATAAATGTAAAGGAAGAGGATTTTAACAGTAACCCAAAGCGAACATTCCAGATAAGTTGCTTGTCATCCTCGGGTTTTACTTTTTTCCCTCCCTTCCATCAGGGATACTGCTCTTGCTCAGGCATGTCGTACTCCTCCAAGCACACGACACTCAAACTCCACTTTCGTGGAAATGAATCCTCAGGGCATCACTCAACACAAGCGGATTTCAAGGATACGAGCCGAAGCAATCGCGTACCTATATATCGCGACAGCTTTCAAAAACAAATGCTCCGTCACGGCAAACTGTTCGATCACAGCGAGGAGGTGCGGCCCGGACAAAACTTTGGATGAGAAAGCATACCAGACACGTTGATGGAAGTCCCTGCGTCGATGACGCCGCTGTTGGGCCGGACGCAGTACCGGCGCGGAGCAGTGGTCTTCACTTTAAAGCACACATTTTTGTCCGTTGGGTTGGCGAGTTTCAGCGTCGCGGTGACAACATCGGTGAACGGACCTGCGGCGGAGAGCGCGGCCAAATTTGTAAGGAACATCCTCGATCCCTCCGAAGGGAAGCTTTAAAGGTTAAAGCAACGTGTTCAATCACACATTTTGGGAAACTCAGAACTTTTTGATCCAGCTATTGTTTAGCATTGCTCCTCGACTAAAAAGAACGCTATCATATTAAATGATTTTTTTTTTCTGTTCATAATTATGCTTTCATTTAGCTAGTTTTCCATACATTCCACAACTTACCTTATGTCAGTTGAATATATGATTATGCATTATATCAGCCAGATGTGTAAAAATGACACACACACCCAGCGACTGACACCTGGCATACTAAAGGATAAATATAATACCAAACTCTTACACGCAAAGCGTATCAGCAGCTATTGAAAAATCGTGGCCAACGCAAACACACCTTGCTCGCGGCTGCCGTACACACTGTTGCAGAAGCCACAGATGCGTGCAGCTGGAAACTGACTTTTACATTTACGTACCCGGCTCACACTTTGGAACTAAGCATACAGAAAAGTAACCAAAAGTACGTTCAACAGCAGATAAAGTGACTCGGAAGCTATTCCTTTACACTTATATTTAGCCAGACGCTTTACTACGGAGTAATACACATCTCCAGGAAGATTACCAAAAAAAAAAAATACACCAACAGAAGGAAAGATTTTGGTGGTGTGATTCTTGAGCACAGTTATTGTGTCACACACCACAGTGTAAAACCAGTTCAATCTGAAGCTGCCCATAGACTTTTTATTATGAAACACATTATTATTAACAATAATTAAACTGTATGCAATGGGGCCAATGGGTGCCGCAGCAGTTAAGACAGTTTCCCTGCAAACAGAAGGTTGCTGGTTCGAGTCCCGCTGCTCTTGCTACGCTAAATTGACACAGCAAGGACACCCTGATAAGTAAACCACGGGAAAGTTGCTGATCGAGGATCAGATGATAGAAAACAGTGAGGCGGACACGAGCGGAGAAGCGTCGCGCTCAGACACCGGAGGGGGTCGTACAGTACTGCCGGCCACAGAGGGCCACGCAACGGTCACGTGCCTGGCAGGGGGGCCGCGCGAGACGGCGCTGGAGCCGCTGACACGACACGCCTCTCTCTCTCGGCGGCACCGCGGTGCCACGGCCTGCCGCGTCCACCTCAGAACGTCTCTACACTGAGGCGGGAGTCGAACACAGCCGAGTGGCCGCCCGTGTCCTTCGACGTGTCCGGCTGACAGGTTTCGCGCCGCGAGGCCGGGCCTCGGAAACACGGCGAACAACAGGGCCGAAGCCGGAGACCGAGTCCGCAGACCGAGTCCGCAACGACGCAAGCGGCGCAGCGCCCAGCAGCCAGTGACCGCCGCGGCCTGGCCCGCCTCGGCCCCCGAAACAAGTAAAACAATAAAAATGACACCAGTGACAGGAAAGCGACATTACAGTGTATATATTCTTCCCCCTCATAAACTGGTTCTCGCGTTCCTTCCTGTGTGAGATGTTTCGTCGACACGACAAGACGCACTGACACACGTACGAGGCCCTCAGTCTGCTTTGCTCCGCTCTCCTCTCCTCTTCCCTTCCTTTACCTCGGAACCTGAGCTCGTGCTGTGGCTCCAGCAGCAGGACCTGCTCTTGCCTCGCCATGTCCGCGCGCGCTCCCTGTCTGCCCGCTCCTAAGGATAGAGCAACCGCTGCGCTCCGCAGAGGGGACCGGCGCGCTCCCGCTCGCGCTCCAGCCGTCCGATCTCGCGGACACTGGGATGTACCCAGAACAGCGCGAGCTCGCCGCTGCCGAGTGACGACGCAGGAAGCAGCTGCTCGCGATACGCCCACTTACGTCATCATTCGAGCTCAGATAAATTAAGTTCCGCGAGGAATGACGGGAGACTGGAAAGGTGGAAAGATTAGTGTTTATTTAAAAAAAAAAAAAACAGAAAGAATTACAGTGCTTGTTGTTTGTTCAGTTTTCGTCACGCAGTTCAGACTAGTCCCTGTTACTCATGTGTAACGTTTGCTGCACTTTTAGCATAGATAATATTTACGGACTTAGTTGGATATTTTACATTTACATTATAATAATGATTATTATCATTTAGCAGACGCAAGTTTTGTCCAAAGCGACGTACACCTCAGCAAAAGAACAATTTTATGCATTACACTGAGAGAAGGAGACATAGCTGCAGACATGAAAGTCTCAAGCAAACCTAGTTTGTTCCCTACCACTTGCTACGTTTCAAACGTAGGTTTTTAAGCATGATTTATTTAAATAAGAGTTTTAAAAAAAAAAAAAAAAATCACACGCAATTCTTGACTTGCAGTCACTTAGTCCAGTACCTTCATTTTTGCTGGGGTACCTTGTCGCTGCCTAAAATTGAGGAAGAGCCCATGCCATGCCATGGCCCACTCGGTGTTACATTCGACTTATGAGCTTTTCAAGTGAGTAGTTCGTAAGTGGGGGACCTAGATTTTTTAAATCCGAATCATAGAGACCACAAGTGTTTCGTACAGCGAAGCTATATTTGTCAGACAAGAAGAGGATCACTAATCCCAGACTGGTAGTGTACTTACCAGTGAGCCCCCTGAAAACATGAATATTTAAAACAAAGTAAACAAGTTAACGATTCGAATGAACATTTTAGAGGATTTTTACAGTGAAATTTACGTTTAGAATGCTGGACCATAGTGGTAACAGTGGATCAAACGCAGTGGTAGCAGGACGCAACTACAAACGTGTCGCTGAGGTGAAAACCACAGCTCTGTGCCAATAAAATATATGGACCACACAAGGTTTTATTCGACAACACCTCGTAAAATCATGAAGTACAATTTTAAAATAAAAAAAAAATATTATTATGCGTCTTTCGTGGGTCTAGCGACGTATTTGCGGAACAAAGGTGTCTTAGTGAGTGAGGTCACCATCGAGGAGTGACGTAAGAACGGGTGACGTAACTGAAACGCCGTACAGCGAGGCGTCGTATAGCGAGGACGCGTTCGAAGTTAGAGATACTGGGACTGTTACTTATGGCTGGGTGGCTCTACCTTAGTGATCTCGCTGTAGTAAATCAGGGTGATCCTTCTGGAAGAGTCTGTTTCTCACAGTCCTTTAGAAATAATAACAGTGCTGGTGGTACAGTGGCTTCGAGCTGCTGCCTTTGGACCCAAGGGCACAGGTTCGAATTTCACTTCCAGGTGTAGTGCTTTTGAGCAACATACTTATCCTAAGCTGTTCCTGGAAAAATTACCCAGCTGGGTAAATAATTTGTTAGTTCAACATTGTGAGTTGCTTAGGACAAAAACTTCAGGTATTTGTGAATGTTTGCTATTTGTTTCAGAATAATGCCCCTCATGTTATTGCTTATTGAAATACCTTGGTTAACAATGTCCCGTTCGAGAAAGTGTACCCAGCATTTAAAAAGATCTAGGATGGCATAGATGTAATTGTTCTTTCTGTACCATGCACCTGGAGACTGTGTCCCACCTTTTATGGAAAGTATGGTGTCTCTAAATTCATTCTTGATGAAATGTAAAAGGTTTTTTCTTTGCTTCATGGATACAGCATATGCTGTGTGGATTTTTACACTATGAAAGAAACAACAGGAAACAAGCACGTTATCAATTTAATAATTGTCTTAATCAAATATCATATACAAGGTTCACATTTGCTAACAAAAAAAAACTGATACGAGAATCTGAAAATCTAAGAATTTGATGCGTAAAGCCTATTTATTAAGGACTTCTAATAAAGCCATCAAGATGAGAAATTACTGCAAGTTTTTTTTTTTTTTTTTTTAATCTGATGTCACTGCAGTCATTTGTCATGTCCCCTGCCAAGGCTTGCTGGTTCTGTGTCAGTGTTCTTGTATTGTGAGTTCTTGAACTGTTCATTTAATTGAAGGTTGAAGGAAGGAAGGATGAATGAATGAAGGAATGAATGATTTGTAAGTGGAGAGGGGGCACAAGGGCATGGCCGGGCCGGTCTCTGGTGGGTCTGGGGTTCGACTCCTGCTTGGGGTGTCTTGCGATGGACTGGTGTCCCGTCATGGTTGTGTCCCCTCCCCCTCCAGCCTTGCGCCCTGTGTTGCCGGGTTAGGTTAGGGACAACCGGTTTCAGCCTGTGTGTGTGTGTGTGTGTGTGTGTGTGTGTGTGCGCGTGCGTGCGTGCGTACGGGCGCGGCCGTGGAGCAGAAACCCGTTTAGGGTGACGCGCTTCAGCACTCCACCCAGCAGGTGGCGGTATAACTTTTTCGCAATCATATTGTAGCCGTTGAAGAAGAGGACGAAGAAGAGCAGAAGCGGAAACAATTTGAAGAAGTCGCCTGGGAAGGGGTGCGGAGGAAAGTGGCCTCGACAACCCCGAAAAGAAGCGTGTTGTCCTTCATTTCGCACGGAACGAACGGCAGTAGCAGCCGCCGCCCCGCATCACCATGTCTTTGCTGGGGAAGTTGTTCGGCGGCGCCGGCAAAGGGGGCAAAACCCCGAGTCCGCAGGAGGCGATCCAGCGGCTGCGCGACACGGAGGAGATGCTGACGAAGAAACAGGAGTTTCTGGAGAAGAAGATCGAGCAGGAGCTCCTCACGGCCAAGAAGAACGGCACGAAGAACAAGCGAGGTGAGGGGCGTTTTATTCTGTTTCGTTTCGAACCTCGGGACCACTATTTTTGACACGGTTGATGTGTAACAGTGCTAGCTCCACCCAGTGCCAGTGGAGACAGCAGCTTTACACACTATAATCAAATCAGTTGTCTTTGTCATTTCGACCATATAGTGAAACTGAACAGGACAGTGTACAAAGCTACTTACAGAACTACGTAAACTAAAGTGCACGTGTGCAAACATCAAGACAGTACTGTAAAATTTACATTTATTTAGCAGACACTTGACTTTCTCCAAAAGCGACTTCCACCAATGAACTCTAGTGTTATCAGCCCACACACCTTATACACTGCTAGATACACTACTTGCACTGGGTCACTCATCCGCACATCAGCGGAACACACTGTACCGAGGACCCGGTACCGAGCCCTGCGGGACACCGGTTGAGAGAGGCAGAGAAGAACGACAGCTTCGCCAGACCACTTGGTAGGATCTGTCTGATAGGTGGGACTCAAACTATCTTAGTGCCGCTCCTTTGATCCCAAGCTGGTTAAGAAAGGAGAGTAGAATCCGGTGGTTGGTTGTGTCGAATGCTGCAGGCAGATCGAGGAGGATGAGGACCGAGGAGAGGGAGGCGGCTCTACCGGCTTGGAAAGCATCAGATGCCGCCAGAAGGGAGTGACCCAACTTTGAAACCAGACTGATAACCATCGAGGAGATGGTTCCGTGTGAGGAAATCAGACAGTTGATCACAGGCTGCCCGCTCTAGAGTTTTAGACAGGAAGGTGAGGAGAGAGACCGGTCTGTAGTTTTGGAACAGATTTGGATCTAGGGAGGGTTTCTTTAACAGAGGTAAAATGAGAGCAGTTTTGAAGGCAGCTGGGAAACAGCCAGAGGAGAGTAAGGAGTTGATGATCGTAGAGATGAAGAAGGAGAGTTGCGGGGAAACGTTCTGTCGGAGTGACGATGGGATCGGATCAAGCTAGCAGGTGGTGGCTCTTCGTGATATCAGGAGGTCAGCGATTTCAGATTCGGAGAGTGGCTTGAATTTGGAGAGGATAGCTTCGCAGGGAGGTCCAGCGCGACCCGGGCAGGTCGATGCTGAGAATTTGACAGTGATTGCTTTGACTTTTCTCTGAAAAACAAAGCAAAGTCATCAGCAATGAGAGAAGGGGGAGGAGGAGGTGGCACAGAGTCTGTGTGGTTTTTTTAGATGCAGACTATTTTGTTATGGTTGTAGGAGGTTTTTAGCTGAAGAGACAGCAGAGTGAAAAGCAGCTAAGAGTGACTGGTAGGCATCCAGGTCCGAGCGAGTCTTGGATTTACAACATCTTTGGTCTGTAGCCCGGAGTTTGGTCCTGTTAGCTCATAACCTCTCAGTCAGCCATGGGGTAGCAATGGGGCGTGCTGGTCTAGAAGACAGTGGTCAAGGGTGGAAGATAGGGCAGAGAGGAAAATGTTAGTGGCATCACGTGTTGATAGATCTGAGAATTGTGCAGCAGAAGGGAGAGCGGACAGTGTAGCAGAGGCAAAGCAGGAAGGTGAGAGAGATTTTAATTTGTGGCGGAAGGTGACAACGGGTGCAGAAAGGCGAGGAATTAGTGGTGAGGCAGGGTTGAAAAGAAATGAAGTGGTCAGAGACATGCAGCAGAGTGACAGAGGATAGAACACCCACAGTTATGGGAAAATACAAGGTCAAGACAATTGCCTGCTTTGTGAGTAGCAGTGTATTGGGACAGGAAGAGATCGAAGGACTGTAGGAGCAACAGAAGGCAGCTTGCATGACTGTTGTCGACATGCAGGTTGGAGTCACCCAGGAGGATCAACGGAGTGTTCTCCCCTGGCAGAGAGCTCAACAAGATTTGAACCTATGGGGACAAAGGCAGCAGCTCAAACCACTACACTACCCTGCACAACCTAATTGAAATGCATACGTTGCGTAAACCCAAAACTTACTTTTACATGCTTACATGCATTTTTACTTGCTGTTTTTAAATCCAAAATGACTACCATTGGATTGTCCAGATTCCAGTTTGCTACCAAGCATCCTATTGTTCTTCACTCTAAAGGAGCAGTTGGTAGTGGTTGGTGCTGCTGCCTTTGTTCTCAAAGGTTACATGTTTGAATCCCACCTCCAGCTGTAGTACCCTTGAGCAAGCACTTATCCTAAATTGCTCCACTAGAAATTGCCCAGCTGTACAAATAACTTCAGGTATCTTAACGTTGTAAGTCGCTTTGGAGGAAAACATCAACTAAATGAGTAAAGTACATTTTCAGCAGTGCATGTAAATTTCCAACCTTAAAATCTCTATAATGGAGCAGCTGTGTGATACATCGCAGTCCTCCTTCATTAACCCTTTTGTCCCACTTGTCTGATTTGTCTTGCAAACAGCTGCCCTGCAGGCCTTGAAACGGAAGAAGCGCTACGAGAAGCAGCTGGCGCAGATCGACGGAACACTCTCCACCATCGAGTTCCAGCGGGAAGCGCTCGAAAATGCCAACACGAACACCGAGGTGTTGAAGAACATGGGCTTCGCGGCCAAAGCGATGAAAGCGGCTCACGAGAACATGTAAGCAAAGACCAGCCTTGTTTCAGGTTTGCCGAGCATGGTTCCTCTCCTCCCCAACCATTTTCAAACTCAATTTCTTTTCTCCCACATGTTTAAGGGACATAGATAAAGTGGATGAATTAATGCAGGACATAACTGAACAACAGGAGCAGGCACAAGAAATTTCTGATGCCATTTCAAAGCCTGTGGGCTTTGGAGAAGAGTTTGATGAGGTAAGACTTTTTTTTTGGGGGGGGGGGGCCTCTGCTTGCTGATGTAATAAAGTTTTGTTTAGCTGACGTGAATGAGCGCATGTGAATTGACCATGTTTTGTAGGATGAACTTATGGCAGAACTGGAAGAGCTGGAACAGGAAGAATTAGACCGAAATTTACTGGAAATCGGTGATTCAGAGAATGTCCCTTTACCCAGCGTGCCCTCTACGTCCTTACCCTCCAGGCCAGGTATGTCTAAATTAGAGGTTGGTGTTAACCTGTTATCCTTTCTCCTGTCACACCTCTTACAGGTTCCCCAAGAGCAGGAACAGGGTTTTCAGCCAGGGGACTGCTGTTTACCAGTGTTTTGCCCCTTAACTTAGTACATCTCCTAGTGAAGGGGCAGAGACAAGGACCTATCCCTCTTATCTTCTGTATATCACTGTCCCTCCTCTTGTGAGGGGTTAGTGGCCTTCAACTCCCACTTCTCATCAGCCATAACCATGTACTACTATGTTCAGTCTTCCTTGATCTCCCTCTTCATTGTGGTACCAACCACTTCCACGTCTTCAAGGTGGCATCATCTTGATGTGCTTAATAGCCTCTGGTCGTGTTCTTAGTCATTTCTTATGTCACGTGTAGCTTCATTCACTGTTCTGTTTGTTGCACCTGCCTGTGTATGGGCACAGAGAACGTGTCATCCTGTAGCCTGACTGTAGTTCCTCGAGGTTTGCACTAGACCTGCCACACATGGCAAGGCTCACCTATCCTACACCGTTGGTGTATGATCTTCAAGCAAGGCAGTGCATGTCTTATCTACCCCGATCGGGAAATTGAGACCTGTATGCAAGACTTTTCAAATGTCACATTTTTCACTTCAGTACATTCTTCCACTTTGTTCAGCTTCCATGGAGCTGCTTTCTATTTACATTGACATTTAGTCATTTAACAGACGCTTTTCTCCAAGGCGACATCTCATAGCAAACGTGTGCATTACATTAGCACAAAGAGACTTGGATGCAGAGTCATGATTCTAAAGCAGAGTTGGTTCATATGGTGGTAAATAAACTAATGTACATCTCAACAATGTATACATGTATTTCTGTCTTGAATCTTTACCACCTTAACATTTCTTTCCATCCTTTCTTGTTGGCTTTTGACTAGCCAAAGTCCAACCAGAGGTGTCCAACATGCGGCCTACCATTTTGTGTAACATGGCCTGCAAGAGCATGTGTAAATTAATATACCCTATAGCTGCCATAAATATCTTTTATTGGATTGCATCATAATACATTTGTAGTTAGATGTATAGCAAGTCATGGTCGCTCATCCTTTAAGTTCATGTGGTTTTTATTGTCATTCCTCTATATAGCTTGCGTACGGTGGAACGAAATGTTGTTTCTCCAGGGACCGTGGTACAATACAGAACAGCACGCAGGACTACATAAAGTGCAAATACACAACAATGTGAGATGAGTACAGGACATGGGCTGTAAACTGTAGTGTATGGAGTCATGCTGGGTTAGCTGCTTGACTGTGCCAGGTGAGCATTGGGAGGCAACAGGGTGTTGAGTAATCTGACTGCCTCAGGGAGGAAGCTGTTGCGGAGTCTGCTGGTGGTGGCAAGGATGCTCCTGTACCTTCTGCCAGATGGCAAGAGGGCAAATAGTCTGTGAGAGGGGTCATCCACAATGTTGCTGGCTTTGCGGATGCAGTAGTTGTTGTATGAGGTATCGGTGGTGGGTAGTTCTGGTGGTAATAGTTGGTGGGATCCTTGATAATAGTTCTGTTTTCCATAGTTTGTTAATATGCTGTGTTTTTCTGTCAGCTTTTACAGTGAGTTATTCTTTGTGAATAATATTTGTATTTACGTGAACTTGAGTGCTGAATATGACTGGCGAAGGAACCATTGCTTCTTTATTGAAATGCATGAACCCATTTCTTATGTCTGTTTCAGTTCTTAAAGAATGTAACGTTAAAAGACATTATGGAATCAAACATCGATGTACATTTGTCAAACTCCAAGGCCAATTTTGTAAAGACAAGATATCCAAACTAAAAAGTGAACCTTTGGGAAAGCAATGGCTTTTCAAGAGCACATTCTCTCATTTGTAATCACTGGTCAAAGCAAGCAATGCAGTAGCTGAAATTATTGCAATAAATTGAAACAATTTCCTGGCAGCAAATTTGTAAGGACTACTGTATATAGAAAAAGTTGCTGTATATTTCCTGGGGGGGACAAACTCTTAGCTTATTGTGACTCTGGGGGGCCATTGGCCAGTGTAGTGTTGTGAAAATTTTACAATCAAAGGGTTACAATTTTTTAAAAAAATTTTTTGTTAGTATCAGTTGCTTAAAGAGTCAAGCTTGATATGGACAAGTCCAACAATTTCTCCTTTTTTAGGCTTTTAAATGAATTGTCATGCAAGAAAAATACCTTATCAATCGCGATATGGGACAAATTATACTAATATACTGTCTTGTTAATATATTTAACACAGTTGCATTATAAAATATTTTTCTAACTGGACATTATAAGATGACCTATGTCACTTACTTTTTTTCCCTGTTCCTCTTCCATATGTGTTGCACTCAAATTAATAATTTGAGTTAAATTATTATATTTCGTTATAAATTAAACACACACACATTGGCTGAAGCCGCTGCTCCCAAGTGGGGTCACGGCAAACTGAAGCCTAACCTGGAAACACAAGGCGTAAGGCTGGAGGGGAAGGGGACACAGCCAGGACGGGATGCCAGTCTGTTACAAGGCACCCCAAGTGGGACTCGAACCTCAGACCCACCTTAGAGCAGGACCCAGCCAAGCCTGCTGCGCTACCGCACCCCCTTAATAATAAAATAATAACTCAAATTAATCACAATGATAATGACCCTTAGCCAAAAAAGCTTTGGCACCCCTGGTTTAGACTGTGCCAACCATCTGTAGATGTCTTCCTGGGTTTTATCCTGTTCCCTCTGCGCTTTCAGTGTGTGCCTGGCCACTGGTGACTGTCTCATTAATCGAT
The DNA here is from genome assembly GCF_900964775.1 of Scleropages formosus. Taxonomy (NCBI): domain Eukaryota; kingdom Metazoa; phylum Chordata; class Actinopteri; order Osteoglossiformes; family Osteoglossidae; genus Scleropages; species Scleropages formosus. The sequence goes on from NC_041806.1 coordinate 7,535,351, forward strand.
ACTCAGTTCTACGTGTAATGCAAGCTGTTATCCTGTTTGTAGCCTATGCAAGACGTGAATTGGTAACGTCAAACCTTATTAAACATTTGTGTTATAAATTCACTAGCAGCACAAATACTACAAAAAACAAAATTAGCTTTCAGACTGAATCGCCATTTCTGAAGGTTTAAACCAAATCATTGCTTAATTTATTCAGTACAGTAATGGATTATAATGGTGATAATCATAAAGCATATATGAAATATCAGAACAACTCAGGGGCTTATTGTTTTGTATTTTTTTTTTTTTTTTTTTTAAAACCAAGAAAACCCAACAGACTGTCACAGTACCACCAATAATATATTGTTGTACTTTTTCTCATCCATACAGAAAAGAAGAGGGAAGAGGATGATGATGACATGAAGGACCTGGAGCGCTGGGCTATGGAGGCCATGTAGATGAGGGAAAAGGACTTTTTGGTGACTGTCGTTAGTTTGATTGTTCTTTGTAGGAGGAAGTGTAATGATGCTGGAAGAAAAGGAAAATGAACAAGAATATAGCCCCTGAGGTTAGTGAAAAGCTGAAAAAGGGATGAGTGGCAAAATAATAAACTGAAAAAGTTACTGCTGTCTGACATACCGGTGTGCATGCAGAAGTACTGACTGAACCCAAAGCTTTCAACCTGGCTTCAGACCTCTATGTTCCGCCAGTAATTAGAAGCTATTGTGGTGTCCTACACATACTACCATTTCACAAAGGAGGCTACAACAGCAGGCTTTTGTATGTACTTAACAGCCTGTCAGTTGCCCTTAAAATCTGTTTTGGCTCACCAAATAGCTCTTGTGCAAGCTCCTCCAGATCTGTAAAGTTGCTCTTGAATTCTTAAACATAGTGCTACATGTGCCACTTATTCGTTCTTTAAGAAATTAGTTTATTTTCCATCTATTTAGTATTGGACAATTTAACAGTCTCAGTGTACCACTTACAGCTTCAATGAAAGTCAGTGATGAAAAAATCTAAAGATTTAACCTGATCAAACAATAAATTGCCTAATAGTTTTATACCTGAGAAAACATTTGGTGGTTAAGTTGAGATGTTGTGGACAACAGGCTGCACTTGAGGAGCCACTGCCCCTCCTCCATGTGGAACCCCTGTACCCTTGCTCGTTGTGTTATGTTTTGTCCAGTTCCTGTAGTAAATTATTTGTCTGGTATTTTTCTGTATTGCAGTGTAGTCCGTAAAGGTGTATGTTACTTATCTAGCTGACTGAAAATGTTAGAAAAATGATTTTCAAGAACAGATATTGACTGCTGCTACCCAGTTAGCCATTTGTATACATTTTAAATAATTGTGTATCTGCAACTACAGCTGAATGACTGCAGTCAGTGAACTATGCATGCTGTAATGTATCACAGTGCCTGTCAGCTGTAATCCTTGCTGTTCTGGTAACAGACACAAGAGCTGATGACTGACTATCTTCAAGCATGTTTCCCAAATTCCACCTTTTTGCTATAGCAGCATAAGCAAGGTCACCAAGACAATTTCACTTGCTACAAGGTTGTCTTCCACCAGACCCCTTGCAATGTTTCTTCTCTGTTAAATTATGCTGCACATATTGGTTCGTACTGGTTTCGTGTTTAAAAAAAAAAAAAAAAAAAAAAAAAAACCTGTTGTGTGTAGCTTGGCAGTGCAATGTCTGCTGACTGATGTATTGACTGGAAAAGTGTAAGTTTGCTGAAGTGTATATATCTGTTTGGTGAGCATTGAAACACCAGCGTGTGCACCTTTAACCCCCAGCTTTTAATGTTGGATCCTTGTAAGGTGCAGGACACCTATTGCAAAGTGTTTTATAATTTCTGGCTTCATAGTTTGTGGTTTGCAAGGGAAAACACTATAAAGGAATGGTAATATTTCATTTGGAGGATGTTTTTGTTTCAACGTGACCCTACTCAAAACATCTTAAGATGAATAGCTAGATCTTTGAATTTGGAACTGAGGTAAATCTGAATTAAAATTTTTTATTTTTTTTTCCCCCCCCCCAATTCCACAATATTTTTGTTTAGTGCTGCTAAATGACCCAATAATGTTTATGGCTATAACTAAGCATTACAAGTAATTTTCATGTTGAGACATATAGTTTGAATATACTGTGTGTATTTGGCACAATTAGAGCGTATGCAGAATCTTGCCACTATTTGACTTTGCATGTCAGATATGCTTTGCATGTCAGATCTTGCAGTTCTTCTGTACCTCTGACTGGATTTACAAATCAGACGTACTTGCAGACTCATAGCACTTAGAATGATGTTAGATTCACCAACTGTGGAAGAGGCCCTGTAGTGGAGCTTGTGTATCATTTCAAATCTGTGTTCCAAATTGTATAAAGAAGTGAAAATATATTTTAAAATGTTTTCTTGGTATTTGAAAGTATTATATGTGCAGCTGATATGTTTACATTGACATGCTCTGAAAAGCATTGGCATTGTTTGTACTGTATTGAGGGCTGTTGCTTTGGTTACGGCCTTCTCTTTTCATAAAAGAAAATAGAAAATGGTTAACGTTAACTAAGGAAATAAAGCAATCGCTTTATATTTCCTGTGGCTGCATATGAAGAGAGAGTAACACTATATCAAAGCTGTATATTTTCTACATAGAATTGCAGTATAAACTGTTTGTTCAGTGTAACTCAACTGTAACTTGTATACATTTGTATGTTTTAATTATGGAGATGCAGCTATCATTTCAAATAAATTTTATCCTTTGTTGTATTATTTTGGCTTTTTATTATCATGAAAAAAGCCTTATTTACTTCCTGCCAGAGATGCTTGCAGAAATGGTCTATGACATGGAACATTCTTATCAAGAAAGGGAAAAAAATTAAAATGGCTTAAGTAAAAAGTATTGCTTACTTTGTCATTACATGTTTATATCACAATGTATAACAATTTAGTCTGATATATACACGTTTCGCATAATGCATTCATTTAGCCAAATTTTTAGTTTTTTAAAAGCGGTCAAATTACCATTATTTCTTAGCCATAAACATAATCAGTTCCAACAGTGAGAAATGTTACTTAATTTAAAAAACAAAAATGGTTCCTTCTAGCTTGTGCTTCAATGTTATATTTTCATTCATTCATTATAAATAAATAGTTTGTCCCAGTGCAAGGTGGTGGAGGTCTGGAGTTGATCCAAAAAGCATAGGACACTAAGCAGGGTACTCCATGGTTAGAGACATTTTGACAATGTGGCTTATACATCTAAAGACAGTTCCCAAAATCACTGCCTGTGTCTTTCACTCTGCAAAGCAAGCAGACACTCATTACACGTGCTCAGTAGCATATGTGTTTTCATCATGTGCATCATTAAGACTATTTAAGGATGTGAAATTGTATTAATTTTTATAAAAGTTGTTGCTTGTTCCCCATTGTGTGATTTAAATACCTGTTTTTACATTATTTCCTTAAGGATTTGAAGGACCCATGTTCAAAGTCCACCTCTTACCATAGTACCCTGTATAAATAGGTAAATGACCTTAAAGTTATAAGTCACTCAGCACAAATAGCAGGATGGCTGGTAGTGTAGTGGTTAAAGCTACTGCCTTCAGACCTAAAGGTTGCAGGTTTGATCCTCCCCTTCACTATTGTATCCTTGTGCATGGTACTTACCCTAAATTGCTCTGGTAAAATTACCCAGCTGTATAAAGGGGTAAATAATTGTAACCTCAACACTGTAAGTTGCTTTGGAGAAAAGCATCAGCTAAATGAGTGAGTATACAGTACTTCCATTTACTCATCTCATAAATAACAATGTTGTGTTCCTCTTCAGCAAATTCTCATTATGACTGACATAATTTCATCCAGAAAAGCAGCTCCTGGATTTTGTATTAATTTAAATGCAAAATCAAATGTATTTTTTATATATATATGACATAATAGATGTTTTATATTCAGTTACAGGAAAAATTATTTCTAGCTTGTCATCTAATGTTATATTTTCAATCATTATCAAGTTAACACTTTTACCACGCAAGATTGTAGTTGTCTGGATATTTGTATTTTAAACATAGTTTGATTGCTGTTTTAAGAATCAGCTATAGATTTTGCAAGGTGGGGAAACCCTGCCCTAGCAACAGAGAAAGTGGTGTCTAAAATTTATTTGATCATCTTTTTATCTTATTAAATCTTATTGTGTTTTGAAGAAAGATGATGTTTTAATCTATTTCCGGAGGACTTCTGCTTGAAACTGAAGTTTTTTGTATTGAAGAAGAGCTTCAATTGTGAATTCAATCATGTTTTCCTTTTTGTCAATTGAAAACATTGCTAAAATGCTCCTTTTTCCGCACCAACTTAAGTGTGGAACACAGATGTGTTTCACTGGGGGTTTTTAAATCATTAAAACCAGCTCCCTTTTATTCCTTTTAAACTGAGTTTGGGGGAGTACTGCTTACTGTACATACAGTGTGCGTCAACATCTCTTTTTAAACATTTCGGAATGTTCAAGAACGGTTTCGGTGTGGGCCTGTGGAAGAAGAGTTTCCGGTTCCGCTTCCGTCACCACAGACATGCGCAGCTGCGCCGGTAATATCGCGCGCTGAAGCTGCGCACGCTGCTGATGTAAGAAACGGGACGCAGAAGATTAGGGAAGCGCGAAACTCGGAGCGAAACGAAGAAAAAGCTCCTATACTCTGAGTAAACATGTCGGGAGATGAGGTGAGCGGATGGTTCTTACTTGCCCCTAGTTTCTTCGTCGTTGTACTACTGAAAATAAATATGTAAGAGTTCGTGCACCGTCAGTTTTGTGCCTCACACATGACTGGGCGGTGGACTCAGTAGTACTACAACCATGATTAGCATTACCATGCAGCTGGCTGCTGTGTCTGTGGTGTGGCAGTTATTTTCCCCAATCCTGTGTAACACCGAGGTTAGCCTGAACAAACCAGGAAGCAACAGAAAACTTACAAAAGACTGCAGATCATGTGAATGTGCAAACCCCAGTTTCTTTGAACTAGTTGAGTTAGTAGTTGCTTGGTTGAAGGTTCGAGTCCCACCTACTGTAGTACTACTAGTACCCTTGAGCAAGGGACCCATCCCAAATTGCTCTTGTAAAATTACCCAGCTGTATTATATGGGTCAACAATGTATGTAGATGAGCACTGTGTAGTCATTGTAGCATCAGTAAAAGAATAATGTAATGTCATGTTGCTTCATTTTGGATGGAGACAATTTAACGTGTGTCCGGCGAGGCGACGGCTCTCACCGCCACGCTTCCCGCTTCCCAGGGGTGCGTTCCTGTAACTAACTGTGTGCCTGGAGGACTGTCCGTTGCTCATCCCTTTTCTCCACTTTACTCTGCAGATGATATTTGACCCCACTATGACCAAGAAGAAAAAGAAGAAGAAGAAGCCCTTTATGTTGGAAGAGGATGGGAATGAAGTCGTCAGCGAGGACACCCCGCAGCCTGATGTCAGGGAGGCCGACCTCGATGGTGGCGAAGACCGAGAGCCTGATATGGAAGAGGAGGAAGGAAAGAAGAAAGGTGAGGACAAGAGTGCATAACTGCCTCGAATGTACATTATTAGTTTTTTTTTTTTTTTTTTTTTTACTGCAAATTAACTTTATGTTGCTCTTCAGGACTGTTAGCTACATCACAGTATTTACTTTACAGTTTTTGTGCTGTAACTGAACGGGGGTGGCCCAAGAAACCCCTAGAAGCCCTGTACAGCTGAACTTTCTTGTGTAATGGTGTGGTGTTTTGCATGCGATTCCTCAGAGCCTTCCGATGACCTGGACGACTTGAACTTTTTCAACCAGAAAAAGAAAAAAAAGAAAATAAAGAAAGTATTTGGTGACGATTTGGCAATAGAGGAGGGATTGAAGGTTAGTTTAAATTTCCAGGTGTGTGTAATCTGTCTTTAAACTTTTAATCTTTTTTAATCAAGGGTATTTCATAGTGGTAATAAAATATAGGAGAGAAACTCTTCTTATACTTTACATCGTGAGCAAATCTTTATCAGAAACAATACATTGTAGTTTAGCTGATGCTTTTCTCCAAAGGGTCTACTTACGATGCTTTACAGTCTATACAGCTGGGTAACTTTTACTGGAGCAAAGTAGGGTACATAATAAGCAGCACCTCTAACCACTTTACTGTCACCCCTGCTTAAGTTCCTACATTATTAAAGTGCCTTTTGTCTATGTTAAATAAGCAGTTTAGAGTGGTGTTATGTGCCAAGATACCTGCATATGGCATGTAATGCTTCTGGTGAACAACATTACTTTTATGCCCATAGGACATGAAAATTGATGGGGATCAGACAGAGCCAACAGAAACGGATGACATAGACCTCGTGCTGCCGACCAAGAAGAACAAGAGGGTTGAATTTAAAGAGGTCAATTTGCTAGAAAAGGATGAGGGTATGTTTCCTCCATTTAGCTAAGCTTATGCACAATAAAGACATAAGTGCTGTTGAGTTCATTCACTTGAGCTTTCTGGACTTGTTTTCATAGGTTATCTGTGAAAATGACACGTCTTCTGTCATAAAGAACAATGAAATTGGTACTCTTAAAGTGTTATTAGGATTCATTTTGTGGTTCTCTCTATATTCTAGTGCAGAAGGACTGGCAGGCAGTTACCTATCTGATCTTATGAGGAACTCGGGACGACTTCGCAATCCCACTAGTTGCTATGGGAGATATCTGTACTTTGTCACCCAGACAAATCTTGTGTATTGGGTGATAGTAGTATTCTGCAAAACAGCAGGAAGTTTGATTACAGCATTTGTTGAATTATATAAATAGCTGAATTTGAAATTGAATTCAATCTCTAGTAGATGCATAATTTTTGCCATAACTTGATGCCTCTGCATTTGACTGATTAGGACAACAAATTCTTAATTTCTGTCAGTCAGCTTTGTAAGAGATTACTGTGAATTTGAAAAAAGCTAAAATGCATGTGACGCAGCAGGAGTTTGATGACCACCTTGTAACTGTCAGACCAGGTTACTATATATTTTGTGTTACTTAGATTCATTTACTTTGTTCTGCCTGGAATTATCAGAATTGACTGAAGCCATAACCAGTATGATCAGTGTATCAGTCCAACCAGAACTTCATTCCCCCAGCACTTGAAAATGATCAAAGTAAAAGCAATGATGGAATCACGTTTGGCACACCAGCTGGACCCGCTTGGGCAGGAAGCGAGAGGGACTATACTTATGATGAGGTACAGTATGCGTTATATATGACATTTAGAAGTCTCTCTTTACATGTTACCACTAACACATTCATGCACAGTTGTACATCTCGTAAACTGTACACATTAGTGTTGGGATACAAATTAAGCTGTAAGTTTCATTGCAATCATCCGTGTTCAGGAAAGAACCCAAGGTTCAGAAGAGAACAAACCTGCTTGTCCCTCCTTGTCTCCACAGCTACTGGTCCGTGTATTTAACATCATGCGGGAGAAGAACCCTGACATGGTGGCTGGAGAGAAGAGGAAGTTTGTCATGAAGCCACCACAGGTGGTTAGAGTTGGCACCAAGAAGACATCATTTGTCAACTTTACAGATATTGTTAAACTGTGAGTATGTTGATTTTGATTTTGACAAGGTTGTGGCGCATTAACTATTTTCCTGTTGTTGTGTTGCATGTTGCTGTGCTACATATGGGATAATAACTGACTTTTGTTTCTAGATTGCATCGTCAGCCAAAGCATCTGCTCGCCTTCTTGCTAGCAGAGTTGGGAACAAGGTAATCAAGATAAATGGAACTTTCAGGTTTTTACTGTTAGGTCTATTTTGCACATTGTGAACACCTATCTTGCATTTTCATTTGATGAAAAGCAAATCTGGAATTGAGGAAAGTTAAAATGTGTAGTAAAATAACTTTTACCTCATGGTGTGCTGTGACACAAACAAAAGCAGAATGTTTGAACAAAAAAGACCCACGAGTGATGTTTTCAGAAAGAGATTCTGACCCACCTGTAATATGCGCCTTCATTCTCCATGACAAGCATCATCCATTGTCCTCTCTGCTCACAGTGGCTCCATTGATGGAAACAACCAGCTTGTTATCAAAGGAAGGTTCCAGCAGAAACAGATAGAAAATGTCCTGCGAAGATACATCAGTATGTTTACAAATTTATTTTCTTTTAATATGTGAACAAAGTACATTTCAGGTGTCGCACATTTTGATATTTCTCTTGTGCTCTGCAGAGGAATATGTGACTTGCCACACCTGCCGCTCACCAGACACCATCCTGCAGAAAGATACCCGGCTCTACTTCTTGCAGTGCGAGACGTGCCACTCGCGTTGTTCTGTTGCCAGCATCAAAACTGGTTTCCAGGCTGTCACAGGCAAGAGGGCTCAGCTCCGTGCCAAGGCCAACTAGCCCCCCTTTTTACTTCATTGCCTGGGGTTGACTTCGCCTGGCTATCTGGACTCTGAACTTTGGCTGGATTTACTATATGTGCCTGTTAATGAAATGCATATATTCACCACATATCACAGAAGCTGGATGAACATGATCTCCAGCTGTTGTGTTGTGCCATTTGGACTTTACTATTTGAAGCTCCTTCAGATTTGCCATCTTGGGTTCTCCTTCTTCCGTTTTGCTTCTTCCTCCAACTCGCGTTTCTTCCAGTGAAGCCAAAAAGTCTGATTATTAAAAATCACATTTATTGATACAATACAATATTCACATCACTGTTTTTGCTGTTGAAAAATTACATTTCAGTTTGGTGAAAAGGGCTGACTGTGGCAATAAGCTACAGTATAAACAAATGCATTCCTAAAAATGACAGAAGCACTGGAAATGAACTGCAAATATTTTGACATTAAAAAGATATTGCAGATTTTAATTAAAAGGTGTGATGTCTTTTTTTTTTTTTTTTTTTTCCTCCCCCTCTCCAACAAAGATATTCAGATGTTTTGCTCTTAGAATTTGTAGAACCTGTACTGTTTTGAATGGGCATAAGTCGGTGTGGATTACCACACATTAACCCAGCATTCTCACCGCTTGATGACTGGCATAAATAGAGAGGCTTGCAACTGTGTATCTTGCATTTAACTCAAGTGTGAACAGGGGGAAAACTCAGTATGTGTTTTATATTGAAGACAGTATTGAAATGTTTAGGTGCCTACAAAAAAATGTGACAGGATATATGGCCCAATCAAATGTAGGGCAGTGAACATTGTCATGGTAGCACAGCGAGTCGTGGTGCGTGGGGACATGAGTTCGATCCCTGCTTAGTGTGTGTGGAGTTTGCATGTTCTCCCTGTGTCTGTGGGTTTCCCACATGTGCTCTGGTTTCCTCCCACAGTTCAAAGACATGCTGTTCAGGCTCACTTATAGTGTGTGAGTGACAGAGAGAGAGTGTCCCACTGATGTACGGATGAGTGACCCAGTGTAAGTAGTGTATCTTGCAGTGTAAAGTCACCTTGGTGAATAAGGTGTGTGGGCTGATAACACTACATAGAGCTCATTGGAAGTAAGTTTAGAAAAATGCATCTGCTAAGTAAATAAATGTAAATAAGTATACAGAGAATTCAGAAATTGCTTTGCACAGGCTTTGTACTGAAGTGTTTTTAAAAAAAAAAAAAATGCCAGTGTTGGTGTCCACTTTATTTCCTACATGGCAAAAAAACATGCTGCTTAAAAAATAAAATTGTGTGAAATTTCTTCATTTAAAGGCATTAAGATTGTTCTTAACATTGATATGAACTAAGAAATGTACTGGTTATACAGCCTCGCTGCTGACACTAGTATCCACTGCTGGTGAATTGTAAATAGGACAATGTAGTAGCATAGTGGTTAGAAGTGCTAAGTTCAAATCTCACCTCCAAGTGTAGTACTCTTGAGGAAGGTATTTACCATAAATTGCTCTAAAAATTACCCAGCTGTATAAAATGGGTAAATAGTTATATAAGTACCTTACCATTGTGGCTTTTTTGGAGAAAAGTGTACGTACACTTAATAAAATACCCCTGACTGACACTCCCTGAACTAATAGTGTAAGAATACCCTGCTGTGCACCGTAATAATTAATAATGAAATGAATAAAAGTAATACCGTTCATGTAATTGATGTACATGGCGTGCGAATAGAAGGAGGGGGCGGGGTTATAGGGGGCGGAAGTGTCGGTAGAAGCGGAAGTGGAACTGCCTTAGAACATCCCGAGCGAGAAGAGACGGAGGACAGAGGTGGCTGTCGTGCATCGTTTGCAGATAAATTTACACAAGAAATGTGAGTTTCATCGCCAGTAATTCTCTCCTGCCACGTCTTATGTCTGGTAGTTTAGGTTTTATGCGTCATGATTCGAAATTATCCCTTGTGACCGTGGCCTTCCGACGGCTTTTTAGGCAGACAGAGAGCAAGGACTCGGCTTGCTAAGCTAACGAGCGATAGCTAAGCTACCAGCAGTGACTTAGGCCGTATGATGAATCGCCCATTCTGAGTACTGTACATAAAAACAATACTTCGGCTGTGGGGAAAAAAATAAACCCGACAGGTTCCGTCAGACAATGAAATGAGTATAAGAACCATAATGTGACATCTTTCGTGGTTTTATTTGTGCTACCGTGCCACTTTTTCCTCGCAGCGTTGTGGGGAGATTACGAACGAGCAGACGGCTCCGATGTGATCTGACGCGGTGGGACTGATATTCCCGCGGCCCCGAGACACCAGCGCTTCGTTCGGAAGACCTGGTTATAGTACTGATCAGACTACCTGATACTGGTGAGGATTTGTCGGGCTTCGTTGTGACTGGCTACGGGAAAGCCAAGGGGCCAGGCCTCGGCGACCCACGTCACGGACGGCACGCACGGTCGTGTTTCCGATCCGGTTGCTACAGAAGCGTCGATGGGCCCCTCCTCGAGCCGCCCCCGTTGTCCGAGGCTTGGGTCGATACGGAGGGACCGGGTTCAGATCGTGTTGTGGGAGCTCCTCCGAGGAAGGCTCGAGTAACCTGTGAGCCAGCATGTGTACACAGAGAAAATAGAGGAAATGGAGTTTGTGCGGAGAGCTGCGGTGTCGAACCCGAGTGTCAGTGTGTGATGGTCGGCGAAGCTCCAGTGTCCCAGCTGTTTACTTTAACGGGCCATGCTAGTGTTTTTCTTATTAGTAATCCATTATATTAGTGTTTGTTTATCTGAGCCATCTCACAATGTGAATGTTAGATAAGCACCTTTTCCACCTGCAGTTCTTTGATTAAGGGTACAACTGCAGGAGTGGGATTTGAACTGGGAACCTTCAGAGTGCAAGGCTCTAGCTAGGGCTCTACCTTCTGCCCTGTGACTAGTGTTAAACTGTAATGTGCTGGAGTCTTATGTAAGATGGCTAGTAGAGTAGTGGTTAGAGCTGCTGCTTCTGGGCTCAAGTATCACAGGTTTGAATCCCACCCACCTCTGGCTGTAGTACCTTTGAGCAAAGTACTTACCCTAAATTGCTCCAGTGAAATTATTCAGCTGTATAAATGGCTAAATAATTAGGTAGGGTTAGCACTAAGTCACTTTGGAGAAAGGAATCTGCTAAATTAATAAATGTAAGACCAAATTTTGGTGAAGCATTGAAGTTTGTCAAAAAAAAAGGTGAGTCAGTTAACTTTTTTTTTTTTTTTTTTTTTTTTTTTTTTTAAATGAACCATTAGTGAGTCAGCCCATCTAGATGAACTCGAAAGATCCTTGAGTTGCGTTGGATACATGTGCCTGTGTGTTTAGTTTATTACTTTTCAGCCATGTCAGATCTCATGTGATCATGTACCTGTGTGAACAGATTTTAATATCCTGGCTGCTTTACTGATCATATAAAAATATAAATGCAAGAATAATTGTGAAAGCAGTTTAACTTAGAATTTGTTGCGTGATTTTTTTTTTTTTTTTTTTTGGTAACTGGTAGGGAGAATGTTTTCCAGGGTACATCTTTAATGTTGCACAGAGAGGCAGCTATTTCATTATAATGACTGTGAAAATAGGTAGTGATGATTACTCACAATAAACCATCCATCATCAGTTTATGTATTTTTTTCCATAATTGAAAATGTTGTAATTGTAACTTCAGCAAAATGTTGCAACTTTGTGTAAAAAAAAAAAAAAAAAAAAAAACTTTTTCCGAGTTCTTCTTCTTGTGATTCCCCCCCCCAAATACAATTTGTAATTTCCAAACAATGAATGTATAATTTTGTCTCTGCTTTTGCCATTCACTCAGTGTGAAGATGGACAAAATTGACCTGGTGCAGAAAGCTAAGCTGTCAGAGCAGGCGGAACGCTATGATGACATGGCATCGGCGATGAAGGCCGTGACGGAGCAGGGCCACGAGCTTTCCAACGAAGAGCGCAACCTGTTGTCTGTGGCCTACAAGAACGTAGTGGGTGCCCGGCGCTCTTCCTGGCGTGTCATCTCCAGCATTGAGCAGAAGACGGAGGGCAGTGAGAAGAAGCAGCAGATGGCACGCGAGTACCGTGAGAAAATCGAGACAGAGCTGCAGGAGATTTGCAATGATGTACTGGTGAGGTGAAAGACACTGCAGAGCCGTGTGAAAATTTCCTTGTATGAAATGTGGTAGGAAAAAAGTCGGTCACTTTTGGAGTCTCAAATATAATGTTACTTGTTCAAGTAGCATTCTGTTTTTACGGTCTTTTTATTTTTAATTGCTCTGATTATTTGGATTTCCGGAATAAATTGTGTTGCACATTCATTTAAATGGGAGGAAGGAACCAGTGTCTGCCTGTCTTAATCTTCCCTAGGGTCTTCTTGACAAATACCTAATTCCCAACGCAAGCCAGGCAGAAAGCAAGGTCTTCTACCTGAAAATGAAAGGGGACTACTACAGATACCTTTCTGAAGTGGCATCCGGAGACTCCAAGAAGAGTTAGTATATATACTTAACGTATAGAAGAGCATTTATAAATGGTGTCTGCATTAAATGTAAAGTAAATGCAAATTAATGTTTCTGACAAGGTATGGGCCTTCTCAGTCATCACCTTAAGTTGAATAGCTGCAAGATTTTAATAATTAGTTTTAAATTTGTTTTTATGTTGGTACAAGGTTTTTATAATGTGGTGGACATTGTTGCCCCTGAGAATTCGGAAACTAAGATTTAAAAAAAAAAAAAAAAAAAAAATCTCTACAATTGTTTCCACTATAGCTACAGTGGACAACTCGCAGAAGGCATACCAAGAGGCTTTTGAAATTAGCAAGAAGGAGATGCAGCCAACACATCCCATCAGACTTGGCCTGGCTCTCAACTTCTCTGTGTTCTACTATGAAATCCTTGGGTCTCCTGATCAGGCTTGTACTCTGGCAAAAACGGTGAGCTATAAGTGTTTGAGAGAGTGTAGTTTTATCAGTAGGGCTGCAGTCTACATGCCACCATCAAGAAATGTGAGTGATTTGCATTGACTGCAAAGCATATTCTTATTTGTCGAGTCATGTTTCATTGAGGGTCAGTTTTTTGCATTTGTCTTGAATTTTTTTTTTCCTTCCCACAGGCAATAAAACTGTTAAATTTGCATAATTTCTTATTACCAAAGTTATGGTATTGGGTGCCAGTCAGAAAATAAAGCATATTTCCAATTTTGTTTCAGGCATTTGATGAAGCAATCGCTGAACTTGACACTTTGAATGAGGACTCTTACAAAGACAGCACCCTGATCATGCAGCTACTAAGGGACAACCTCACTGTAAGTTTGATCTTGTTCAAACTGGAATAAGCAGAATGAGTACATTAGTGTTGCGTCACTCACTCAGTTATATTCTGTCTATTGAGGTATGTAAATGTTCTGTTTTTAAGGGTAACCATTTTCATAGTTGTGTAAGAATTGTTCCTGTAACCAGTAAGGTGTAACTTGAGGTTTGAATGCTGCTGTTGTGTGGCGGTTAGTCTCAAGTGTAAAACTTAATTTTGCGTGGTATAAGATACGTGGTTCCTTGACTTTAACATTTGTCATTATTAAAAAAGAAAACTATTAATTCTGTTATGTTTATGAATTACTCCTGGCGCATCTACTTCCATTGATGAGGGTGTGATTATTGTAGCAGAGCAGATGTACTGTTTCTTTTTTGGGTATTACCCATGCATAAGTGTATAATTATGCAGTATTCTTGTTTGCTGCAGGCTTAATTGATGGCCTGTAGTTACTGACACTTTATTAATAGAATTTTAGTGTTGAATAACATGTAAAAGTTGCTTTGTTTAATTGGTTATTGCTGGCAATTCCATACCTTTGCTTGTATTTGGTTGTTGTACATAATTATTTTACTAGGATTTATGATTCACTAATGCCATTTATCTGACTTGAATTTGCAACATTGAATTACAAACTCCTATTGATAGTGAGATTTGACTTTTTTTATAATGGAAGTGAATGTAAACTTATCTTTTGAGTGTTAAGAATTCAGTACTTGCCCCTCAGTTTACGAACCCAGTTCACACTGGAAGTTGATTTGTATCTGTTATGTCCAGCCAATACATCATTAATTTAATACATCGTAACTTCAGTTTATGAAGATTTTAAAAGATCTGAAAGTTAAAATGAAATAAACTGAAATGAATACTTTTTACTTATTTGGTTTCTGTCATCAGCTCATGCAATGCAGTCTGTCTCCCTCTATAGAGTAAAGGAAACGGTACACAAATACCATGAAGACTGCTGGTGCAGCTGGTAACAGTTGTTAGAGCTGCTGCTTTTTTTTTTGACCCAAAGGTCGCAAGTTCAAATCTCACCTCTAGCTGTAGTACCCTTAAGCAAGGTACCCACCCTAATTTGCTTCAGTAAAATTATCCGGTTATATAAATGGACAAATAAACAATGTAAGTTTCTTTGGAGAAAAGCATCATGAGTAAGTGTAAATGTGTTCCTCCTACGCATTAGGTAGCTGAGTAGTTCAATGCAGAATAGTGTAGGAAGAAGGAATTAGTGTTTGATCTTAAATACCAGCTGCATACCTTCTTTGCGAATGAGGACAGCAAAATTGGCCATGATGATAGAACCCATTGATCATATAAATGTGTAGTGTTTGTCTGCATCTTTTACTTTGAGTTAGCAGTCAAAAAAGCATAATGGCGTACCTCTATTTGCAGGGTACTTTCTGTAATGGTATAATGTAGCCATAAGGCCCTGCACAGCTCTATGAAACTGCCACCCACTACAAACAGCACTGTTGCTTCTATTGTGGGTTTTATTGCCTATTAATTGCAAAAAGCGGAATTTTAGGCCATTTTCTCTTTAGAACTGAAATTTCAAGAAATGAACCGGCGATGGCATGGTGGCACAGTGAGTAGTGCTGCTGTCTCACAGTGCCTGTGTGTTGCGAGAGGGTGCAAGTTCAATCCTTGCTCAGTCTTTGTGGAGTTTGCGTGTTCTCCCTCTGTCTACGTGGGTTTCCATCAGGTGCTCTGGTTTCCTCCCACAGTCTAAAGACATGCTATTCAGCTTCAGCCATAGTGTGTGAGTGACACTGTGTTCCACTGATGTGTGGATCAGTGACCCAGTGTAAGTAGTGTATCTAGCAGTGTAAGTTACCTTGGTGAATAAGGTGTGTGGGCTGATAACACTACATAGCTTAGTGGAAGTTGCTTTGGAGAAAGGTGTCTGCTAAATAGATAAATGTAAACCAGTGAAGACGATGAAATATAGTAAACCTGTAAATTTTTATCTTTGAAAATTTGCAAGTTGGATGTTTGTATGCGTTGCTTCATTAGTTTGTGAGATATAAATGTATCATGTAAGACAAGAGCTCAGAGACCTTTGAGCTCTTTACCTTCTCACCTTCAAGTTCCAGCAGAGCTTCAACCAGTTGCAAGGATGTATGTTTTATTTGAACTGTCTTTGACTTGAGCTACAATTTTTGTCTGTAATGTTTTGGATTCAAGAGGAATATGTTTCTTTAATTAAAAGATGCAATAGAGGTCTTTTTTTCTTTTCCTCCCCCGTCAGCTTTGGACATCGGAAAACCAGGGTGATGAAGGCGAGGCTGGTGAAGGGGAGAACTAAAGGCTGCACTGTTATCCGTACCCACTCTATCTTACACCACTCCTGCATCCCAGCTCCACCGCCCTGCCATTCTACTTCTGTATGACAAACAGCATGACATGTACCTGCCCTGTGGAGCACTCTGAGTGGAAAGGGGAATGTCCAGTCAGTTGGCCCACTTTTTTTTTTTTTTTTTTTTTTTTTTGGGGGGGGATTTAACACCTCTTTGAGTTGCAAGGCAATTTATTTTCAGTGTATTGGTTTTGTTTCCCAGTCATCTATCCATATTAAAATTTTGAAATGTTTTCCCTGACTGCTTGTGATTTTTTCACCCCATTTTGTTAATTTTTTGTTGTAATTTCTCATGGTATTTGCTGATTTTATTATAAGCTTATTAAACTGCCAGTTTATTTTCACCAAACACTGTGATGCTTAGTTCTGTATTTTGTTCCTTACATTTCACTGTTAAAATTGTTTTTGTATGTGCCCCTTTTCATTTTCTCATCCAGATATTTATCTAAGGTCCCGTTTTAGGGTAACAGTACAATTCTGCTGTGGATTCATACAGAAAATTCTAATGATGTATTGTGACACTGACTCTGAGTATGTTGTATAATTATGTTCATGGTTCATTTTTCAAAGTGCAGAAAGTAAAGAATGACCCTGTGTTTTACTAATCCATTTCTGTCCACCTGAAACATTCCATAAGAATGTAACATACCATGTTTAGCACTTCAACGTTTCTGTAATTTTCTATGGACCTTAAACACAGGTGCTGTTTAACATCAGTATAATATAAAGTTGTCATGTCTATATGCTAAATTGTAATTGCATTTAGAAGTTAAGATAGAGCTTAATTTTTCTGGTAGGAATTCGAAGTAACGTTTTAAACCTACAAGCTGTTTTCAATTAATCTAGCTCCTATTTTTCCTAAAGTCTGGGATTTTTAAATGTTGTATCAGAGCACAGCAGGTTTTTTTTATTATTATTCTAGATATCTTGGCAGAGCTTATCAGAAAAGTTGGCATAAGCTGTAAAAAAAATAAAAATTAAAAAAATCCACATTTGTGGTGTAGTTCAGTATATTTGATCAACTTTGCAAGAAAATGTAACATTACTATGAAAATAGAATCAAATACTGCATTCTGGATTTTTACATTGATGTAAATCTGACCAGAAGAAGGACTGAGCAGTTCAGTGTCACAATACTCAACCATCATAACATTCCACATAGGTGTAGAAGCCATCTGTATGTCTTGCTGAAGACAATGTTCCATGCACTGAGAAAAAAAATCCCCTGTTGCTGAACAAACGGCAGTTAATATTCTCCGCTTGATGAAAATGCAGTAGTGAATGTGGAACTAAGCCTGTCTGTATATCTGGCATCTCTTCCCTGCTCTGTTTTTACTCACCAGTATTCTGCCTAAAGATAGCTTCTGTGACGGTTTATCACCTAGTGCGCACGTGGTTGTGAAAATGTAGAGTAGCTTAAAAGATAAAAAATGATGAAAATTAAGTACATGGTTACTGACGTAATTATAGATTTGTGTATGTCTTTTATGACAGTTCAAGTTTCACCTTATATGTAATAGAAAAGTGTAAAAGATGATTTAAAATAAAACTTTTATCAGTTCAGCGTTTCTCTGAAATTCCGTTTTTTTTTTTTTCTTGTTCAGACTGAAATAAACCATGTTGGAAATGTACACACTTGTCGTTTTTCAGTTCGTACAGGAAGACTTCCGAGCCCTGTGTTGCTTTGGCGAAAAGCATCAGCCAAATGCATAGATGTAAATGAATATTTAATATGGTTTGGTCTGACAGGAATGTCAAGGAAATATTCAATTGTAAACACTCAATTTGAAAACTTTAGGTGTGGAAAGCAATGAAAATTTGTAGTATGAACCATGTAATTGATAAATTTAATGATAAAATTCCATTCATGTTTTTATCATAACCGAAAGTTTTTAAATGTGTTCTGTGAAGTCAACCAAATACACTATTTGTAGCATAGCATGGTATTTACATACTGCATCTTTATAAATACTATTTCCTCTTCACTGTTTAGCATTCATCTTTATAACCTGATTAAAGGAAAATGATTTTTTCACTGGCAAGAGTTTCTCTTTTCATAAATAGACCCGAATCAAAATTAGGCCAACTGGTGAAACATATTTTCCTCTTAGAAGTGTTACCTGTAATAATTAGTATTTAAATGGGAACTAACATTATACAAAATCTTGGAAGGATAGAGATCATTTTTTCAAGCCAACTTTAATGGTATTTCTGTTTGAGATGACACAACTCTCCTCCAAAAGTCATTCAAATATAATATTAATGATGAAAGAGAGAGTAGCTCTTTGTTCTTCTCTTGTGCAATATGGAAGTTCATATCTGCTTGGAGAAAAAAGAAGAGAAAGGTAACTGGAAGTAGTTGCAAGTTTCAAGTTTATTGTCATAGATACAAGTACCATGTACATGTATCATGAAAATCTTCCTGAATGCTTCTCCACAGGACAATAGGAATACTGCGCGATCAAAACAATGACAAACAAAACAGTGTCAATGACAGTAAATAACAATAGCAGCAGTGACAGCAATAGCAATAAATAATGATAACAGTAATAACAATAATGGTAACAGTCAGAGAACTCAGAACGAGAGAATGAGAATGCTTGAAGTGACAGTGTAATTTACCGTGCGGGGTGACCATGGGCAGATCTCTCCAGGGTGTAACCCTCTCAGCCTTGAGCTAAATGATTCTGGAATAGGCTCTGGTTCACTATGACCCTCCTCAGGACAAGCAGATGGATGGTGTAAACTGTCCATCCATCTTCCATCCCGCTTGTCCTAGTAGGGTCGCGGTGGCGGTGGTGTAAACCAGGTGTGAAAAACTTTTTCCTGGCCAAGAGCAACAATTATTATGGACAATTGATTGGAGGGCTTCAATGTATACAAAAAAAAAACAAAAAGAATCAGTGAAATATTGACTCATATGCACCTAAACTGGAGAATTATTTTATTTTAAAAAACTGATTATTTTAATTGCTGTAACAAGACAGTATTTAAAGTCATATCTGATTCACACTTCAGCACTAGAATTGAGAGCATTTGTGATTAGTACAGTTCATCCATCCAGTTTCAACAACTAACTGCTTGTCCTGAGGAGGGTCATAGTGAACCAGAGCCTATTCCAGAATCATTTAGCTCAAGGTTGAGGGGGTTACACCCTGGAGAGATCTGACACCAGTCCATCGCATGGTACCACACAGTTACCCAACCATTCGCACATTAAGGGCAATTTAGAAGCCCCAATCTACTTCAACAGCTTTGAGAGGAAACCCACGCCGAGTGGGAATCGAACCCATGGTCTGTCGCGCCACCCAGGTGCCGTGAGGTGGCAGCACGGCTCACTGTGTTACCAGGACATCTGGTAAGTATAGTATTTTCTAATAGTTTACAAATGTTCTTACAGGTTGCATTTTCCAAAATGGAGGGCCTCATGCAGCCCTTGGGCCACCACCACTATAAATTTAGCTAAAAAAAAAGTTAGCGCTATAGGGACACCAGAACCTCAAAAGATAATAAATAAAAAAAATAAATAAATAAGGCTTTAGAGCCCAGGTGCTGTGAGTACTGTAAATGACAGTGCTGGACTCCTTATGGAATTATATATTCTCAAGAAGGTGCTGTATCTATGTGGTGTCACGTGCAGTTTAAAGATTGCTGCTTTCCTGTGAAATGAATAAAAAATCTTGCTGTTCCAATTTAAATTTATACGGCAAGAGCAACATTTTGGGGACAAATCACAAATAGAGTATTGTTTCTCTCAACAAAGAATATCATAGACACAAAACCGGAAGCCATTTTCTACGATCTGTAGCTTCACTCAGTCAAATTAAATGGTTGTTTTCCCGCAGAGACAACCAGTTTTTTTACTTAGTAACCTGCTTTATTTTATACGAGGCAATAAACCGTGCTGACGCTGCTCAACCTATAGTATAGATTTTAATAAAAAAAACAAACATACACCTATATATTTTGTAACGCCATCATTACACGCAAAAAATCAACGTTACATTAAGATGACAACTTTGTAGAACAATGCTTGAGTGTGGACAATATAATTAGCATACAACATGACTCTTTGAGACGAACATTAACAAAACGTGTTTGTGTATTTTATTTATTTATTAAAAATTAGGACTACTTTACTGCGCGGACTAAGAGTTCGTCTGACAACCTTATAAATGAACCGCATAGGAGGTGAGGTCGCTGGTGCCGAAGGGCGGCAGGATTTTCACGTGGGGGGGGAATATACCTGTAACAGCGAAACATCTAGAAAGTTTCCAACGTCGATAGTACGTGGAAAGCGGGGCGTGAGCTAGTTGTTGATGAACGGTTCTGGTGAGTGTCGGACTTCGAAAAACCCTTTTTCAGTTGGTCTCCCAAAACAACTAACTTTTGTTGTTTAAAAACTTCAGTTTTTAGTTTATTATTCTGCGCTGTCTTCGGTGTTTTTTTAAAAGCAGTTTAAATAAATTTAGTTTTTGTAGGGCAATTGTGAAATTGAATATTTCGTTCGTGGTGTGTTTGACGCACGTCATTTTTTCTTTGCTTAGTCTAGAAGTCGGTTTATTTAATTAAACTGTGGAAAAAACATTTAAAATGTTTGATTTTGTCCGTCGCAGATTTTTTTTTTCCCCCCCTATGTTAATTCTGCTCTTTAGTCATTTGTAATTCATCATCTACGGTGGCCGCTAGGTTAGCTTTTCCTGGGTGGTGTGGAATTAAATTTTCATTTCAGGTTTTTTTTTTTTTTTTTTTTTTTTTTTTTTTTTTTTCTTTAATAGACAAAAATAATGCGTTTTCTCATCGTTAAAAGTTGAGTGTAGTCTACTTTAACTGATGAAAGCATTCTAGTGGCACAGCGGGGTAGACGTAGGTTTAAATCTGACTCTGTCTGTCTGTGTGTGGAGTTACTTTATGTTGTCGTGTGGGTTTCCTCCGGGTTCTCTGGTTTCCGCCCACAGTCTAAAGGTAAGTCTGGCAGGTGAATTTGGCAGTCTGTTGTCTTGTGTGTGAATAGGTGAGTGACTGCCCAGGCATCCTGTTCAGGGTGAACCCTGTTTCATGCCTTGTGCTTTCTGGAGACCCTCTGAAGTGCCTCAACTCTGCACTGTAAAGACAGTTATTGATAATGGAAGGGTGGATTAATGAGAATTTCTTCTGGTGCTTCCAAAAAACAAAATTACATACAGTTGCACACTAGAGAAACTTTTTATTCTTTTCTAGCTGTATGTGTGCATTAATGGTTTTCACACTGAAAATGGAATCTTGGGTAATTATCCATCCATTAAAATAAGCATACAGTATGTTGTCAATGAAAGATAATGGAGAAAAGTTTTTGCTCCCTTTTTGATTCTCATTCCCGAAGTGATACATTTTAAGTGGACTTTGTAGGGAAAAATGGTTTAACAAGTTGCTCAGTATCTAGTGTAATACAATTAATGCTGTTCCTGTAGCTCTCTGTCGTACCTCAGTGAGACGATAGCTGGATTTGCTTTGGTTCCTGTGTCATAGAAGGCTGGTTTGGTGCTTGCTCTGGAGCACAAAAGTGCTGACGACTGCAGTTTTCATAAAGTTTGAGAAACTTGTGTTATACAACCAAATGCACTTACAAGGGATTTCTTCGTTGCTCTGAAAATAAAGCTAGACTTCCTTCTGTAGCAGCCCAGTCAGGCAAACCAGCTAGTCCATTGGACCTATATCACTGAGGAAGGATTCATTCTCCATCATGCCCATTGTGTTTGAAGAGCTCATCATTTGATCATTTTCTCAACAGCTGTCCAAGATTGCTGTTGAGTCAGGACTGCTATTTAATGACCAGATGCTCAAAGCTGTGGCAGTGTTGTGTGGGGATAGCACATACTGTAGTTGCATGCAGGTCAGTGAAGCAGACTGATACTTTTTGTCAAAGTAAAAGGGCAGAATCGGCAGTAAATCATCCAGTGTCAGGTCAGAGCTCCCGATGAGTGCGACACTGGTAATTGATAGTTGACTTGTCTGCAGACCTTGCCTTCCTTTCTATCAGCACACATCTGGTGCCAGACATGTCAGTGGTTTTTGTGTAGGTCATCTTGTTGACACTTAGTTCCTTGGAGGAAGAAATATTCAGTGAACTTTTTATAGTTGTAATTTTTCTACGGTAACCTCCAGCCTTTGTATAATCAATTGTGAATCTGGCATTTGATACTACTTGTGCTTTCTTGGTCTCATCAGTTCAGTTCCTATGACTAGCCAGATCTGACAGTCTCCACAGATGAATATGTGAATAAAACATGTAAAGTTAAATGACACCAGTGGTCATTCATTTTATGAGTTTAGATACTGAGTGTGGATTGTCATGAAGGCAATTGGCAATCACATGAAAGAAGTTATGAATACAACAGAAAAGTTGTAAATGGGTCAAGTTTGACTGGAGCACAACTAAAGGGTTAAGTGTAAGGAGTGATATTTTGCTTTAACATTTACTTATTCATTTTTCCAAAGTGGTGTACATCTCCTAGAGCGATACAAAAATTGCATTACAGCTTGTAAACATTAATCATCTTAAACTTTGGAAAAAATAAGTGGTCTAGAGCATATTACTTGAAATGAGAACTTATGTTTCTTTATACTATTAAATACAGTACTAAATTGCTGAATTTTCCAATTACTATAAAGGCTGTGTTTGGAGTAGTGCTGTGATTCATTTTTGCCTTTCATAATGTTAAAGCCAATTTTTGAGTTCTCTGGTCTTTTTTTTTTTTTTTTTTTTTTTTTTTTTTTTGTATTGAATGTTGAGTGTAACTTTTTTTTTTTTTTTTTTTTTTTTTTAAATATTGTGAACACATTTTCCTAAATTCTCTGGCTCTGCTTTTTTCCTTTTATGTTAAAGCTGGGCAGTACATAACCAAAGTTATAGTGACTATATATTCACCTACACTTTACACTAGGGCTGTCACTATCAATTATTTTGGTAATCAAGTAATCAGACAATTTTGGCAAGTACTTGAGTAATTGTTTTTTATTCACAATAAAAATAGAATCAAGTGAACAATAACATATCATGCTTTGCATTTCAAAATTGAAAATAAAGCCATGGTTAATTTTTGTAAGGGTTATAATTCCTTGATTTGTGTGATTAGTAACCATCAAGCATACTAACCCAAGTGGGATGAAATCGCGATGAGAAAAGTAATGTGAACATTTGAAACATGGATATATTCACGCCTTAACTTCACATTTTGTCAGAGTTTATCATCTACATTCCATTAAATTGTGCTCTCTGATGGGTGTTTTAAGTGGTGAAACTCTTTATAATGCAAATATATCATACATATATCATGTTCTGTCTTGTTTAAAACGGCGTGCAAATGAAGAGTATTCAAAATGATTAAAGCTAGTAGTGAACTTACCGTGCTGGCGGAGCATCTATCTGTTACGCCTGATGTCGCCTTTTCAGGTGCTGTAGCATTGCAGATGTGCTGTTGTATTTAAGTTGGTTTTTGCACAGACTGCGGACAACTATGTTGTTCTTTTCTTCTAACGTGAAATGTTCCCACACCGTTGACGTTTTTTGCACGGACCCTCGTCTGTGCACCGCCGCCTTTCCGCCATTTTGCCGAGTACTCGACACGGTAAATTGTACTCTTTTAAACCGGGTACTCGAAATTGAGTAATTCTGACAGCCCTACTTTGCACAAGGAATTGTCATCCTTGTCTAACAATGGATGACATCGTACATGCACCTTTTTTTTTTTTAAAGAGACTGAAGTTCAACAGTAGGTTCCTGCCTACTGACTAACTAGGTA
This sequence comes from Scleropages formosus, assembly GCF_900964775.1. Lineage (NCBI taxonomy): Eukaryota > Metazoa > Chordata > Actinopteri > Osteoglossiformes > Osteoglossidae > Scleropages > Scleropages formosus. The sequence goes on from NC_041806.1 coordinate 7,559,154, forward strand.
ACCAGCTCTTCTCTTTCTAATCAGAATGTTGTCAGTGTTAGCAGTGGAATGTTACTAAATTAGACAACATTTAGTGAGCTCCAGTCACATTATTATATAGGTTCTGTTCAGGTCTGTATTTGAAGTGGTCTAATTTGCTTTACTCAGTCAAGCTATACAACTAGGCAACTTCAGAGAATGTGACTTTCTCTATAGGGTTCTACCTGTCTTTGGATTTGGAGAATTTTAGCTTGCTGACCTTTTTTTACATGTAAAAGTTTTTGTTAGTGGTACTTTCTGTGTTTTGTTATGGTGAAATTGCTGGTGTTGCAGTTAAGGATAATAACTTGTAACCTAAAGGTTGACTGTTTGGATCCAACCTCACTGTTCTATTGCCTTGTTCTGATCTCCTGTGGTGTAGTTAATACCCTGTTCTTTAAAATGGTTAGAATAGGTATTTTTATTTACAGAAATTTTAAATGACTAAATTCAAACCACATTAAAGTTGGAGTAGTCAAATAGTAGCAACTATGAGGTGTACAAGCAGTTATTAATGTAAAGATGCGTTTAAATGTTAGAGTACTTTACGTATTATAACTCTGAGGTTTTTACAGTGCCTAATGTGTGAATGGAAAGATGTCAGTATTACATAGCTTTTATTGAGTGTGACTTGGTGATTTTGGAGGTATGATAACAGAAGGGGGGAGGGTGTATTGCTGACAGCTTAATTTCACTCGGTTAACTGTCTGACTTCTGGATTTTTATGTTTTATAGTGCAAGATGAACAGCAGTGGCCCATCATACCCCCTGGCTTCCCTGTATGTGGGGGACCTCCACCCTGATGTCACAGAGGCCATGCTCTATCAGAAGTTCTCTCCTGCAGGGCCTATAATGTCAATCCGGGTGTGTCGTGATGTTATCACACGCCGGTCCCTTGGCTATGCCTACATTAACTTTCAGCAACCTGCTGATGGTAATTTTGCTGTTGGTTCAACATTCCTTAATATTGTCAGTATTTTTTTTTATTTTCTAGTAAATTTTGGTTCTGCATATAAGAAATGTGTAGAATCTCGTTTAACATTTTGAGGCTGATATTTTTTCCAACAGCTTTCTAATGAGGTGTAATATGACTGTAGTAGTGTATTTAACACAGCTGACCCTCCCACATTGCGGCTTCAGTTTTTTGTGAGTTGGCAACAAACTTTTAAATGGGGAATTTTTTGGGGAGCTTTGCAGCCTTGTGCGGGAAACAGTGTAGCACTGTAGACAACACGCGCAACAAAGTAAATGTAAAAAGTTTAGTAAGTCATTTATGCATTTTATCTTAATACTGTAAATATACACAATTTTTTGTAAAAAGTTACTTTGCAAAAAAAGAAAAGGATATCTGTGCTTTGGAATGCTAAAATGGTCTGTGATGTGTGTACAACATCTCCTCCTGCATAGTGATCTTGTGTCCCACGTTTATCTTGCAAACTTTTTGTGTTATACCTTATGTAATCATGGCTTTCAGAAAGTGATTCTAAGAGACTGAGAAAAGTGATGAACTTAGACCAGAAGGTTGAATTATTGGATAAACTTTGTTTGGGCATGTGAGCTGCTGGCTGCCATTATGGAGTCCGAGTCAAGAGAGGCTTTGTCATTTCAGCCATGTACAACAGTACGCAGTGAAACAAAATGACGTTCCTCCAAGATAATGGTGCTACATAAAACAGTTGGTGACACAGACTACATATATAGTGCAAGACTTGTACTTGAGTTAGTCAGCTATCTGGTGGATCAAAAAATAAACAAAAGGAAATGTGTGCAGCCATTGCTGCAGCTACACCAACAACTGCAAAACGTGCATAAACCACGAGATCGCTATCTCTCTCGTGCAGATACTGCAACATTTTTGTGGGCATAGGATTGCTATAAAGGACATTCCTGTAGATTCCATCATAAGAGAGAAGGAAAAGTGTACACATATCTAATTTCAGGGCAGCGAAAGCTAGTTTGCTTTAAGAAAAAAGGTTTAATGTGAAAATTAACGTTTGTGAATTTTTCTCATTTTTACTTAACGCTCACCTTAATATATGACCAGATAGCCTTAAAAACATCCTAAAAGTAGTCAAGTCTCAATTTTCTTAAGGTTCACAGTGCCCCCCCCAGATGGAAGTGCTTGGTATACTTTGCTCACCTAAGGGGGTTGAAAATTTTCTGTAGTTTTTCCACATTGCAGGGGACCTGAGCCCCTAACCCCTGCTATGTGGGAGGATCAACTGTATACATGCATTTTAGTGCTATGATTAAGGCTGTATGATAAGTTGTCACCTAGCCTTTCTTCCCCAGCTGAGTGTGCTTTGGACACAATGAACTATGAGGTCATAAAAGGTCGACCTATCAGGATAATGTGGTCACAGCGCGATCCTGGACTTAGGAAATCTGGAGTGGGAAACATTTTTATTAAAAACATGGACGAGTCCATTGACAACAAAGCTTTATACGACACCTTCTCCGCGTTTGGAAACATACTCTCTTGCAAGGTATTTGTTTTTAGTTTGTATTGGGGAGAGTGAATGTACGTCACAATCCTCTTAAAACTTGTTCTCAGACTTCATCCAAACTCTTTGGTCTGGCAGTTGTCAAAACAAAAATCTGTTAACTTAAATTATTGCATTTGATTCCCCCCCCCAGGTAGTGTGTGATGAGAATGGCTCCAAAGGATATGGGTTTGTTCACTTTGAGACCCAAGAAGCTGCCAACCGTGCGATTGAAACCATGAATGGAATGCTGCTTAATGATCGGAAAGTGTACGTATGACTATAAGAAAGCCCTTTGAACAAAAATTGATTAAAGTTTTTGAGGGAAATCGCTTGACAGTTTCAATCTGTTTGAGCCTTTTTCCCCAGTTTATTTCAGGAGGAGTTAATTGTAGTGTTGGCTGACTTCCATGTTTCCTGTTCAGCCTTTTCGGAATTGTTTTGGCAGTTGCAAATGATTATGGTAGCACTCTTGGGGAATGAGATCTGCTGTGCATTTTTTTTGTTTAAATAATTTTACAGTGGCCTGTCCATTGTAAAGCTACTGTATGCTACAAAAGTTGCAGTTAATGTTTTGTTTTTGCGCAGATTAGAGGCAGGTAGACAGGTGGGATCAGGCAAAACATGTTTCCTGGGAAAAATTTCTGCCCACACTTAGGTCAGTGCAGTTAATTTTTTTTTTTTTTTTTTATTGCTTAGAACCTGTTCATCTTTTTTATGTTTAAATACTGGCAATATAGTGTTGGATTGCACTGTCAGCTGTGTTCAACAAACGCAATTGGGACGGGAAATTGGTACCTTACTTTGTGACAGTGGCAAAAGTGACTTAGGAACAATCAGCAAAAGCTTAATACAGATGCTGCTCAGCTTATTCAAAGGTTAGTTTCTGTTAAGGCCTCAGATAAAGAACCTCATTACAGCTTCAAGACTCTCATTTTTATTAACCACTTGCCCTGTTCAGGGTTATAGTGGTCAAGAGCCTATTCCAGAAACATAGTCCCCAGGGTACAGCATTTTATCTTGAAGCAATGTCAGTTTATTGGGAATTCTTATAGGTTAAATTGTTGCAAATGCATCTGGCTACTTTGTTTGCTTTATTTCTTGTATGGAAATAATATTCAGACAATTGAAAAATACATACGCTGGGTCCTTGTTATGAGTTTGCAAACACACACAATGTTTTTGGTTTGTTTTGAATTGCTGTGATGGGTATACATGCCTCCATCTACTGAATGCATGTTTTGTAAATGTTTGTGTGTATATTTATACATTTCTGCCTTTAATGTATAGCCCCCCCCAAAGAATATTTTTTTCAGTTGCTGTCTACTCAAGTCTCCTGTGTATAGACTAATTTGATAACTGCCCAGTTTTAAATACTTTGAAGTTTAGTCAGTACTCTTAAATTAACTAACCTGGAAATACACTCTGCTTCCAGCAGGTGGAGGAGTAAGCTAAAGGAAGTTATGTTATCAGTAAAAGGCAGTACCAAGACCTGACAGCACATTTAAGCATCCTTCCAGTTAGTGGTGGGAATACTAGTGTAAACTGCCCAAAATAATCAATTAGAATTCATGACAAGGTTGCTTGTACACCTTACTTTGCACTCTTGGACAAGGTATGCAAATAGTTGTTTTGGCAAAAAATGCCATCTTTAAAAGAATAGTGTAAATTTAAGTTCACTTAAGTCATCCCACAGAAAAACTTAGTAAAATTGCTTGCTTCTGGCATTGGCTTTGACTTGCAGTTTTGTTGGCCACTTCAAATCCCGGAAGGAGAGAGAGGCAGAGTTTGGGGCAAAGGCTATGGAGTTTACAAATGTCTACGTTAAGAACTTTGGTGACGACCTTGATGATGGGAAGTTAAAGGATATATTTTCACAGTACGGTAAGAATCTGCTGGAAAATGGTGAGAACAGAAACTGGATTATTGGTATATTAATGAACTGCTTGTTGGACTTAATTTACAAAATCAGATAATTTAGTCATTTCAATTGCAAAAGATTTTCTATTTGTAAATCAGAACAAATGTTATACAGCTAGTGAAATAAGTGTACAGTATTAAAGTACTTGTCAGTTTGAGGTTTGTGAACAGAGACATTATTCCAGTAACTGTACAAGGTTTCTATGTTGTTTAAACTAGGAATGGAATCTGGAGCAGTATTACACATTAGCAACAAGTTGGATGAATATGGAAAGAAGTACATCTGTTTAATGCAAAACCAGTGTTGCAGGATGGTTGCAATCATTGCAACTTGCATTGCATTTAACAATTTGTTTTCTAGTTAAATTTACATCACTTGTATCTCGTGATTTGGAAGTGTCTGTCTGTCTGTCTGTCTGTCGATTAAGTTTCAGAACAGATGTCCCTTAATTTATTCATAACAAAGCGTGTGCTGTGAGGTAGGGAACATCATGGAAAAGACTCGTCTGTTTTTCAGGGTAATATTTACTACTTTAAATGTTGTTAGAAGTGGATAAAATGAACTACAGTCAAGACTTGTATGGCAAGTACACAGTAAATAAATTGACACATGTCTATTAAACACTTCTGATTAAACTGAAAGTGCCCATAAGCCAATACACTTGTGTGGTGGATCAGTCGCATCCTTGTTAGATGTGTTGTCTAGTCAGAAGTGATACAGGTTATCATTATTTAATGCCAAATATGTAATATATTGTCCAGTCATCTGTTAAACTGCTATGCCACTCTGTTGTAAAATCAGCTTTAATTTTGCCTCAGGTTAGAGGCACATTGTGCAGGGGGGAGCCCTGCAACAGACTGTTCCATTCAGTGTTCCCTATCATGCACATCCTATGTTTCCAAGATAGAGGAACACTGAGACCCAGTATTCTACATTTGGTTGACTTTAAAAGTCAGTGACTTAAGTGTGACATTTGTTATTAAAAAAAAAAAAAAAACTTTGAGTAAACCCTTGAGTAAATCAAGCCATATTAAGCTTTTATTAATAGTGATGTAGTGGTTGCACTTGAATGATTTTAGTTATGAGCAGACTTCTGGTGCCTGTTGTATTGATGTCCAAGTGTGTATGAAACCCGAAAATAACAATGCACAAGCAGGAACAAAATCTTGCATTTCAGGTGAATGAATTCAAATGGTATCCCTTACCAGTCTACATGCACTGCTGCTTTTGTTCACGCACTGCAGTTACCCATCTAAGTGGGTGGTTTAGTGGGTGTTTAGGGTAAACCCAGATGGACTGCTGAATTGTAAAATCGGTATAATTTGGAATGGTGTCCTTATAACTGAGTTATGAATGAGCAGTGTAACTCCTTAGTCAGATTTTTATACTGGGGATCCATTTGCTACTTCTAAATACTTTTATTTGGCTTGGTAAGTTTGCTGTACTAAAATGTTTACCTAAAGCAGTATGTGAAACTGGATGGTGCAAGACTGTGGGTTCAATTCCATTGGCAAAAAACAAAAATGCTGAGCAACGTTATGGCAATATGTACAGGCAGAACCCTCAGTGTGCGGGTGATGATGGACGAGCAGGGCCGGTCTCGTGGATTTGGGTTTGTGAACTTCGAGAAACATGAGGATGCCCAAAAGGTAAGGACAGGAGGGAAGTGTTTCATTATTTTTCTAATATTTGACTTCTTTTGTATGTCAATATTAAAAATTAGCAGAATTTTCTAAAAGTTGTTTTGAGAGGAAATTGATCAGATACTTTTCTTTTGAAAAGTACACTATGTGCTTATTTAGTTAAGGTTGCAACTGATTATGCTGGCATTTAAAGCTTTTCTATACTTCAGGCAGTAGAGGAGATGAATGGGAAAGAGCTGAATGGAAGAACTATGTATGTAGGGCGTGCTCAGAAGAAACTGGAGCGACAGGGAGAACTGAAGCGTAAATTTGAACAGATAAAACAGGAGCGACTTCATCGCTACCAGGTAGGAGTTTAGATGAACTTCAGACTTGGAATTAGAAATTAAAGTGCAGTGGAAATGTGGGGAAATAACCGTGATATTGGGTAAATCACTTCTGTAACAGAGCCTATCTTGAAAATTATAGACATTAGAGCTGGATTAAGCTTGTACCCAGTGTTATGTGGCAAAAATGAACTGTTCCCTAAATGCTCTGTAATATTTACTGGGTGTTTAACTTCCATTTAATACACGATTTGTAACACTGAAACATCAGCAAATGACAATTACAAAGGAATCTATGTAGTTTGTGTTAATTTTCGTTCACTAATTATTAAAGTAATTGCATATTGTCAGAACTGATGACTAGATGTTAATTTGACCTTGCATTTCCAGTTCATGCATTTATATTTGCAATAATTTAACAGTTGGTGGCTAATTATTCACTTTTTATTTATTCTTGATGCCTCCTGTTTTATGACTTATAAATGACATTCACTGTTTACTTTTAATTTAATGCATAAATTGGATTTTTGCTGAGATGTATGTCGTTTTGGACAAAAGCGTCTGCTAAATGAGTAAATGTTAGAGTAGTTTTTAAACATTTGTTTTGACAGTATTATAGTTATTATCTTAAGTGATTCACTTTTTTTTAGGGCATTGGCTAACAGCTTGAGTGCAACCATTTTTTCTTGCAAAATCACTTTACTCCCTCTCTTAGGGAGTCAATTTGTACGTCAAGAACCTAGATGATGGCATAGATGATGAGAAGCTGAGGAAAGAGTTTGCGCCATATGGCACCATTACTAGCGCCAAAGTAAGTTGTCCTCTGTCAAAAGGAAGTCTTAAAACTTAATGTCTCAAGTTTAGTTTATGTGTAGTTGCACACATTTATTTTTAGGAGGCTGGTTTTCAGTTTTCATTCTTGTACCCCAAGGTGTATCCTGGTTTGTATTTGAATTTCTTTAAATTAGTCTTAACTACTTATTGATTTAATGGCATGGTTTAAAACCACTGAAGTTAGTTGTGTACAGTCATTGCCTGGCTAACATATACAGTCATAGTGCAGTTTTACAAGTACCACTTTTGGGACCTTGTTCAGTAATGCACACCATAATAGCTGTGCTCAAATGTTTGCCTCTGCATAGGTAAAATGCACACATGTGCATTGCTTATTTATTAAAAATATACAATGCACAAAGAGTACAGCTGTTTTCCTGTGTACCACAGTTATGTTCCATGCTTCAGCCTTTTAAGCGGCCATTGATTGTCCTTGATTGTCATTTATTGTAAGCATTCATTGGAAGACATCACATTTAGTGAGTATAGCAAACTGCATTATTACGCTATCAGGAGTCCAGGTGCTTGAAATTTTGCATTAATTGAAACCACTTCATGGTTTGTCTTCAGCTGAATCCACATCTTTATATTGCTATAAAGACTTTATATTGTTATATCTAATGACAAGAGTACAGAACATTTGTATTCCTCCAGGTCTTGCAGTGCAAACATTTGCAGCAACAGGAAGTGTTTAATTGGAACCTTTGCTGCTAGAGGTGATAGCCAGTTATTGCTCCTTCAGAGTAAATTACCTTTTTCACACCTATGATTGCACATCTTCTGTACTAAAGAAATAATGTAAAAACTATACTTTTTTCGTTCTTAGACACCATTCATATGCTACTAGAACTGACAAATGATTTTTTTTAAAGCTGCAAAAAAACTGAAATGGTGGTGGTACATTTTTATGACACTATCTGTGACAAATGGAAGAAAGCTTTTTAAAATGCAACTACACTAACAAATCTTAATTCTTCACATACAATATGTAGCTGTATGCAAATGTTTGAAATTTGAGGTTTTTGAAACATTCAGATGGTGAGTCTTGAAACAATGGTTTGAATTTAATTCAAGTCATTATAACAGTGTAGCAAAGTCACAAATATTTTCTCTTGCTTCTCAGAGCATGCAGTATCTCTAATGTAACTTTTGTGGAGTCACTTCTGTTACTCCTGATAATAAACTGGTTCTGGCCTAGAAAACAGTCAAAAGATGTACTCCCCGATATCTACAAGGCCTGATTACTCACTATGCCCCAACGAGACTGCTATGCTCGTTCACCACTACCTTCTTGGTGAAGGTCAAGAGGTCTACAGTCAAAATGAGTTTTTTTTTTTTTTTTTTTTGGTTCTGATACAGATGTTGTGGAATGATCTTCCTCTGTCAGTTAGAACTACTGAACCCTTCAGCTGTCAAGAAGGTTGTGAAAACTTTGATTTCTCTCCCCTCCTCAAAGAATGTGGACCATGTTTTTAATTAAAAACTTGTACCACTAATACTTGTATTTATTGCAACCAAAGTTGGATCTTTTGCTTTAAATTCTTTGCCAGTATGTCTTGAATTTCTCTTCAATAGGCTTACCAGTGATTCATGTTTTAAAGCAGTAGTAAATGAACCATTGTCTTTTTTTTGTAGTAGATCTCTAAATATGTTTCCTTTTGCAGGTGATGATGGATGGGGGCCACAGCAAAGGTTTTGGTTTTGTATGCTTCTCCTCCCCAGAGGAGGCCACAAAAGCTGTGACTGAGATGAATGGCCGCATTGTTAGCACAAAGCCTCTCTATGTAGCTCTGGCCCAAAGAAAAGAGGAGCGTAAAGCCATCCTCACTAACCAGTACATGCAGCGGCTGGCCAGTGTCAGAGCTTTGCCTGGTCCAGTCATTGGCTCCTACCAGCAGTCTTCAGGATACTACATATCTGCCATGCCTCAGGTATGTTATGTGGAGGACTAACATGTTGGTGCTGTAATTTTAGTCCACTGTGTTATACATACTGCTTCATGTTCATTTTCAACTGTAACCTCTGTCTAGTGGTATAAAAGTTTCACCTCTGCTAATTTCTGAAACTTTTGTGGGTAGGTCTTCAGGGAAGTTGCAGATACTTAAGGTTCAGTTTTTTTTAAAAAAGGTGGAAATGCTCATCACAGCAGATGCATTTATTTCTAAACATTGTATGGAATTTTTGGAGGATTTGGATTGTGAGGAGTCACTTTGTAAATATGAACTAGAGTTCAACTCTGCAGTTCTAATAGATGTTGGTCATGAGACAAGTAATCTGTAAAATTCAGATTTTTCATCACCACAGTTCTTAGAATTTTGCTTGCTTGTTTGGAAGAGGTAATGCTTGAAATGATTACATTTTTGCAGGATTGATTTTTAGCCCTTTGAGCTTTACCTTTCACAAAGGAAATTTTCATGCTCAGAACACTGGATTTTTTTTATGCTTGAATTGATATTAGTTTGTTGAACTGTTCCAATTAATACAAAAACATAGCTGCTTTGTAAATATGGAATGTGGAAAAACAAGGGTTTATCTAGATTAGCACTGACAGGAGTACACGTACTTGGACCTAAACTTACAAAAGCCATTCAGACATGAACTGTATAAGTGTATTCACTGTCACAATCAGAAAGCTTTAACACGCCCCTTTATTTATGTACAAGTTAGTTTGCTGTAAGACATTTTAACTTTTTATCCAGTACAGGTCTCAGTATTCCCTCAATTTGGAAGCCCCCGGTGAAGTCAGGGCATACCATGTAAGAAACTTCAGTCTGTTAAGGGGCTTTTATTAACTTGAAGCAACATTAAGTCTATTTTGAAATGACTGAATTTCTCGTGTGTTGAATCATGCTTTATGCATTTACGACAGGGCCATGTTCTGTGTTTACATTTCATATAATGTATACATCTAACATTTCATGCCTTTTTGTAGTTCTGCAGTTTTCAATATCAACACTTTTTCATGCTGTCAGTAATTGCAAACTAATTAAGATTGGGTTATATGCAGCCGTTTGCAGTAATGCTTTCTGACTCCCCAGCCTCAGAATCGCTCTTTCTACGCCCCCAGTGCTGTTAGCCCAATTCGCACAGCTCCTCGCTGGACTGCTCAGGGCCCTAGGCCGCAGGGTGAGTTTTAGTTGTAAGGGGTGAGGATGATTCTGCCACATAACTTTTCTACAAATCTCCTTTCAACAAACTAATGTTCCATCTTAATGATCTGTTTCAATGTCCTATTCTCCCTCCTGTCAGCTCAGTATTCAGCTCAGTTTGTCAGGGCTGCTCCCACACGCAGAGCTTCAACCCCCATTAGCACGATGAAGCAGGCCTCCACCCAGGCCCCACGAGGCATTACCAACACACAGAGAATGGGTGAGATGTCTGGGTGTTTAATGGCTTTTCCAGTCACATTTTTGGAAGTTATTTTTGGAATCCTGTAACCATGTACAGTTTGTAATTACTGTTATTGTACTATTTAAGTATTTGTACTTTTTGTCCTAGCCCAAATATGTGTAATATATTTTGGAAATGCATGTCCATGACAACAGAGAAGTGCACACACGCCAAAACACTGGGTAACAGCCTCACTAATAGAGTGAGAATCATTTTTGATAGTTTCCCTACAGTGAGAGTGAGGGGTTGTGACAAGGTACTGAATTTAGGAATGTGAAATATGCAGAATAAATATTGAAGGACAACCCTTCCTGTTTTGATATGTGTAACATCTTTGTCTTTGCATTAATGTTGACTCCTCTCCAGCAAACATCGGCACACAGACAGCCGGTGGCCGTGCCCCTCTTTGTGCTACGGTGGTTCGGGGTGTGAACCAATACAAGTATTCTCTGGGAGTCCGGAATGTGCAACAAGTTGTCCCCATGGCAGCCCAGGCAGCTGTTCATCCAGTAGGTATTACTGTTCCTATAACCTTTGTTGTAATGAGTAAGCTGTGATGTTTGTGGACAGCAGGTAGCATAGCGTTTAGAGCCTTTGGGCACAAAGGTGGCAGGTTCAAGTCTCACCTCCAGCTGTAGTACCCTTGAGTAAGGTACTTACCCTGAATTGCTCCAGTAAAATCACCCAGCTGTATAAATGGGTCAATAACTAAATACCTGATCATTGCCAAATGAATAAATGTGAATGTTTTACATTTTCTTAACTTCAAAGTGAAGAAAATGAAACGGTGTGTAGGAGAGGACAAGAACATGTGGTTGTGCATGGCCAGAAGAGAGGAGGGAGATGCACAAAAATGTCAGAATTCACATTGCAGTGGCTACATTTGCTTGCAGGTGATGGAGCCTGCTGTTCATGTGCGTGGACAGGAGCCCCTCACTGCCTCCATGCTGGCAGCTGCACCTTTAATGGAGCAGAAGCAGCTACTGGGTATGTATGGGAGAACTTGCTTTGTGTTTTTTCTGAATAGTATGTAGAGGGTTCAGGTGTCTATTTCCCAATAGTTACCTGTTGCTTGTAAAATCAATTTTCAGTGAGGCTGCAATTTGCTTTTTGTTTCTAATTTTTATTTGTGTTGCTCAATGTTTGGTGTGGGACCTGGTTGTAGGTGAGCGGCTGTACCCGCTGATCCAGACTCTGCAGCCCACTTTGGCAGGCAAAATCACAGGCATGTTACTGGAGATTGACAACTCTGAGTTGCTGCACATGTTGGAGTCTCCGGAGTCACTCCAGTCAAAGGTATTTAACACCTATAGCTCTTGGTGTTTGCACATGTATTTAAATAACAGCTTTCTTAGCCCTGGGTTCCTTATAAGGTGGAGGAGGCAGTTGCTGTGCTTCAGGCTCACCAGGCAAAGGAAATCCCCCCAAAGAAGTAACTTCAAGAATTTCCCTTTAGGTGAGTTTCTTTTCATATAAATTCAAATAGTAATATGTTGCACATCATGAGGACTTAAATGCTTAGTTACTTACACATACCAAAACACGAATCCTACTCGCCCAGAATTCATAAATTAAGAATGGTGACTCGATGGAGGCTATTAAACTCATTTAAATAACTTGTAGATAAATAACCATCTTTTATGCTTCAAGATGATGAAATGGTTAAACTGTAACTTGACAAAAACACTTTTAAAACTCAAGACTTTGTTTTGAGAAATTTCCTTTGTCTAATATGCAGTCCAAATTTGCCAGTAAATGTATTTATTTTTTTACTGTAAACTAATGATAAGTTAATGATTTGTGGTTGGATAAGATTTTTAAGCTTTAGAGAAGAAACTGCTGAACTAATTTCACAAAACACATACAATCCTACACAATACAGTGGTATTTGTGTAATGTGCTTTCAGAAATATCTGCATTGTGCATGTGCTGTTGGAAACTTAATTTCCTGTAGGTAATTGAAAAAGTGCTTTGTATGTAATAAAACCTAGTTCACGAAAAATGCTAAGGTACTATAACTGGTAGCAAAATCAGTACTCGGTCCTGCAGACTCTCGTTTTAATGCCGCTGACAGGTTAATCTGAAACGTCCAGTGTTTGCCAGCCTTAGCTTACCTTTCAGCTTCTTATCTACATAATAATAGATAAAAAAAAAAGATGTCCCTTGATTTGACATGTCATGTAAAAAATCTTCAATCTAGCTTTAGTAAAATACATTAAAACTAACGTTAAGTATCAATTTAAAATGATAAATATGTATACGCCTTTTCAGTGCTGATTGTCATTCCATAAACATCCAACATTCTTTATATTGATCTCTAGCCCTCTGGAGCAGCTGATAACAGCTGTAAATATTGTGCAGTCCTGAACACTCTTGTTTCTATTCTCTGTGCATTTAGCTTTAAACTGATGTCTGTATATGTAAATAAAGTTAATTTTTGCTCAGCAACAAACTTCAGTCAATGAAAGTGAAGAAAATGCAGCTGAAAATTGACTCAAATGTTTGTCTTGAAGAAAGTCATTACAAGTGTTTAATTAAGGAACAAGTGTTTTATAGCTGACAGTGTAAATGTAAACTTGTTTGTAGCCCACTGCATTACTAAACATTCAGAATTCATATACTCGGCATGTTCAGGGATTAGAGGGGTGCGCAGCCAGTTCAGTGAAGCAGGCAACTGAGAGCACATTCACTGCTAGCACTTGTGAAGCAGGTAATGAATCTTAATTTCAAATGTAAAGGCGCACAAGACTTCAAAATGAATGTTATAAATTGAGTCCAACAGCTGTTAAAAAAAACCGTGAGTAATTTCTGACACTGAATATTTTGTATTGTTTTAATTAAGGAAATTAAAGATGACACTGGTTTTAATTACTGTAATGCTTGCGCTAGATGGATTTGATATTATAATGTTTTGCAGGAAATTTCAGCGACGAAGCTATCCTGAGTAAGGTTTATATTGAGAAGGAGGAAAATGAGAACATGCGAAAATTAGTTGTAAACAGTGCATTGCCAGCTTTCATTTGTAAATAGCGTAAAAGGCTTGGAAAAATTAATGCCAAAACCCAGCATGCTGTTTACAAAACGTTGTTTGCTTTTGTTTAAAGTTAGGGAATGGAATTTGTGCATTAAAAACCTTAAATGGGTCTTGGTGTTTTTGTTTTGCTGGGTTGTTGTGTAATAGTGGATTCATATTTGACCTTTCTGGCTCATTTTGTGTATATTAGTTTTTGCTGATTATTATATCTTTTCATCATATATAAATGAATCCAACAATATTCAGAATTCATTGTGTTCACATTTACAGTACTTTTTTTTGTACAGGGTTATGTTCGAGCAGTGTTGTTTCAGTTCATTGATTTCCACATGTCTCCCCCTCACAAATAAAAGGTACTACAGTTACCTTGTTGCATGAGACCCTCATTGCTGTAGTCAGTTTTGAATGCTATTGGGACAATGGAAATTTATTAAACCTGTTTGGTCATTGTTTCTATAATCCATCTTTAAATATATCAAGTACCATATTTTTCAAGTTATGAATTTGTGTAAAGCTTTCAGAGATACATACATACACATTTTCAGAACCGCTTGTCCCATACGGGGTCACGGGGAACCGGAGCCTACCCGGTAACACGTAAGGCCAGAGGGGGAGGGGACACACCCAGGACGGGACGCCAGTCCGTCGCAAGGCACCCCAAGCGGGACTCGAACCCCAAACCCACCGGAGAGCAGGGCTGTGGTCCAACCCACATTTAATATTTGCTCTTGCCACACCAGAACACACATGTGCGTGCTGCTATGGACCAGATGTGACACTTGATCTATTTTTGGGACCAGAAACCCATTGTTTAGTAATTCCAGTGAAATTACTGGTTTTATCTGTAAACCTGTTTTAAAGCTGACCCTGTTGCATTACCTGCTGTTCAGTCTATTGCTTGGTGTGTCAGTGTTGCTGTAGGTGAAAACTAGTTTAGTCAGTTCTTCTTACCTTTTATTTTCAGTGTTCTGATTCCTGGGGTTTTCCTGGTTAGAAGACTCAGTTCTCATGGGATTTCTACAAATGATAGAATTGACTTGACTGCAAGTCTTCCCAAAATATTAGGCTTGCAAATCCATTAGCTTTGCCTTGAAAAGGCTTAATTTGTTGGTGTTTAAGTAAATGTAGCATGGTTAAATATTGTAGTCTAGCAGTCAGTGACGGCTTAACACCTGTATTCGTCTCAGTAAATGGCAATATTTTTGTACGTGCTAGTTTCATGTTACAGAACAGACAATTTTAATATGGTTTCAAGATGTTCCGTTGGACTTACTGTGCATCTGTCAGGTGCATCATATTGGACTGTAAGTTGATTGTGGCGTTTAGCCAACGTGTGTGTGCTGAGCCACAGACTGACACTTTACACACACGTGTGTGTGTGTGTGTGTGTGTGTGTGTGTGTGTGTAAAGTGTCAGTCTGTGGCTCACTAGAATGTCTTGCTAGGGAAAAGAAATTCATGAGTATAGTTGTCATTAGGTCAGTTAAATTATGTAGTTCAGCAGTTAAGCATATTTGGATTAAAAATACTTAAGTACAAATTAAATTCTAAGAAAAGTCTGGGGAGTTTGTCTGCTCCTCGTGCTTGTGGGGATTTCCTCCCAGTGACATGTTTCAGGTGAACTTTTGAGTTCAAATTGTGTGAATCTGTCTGCAAGCGTGTTCGTATGTTTCCACTTTCTTATAACGGCACAAACGGTAGAGTACGTGGAGAGATGCTGACCAAATGCGTGCCCACACTAACTGCCAGCTGGCATGCTGGTGTACCTCGCACATGAGCACAGAGAGTGTTTTGAAGGATAAAATGAGCATTTTTTTCAAATCAGAATTGGTACTGCATTCCCAGTACTTCTTGGTGCTGTGAAATAGTTGCAGAAGTAGAAATGTGAAGTGTTGTGAAATGGAATTCTTTATAAATTTAGATTCTTGGAAGTCTGATGTTCGTATCTCAGGTGATGACTGAACACCATTCCAAGAAGCTTGTCTCGTCTCACTCCCGGAATAATTGTGCCCATTAGGTTTACTTTAAAACGTGACTTTGTTCCTATAAGTGTCCTGTGAAGATCTAGTAGAATAATTAAGGCTGAGAATGAACTTAAAGCTTCAACCAAAGCCGTTTCTTTAAATCTTGATTACCCAAGTTTAAAATGCTTCATTGAGCACAGATGTTTCTTGCAGTAGTTTTTATTTTTAAGAGTAGTATTAATCTTCTTCCATATGTGGTATTCTTATATACCCCTTGACATTATAGGTAGTAATTTTAAGTGGGGAAACTTTTAATTCTATGAAATAAATAAAACAGTACCAGGGTTACATCACTATGATCTGCCCCATTCACAAAACTAACACAGACACAAAGTGGTCCAATGAAGTGGAAAGAGAAATCTTAAACCCAACCAAAACAGCTTTGATTAAATGACAAGTTGATTTCTTCAGCCCCAAAATTCACCTATTTATGCTAGTGTCCCATTGAATTGGACACATCCTTCGTTAGTTATAAGGCAGCTTCCCTGCATTACTCAATGCTGTATGGTTGTCTACCTGTGCTCATTCACCTCTTATGTACTGTAGTTTTACTAAAACATATGACATGTACACAGTGTTTGTTTTAATTCAACTTTTAATAGGATGATGTTACACTTATCCTTGCAGAGATTCTCACAGTAACTTAACGTAACAAATTGTACGCAACAAACTTTTTTTTTTTTTTTTTTTTTTTTTGGGGGGGGGGGGGGGGGAAGCTATAATTTACTTTCAGCCTAGTTTCAGGGGACAGAATTATTGCAACAGACATATATAAAAAAAAAAAAAAAAAGTTCTTTTGCCCTTAAGGCTTTTTGTACTTAGGGATATCTTAAGTTATGCAATCTAAACAAACTTTGTTTCAACTAGGAACGTCCCCCTGTGTTTCATGTTAAGTAATCAGCTGCTGGAGTATGACCAGTTTTTTTTTTTTTTTTTTTTTTTTTTTTTTTTTTTTTTAAATTTGTCCCTCCCCCCATCATGTGACTTTTGTTTATCTAGTATCTTTTTTTCTTGTCTTGAGTAAATAATGCGTTTGAGATCTCACTGTCACGATCACTGGGGACTCCATGACACTTTTATGGTCTCTGCAGAGACTCAGGAGAAACATCTATAGACACTGGGGCTCATAGCTCCTCATTAGGAACTATTAACAAAGGACTTTAGAATGTGATTGCAATTATCGGGAGCTGGTTATTGAAACAAAGGCATTAAAAATGCAGAGTTACTCAAATGTAACTATGGTCAAATAGACAGGCACTAAAGTTCTTAGAACTTCTAGAGTTTAGAACACTACAGTACACTATCAGACAGAAGTATGAGTAACCATATTTTGCTAAAACAAAGTAAATGTTTGAGGAATGGAAATTGGTCATACGATTGAGTCGAAATGTATGGCTCATGAATAGCCTCTGTGTCATAGAAATATCAAACTGTTAGTTATTTCTATGGCTCACAGAGGGTGAATGTATGAGTCTTACCTGTTTAGTTTCTCACTGTCAAGCATGGAGGGGGCAGTGCTATAGTCTAGGATTCCATTTACAAAGTCCATTGTTTTAATGTTCTGCCATCCTGAAGGCACACAATGCAACATGGACTTTCTGCCAGCATATACCATCTTTTATCATCTGTACAGTATGTTTCCCTTTCTGCATGGAAGACAGTGCTGTGTTTTCTTCTGTTCAGCAGGTGGCTATCAATGAACGGGGGAGAAAAGGACTTTTTAATACCATTGAAAAGAATTTGTAGTATCGGAATGTGCCTTAAATATTCCGTAACAAATATGTTATAGCAGCAGTTACTTTATTTGGCAGTGAAGTGTGAGGAGGTGGAGTTATGCTGAAGTAGTTTGGACCGCTAAGGAGGAGAGTTGAGAGAATCAACTAATTCAGTTTCCTCTGCATAATGTAAAGGGAAGATTTCTCCTGTTCAGCATTTTTGCTTAGTCTTAACAGCATTCCTCCTCAGGAATGCATATGTTGATGCATCAGTGCAGAAAGATGGAATGCCAGGAGTCCAGGGTACTTGGAGTATACTGGTGTGGTGACCCGGTTGATTTCAGAGGCTTGTGAGAGCAAGGGATGCTGGGCTGTTTTGTGGTTGGATCGAAAAAATGCCTACAGCTCAGTTACACGGAAGCTGTTGGAGGTGACATTGAGTGGTACTGTGACCTGATTGCGAACAAGGATCTCATTCTGGATTGTCATATTAATTTCAGGTTGAAGGTAATATGGGGAAGAGCAACATCTGAGTGGCACAGGCTGGATAAGGGGATAAAGGCTGCACTATGTGGTCCTGTTTGTGCTGCCCATAAGCATGCTTTTGAAGTTGAAGGTTGAGTGTGGAGGTCCATGTGCCAAGTCTGGTGCTAGGGAACCTCTCATCAGAGCCTTCGTGGATGACTTGACAGTGACTAGACTAAACTATCACTCGGGCTATGGTGCATTTTGAAAATTCAGATAATGGATGTTGAAGGGAAAAGGTGCCAGCTTTCTCTTTGGCTCTGAGAATATGCTCATACCATTAATTTTGAAGCTAATGAAGCATTTAGACCAGTGGTTTGATGGCAGCTTCAGGGTTACAGTGATTCAAGCAGATTTTACAGGGTTGAAGGGGCAGGACTTCCAGGTACATTTCAAGCATGGTACAGCATCTGCGGAGGAGTCCTCTGGTTTACAAATGCCAGTATTGACAGTTGTGACACTGGGGAGAAACTTTACCTTCCCCAATGGCTTAGTGTACCTTGAAGATTCAGAAGTGTTACTATCCTCGTACAAGGTAACAAGCTGACGTTGCACTCTACTCTTCTAAAGAAGAGTGACTGGTGGGTGGAGCAGGCATCAAGGTGGGGACAAGAGGGAAGTAGAACATGTTGGCAGGCAGAGTCCTGACTTCACCACAGCAAGGCTTGGACTGCCTTCCTCCAGGGGAAGGGGAGGTACATGTGTGTGTAGCAGTGCAGGGTGCACAAATGAGGTGGAAACAAATACTTGAATGTAAGATCTCAGGGCAGAGCCCCACCTTTTTTTTTTTTTTTTTGATCCCAACAATTCAGTGGGCTGCTTTGTCAATTCTCAATCATACCCATTATGTTGGAAGAGATCACCCTTGGATCATTGTGCAACCAGCTGCTCAAAGCTGTGGCAGCAGTTTATGGGGGAAGCATACAGTAGCATCTTGTCAGTAAAGCAGCCCATAGCCTTTGTCAAGAGCACAATTAAACCAGTACTAGTTCAGGCCTTCTGGTTGACAGTGTGAGACCAGTAAGTGATAGTTAATGTAGAAAGGCAGCTAAGCTTTCCAGCTGAGGCCAGACGTATTGCTGTCAGAAGCTTATGTACAAGTCAGTGTTGGAGCTTGCAGTTGCTTGGGGGGAAAAAAATGAAGCATAAGGCTGTTACTGAGGCTGCAGAGTGGGTGTCTAGATGGATGTGGATCTGAAAAGGTGAGCAGTAGATTCAATAGCACTGCATGGACAAGGGTATGTGGTGCTGAATGACCCCAAAATCCCCCTGACCCCTAGCTTACAGTACTGATGTATTCAGGTACATCACAAGATCGCCTGAAATATCCTTCACAAAAACTAAGCCAGTGGCAGCATATACAATTTTTCATGCCAACAAGGCCTAATTTTTAATTGAAACAGCAGTCTACAAATTTAAGTTTCAGGTTTTCAAAGGTGGATGCTTAACATGAGGTACAAGTGTATAAAATACAGTTGTCATCTGCTGTACTGTTTTTTCCCATTAGCAGAGGCTTTTCTCCAAAGCAACTTCCAATGAACTCTATTAGCCCACTTCAGGCATCAGTTAATACTTGTTACTCAGGGTAGGGTTTTGGAGAAAAGCTGATGGAAAAAAGGGAAATTTAAATGCAAGAGCCAGCTTGACACCACAAGTGACACATTTAAAATTGAAATACTTTAATTCAGTTCTTTACAAAATCAAATTATAATTACAAAAGATAGAAAAACATGGTGGTCTAGGAATAAAGATTCAAGAGCTCATAGAGCTTAAACCAGATGGACATGTACATTTAAATGTTCAAGACGACCACCTTTTGGTTTTAATCTCTTCTATACTACCAGTAAAGAAATGTCAAAACTACATAGCACTGAAAAGGACAGCATAGCCACCAGTGTCAACAGAAACTATAATCCCTTCATTATGCATGTAGAAAATTTCACATGCAGTCCTTGCTAATATGGGATGTAGTTAAGTAAATTATCCTGACACTTGTTAAAGTCCACAAAATAATCAGACCACACTTTTCTTTACCCCTCCCCCCCCCCCTTAAAAAAAAAAAAAAAAAGCTGAAGGTATGCTGTAACTTGCTACACTGGACAGGGAAGCAGTTTGATCAAATCTCCCACCTCGAACCAAGAAAAATGCCCCACTTCTGTGGTGTAAATAAGTAGGCACTAAAATAGCAGGGTACACTTTCCCATCACCGGCGACTGGGGGTTAAGAGTTGAGTAGCCACCACGGAGTCAGGGAAAAGGTTGTGGTAAGTTGGAAGTGGAACATAAGCAGCTGTGATCATTTTACCTGTGGGGGAAAAAATAGAATTGAAACACTTAAGCAATGAGAAGGTGCTGGTAGGGGGAAAAGGTACTCACTAGGCATAATCTAAGGGAAGGAGTCATACCTGCAAATAGTCTTCCGTGTAATGCATTCACAACAGCCATGGCAACAGGAATTGAGGAACATTTCACATAGACATTACCCTGAAAGAGGAAAAAGAATGAAATTAAAGCATGATCAACATCTAATGCAAATGTCTAAACCCAGGAGGTAGCCATGCACCTGCTTTAGTTCTACATACAGACAGCACTGTCAACCTTGTATTGATGGAGCGCTCACATTACAACCAGCTTGCTGCTGCACAGCCTCCATATGTTAATGCATACGACTGCATTTTATTTACAAAATTTGAAACTGCTTAGCAAGCAATAACCCAAGTATGCTGGTAGGTGAAAAGCAAAAATTTCTAAAATTAAAGTGAAAATACAAGTTACTGAACTGTATATTCTGTATTACTATTGATGTGTGAAATTAGTGGAAAAATATAAAACCCATTCATGTTAATTTTACCCTTAAGACTTCTAAAATACAGTATAAAGGGACTTGCAACAGTTTACTTCTGGCAAGGCTGTTAGAACCCCAGAGTATATTCCTGCATTATTACAACTACATGGTGCATTCAACCTTATGTCACACCTGTGTATAAACCCAAGAAGCTATTAGGTTACAAAAAATTTACTTAGTATTCTTACCTGAGCTGAATTCTTGTCAACATATATGTGTACAATCCCCCCATGCTTGTTGCATTCTTCAATAACATCATCTTGAATGTCAATATCCCAGCCCGGATCTTCTTCGCTGAAAAATAAATACTCTTGCAGATAAGTTCCTGGAGGATACCATACAAATTTTAAAATGCAAAAAAGGCTTCTAGAAAGTGGTCCAAGAAATGACATGGCTTTTACTATTCTAGTATCCAATTTCAATAACCACATGTGCTGGGCAGGGTCATGGTGATCTGGAACCTATCCTGGAAGCAGTGGGTACTAGGCACAAAGCTGGGAATTTAGCATCACCAATTAACCTTAACTGGTTGTGGGAGGAAACTGATACAGACATGGGGAGTACATGTGAACTCCACACTGGCTGAGTGGGAAATAATCCCATGTTCTTCTGCACTACCTGCTATGGCACTGTGCTGCCTAGGCTCTAATATATTTAAGCAATATGTAACTTCAGGCATTCACAAAAATAACATCTGCTCATATTTATCTGCAACTTCTTCCTGTAGGTGGTGTGAAAAGCACCAAAAGCTTTCCCCAAACACTGTCAGCTGGAGAATGAACACTTACGATTGGGGATTGAACATGTTGGAGAGCTGGATACAGTGTGTCGCAATAGGCTGTGTTGGGAGGTTCAAGGCGGTGTTCATGTTCATGTTCATATTCATATTCAGGTTTAGATTCAAGGCAGGGTTTATGGCAGCTGTAAAAGTAGTAAACAAGGTGCCCTTTAGAAGCTTGTGACATACAAAACACTTTCAACTGAGTACAAACTTATGATTTATGCTTAATTCTGATCAAAAGATTTGCAAGTGTTCAGCACTGTCTAATCCATGTACCCATCTGGCAAATGCTAATATTTTATAGTGAATGATGAGACTGTCCAGGTCACAGTGTCAAAGGGTTTTCTGTCTTTGCACAATGTCAAAGAATGGTCTGTAGACTTGATTTTTATAGGCAAGTGTTTTTCTCCTCTGCTGCCCCTTATCTGCAAAATGCCTGAAGCCCACACTTTTCTGTTCTCCCGATTTCAAGGAATAGATTTATCTTGGTGAGGGCATCATGGCATACTATTGTACAGATTATTCATTATTTCACAGGTACAAATCTGGTACTGGAACACTTCCAACACTGAGCTTCAAGAAATGGTTTTCAAGCTGTGTCCTCCATGCATTAAGCATTCAAATCAAATTCACTTTCAGGGACAGAATGACAATCAGCCTTGCTTCTGAGTTCAAGAATAAGGGACAATATATTTCATGGTACACTTTACAACTGGATGGTGAGAGTATTAAAATGACCATTTATAATGCTGACTGAAGGTAATCCACTCAAATCATGGCATCTGAAAAAACACTGGCATAACTTGTGAATCTCAATTTCCTTAATACCAAGTGCCCTCTACTGCATACTGTATATACTGAACAGTATATGCATATCACAGGGTACTGGCAGGGTGCAGGAAGAGGCTTACTAGTCAGCTGCTTGGCTGGAGGGAAAATTGTCTAATTCATTTCAACTTTAGTTACATCCTGCCTGCCACTTCATCTAAGACCCCAACTAGCCAGAATGATTAGAGAGTCAGAAATTAAAAATATGACCCTACAACAGGGCTTACACACGTGCAACTATGCGCAAAAATGGGGAAGTAATTCTGATTACACTTGAATATACCTGTATACAGCCAATTTCAGTATGAATTCCTTTTTTCCGGCTAATTTCATTTCCTTACAACTTCTGGTGCTGAAGTACTTTGCTAATGCCCAAGTAGATTACAGCAAACTATACTGTCAACTGCAAAGGGTAATATAGACAAACAAGCAAAAAGCATAAGGGGAAGGAAAGAAAAAAAAAAAAAATTAGAACTCTGCAAGAACAGAATGCAATTATTGACCAAAACACCCTGAGTGAAATTCATTTCAGAAGCTTTAATGGCTGAATCTATTTTAATGTTGTCCACACTGAGCTCAACTTGTAGGAAGTCACTACCAAAACATAGCTGTCAGACAAGGAAACCACAGGTGCTGGACACTGCTCCTACCTGTAACTGCTGCCATGGCTCCAAATGGGAGAGATCCGCTCATCTGCAGTGCCTGCTGCGCAGCAGGTGGGATCTGTAATCCAGTACCTGGGCAAGCAGAAACATGCCACATTTGCTTAATTACCCCTGTATGTCTTACATTTATTTACTTAGCAGATGCTTTTCTCCAAAGTGACTTCCACTGAACTCTAGTGTTTTCAGCCCGCACACCTTATTCACCAAGGTGACTTACACTGCTAGATACACTACTTACAATGGGTCACTCATCCATACAATCAGTGGAACACACTGTCACACACTACGCACATTGCTCCATTTATCATTCTAAATTATTTAAATATAGTACCAGCTAGTGAGCTGTCAAGTAGATCCAAAACACTTTACATGCTGCTTGCAACTGAACGGGTTTTTAAGTCTAATGGCTGACAAGTGACCAAAGTAGCAACCATTGGTCTCAGACATCTAAGCATGCGTCCAAGATGTTTTGAAGTAATCTGTACAGTATGTCAGTAGAGCCCATTTAAAAAGTTAACTATGCTAACTGGAAAAGTTGGTTTCTGTTTTCAAAGAGGTGTTACACATAGATCTATTGCTCCTGCTGATTAATATCTTGACATTTAAGTTGAACGATGAGACCAGTGCTACCTACACTTATGACAAAGCCTACAGTTTTTTTTTTTTTTTTTTTTACAGCATGTACCAGAAATGGAAGAAGGGTTGCTACTAGCACAGATTTATGAAACCACAGATGTGTACCTGGCTTCAGACTGTAGGACATACAAATTGTCAATTACTTTACATACCTTAACTGCTATAAAAAAGTAGTGCAGCACAGATTACCTTCAGCAAGGCGAGCCATTAACTGCAAACGGCCGGTTGTTCCGAGGTCAATGCCGGTTCTCTCAAGCTCATCGCTGTCCAGGAAGGAGCTAGCTGTTGATGCATCTGTACGCTCTGTAACATGGCCTACTTTCATGGGTCTTCCAGCCAGTTCAAACCCATTCAGCTGCTCCAGGGCCTTCTTTGCACATTCAGCATCTGCAAACTAAGAGAGAAAGATCCTATGAAGTGATCAAAGAAAAACACCACAGAATATAAAAACCCCCCACTAATAAGTTTAACAACTCACTGTGATAAAACCATATCCTTTGGATCGTCCAGTTTCACTGTCCATCATCAGTTGAATACTTTCAATCTAAAAGGGGGGGAACCATCCAGACAACCAATAATTACAATTGGCTGAAAAATGCTTAATTTTCCTCAAGAAATTACACAAAATACTCAAAGATTAACTCACCCTCCCAAACGGCTCAAAGATTCCTCTGAGCATGTCCTCAGTGATATTAAAATGCAGAGATCCCACGTAAAGACGCATAGGTCCTGCGCTGCCTTTCTGCAGGTTATTCGCCATAGCAGCTGCTCTGTTCTTTTCAGCCTGCTCAATTAGACAAATATTGAACAACAATTTAAAAAACGTGCAACTGTGACTCATTTCTGCAACGGGATCTCTCGTTTTCCCACATTGTTACAAATGTAGTTGTCCTTAACTTAAAGCACATGTGTCTGGCTTCAAAAGCAAGACTACTTGCTGCTCCATCTGAAAACATACATTAAACATCTTCTGCCTTTGAAATATAGTGAAACCAGAAGTACACAATGTTCTTTAAGCCGGCACAAATGATTTACATTTTGTTTGAGGTATCATTAACATTACACATTCAGTGTTATGCAAGTAAATTCTAAACCAGGTAAGTGTGATGCCACTTAAGTTTTCTTGCAATATAAAAAACCCTGCAATGCCCACAAAAATTCTAAGTGCTATGGATGTATGTTTTAATAGACTTCATTTAAAACAACAAGCTAAATGAATTAGGAGTTGGTATTAGGTTACATTTACAACATATACTCTATACTAGAATACAAATTTTGTAAAGCCAGTCTTCCAGTGTTAATCTAAATACAGAACCTTATTAGGATATTTTAATGCTATGTGCTAAGCTACTGTAATCATCAATAGTTAACCTGCAAAAGCAGAATTACCACATGAATCATTTTGACAACATGGCAATGCTTGAAAGTGGTTGTACCTGTGAAGCCTGAACAATAATGGGCACCCCCAAAAGCCTTTGTCCAGTCAAGCCAATAGCCAGTGGCACAGAATTGACTTCAACAAACTCAACATATGCAATCCCCTTTGATCTTCTGGAATTTCTGTCAGAAATCATTCTCACATCTCGAACCTGAAGGGAAAGGACCAGAATTAGAGTTCTCCATTGCAGATAAATCAAGATGTTCATACTCAGTACACGTACACCAAAGCACACTAGTAGAGCTACTGACTTTTCCCACTGCTGAAAAGAACTCCTCCAGATCACGAGGACGGATCCTAGCTGCCAGCTGCATGCAGAACACAGTTCGTGCATCTCTTTCCTCTGGAGTTAGATTGTCAATTGGCTCCCTTTATTTAAAACACCAATGAGAAAATAAAATTGAACAACATTTCACTCCCTGACACTTGCTGTGAATACAACACAGCTCACTACCACACATCAAACAGACTTGGGTATCCTCACCTGACTGGGCTCTTATCTTTCTTAAATGGGCTATGACTTCTGGAACCTCTCCTGCTGGGGGGGAGGGAAATGTGTTACTATACCTGATGTACAGAAATGGCTGTTTATACCAGTCATAAATACATAAATAAAGATGTCAGTAAGGGCCAAGAAAATCTTACATTTATTCATTTAGCATATGCTTCAAAGCAACATACATCTCAGATCTTCCCTCAAATTTTCCCTCTGGAAGCACCACTAAATTTCAGCCCACTACTATAATTAAAGAAAATGCTTAAGAGTGCCTCTGTGACAATTAGTTCCTTCCAACTGTGTTCATTATTTTGGAGTTATAACCATGACCGCGAAGCATTTTTATGCAGGCAGTCTTCAACTAAGCTATAAAAAAAAAAAAACTGGTACTGACCATCATTTTATACACCATTGACATTTATGACGTTAAATTTCACATGACCAACAGACTGCAGTCTGGATAAAATCCAGAGATTCACCCCAACAAGAACTTTCTAAATGAGTAGTTTTAAAATCTCAATTTGATCATTTTAGAGAGGAGGCTTTTCTGAGAAAAAAGGGTAGGCAACAGTACTGTGGTTACAATTATACTGATATATTAACAGGCAGTCTCCGAATTATGAATGAGTTCCGTGTCCTCAGTGTGTCTTTAAGTCGGATTTTAACGCAAGTCGGAACAGTTAGGTACGGTGGGTATCTAATGTCAGTTTGTCAAATGTTTGACTTACTATATCGTATACCTTTCCATGCATAAAAAACAAGAACACCAGACAAACTAAAACATCTTTAACAATACAGTAATAAAAATACAATGTAATGATATGAGATGTCACTTCGGAGAAGACTGCAAAATGAATAAATAATTATAATAAACATGTAACTACAGTATTTGAGAGAGCGATAAATATTACTACTGTGATGACGAACAGAGGACACAGAGAGGGTGGACCCAAGTGCAGGATTGTTTATTCAGAACCAAAAGATTAGACATGCTCTTGTGGGCGGGGACGGGCGAATGGTCGGTTGATGGGCGAACTGAACAGAGGTGAGGATCCGAAGGGGGGGGGGGGGGTCTGTCTGAAGTGAGATTCCGCAACTTTTATAGTCGAGTGCTCTCTTGGAGAGAGAGGGACAGTGCGCGCACAAAACATTAACGAAACTTTGTTCGCTTTTTCCGTTGTTCGTTTGCATTCCACCTTTTGCTTTATTATTTACTCTTTAGTTTCAATTGTGACCGCTTCCTTTTTCTTGGATACATTACCATCACTTGCACCACATTTACACTTTGGTGCCATGGTTTGGGGGGTAAAAACAAAAAAAAAAATTAAAGCCAAATATAGTAACACACAAGACACTTAAGAGGAAAATAAGGAAGCCTGTAATACCTCGGGCTCACATGCCCCGCCCACGAGCTGACAGATCACTGTAGACGCGCACTGTTTTGATGCACTTTGCAAAATAGCACCGGTTTATTATTACGAACCGTATATACAATCTCAAATATTTAATATCATAGGCTTAAATATGAAGTTATCTGATTGCTACCTAAGGGTGACACAAAAAAAAAAAAAAAAAACTTCTGGTCAGTACGGGGATGGTTCATAAGTACGTGTTCTAAGTCGGACGTTTAACTCGGGGACTGCCTGTATTACAAAACTGAACAATTAGAGGATCTTGAATATACATTCTTTCCCCTTAATTTATTAAAACGCTGAATTAATGCATCACTGACAATCACACAATGGCAAAAAGTGTAACAAAAGAAGCTTCCATTCAAGAGCAGTAGTCACCTGGCTTTTCCAAAATTTGACAATCTAAGGATTTTAATAGTATTCATCCTTGATTTCACCTTTTTAAAGGGCTATAACGACACACAGAATTCTGTCGATGACATAAACAGGTCAAAGGGCTGCAGAGACAACCAGAGATTACAGCAAAGTAGTCCTACTTACGGAGGGCTCTTGCGAGCTCGATAGCGACCGGAACGCTCCTTGCTGCGGGAACGACTGCGCTTGCGCTCTCTGCTGCGACTCCGCTTTCTTTCGCAGCTGCGACTCCTCCTACGGTCCCTACTTTTTTTGTGGTCCCTGCTTTTGCTTCTCTTCTCATGGCTACGGCTGCGGCTCTTACTTCTGCTCCTCTTTTTCCTTCACAGTGCAAGGCGTCATCATTCAGAGCATATTATTATTACAGTGGTGACACAGTTGCACAGATGAAAACAATGCTAAGGCATTACAATTTCATTGATATCTCTGCAAAAAGGTATAAAATATTAAAATACTCCCATCCATGTGCTTACTTTTTACTGCGTTCCTCATGGCCATTGGCATTAGAAGGCTTGACGTCATCCTAAGCAGGGTCGACAGAAGAACACCATGAAGACGAAGATGTTACATTTCAAGCCGCCAGGGTAAAGGGGATGGGAGCAAAAGAAAATGAACAAAATTTATGAAATAGTCATACAATTTTTTTGACAAGCTTCTTAATACCTGGTCCTTTTGCAAACATTCCGGTGTATTTCCACCCTTCTCCTTTCAATATATTTTTAAAAGTCAATCCAGCCGATTTTCCAGTAGAGTAAGCGTTTTGTAACCCATATGAAGTCACGTTCATTTGGTCAGCAGCCCAATCTCTCCTAATAAGTAACATGGTTATTTTTGCCTAAAACCAAGGTGGCCATGCTAGCAGCCAGCCAATAATCATGTTCCTGTGGTGGATGCCATTCCAGTGATCTTCACCCATTTTCGTTCGTGGACTGTAAGAGCTTGATGCCACCTCTGTCACACATCTTGCCCTGAAGCAAACAGGGATTCACACTGCTTAGTAACTTTGACCCAAGAAATTAAATACCCAAGAAACAAAAATCCAACCTCATGAAAAGTTCCTAGCCGCATGGAGATGGTCCCTGTTAAGCAGTGAATTAAGGAAAAAATATTTACAGATGAAATAATTATTTGTGTATGGCGTAAGAATGGCAGAAATTCAAATGTCAAAGACAACAAAATCAGCGGATGTGTAGAGTATATGTAGCTGGTGTTATGACATGCAACACTACTAGCATGTTGATTAATAACCCAAAGCCCTAAATGAGACTTATGAAGATGAAGAGACAGTATTCACATTTGAGACAATGAAAAAAGTAGTTGCTCCCAATCAACATTTGTCTCACTACTGTGGGGAATAGAACAATTTCCATCATTACACCAAAAAAAAGCTTTCAGAAAAAACAGGTCACACTGTTCAGAAGCTGCGAGGAAAAAACGCACTATTAAAAACAGTTTTATTAATCATGCAAAAGTACAATTACACTGCACAACAAATGCAATTTTACAACTTTTGATGAGAAGTCAAAATCAACTGTAAATTTCCTGGTGAAAACAAGGCTATTAAAATTTGAATACTGTCTCACTGTTTTAGATTAAATTTCCCTGCCCATTTCATTCACCTTGTGACAACTGAACTGGTGCTTTCATGTTCAAAGTTGAGCCTCTTTTTACCTGAGGGACCACAATACATTGATAGGATAAATAATTACAGCCTCACTTTTCAACAATTTATACTGAAATTAAGGGTAAATCATGGAATTGAGGCGAGACTTTCAGGTATGGTTACAATGAAAAATGTGCATCAACTCTGAATTGCTACTACTAATAGAGCACAAGTTCCAGAAGGGACTTGGGTAGCGAGACAGGTCTGCAGTGTATTGTTGAAAGTTTACCCTCCACCCCTTCAAACCCCCTGAAGTTCTACCCACCTTTCTATAGGGAGCTTCAAGCATAGCTTCGATATCAAAATCGTCCGCCATACCGCTGTTGTCTTGGGCTGTAGGGGGGGGAAAAAAAATTACAAACAATGGCAAATGCTAGTAGTACTGTCACGACTTCTTCGTATTCTAAATTCAACACTTTCAGTTTTTTTAAGCAATCCAGTACACTAGTAGTACAACTTAATTTAGTACTATTCAGTCCTGGATTGCTGGATATAAGGTTTTTGTTTTAATAGTGTATTAGTTTGTTAAACATCTCTAAAACCTCTTGACAATTTCAAATTAATTTCTGAGCTCTCAGTGGCCTAAAGAGACCAAGAAACTGGATTGCTAATCTTTTATCTGACACCTTTGTCCAAAAGCATTTACAACTTTAACTACACAATGGTATATCCACTTATATAGCATACTATTTTTACCGCATTAATGCAGGGCAAATACTTTGACACAGGACCTAAAGATTGCTTGGCAACAGTCATCAACACTGTTGCTACCTTCTAGTGTTTGTCTTACAGGACCAAAGGTGAACAGATCCAACACAATTAGCAGCATCTGTTACATCAAGGCTACTCTATTGGCCTGTGCCTTCCTGCTCTGGAGCCTAGATATTGACACACCACATTATTCACCCAAAGTCATGAGACCCAGTGGTACATTTTAACAACCTTTTAAAAACTGTGGAATGCAACAACTGCAGACTAAATTACCATCTCTCAGGAGCAGGCAGGCCACTTCATCACAACTTCAACTTGTCAAGACTCAAGATGTGGCAGATTACTCTATGCAGATCTTAAAATTATAACGGGAGATGACTAGTCTAGTGAACTGAATTCTGTTTTCCAGAAATTCTGGCAGAATTGTGCATAATGAATAAAACAGTTCAGTACCTAAGCACGAAGTGACACGATAAACTCAAAATTGTGCAACTCGATTTTCCCAGGCTAAGCTGCCAGCTGGCAAAAAAAGTTGACCTGCAGCAGCTGTACTAATAAACAAGCATTTTTTTTCAATCATTTGTGTATTTTTTAAAAAAATATATACATATAAAAACAATCTACGACTCGCACAAGTAACTAGCCAGCTAGCAATTAGCTAGTAGCTAAGTACATGACTTGATGATAATATCATGAGGATGCAATACGAGTGTAACACTAGGAATCATTTAAATACACAGAACTGTGTAAGGTGTATCTTACTAAAGTAAAAGGAAAGCCGAAAAGTCAGGGATTTGGAGTATAATCCATGTTCTTTTCTTCGTACGGAACCGCCGACACGACAGACAAGCTTAGCTACCTTAGCTAGCATTTACCCCCGTCACGGCGTCAGCCAGGCTCACGAGACAACCCGGGCCGATCGGTTTCGCACACACCAACTTTACAAATTCACAAATTATCGACAGTAATTAATCATTTAAACTACCGTTAGTCCGCTGGTGTGAATGGATACATGAAAAGTTACCTTATGCGAGCGTCCAGCGGGTTTCCAACAAGTCCCGAAGGCGAAAAACAGGCCTCTCCGAATGAGACACACAATTCTTCCGCTTTCCCGACAGCAAACCGGCCCGCTTGTTCACCAGCTGGCAGCTACTCGGTCGGTGGCCGCCGACTTCACAGCTTAAACAAGCAAAAAAAAAAACGTCTTACGTTGACGAGTCTTTAAAGCGTTGCTTCAAATTGCAAGTACGAAAGACTGCAGTGACAGTTTGTTCGCTCTTATTGTTTCAAAGTTTTCCGCGGCACACAACTACGGCTCCTAAAATGGCGCCGGTTGCTCGACCTGCGAGGGGTTTCCTGAGAGACCGAGTAGGGGCGAGTGTTCGCGCGCTCTGCGTGCTTCGACTTCAAAGTGCCGCGAGGTGAGGAAGGAAGCGACGTGAGTGTCGCGCGCGGATCTCTAGTCAGTTTCCTCATCTGCACTTTTTTTTACTGCAGTTCTGTACAGGAAATAGAAGTTGAACTAAAGAGGCCAACTCTTTAGGTGTGAGATTTTCCCACACAAATGGGAAAATTTTAATTAATACACTACACATAAAGGCACATTTGGTAATTGTAGTAGGCTAGGCTGTTATATGAAATATTATTTTTTATCTGAACTATGTTCCATATTTCTGAGCTTACAACAAAGAATGTTTTAACGTTAACACAAAACAGACAAAGAAATAACAGTATATGACATGCTAAAGCATGATTGACAAAACTTAAAATGTATCATAATGGTCTTTAAACACATCAAGGATATGTTAAATGACTATATATTGAGAATTTTGAATATAATAATTTATTTCCATCCATTCAATATATTTGTTATAATTTATTTCAAATGTAGTATTTAAATATTTCTTTCCTGCAGTGTTCCACAGCCTTAAATTCAAAAATCTATCTGAAAATGGTAATCATAACTTGTGTTGCTTTTTTCAGGGTACTCAGTATATTACCTGTGAATAGATACATTATTGTATGCGTTGGATCTGGATATGAATACTGGATATAAATTGTCTGTTCTGACACACTTGTTGTAGCCCAAACATTTTTTTATTGGCAAGAATACAGGGAATCAGTCCACAAGGAGACAGCATAATACTGAATTTCTTTAACACAATAGCTAAGCTCATTTCCATAAAGTGCACAATGACATACATTATTTGTGAAATACATTATGAATTGCAGTTATGTAGTTTAGCTGTGCTACTGCATTAACTTAACTCCTGGAAGGTACTTTTAACTGAAATTCCTTTTCTACTGTAATAGGTTTAATTTGCTTATCCATACATGCTGACAGCTTATTTCCACGTTCCATCATTTACTTGGTATTTTAAACATCCTAACGTTACTATCCTAATGTCCAATAGTCCCACAAATTGGCGAAAGCACTATTCTGTAACAGGTATGTACTTTACACCCAGAGTGTAAATTCTGAACAGGGTGGGTGTACATTAAAATTAAAAGATGGGAAGTAATAGGAAACTGTGCAAGGTATACAGTACTTTCATTTGTGAAGATGGTCATGATAACTCTTGCAGATAAACAGGAGGTGTCTGTGGCAGACATGGTAGATCGGTCAACTGAGTTACGTTGCCATGGTTACAAGGGAACGCATGCCAAAGCAGTGGAGCAGGTCAGATGAACCATGAAGAGAGGACTGTGAATTTTGCAACTGCATATCTGCAATTCCATGGCTAATGAATACGGCAGGAAGCTAACAGCTGTTCTATGTATTAAACATATTCTTCAGTCAAAGCAGAAATCTTGTTATGTTTAAATATAGGTCATGAAATTTACTGCATCAAATTCATGGTCTCCATTATATGTTATTTTGCTCCGAGGAGCTATTAGGATCCATACATATTATTTGGAAAAATTAGTTAATATATTAAAATTAAGTGACCTGTGTTTGGAGGGCGGCTATTCGTTAAGACGTGAATGAACAGGAAAAAGGCAAAGTTCCTGATGGCTTTCATAACAGTTATGTTGACACAGAAAACATAAATACAGTTCACATCTTTTCTGGAAAATCAGGAGTGAGATGAACATTTCAGTCTTTAGGTACTTAGTGAGGTGCTGTTTACCCTCAAAAAAAAAAAAAAAAAAAACATTTATTTTCCCCCGTGATCACTTTTTTCTCCCTGCTTCTCTTTTTTTTTTTATTTTTACTGTAAATATGGATACATTGGCTGAAAAATAAGCATACCAACCATCTGTTAAAATAAATACTCACAGGCAAACATAATAAAACATTTTATTTTATTGCATTTGGTGGAGACAAATCTATAAAATAATAGGTGAAATCTAGAAGCCAAAACTGTAGAAGCATTTATGAAAGGTAAAACAGTTATGCTGGAAAAATGTCAAACACAAAAAAGAAATATTCTATTTGAAATGTATTAGAGCTGCACTGACACAAAAGAAAGTTGAATTCTAATTCAGTAATATTTATAGAAAATTCCCTTCAAGCACCTTCCTTGTTCCTCATATGCTCACCTCTGGACACACACACACACACACACACACACACACACACACACCTAAATATGCAGCTAATCTAAAACAAAAGAATACACACAATAAATATTTATATATTCTGGAACCTGGAGAAAAGAAAAAAACTGCAAACATAAACCGTTAACATTTCTAATATTGATCCTTAGCTCTACATCACTTCCTAACCTAGAGTCTATCCTCTTCAATACAATATACTTTACAGAGGACATTAAAATCAAGACTTACCTAGCTTAACTCTACTTGTGTACCTCTATTTACATATGTTACTGTGTATTTTCTTGTTTTTTGACTGGTGAATACTTGGATGTATGTGAAAATTGTGTAAATGAACCATTTTGTCCATAAATACCCAGAAATAATAAAAACTTTAAGTGCTTAGCTTAGCTTTACGAACCTATATATACTATGTAACAACTGTCTTAATGATGAAAAATGGCAATATGTGATGCAACAGGTATATAAAAACTAAATTATGTTCATATACGTGTATGGAAAAGGGTAATGCATATTCAAACACACATAAGACAGTCCTTTTCAGTAATGTGCATTCGAAAGGGTTCATGGAGGATGGCTTCAGCGTCCGAAGCCCTCAGATTGTGCAATAATTTAATTAATACAGATAAACAGAAATACACAATGAAAAAGAAACATTTTTCTCTTAGTGGTTTACATTTTGTACCTATGACAAGTCTTAAATCTGAGATGATTTTTGTCAGTTCACTTAATTTCATGTGCAATATGATTTTGATGAAACTTTATGAAATATGGTTATGTGATGCTGATTAATTATTTTTAATTATTGATACAAGAAAGGCAGCCAAAGTGAAAATACTTTCTGTTTAATTTTCATTTACTTTAAATAATGATATTATTGATTACTTGTGATTGTTTTCTGGTTGGGGGGGAACGGTGGCACAACGGGTTTGGCCTGTGCCTGCTCTCTGGTGGGTCTGGGGTTTGAGTCCCGCTGGGGATGCCTTGCGACGTACTGGCGTCCCGTCCTGGGTGTGTCCCCTCCCCCTCTAGCCTTGTGCCCTGTGTTGCCGGGTTAGGTTCCGGCTCGCCACGGCCCCGCTTGGGACAAGCAGTTTCAATCAAAATGTATGTGTGTTTTCTGGCTTCTACCTTTTACATTGGAGTAGATGTGAATCTGTTATTAACTCCTTCCTAGTTGGTGTGTTTCATACATCCATTAGCACCCAAAGATGACAAACACTGCATAACAAGGGTTTACCAGGGCCTTGTCTACATTGTGTATTTGTTATTTATGCTCTTGTTATTTTTTTGGAAGGTCAACTCTGCAACCATTGCAACTTGAGTAACGACAAATGGTGCATCTTCCTCTCATAACGTGAAAGGATGTTCATGATCGTGTGTGTGATACAGTCCTAGATGCCCTCTCCATCTCTCAGATGTTTGACACAAAGTGGTCCTGTCCCGTGTTTCACCGACAGTGTTCATGCACACCTCACTGAAGGTCTAGGGTCTCACAAAGGCCCACTGTGCCTGAATCACTGACAATTGTTTATTCAGTAAATGTGTGTATTGGATCAATATGTACAGGCCTTACTCTGTTTTAATGCTACTCAGGTACTTTGGTCGAAGAACTGGCCTTTGAGACTCAGCGGATCTGTTTTCTCATGGCAGTTTCAGTCAAGTACCAGAGCAATATTTGCATATATCTGTACTTTTACCAAATGCAATAAAACTCACAAGTGCATATAGGTACATCATTAGTAGAACATAACTGCCTGTAAATCAACATGCAGTAAACACATGCATATACACACCAGCTTAGTCATATAAGTGCATGCAGGTAGTACACACTGAATAAAACGCCACGCCACATGCACGTAGTTTTAGAAATCGGTCTTAAAATGCTTTCTGTGTCTGTAAATGATGACATTGATTTGTTTGATGTGTCAGCATTTGACTTGCTTTCAGTCCTTGAATGATTCAGTCAGACATGGTAAAACACTCCCTTTTTTGTCTTCTGCAAAGAGAACTTCAATACGACACTTAAAAACTGAAGGGGAGTTTAAAAATGTAAAAATAATAACTAGCTCCTTTACGATTACAACCCGCACACAGCGGAAATCCCGTAGTCAAAGTAATGATGAATTCCGCAGCAAATCAAACCTTAGATGTAGTTAACTGGGTGGCCACGCTGATATGTATTTTCATTTGTAGAGTCGACCCTCTGCTTTAAACTTTTGTTTAATAAATATAGCAGCATTTAAACTTTATACAGTATAGGTATTGAAAATGTCTTTTAGACAATTCCTCTATAATTGTTCTATTCCCCTAAAAAGCAAAAACTTGACTAAATTTAAAATTATTAATTTGTATACTGTCTCCTATAGTGTCTCTGCGAGAGGCAACCAAATAAGAGTGTCTGCTTGAGTGCCGTAGCAAAGGTGCAGCTATGCGTCAACATCCCCTTGCAGATATCCCTATAGATATGAAATTTGCTTACTGTATATAAAATATCTTTATATAAAAATAAATGCACATTAGTCCGTATACACCTATTGCACATGTCCTTCACAAATACATTATATATATGAAAATATTTCCTGTTAATTCGATACTTCCTGGTCTGAATGAATTGGTTACGAATTCAATTACGTTTCAAAGTTAGGCATTTATGGTAACTGCAGCAAACTTGTCACAGCTGAATCTGCTAATTGTGCCGTGTTGAAAAGAAATTATATTCTAAGAAGATACTCTTGACTGTTCTGTAAAACTGCCACAGATGATCAGGGTGGGTGAGATCAATGTGCCCTACAGATCAATGTCATAATCTCCCATTATTGACCTAGTTTCCACTCGTTCATTTTCGAGTATTACATTGACTTCAGACTCCTGGCCCTTCACTAAAAATGTTGGTATCAAAAATATATTTTCTTTTCTTATGGCACTGCACACATCTTTGTATTTGGCAAAGTGTAAGTGTAAAATACATTTGCTGTATTGGTAGAAATAGTGAAACTCCAAAGTGACACTAAATAGGGTCCATTTCAAAATTAATTCATAACCTGTTAATAACACTGTTTTGCGTAAAATTCTTAACTTCAAAGTATAGAACTTCTGACAATATCTTGTCAGTGTACTGTATATATCTGTTATCATTGTACGTGTAAAAACAAATAATTTTGCTCTAGTGTTGACTTTCTCCAGAGAAACTTTGCAAACAAGTCATTGTCATAGCTGATGGAAAGTAATGTTTTAGGCGACCAAATTGGTGGGTCACTGGCTTCAACATAGTTCTAGGATTTTAAGGTTTGGTCAGAAATCCCGAAACCGTGTTTTCAGTCAGAAGGGCAGCCAGCTTGATGTGTTTTGTGTGATATGATGTAAGTGCAATGCTTTGCCAACTGGTGTTACTTGGTTGTAAATACGCTATTGTGATGTTGAGAAGAATGCTGCATACTACACTATTTACAGTGATCACCACTACGGTCAGTTTGGGACAAGGGAGGATGTGATTGAAAAATGCCATGAGCACAGTCCCTCTTTGTTCTCGCAGGAACACTAGAGCTTGCTGGCTGCTAAACTGTCCCCCTCCTCTGCCTGCCCCCACGTCTGTGCAGCACTTCCTATGGCTGGAGCTTTGAGGAATACACAGCTATACAGTAGATTGAGATGGCTGCACGTGGCTCATCACACTAACTAAAATGCTTTTAAAATCACAGCAAGAACTTCATCAGCCAGACACAACAGTAGCTTGTTTGCTTTGCACTTGCATGAGGCTGGCATAATCCAGCTGTTTCTTGTCGCCTACAGGTTGGCCAAACCACGCATCGCTTGTCCCCTTCAAGATGTTCCTTTCCATTTAATTGGCTGCCATCTTCTTCATTGACTGACTGTCATCCTGTTTTTCAAGCACCACAGCTTGTGACTCTTGGGTCCTGGAGGCCATGGTCCTCTTCATCCTTCACATAACAACGATAGCCTAATGCCACCCCAAACATCCCTCCCATATTCTTCAAGGCAGTTTAGCATAACTAAGCTCCCTTCCTGTATTCTTGGAGCTTTACCGTTTCCTCCCGATTGTAAACACTTCAAGAATCAGCCTGATCATACACATCAAGTAAATTCAAACACAGATGAAGATGAAGACTTGAGAAGTGTGATGTTTGGAAGATCATCTACGAGTAACAGAGTGTGAGAGGGATAAATATTTAGTGCAAAATCATTTAATGTGTGTGTGATAGGGTGGGGGATAGAGGACTATTGCTATAGTCTGGGTAGTATCCTTTGAAATTCAGGTGTAGTCTGTAAGGAGGCAAGGGTGGTTGGGGACTGCTGAACCTTGCTACTCAGGAGTAAATGGTGATGACTTCTTGTCCACCACCACGAACAAGGAGGACCCGATTGAGACCTTCTGTCAGGACCTCAAGGAACTCCATGTCTTGTAGAGATTTCTAGTTAAGGGTCTCATAGATTAGCTTCACAAATCAATCAAATGTGCATATTGAGTTGCCATTAGGCTTCTGCTCTTACTAACATACAAAAAACACGAACCATGGGAGAGAAAATGAGAGATTTTTACCATTTTCAGAATATTTTGTTGATCGGTAGCAATGGGGTTAGATGTGGATCTTTGAATACTGTACGGTTTTAAGAAAGGTGCAATTGGAACCTCCCCCCTTAACTGTAACTTTAACAACTATGTTCCCGCCACTTCAGAACCATTCGCAATTAATGAGTAAATCGGCTCTTATGCAAACCCTATTCTGATTTATAGAACTAAAAATGGCATCCTTACCAGCTGAACCCTTTGGGTGACCCTCTAGTGTTGAAGTTCTTGCTCAAGCTCCATTCAAGTGGTGGAACTATGATCCTGACATGTTCCTACAGAGTTCCAACCACTTGAACTATGTTGATCAGCAAAAGGATACAGTTTTCTTCACCGGTGCGGTTTCTGGGAGGCCCAGGCATGTTGAGCAGAACCAGCTTGGCTTCTTTGGACTTCTTAACAATGACTTCATTCAGCTTCAGTGCAGTGTGCATGCGTCTCACATTAGACTGGTTCCTGAAGAGGCAGAAGTAAGTGGGTTACAGGAAATGCAAGACACATTAAAGATTATAAAGGAATATATCTAATGTTCAACATGTTTAATGTCATTGAATCATTCTGAATAACAAACATCTAATAACTGCTGTTAGTAACAATCATCTGATTTTAAACAGATTATAGCCTTGGAGTAGGTAGATAGGGTAGCATTAGTGATTCAAGTATTTACGGGGAAAATGAACGAGGAAACTCATTAGTACATAGTATAATAAGTGATGAAGGCATCTTGAAGTTATTACAAAGTTCCATGCAGCTAATAACTGATTTCACCCCATTAAAAGGGTCTACATCAGTGGCTTGTCTGCAGGTAATTGCCCTGTGTTAGACCCTTTCACATGAGATTTTTATAAGCCTAAAATAAACCATGATGTAATTAATAATATAATGAACAATAAGAGCAGTAACATTACTTACAGGTTCTCCCATTCGCTGAAGCGTGGCAAAGAAAACAAAATCAGTAATTAAAAAACAGTTTTTTTTTTTTCATTTTTTGTGAAGGTGATACTTATGTTCCTCTAGAAATAGATTCATGTCATAAATGTTATGAATTGTGACTCGCTGAGGAACAGAGAAACTACGTGTGAACAGAGGAGCTGCCATCACTGAAGCAGAAGACTTACGGCTTCATGTTGAACATGTCCTTGATGCTCCCTGGAGTGATAGTACCTGGGGGCTTGTCCTTGACCCCATCGCATTTATCTGTCCATGTCATGTGCGCCTTCTCTCTAGGGGTTTCCGCACCTCCTGCAGGAGACACTGGACTGGCTGGGGAGGGTATGACATTCTTGCCAAGAAGATGCACCTGTTTTGGAAGGACACGTGACAAGCGGAGAGGATAATAGAAAACAGATGACAGGAGTTATCATCTAAAGATCACTGTCCCCTGAGGCAAGTGGCACATGGCCTCAGAAGGAGAGGAGAGTACAAGAAATAATATGGACGTTAAGTGACGCTCACCTCCTCTTCAGATCTTTCAGAACTGACCCCTGGCTTCTCCTCATTCAAGCTTGGCTGAGCAGCCGCGCTGGCTGGGTTCTTACGCCGGATAGAACCCCGGGACACATCAGTGATACTCTGGATCTGTGAGAAGACAATGTTTTGCAGAGGCAGAATGCTTCTCACAAAAAAAAATATGTACATACTTCAATTTACTTACAACAGATTATCTATTTTGCAAATCCGGTGACCTTTGTTAAAAGGTAATGTACTGTCGCCATTGAGAAAGGTCACTCAGCTCTTAGATTTTTAGTAGCACCAGAGCTGAGCAGAGTAGCCAAACACAGTACTCAAAGAAATTTACTGTTATTTTAAGGAAATAGCTAAACAAGCAGAAGTACTCATCCAAACATGTACTGGAGTATGAGTAAAAAAGTATCAGATCACAAAACTGCTTAGATGCTCAAGTTACTTCGACGGAAATTAAGCTTTTTTAAATGTTATGAACCACTAGCTACATGTTAACTATATTATGCCACATATTTACAACATGGAAATAGCTGCAATAACTGATAAATAAATTAGATAGTGTAAATTAGACTAATCAGATAAACATAGAAAAGACCACAGTCTGCTGGGTATTATCAACCATGACTTAGTGCACCGTCTGTGCAAGCTGATTTAAGATTTTAGATTTGTATGCTAAGCTGCTTACAATGATTTACTCATTAGTACAGCATGATAACTTCGCTGAAGTTAGTGTGTGTGTGTGTGTGTGTGTGTGTACTAAGGATACTACAACGAGCAGGGATTCAAAGTTGCAACGACAGCTCTAACTACAACACTATCTGCTGCCCCAAGTGAAGCTATATCACCCATCTGAAATACCTAACACTTCATCTAAAGTGATTTACAACTGTTTATTAACCTAAACAGCAGGGTATGCATACCGCAGCAGTTCTGGAAAAATTCCTTTCAAAGGAATTAGAACAGTCACATTCTAGCAACTTAATTCACTCAAGTTCATAGAATGTGACTAATACACACTACTACTCTAATAGTGGGGGGCACTGTGATGTGGTAGGCTCGGCCGGGTCCCGCTCTCTGGTGGGTCTGGGGCTCGAGTCCTGCTTGGGGTGCCTTGTGATGGACTGGCGTCCTGTCCTGGGTGTGTCTCCTCCCCCTCCAGCCTTTTGCCCTGTGTTACCAGGTTAGGCTCCGCGACCCTGCTTGGGACGAGCATCTTCAGGCTATGTTTGTGTGTACTCTAATACTTATACTCTGACTAATAATCACTCTGTACTGAATAATGCTCACTACTAAGTTATCAGTTATCTAGCTTCACAATGATTAATTTAGGACTTCAGAATTAGACAGTAACCAGGGCCATCGCTGGAGAGGTCAATGGCGCTGATGATGCTAGGGGCACACATAAGGTGAATTATTTAATTATACTGCAGTGATTTCCTTTAAGGGGGACCCCCCCCCGGTCCTCAAATTCACCACTGGTCTCTTGTCCTAGGTAAAGTAAAATGCTTCAGACCAATAATATTTAATGTGTATTTAAGTAAAATTTTCATAAAAAACTTTAGTTTTTAAACAGGTAATGTTAAGAGCGTTAATGCAAAGCAAATGTTAGTTTATGCAAGTAAATTACAGTAATAAAATATGAGTGATGCATGCAATAACTCATTTAAAACATTTAAATACATGTACATTAATGAAATAGGACCTTGTGGAATATCTAGTTATAAATCGACACCTAAACTCACTTCTCACGACACAGAAAAAACATATTGTTACCGTATTACTTAACGTATTAAATTAAACATGTTGATAACGTATTAAACATATTTAAACATATTTTTCCTGAGTTCAGTTCTTCGAACGAATGAACTACTGTCAGTCAAAGCGGGATGGAACCCAGCATTGATCTCTGATCGCTCACTATTGATCTGTGATTGGTTTCACTGCGAGTGAACATAGCCAGTGATATCAACGAGAGAAATCAGCGGACAATGAAGACATTTTTAATATTTCACCATGAACGTGATTGTGACTGACAGCTGACTGCTGGTGAAATTCACAGGCAATGTCATGTAAGAAAAAGAGGGTCACAGAAATATAATAGAGTAAAAGCACATTTTCTTTTTACAAAAGTACAAGATTAAAAGTAAAAAGTATTGGATAATTTCTCCAAGAATTCACTTAAGTACAAGTAACTAAGTGAAAGTGAAACATTTCCCACCTCTGAGTAGCAGCTTTTGTTTCTAAATGGTCTTTTTTTTTTTTTTTGCATAGGACTCTCAGTTCATTTTAAATAAAAATATAAATGAACATTATTTGAAACTTACTTCTCTCTCACGCTCAGTCTTGGTTAGATGCATCTGTTTGAGGATTTGTGACCGTTGCTCCATCATAAGGGTCTTCTCGTAAGTGTAGGCTGATATATCACTCTCTTGCTAATTAAAGAGAAGAGAATATTTAATATAAAAAGCACATAAGGCAGGGACCACTGACATCAAATTCTTCAATTCTTCAAATTTTTAGCGAGGGCAAGCGCAGGTAAGGAATACGTATCTAATGTTTGACCAGTTTAACGTTACCCTGTATTAAATTTAACACTTTTCAGTCAAATGACTCACAACACCCCTATTTCATAATACACAAATGAAAAAAAGGGTATTCTGTGCGAAGCAAATATTTGTGCAAGCTCATAAAAATTTTAAATGTCCTTGCTATCTTCAATTGTTGTATAAATGATTACAAAATTATTAAAAACACATGAAATAATTTAAAGAGATCATTCCAGTTATCCTGCAGTTAAAATTGTACAATGATAACGTAACATGGATACACTTATGAATATGCGCTGGATTAATGATGCATTTTCATCTTGCACAATGCTGCTTGAAAGTATGTGAACCTCTTTATCCCTTGGTTTTACCACATAGTGGTTATTCAATGACAGCAGTGTTTCTCATGTAACATAACAGGTGTATAAAGACCAATTCCATATGTTGCTTTAGAGGAAATCATGTGTGTTGTAAAAACACACAAGTAGTGCAGGTGTAAAAATAAGTGAACCCCAAGTTTTATTGGTTAAACCAAGTAGGTAAGTAGGGGTGTAAATCATAGTCATTCAGATTTTTTAATTTTAATATTTTATACAAGAATATTGACCATCCCTATAGGGTTCAGATACTTTCAAGCAGCACTATATATTGGTTTATACTATATTTGTCTGAGTTCTTTGTCATAAAGCAGTAATTAGAAAGTTCGTCTTTGGATGTGTTTCTCTCTGGAGAAGTGAACGCCGTACTTGACTGCTTCAAGGTTTGCGCTGAACTCAGAAAGAGCCATTAGCACTCACCATCTCCACCACCTCAACTGCAGCATCGATTCGAAGGTGATAAAGGAAAGTGGTTAGATCTTTCTTCATCTGAATGCTGTTGTCATCCATTTGGGCCACAGTGAAAATGCGCATTTTGCACTTCCTCCAAACCTGTGAACGGACAGAACTGGTGCCACTCAGAATCCGCCCCCTCGCAAACGCATTCGGTACACCTCGTTCGAAGTGTCCACTGCTGGCACAATAATCAACAGCTGACTGAAAAAGAGGCTGATTCCAAAAGAAAAAATGAGGTGCATAGCAACACTGCTGGGGTGTTGTTACCTTGTGCTGGCGTAGGAGGAAGGGCAGAAGCATTAGCATTCCTCCATCATGCACGATCCACCAGACGTCAATATGTCCCTCAGTGAAGCGTTCTCCATTGGATGGATAAGCGGAAATATTCTTGGCAACCAGAAGAGCCAGATGGGCAGTAGTCGTTTCCCTCACCAGCTCTGTACACATGTATGTATCTTCATTATAGGCTCTCTTAAGACTGCAAATGCTTCTAACCTCGGGATCAATTGGAAACCCGACATACTGATCGAATTCTTGGATGCAAAACTCACCAATGAAATTCCTCCAGGTCTGATGGTTTTCTGACTGCTTCCAGTTTGGTGGCCAGCTCACAAGCACAGTATTATGCCGCAGGCCACCCAGACCAGTGGCTTGGATGAGGTGGGATGTGGCGTCTCGGATGTTGGAGGAGACGACTACCTTGCAGAAACCCTTCACTTTCTCTGTTTCCATCAACTTCCGCAAAGACTGAAGGGAAAGAAACAATTAGTGATAGACACTTAAGTCTATTCATCACGATTTATCATGAATAGAACAGGGTCTTGCTGTAGATGGTCCATTATGCTTGGTGTATTGAGCGCTGACCTGTTCTGCACGTTGTGCCTGGTCATAGTTATCAAGGAACGTGCCCTCCAGGGCAGTGCCTACAATAGTTAGGCCCTTTCCGGCCTTCATCTGGTTTGTTAGGGAGAATAGACGTGGTTGCTCCACATTCTGCTCTCCATCAACACTAACCAGCACAAACAGCTGTGGCCTGGAGTACAGAGACAGAGTGTGGGTCAGTCTGGTAGAGTGTATTTGCAATGTTTTCACTTACAGGAATTAGGAATCTACAAAGTAGTTGGCAGCAGATATATCACATATTTATACCAGGGCTGGCGCTAGTGTTTTTGATGCCCCCGAGCAAGAATTAATCCTTCACCCTTCAGGCTTACATAGACTTGGATATAGGTACAGTACTGTGCAAAAGTCTTAGGCACTTAGATGCTTCACAAAAATATTTGTTTTAGACAGTTCTTTAATTTCTTCTGCATTAGTGTCAATGGGAAAGAGCATATTTTAGATTTCCAAGCATTCCTTTTGCAAAAAGTTGCAGTATTACAGTCGTGGCGAACCGGAGCCTAACCCAGCAACACAGGGTAAAAAGCTGGAGGGGGAGAGGACACACCCAGGATGGGATGCCAGT
Organism: Scleropages formosus; assembly: GCF_900964775.1. Lineage (NCBI taxonomy): Eukaryota > Metazoa > Chordata > Actinopteri > Osteoglossiformes > Osteoglossidae > Scleropages > Scleropages formosus. Next base: position 7,603,408 of record NC_041806.1, read on the forward strand.
CCATCGCAAAGCACCCCAAGCAGGACTTGAACCCTAGACCTGCCAGAGAGTGGGACTAGGCCAAGCCTGCTGTGACCCCGCTCGGGACTAGCGGTTGTTGACAATGGATGATTACTAAGCTTTGTAGGAAGTTTATTAATTAAGAGGATCATTTTTGGAAACATTCTCACTTTACAGCTTTTTTCCCCAACCAAGAGGCTAAAACTTTTGCACAGTACTATACATACTGATAATAAATAAGGGAAAAAATGAATTTATCCATAAAATGTTGTGTAATTATTGATAACACATGGTCGTTATAAATGCACAGAACACAGCTTTATATTATAATGAGTAAATTCAGCAAAAATTAAACATTTATTTGCTAATGGAACAAATAGGTACGCAACATTTGCTGTGCAGCTTGGGACAGTTCAGAAAACACTACCTACGAAGTCGCAACATTTCAAAGATGCCGGAAAGCCATACAATGTTTCTACAATACGTAAGATGCAGATTATTCAGTTTTCTAACAAAACATTTAATAACTGTTCATCATTAAGCAAGTTTTCAAAATATTTTTTCCAAGATTACAATATGTTTTTTACAGCAAGTTGAGCATAGTTTCCAAAATTTTTGTCCTCAGATTTCAGCACCCCAAGGTGATTGCCTAGATCCGCCTAATTATGGAACTGCCACTGATTTCAAGTGCTATTTCGAGTATATCTTTGACTGTGATGCAAAGATATGGCAAGGAAGGGGGGTTAAAAGCAGATTCCTGACTAAAAATTAACCAGGTTTTATCTCCAGGTGAAATAAATGGAGAAAAGTACAACGCACTTCACACTTTCCAAATGGTGGATTGTTTTTGCTAAACAAACAAACAATGTGAATGAAATGTCTGGTGATTGTGGTGTCTGCAATAAGGTTAAGAACCCTACCTCCAGTTCTTGATGTGTGGAGGACCCTCTTCCAATCGCATGAGGGCGAAGCGAGCAGCACTCAAAGACAAGCCACGAATCCCATCTCCCCACTCTTTCTCTGCCCTGTGAAGATCCCAGTCACCATTAACTTCATCGCTAACATCATTCTATGAAAGAATTACTAATGCAGTGCTTCTTAGCCAAAGGAGAAGAACTACACACTAGTCCGTGACTTTCTATGTTAAACAGTGAAAGTCATGGCTCAAGTGCTGGATGGATGGCTACAGCCAATCAGGCGTCTTGTTGACTTCTTTGACTAGGCTTGCGATTCACTCACCCACAAAACTCAATATACTTGTAGATGCAGCCAGCAATCCCCATGGCGACAATGGCATAATACCAGGAGCAGATAAACATGAGTGAGAGACACAAGCTCATACCCAAGAATGACAGAGCCCTGCAGGTGAAAGAGGAACAAGGGTCACTCGCCTTTTATTCATAGCTAAACCATCTCTTCTTCTATTCAATTTTTTACTGTCATTTTGTCCGCCTTTGGCCTTCCGTGACACAGTTCGGCTTTAAACGTCTATACTTGATTCAGCGGTAAGAAAAGTTACACTTGAATATTTTTTTAAATGATTGTGGACTTTTTTACATTCGTATCACAGTCTTTTGATTTGTGACGCTCACCAGTGGTAGAACTTGAACCGAGGCCTCCAGTTGGGAGTGCGCAGCAAGGTTTGCACTGCACATGCGAGGTTCACAAACATGTAGCACATCAAGAAGAACCTGCAGGAAAACAATTAAAAAGAACCAGCCACACTTTAGAAGCACACCTCCAAAAACCTTCATGCTGAATCTTGAACCTCATCATCTGTCAAATGCTTTCATAATCACTCTTAGCTGTGACTGAGTCACAGTAACACGGTATATTTAGCACAGAGATTGAGATATAATTCTGTTAAACCTGCTAAATAGTTTTTACAAAGCTAAACAAATACTGCTCCTGCAGTTTTTCAAAAAAAACGTGGTAAAGCCTCAGTGAACAGATTATAAACATACTGTTTTGTAATCATTTTACTTGAGAAACTATTAAAATCAATCATAGTCGGCATTGTGTTAAACTTAAAAACCCCACAGTAAGCAATACAAGTGCCCATCTTGTGAAGACATCTGAAAAACTTAATTTCATTTTTGATCTGATTACTTACATCCCGATCAGCAAAAAAAAGACTAAAAAAACAATTCTCCTTAACTATACCGTCACTGAGTTAATTTAACACTTGACAAAGAGATGACCAGACAATTTCTTATTGCAAAGGACACATTTAAAAAAAAAATTAAATTTAAAAAATTTTTGGGTCTGGTTATCATACTCATGAAAGGTCATGATATGAGGTTTTTTGGAAGGACTTACATAGAGAGGATGGGAGCTACAGAGTCCAGAGAAGCAATGATGATACCAATTTCACAGATGCAGGCAGTGAGGAGCAACGCCCAGGTCGGTTCCCCGTTTGCTTTTCCATGACCGAAGACCTAGAGAAAGGGAAGCTATATGGTCTTGTAAACATAAACACTTTCGTCAAAATAAACATAGTTCACCATCACTGTGAGCATAGTGAAAACTAATACTCATATGGAGCAATACACAAATAGACCTGCAAGCCCAGTGTCACAGTACCTTAAAACACATACCCACACAACCACAAATATGATCATATATTAGACAGACAGCAGATATTACTTCTTTCCTTTAAATAAGAAGGTTCCATAAATTGAAAATCTGGTAATTGCTTCTGAAAATATATACCTTAGTCTTGTTATTCAGTATAATCCATTTTTGTACAGTTATTTGGTCATCTTACTTCCCAATGGGCTGTAATAATAATAATAATAATAATAGTAATAACAATTTTTTATTTTATTTAAAAAATATTTTTTATCCCTACGTCATAATACAAAGCATGCAGACACTATAACAAACAAAACAAACTACCACACATATTTTGTAATTCCTACCTCCTGTCACCTTGACAATATCAGCCAATTGTTTAATTGATTATGGTAGATCTAACTTAAAATTAAAATAGCAGATTCAATACTAACGTTTAGAAACAAACTCCTTGGACACTTAAATATTAGCTCAGTTATTTTGACCAACAAGTTTTATGACATAAATTTCCTTTGTTAGATAAAATCTTGCAATCAAATGATCATCTAGTGACAAACATTAGACAATGATTCTCGTCCCTGCAGCTTAAGAGAATGATCTTGTGATCTTATAATGAACATCCATGAGAAAAATTACAAAAAATCTCTCCTAAAACATTGCAAAGGCAGAGAACAATAAAATGAAAAGAAAAAAATAGAACATTAAAAGACAAATGAGAAATCATTTAGCACGTTTAATGTGGTGAAAGGGAGAAAGTATTGCCTCATTGCAAGTACTGGTTTAGCTGTTTCTACTACATTGTATTTATATTTATATTTATTGTTATTGTTATTGTGATATTTATATTTGTATTTATTTTTATTTTTCTAGAAGACTTTTTTTTTAAAACAATATACAACCTGAAGTAAAGTGATAAATAAAGATAAATTAAAAAATAAAGACAAGAAACTTTAATTCCTGTATCAAACTTTCAAAGCAAAATTACGTAAAGTGCTACTGTACACGCTCCTGAGCCTGAAGGTCACACAGTCACTCTAGAAATTATTCAGCAACCTACACAATTCATGATACCAGCGTTAAGACTCGATAGTAAGTAACAGAATTAAATAATTTTAGTAACAAATTTTACAAACTATTCTGGTGTCATGATCATTCTGGTTAAAAATGCCTTTCATTTTATATTTTAATTAATTTTACGAGATATACACTGGACTTTTCCCCAGAGAATGATTTTATAGAGCAAACTAAGTCCATTAGATGAGAGATGGATGTACTATATAATTTAAAGTTTTAAAATCATGAGGCCTCATGTTATGGGTATGGACAGTGACATACTAAGAAAAAATATGTTGATATGTTTTCTAGTGCATGTAATATTAGGATGTGTTAAAAAGTTAAAATTTCATGTTTCACACTCACGTACAGCAAAGTCCAATTAGGTCTATAGACTATCAATAATAATGTAGAAGCAAAACTGTGTGTAATGTAGAGACAGCATCATCAGGATGGTACAAGCCCAGATGAAGCACATGCTTACCCTAAGGAATGGAATAATGCCATCACGAGAGATGGCCTGCAGAAGGCGAGGTGCTCCTGTCAAACTTTGCAACCCTGCCCCACAGGTAGAGAAGAAGGAGCCAATCACGATCACCCATGGTGAGGGCCAAGCCAGGGTGCCGATCACCAAATTGCCATTAACCGCTTCACCAAACCTGCATTCAAAAATAAGTAAAAGGTCCCTATCAGAAGAGTCCTGAACTAACACTCCCCCATTAACATTCTCTCCATCCCACATTTTAATGCTATATTTAGGTCCGTTTTATTTGAAGTGTATCCTACTGTATTGTTTGGTTATTCAATGACATCTAATTGGAGAAAATTGAACACACAAGTCTTACTTGTCCCTTAGTACCACTCCCTCGATGCATGCCCCAAACAGGACCACGCTGGACATATCTAGGATGTGCAGTGAAGGTACACAGATAGAAAACAGCTGGCAGACATGACAAGATGAGTAAAGTCAGTAAGGTTTAAAAAGAATGCTAGTTATGGTTATATGGCATGAAAGCCCCTGTTTTGCTATGCTTGAAGGATACACACTAGTGAGGTGGTGGTAATGGCCAGGATGGTGCCTATTGGGATAGATTTCTGGGCATCCTGTAGGTCTCCTGAGCGGTTGGAACCAGCCATGATACCTGGAAAACCAAGGAAATAAATGGGACATGTAATCAGTTTTATCAGTGCCGAACAGTCTCCTTGCATTGAATTACGAGAACAGGTGGTGCCTGACTTGCGATGAGGTTACGTTCCACGAAACCCATCGTAAGTTGAAAATGCATTTAATACACCTAACCTACTGAACGTCATAGCCTAGAATACGTGCGATGGCCATTACGGGCTTGCAGCCTTCAGTTATCTTGAGCTTCTCCTCAAGAGTTATTTCCCTCCTCTTCGTCTTCCCACCAGTAGCAAGAGACACAGATGGGGGTTTTATGATATTGTGGATGCACAAAACACAGCTAACTGAGAGATGCAGATCGCTGCTGCCCAGCATCGTGAGAGAGTATCGCACCGCATATTGTTTGCTGAGGAAAAAATCAATTTTGAAAAAAATCTCAATTCAAAATTTGAAGTATGGTTTGTACTGAATGTCTATCACCAGCTCACCATCGTAAAGTCAAAAAATCCTAAGTTGAACCATCGTAAGTTGAGGAGCATCTGTGTACGGACACCGCTGTTGTGTATACAGAACGTGTGATTATTTTCAGCATCCTCTCTCCCATCCCAAGAAAAGAGTGGTATAGGTCATTACAAAGTTACACTATAAACCCAATACAGAGAGAACACAATAGTTTGCTCTTCATTGGTGAGGGAGATCCACATTGTCTGCACATGCGAGAAAGACAAAGTTAGTCATTCGTTTTTCAATTAGTTCTTTTATTTTTTTTTGCTGTGATTTTGTGCATGTTGGAGAGACCTTGTGCGTGTTGCTTTATTTGACTTCACCCTTGGGAACAGAAAATGAGCTGTAACACTGACCCGTGACTGAGGGAAAGTAGATTCCAACCAGTAAAGTGAAGAAGGTGGTGATGTCCGACAGGACGTAGCTGTTAGTGTTGGTGAAGGGGTCATCTTGCAATGCCACTGAAGGCAGACCTCGCTTTTCAATGATCATACCTTTCTCCATGTAGTTACCAAACAAATTTTCTGCATGAATAAAAGAGGAATCAAAGCTCCTGAATGAAAATCTTTACGTTCAATACAGTTTTTCCAATATGCCATAAAAGAGAACATATGTCATAATCAGAGAAGATAATAATTGTTTTAGTGTACGTGACTGTATATATGTGCACGTGGGCTCCTACCTGCAAGGATACCGCTGGTTATCCCAGGAATGCCCTGGATCTCAGTCACATTATTGTTCATAAAATACTCATCACAGGTAGCATTGAGAAGCTCTGAGTCACAGAAGATCCTCCACAACTTAGTGGTGAAGGTGCCGTTCTCCTTTTCGACAGTTTTAGCACACACATCAAAACCCTTTCTGACCAGAGTTCGATTCCCCAGGATGCAGATTCTACCAGAAGGACAAGAGTGGTAAAATTCTTCATTTCCAGCACACGACACAAGGTAAAAACTGCTGTACTCATGTGTAAACCCAATGTTTTCCCTTGATTCTGCTAGTATGAAAAAACCCAGATGAAGGTTACTTACGGGAAGTCGGGGGGCTGTATAGCAGTTTGGATGACCCCGGCATAGACGGCAAGGATCGAAAGAATGACACAGGCTAAGAAGACGAGAGCGAGTTTGTTGACGTATTTGACACCCACGAACACCACGATGGACATGAGAGTCAAGACGCAGGTTCCGTAGATGCGCATGTTATTTAGCAACGCAGCCTCTGCTTCAGGTCCCTCGAGACCTTCCAGTTTAAAAATGGCTGCTTGAGGCACTATGTAAATCTAAATAATGAAAGGAAAAAAGAAAGAAAGAAAAATCACAGTCCAAGTACATATTATGGTAAATCAAAATATTTCTGAACGGCAGTATTCTGATTACCCATTGAACTCACACTAAAAATATAGCCAGTGTTATTCTAGGCTTGTCGAGGATTGTTTGATCCTAGTTTCTTCCTTGTTTTGATACTTCTTCTAACATTTTGAAATGTAAATGTGAACGTGCCAAATAAACAAATATTAAAATAAGGACAACTGAAGAAGTAAAATCTTTACAGTCACACCGATCCTACAGAACCCAATGTACTGAGGCATATATGCAATATGTAGTAATTTGTGTAAGAAATAAAATATGTTAAAAGGGTCGTGTAGGATAAACAACTGAAGGACAGAAACTGGCGTCTCGTTTGATGGAAGCCTGAACCGCTGTGATATTGCTGTAATTTCTCCACATTATCTCATCCCATTTGAGTTAAGGTCATTAGTGGAGTGGAGGAAGCTTTATGAGATTCAGATGATCCTCCTCATGAGTAACATAGTGGGCCACAAGCCCACAGTTCGAGTGAATAAGGAGGTCAAGTCTACTCCAGGAAAATACACTTACGTTGAAGCTGTCACATTCTCACATCTGGAAACGTCTTTTCCATTTGATGACAACCACCTTTAAATTGGTTTAAAATATAAATTTAAAATAAACTGAGTTCTGTTCTTTTTATACAGGTGTTATGTAAAGTGTTTGGTATTCTAGCACTACTGACAGCATACAGCGCCACTACAGAGAAATACACCTCTATTAACTCTGTAATGGGTACTCAAAATGTCTATCAAATGCAAATTCCAAACATTTTTCAATAATAATATGTCTATTGCATTGTGAATTACAGTAAGCTTGATGCATGTATGAAAATGGGTAATCCCGTATCAGTTTTAAAAATTTCGATTTCTGTGTTAATAAATGGAAGAGCACCAGTTAGTATCAGAATAATTACTGTGTCCTCATTTCTAGACATTAGGGTGTTCACAACAGTTGTTTTTTCCCTGAGAACAAAATAAGTGATTTTGAAATTCTGAAGGCATAATTACTTTTCCCAGTTAAGTAGAATAGCAACGAATGAGAGTTTTTGCTCGATACAGGAAAATCAAAGGGTTATATAGAGTAAATTTACATTTACTGAGTATTTAGTGGGAACATATATAGACATAAGGTACATATTAATGTTAATGTAGAGTATCTCATGTATATAAACATGTACCAACTTCATAAAGAAAGAAGAAGGCTTGAAAAAAATCTTGAAAAAAAATGGGACAGTGAGATAATGTAGGATTCTTGCTTCAGATGTGGGAAATAGGGGAGGCTGGACAATTTGGGCACAGAATTTAAAGCAGGCAGAGTAGTAAGAGGGAATACAGAAACAGAAAGAGTAACAGATACGTGTATAGATATTCTTGGGCTTCCTCACCAGCAAGATCTCAATACAGCCCAGGATGTACATGGCCCCAGCAAATGTGGTGCCCAGGTAGAAGCAAATGCCGACAGCGCCTCCAAACTCAGGCCCCAGTGAACGTGAGATCATGTAGTAAGAGCCACCAGCTGGGGTCCACAGAGGGAGAAAACAAAATTGCATCATTCTTAAGTGTTATTGCTGACCAGGTATATCCCTTCACGGTGACAGTCCATCTCCATCCATCCATCCATCCATCCATCCATCCATCTTCTTAACCGCTTGTCCTTCTAGGGTCACGGTGGCCATAAGGAGAACAGAGAAGCCCAGATGCCCCAGTCGCCCACAGCTTCCTCCAGCTCAACCCGGGGGATCCCCAGCTACTCCCGGGCCAACTGGGAGATGTAATCTCTCCAGTGGGTCCTGGACCGACCTCGGGGCCTTGTCCAGGTTGGCCATGCCTTGTATACCTCCAAAGAGAGGCGCCCAGGGGACATCCTTACCAGATGCTCAAACTACCTCAACTGGCTCCTCTCAATGCGGAGGAATAGTGGTTCTACTCTGAGTTCCTTCTGGATGGCCAAACTCCTTACCTGGTGACAGGCTATCCTTCCTTAAATTGATTCTTTCAGCATGATAATGTGCGATGTCACAAAGGATGAATCATCACAAGGTGGTTCCAAGAAACTGAAAGTGAGTTCATTCTACTATGATGGCTTGCATATTCCTCCAGATTTCAACCCAATCAAACACCTTTGAGGGGGAATGACAGGTGTGACTGAAAAAAGTACATGAATGTTCTGATGCTCTCAAGTCAGCATGGACCAAATTCTATAAGGAGTGTCTCTGCAACCCCTCTGAACCCATGCCTTGGTGAATTCAGGCTGTTCTTGAGACAAAAGGGGTATGTACTTTCTATTTGGTAGATTTACCTAAAAAAGTGGCCACTGAATGTATATGTACAGTAAAAAAGTATAACATGCATGCATCTGGACACATACATGTACACCTGCATAGTTCACTCACCTGGCACAACACCATTTGTGGCAATAGCACTCATGGAGATCGCGGTCAACATGGTCTAAAGGAAGAGAAGAAAGTCTTTGATAAGGAGTGAAGTTAATAATTCATTTTTGTATGAACAGCTGTCAGGAGAACAGAGTGTGGCGTCTCAGTTCTAAAAATGTTTTAGCACTAAGAGCGAAGGCGACAAAGCACAGCGCACTGATGGGTAGTTCTGCTCTCTTCTGAAAGCCTCAACGATGCCGCCAAGGCATCCCAAAGGCCTGAAGGATAACAGATGGGAGAACAGTAGATGGATGGTGTGGACACAGTAACAATGTAGATAATAGTGAGTTTTCATCTTCTCTTCTGTAATACAAATGAACTAAATGTTGGAACTTATTAATCTGGTTGTCGTAGTCTTCAGATAGATCTTGAGTTAAACAGTTATGATACTAGTACTCAGTGCCTCTCTAATCAAGCATTAATGAATCAAAAAAAAAAGCTGGACAGGAATTAAGGCATAATTGTTTTACATTTATTTATTTAGCAGACACTTTCTCCAAAGTGACTTCCAATGAACTCTATGTAGTGTTATCAGCCCACACACTTTATTCCCCAAGGTTACTTACACTGGGTCACTCATCCATACATCAGTGGAACACACTTGCTCTGTCACTCACACACTATGGGTGAACCAGAACAGCATTTCTTTGGAGTGTGGGAGGAAACCAGAGCAGCCAGAGGAAACCCATGCAGACACAGGAAGAACACGCAAACTCCCTTACAGAGTGAGCAGGGATCAAACCCACGTCCTCTCGTGCCACGTAGGCACTATAAGACAGCAGTGGTACTCACTGTGCCACCAGCTCCCCTGACCATATCATTTTAGTATTCCCTGGTAATGGGAAAATACAGCATAGAAAGCAGAGGATGTGACTGTGATTTAGTACTAAGAACAATAGTCCAACACCCGACGTCACAGGTGGAAGAATGAGGTCTTTTCATGACACAGCGCTCTATGCTGTATTTTCACAAGAGCAATAATACAGAGGAATATAGCAAACATCTTTCCAGAGTCAGTGAAAAAATTAAACAAAAATGAGAAAGAGACTGATTTGGACTTGACAACATGGGACTAGCTTCCATACTAAGGAAATCAGTAGGAGCAACACTTATACAAGGGCAGTTGCATGTACAACGGGGGGTGAACTCACTGTAGAGCAGCACATAAAAACGATGGTGAAGACACCCAGCACTCCACCGATGCCCACCAACCAGGTCATCCGCAGAAACAGGATCACCCCAAAAATGTTCTGTAGGCAGGGAAGATAAACCCCCATCAAGGTGCCCATCTGAGGAGCCTGTGGAAAACAGAGAAATACAACTAATGTTGAATATCTGCAATGCTTTCGGAAATTCTTTTCGGGAAATATGCAAAATGGTGAAGTTGTTTATATGTGGCAGCAAGCCACTGGTGCACGCATCACAACGGTGTCACATAGTAGCCAGTCTTAGAACTTATTGACTGCATACAAAAATGAATTCTCTGTGAGGACCAACCATTAAAAAAGAACTTGCTATACTAAAATTCCACTGTCGATACACATACAAAATTGACTATAACTGTGGTTTAATATGAAATCTTCATAACAGATACTTTATTTATGCATTTATTTTGTAACAGTTTTGAAGGAGCACAAATCCATCACAGCCAATTGGTTCATACTTTATCTAAACCGGTAAATTGTGGGTTTAGCTTTCAGTTCAGTTCAGTTTGTCAAAAACAAATTTGCTTTTAATTAACATATTGTGGAGTTCTATAAAGTAGAGACAAATATTGAAGATGAGCTGGAAAATGACTCTAGAGATGAATGGAGAGTGACTGACTGGAGGTGGTGACAACTGACAGGTTGAAGAGGAGCACTGCTCTCACAGTTTGACCTAATATTGTTACTAAATGAATACAGTGAAATTACAGTAAAAAATACCGCTGCTCTTTATGTTTCTCTTAATTTGTACCTTATTGCGTAATGTCACGTTAGGTATGAGGCTGCAGTTCACAGACAATCCCTAAGCGTATTTCCCAGAATATGTCCTTATGTCCAAACCAGTGTAACATCTCCCCAGCAATAAATCATTTGTCTTAAATGATGTGATGCAACGTCATTAATACGTAATAATAGCGGCCTGAGTCCCCCATGAACAGTCACACCGCATGATGGCAACTAAAATGCTGAGACAAGATATCATGTGGCCGTTTGGGAAGAGCATCAACACTTACCAGGCGAGAAGGGAGTTCTGCTGGGTAATCTGCTGCCACATGTCTGCGGCAGCGACACATCGTGTAGCAGCTCTCACTGGCAGGTGCTCTTTCGTACAAGTTCATTTATTTTTCAATAAATAAATAAATAAATAAATAAATGGAAGTAGTGGCGTTCACACATTGTTTATACAGTGGCGTAATATTTTGTTCAGTCATGTTGTATTTATTTGTAACAAAGGTGCCCTAATAAGTTGCAGAGTGTGAAAAATCGATAGAATATATAACGAAATAATATCGCGTTTTATATTTCAACTTTTATGGCTTGCTATAGGGAACAAGCGGTGTTGTATCATGATGTACATTTTTTCATTTACTTTTCTCCAAAGTAGCTTATGATGTTAAGCTTCTTACAATGATTTACCGATTTATGCAGCGGGGTAATTTTTACTGGAGCAATTTAGGGCAATCACTTTGAACAAGGGTATTATAAGAGGAAGCAGAAATCAAGGGTGGGTTCTTCAGGCCCAAAAGCAGCAGCTCTAACCAGTACACTAATCACTGCAATCTTACCCAAGTGGGGCAAAATTGCATTCATCCATTTACAAGTGTCTGATGGTTTCTCAACACCACTGAGCTAACAGAAAAGAGGAAGAAGTATAGGTGAAAACCCAGTTGCAGAGGCCTGATTTACAGTACAATAAAGCTGACAGCAGGAAAGAAGCTTATTTGAACTTCACGCATTGCTGCACTCACGAAATGTGACAGCCCTAATGTGTTTCTGCTCAGCTCCAATGAATTATTAAATGCCGCCATACAGACAGGCGGGAAAGGGCAACGAATGTGATTGTCACCCATGACCTGGCTTAACAAATCCTGCAGTGGTCAGAGATAAAATAGGTCTGTGTAGGACATACCCCACTGCATCTCTTTACTGTGAACCAAATGTTACATGAATGATGTGGATATGGATTAACAATAAAATGACAGCGCCATTGAATTTTCACATCAAATATTGTTTCTGTCAAAATGAATATAATTTTATGATGGCAGGTAGTACTGTATTGTGGTTGGGAACCAGAACTGAAAACCTTTTGCTTAATTCCCATTTTGGTGTTGAGGCCCATATAATATAGCACTAAGGGTATTGTACGGTAGGGGTGTGGTGGTGCAGTGGGTTTGGCCGGTGCCCGGTGTGTGGGGGGGCTGGCGCTTGAGTCCTGCTTGGGGTGTCTTGCAATGGACTGGCGTCCCGTCCAGGGTGTTTCCTGTGTTTCCGGGATAGGCTCTGGCTCACCGCGACCCCGCCCTAGACCAGTGGTTGTTCACACTGGTTGGTTGTGTAGTTCAGGTGTTCAGGTCTGGACACCGTAGCACCAACAGGGCTTTTGCAGCAATCAGTACTAAGGATGATGGCACCTTTATAGGTTTCTTGCGTTGCTCCTCATTATTTTCTGCCTCTTCGTGCTCCTTGCTTCCCTGGGGGAGGTTGGAGTAGTTGGCCAAGCTACTGAGTAGAGAAGACACCATGGGGCTGGTGTCCATCTCGTCCTGAAAAATCACACATTCTGAAATTAATCACAATCAGATTTATTTGGCCAAGTATGAACACACATACAAGGCATTTTAGTTCGGTTCCCAATGGCTCATATTGTAGAGTAGACAAAACAGATATGAACAATCTGCTGACTGTTCAAAGGGCTACGCCTTCCAGCATGCTACTACCTGTCTAACAGAAATGTCCACCCATCTCCGTGTATCCAAACAATCACTTTCCGAAAATTCGTCCATGAGGCCAAAGTCCAGATACCGATGAAGCCATTCCCATTTTTTCCACCCAAAAATTATTTTTTTACCATTTAAAAAACCCAAATAATAAACCATTAATAAATAAAAAAAAACATTCTTCTCCTCAATCTAGTCTTATCAAACATCATAACGTGTTATTCTCGGTGAGGTTTGATGTGACTCTATTGGTTGTGTTTTTGATTTTTAATGACGGTTTTGCATTTATTCGATGCTTTTCTACAACATTAGTTGCAAAAATTTATCCATTTATACAGCTGGGACTTTTTTTCTGTAGCAATTCATGGTAAGTACCTTGCTCTAGGTTGGATTTGTAGCTTACTTGTCAGCCGTTTAAGGAATGTATGCGTGTAATAGACAAAATTTAATTGGAATGTTAAACTGAAACACTACAGAGCATGGTTTATCAGCATCTGAAGAGAGGATGATGATGTTCAGTGTTTGAAAATATCTAGGAAAATGGTTTACATCACTGTGTGTGCAAGAGCTTACAGTTATCGCTTTCTTTTACCATGCTCAAAATGTTTAAAAACAAATAAATTTTCACTTTTACACTGAAATTATTTAAATATTATTTACATTGCTGTTTTTTATTTAGCTGACAGATTTATGAAGGTGACATATTGTTTTTTTTATAGACTAAGTGACATTCATTACCTGTTTTTTCTATTTGTACAGCATGGTATTTTCCTCAAGAAATTTGTAGTTAAGCAAATTGCTTAAGGGCTTTACAGAAAAGGTAATGTTTCGCACTGGCAAACAGCCTAACCAGAATGCTACTTGCTAATAAATCTCTGTTTTTCGCTCCTTGATTTTTGCTAATACTTCAAAAAAAAAAGAAAAAATTTGGGCCCACTACTAAAAAACTGAAAACAAATAAAGCAGCAAAATGAAACAAAGATGTGCGTGAAAGACCATAAAGTAATGTTTCGTGTGGACATGAACTAGATGGTATCTGCTCCCAGCACCTTCAGCCTGTGCCTTGAGATGTGTCTTCCTCTGCTGGGACTAGTTATTGACCATTTGTTTCATGTGGATGGAGATCTTACACCCTAGATTTTGTGCACTTATATAGGAAGAGTCTGGAATACTGGATATGGAGTCCTTATACCGTGGGGAGAAGGTATCACACCTCAAAGAGGGCCATGTTCTTGCCGTCATACTGCTGGCCCTTTTCTGCATCACTGCTGCCGATGAATGGGCTGCTTTCCTTGGGTGTGGCATCACCTGCAAGGTACCAGGAGAGAGTTTCATCTTTAGATGTTGACCAACGCTCATTACTTGTTGCCCATTAAGCCCTAAGCGAGTGCTTCTGTAGCAGCTATAGCCATGTTCTTGCACGATGATCGAATCTTCTGCTGTTATGTAATGTAATACGTAAAACGTTATGTTGATTCAAAATAACATTTTGATTGGTTGTTTATTTCATTTGCATAAATGTGGGTCTTGGGTTTGTCATCTGCCCACAGCTGTTTACTAAAGTATGGGTGAAAATGTTTAATCTGTGTAGGATTAATATAGATGACAGTGGTTTGACAGTTAAAAGTAAAAAAAAAACCATCAGTGTACTAATAACAACAATTTCACATGCTTGATTATTCAGAATTCTGAGAAAAGCTGCTGGCAAACTGCTACAGGCCTTACAGTGGACTTGTAATATGCAATAGTGATTGTCAAAACCCAGTGTAACATTATCACACAGATTACAAGTTATTATACAGCTGCCAGTTGACATTGACTGCTGATCTAGAATGGTACTGGGGCAATTCGAGTCATGGGTTCAACGAGAGGATTTCTCAAAAGACTCAAAACAGCCGCCCAACTACTCCACAATCTGCATCCCTGCTGTTTCTAGTGGCACTGGGCACAGTGGCGTCAGCTGTTTTTGAACTTTGTGGTTTCTGTGTGCAATTACACAGTGTTAAATGCCTGTTCAAGCACTGTTGCTCTGAATTAACATCCAAACACCCTGCAAGCCTGGCCTGAGGGGACCAGCCTCCCATTCTGTGTCTCCAGCTTTCCTGGAGATATAGTGCTGTCTATTTTTAGAGGGCCTCAAGCATAAGCATGGCCTTGTAGCAGTTCTCTGCCAACCACCCCACTGCACCCCCATCCAGGGAGAGCACTCAGGAAGAGCGAGAGGAATCTTTGCCATCCATGTCCTGCAGCATCTTGTTTAATAGTATGGTTTATTCTTCTGCATGACCTAGATAATCTGTTCCTTTCTTCTTACTATAATGCTAAACAAGGAGGGAAAACTGTGAGGAAAGGGAATACCGTAGTATAGAAATCATCTAAGAACATCTGCTTCCAACTGGAAAAATACAGCTTTAAGAACAAGACGCCCAATTCTTACATTCTGCAAACACAGCTCTAGGCCCCATCCGAATCTTTAAAAATACTGCTTAGATCAAGACAAAATTGCGCTATTGTCTCACTAAAACAAGTCTTTAACATAGATTTTTGCACAATGGACCCGTTTATAACAATTATTGTCACCCGACAGCATTATTCGTATGAACTGTTATTGATAAATATCCCAGGACCTACAAATGGATATACAATAAGTTGCGCACTCTCTCACTCACTCTCATTAACCACTTGTCCTGGTCTAGGTCAGACCAGGTATTCGGAACGTTCATTGTTAATATCTAGGTAATTATAATTCTGCAGATGAGTGAGTGGCAAATGTAAGGCAAAGTGTCCAATAAAGTATCTTTATTTCAACACGATGCCCAGTCCCTACTGATGCAAAGCAGCCCCACAACTCTAGTGATGGTGTTTCTTGAGGCATGGGCAGTGTTAGGTTTGAGTCACACAAAAGCCTTTTGAGTTTTGGGCTACGAAGCTCTATCTTGGTCTTATGTCACCGCGAGGTGTTGCTTTCTGGCACACTCGAAACATGCTCCAAGATGCTTCTTTTTAGAAATGGCTTCCGGTGTGTCGCCCTTCCATACTCTAACCTAACATTGCCCATGCCTCAAGAAGCACCACTCTTACATATGCATGGCCTTGTAGTACATGATACAGAACTACTTTTGAGGTTGATGCTTCAACTCGTAGTTTTACGAGGTGCACTTCTGATGGATCATGACAGTAACTTCTTAGGTTTTCTATTATTTATTGATGAATAACAATGGTGCTGGGGGCACTCGACATCATTTAGAATAAAACATCATCCTATAGGCTTAGCACTCAGCACGGTGACTACAAATTGGCTTTGCTACTGTCAAAGTCAGAATAAGCAGATTTGACTAAATAAAGCCGTTAAGTAATTATGATATGTAAATGTATGTTGCTTTGATGTCCTTTTTTTCTAAAATGCAGAGTTAACTGTCTATTCTCTCTCTCCCTGTTTTCATCAGCCTCCAACAACCCCCATGAAAATAGCTCTTTGAAGTAACATAAAGCATAATCTCACAAATGTAATTGTCCCTGCTCCATGCACCTCTGTTTCTGAACAGCAGTTCTGGAAAAACATGACAAATCTGGGTGTTGATGTCTGGTTCTGAGGTTTTCCATGGTTTACTTGAGTCAGAAGGGAAGTCAGAAAGTGCACAGTGCTAACATACTACAACAGCAGGTAATGCTGGAGCCTCATGGTGCCACAACTGTGCATTCCAACATAGGTTCCTATCAGGCTCAAGGTGTGCGGAGCTTGCGTGTTCTTCCCCTGTTCACAATCCGGAGAAATGTGCAGGAGAATGCAATAGCAAACCACTTTCATACTCAACCTTACCATGAAAACCATGTTTGGTTGCTGTGAACCAAATTTGACTGAACTTACCCTAACACATGACAAATCAGTGACTGTCACGTTAAACCGATTCACTAAAGACACAAAGACCATATATACCGCAGTACCGCAGCCCAGTTACCACAGACTTCCCCCATCTCCATTAGATGGTTGAAATGGCTAGAGTTGCTGTCGTCCTCCTATGTGTGTCTCTTTCCAACTGCTGCTCAGCTGACACTTTTATCCAAAGTGGTTACAAATTTGACTGTTAATACGGAGCATTTTTACTGGACTATTCCAGAGTAAAGACTTTCATCAAGGACACTACAGCGGTTATGAGGGTGATGAAGCTCGAACCTGAAACCTGCATGTTAGCTTGCCCCATGATTGGGATGGGAGATTTGCAACTGGCACTTGAACCCTCACAGATCTGTTTTTCTCCTTTTCTTTGCAGTCTGGAGTTTTTGTTTTCCTCTCCTCAACTGCCAGCTCTCTTACTGTGTCGTGCGCTGTACCTGCAATAACAGTAATATTGTAATACAATGGAACTGTAATACTGCGTGATACCTGTAGTGTGCTGAGTGCCTAGAGGGCTGTGAGTGGAAATGGGTCAATACCATTGTCTCCAAGGATGTTGTATTTACTGTTATGGAAATTTACTGTTATGTTGTATTTAGGTTATGGAAAAAAAAGAAGTTGCTGGCCTACAGCCCATACACTGGAGAAGATGTGACCTCATGGTTACCGCTCCTGTGTGGGCCTTGGTGTTACACTATGAGGGAGAACATAGAAACAAGATGACTAGCTATAACATAACCGATAGAAAAATGCAAAAAGAAAAAAATAAACAACTAACATTAGCAGATGTGCAAATATTGTGTTGTCTGGTTCAGTTTCATTAGAATGATGGTTGCTTTGACAGTGATCTGCCTCGATACCCTGATATGCAGTGTGAAAATCTCATGAGTTGGAAAATAGGTTAGATAGACTGAAAACCACAAAAAAGCCAATAATCCTTGTAACCTTTATAGGGCAACTAAATCCACTGAGTAACCAACAACAAATAGAGCAAACCTGTCGGTAGAGACAGAAAGCTCTTAATTGATCTGACGGCAGTACAGCAGCCAAGGGATTGAATTGGACGGCATTGGTAAATCTCATTTCATAACCTGACATTAGACAAGACAAATCCCAGAGGACCGTTATACTTACACGGATAACCTGTTCCTTGGTCATATATTATTGCACTGACTTACCTCATTCATAGCTAAATTATTCCTAATATGATGCGTAGTGTACCAAAACACAGCATTCTTTAAGCTTTTTTGACCATTAACTATCCTGCCATCAACATTACTTGAATGAATTACCCTACATGAAGGTAGAAGTGAAAGATTAAATAATAATAACAACAGCTATCCATCATCAATAACTACTTGTCCTGAGCCTTCCTGGCAACATTGGGCACAAGGCAGAGTATACCCTGGACAGGACACCAGGCCATCAGAAGGCACCAAGCAAGATTTGAACCCCACACCTGCTACCAGCTAAACCTGCCATGCCACCATGCCACCACACCTCCCTTGTTAGGTGGAATGATAAAAACAGATAACTACAATCACACACACACACACCCTGTCTGAAACCACTTGTTCCAAGCAGGGTTGCAGCAAACCGGAGCCTAACCTGGTAACACAGGGTGCAATGCTAAAGGGGGGAGGGGACACACCCAGGACGGGATGCCAGTCCACCACAAGGCACCCCAAGCAGGACCCAAATCCCAGACCTGCCACGCTATTGCAACTAAAATCAAATTACATATTTCAACGGTAGTAATATGTGCAACAGAAAACTATTCCTCAATCTCTAATTCTCCTGGAGTTATAAAATGGCTCAATGCAATGTAAATGAATGGGTGAGAATGGAAATGGAAGAATCATGACATGGAGATGCATCTGATTACATCAGTGGCTCTGGTGGTTTGAATGTAGCACAAAGGAAATCGAATTCCTTGATTCTTCTTCGGGCCAAATGAAGGAGGAGAGTAAGTTTGCAGAGAGACCTTAACGCTCCTGTCACGAGATCATACACATTAAGTGATACCCAGAGAGGTAACACCATCTAATATTCGTGCTCAGTCCCAAAGTGCCGAAAAGCATATACATCAGCATTAATTTACATTTAATTCAAACCACTCTAAGCTTCTTAGCACCACTTTCTACCAGAGACATCTGGCAGCAGATTATATATTAAAAACACAATGAATGAGACATCGAAAGCAAGCGTTTGATTTCTGTCCCTTTACAAGGGCATCATGAGGTTGGACTCCTATCTTCTGACATCAAAATTTGAGGCCAGTTTTGAACTGCTTAGAAACAACAGGCTTTCTTATGAGGTGTTTGGTTGTTTGCCAAGCTTGGCATTTAGGGTGCAAACGTTTCATCACCAGTTGAAGTGACATCACCAGTGTGCAATATTCTCTATGATCTTCAGGCTTTCTCATGGACCAGGAACAAATAAAATAAGAAATCAGGTAGCAAAATAAGAAGTAATTATATGAAAAAGATGAAACCCAAGATGGAAAAATGAAATCGGCAATTCGGCACACTTTATCTAGAGTTAAGTACTACAAAATCCAGCAAGAGTTAACTGTTATCTCGCCATCCTTTGCAGAAGCATCGCGCTAATCTCAACGCAAAGTCACACTCGGCATCAATGAGGAGTGAAATGCACGTGTGCTTGATTTTTCACCGCGCCATCATTCTTCACTTAAAAAAAGCATAAGATCAAACCCGTAAGTTTCACCAACAAAGAGTTTAAGGGAGTTTTAGGAAGACAAACGGCTGATGACGTCGCTCATAAAAATCTGACACATGGCTCAGGAATCAGCGCTATCTTGCAAGGCATGAGGAGTTCTCTAAGGGCAAAGGAGTACTCTTTACTCAGAATGCTCACAGGCAGGATTCTTTGTGCCTACTTAGTGATGCTAAAAATTCAGTGTGTTTGTCTCCACAGGATGCCTACAACTAGATATAAAGAAATCTGCTTTGCTTTACTACTGCAAGGCTTACTTGTGTCATTATCTGCCTACCAAGCCATGCCACCTGGTGTTCTCAATTTTCTCAGAAAACATACTTAAGAAGTAGCCTTTATACCTACAGAGAATCCCTGGCCCACAGACAGTACATCCAAAACATTTATTTACCAGACACTTTTCTCCAAAGCAACTTTCACTAGATTGTGGGCAGAAACCAGAGCACTCAGAGGAAGCCCACACAGACATGGGGAGAATATGCAAACTCCACACACACTGAGCAGGGATCAAACCCACATCCTCTTGCACCACCCATGTGCTGCGAGACAGCAACGCTACTCGCTGTGCCACCCGGACACATGGAGGCAGACTCTTCTATGAAATCACACATTCTGATGAGGGCCCTTCTCGAGCTTAACTGATGCTGAAGATTCAAACTGCCTAAATCAATTAAAAAAAGTTGCTTGCCATCTCTTCTCACCAGGGGCACACCTCCATATCAGCAACCCGCTCTAGAAAAAATCTCTTTCCATTTCCCTTTAAAGCCAGAATGCCCAAATTCCAAATATGGCATTTGTAGAGTCACAGAGAGCCCACCCATAATCCCTACAATCCTCTGGTCTCGGCCAGCACCCAAATTTCACGTGGAAGCATCTGACCTATATTTTGACTGCTTTCGGATGAGAAGAGCAACATACCATGGGGTCTCCTTCCACATGTCTGCACATTGCCCATGACACGCTGAAAATGTATAGAGTAAATAAAGAGCGGTGTACAGGGACAAGGCTGGTCCCCAGTGCCAGAATGGAATTTATTTTAGTGCCATGAAGAACAAAAGGCAAGCATCACCAAAATGACCTCTTCATCCAGCAGACACAGAATTCAGTTTCAGTACGAGGCACGACCACATCCTTCTTTAGAGGAGCATGACTTCATATCGATACTGCTAATGCACATCTGCATTGGCTGGCATCCTGGTTGCAGTTCTAAACTTTAATCTCCATAATCAAGTAAATACCTGCCACAAATGCACAGTCCCAAATGCTTTGTCAAAAGTGACAGCTACGGAACACAACTTTGTAATTCCTGTGGTAATGTGGCAGTGCTGGACATGGAGATGATCATGGGGAAAGCAAGAGGGTCAAGACTCTTCCGAGATCCTGCTCGAGTCAATGATGAGTCAGTGATGAGTCAGTCTGAATAAGGCCTTCCACAGCTTATGGGAGAGTAGTATCATTATTACACAAGTTAAAGGCTTCACTTTCTGCTCAATACTGCGTCCAAACTCTGATTCACCCAAAAAAGTGTGTAGCAGATAACTAGGAAAAGAGTTTCCGTGTTTAATTATCTATCCTCTTTAAAGCTTCATTAATCCTGCAGAAGTCGCACATATGGCTCAGAAACCTTTGATCTATATGTAAAAATTTGCATGAAATAATCTTATATTGTACACCTCATAGACTCTTGAATTTTTCATTACAGAACATCTGCTGTAACAATTTATGTTCAATAAATTATATTCATAATTATATTCAACTCTATGTAATGTTATGAGCCCACACACCTTATTCATCAAGGTGACTTACACTGCCAGATTCACTACTTTCAATGGGTCACTCATCCATACATCGGTGGAACACACTCTCTGTGTCACTCACACACTATGGGTGAACCTGAACAGCATATCTTTGGAGTATGGGAGGAAACCAGAGCACCCAGAGGAAGCCCACACAGACACAGGGAGAACATGCAAACTCAACACAGACTGAGCAAGGATCAAACCCATGTCCTCTTACACCACCCAGGTGCTGTGAAACAGCAGCACTACTCATTGTAGTACCATGCCATCCTTCGGAGGCTCGGACTCAGTAGCGGTTTTCTTCCGGTCAAAATGGGAGTATGTAGGTTACCCTCCATTTTTTGGCTTTGTGCTCGCAGATGCCTTCACCCCTTTCAGTTTAGATGCTTCTTGACCTTCATGAAATCAAAAGAAACTGCAAAGTCACAGCAAAGACACATGATGTGATGCATGTTCCGTGACAGTTCCAGTCAAATATTAGAGTACATCCTTGCAACCTGAGCATTGCTTCTATGAGATGAACCAGACAGAGAAGTGAAAGTGAAGAAACCACAAAGGAGGACATTTCCTGAAGAAACCTGTCAACCAAATGCCTTGTGAAAATAAATGGTTTCCAGAAAGTGTGCTCAGAATTTGCCTGGTGCCGTTATGTCTACATTTGAATGCCTTTGGGCCCCAATGATTAGCTTTGCTTGAATATGTGCACAAGCAATGTTTCATTTTCTCACACACTGCAGAATACGAGGAATTTAATTTCAGTATAATAAATGTGAGAATGGAGGAAATGTAGCCCCGTTTGACCCAGTTTCACCACAGATATCATTGCAAGAAGGGACATTGACTGAGCGTTAATAGGAACAATTTTAATGCGGATGTATGAGTTTTGGGCCACATTTCCCTTTGCAGGGATTTATCCCTTTAGCCCATTGAAATGGGTCCTACGGGATTGGACTCACTTCAGTATGGCGAGATGACACAAAGGGTACATGGACATGCCTTCACCTCAGTATGGCGGGACCACGTGAAGTGTCGATTGGTGCGCCTTACCTTCAGCATAGTCTGATCACGTTATATCATCAAATATCATCAGATCAGTTGGAGGGTAAACTGGCATCAGTTATGCTCAGTATGATCAGATTACTTAACTGTCATGCTCTGGATAGGGGTATATCTACAAAACAGTCTTCTGTTAAATAGGAAATGTAACAGTGACTGCAAACAGTAAGTGTTTGCAGATTTAATTTTAATCCAGTTTTCCTGAATGTGGTCCAAAGAGTCTTTCTGGGCATGACTGACAGTGAAGAAATGATGGCTCGATGCGGTTAATACTCAAGCCTGGAATGCAGCGTGGGAGGGCACTCTTTGGAGCTATAAAAATATAGCCTCTCCCCTTCCATGTGTCATGCTTATTAGAAAATGGAAAGTTTTTTTTCTGGCTTTTAAAAGCTTAGTAAAGCAAAGGGGCTTAGCTACAGCTCTTTGGACCCCACAGCAGGGTCACATAAGCTCTCTGTAGCTGACCGCTGGGGCGCACTCAAACAGAATGGCCATGAATAATTACTTGACACATTTCTCCAAAGCAACTTACAACATAAAGCTACCTATGATTATTTACCACACACAGCCAAGTAATTTTCGGGGAATGATTCCCAGTGAGTACCTTTCTCAAGAATGCTACAACTGGAAGTGGAGTTAGAACCTATAACCTTTGGGTACAAAGACAGCAGCTGTATCTACTATACTACCTGGTGCCTGGTACAATGGTATGGATTAAATACAACCCATGCAATCCATACATAATTAATGTGAATGCTATTTTTGAAGATTCTCACACACACACACTTTTTGAAACTGCTTGTCCCATGCAGGATTGCAGGGAACCAGAGCCTAACCTGGCAATGCAGGAGAGGGAAGGAACGTACCTGGGATAGGACACCAGCCTGTCGCAAGGCACCCCAAGCAGGACTCAAACCCCGGACCCCCTGGAGAGCAGGACTGGCTCAAACCCACTGCACCACCACACCCCCCGAAGGTTTACACACTTTGTTAAAAGAAACCCAGAGCATTTCTTTTCCTGAGCAAGCTGAAGTAGTGCACCCATTTCTCACATAACAGGGATACATTGTTGTGTGAAAATAGCTCATTAAGCAAATGTAACGGGGAATTACCATTATTTATTAAAGCAAAACAAAAAAAAAAACAAAAATTGTTCCTTAACAAAAATATGTCATTTGAAACAGAATTTATGTTTATTGATTTAACTGAAACTTTTCTTCAAAGCACAGCAGACCTCGGAAAACAATACAAAAGTGCATGACATCAACAGGAGAGAAAAATGCCAAAATAAAAAGGCCTTTTTATGCATGACAATGATACCACCAACATATTTTCTGTGCACCAGAAATTATTTCTAGCTTTTCTAATGTTATATATTTAGCATTTATTACCAGTAACCACTTGTCCAACACTGGGCCAAAGTGGTCTGGAGTTTATCCAAGAATTATGGTGTTTTATAGTACACCCTGAATAGACATTTAACAGTTTAACTCCTGGACTTTTGTAACATAAAAGAATCAAGTTCACAAGATCACTGCCTATGTCTTTCACTGTGTTTTCACTCTGCAACGCATCTGGACACTATACCGTTAGAGGTGCAGCGTTGCATTTATAAGAAACGCTGATAAGGTTAATAAGAAAAATTGTCTTTGCATCATCATGAGATTAAGGTTTATTTTATTTACACTAGTGTAAGGGTATTGACATTATTAAAGCTGCTTTTGTGATATAAATGACTATGTTAAGAGTTACAAGTTTATAGTTGCTTTTAAATGGTAGTACTACATAATAATAGTATTGAACGTACAGGTTCAAGGGGGGGCATGGTGACTCAGTGGGTTTGACCAAGTCCTGCTCTCTGGTGGGTCTGGGGTTCAAGTTCTGCATGGAGTGCCTTGCGATGGACTGGCGTCCCATCCTGGGTGTGTCCCCTCCCATCTTACGCTCTGTGTTGTTGGGTTAGGCTCCGGCTCCCGCGACCCCGCATAGGACAAGTGGTTTCAGACAGTGTATGTATGTACAGTTTCAGTTGGGAATTATATTTTCTTTAATTGATACTTGGTTTGGTAACTGGTAACTCGTTGTGATAAGAAGTAGGGAGCAGCAAGTATGTAATTTTGTTCATCATGGAAAAAAGAGTGACTGAAGGTAAGTAGCCAGACTGAAATCACTCATGTACAAAAAATTTTGGGTTTGACACACCAGTTGTGTATTTGTGCTCCAAAATATGATGCCATTGTGCAAAATAAAGTATCCATCGTGAAAGGGAAACGACCACGAAATGGAAAAATGACAATTGTTCTGAATAATAAATCCAGTGGATGAAACAATCTACACTTATTTAGCAGATGAAAAAATAATGAAAAAATTACATATTTTCTGAAGCTGTTGAAGTTGTTTTTCATTGAATGAGACTGTCTCTATGAAGGCTGAATGTCCTCTGGTAATATATGTGTTTTCCTACATGCACTTTATGTTGTTTTATGTGAAAATTGTATTTTTCTGTGTTTTAATTATATTTTTCATGGCATCGTTTTATATTCAGAACAATCACTTTGAACTTCTTGCAGTCAAGTACTTTTACGTGTTAGTAACAATCTCAGTATTTTATAGACCTTAAATGCACAGCCTTATATAAATTAGCTTTAGATCATAACAGTCTGATCCCCGCTGACCAGATTTTACAGACACCATGTACGCAGTACGTGTTTTTGCAAACTCTCCATCTCTAGTCACATCAACGTGCTGAAGATAAAGAACTTTTAATGGCCGTTACAAGCCATACAAACAGAGAGATGGATGCCTGTTACATAACACAAGGTTTCTTCCATTTCTTCCCACTGAGACGTTTGCATTTAGATAAATTTATGTATGAATCTGCTGCTGTCTTCAAAGAAAATCCCCAGGGATATGTAAAAGGTACGGACAGTAAAAGCTGGCAGCTTGCACACGGACGCTCGGCGCAAGGGAGCGTGGCCTAGATAGCATCACTTTCTACTTACAGGGATACACCTTGTTTTTGGCTTAGTAGCTCACTTACATTGGAAAACTTTGCCTTATGAAACATCTTTGCCCTCAGAAAGGGCTCTTTAAAAATATATATAAAGTGCAGTTCTGTACACTGCCTCTGTGGCCCTGGAGATGCCCTGAAAAATCTGCCCCCAAAGGGTCCAGCGTGACAGCAGAGGGGAGTGGGGGGGGGAGGTGGAGCTTACAGTATTGTAATATTTATATACTGGCTCAGCAAAGGCTTTTATTCCAAGGGCTCCGAGAGGTTCATAGTTTTATTCAGTTTCACACCCAGATTTTTACTGAAGTACAAAACATATAGCAGCAATTCCTTTCCACTGTTCTGTTCTGTTATCTCACCCATCAACCCCTTGGAGTCTTGCTCCTTACCTAACAGGCTGACAATCTGTGAATGTGGTATCAGTGTAACAACTTACATTTACATTTACATTTATTCATTTAGCAGACGCTTTTCTCTAATGCGACGCGCATCTCAGCGAAAAATACAAATTTGTGCATTACATTAAGAAAGACATGGTTTCGTACATGTGATTCTTAAGTAAACCTCGTTTGTTTCTTTCCACTTTATGCACCGATGTTCATTGCTCTAATAGGTGCGTAAAATGCAAGATAGATGAATCCTGATCACCTTCCTACAATTTTTTCTTTTAAAAAGGTACACAAACATTT
Organism: Scleropages formosus; assembly: GCF_900964775.1. NCBI lineage: Eukaryota > Metazoa > Chordata > Actinopteri > Osteoglossiformes > Osteoglossidae > Scleropages > Scleropages formosus. The sequence continues at coordinate 7,629,555 of NC_041806.1, forward strand.
ACATACAATATAGGAGTAGCGGCTGTGTAAAGGCTTTATCTGGGGATGATCATAAAGTTATGGTGCATGAACATTTACACCATACATGAACTTAAGAGATCATGGGCGAAGTGAGTCCGGAAAAGAGGAGTTTTCAGACCCTTCTTAAATGTAGAAGGAGTTTCAGCAGTTTTGAGTGAGAGGGGGAGGTCATTCCAGCACAACGGAGCCAGAGCCGAGAACCTCCGCGCTTTACTTTTTGCGTGCGGGACCACCAAGCGAGTGGAAGTAGAGAAGTGGAGTAACTTAAAGGTATTTTAGGATGAGTTTGACAAGCAGACTAAGAAGAGCGAAACTATAAGTGCCGCCCTACAGTAGCTTATAGGGGGTATTGAATATACATACAAACCCACTTGAATATTCCCCTGTACTGGCAGTTTTACCTCAAAAGCAGAGTGGTTACAAACAAAACTATGACTTTACAAACCCTATGGGAACAGTCACTAGTCTCGTATTAAATATTCAAATAAATGTTAAACTTTCTATAAACTTATAAATTTAATAAATGATTACGATTTACACACCTGATTCTACTTACCTACTGGATTTAACCAATGAAACTTGGGGTTCACTTATTTTTACACCTTCACTCCTTCTGTGTTTCTACTACACACATGATTTCCTCTAAAGCAACATATGGAATTGATCATTACACACCTATTATGTCACATGAGAAACACTGTACCTCATCAAACAACCATTTTGCGGTTAAACTAAGGGACATTCACATATTTCACATACTTTTAAGCTTCATTTTACGTCCCTCCACAAAACGAAGTACGTATCTCTATATTTAAATGTATTCAAAAGTGATTTTAATTTAAAAAAATTCAGTATGTGTATACATATTTGTATTCATATATAATACTCTATTTCTCTCCAGTCCAGTTAATATGTTTGAAATTTGCCACTGGGTAAAATGTACTTGGGTAAATGTACTTAACTGGACTGCATACAGGCAGACTGTGTATCCTCTGATAGGCTTACAGCTCCTGGCATAAATGGTTTCAGGTTATCCTCTTAAGATGTAAAAGAAATAGTCCTTATATACATTCATCAGTTCATCCTTTATTAACTATTGAATCCATTGCAGTCTGATCAGCCAACCGATGGTTTTACTGCAGGCTATATAATGTTTTAGAACAGCATCTTATCTTAGAATATTTAAGAAATTGGGAAAAAAAACCGGAACAAGTTTATCTTATTCATCTGTTTCTCGAGAAAAGCCTTACAAGAAATATTCATAATAAAATTGTTAGTAATAAATTAACACGTCATGGATTTCATTTCGATCTTGTATTTCAAATAGAGATCCATCATAAACTCTCAGAGCTGATTTTACCCTGCCGATTTTACTGTGTACCTTTATAAAATGACTTAACTACTTTTGAGAGTACCCAAATCAACCCTATTTACTGCTTTCTGAATACAAACCCTTCTTGTCTGACCGGAAATGTTGTCCAGGTTGCTTTCAAGGTTGCGCAGTGGCACAATGAAAATGGTGTAATTTATAACTTTCTTTAGTAGCTGCAGTGCAGTAAGCCTCACTGTGCAAATGAAGTATGGAAGGAACCATACATTACAGTATGAATATACAGTATGTGAGATGTGTAGGTTACATAACAGAATAATCATAAACATTTACTGCTAAATTTGATTTTGTGCTATTTTTGGGGCCAATGACTTCAGGTTCAAGTATATGTCCAGATTTTGTTTTAGGTTCCATTTGGTCAGCTATGTGTTCTTCTTTCAAAACTGGTATCAGTTAAATTATGCTATCGTACATATCAGAATATTTGAAAAAGCAGCTAAATTACTGCATTATTACATTTTGGCCTTGGCATGAAAATATAAATATAATAGTATAACTATATTACACAAGACAATCTTGAAAACTTCAAAGAACAGCAATAAGAGAGGTCTTGGGAAGGAAACAGGCAAGCTAATAAATAGTCAGTCTGTTCAGTTTTTGACATGAAAGACTCAAATGAGATTTGACTCAATTTTCAATCTTTTAAAGCGATTAATCTGGAATGTAGAAATCAGTGAAGCATAGTAATGGCAGAAAAGCAAAATGACAAAGCTGAAAATTTGCTAGGGTAAATTCTACACTTACATTGGGGGGTATTTTTCTCACATTTAGATGCTTCGGACTTAGCTCAGTTTTGACATTAAAGTGGTTGACAGTATCTCTCAAATTTTTAGTAGTTTAATTGACATGTGCAATATTCTATAATATCACAACCCTTTTTTTTTGCTGATGTAATGCACATATAGTATTTTCTAGGAGATGTAGGTCGCTTTGAAGAAAAGTATTTGCTACATGAATAAATGTAAAATAAAATACTCCTTTCATAACATTGTACTTTACTTCATCTATCCTTTGTAAATTCTGTATTAGGTCTGTAACAATATTTGCCATCCTGTACTTGACAATGCAAATATCTGTGGAAGAAAATGTCTCGAAACACCAGAGTAAAATTTTAGGGCAGAAGAACAAACCTAGTAAAAAACAGGAATAATATGATCTGTGCACTTGACTTTTATTTTTAGTACACAGTTGCATGGATGAATTCAATTTCATAGCTACCTAATTACAAATAAAATTTAAACTGTAATAAAATGATAATTAGTATCTTGTATCTGGGACAAGTAAAAATACTCAGCGTGCTCTATAATTCTTTTATAATATATAAGATATAAAAAAACTGCTTAATCTTGCAGTTTTGCCCAGGTTTTAAGAAGTAAAAGTGGAGAAGTGCATCATCTGTGAAATCTAAAAGCTTGCAGAATTTGTATTCAAGTTTTCAAGTTTTCAAGGTTTATTGTCATAGGTACAATTACCGCGTACAAGTATCATGAAATTCTTCTTGAGTGCTTCTCCACAGACTATGAACAAAAACAACAGATAATACTGCACGAAAAAAACAATAACAATAAATAAAAGACAGCCAGAGTACTTTTTGAGTACTCAGAGTAGTTTGCCAAATAAAGGTAAGGTTATGGTTTGAAATCTTGTTCTGCAAAGCAGATTAAAGCATATTAAATACATTAGTCTATATTGAAGTAAATAAAAGTAAATAAATCTCACACAGGTATGAAACTGAAAGTGTTGAAAGTGATATAAGGCACCTCAAAGTCAGCTTGTACAAGGGTGTGACAAGCAAATAAAACCATGTCTTCAGTATTGCTCTTGGGGGAAAATACTACGAGGCCATATATAAATTACAGCTCTGTGCTAAGTGTAATGATGAGGGTTTGATACTGAGTGATGATGATCATCAGACATGCAAGCAGCTCCAGAGCTGAAGTGAACCAAGTGAGAACTGAAGAAAAAAGCTCCCTTTGACAGTAGTGTTGGTTTATAGTAGACAAAGCTCTATATAGACAATTCTCTACAGATCTGAATAGATTCCCAATTGATGTAATTTGAATATGTTGCATTTTCAGAGATATCATTAAAATATTGCGAATAATACCTGTACAATTTATCATCCCTTCGTGTTTTGTTTTACAAAGGATGAATGCTGAACATTTTGATCAGTTGAAAATATTTGTCTTGATCAGCGAACCATTTTTTTATTCCGTTCAGGATGATTTCTTTCCGTTTCTTCTATAAATTCAGGTCTTACAGGTAGGGTGCTGATACCTTGCTGCTGACTGGACAAAGTACAAATAAACTGCAGGCTACTAATATGTAAACCCTTAACTTCGGGGGCGACGGTGTCATAGCATTCTCTCAGCTTCTCTGTTAAACTTTAAAAACTGTTTTCAGAAGTGCGTTAATCAGAGGGGTGGCAAAGCAGTGCTGCTGCCTTGTAGGGCCTGGGTGGTGCACGAAAATGTGGGCTCGATCCCTGCTCGGTGTGTGCTCTGGTTTCCTCCCAAAGCCTGAAGACAGGTAGTTCAGGTGGACTGGTGATGTTAAGTTGTCTGTAGTGTGTGCATGTGTGGCTACCCTCTGGTGGACTGATGTCCAGGGTGTACCCCCCTCAGCCTTGTGCCCAATGCTTCCAAGACAAGCTCTGAATCATCGAAACCCTGATGAGGACAAGTGATTGTCGAAACTCGATAGATTGGACAACACTTACATTTTATTTAGTCATAAAAATACACAATGGTACTCAAAAAAACAGAAGGATGTGGACAGTTTGAAATCAGCTGAAGCTGTATTTCTAAAGTTAATTTCTTACCGTTAATGATTGTTTTGAAGTCAAAGCATGTTGACGACTGCAATGTAATTCATTCATTCCCAAGAGGAATTCTGGTCACTTGAAATTCCTTTGCTAATTCTGACCCAAATCTGCAGCCAGCACAGACAGGTGTTGCAAAATTTTTGGAAATTTCTTGTGTCACTGAATATATGTAGCATATATTCTACATGGGGGGGCACAGTGGCGCAGCAGGTTTGGCTGGGTCCTGCTCTCTGGCGGATCTGGGGTTTGAGCCCTGTTTGGGGTGCCTTGTAACGGACTGGCGTCCCATCCTGGGTGTGTCCCCTCTCCCTCCGGCCCCGCGCCCTGTGTTGCCAGGTTAGGCTCTGGTTCGCTGCGATCCCGCTTGGGACAAATGGCTTCAGCAAGTGTGTGTGTGTGTGTATTCTACACACAGCAAAAAAAAAAAAAAAACTGCTCAAAGAAACACTAAAAAAAGAACAGAAAAGTGTAAGAGAATCAGGAAAGAGAAGTGAAAACTTCTTCATTATAAATACAATTTTACAAATACTGCATATTTAAATATTTTATACATTTCCATTTTGGTTTCAAACACCAGCTGATGATGTTGGAATACAGTTACCTCCAAATACAGTCAGTAATAGATGACACACGACAGAAATTGATGGCAAACTGTTGTTGGTGGCCTATACCCTCCCCAAAGCGATAGTCAAAACGAACTAAACTAACTAAATTCAGTAATCTGAATAACTGATCTGATGTTACTTTGCGCTAGTATCAAGTATCAGTGTTCTACACCAAATACAAGATGTTCATACACGTATTATGTACAAAGCTGAGGATTTGTCTCAGGACATGGCTCCAGTCTTCATTACTGAAGCTCTGAAAAGGATGGTTTTGACATACACATGGATACAGTACTGTGAAATTTGACGATGGGGGACTTAGTGCTTGATAATCTCCAATCCAGAAAGGCAGAACATGAGAGAAAGTATCAGCTGTATTAGTTTAGCTGGAGGGATTATTGCTTGGCTAAGAGTTGATCTCTTTCTGTCTGTGTTGGATGCTGGTCTTGTCTCAGGTCAACGTTAGCAAAGGTCTCTCAAGAGGCAAAATGCAATTGGACAGAGATTACCATAATGTTCAATTCATAGGGACTTACAATAAATCCTGCCAAGTTACAATAAACCCTAGTTTTCGTGCTGTATAGCATGAAGGCAGTCTTGGGAAATAATTTTCCTCCAGGACCTTTTTCCAAGCTGTACCACTTTTTTTTTTTTTTTACAGTGAATACAGTTCAATACACCTCCGACAGCATACCTGAGTGTGTCCTCTAAATATTAGGCAGGGAATTGCCCAAATACCAAGTGATATGAGCAGGAATATGGCAAACAATACAACAATGTGTGATTTCTTCTTTTAGCTACTGATTTAGGTATCACTTTAGAAAGTGCCGCGTACGATCTCCAATAAACCCCCCCATATCTCTTCTCCACACTTGTTAAACCTTCCATCTTCCTTAGAGCTCAGTGCAATTCTGCTTCTAATTACTTTTACCTAAAATATTCAAACTGTTCAGTAACTACAGTTGTCTGATAAAGGAACACCTACATTTAGTTGACACCTTTCTCTAAAGCAGTCTATGATGTTAAGAAACCTATGACTATTCACCCATTCATACAAGGGAGTAATCTAGGGTAAGTACCTTGCTCAAGGGTACTACAGCCAGAGGCAAGACTCAAACGTGCAACCTTTGAATCCAAAGGCAGCAGCTCTAACCACTACGCTACCAGCTGCCATAACTACACATCTATAGAAAGTATGACTGGATTACAGATATGCAGATGGATTAATCATCCTTCAGATTTTCCTTGTCACTGCCCGCCTCTGCCCCCTACATCCTTTTCCAAAATCAGTGCACTGCCACAGTTCTGGCTTAGCTCTTCTCACCGGAAGACATTCTAATTAGTGCAGTTCAAAACCTAATTCTTCACAGTTGTTTTTCCAAAAGGGAAAATGCTTACAATACATGTTGTACGAGGTTGCATGTAGGCCAAAGCGAAATCTTTGCAGACAAATTACATAACGCACTGCAAATATCATCCATGCCCATGTAACATCAACATCATTCAGCTTCCTTACTTTCTTCACACATGCCATAGATATCTTTAATTATCATATCCTTGTGGGCTACAGCTATAATTTACACAGTGCCTCTAGACATTTGTGCACACAGACATAACTGTGCTGTTATTCCCAACCAATGTACCATGTCTCTGCGCTCGCAACACCCTGCCTATGCGCTGGTTATCGACAGACGCACTCCTCTGGATTTCTCATACTCCTTTGCAAAGTTAGTGGTAGGATCTTGTGAATTCCTAAAGTTGTTTAAGGTGTAAATGTGCTCTCAGCAGCACTGTATAGAAATTCTGGGCTGCATTATATGTGAGCTCAGCTGTGAAATTGTACAGAAAGGAAGCGAAAAATATTTCTGGGGATCATGAGAAGGTCATGCGGTTAAGAAATTTTCTGGAATATGAACTGTGAAACTAAAGAATGTCTGTCATGACATAGTATTGCTCATATATATATATATATATATATTGGTCTATTTAGTATATATTGGTCTATTTGGGGGGGGGTTTTGGCTTGTGCCCGCAGGCATCCTGGCATCCTGTCCTGGGCATCTCCCTTACCCCTTCAGCCCTGCATCCCACACCACTGGGTAGGCTCTGGCTCACTGCGACCCTGCTTAGGACAAGGGGTGTCAGACGATGGATGGATGGATGGTCTATTTAGTTTCGTTGGAAATCTGAAATACGTGAGCAACACGGTATTCTCTGAGGGCATACTGATAATAAAACAAATAAGCTACCATGAATACTTCTGTAAATCTGTGAAAAAGAGCAAAAAGACACCCCTCCCTTAGTTCACATACAGGTCTCATCAACTGGACCCTTGCTAACACGCAGAAAAAGCTGCGCTCAGCCCAATCTGAACCAAAACAGCTTGTGGTCAAATAAAGCAAAGCTGTAAACCAGATAAAAACACATCAGTTAAAGTACCAGGAAGCTTTTAAAAATCCCATCTCTGGTATTAGGAGGGAGCCTTTACATAATGCTATGCTGTACTATAATGATATAAAACCCAAAACTAGAACATTACGTAATTATCATTAAGCTACTCCACCGTAGTGCAAATATACATTATTATTAATAATAATGATAATAATAAGAAAATGGACAGCAGCGAATGTATGTATATATATATATATATATATATATATATATATATATATATATATATATATATATACACATAATTTGAAGAGACCACAGATGTTAGGGAATTATATAATGATACTTGTGAATATTGCATTGTTTTGTATCTTCCTCATATCTTAATGAGCATTGAATTCATAGCATGTTTTTTATTATAAGCTGCTGGATTTTGAAGCAGGACATTGACCAGGTTGTGTCTGTCTCAGTCCCTGGTGCCATTACTCTGCCAAGGAAGCACCTCTCACCTTGTTGCTGGATCTGTCTGCACTGCCTAACTCTGCCAGCCACCAGACCGTCCGGTCCGCTCTGGGCCGTTGAGGCACTGCCCTAGATAGAAGCTGTGGCCTGCTGTGAATGCTCTGAATGACTGACGTGGCCCCTTCCAGCCTTTCCATGAGAGCTACGTCTTGGAAAGCTCCTCCAGGGGAGTGGTGATGTACACATAAACTCTAACTCTTTCCATTTATTCTGACATGCTGCAATGGAGTAACATCCCATCCAGGGTGTACCCTACTTATCCAGGTACCCTATGATTCCTGGATAGTTCCCAGACCACCATGACCTTGAGTTAGGACAAGAGGTTATTCATGAGTGAGTGAGTGAGTGTATGACTGAGGGAATCAGTGTATTTTGACATGGCATCGCCTTTTCTGCTACTTTATGATATTTTTTCCAGTGTGGGATTCAACTGATTGTGGAGTTCTGCAAAATCTACAGATTTCACCTTTTCCATACAGCTCCCTGCTGCACTGTCCTGTGTTTTGCCAAGAATTCAAGAATCAACATGAATACATATGAACACCTTGTAAACATCTACATAGGGGTAAGAGTAAAAAAGATCATATGTGTGGCGTATTTTGTATGTTTTAGTATTTATCATTCGATATTAATTTCAGGAATATTTTCTTCGTTAGTATGTGGGATCACGGGGCAGCTCATAGTGTAGTAGTTAGAAGAGCTGCCTTTAGAGCCAAGGCTGCAGGTTTGAATCTTTCCTTCAGCTGTAATAACCTTGAGTAATGTACTTTCTCTAAATACATAACTAATAATAAATAATAACTGTAGGTACATTAACATTGTTAGTCCCTTTGGAAAAAAGCATCGCCTGATGAATAAATGTGAATGTTCTGTCCTTAGAGGTGGTTATTTGTGAATGTGCTTTTTTGCTTTGAACTAATGTCGGACTTTTAGCTATCTACACACTCATCATTCCAGATCACAGCACAATAAGATATAACACTCCATCCTATTTCATTTTACAAAAGGCTAGTAGTAATAATGTGAGATCCTGGGGCTGGTTCACCATCTCGTCGGTTCCCGTATCAAGCTTCCTTATCTTTTAAAGTGCCTTTTATCCTCACTGTCTGCAGAAATTTGGCAAAGAGAGGACGCTGAGAGTGTTAATCCTGGCAAGTTTAGCAATGGATTCCAGGAGCCATCAGGACTGAATGGCAGGTGTCCAAACCTACATGACTCACTATTGAGCAGAATACAAATTCTTTGTGATGCGTATTGCAAACAATGTGTTTTTCGGAAGCCTCTCAGCGCCGTCAGTAAGATATTTCCTTCACGTTCAGAGAGATTATTGTTCTTGACAGGTGCTGCAAACGCCTGTGCCTTTTGTCCTTATGCCTTCTGATTTATGCTAGGGGAACATGAGAAACACACAAAGCACACTTAGACCATATATGTACATGATGTGTGTGCACTGGAACACTGCACACACACACATTGTCTGAAGCCGCTTGTCCCGAGCAGGGTGGCGGCGAGCCAGAGCCTAACCCGGCAACACAGGGCGCAAGGCTCGAGGGGGAGGGGACACACCCAGGACGGGACACCAGTCTGTCACAAGGCATCCCAAGTGGGACTCAAACCCCAGACCCACCGGAGAGCAGGACCCGCTACACCACCTGTATAAATGAATCAAACCCACTGCACCACCAATTGTTTATTATCATGGTACCCATCTATTTAATCAGCAGATTCCATCAGAAGAATTGCTATAGAATATTTTGCTTGGAATATTTTATGTCTGTTTTTTTGTCCCTCTGAGAATGAAAAAAAATTCCATATCCTAGGAAACTACTTTTTTCATCCAGGGTGAATGTGTTGCGTTATAATGTAACTCGCATGTGTTCCTGTCGCTACATCTGTTATTAAAATCACATTACAGGGTTATGTCTCCATCTTTTAATTTACTAAAAACAATGGCACACTAATATATCTAATGGAAAGTAATTACAAGGAATTTGTAGGGATATCTTACAGATGTTCATGATGTCAATGACCATGAGCACAATCTCTGCTATGTGACAGAAGATGTAGAAATGGATCAGAATCATATCAAAACAGTGCCACTTGATTTAAAAAGAAAAAAGAACAGGTGCTGCTATTTTACAAATGTAAAATAAAAGGCTACTCATTGGCTTTTTTGCAATGAGGAGATGAAGTGTGTTCTGATTAACATGGTCCTTACAGGTGGATCACACACACATACGCAATGTCTACAACTGCTTATTCCAGGTGGGGTCGCGGCAAACTGGAGGCTAACCCAGCAACACAGGGCGCAAGGCTGGAGGGGGAGGGGACACACCCAGGACGGGACGCCAGTCTCCCACAAGGCACCCCAAGCAGGACTCGAACCCCTGCTCCACCCCATGGCTGGTGGGCCCCAGCCAAACCTGCTGCGCCACGTGAATTAGATAATCTATAACATCGGCTCTTTGCGCTGCCCATTATTCCCCTATAGAAGACAGCACTGGTTGCATCTTTGACTCCCATCCATCACTGTACAGTCCCTGAAAACAAAACTGTAGAAAACCGGCAAACTCTGTTTCACCTGACCATTTTGGGTTAATTTTCCTTTAAAAAATTGACTTTCTCTTTACTAGTCCGGCATCAGTGTTTGTCTGGTTAAAGGACAAGAAGTAAAGTTGATTTTGGGCCAGTGAGAACAACTGGCATGTCGCCATTTAGTACATTCAGACCTGAAAATACCCCATCTAATAGGGAGGGGGAGCGCTAATCTGTATGATTAGTGATGTTCTCTGGTTTTAACAAATTACATATTTTCCATTACAACCAGGAAGGGAGTTACCATACTGTGGTGGGGGAAGTGAGGCAGATTTATATTAAACAACATTTATCTGAGAACTCGAAATTACCTGATGACCTCTTCTAACATGATTTGACAAAATGTAATATAGGTATTCACACATAATGACTGTAATTAACACCATATCTATTGCGCCGTAACAGTAATTCAATGTAATTTGAACTGTAGGAAGAAATAGCAGTGGAAACACTTAGATGATTTGTATCTTAGCATGGCACATGAGGGGGCCCAGAACAAAGCAGCACACGTGCATAATAACTGTAAACAAATACCTGCACCTAGTCCCCATGCCTCCCTAACACATGCACTTGGTTACTGTAAACAAACATGCAGTTGCTATGGCTCCCAGTTGCCTGTTTAAAGCCCTGGTTTATGGTCTAGTCAGTCCTAGTCCCAGATTTCAACAGGCAAGTGGTTCTTCACCCAAGATGACACTTGGAATCAGGTAGGCTTGGACTCTGCACTGCAGGGCTGCAGGGCTGCAGGGCTGCAGTGGGCTTGGCTGCGTCCCCACTCTCTGGTGGGTCTGGGGTACAAGTCCTGCCTGGGGTAACTTGCAGCAGACTGGCATCGCGTCCCGCGTGTGTCCCTCCTCCCGGTTTGCTGCGATGCCACCTGGGATGAGCAGCTTCAGGCTGTGTGTGTGTGAATAGGCAGTAGTTCCATTCTGTTCTGACTATGCTTCTTTCTGCACTGGCTGCACATCGTTAAAGGTACCAACACTTATATAACCAATTAGACTCGGGTGCTGCAGCCCCATAAATTTCAGGAGGTTCACCATTCACGGGCCGTCCTAGTCATGCCTGATTTTATTCTCCCATTGGAGGAGGAAACCGCCGCTAGAAGTTTCCAGCGACGTGGGAGCGTGGCACGCGATGGTAAGACCACACACCTTCCCAACACATACATTGAGATACTGTAACACATCTAGACTTGCCATAGCTCCCAGTTGCCTGTTTAAATCCCTGGGCAATGAATGGTGGAAATATCCCCAGCCATGGATCATGCCAAATATGATGCTTCCAAACCAAGAATGGATCACCTTTCTTGTGTTGACTGATGGAGAGAGAGAAGGAGATAGCTGAGGTCTAGATACTCTCTCTTTCTCTCTCTCTGTCAGTCAGCCCCACTTTGCACCTCAGCTTGACTGACCAGCCAGCTTGACCTCCTCACTCTTGAGTTCACAATTCTATCAATGACCTTCTGATAACTTTTTTTTTTTCCCCATTATGGAAAAGAACGCAGCGGGGTTGGTTGGGTCCTGCTTTGTGGTGGGTCTGGGGTTCGAGTACTGCTTGGGGTGCCTTGTGATAGACTGGCATCCCATCCAGTGTGTGTCCCCTCCCCCCCTTTAGCCCTGCGCCCTGTGTTGCCGGGTTAGGCTCCGGTTTGCTACAGCCCCACTCGGGACAAGCGGTTGTAGACATTGTGTATGTATGTGTGTGAAAAGAAGAAGGTGTTTTTTTTTTTTTCCCCAGCAGCACTCTATTTATAAAGACTCTTAAGCAATATTAATAGTAAGCAATGTCATAGGGGACAGCTGGTAGTACAGCAGTTAGAGCTTCTTCTTTCGCATCTAAAAGTGACAGGTTTGATCCCCCTCTTTGGCTGTAATACCCTTGAGGGAAGGTACTTACCCTAAATTGCTCCAATAAAATTACCCCACTATAAATGGGTAAATTGTAATCTTAACATTGTAAATTCCTTTGGAGAAAAGTGTCAAATAAATGTAAATATTTATCTAAATTTTAACAGTGAGGGCAACACTTACTCTTGTAGAAATGTATTATTTAACCATAGCCACTTAAAAAGGGGGGAGCGGTGTTGCCGTGTTGCCATGGTACGATGGGTTCGGCCAGGTTCTGCTTTCTGATGGGTCTGGCGTTCAAGTCCTGCTTACGGTGCCTTGTGATGGATTGGTGTGTCCCCCTGCGTCACTGGGTTAGGCTCTGGTTTGTCAGGACGTGTGGTTTTGGACAGTGCGTGTAGCTAGTTAAAAATGTTAATTAAGAGTAAAAACTCGCCTTGAGGCAGGTGACTGGAGATTTGCTTAAAGGATGCGCTGCTCAGCAACCTCATTTCAATCTCAAAATCCCTCAACCCACCGCGGTCGAAATTCTTTATGCTTTCAGTTCTTTGTGTGTCTGACAACAAAACGGGGCAAAAACGGGACAGTTATGAGCAGTAAAGGTGATTCTGCCTGTCGCTGGGATAGTATTATGTAAAACCCAAATTCCAACAGACCACAGAAGAAAACAAAGTTTATGACATGGCTGTAAGCAAATTTGAGTTTGGTGTGCACATTCTCTATCATTTCTCTACAAGCTGACTTCTAGTTGAGTTTCAGACAACATGATATCCTTGAAAGGCTGATCTCATTACCACTGTACTCGGCGATGGCAGTATAGCCAACAGCTCATGAGGACACAGAAGAGATGGGGGAGCACATACGTAAGGAAACATCCACAGAACATCTGGGGGGAAATTCTGTTGACAAGCTTTCCTCAGCCGTATGAACACTTTACCAGACATCAATATTTTATGGTATAATAATTCATGGTTCAGACATTACCCAAACTAAAGTAAGGCCATGAAGAGTAGGAATTGAGAATTTTACATAAGTTCACAGCTTTTTGTATTACAGACTTGGGTCTGATATAAAGTCTCACAAACTGCATCTTACTGTTGAAGCATAAAGTCCTCAAGTGGATTTGAAGTTCAAGATATGTATATAAAGCTAAATTGCATTTGCATGTTTCTTTGCTCTCAATTTTTAAATTGGGGCCAACTAATATTTCACCTATAATACTGATACGTCGCAAGAGACATTGTTTCGACATTGGTGGTAATAGTACAGTTGACCCCTGAACAACGAGGTTGTCAGGTTCGCCGACCCCCTGCGCGGTCGAAAATCCACGTAAAAATTTTGACTCCCCAAAAACTGAACTACTAATAGCCTACTGCTTGTTGGAAGCCTTACCGATAACATAAACAGTCAATGAACACACATTTTCTATATGTATTATATACTGTATTCTTATAAAAAAGTGAGCTAGAGAAAAGAAAATGTTATAAAAAAATCAGAAGGAAGAGAAAATATTACAGTACTGTATTTATCGATACCGTAAGTTTTCGTCGTCTGTTTACGTGGCAGTACCCACATCAATATTGTCTTAATGATGCAAAACACTGTAGATGCTATACGTATTACGTGTATATTTTATGGTAGTATATGATAAAATAGACTAGTACCTACATATATTTGTTGTATTCACGACATACTTCACTTTTTCTTAATTTTTTCGATATTTCTAGGCTACGCGGCTCGTCTATGCGAGTTTTTTCAAATTGATGCAGATCTCCGAAGAATTTTCCAATATATTTTAAAAAAATTCCGTGTATAAGTGGACCCGCGCAGTTCAAACCCGTGTTCAAGTCTCAACTGTAATTACTTTTATAACATGGGTAGCAAACAAGCTTGCATACGGGAAGGCAGTACATGCTGTAAAGCCTGCATGTTAGAGACTTGCCTCGTAGACTCAGTCTAAGATTACATGTTAGACACATTGGATGGGCTACCAGTTGGCAGCGGTCAGATCTGCATTAAGGTCGGTTGGCAGGAGAACAGGAACATCTCCGTTGGAAGCCGAGAGCCACATTTTCACTCTCCGGTTATAAGCTGCAACAAGTAAGGTTGCCAGTGTCAGAAACCTTCAAAAGCCTGTGGAGTTGAAGATAATGATTTAAAATGAGGTTACAATGACTGCCAGTGTGTAATTGGAGACAGCTCAGAACTGTCCCATTGTAAGTAATGTATCTAGCAGTGTAATTCACCCTGGTGAATAAGGTGTGTGGGCATAGAGTTCAGTCTACTTGGTAACCACAATTACCACTGGAAAACTTTAGTTTTAGTTAAAAAAATGCACATTTTGTAAATGGATCCTTCACTTTAGAGGTGCTAGGGGTCTGTAGACAAAGCGAATGGTCATCGTAGCAATTTCAATTGACCACCATAATCAAAACGACGAAAAAAAGTAAAATACTTATTTGTCACATACAAGAAATGTGCACGCTGTGATGCATTTCTATAAAATGCAGTGCAGTGATTGCTGGGTATTTCAAAATCTCTTCAGTCATCTTCACGGTAAATTCAAAAATCGGGATTTAGCACCAAGGACAGCAGCCTGCAGCAGAGCTCTCAGGAATAACCAGAACCCTGGACAGAGCCAATCTGGCTGTCTGGACATAGTGCTCTTCCTGCCACAAAGAGGGGTGGCGATCTCCTTCAGTACAGAGAAGAGCATCACCACAGTATTCATGGTATGTTGGAAGCAAGCGACACTCGAGATCAAACGTCTCTCTAACGAAGCACACAATCATTCTTCACAAGGTTAGCGGCATAAATATGGACATGGGAAACGTGAGAACACACTGGAATCAAAATTAAAAATAATTAAAAGAAACGTCAAGTAGGTTTCATCATAACACGGTGAAAATATGGCAGGCAATATGATCAGGGCTGTTCAAATGGGTCAAACATGAGACATATTATACATAGCAATGATACCTATTAATTTAATAGCAAGCTGCTGTTGATATGATAAATGGAGGAGGGGGGGGCATAACGCGCAATTGCGTGCGTGGATCTGCGGACGGAGGAGGCCAGCATGAAAGTGAAATTACAGAGTGAGCAACAGACGGGACGACACATGCGTGGGGAACAGATCTGAGCGGACACATGAAGGCTGGGAGAGCAGCCTCGGGAGGCGACCTCACTCAAACGGAGCAGTGCCCCAGTGCCAAGTTCCAGTGCCGTGAGGCTAGGCGGACGGTCGCCGCACTGACCACACGCCCCCGTGTCGTGAAACCCTCGAACTCCCCCTCCGAGAAGAAACCATAATCGTTATTCCTGTCACAGCAGCCTTGCGGTAACTGTTACTGTGAGGTGCCGTGAGCCAGCACAGGTACCAGCATCAGCAGCGCAATCTCAGCCCCTTGCTCTACCATACACCCCCCACCCCCCCGAATTCCCTCCTTACACTTTTGTCTATGAATGTCAAGGGTTTCCTCACTCACCCTGGCTGTTGGGTCCCCCATCCCCGTCCTCGCTGTCGGTCAGGTTGTTTAGCATCCTCGCCTCTCAAAAGTGGCTGTGCAGGGAATCTGTCCCTGGGCTGCTGGCACACACACTATCCCAGTTGTTTAAACCAGGAAAAGGAGGAAAGAAAGGAGGACCATGAGGTGCGGAGGAGCGGCGGCGAGAAAGCGGATCCCCCCGTCTCGGAGGATTTCCTCCCTGCGTGATCGCCCTCCCTCCTCCCGCTGCAGCGTGACTCCCCCTCGCTCAGGAGACGGGGATGAGGAGGGTGAAAGAGGCTGCAGGAGCGTGCGGCTGACGGACCGCCTCTGAGCAGCCTCTCACGCTCACGCTCACTCCGCCAGCCCCCAGCAAGGCTGAGCCTAATGACTGACTTCATCACGCATTCGGCGGGCGCAATCGCTCTCTTTCTGCTCTCCACTGGTGATGGGGAGGAAGGAGGAGAATTAGATGGAGAGAAGCCACCCATGGCTTAAGTATCCTCTCTGATGTTTTTTTGTAAGAACACTTAAATACATTTTCACTTTTTATTCTTAATTAGTATATGTCGTTTTTTTGGGGGGGGGGCTGAACAATGGCACCAACCATCTGTTCTGCAGCCTGAAAGTCACAGCTGTAATAGAACCTTGAAATGCCTTCATCATACATCTTGGCACTTATAGGGACACAAACTAGGAAGGATGAGAAATACGTAGTGGATGACATACTGGAATCCACTACAAGCATGGTAAAATAGACCTGGTACTGGAACATATTAAAAGGAATAGTACGCAGGTGTTTGTTGAAAGCTGTTTCACACTTGGGGAATGGATACAAAGTCACGGAAGAAAGGTCAAGGTCCGTCAACGTTAATTCCAAGGAAAATAAAATTTGAATTTTGAAGACAAGTCATGTGAACATTTTATGGCAACGCTCTAGAAATGGGTGTCACTCTATCACAGAGCAAAGTCCATCTTTACGTCTCAAAAGCTGAAATTAATCGATTGATTGCAACGAAACGACTTCACTCATGACCATGAGCCATATTGAAAACACTAATAGACTAATCACTACGTTCTTACCCTACGGACTCTGATCTTTTATCAGGGGCTCTATTTTACACACACATTTTCAGAACCACTTATCCCATACAGGGTCACGGAGAACCAGAGCCTACCCGGTAACACAGGGCGTAAGGCCGGAGGGGGAGGGGACACACCCAGGACGGGACGCCAGTCCGTCGCAAGGCACCCCAAGCGGGACTCGAACCCCAGGCTCACCGGAAAGCAGGACTGGGGTCCAACCCACTGTGCCACCGCACCCCCCTGCTCTATTTACACTGCCAGCTAAATACACAAGCACTGATTGTTTTTCCATTTTACTCCAATGTTGATATGTGGCTCAGTGTCATTAAGCAGGTGACATCAATTTTTCAATTAGTTCAAAAGGTGGACATTGATCGTTCTACGGCCGTGTCTTGTTTTTGCTATGGGAGAATAAATATATCAATGTGTCTGCTGTGTTTACTTGTACTTATTTGATACCTTTTTGATCCTCTGGTACTAAAGTCCTAACTATACAAACTCTCCACACTTAAGATTACAGTTCATTGATACCCATAGGGACCAGAAGGTGCATTAGAAGTGATGGCAAATATCTAACAAAACATTTGTCTTGTTACTGCATGGTACCTGAACTAAAAATTCTAAATGAAGAAATGTGCATGTTAAAGAAACTTGATTAATTTCAGTTATTTTAATGTATATTTATAACTTCCAAGTTTTGCAAGAGAATGTATGTCACTGGAATGGTTTACACCAGATACTTCCTCCCCCAACATACAGTTGACTCCTGTGCAACTTTCTGACATCAGAAACGCTAAACACACACACACACACACACACACACACAGTCTAAACCGCTTGTCCCATTCAGGGTCACAAGGAGCCAGAGCCTAACCCAGCAACAGAGGGCATAAGGCTGGAGGGGGAGGGGACACACCCAGGACAGGACACCAGTCTGTTTGCAAGGCACCCCAAGCAGGACTCAAACCCCAGACCCATAGGAGAGTAGGACCTAGTCCAACCCACTGCACCACCACACCCCTAACAATGCAACCTGCATTTTAACTGAAATTAATTCTGGAAGCTCCTGCCACCTTTTTGGAATAACTTAATGCTTCAGTTGAAATCAAAAGCCTCTGGCCACTTGGCTCTGGCTCCAGTGTGGTGGAATGAGCTCCCTCTTTCACTCAGAACTGCTGAATCCCTCTTATCGTTCAAGAAGAGTCTGGAAACATCTCTTTCAGACTCACTTCTTTCCTGATCTCCTGTGTGCTCGATATACTTGCAGCACACTATCTGTTTTTAAAAAAACAAAACTCCCTTTCCATTCTACACAGTGACTTGTATTCAGGCAAAAATGGTACTGGACTAAGTGGCTGCTTTGAGAATCAGATATCTATAGCCGTACCTTTCCATCTCTCAGTGCAATGCACTTTGTTTACTCTGAATTGCACATGACTTTGGAGAAAAAGGAGTGCTAAAGGAATAAATGTAAAGTACGTGTAGACGCCTATTAAATGCTGCAACCTTTTGCCTTTGAGTTGTGTTGTGTACCTGCATGTATTTGCATTTTCCAGGTGCATTGATTCACCTTCTATGTTGCTATCGCCCATTTATGCTCTATGTTCTTTTGTTAATTAAATAAAATAAAATCATCTGAAAAAAGGCAGTTAAACAGGACGAATATTGTTACTTTAGCGAGATCCATGTTGTCCTCTACGTGGATGCAGGTGCAAATGCAGATGGTTGGCTTAACTGCACCCTGTCCTCCTCGGATAAGGCTCTGCCATGTACAGCTGGTTGACCGGCACAGGACATGATGGACAGGCGGGGATGATTTGCAACAATCCCTGCAGTTTGCTTTCCCACTAATTCCAGCTTCCACAGTATATGTAATGGATGGAGGCCCATATAACAACCCCATAATATCCAAGGTCAGGCACAGCACAGTCCCTCCTGATGGCAGCGTTACCTTACGGCTTCTTAAATTAATACCTTTTTTAAACTTCAGCCAAAACCTGTGTATAAACTTTAACGGTATATAATTTATTCTAGTTACCTGGGACTATTACATATCAAGAATCTTCAGGTCGATAAATTAAGAGTGAAGGATCTTTCCGAAATCTTCGAGTCGATATTTGTGGCCTCTCGAGGTCAAATACTGTCAGTCTAGAGTAAATTCGCAAAACCGACATGTCACCACACAGCAATGAGTCCCTGATGTCCACCAGATAATTCTGATATAATAATCCAGCTGGCAAACAAAAGCTGAAATAAACAAACTGGACAAATTCAGCTTTCCAGATAAGATGAAAGGGACATGTTTCAGACAGATTGCATAAAGCTTGGGATTATATCAAAAATTAGTTTTTTTTTTTTTTTTGTGCTTTAATCCTGAACTTTGAAGCAAAAACCAATGTAAAACACCAGTATTTGCCCATTTGTTGAACTACCAGCAGAGCTCATGGAGACTGTCCCTACAATTTAGAGAACAACTTGATATCCAGCCCCAAAAAATTAGAAAAACATTCTGAACTCTGTATATTTACTACAACCTAAGGGTTGTTCACTAAATTAAAAGCTTTATTAAGGTTACATTAGAACAAAAGGGGAGGAAAATACTTTTTTTCTTTTAGTTATCAATAATACACAACCAAAACAACACATTAAAATCTACAACCCAACAAACCCAATACCATTTTCCTACAGTTGGTCAACAAAGTTGCTAAGCACCATTACATAAAACACATTGTCAAGACAAAGTCCTTTCCATGACAATCCCTTTCTGACATCAAAAAATATAACTGACCCATATCTTCCCCACACCAACATACCCAAAAGGACTGTCCCCCAATAGCAGCTCAGCTGAAGTCATCATCTTAATACATGCTTCCTTCAAAACACATAAAATACTTCTAAATTACAACATAAAACTTGGTCATACCCCTAAAACCAGACAAATAAATACAAAACAAACATACACATAAATAATCAATATAAAACTCAGTGCACAAAAACACATAGTAAAACAAAGCCATTAAAATCTATGAGTAACACTTACACAAATAACCCATATAAGTTAAAAATATTAGTTAAAAGTACACAAACCAAATAAATAAATAAAAATGCCACTTTTAAGCCAAGCACTTGTACACTGCCAAACCAGCCTTCCTAGCTGGTAAACATGGTCACCCCATCATTTCCCCCAGAAGTGCCCCCAGTGGTTGCACACCCACATTTCACTTTTTTCCCACAATGCAACTATTTACATTTAACAAGTTTCCCACCCAAAACAGTAACGCGGGTCGTTCCAGTATATATGTCTGAAAACTGGGTACTTCATATCGTTTACCTTATCACATAAGAAAATTAAATGTCAAAAACTGTGTTGCCATAACATACATTAACTAAGGTTAAATCTTTAGAAACACATAGATTATTTAATTTACTTGAGACTTTTTTCTGAAACAACTTGCAATGCCGAGGTGCCTACATTTATTTACCCAATTATACAGGTGGGTAATTTTACTGAAGCAATTTAGGGTAAGTACCTTGATCAAGGGTACTACAGCTGGAGGTGGGATTCAAACCTGTGATCTTTGGCTGCAAAGGCAGCAGCTCTGAACACGACACTACCAACTGCCCTCTGAATTACCCTGAAATGTTTATAATGGTACATAGAGGACATACTACAGTATGTGACTGTTAAAGAACTGTCTCTGATTTTAAACCTCCATCTCTTCAGGGACATCATGCAGAACACAGGCATTCCTCCAAGCCTACAAGACAAAAATATTGCACAGCAAACAAATCAAATCTTCCCCACATGGACTCACACCCCACTTATTACGCAGTGATTCAGACATACAGTGTGCAATATCTCAAGAACAATAGAGATGCTCTATTTTTGGGCGTACGGTAATTTCATCAGAGCAGTCTAATAGTTTACCTGCTTTGTCCAGGCAGAGGGATTTCCTTTTCACCCTGCTGTCACCAGATTATGACAGTGTCATCTGTTTGCTCAATCAGCATCTGTGCATCAGCTCGGGTCCCCTTGGTGCCACAGGGACGCAAACACGGTCAAAATGACTCCAAATTAAAATATCGTTCGAGTCCCGATGAGAAATGTATTGACAGCTTTTTTTATACACCTTAAGTGACCAGTGTCAGTGGTGCAAATGGGTAAAATACCCAAAACGTAAGTACAACTTCAAACTAATACATGGGCTACAGATGCTACAATGCAATTTAGTGATTCAGATGGGCTCCTGTAATATTTCTTTGAGCTGCCGAAATGTCGTACGATTACGGGGACGGCCGAAGGTGTCATATCTGCGCGTGGTTTAAATTCAGAGGCGACATTAAACAATCTGAGATACTCACGAGGCACACACACACACACACATTTTCAGAGCCGCTTGTCCCATACGGGGTCACGGGGAACCGGAGCCAACCCGGCAACACAGGGCGTAAGGCCGGAGGGGGAGGGGACACACCCAGGACGGGACGCCAGTCCGTCGCAAGGTACCCCAAGCGGGACTCGAACCCCAGACCTACCGGACAGCAGGACTGTGGTCCAACCCACTGCGCCACCGCACCCCCACACTCACGAGGCAGTAGGAGGAAAATACAAAATAAACATTTGTTAAATACAACAAAAGTACTATTATTACAAAACGCACATGGTTTACGGCTACCTGCTGACCGAAGGAGTTTGCGCACAGCGTGGGAGCTCCGACTAGAGGATTCTCACAGCGGAGGGTTTGCTTTTTTCGATTCATAAACCTCCACAAACCCAGGGCCTTATTGACATTTGTCATGGCAATGCACCGTCAAGCATTCTTCCTGACAGGAGACATGATTCTTAACCGCTTCACTCCTTCGGACAAAGCAACGATCAGCTTTTCCTGAGCTCCTCCGCATGCCAAATTGCTGACGCTCGTGTCTGACCTTCTGCTGATCATTGGATCCTATTGACTGTCAAAACGATGCAGTTTAATCAAGACCTCAGATGGCGCACAATCCTGCATCACAGAGAATTGACCACAGACAAGCTAATATAATATCTGATCACATGTTAAAGATGATCAAACAGCAAAAAAGTGCACCAAAGCTCATCCAGTAAGACATACCATAAATGAATTTGAGTTTGCGTACGTTGTATTGGGATTTTCGCATATTGATGTGACACATTAATTATTGTCAGGGTTACTGAACATAATGAGGGCTTTTCTGGTGTGGTTGAACTGTCTGCCAGTTTCCTGAGGGCTCAGATGACTCCAGCAGTCCTGTGAGTTATTTGCACCCTCTGATCTGCATTCCAATCTTGGCTGCTGGCTTCACTGGTACTAGTGGCTGCCATTAACGTATCATCCGACACATCCGCTTGACGAAAAATGGTTTATTTTTCTCAGATGCACACAAAACATCCGTCTATCCGATTTCAATAACCACCTGCCCTGATCGGGGTCGTGATGGTGGAGGGCCTATCCCAGAAGGGTTGGGTTCAAACCTGGTTGGGGGGGTACATCGTGGATGGGACGCCGGTGCATAACTGGGTAGGCGCGTAAAACGCTGTCTGAAAATCCCTGTCTCTTAACTACGTTACGGCTGGTTTTGAAATGTTAGAGAATAAACTAATTTGCACCGTTAATCCCGTGTGTTTAAAGGTACGGATCAAGGCACTTAATGGTATTTACCACAAAATATGAATTTCAGATTCCTCAAGAAATCCTGCTCGGAACTACCCAATAAAACACTGAAACCAAAGAAATAATGCCTTATTAATGTTCAAATTAATTCAATTAATGTTTAATTAACAGTTCAATTAACGTGCCTTGTTTATTTGTGTCACATACTGCCTCCGTTTTCCATTATCTCTAGAGACATATTTCTACTGGAATGTAATACAAAATTCATTGTGCTAAATTCAAAAATGAAATAAAATAAGTCAGCCCATCAACAGTAAGTGCTATTGAATTTAAGCAAATAAAAACCTTCATAACGGGATCCAAAGGCACTAAATGAGCCAAGACCAATTTCCAGGTCCAAGTTCAGGCCACAGCCGAGGTCCCGCTGGCTGTGCCGTGTTTTATTCAAACCGACTTTGTCGTTAACAAGCCTTGGCCGAGCTGTTGAAACGATCGCCACGATTCGTATCATGTAAACTAAAAGGTTTAAGCGAGGACTCTGCAAATTGGTATTATTCGCATACCCACAATACCCCTAATGATGAACGGATGAGGAAATAAGTTCTATGTTTAACCTGCCTAAAATGGAGTGTCTGTGATTTCACTTAAGCAGTCATTACCATGTCCATGCAATTGTTCTTCAGCCTTGATCAGTTATAGTTGAAACTAATCAGTCCTTTTTCAACACGGCGCTCATTCGTTGCAGTTTAACAAATGATCCGGGAGAAGCTTTTATTAGCAAAGTGCACTTGGCGCAGTTTTCTTTATGTCTTCATCACTTATTTTCATTTAAAAAAAAAATCAGTTCAACATTTATGTTTCACTCATGATTATTAATTTGTTAATTTACCTACTTATTTATTCAGAATGTGGTTTTTTTTTTCCCAAAGCAATGTACATCTCATAGTATAAAAACTGCATTCGGCAACAGACATAGAGCTTTAGATACAGATACATGATTATTGAAGCAACGTGACCGAAAACATTTAATAAATTGAAATATCAAACAGCACAATTGAGTTTAAAATGTGCGCTGAAAGAGACACCATCACACACTGGAACAGGAGTGAGAATCGCTTTCTACGGCCATTGACTGCTGTTTATGACTGTTTATCACCACATTGATTAAGAATGAAAGATTTTCACGGCTCAATACTTTATCAATTGTATGTATCCCCTTTTTACTCATATTCAGTTTACTACCCAACAGGTTATGCAGGTTAGGACCAATTGAACAATTTACAATTTAACGCAACACGTTTCATAAATTTCACCAAAGACTGACTTCTGTACATTTGCTGAATGAATATGTGTCTCAGTGCTGCATAACATATAGAGGATTTATTGTGACATCCCATCTTTACAGAGAGCTAAGGTGCACAACCTCCTTCTCAGAGGCAGTGTAAGTGCAACATGAAAATACCATAATTTACACCAGAGACAATTGTAGCGCCATCTTGTGGGTCAGAAAAGAAAAGTGTTCAGTCTGAAGAGGTGATTTTGATCATAATGAACAGTATTAAATCAGTACAGTATATCACCCTGATACAGTAGTGGTTAAAGCTGCTGCCTTTGAACCCAGAGGTTACAGGTTCAAATCTCTCCTCTAGCTGTAAAGCCCTTGAGCAAGGTACTTACCCTAAATTGCTCCAGTAAAATTACCCAGCTGTAGAAATGGGTACATCATTGTAGGTATCTTACTATGGTAATTTACATTGGTGAAAATGCTCACTGCCATAAGCAGGAGCTAAATTATTGCAGTAACTATACATGACCTCTGCTGATAAGTTTTGCATGGAAGGGTCCAAATGAGCCCTGTTCAAAAAACTGTATTTGATGTTTGTATTTACACTATATAAAGGCACACAGATGTGCTGTGCATTATGTGAAAGAAATATTGGTACATCTTAACTTCTATCCTCACTACCGGCACAAAACGAATTGCATACAGGGATCTTGACAATTTAAACATTTAATCTAAATAATTTATACAAGGATTCAGCCAATCCAGCATTTAGGGGAACACTAAAAGTCTCCCACATACATAAACTTTAAGAATGTAAATAGTTCAGTGCGTAATATTCTACTAAATCTAAGGCATATTATGTTGTATTGGCTGCAGTTACAGAATAATGTTTCCCTCTGTCCTCCCATATGGGAAGCAGTAAAGGTTTTTTTTCCTGACACAATTAATAGATGACTTTTACGAGGTCTGTCAGTAGGATAATCCGTGTGGCTTACAGTGAGGTGATATTTAAATATCCAAATAACACAGCAAGTGTTATGGCAATTCTATGACATTAAGTTCTGTACATACTGTTACTGCTACTACATCTTCTGTTCCATCCATCCATCCATCATTAATAATTGCTGGTCCATTGCAGGGACACGATGGTCAGGAGCCCATCCAAGAACACATGGCATGAGGCAGTACATTAAGGACACTAAAGGACACTAGCAGTGTACATTAGCAGTGTAAAGGAAGCTAGTCCATTACAGGGTGCTCACACACACTTTTTTTGCACAAACACATACACAACTAATGTAATCTGAGAGTGACCCACACACCTAAAAAAACCGTATTTTGACTGTGGGAGGAAACAGGAGCACCCGGAACTCCTACTATATCTAATTCAGCTTAAACTTCATACACACATGCACAAAACACCAACACATAGCAACTGGCAAAAGGTCTTAATGATTTAGTAGGACACATTTACAAGGCCACTCCATTTTTTTCTTCCTTATATTTAATGTAGCATAAATCGCATTCCATTTTTCCCCGACACAGTCACTGCTTATATCCCAGCACAGACACACGGGCACCGCATTTATGACTTTGATTTAAATAAAAGATGCTCAATCTACAATTGGCCCAGAGCACATGCCCCTGTTTCATTACCAGAATGACCTCAACTTTCCCAAATAAGAGATCATGTCCTTATATTATTCCTGCCATCGGAAGCTCTTTCTCCTTTTAAATGTCCAGGCAGCATTTAACTGAAACAAATTTTAACAGCAATGGCAAAGAAGTGCTTTTTGGTAAGTTAACCCTTCACAGTGAAAACTGGACATAGTGGAGCAGACCTCCTCACACACTGGGTGTGATCACAGAGAAGAAGTAGTTTCAAGGTACATTTGATTTCTGATGAAAAAGCAGGCTGCTAAAGTGTACTGATGATGTATTAGGGACTCCAGCGGCCTGGAAATCTCCCTCGTAATCCACGTCGGGTCTAGTGGAGCGACAATGCAGGGCCAATAGTGTGGAGGTCACTCGACAGCTTACTGTTGACTCAACTGTGTCCCCAGAACGACCGCTGTGATCACAGCGTGTTTTAAATACTTTCCGAAGAAATATGCTCATTCTTGAAGGAATTTTTATAGCACACTTTCCTTAATGTTGCCATTGTATTTGTAATCCGTGTTTCGGTAAATAGCGAAATTGTGTCTGCCAAAGAGAGGAATGTGAGCTTTTTACATTTACATACATTTATTTATCAGATGCTTTTCTCCGAAGCAGCTTACAATGAACTCTGTGTAGTGTTATCAGCCCACACACCTTATTCACCAAGATGATTTACATTGCTCGATACACTAATTACGATGGGTCACTCATCCATACATCAGTGAAACACCCTCTCTCTGTGTCACTCACACACTATGGGTGAACACAAACAGGATATCTATGGACTGTGGGAGGAAACCAGAGCACCTGGAGGAAACCCACACAGACAGAGGGAGAACATGCAAGCTCCATACAGACTGAGCAGGGATCAAACCCATGTCCTCTCGCACCACCTAGGCACCGTGAGACAGCAGCGCCACTCGCCGTGCCACTGTGCCCCTCAAAACGGGTGTAGATTTTACATGGTAATTTCAATCCAGCCCTTTGAAGAGATGAGAATACACACACCAAGGACACTGTTAAAAGGAAAAAAAAGCCGTGTACAGTGACTTTGTCCCCCATTGGCTAGTTTGAAGGGGGCCTGAAACCCTGGAGTTCAGTGGAATGATCCTCGTGCTGCATTGCCAAAGACGGCGGATAGATGGCGCCACACACCAACTTGTCACTAGGGTGGGGTGGGGTGGAGTGGGGTGAGGTGAGGTGGGGGGTGTTGAGGGTCTTTCTGATGGGGAGAACGAGAGAGATGCACAAGTGTACAGCGATAACAGATCACATGTAATTTCGGTATTTCTGTTTCGGAGCCAGCCATGTTCTGGACCCTTCCTGCATGGAAATGAGCATTTAAACTCATTCACAGATCTATTCTTCTCTCTGAAGGCAGCGCAGTGCCTCACGGGCTACGGATTTTGTGTTTGATTTTAATTTACATTCAGAGTGAAATTTTACTTGGCTTTGATTGGAGAACAGACCGGCCCTTTGTTGCTAAGTATTACTATTACAGTATTTTTTTGGCAAATAAGCAATCCATTTTGTCCTCTGGTACCCACAAAATATGATTCACTGCATTCAGTATTGCTTTGTTTCTCTGTCAAGGTACCAAGAAAGCACACACAAACGCGAATCTCCGGTGATTCAGCACACTTTTTTTTCCAAGAATGCAATGGGAATGTTTCCCTCCTTCTGAAAAGCAAACCTCCGCTGACTTGGTCAGCACTACCACAGAAAGCACTGGAGAAAATATAGGACCTTTGAACCCAAGAACATACAAATGACTAGCAAGATATTGATATTGTAATGACCCACTTTACTGAGAGTTTGGGTGGGAAACTGGTGAATAGTTGCATTATGGGAAAATTGGAATTAAATGTTCAACCACTGGTGGGACTTATGGGGAATATAATGGGGTGGCTGTGTTTAGCAGCAAGAACAAGACGAAGGGCTGAGGGTGTTTTAAGCAGGCTGATTTCAGAAGGAGGTCCTTGTGTAAAAGGTGTCCTTACACTGAGGGTGGTATTATTATTTTTTTTTTTTTTGCTGTAGTGATGTTCCAATAAACATTCAGGATGAGCACTCTACATAGTGTATATACTCTGTTACTCATTGTACCCCAAAATGAGTAAAAGATTGTGGTACTTTAAAGAATGTGTGAAACTGGATATGAGAAAGTTTATATTTTGGTTGCTGCTCAAAGATTTTTATACCCACTTGATATGAGTAATAATGAAATTTTCCTTCTTTATTGGTAAATTCAGCAAAACTGATATATATATTTTAAGAAATTAAAAGTGAGATAACACTACATTGCGTCTATTTCTGTTCAAGCCCAGCTGTGTTATCTCATTTTCTTTGGCTTCCCCTGTATGGAGTGAGACTGTGCATAATTGAATTTACGTTTTGGCCCCCTTTCACATGTTAATCACAAATTAGGCAAAATTCATGTATAGCTTAATGGACAAGAAACTGAAATTTATGCATCTCTCTTCTGTATAAATACTGACATATATAATGATTGCTTTGATAGGATATATATCTGCAGTTATGTTATTCACAACCATTCCATCACACAGAAGTAAAAAAACAGCAATAAATTACAATTATACTGTATATATATAAACCCTCTGACTAGTCTCTTATGAAGCGAAGGAAAATGCAGAAGTAGACACTGTGTTTTTCTTTTAAATTTCCTTAAGGCTCAAGCCTTAGTTCACAGTAGCACTAAAGCAGACACATTTTTTTGTATTAATTTTCCGGACAGTTCAGTTTAATTGCTAATGACACACAAGAGCTTTTATATGTGTCAGAACATTCACTACAGGGTCGAAAATCCAGCTTTTAAGAAAGTTGCAGCGGTGTACCTGCAGTAAAGTGGCGACATGATCTCATACCTTTGCTAAGCAAGGGGGAAATTGCAAAGTAATCGATTAGCCATTAGGTACCCTTTACCTCACAGGGTAATACTATCTGACATACTCTTCATTTCTTCAAAGCTGATGGAAGAATGAATGGGTACAAAAATTAAGCTTTTTGGGAAAAATTATGATGTCCTGTAGATACAGCTGCTCCGGCAATTTTACTCTACTTGCAGTACAGAGGCTAGAATTAGATGTTTTGACTTTCTTATGGTAAAAACATGTAAAAAGCAAATACTATACTGTAATATACCATACTGTGCTGTACTACACTACATAGTCACTTGCTTTCCAAAAGCAAGTGATTACTGTATGTAGTATAAGTCTTTCGTATTTTCCCCAAGAGCCGTAATCAGGTAAAAAGCAGGACCATTTGACTACAGGTGTGCACTCGGTTCTCTCCTTACGTGCTAAAGATAAGGAAAAGAGTAAAAGAGGGTGTAGGAACCACACAATGATAGGCAGAAGAAAGGCTGAGCAGTTAAAGAGGAATCCCAACCACAGTGATACTGAGTTCATGCTTTCATCACCAGACACTTTCATAAACATGTGCCCCCTTTCACAGAATTGCCCCTGGGTGTTCAGAGAATTGTCACTTGCTCACCCCCATCAAGTGACATCTGCTTTCCAGTTTGTTTTGGGAGTGCGTGGAAAGCAGAACGTATTCGCTCTGCAAATCCTCAGCGCCTTTATGATCTCTGTATCAACACCTGCCACATGAACTTCCGCACGTCATCTGTCAGCCAATAACTTCGGCTTGTTCAGATAACGTTTTTATATTGTGATAGCTACATTAAAATAGAGGGCCCCCTACCTTTTTCATTTTCTGCCTCTTTACCATAAATTCTTGGTGCTGTAAAAAGATAAAGAGGAGTCTACATGCTTCTGAAATGCTTGCTTGGGTTTCCGAACCGAGAAGCCCATGTAAATAGACTCATTTTTACTTAAAAAAAAAAAAAAAAAAAAAACTAAATTGGATGTTTATTTCGAAATGGGTAAAACACACTGCAAAGAAAAGCAGGCAAAGTGTTCAAAAACCAGGTTTCCTGTTTAAAAGGGAGGACTGCGAGATTGAATGCAGAGGTCTGAGAGGCAACACGGCACTGTGGTGCCACTTTCAAAATCGTGACCAGTACCAAAGCCGTGCTGGCGAGAGTCCGGCAGGTTGTGATCTGCTGGAAACCAGGAGAGCTGGAAGTGGACTGCACACTTCAGCTTCGGGAAGAAACCGAAATGGGCTGAAAAAGGATGAAGGGAAGGGTTCTCCCCAAGGAGCAGAGTGGCAGGTGGTTAAGGTATAGTATTTCAGTAATATCCATTTGTATGGGCTTTCTGCCTCATGATGACTGCACTTATCCAAGGCCATTCAGAGTGCACATATTGATCAGTGTAAAAAAACTCTGGTTTGGGACAGGGGTCTCTTATACTACTACTATTCAGTTTTCCACATTTTCCAGGAGAACCCAGGGTGTGCTGTTTTACCAGAGCGTTTGGAGGTGTGACTGGAGCAGAGATTTTGGAAAGAACTGGTTGCCCTTCCTGATGTCAACCCACACCAATTACTCAGGCTATGAACTGCCAGTGACCTCAGTAAAGGTCACTTTACTGTACACTCAGTAAAGCAGCTAGGGACTATGAGCAAATAAGCATCACCAGTTCACCTAAACTGCATGTCTTTAGGAGGAAACCAGAGCACCTGGAGGAAGTCCTAATACAAAATACCATATTGCAGATTTAAAAGAAAAAACACTATCAACCTATGAATAAATTAAATCGATAAGATCAGTGTAAGAAAATAAAACTTTTGTAAAGTAATCTTTGACCAAGAATACACACACACACACACACACACAC
The DNA here is from genome assembly GCF_900964775.1 of Scleropages formosus. Classification (NCBI taxonomy): domain Eukaryota; kingdom Metazoa; phylum Chordata; class Actinopteri; order Osteoglossiformes; family Osteoglossidae; genus Scleropages; species Scleropages formosus. The sequence continues at coordinate 7,659,664 of NC_041806.1, forward strand.
ACATTTTCAGAACCGCTTGTCCCATACGGGGTCGCGGGGAACCAGAGCCTACCCAGCAACACACAGGGCGTAAGGCCGGAGGGGGAGGGGACACACCCAGGACAGGACGCCAGTCCATCGCAAGGCACCCCAAGCGGGACTCAAACCCCAGACCCACCAGAGAGCAGGACTGTGGTCCAACCCACTGCGCCACCGCACCCCCGTATGACCAAGAATACATTGATGTAAATGTGTTGGTAAAAGCCATCAAGTGACACAGAAGAAGGTCCACAGGCTAGACAGTTCCAATGCATCCCGAGAGGGGAAATGTCATCAAAAACGATGAGGAAAGTCTGGAGACCGCAGGGAGACCCTGCGTTTAGCGGAAACTCCACAGCTTGGGATCTCAGACAAAGAGCCAAAAAATCCTTTCTAGTGTGTCTGGGGATGGGAGGCACGGAGAGGACCCTGCCGGAGGAAGAACAGAGGTTTCGTGGCGGATGCTAAGAAGAGATGATGGCCTCAAGGTTGTGAAGGGTGGAGCCGTGTAGGGACGTGTAGGTCAGGGTGAGAGTCTTGTACTGGAATCTGGAATCAATGGGAAACCGGTGGAGAAACCAGAGGTGAGGGGCGGTGCATGTACAGCGAGTAATGTTACACACTAGGTGCTGAATGAGGATTTTACATTACAGAAAACACCGAAAACACAATGCACAGTGACAGTGTATGTACCTTGAGCAGCAGCTGGTAAAAAACTTGACTTTTCATCCACCGCAAGACGTCGCTTCAGTTAAATTTATTATAGAGAGCTCTTCTCACACAGTGGGAGAGCACTGAACTATGGCATAAGACAAATAAGACAAATAAGACCATTGACTATATACTAGGGTACACACTAAACACTTCAAAGAATGTGAATTTGTTTTCACTTACTAGGGTATACTAACGAATATGAATGTGTATAGCATACGGGTCTGATGAAATTGAGTCGAAATGAAAATAGCAAAAAATTCAAGCCCATTAATGAAACACTAAAAGCTTTAATAAAAGTAAAAAAAAACAAAAAAAAGCTGTATTGAAATATTGTATTTGTCAGCTTTAGGAAGTCTCACACCTATCTCCTCTAACTCTCTCTTCCATCCTCCACACAGCTAGATCTATTAATACCGCTTATATTATTTAACCATAATGTTGGCTGGGGTTCCAAAGGGCTGGGAATTAATTGTTCTGCTGACCTGTGATCCAGCCTCGTGCCTCTTCTCTGCTGCCTTGCTATATGCTATTTGTACAAAAAGTAAGAAGGATAATTTTCTTAAAAAATAGAAATTCTTGTGTTTTGTTCGCCAAAAGGTTAATTGAATCGATCAGTTCTATGACAGTTCAAATTCTCAAGTTTTTCCTTTTTGAAAAATTTCCAAAGTTCATAGAGGTGCCGTCAGAATTAACTAGTGAGTGTAAATACGCGAGAAGAAAACACAAACAATGAGGCAGCAGTAAACATGGTATGAACCCCAATGCTGTACTGTGAGCTCCGTGATAAACTCAAGCAAAAATAACCCCACATCTGGAAGCCAAACAACAGAAGAGATACAACACTGTCAACCAGCAAGACGGGAAAGCTGGAAGACCGTGAGAGAATATTTAAGTAATTAAAGTGAGAAAGGAGCACAAGAGGTAATATAAATCGAACGTGTGATAAAAATTTCATCACCGGCTTGGGTTATTATGGCGTGAAAGTAGAAGGAGAGGGATGAAAAGGTTATTGCGATTCAGATGGAAAGCAAAGAATTGCGATGAGAAAGAGTGGAATAACTATGAACGATAGGAAGAAAAATGCAAGAAACAGAATGCGATTTCTCACTTGGACATCAGTATTCAGTAGACACATGTGGCCACTTTTTGTGTTGGAGTCTGGATTCTCTTTTACTCACAGCTCCCATGGATACTCTGATATCACTTCAGCACGACCACACTGTAGATTCGCCCATGGAACAATTTTCAATGTGCTTCACTGTGATAAACAGCAAACTTGTTTATTGACAGCAATGGAAAGTATTTCAAGCTTGTCAAAACCAAGTATGCTACGTTCTTAAATGACAGAAAGGGCACTTCAGGAGGCAAGGAAAGCCGGTGTAGTCTAAATAAATTCATTTCGGTTGTGGTGAAGCTGTGTGTTTGGGGGGCTTATTGTTGTTTTATTTTTAAACTGCAGTCACAGCTGCAGTTGAATGTAAATTTGGCAGAATGTAGGATGGTCTCAAAAGAATCTCAAAATACGTCCTTCAGGAGAATTTTAGAGAAGAGACATGTCCAAGGTGTCAACAATACACTCAAACTACCAAGGTATGCTTGGCGAGATTTGAGAAAATACTCACATATTTTTATTTTAAGCATTGATGATAATGGACATTGCAGTCAACTCACCCACCTACAGCACAGTAGTTAGGTACTGCAGAAGAACAAGGGTTTGAACTCAGGCCCTTTCAGGTACCAGGGAACAGCTCAAATCACTGCTACTGCTGAGACAAAGTAACACAGCGCTGACACCATCTGTGTAACATATGACACATGTGTTTCTAAACCTAGGCCTCACCCCAGTGTCCTCCAGGTTTGTTTTTATTAAATATTACTGGGATTTACAAGCATCCTTACACCAGTAAGATGTATTTGTCATAGACCTATACTGTTAGTACCCTACTTGGGTGACTAGTAGTATAGTGCTTAGAGTTGCTGCCTTTGGATCCGAAAGTTGTAGGTTTGAGTCTCATCTCTAGCTCTTGAGCAAGGTACGTACCATAAAGTTGCTGGAGTAAAACTACCCAGCTGTTCAAATGGGTTAATAATTGTAGGTAGACTAACATTGTAAGTTGCTTTGGAGAAAAGTGTCAGCTAAATGAATAAATGTAAATATATATGGGTAAGTAGTTTAAAAGTGTATGTCACTTCAGAAAGAAGCATGAGCTGAATGAAGTAATGTTATTAAGCATGGTTTGTTCTATAAATAAAAATACCAATGAGAACACAAGCATCAATAACAAATGGCAAATAATCATATACAGATAATGTGTGTAATTGGTTTCGATCTTTCTTAGTATCTAAGAAGGTTTCTAAAGTATTTTCAGGGTGTCTACAAAAAATTGAAGTTTTCTGTCAAAGCAGTGTGAATTTTTTTCATCTATAGCTGGGTGTGGATAAATACAATAGAGACAAATAGTTGGGATGATAACAATCACGGTGTACCTTGATTGGGACAACAGTCCATCGCAATGAAAAAAGGTTTTTATTGTGTATATACATGATGTGTATAAATGCACAGACAGTATATTATGTGTATATAAGATGTAATATATGTGCATTTATATGTACACACACACACACATTTTCAGAACCGCTTGTCCCAGACGGGGTCACGGGGAACCGGAGCCTACCCGGTAACACAGGGCGTAAGGCCGGAGGGGGAGGGGACACACCCAGGACGGGACGCCAGTCCGTCGCAAGGCACCCCAAGCGGGACTCGAACCCCAGACCCACCGGACAGCAGGACCGTAGTCCAACCCACTGCGCCACCGCACCCCCTGCACCATTTATATGTAATGGCAAAAAAAAAATATTAACAAAAATATATACACACACACACACATTTTCAGAACCGCTTGTCCCATACGGGGTCACGGGGAACCGGAGCCTAACCCGGCAACTCAGGGCGTAAGGCCAGAAGGGGAGGGGACACACCCAGGACGGGATGCCAGTCCGTCGCAAGGCACCCCAAGCGGGACTCGAACCCCAGACCCACCGAAGAACAGGACAACGGTCCAACCCACTGCGCCACCGCACCCCCTGCACCATTTATATGTAATGGCAAAAAAAAAATATTAACAAAAATATATATATATATAGGCAGGGGGTGCGGTGGCGCAGTGGGTTGGACCGCAGTCCTGCTCTCCGGTGGGTCTGGGGTTCAAGTCCCGCTTGGGGTGCCTTGCGGCGGACTGGCGTCCCGTCCTGGGTGTGTCCCCTTCCCCCTCCGGCCTTACGCCCTGTGTTGCCGGGTAGGCTCCGGTTCCCCGTGACCCCGTAAGGGACAAGCGGTTCTGAAAATGTGTGTGTGTGTGTATATATATATATATCTATTTGAGATTGACTGACTCTGAAATGTACATAACTGATGAAGACACAAGAAGGAAGGTCTTTATCCATAAAAATAAACACGTTTAGTTACTAAGTTTAAGTCTAGAATTGCATGCCTTAGCTCTGCTTAACCCCACTATCACCTCAAATCAGTGTAAATGCTATTAGTTCAGAGCACAGTAGCCAGCGGTAGCAATTCCGCCACCTTACACTTGTGGTTTTCTAGTGTTTTAGTGTTGAACAAGGCATTTTTAAATGAATCACAGTTTCGTCTATCGTGTATAATTTACAGCAGGTACCAGCAGCTAGAGCTCCTACTTTTCAACTTGGAGATCACAAGTCTGAATCCAACACCCTGCTTTTGCACCCTAGAGCAATGTACAGGTGGTCCCCGATTTTCAATGGTTCGACTCAAAGATTTTTTCAACTTTTCAATGGTGAGCTGGTGATAAACATTCAGCAGAAACCGTACTTTGAATTCTGAATTTTGACTTTTTCCCGGGCAAGCGATATGCAGTGTGATATTCTCGTGATGTTGGGCAGCGGCAGCAATCCGCATCTCCCAGTCTGTCATGGGGAGGTGTGTATTAGGTGTATTAAATGCATTTTTGACTTACGATATTTTTGACTTGTGATGGATTTCGCAGAACGTAACCCCATCGTAAATCGGGGACCACCTGTATTTATGCTGAACGGCTCCAGAAAAAATTTCCCAGCTGTATATGTTGGTAAATAATTGGTAGAATAACACAGTAAGTAACTTTGGAAAAAACCGTCAGCTAAATCATTAAATGTAAGAACTGAAATTTTTGAATGTTTCACCATCGACAAGCTTTTGTTAAGCAACACCTGCTTTGCTGAAAACCGACCCACCTGCGTGGTCATAACTTTAGTCGAGTACGTGGTGCCAGTAGCCTTTTAATGGTCCTCCACCGACAACATAACGAGGCAAGAGCAGGAATGAGGGGGGAGAAAGAGAAATGCTGAGGAGGGTTAGGATTGCGATACAGATGATTTACAGAGAGGTTGTGGAGCCAGGGCGTCTGATAATGAAGTGCGATACGCAGTAGGAACGAAGCAGAGCAGAAAAGGAAAGGTAAAACAGGCAGAGACACAAAAAAACAAATAAATCAATGCTCATTAGAAAAAATGAAAATACAATTTGAATTCTTCTGTAAAATAATTTTGCTGAGATAGGGTCTGGTCTTAGGACAGGCCCTGACTGGAAATCAATAGATATAAAAATATCCATCCAACACCTTTCTGAAAAAATCAGAACTGAATGTTAAAATAATATTCACACTACATTATGCAAATGCAGTCTCTGTGGTCATAAATCTTGAGCATGCAGGTATATGAGCCTGGTGCTCTGGCTTTACTATGGTCTCCAAAGGGCATTTATTATGACTTAGTGCAAGACTGCTGAAATTACAACATTTTGCATCTTAATTTGAGGAGCAAAAGGGTACAATAAATAGACAGAGAGAGAGAGAAAGGGGGAAGGAAACTCGTCCACATGTGCTGTGGTGTTGCCGGCAGCAGTAACAAGAGTGAAACCAGTATGCATTCAAGATCACCTATCAAGTACAGTATTAAATTAGTAAATATATTAAACAAGGGTCTCAGATCCCATCTCTTTCGAACCAGCTTCTTCTCCTGTGGTAACAGCCAAATAAAATTGCATCATCCCATGTGCCGTGATGTTCTTTGTATATCCTATTCAAGTCTCGAATCTGCAGGCAGCTATTTGTGTAATGTGTCCCAGAAAAAAATGAGGCACTGGACAAACTGTACTTTGGCAATCGCGTATCAGTGTATTTGTCTGTTTTGAAATGCATTTATTTTACCCGAATTCGTACATTGCTTTGGAGACAAGTGTCTGCTAAACGAATAAACGCGATTGTAACGTACTTTCAACCATGCGAGAAGGCCGAAAATTAACACAAGGCTAGTAACATGCATTGCAATTCTAATAGATTTCATATTATGTAATTGCACTAATTTGGAAAAAGACCAGATCTACCCACCTCTACAATCCATATTACAACTGGTTTTCACATGGTAACTGCTAATATTCCTTCATGCTCTTAATTGCAAGTCCTGATGCGCGTTGTCCGCACCCTCAACTGCAGCCCGACTCATCAACGCTCCATTGTCCAGAGTGATCACCTTACTTATTGATGATTCGCTAAGTAAGGCTGGATTCAGTACATACTGTGATCCACATATAGCCTAGACTGAAATGACATGATTTACTTTTTTCACTACTTTATTTTTCAGTTGTTTCATATAATTACCATTTGTCCTTTCGAGATTTTAAATTGCTGTGTAATTATAGTCATGCACAGCAGTTGTGCAAATTTGACTGTTTGGACTTAGATGATGTATGTATGATTATGCAGCTAAATTGCATTGTCATTTGTTACATGACAGTGGTGCTTACAAATGAATTCTACCATTTGTAAAAGCAGTATTTTGTACATTGCCCTTGTATCACCAGCTGCACGGCAACTCATTCTGCATCAGACCAAGTCAAGCAAGTAAAGACATAATGATGAATAAGTAATAAAGGCAAATGCTCTCACCCTGCTGGGTTATTGCAAAAACACAGGAGTATGCACAACATTATTACCAGTGTATTCAACAACTGATAACAGCATCTCACTACACAAAGCTGTTATTCTTTCAATAGTGTAATGAATATCACTTTTCTATGTTGAACCAGTGATCCGGTTTATTATTCTCACTGTTATCAGCTGTTCAGTTCCAGTAAACTTGGCATTTCTGGCAATAATATGTGTATTCTATTATATTTCCTCAATTAAAATGTAAATTCTGTTGTATGACTAAGCCAGCATCACTGATTCAGAGTTTTAGGGGCGATGATTTGAAATGCTGCCGAAAATAATGAGGAATTGGTTAGGTTTATAAAATAACTATTGAGGCACAATCCGTGCATAAGCAAGAGAAAAGAACAGCGCTGAGATTTTTTTATTATGTAAACCCGAGCTGTAAAGCTGAGTGAGGAAGCACTAGACAGGAATGAAATCTCAGGATAAGCTGACGTTGTGACCAAGCTATAACCCATCTGCACTCAGTAAAATTATTCTACTGAGATGCAACACGTTCAGTTTTAGATTGGAATTCAACAATTTTTCATTTTGACTTGGGTTCCCTAATCGATACTGCAATCATTATTTCACAGATGATGATAATGTAGGTGACAACTGGAGAACTCACATGCATTAAAAATTACTTAATGCACCAGCAGCAAAAAAAAAAAAAATTGTTGATAAGGGTCATGTTCCTGCACCCTTAAATTTGACAAAGTCGATTGCGAGGAAAAGCTATATTTTCTCAGTTTCTGCCCTGTGCATTAGCATTAATAAACATCCTAGTCTACTGCAAACAGCTTGAATAAGTGTTAAGACCAAGATGAGTGAATAGGTCACACACAGAAGCAAACAATTTCTCCCAGCTGTCCTCCATGTCAACACGTTACATGATTTTCTCGCTCCTGAGTGCACTAGGCTTCGCTCCTGTCAGGCAAAGTACTTAATGGCACCCTGTAAAATATACAGTACATGCTGTCTTCCCATTTGTGTGTCTCCACCTATGTTTCCAAGCCATGCTGTATAAAAAGCATTAGGTTAACGCCACCAATCTCCATCACCCTTTCTTGAGTTGTTTTTTACTTTTTACTTTTTTTTTTTTTTTTTTTACTTCTCCATGCATGGCCGACCTGGACCTGTCAAAACGTAAAACTCTGTTTCAGGAAAATCAAAAATTCCATCTGTTAAGTGATACAAGCATTTTCCCCAAAGACGATATGTTAGGAATGTTTGTGTCACATTGAAATTCTTTCTTTCTTTCAAACCATTGTTCAGTTACTTATTGTTTGCTACATGGGTGTATATGAAAATATGATCTGTAGTATAAACAATGCACATTTTCTCCTTATGCTTTGTACTTTATGTTCTCAGTTCTATATTGTCACACAGACATACTGTACAAAATCACACACATATTGAAGAACACAAATCACAGACACATGTGCACTTACCTTTTCCTATCTTTTTGGAGTATCAACTACCGCACAAAGCGAAACTCAAAATCATATGGTGGTGTTTCACACAGTGAAAGATTTTGCACTGAATCAGCCTTAAAAAAGGTATTTTAGGGTGTGTCCCTCATTTGCTATTCTTGTGGGAAATTACACACATATACACACTAAGAGAGAGAGAAGCATTCTCCCCTGTTAAGTTGGTCCCAGGACGAGATATCCAGTATTTATAGCCTCATGCAATCTTCATGTTGGGATGAAACCACATGAGAAAAAGAACAAGAAAGGTAAATAATTCAGCAGCTGGAAGTGACTAGAGTAGTTGATATAACACTCCAGTTTAACATCTTAAACTGATAAAAATTGCATTTCGACTACTAAATACGATATATAAATGGTACGCTGGGAACATACAGTATACAGCCTGATTCTGTATGTTACACTCTTGACACTTACCACTGGTGAAATAACAGTGTAACTTCGGAAAGTATTTGCATTCTAGAAATATATATATATATATAGTTCTGTGCAAAAGTTTTAGGCACTTGTTTAGGGAAGACAGCTGTAAAGTGAGAATGCTTCCAAAAATAATGTTCTTAATAAATTTGCTACAAAGCTTAGTAACCATCCATTGTCACCAACCGCTAGTCCCGAGCGGGGTTGCGGAGGGCTTGGCAGGGTCCGCTCTCTGGCGGGTCTGGCGGTCGAGTCCTGCACGGGGTGCCTTGTGATGGACTGGCGTCCTGTCCCGGGTGTGTCCCCTCCCCCTGCAGCCTTGCACCCTGTGTTGTTGGGTTAGGCTCCGGTTCGCCATGACCTCGCCCAGGACAAGCAGTCTCAGACTGTGTGTGTGTGTGTGTGTGTGTGTGTGTGTGTGTGTGTGTGTGTACTTTCTTTCTTTAACGACATATAAAACCTTTACTGTAATACTATAACTTTTTGCAAAAGGAATGCTTGGAAATCTAAAATATGCTCTTTCCTATTGACACTAATGCAGAAGACATTAAATAATCATCTAAAACTTGTTTTTTTGTGCAACATCTAAGTGCCTAAGACCTTTTCACAGTAATGTATGAGGAAATAATTACATCTTAGACTGGGCATTTTAGCTTGAGGCTCTGATGGTCGTAAAATTGTAGCCATTTCATTTGTAAAATAAACACATTGCCTGGTGCTTCTCCACACAGCAATTCAGTATTCTCCAGTGTATCTCTGTGTGGTGTTACTGATTTGAAATCAGCCAGATTCAGAGACAGGCAGCCAGATACCTGCTGGGCAAATATGCCTGTATATGTCAGGTGTTGCCTTCTTGACAGGAACAGTTTCAATTTAATATAAGGACCTTAAAATCAGAAATGTATAACTCAGTTATTTTCAAGCCCATTGCAGAGTCTTCAAACTCAGTGCCTGAGGGCGTACATATTTACTATTTTAGACTTCAGTGCTTCCTTCAGACTAGATTTGTCCACTTGTTTCAATAGATGTGCATATTGACTTGCATAGAATTCCCAGTTTCCACTGAAAAAATCATTTAACAATGAGGTACAAGGGGAGCAGTTCTTCAGTTATATTACAATGAATAATAATTACAAGGAATTAATTAATTATAGGAGTTTTCTGAGAAAAGATGCTTTGAAAAGAAATTCATACATTTTTATAAAAAAATGCCTTCATATAAAAATGATTGGCGTCATAATCAAGAAGTGCCTTGGTGGATGTTTTATGCTACATTTAGAATTAAGGTTCCTCTTCAGATGTCCATCAGTCAGTGTTTCACATTTCGCTCCATCAGGAAACAGTGAATTGTAAAATTTCAGACAAAATATAATTGCCTGTGTGCTCTGTACTGCAACATGCACAGCAAACTGCCAGACAGCTGGCAATCCATCTGTATGGGAACTGGACTGGACCCAGGGATGTAAACAGCTGTTAACCCTAAAGTAAGGCACTTACCTTGCATTGCCTCAGTGCATTTAAAACTAAAAAATGATGATTAGGCACACTATATGCAATAAAACTAACAAGCAAATAAATAATGCACTGCGTTAAATATAGAACAAATACATTTTAAAACAATCACAATATATTAAAAAACAGCCTCGGGAATTCCATCTGACAGTAATATTATAGAACACTGCCTATATCATGAAAAAAGATGCATTAATTATGTAAAAGACCTGCGTTAATTCATTAAAAAGATCACTCTCATGTATTTAATGCAAATGAATTAAACAAAATACAGTATGTCTAAATGTTCATGTTCTTAATATAGAACCAGACAGGGCTTGATTTCTTTGATGCAGCTCTGGGAAAGTGAATGAATTCAGCCAGGGCAGTACACCCAGCTAGACCAAATGACCGATGGGACAGTGGTGTGATAAAGGAGTTAACTTAAAAAAAAAACAGAAGGGAAGGAGACAAAGGAATTGATATTAGAATGAAACGGATACTCTAACCACAGAGATAAGTAGATGTAATGGAAATATATGTTAATATGTGATAATCAAATGCTAATGAATACCCAGGTCCTGTAATTCAATTTACTAACTGATGGCATCGCATGCCTCGCAAGGGCCAGCTTCATCTCATGCCATATTCTGGCTTTCAAAAGGAAACCGTGTTATGTGTTTTAAATATCTACTATAAATAATGCGAAATTCCTGCATGTACCAGAAATAAACATTTAAGTTAAAAGAAAACCTCTGCGAACCAATTCCACCGTGAGCCTCAAGAGAATCACGTTAATAGGCGGTTAGAATTGAAATACAGCACCAAAGTAAAAATAACCTGCCGCAAAACCGATGGTTTTTGAAATGTGATTTGTGAAGAAAAGAACGTGTGTCTTGGATTAATTGTCAATACATTTTGCAACTTTTTCTTAGGTGCTGTCTCTGAGGGGAATATTTCCTTTTGAAACATCGATAGCTTAGTATGACTTCAAGGCCTTAATTAGGGTTTCAAAGTCTGTTTTTCAAGATTAAGAAAAGGGATTTTGTTAATCCACATGGGCTGTGTAGAAGCCTTTGACTGTGTATAGAAGTCTTTGACTGGTCCCATCAGAGACTGTGCCCCTTCACATGATTTCTCATCGTTTCTTTTGCTGCCCGTGTTGCAACGAGGCACAGCAGAGGTGACCGTGGACTGAAGCAGTCGACAGACATACATTACGGGTTGGTCAATTCCCCTCTCTCTCACAAGTCCAAAACCACTTAGACGGAGGTATCTGACAGAAATGCACTTCACTAAGGCAAAATCCTTAAGCTGTTTTTCCTGAAAAAAATTCTCAGTAACCTTCAAACTGCCCCCAAAAATACATCTGCTTATTTAGTTCCCTGTAGATTTTCTCTTAAGGAATGGTTTTCTGCAAAGTGATGAAACATACGTCAGTCATCTTGGCTGAAATATGACAAATGCTTTATGCAGCAATGCGTCTACATGTGTGTCTGCAGTGTAGATGGTGAAGGGTGTAATCATTACGAAATGAGATGTAATAAGATTTTTATGAAGTATAAGTAAGTAGATGCATGGCATTCACGCAGTTTAAGGGAGATTTTGTAGGTTGGGGTTTTGAGTCCTACACGCACATGAAGCCAGATCAAATGCCACTGCAAAGTGTTGACTTTGTCAATGCTACTGTTACTTTGTTACTGTAACCTGCAAATCTATGGATGGACCTGACAGTGAAAATTATCGCACAGACTGGAGTCGATAGGTGAACACCAGGAAGGGTTATGTTCATGTGCCATGATATTCTAAAATTAGCCGTCAAAAAGAACAAGATGAAGGGCCTCATCCTAGCACTTCTGAACGCATAACCTTTCCAGATTGAGTCACGAGTAATATAACAACAACAACAACACTAATACTAATATCAATACCAATGCCAATACCAATACAGATACTAATACCGATAATAATACTAATACGTTTTCCAAAGCTTATTATTTTTGTTTGAGTTATTTGTTTGTCTTTATGCATTTATCCTTTCCTCGCCCCTTAAAAAACACTTAGAAAGTGTTTGAAACCCGAAATGAAAGAGATATTATTTGGTGCTAGCATTATTCTGACCTCTCAGGCTTCTCCTGCAAAATAATTGGCTCATTACAGGATGTGTTTAATGTGATGACAGGTTGTTTCTGTATCATCTACAGCTAGTGGAAGAAGAAAAGTAGTCAAACCGGAGGACAAACAAATATTGTTTCACTGTGAGTTTGCATCAATGAACTCCTTCTTAAGAAGTCACGAATAACTTGCTCTTTGTTTTGTGTTTCCGCAAATTAAGCTTGGCTAAAAAAATTAGCCTTTCTGATCCGGTGGGACTAAAGGGAGGCAGCTCAGTCTTTCAGAAATAAGTATAAGGGCAACACAGAGCTCCTTAAATGCACTGTTTGTCCTCTGGCAAAAAGGAAACCTAAGAATAAGCACAAGAAATTTTTTCTTGCATGTGACACAAGACGTCCAACTTAATCTTTCAACGCTTTGTTTTCTCCTCTTCTACTTTCTTTTGTCCACCTTCAAATGTTTCTGGTCCGCTTGAGCTGCCTGTCCAGTGCTGTTGTACTGCAGGCCTTGAACGATGCGAAAGTTGTGCCAATAAAACTCATTCTGATTCCGAAGTTTCACCATTTTATTGCTGTTTCCAGCAGTGGTTCCACAACTATTCAGGCTCTGTTCTACACAACATTCGGGGAACACACATCTGGCCCCTTTGTTTCTCTCCCTTTGCTGATGGGCTGACCTATGTTCAAAGTGAAGTGCCCGTTTTGCAAAATGCCAGTGTTGTCTGCTGTTTGGTGAGCTTATTACACAGCAGATGAGAAACCCTGCAATTAAACAAAACTAAACAACATACGCACATGCACAGCTTTAATTAGCAATTAGATGTAACTACCAAACACAAAGCAACTGTTCCCTTGCTACTGCATGGCAATATCTATCAGATCAGAGCACAAAAATAGCCTTCTGTTGATTTGTTGTGATGCAGGAAAGCTGGTGTGGTGTTACTGTTTATCTTTGACCTATGGCAAAGCTATTAACTTCCATATGAGTTCTGTTTGGTTTGGAACATAAATCTTTTAATGCTATTAATCCATTGCGCTGTGAAATTAGTCTCGTCACTTCACTGAAATGAAACACACAAAAGGAGCTTGATCATGAGCCGATCATAGTTATTTATATTAAGTAAATATCCAAAATAAGAAAGAATGGTAACAATCAAGCTTGTCCAGATCCGATTGCTTTTTCAATATATTTTAACAATAGTTAATTTCTTAAATACTTCGGATATCCTTTTGCTTACATGCTGAAGTGGGCATCGTCATCTTTAAAATGAGTGGAACAACCAACAGACAGAGTTGTTAAAGGTCATCCCTATGTACGTTCCTATACATAATATATCACTACATGTGTCAAATATTGTTTCAGAAATAGATGTTGTGGGATATAAAGACAAAATCATAATGAACAACATATGTAGAATATTGTCGCAGAGGAATTAGCATAGGTTATTGCATTTATATAAAAAAAATCTTATTACTGTTGCAAGATTGAATAAAACAGCAGGCAAAAATGTGAAAGGTGTGATGTTAAAAGTATCTTTGTTTGTATTTGCTTTTATACTTGTTTTTTATAATATAAATCCTTAGAGCAGACTTTTTCATGTATCTGTGGCTACTATCATTTAATTTTTCTGCATTCAGATTATTGTCTGACATGAAGCAAAGGTTGATATCCATACAGAGGAATCAGCGCTAGTACAGTGAATGTTTGTATCGGGATTACACCATACGTGTTGTAAAACACGACATTGAATATTTAAAAACTACTTTAAAGAACTGCAAATCTAGCAGCAATTTATTCGTGGCAGTGAAAATGTACTCATCCAAAACCCATTAGAAGTGATGACTTAAAGACGTGAAGTGACAAGGACAACTGTGTCTCTTCTATCCTTCATTTGAAACTATTCCCCATCCTGAGTTAATTTTCTCTGGCTCACCTGCAGTGACTTGCCTGCTAGACTTGTTTCTTCTGCTTGGAAATGAATGCAGCCAAGATTCTGTGACACATTTCTTTTGCCCACTGATCTTATGAATTAAACTTAAGAGCCCCAGTATGCTGGAAGACATGAAATTACTTCACTCTTACATTTGCACACACTGTTCCACAATATTTAGGTTAATCATACTGTCAGATGATTTTGCCGTAGGTTTAATCAGCGGTCTAATTGTCTTCTTCCACTCTATGTTGATGTAATTATTCCCTCATTTAGCAGCACCTATAACTAACTCGTGTTCTTTGCCTATTTAGATGAATCTACACCAGTAAATCATCAGTAAATGCAACCCAGTCTCATGACAAAAGCATAAAGTTTATTGTAATTTGTTTTCATTTCAAATGCATCCTTTGGCAGGTGCAGGTACTGTGAATATCCAAATTTTTTTGACATTTTCTCCTTTCCTCAGTTACCAGATGGGTTATTTCCAGCAACAATGATGACGAAAATGATGATAATGATGATGATCCTGACATTTACAGACATAAACAGGGTTTATAATATAATCACCAATTTATTATTAACAGATAGTAATTTTCTATAATTAGTGTTTGATATTGTAAAAGAATCTTAATTTCACCTGATTATTTATGTAATTTGGACAGTTAATTAAACAAGCCCTTTATGTTGTTAGGAATAGGACTGCTGCAAAAAGGTGGTAAAGCCACAAGATGAAGTCACGCTCATAGTTAAGATTCATCTGGCTGGTTTGACATGTACAAAATTCTTGATATCTTGTATTTTTTTCCACTATTTCCTTTTTGCTTCTTGAAAATGTCCCCTTTTGGTACTTTGAAATCTGTTTCCGTTCCCTTTCAGCAGCACTGTTACTTTTTCAAAAAATCATACAAATGAAAATTATCAATATCTCTCTTCCCTCTTATTGGACCATATTTCATTTTGCTGTGTTATATAAACTGTCAGTTCTATCACTGCAGTCTCAGGCACTCAACTCTACACAATGCAGAGCATTTTGCCTCTATTTGTGCTACCCATTTGCAGGAATACCATAACCACGAACACCAGCCAGAAGAAACTGATATGCAGGAATGTAGTTTCAGATATTTGGATATCTGCCAGTGGCTATGCATTGGGAGGAATCTTTAAAACAGACACAATTACGAAAAAAAAGAAAATTCAAAAAACATAATTCAGCTATTTTTCTTTTTATTTCATAGCATTTCATGTGGTTCCATGTATTTTTGAAGTCAAGCCTTTGCACTACACATTCTGCCATCCGCTATGTCCATGTGGTTCTTGGGGAATCAGATATGACACAGGTGGACTTACTGGAGATATTTTTGAGATATTCTTATTTATTTCTATCTGAGATGGTCCTATCACACATTCTTGTTTGCAGAGCTTCTACTAAATGACACATACAAGATTGATCCATGACTTTTATATATCCACTCAGGACAGAATGGGTAAGATAGCACACTGGCTTTTGATGCTTATGTGCAACATGTGACATTGTCCTTTGACCGGAAAAGAGTATGACCATGATGTCTCACATGGTCCTTTAGAGATATGCACAACTAAGATTATATAAGCAAGGAGTTGTAGTTGAGGGGCACATAAAATCTCTACAGATAAGGCTGGCTGACCATTCCAAATTGATGGACTTTGCTTTTCTCTCATGCTTCATGCACCAGAACTCACATCAGTCATTTAATATAAATCTATACAGAGCTAGCCTGTGCGTGACTAGCTCACATCCCGTCCTTTGAGGGGCTGGCATCAAATGCCCTCTGCCTTTTCACTGCAGTGACGGAGATATTGCAGGTTCATATATACAGTATGTGTCATAACAAGGGCTCCAAAAGTACAACAGTGTGCTAACCACATTCTAAAGTCAGCATAAACCAGTTGCACTGCAAACAAGTTGCATATGTGACAAAAAGTAGGATGAAACTGTGTAAAAAGAAGGTGAAACAGAAATGCAGGTCTTCTGAAACTCTCTCTTTCTAAAATTGCGAGTGTGGCTTTAAATGATATTTCCTGGAAAATACTGATTCATGTGCATGCATGTGCAGCTCTTTTAAATGAACCGTTGGAAGTAGAATTACGCCAGCAGTCAGTATTGATTTACTGATATAAGGAAATGTTGCTCAGGCTATCAGGTTTATTTGTTTACTTTCTCACTAAAAACGATGACTATGGACAGAGCAAACAGAGAGCACTTAAGCCAATAATTAACTGTTAGCGTCATACTGAAGCTCACTGAACCGCTGATGAGGAATAACTCCCTGTATACGTGCAATAAAAAATTACAGCTGAACTAGACTTGTTCAAATTTCGTAGCATGTTTAAAAGTCAGAGCAATGATTTTTAATGTTACAATACAGAATGTAAATTTGCAGCCAACATTTCAATGCCGGGGTTGTTTCCTCTTAGTGGTGGAGAACATTGCCATACTTCACTACCTAGTAGGAAAATAGAATTGGTGAATAAAAAGTCATGTTGCACGTAATACGGATATCTATCTAAATGTTTCACGCAGCAAGTTGGGGATGGATCTTTATGCTGAGGAGTTAACTATCTCTCTGGTACCTCAAAATGTTCTTAAATGGCTAATTTTAACTCACCAATTTGATAAACGTGTTTGATTTATATAAATGTGTTTTTTGTTTAATAATTTTTAATAACAATTTGTTTAATCATGAAAAAGCCTGTATGCAGCTACTCATGTAATATATACTAGTTCATATGGTGGAATGTGACATACTGACTGTACTCAATAATCATGTGTCAGCATCCAGATCGCTCCTGTTGATATAATACCCTTTTTGTATTTCTCCCTGAGATATGTACATCGCTTTGGAGAAAGCGCCTGCTAAATGAATAAATGTAAATGTCAGTTTACTCATACTTAGTCAAAAACTGTACAATTACATTTAATTTGCTCTGAAATGTTGTTTAGATCATTTCCACTAATAAAATGCTTTGCTCTTATAATGGGATTGGCAGAATTTGCAAAGGCTGGATATGAATTCCTTACATTACCATCCTGAACAGACTGCTTTACACACACACACACACACACACACACACACACACACACACACACACACACAGAGTCTACAACTGCTTGTCCCGAGTGGGGTCACAGCAAGCTGGAGCATAACCTGGCAACACAGGGCTCAGGGCTGGAGGGGAGGGGACACACCCAGGATGGGACACCAGTCCACTGCAAGGTAGCCCAAGGAAGACTCGAACCCCATGTAGATCATGTCTTACCAGTGTAATAATATTTGTTTTGTTAGCTTGTTTACAAAGCAGAATTTTCAAAAGTAGGCGCCTTTAAATATTAGAACAATAAAGAATACATTGGGATTAAAACATGAAGGAATTTTGAAACAATCACTGATTTGCTGAAAAATTTAGGAAAGCAAAACTTCAGTTACACAGGTCATGAAATAAATTCAGAGCACATGAGAGCAGCATATCTCAACCTGGATATCAACTCATCAATATATTAGCATCTAATGACTGAAGTAATGTAATAAATAGCTGTTTCACTTTGCTTGAAAGTCTTTTTCTATCCAGAATGCTCAGGAGGGATAAGCAGCCACTGGCACCCCAGAGGTTTTTTTTTGTTTGTTTGTTTCCTTTCCTCTGCGTTCAATTGATTTACTCATAGCTTTAATAACTATTATAGTTCTTGTAGTAATGTACTGGGTAGCTACGCTTTTATTTTATTTGAACTATGTCTCCTGCTCCTTTGTTCAGCGCTCTGTCACAGTGAAAAGAGTGCTCTAGAAAAAAAAATTCAATTGAATGGAAATAAATACTGTGTAAAATAATGTAACACTATGGCTGGATACAACAACACGGCTGAATACAATCCCAACACGCAGCTGCGTAGACTAACACACAATGTAAATGAAAGAATGAATTTGTAGCAACGGGTCGAACCATGAAAAACAGCGCTAAAATGTTGACAGAGCTGTTTGTTTAGTGCTCACCAAAACCGGTGTTGTGCATATCAGAAAAACCATTAACCATAGACCCGCATTCAAATCCCACCTCCTCCTTGAGCAAGGTATTTAGTCTCATTTACTCCAATAAAAATTACTCAGCTATAGTAATGGGTAAGTGGCTTAATACTATAAATTGTTTTGAAGAAAAGCATCAGTCAAATAAATGAAAAATACTGTACTGAATACTAGTAAGCGCCTGAGAAAGCAAACATTTAAACCATGGTAAACCAAGTTTGATTCTAAACACTGACCAGCATTAAATGGTTAAGAGTTTAGCTACACCTTGTCTTGATATTAGTGCAGTACATATACAGGAAGAGTACAACAGAGCATATCTAAAGAGAATTTTTCTTATTTCTATGGCTAGTATGTGACAGAGAGACAAAAAACTAAATTACAATGTTTTGGCAGCTGTAAAAATGCTTTTAGGCTGCATAGAGCTGTAGGATATTCCTCATATCAGTACAATTACCTACCAAGATCTAGTTCAAAATCCTCCTTCATAATTTTTTGAGTCCCATGGTGTGATCCAAAGTTCGACGAAAAGATTACAGCTAGCTATAACAAAATGAGGTTACAAGTTCTGAAATTAACTGAAATGGACTTTTTGACTGCCAGTGTTCCCAATCTCTATCTTCTATCTTATTTATTCAATCACTCATTCACTTTCCTTAGCCGTTTGTCCCAGTCAGGGTCACGACAGTCCAGAGTCTAAAAAGAAGCATAGGAAAGAAGGCTCAGTAGAGTACTACCTGGATGGGGTGCTAGTCCATTGCAGCAATGCAGTATATTTGAAGGAAATATGGTTGATAAAAGCAGGGGGATAGATCTGAGTTGGATTGCATGCTCACGCACTTCAATCATCCATAATGAAATCATGTTTTGTTTTTTGAAAAAAGCAGCAAATCAACAAAACTGACTTGGGTTAAAGGTCCCAAAGTGAAAATTCCATTTAGAGTGCAATTTAATGTCATCTTTATCTCAACTGATTGGTTATGGGAAGCAAACAATTTTTTTTTTTTAACTAATAACGAAAATAACTGTTTTGTTCTGGCAATACACAGCCTTGATTAATATAACCACATCCATCTGATAGCAGGTTTCTTGAACAAAACTGACAGAATTTGCTATTGTGTCTGAGCGGCATGAACCAAAAGGAAAACATGCACGCCAACGCTGAGTCACAATCAGACGCAGCTGAAGAAGACTCATCTTCTCATGGTGTTTCTCCTTATCCTCATGTGTCATCGCTCAAAACTTCTCTAGGGACTTCAAAACTTACAAGACACCATCAGAGTTCATCCACTGGGACTGTGTTGGGTTGAAGATATACAACAGGTATGAAAATTACAGATAATAAAAAGGCATATGTCTAACGGGGTATAGCTCACAAACCATAGTTTGCCAAAAACTTCTTTCCTGTGTCATCTGTTTTACAACATAGTAATCCACAATCTAGCCATAGATACATTAGACTAACACCTTTAGCTAATGCTTTTCGCCAAAGTTATTTACACTTGGTAGAGGTACAAGCTTACAATTATTTACCCATTTAGACAGCTGGGTAATTTTACATTAAGCACCTTGCTGAAGGGTACTACAGCCAGAGGGGGGATTGAACCTGTGACCTTCAGCACCCAAGGGAGCAACTTCAAACAGTACACTACCAGCTGTTTCCTAAAGAAAAGAAAAGAAGAAAAAAAAAAAAAAACAAAACAGTTGTGTATGAATCAGAGTTTTTATAAACACAGTCAAACATCTCTTTGCACACAAATAGACTGGAAAAAAAGTCTTAAGACACCTTTACTTACAGACACCCTGTGACACAGTACCATCTTACATATGTAAGAAAGTTTTGTTACAGCTGTCCAGCAATCTATGCACTTGCATTTACAAGAGCCACAGTGGGCTTTGATAGATAGGTGCTTACAAGCACTATGGTGGTAGAGCGGGTTTGGCTGGGTCCTGCTCTTGAGTAGGTCTGGGGTTTGAGTCCTACTTGCGGTGCCATGTGGTGGAGTGGTGCCCCGTCCTGGGTGTGTTCCATCCGGTCTTGTGCCCTGTTTCGCTGGGTTAGGCTGCGACCCTGCTCGGGACGAGTGGTTTCGGACGATGTGTGTTCATACTGCTGTAGTTAATGTACACTAATGTGGCAGTGAATTCCTGAATAACTACGCAAGCATAGAAATATTTGAAAGTAGGACTGTGCAGACGAAAAAGCAACAGGTTACTAGTCAAACAATAGACTGTAAACAATTTTCATAAGGCACGAAAGAAATTTAATTAATTAATTGATTTGTTCATTTATTTCACGGTGCAACTGTACTGTAATACATTATTATCTCACAGAGTGAAGGCCTAACATGCTATCTGAGCCTGTGGTCAAGAAACAGCGCATCATGAGTTGTCCTGAGAAAAAACAAGATCGATTGCCTGCAGTCGTAACGCTCCGTCCCGCTCAAGCTGTTTTGAACATGTACGTATGAACCGATACTATGCCAGCGGTCAAACTGCAAACTCTGAGCACATTTTGAACTGTCAAAGAATTCAAACTAAAGCAAAACTTTCCACAATGTTGAAAGCATCAATAAATAAAAAAAAAAAAAATTGCAACATTGTCATGAAAATATCAAAATAGACATTTCATTAATATCATGCAAGATTTGATTCAACGGCATAATCAGACGATTTAATGAATAATTCTGAGAATCTTAAATGCACCCCGTTCGGAGGACTTCACTTGGGGCTTCAGCATTTCCTGCGATCAATTTTACACCTAGAGACAAACAGAATAAATATGAGTCAAACAAGGAAAATATTTTTGTTAAAATCAATATTGGAGTCCATGCCAAACCTCCTACCAGTTATTAATTTATTTATTTATCATAGGTCTTTGACACTTTTCTGTTGGGTTTAATCAAAGCACAGTAGTCTGTTATTTATGTTGTCAAATGGAGTGGAATATATTGCAGGAGACAAATAACATAGTTCTTTCTTTCTGTCTTTCTCTCTCTCTCACACTCACTCACACACACACACACACACACACACACACACACACACACACACACACACGCATACAAAACTATCCTATTCGGAGAGCCGCAGGGTGAGTAATATATTAAGATTCACAGACCCTATTAGGGTAGGCATGGAAACGTTTCTTGGTGATCCTTCAATGTAATTACATTTCTTTAGAAACTCCATCCGCATGTTTTGATTAATCCAACCACACTGGGAAACAACTAAAGACGATAGCGGCCCTAACATATTGCGCTGTGGAATCACACTCAGCTCTTGTTTTTCTCATGGTTCTTAAAATACTGGCCAATGAAAAGGTGTTTAGAACATTGACCAAATAGTAAATGTGACACTGAATTCATTGCACATGGTCATTCGCTCACATTCACTGACCGCTTTTCCGTACATTTAGTTAGTATTGAGTAGGTCCCATTTTGGAAACGGAAAATTTTTCATTCTTCGAGGCCTGGATTCAGAAAAGTGCCCGAAATATTCCTTGGAAATTCTGCTCCGTGTCAACTGGATCGGATCGTGTGGTTCCCCAAGATTTCTTGCTTGCACATTCATACTGCATTGAGTTCTACCAAATTTACCATACCTGCACCGAAACAGTTTACACCTCAGGTCATCCATGAACAAACTGCAGTGTATGTTTGCCTAAAATGTCAAAACCTACAGCGCTGACTAAAACAAGAAATGAGATGAGGAGCAAACTGTAATAACATATCACATACAAGAAATGACAAAATCTGCTAAATGCTATAAAGCTGTTATTCATTTTTCACATAATTACTATAGATAAGAATTTCATAATACGAATAACTGTTTTAACACAACGTCTGAATCAAATGTTCAATATTTATACATTGGTTGTTAATGTTGCTTTCTAATAATAATAATAATAATAATAATAATAATAATAGAGCAGATTTAAAGATTTGAAATTAATTGTAATAACTGTCCTTCGTGACAAAAAAATGAAATAGAGGTAATTAGATAGTAACATATCCAAGAAGGCACACGCAAAAGACTGAAATTATTAATTGCTAGGCTGACCTGTTTCCCTTGGCTCTCACACCTGTGAATTATTTATGTCCCAGTGTGATCTTACTATGTGCTGTCTCCTGTTGTTTACAGACTCTGCTACAAGAAATTAAACGAAATGGCATCTCCTGTGTATGCCACCAGAATTCTGAGTATGTAGAAATCTAAGCTCAGACTGCGTGATGTCAGCAGCTGAAAGCTTGGGGTTTATTATGCTTTATTTCTCACAGATTCAAGGTTGTGCAGGAAAACTGCGCGTGTGGCCACTTATCATGGTACGTATCATAGCGAAAGACCTGCAGCGCTTTGACAAAATTAAGCAGTCAAGCTTTAACGTGAGCTACACTGTCTACATTGAAATATATGTAAAACAGATAAATTTTATTTATTTCCATTATATTTCCCTTAAGATGGATTTTATAAAAAATGTAGATCACATTGAAGATATTCAAGGATGACAGACAAAACAACGCAGCAACGAGTCCCCATAAATTATTCTGTCCACATTTTATAGGAAATTATAAAAATGAAGATGTATGGTTGTGTCAAGGCTGAGTGCCATTGAATCAATTCTTGGAGACCTCTCGTGGGTTTTCAATGTTGCGTACGGCATAAAAGACGATTCTACACTGTCTTCCTCTGCATGTCTTTGGAATGTGGGAGGAGAGCCACTCAAACACAAGGAGAACAAACTCAGAGTCTGATCTAAAGCCGCAATCTAATCTGATCTAAAACCTCATCTAAAACCACAATCCAGCAGCTATGAGGCAGCAGCACTTCGCCACCATATCATTCCTAGTTTCAAAGCAGAGCATAAATGCAAATACTCAACAGATTCTTTTTCTTTCAATATTTGATTGGCACAGTGGCACAGTGAATAGCGCTGCTGTCTCACAGCACCTGGGTGGTGCGAGAGGATGTGGGTTTGAGCCCTGCTTATTCTTGGTGGAGTTTGCATGTTCTCCCTGTGTCTGTGTGGGTTTCCTCCGAGTGCTCTGGTTCCCTCCCACAGTCCAAAGACATGCTGTTCAGGTTTCCTATAGTGTGTTCCACTGATGTATGAATGAGTGACCTATTGTAAGTAGTGTATCTAGCAGTGTAAGTCACCTTGGTGAATAAGGTGTGTGGGCTGATAACACTGCATAGAGTTCATTGGAAGTCTCTTTGGGAGAAAAGTGTCTGCTAAATGAATAGATGTAATGATTGTGTCACTGGATCAAAGTCTGCTTTGACTGCAGTCCCGATATTGTGCCCTCTATAGCGTACGATTGTCCAGTTTTTCTGGCCTCCTCCCAATTTTCTGTCATTTATGCTGACGAAGAGTTTACTAAGAAAAAGAATTTGTTTGGAATAGAATTTGTAGTGCAGGCTAACAGGAAAATGGGAAATAGGGTTGATATATAGGGTACATCTTTAGTGAAGTTGACAATGTTTGCCATGCCGGCTATATAGGAGAGTCCAGATGACCCAACATGCAGCTACGTAGACTAACCTGCAAAAGAACAGGTAAACACTGGTGTACACATTGCTAACATTTGCCCAAAGATGCAGTCCTTGGTGAGGACTTTCAAAACCCCATATGTAACGGCAGACAGGAAAATCTTGAGAGATTTATTGAACGCTTGTGGATGCTGAAAAATAAATTAATCAGTGGATGAACCACTGTCAGGGATGGAGCTGAAGGAACAAGACACAGAAAGAGTTATAGATTTATGGGACCTAAAAGGGGTTCTCAGCCATTCTGGTTTATAAGTTGTGTCATTTGTATTTGTTTATTTTTGTCCCAGAGGAAATTTCTCAGGAAGATGATATGCGTGTCTCTAAGCCTGTTAGGTTATTATGTTCCATATCCTTTTTAACAGAATATAGCTTATTCATGCACTGTATATCTGTATAAGTCTCAGTATTCCAGGACTCCTTAGGGGCCCAAATCATTTTAAATACCTTACTTAGGGTTTCAACTGCAGGGCCCAAAGTGTTACTTAAAAAACTCAATATTCAATGTTCACAACCTAAAGTTAACCTTTTTAGCCCTATAAAAACTTAACTGAATGATGCCTTAAGTATATAATACTCTGTATGGTAAGTCTAAAGGGTGCGTAACATGACAGAAAATCTGAGCTCAGTCTGCATCACAGCATAAACTCTAAAGTCACACCCAGAAAATCAGATATGTATTTCAACTGTATCAAAGTCATCAGAAATATACACACACATCGTCTGAAACCGCTCATTCCATACAGGGGTGCGGGGACCTGGAACCTAACCCGACAACACAGGACATAAGGCTGGAAGGGGAGGGGACACACCCAGGATGGGACACCAGTCCATCACAAGGCACCCCAAGCGGGACTCGAACCCCAGACCCACTAGAGAGCAGGACCCGGTCAAAGCCGCTGTGCCACCATGCCCCCGGTGTCATCAGAACTATGTAAGCAATATTTTTGTTCATTGCTGATTTGCAGCTGGTTGCAGCCTTGCACTTCAGAGCTAAGCTGGGATACACAGGAATAGACAGACACTTAAACACACACACACACAAACACACACATTTTCTGAACCGCTTGTCCCATAGAGAGTCACAGGGAACCAGAGCCTACCTGGCAACACAGGGCGTAAGGTTGGAGGGGGAGGGGACACACCCAGGATGGGGACACTTAAACAATCACTGCTAAAAACCAAAACCCTCTACTCTGTTTCTCCAAGAAATGGGTGATTTTTTCATCAAGGAAGAGTCTAATATCATGTTGCAGAGAATTCAGGACTTGTCAGCATTCCGAAGCGAAATGATGTTGTTCTGAAGGCAAGGCAAAGATAATCCACCCACTGTATTTCATGATTTTTAAAAAAAATGTTTATTCAAATTCAGAACTGCAACATGTAATTACTAATTTTCCTGTATGTATTTACACTCATCTCACTGAATATTTTGTTTAGAAGTGTTAATAAATAGAGCCTTCGGATCCATTTACTGCTGGAAGGGTAACAAAACGTTGCGGGCTTATGAAGGTTATTCATCTTTTACTGCAGTAACTGTGTTGGGCTTTTGTATACAAAGCCAATGCTTATGCAGCTGAAGTATGTTCAGTGTATTAACTGGTATGTGGTTTTTAAACCACAAGTAGGACTCTTTCGCATTAAATATTTCCTATCTATTTCATGCATTTTGTATTTTTTTTTTTTTTCAAAAATTCCTTAAGCTATTTCACCTTTGGTTTTTGTTATGTTCAGAGTGGTCATATATGAGAAAATATTTCAAAAATAGCACATTGTGAACCTTCCAATGTACAGGTACAAAAACCTTCCTTGTTATTTTATGTATAATTAAACCAGTCCTTCATACTGGCATATGTTTGCTCTTTATAAGATAATTTAGCATACCTAGATTTAAAAAACAGTAAATTTGTGCTCATTTTCCCATTTAAACTGTTCTTCATAATGCCAGAAAACACCCGTTACAAAATGTCACGTAGACATGGCAGGTCTTCTAAAGTGTATTTTTTTTTGTATGGTTGTGCGAGTGTTTCTCACACCTAATGACGAGGAAGTTGTTACTTTCACACAAGTAGAAAATCAGTTCATCTCCTCTCTCTTTTGCCTGCGTTTAAATATTGATGAGATGGTTAATGGATGTCGAAACACATTGTGTGGAATTTGATAACGCAGAAATCAAGCAAATAGGGAATAGAAGGAATGAGTCATTACGCTTTGTGTTAAAATACTGGATTTTTTTCTCCTATTGTTTAAACTATTGTAAATGAGACGTTAATTATACTTATGTAATTTTCACCACGGATATGTACCTGTGATAAATACAGCACGGGGCTTGTGTATGAAACTCCATAATCCATCTGATCACCTGTTGCATATTTTTATAGTGTCTCAAGAGTTTGAAGTTTGCAGTTATGAGAGACATTATGGATCTTGGGACAACCCTGTAAAAGCCAAACGTACTCAAATTAGTGTAGTTCAGGCTGTTGGCTCCCTGTGCTGATGGAAATTATGCAGAAGTTAATTTTGCTGCTGCTATGAATCTGTTGTTAATCTGATGAAACTGTTGCGCTGTTATGAATCTGTACCAGTCTGTAACAGAACAGCTCCAAAACCTTCATATCAGGATCCCATCTACTGCATTACGGCCACACATTTTCAGTTTGTATTTTTAGCCCATTCTTCTAATTGTGTGTAATTACTTGTAAGTCAGAGGCATGTCGTTATTTTTGGCCTTGTCTTGTGTCATTTACATCAAATTTATTTAGCAGATGCTTTTCACAAAAGCAACTTGCAATGAACTCTATGTAGTGTTATCAGCCCACACGCCTTATTCACCAAGGTGACTTATACTGCAAGATACACTACTTACAATGGGTCACTCATCCACACATCAGAGGAACACACTCTCTTTGACACTCACACACTATGGGCAAAGCTGAACAGCATTTCTTTGGACTGTGGGAGGAAACCAGAGCACCCTGAGGAAACCCATGCAGACACAGGGAGAACATGCAAACTCCACACAGACAGATTGGGGAACAAACCCACATCCACTTGCACCACCCAGGCTCTGTGAGACAGCAGCACTACTTGCTGTGCCACCGTATCAGCCCTGTTTTCACATTTTAGCTGCAAAAATTAGATTTCTCATCATGGTTTAATTCTTCAAACACCACTGCTAGTGCCCGCGTACCATGTTACTGATTCTATCCGTTTGTAATACTTATGTGTGTCACATTAATATTTCTCCTGGAATGTCGCTAAAATTGATTCACAATGGTGAAATATAGCTGCTGATGCAAGAAAGTGGATTAACACGAGTTCTTTCTCTTTAAAATCCAGAGAAGTTACCATTAATACAGTATTTCTCTGCAGCAGATCTGGCCACGGTAATGCCTCAGTCTCAGGACATTCAAACCCAACTAACATTACACACCACACATTAAACATCACACATTACACAATACACAATATCACATTACACTCTGAATGCTGTAGCAAACACTATAACAAGATCTATAAAGTATGATGACATTATACAAATTTTTAAGTCCCTACATTGGCTCCCAGTTAAGTTTGCGACAGATTTTTAAAACTGTATTGCTCACTTTCAAGGCTCTCAAGGCTTTATTCCCTGCTTATTTGTTAGAAGTCATTAGTATGTACCGGACAGAACGCATTCTTCCATCACAGCGTACAAACTTTCTTATACTGGAATGCTTAGAACAAAATAAATCAGCGCATGACAATAATTATTTCTGTTTTGGGGGGCCTTAAACACAGGAATAGGGTACCAGGCGGTTTTAGGGATGCCCTATATGTGAAGACATTCACAACTAGACTCAACGCCTGTTACTTTACCTTAGCTGATGGTGCTGCAGTCGTGTCCACCTGTCTGTGTAGTTACCTGTACTGCTCTCTATTTCCTTTTATGTGTAGTATCACATAAAGGTGTCTCTCCACCTTTCAGCTCCCCAGGTGACAACATGTCCAGAGGGAATGGCTTGTAGTGTCTGATCCTCTGAAGATCATTTGCTAGCCAGAAAGGGGGTGTCCATATGTCTACCCTAGAAACGGCTTGGAAAGCTTTAACATTTTCTTCTTCATCGTGCACTTTTCGCATGCTTAGAATAGATGTGCAGCCAGTTGGCTTTGGACCCCGAGAGAATTTTTTTTCCCTTTCACTGTCTTAACAACTTCACTTCCTCTTCTTTGCTGCCTTCTGCATTTTCCCCCACACTTACTTTCAACTCATTGTTATTACGTTACATGATGAACATCTCTCAGCACTATTTGTATTACATTAACCTGGTGGGAAGGGTACGATTTCTAATAAAAATCAATTGAATTGAATTGAATCAGTACTGATTCACAGAACAAACATTATGGACCAGTCTTATGAAATCAAACTCCCGTGTCTGTAAGCTGGTTACAGATTGACACCATGTAATTATGTGGAAGGGAGCAGTGGCGCGGCAGGCTTGGCTGGGTCCTGCTCTCCGGCAGGTCGAGGGTTTGAGCCCTGCTTGGGGTGCCTTGTGACATTCTGGCATCCTGTCCTGGGTGTGATCACTCCCCCTTCGATCCTGGACCCTGTGTTGCCGGGTTAGGCTCCGGCTTGTTGGGGCGCGTGGTTGTTGATGATGGATGGATCTATACCAAAAATGATTGCAGCAGTGATGACTGACAACACAGAATCCAACCTGCAAGGGCAATGAGAGGGCCATCAGGGATGATCTGAATTTCCTGAAGTGAGCGAGTGTGGTCGTATGATTGATGTGCCACAACGTCCGGTGTCAGTGCCGGTGAAAGCCCTCACATCCCACGCAGCTTTGCATACTTAATGAAGCGGAGGACAGAAAAATCAGTGAAATGATAAAAGCATCATGTTGAAGGGACTCATAAATGAGACCTTTTTAGAATGCCTGCCATGTTTATCATCTAGGAGGAAATACATCGGTGACCTGGCAGATAATTTCCTGCTAGTTATAGCAGCCTAAAAGTATTGATTGCAGCCCCCCCCGTCGACCACAGATTGGTTTGCCTCGACACTTGGTCAGGGCCAAGACACCATTTACCCTCTGTGGAAAATCAGCCTCTCGTGTGTTTGCTCCTCAGCATTCGCTGCCGTGATCTGTCTCAAATAACCGACTCTAGAGAGACATTTTTTTTGCGATGTTTCCATTGACCTACACTCTGCTGCAATATACTATTAGTACGTATAATTAAAAATGCATTTAAATAAAAATAGAAAAATACAGATATCTTCTTCTCTTGAGAAGTCTATATTCCGAATGTTCAGAAACAAACCCAAATGTCTTATTCTATCTGCCCTTCAGGTGGATTTCTGAACATGGTTTATTCTTACCTACTCCTTCATTCCTTTACTTTTTCATTGCTTCCATTCCTTTTCGGTGTGCTCCTTAAATAGGCGGCGCACATAAATTAAAGGAAATGCAATGCACTACACTACACACAAGACACATGGAGGAGATTCGCCATGAGAAAATGATGCGGTGTCTCTGGGGGATCCAGAGCGGAGAACCAAATGTCCCTTGTTTTTTTTATTGCTGCTGTTTTGGAATCCCATGTCAAATATAACCTGTCTGAAAATAAATCTTAATGAGGCCCTCTGTACGTGAAATCATGTGCAGTATCAGTCAAAAGTTTGAGTACATTCCGCTGGAAACTTGAAGCATTGCACTGAAATGTCTGGAGTGCTCACGTAACCACAAGTAGGTCTCCTCTACATGAGATATTTCCTGTGTCAATTTCATGCATTTCAGTTTTTTTTTTTCTTTTTTTTTTTTTTACAATTCCTTAAGATATTTCATTGTGATGTAAAGTATTTGGTTAATAAGTTTCATCAGAGAATGAGCTGACATGTCTTCCTGGATATTCTGCAATAGTTCCCATGGATGTAAGATGCCTGCGGGTTGCCTTGCGCTTCCTCTGTCCAGTTTGTCCCACACAAGTTCAACAGGGTCCCCAGGTGCAGTCAAACTGCTACTGCACTGTGACAAGTACTGTACATTTATGTGTGGTATACTCCAACAAACACAACATAGTATAATACTGAAATGTAGTCCTTAATATTGCTGATTTATGTGCTGTGTGTAATTTTTGCCTTGCTCACTGGTATACAGACACTCCTCACTTAACGACCTACCTGTTTAACGACCGCTTCGACTTACGACCAGCCTTCCGACCGGTCGGTATTGTACGCTGTACGAGAACTTTGGTCGTGGAAACGGCAGCGCGGCTTCTCAGCGTCAAGCATCTCATCTCGCATCACCCTTTCTCGGTCTCAGTCTCGTTCCCGCAGTCAGTCAGTATTCACTACACTAGCGTTCGCAATCTCGAAGACAACATATTTCGTCTATGACGGTTTCGTCGGAGATTCAACCTGCAAAATCGGAGTATCAGCGGTGAGGCGGCAAGCGTG
Organism: Scleropages formosus; assembly: GCF_900964775.1. Lineage (NCBI taxonomy): Eukaryota > Metazoa > Chordata > Actinopteri > Osteoglossiformes > Osteoglossidae > Scleropages > Scleropages formosus. The sequence continues at coordinate 7,689,873 of NC_041806.1, forward strand.
GATGTAGAAGCAGCAGAAAAATTTGTTGACCAATTTGATGAAATCATCAAATCAATCATTCTGTAGTATGTAAGAGCTATGCAAATTAAAACAAAGTTATCAAGTTGGTTTCCTTTAGACCTTTTCTTTATTCAGAATAAATGAAAACGATTACCTGTATTTACACTATGCAAACCTAAGTAATGTATATTAGAGCTGATTTCAGTACATGGTATACACAACAGTATAAACATTCATAAATATACTAAAACTGTTATAAATGGTGCAAAGGTTACATTAAAACAATATCTAAAGATGGTTGACACAAACCCACTACCAGTACAGTATGCTATAAATACCGGTAAGAGGCGGCTCCTCGCTTATCGACCAATTCGCTTGAAGACCTAATCGTAGGAACGGAACTCGGTCGTTAAGTGAGGAGTGTCTGTATTCAGAAACATATCAAATATATATTGCTATTAACTGAACTGAATGGTTATCTGCTACTGTAATTTTTTTTTTGGCCAAAAATGTTGTAGTGACATGTCAATGCAGGATTTTATTGGATGATTCAAACTTTTCATAACCAACATGAATTACAAAAATCCAGTGATGGTGAATAGAACTCCAAAATTCGGAACCTTTTCTTGACCACACACCCCTTTAAGAAGCTGTGAAAAAGTAAGGACCCTTCCCAAAAACGATCATATATAAATATTAGAATTGTTTTGTAAATACTGCAAATTTATTGCACTGAAACTTTACCTTCACATAGAATTATGCCACAGATGGTAATAGCACAGTAATAATTTAATTTTAATACTTACTTGGAATGTTATTTCTAAAGCAAACCCACACTTCATGCACCCCTCAATCCCATCCATGGACTCAAGAATCCTTGGTCTGATTCCACTAGTTCAGCCTGATGGCTAATATTGAAAGGTGTTGGTAAGAGATTAAATTCATTATCTTGAATACACATTCCTCTGTGATAATCCAACAGATGCCTACTGGCTTTTAAGAAATATCTATGTACTGCAAGGGTAGTTGAATTTTGCGCTTAAAGAACACACTGTTGAAGTCTCCATCCTCTATGCTCTTACATGCAAAAATAAAATCACATAACTGCAGGTGTTTTCTAGTTCCAAATGTTCCCCAGTAAAATTCACACAACAGCTGTGACACATTATTACCTTTAAAACCTGCCAAGCAATGTATATATAAACACATTCACACATATAACCTGATTCCCTTGTCCAGGTTCCAATGATAAGCTGATACCTCTGGGAGACAGTGGTTAAGGCTGAGAGAGGAGATAAAGAATTAAGTACGAGGCAAGAGAATATAAATATTGCCGGAATGCCGAGGCGTCGAACACAAGAGACGCTTCAGCTCGGACCTCCTCCTCTCTTCCTGCTTCTTTTCTTCCCAATTCTTGTCGATCTTTCCACTATCCATCACACTCCTGCTACTTCAGCACATCAGTTCCCTCCACTGGCTCCCTGCGCTACTCATCCGTTCACTTTCCCTCTCTCTTCCCTCCAAAAAAAAGTCTACAGTAAAAGACAATGGACATCTGCACTTGGAAATGTGTCTGGACTCTTGTTTGAACTCCAATACAATAACAGCTGAGTTCTCTTTGGTACTTTAGAAATCTGAGAACAATGTGACTATAAAAAAAGACTTGGGAATCTGACTATAAAGAAACGATGGAAGCCTAGATCTGAGCTGGAAAGAAATGAGTGTTATATGTCAGTATAAAAGACGGTCATGGAAATCAGCTTAAAATAATTTCATGCTCAGGCATTATCGGAGAGAAAGGTGATGAAAAGTGCAAATAAGCTACATCTTTCAAGCGTATAGACATACGTGTAGTATTGGCCACAAGTATTAGTAGTACTTGGTTTTACTCCGTGTGTCCTTCTCACAGAATCCCGGACCAAATGAGAAATGAACCATGAAACCGCACTAGAGCCTTCATTTAGCATCAATATTGACACTGTTGTGTCTACATCACATACCAAACACAAGAGTCCTGTTTATTTTAGTGGGTGTCCATTGCTGAGTGCTGCATAAAAAATATAATATGTATTATCATATATATTCATAGCTGTAGCTATATAAAAAGCACAAGATTACGATAAGATGTTGGTTATTCCTGGTAATAGGAGGTAAAATTTCTGCGACCCTTACAAAATATCTAGTATTATCATTTCAAATAGAATTTAAAAAATTAGTCAGCGCTACATAAAGGAAACTATTGCCGAAGAATTTGGATGTGAAATTTTCAGGGAGTTGGGTGAAAGGCTTATTAAGTATGTTCATATACAAAATAATAGGTGTGCATTTTTTAAACATTAGCTCAATAAGAATAATTTCTCATGAAAACATGATTTCAAAAGAGTGTAGTTTCTTTAGAATGCACGGCTTATGTAAGCGAATGTTTTTGCGTGACTTTGCCTCTGGAATAATCCAGCCCTCCTTTGGCCTTATTAGACAGATGACATTTACATTCAAAAGAAGTGCATTATTTTTTTTGACACCACTTTGCATTTTAAGAGTGTGAAATGTACGATTGAGCATTTCCGTTTTTTCACGAGTTGCAGGCATTTTTGTTATAATGAAGCTGGATTTGCATTTGCAAATAAAGAAATTAAGTACAGTGTAATGCATATGTTTCATGGCACATTTTGGAGGGCTTCGGAGAGCTTTAGTGTGTGGAAAAACCACAGAGGGCAGTGTTGTACAAGTCCGTCATCTTGCACACATTACACCGATGCGCACAAATGCTACCACGTCCGCATTTAATCCTGATATTTTAATATGAATTTACTTATGTTAAATGTGTTGCTTTAACATAATTAAAAAAGTTCTCGTAACATCCACTGATACGGTGCAATACAAATCATCAGTTTGTAGTTTACCATGATTTTCTGGAATTAGTGTTCCATTAAAATGAAATTTGTGAAAACAATTGCAGTAAGATAGCTTACATATTAAAGTATTTATATATATCCGAAAACCCACTGCAAATCATATTAGATAAGACAATTATAAATATTTATCTCCATTCCAGCCCTTGACAAGCTGTCTGCTGTGTGTTCTAACATTGATGTAACATTTATCACACATTGTTCGAATTTTTGTATATATATTATTGAAACTGCGAGGTCTCAGTGAGCATCTCACTTCATTTTGCACTTTCTAAAAATGAAAGTGAGTCACTTGGTATGAAGTCCCTCAACTTTTTCATATCTAAGTTTAAGCCCAATACCCTTTTGACTGAGAAAGGTTTTTAAATGGAGTTTAGTGCATTTTTCAAGAAAAATCTACATGACTTTATATACTGCAGCCACCAGTGGTACTTATATGGCTTGGCAGAGCGTACTTGACTTGAGACACATGAACGTTTTAAGGGTAATGCATCACCACTCTTTTAACAGGTATGGGGCAATTAGAACTGACACATTCATGGCAGGTCTGGAAAGCGGATCCCACGCAAGAGCAAAAGCGTGTGTGGGGCGGAGACGTGTCTTCCTGAGCCGTGAGGCTTCACGCACGCCGGAGCTCGGAGCGAGACGTGTTCTGAGTGCGTGACGATCCGGTTGTCGTGGCGACCTCATCAGCCGATTCCGCACAAGGCCACGTGCAGGAGCTGACTGTGACCCGAGGCGATGCGCTTCCCCAAGGCAGACGTCCACTGCCACACCTTCAGTCAGTTACCCACGCACGACATGATCTTTCTCTCCTTCTCTAAGCTTTGCGTTTTCCAGCTGCTCCACGAATGGTCAGGTCTACATCTCCGCCAGCAAAAAAAAAAAACCACTGATCCAGAATTTACCTTTGTAAGTACTACAGATGGTACCTTCATATGCAGCGTCTTATATTATGACATCAGTGATATGGAAACCTGGGTATTATTGACAGAAACCCTAATGTGGAATGGGATTTAAAGCAAGACAAATAGGACCTGGGTGTATTAATCCTCGGGTGATGTATGACTTGTCTCACTTGGAAATTCAGTATGTGGGGCAATATGTATGAGCATATTGAGAAAATCAATTTAGCAAAAAAAAGTTCTCCATTACTACCGCATCCTCCAGCCCCTCATACTGTTCAGGGTCACTGCGGCGCACGTCTCTTGCTCGCACGTCCGCTCGCTTCTCTTTTTCGCGGCACGCACGGGCTCTAATGATTCCTGTAAGTTGAGAGCAATTCGGCAATGGATGAAATCCCGCCCTTGTAAATGTTTAATTTGTCTTAAACAGATTTGGATTTTGGTGTGGCAGATGGACAATGAGCTTGCATACGCTGTGTAATTATCCTCAGTGGAGCCGTCGCCCACTGCCCGCTCCGACCAGTGGAACCACACGCTGACATCAATCACCACATCCATTACCATCCATTACACCCTGTAATCAGGCTGGTCCATGGCCCGGGCACTGACAAGTTCTTCAGCCTGAATTGTGGCGTCCGTTTAATGAGACGCTCTTGTCATACCGGGCCTGCTGTGTGCGGCATTTATTTATCTATTCATTTATTCATGCATTAATTTATTTGCTCATTAATCTAGATTCACTGGGAAATTAAGCACATGAAGAGCCGGTGCTTTTCCATTGTTTCCTTTTTTTGTCCCATTCTCATTTGCTTTTCTATGGCAATGGTGCCGCATAGTTAGTCATAACACTGTCTGGGTCTCTCAGTCAAAGCTGTTAACTGTTCAGGGGAAAAGGTGGCCAAACTGGTGCCCCTCTCTCTGTGACTCTCTTTGTTCAGACTTACGGTGCAGCGGGGAACCAAATGAAAACAGGTTGCAACTTGGAAATAATTTAACTCAGAATTCTCTAGATGTTTTATCCACTGATTATTGCACCCCAAAGACCGAACAGTTTGGACATACTGCGTGTGGTGTCCAAATCTTCTGGGAATACTACTGAAGAAAATATCCTGTGATCCCCTAAAGGCAATGCCTCGGTCACGGTGAACCAGGACGGAAGGACCCAAGTGCGGGGTCGTTCGTCCGGATTCAGAGGATCAGGCAAGTTCTCGATGTCAGGGACAGACGGGTGGTCGGTCGATGGGCGATCGGGGTCAGAATGAAAATCCATGGACGTGGTCGAGAAACAAAGCGAAGGGTCAACAACCGGAGAACGTGAACTGAGAACCGGAGATGAGCGAGGAGTCACAAGGAAGGGCGGCTGTCTCTGACGAGATTCCGCAAAGGTATGGGAGCTGAGGAGGGTCTTTTAAAGGGTGAGCGGTTAACCTGGTGCTGGAATAGAGTCAGGTGTTGTCGTCTGAGATGTGGCCGTGGACGTGACAGCCACTCACATTTAACAAGTTTGATTTTAAAAAATGTTTACGTAAAGTCTTCGTTTAGCATCAGCCTTTAACTTGATGAATTTCACTGCGGTTGGATTAGGAATCATTGATCTGATGAGTAAAAGTGAAAGTCAATGTGAAGTTCCGAGAGTGATAGGAAAATAAAGAGGTGAGTGAGAAAGAAAGAGCTCAAGAGTGTGTTCCTGTGAATCTGAGTTATCCACACTCATCACCGGTCCAAACCATGAAGCCGGAGCGACGTGGTGAGCCTTGCTCTGTGACCCAAAGGACTGAGGAGAAGATGGGCTCCATTTCTGGCCAGCGGTGAACCACCATGACATGACATATGACGTCAACGCGCATCCGCAATTCCTCCAGTCTCTCTGAGACCAGGAGGCACGAGGTCAAGCTGCTTTCAAGGAGAAGCACAAAAAAGGTACTTGGTCGGAGATGCATGATCTTTGCACGTTTATATTAATATTTAAAAAAAGCATTCTTTGAAAGTTCCTGACAAAAATGTGTCAAAAGATGTCCTTCCCGCACATAAAGGCACATGGAAATTTGAAAATAAGTTGCATTTTAATGGCAAACATAGATACGTATTGTTCGATTTACAAATTTAGGTCTCATAGAGCAATGAGCTATAAGTAATGTCTTACTTTGTTTAGCAATTACCTGTTCATGTGGTCAGTAGCCACATTAAAATATGATTAGTTGTTAACATACTTAAACAGAAAAATGCCAATTGTGGTAATCATGCACTCACATGCACACATGCAGCAGTACACACACACACACACACACACACACACACACGCACATAGGCACGCTTTAAAAAAGGGAAAAAAACAGCCTTAGTCATAGTCCCTTGGGGTTTGTTCAAATGGCAGGGACTGGTATCCAGAAAGTGCAAGTCAAATGATGGATATTTTGATTGTCATTGCAAAAAAATAACTGTCAAGACACTATAGATTCATATAAATCATCCTGTTTTTTTCCATCACCATATGTAGAAATTTTTCTTATTATTCTTATTCTTATTATTTTTGTTATTATTATTATTATCATTATTATTATTATTATTATTATTGTTGTTTTTGTTGTTGCTATCGTTATACTTTTAATTGAATTTTAGATTTTAACTACGCAGTTAATATAATCATGCAGTTGCAGCAATAAGACAACACAAACCACGAGCAGGAAAATATCTGAAAAGCTATAAAGCAGAACATTAACTGAATTAGGATTAATTCCAATCTCGGTAACTGCTGCCGCAATCTGACAAATGCATTTTATCGTCAGTATTTTGTATCATTCCTAAACATCAGCACAAAATCAATGGGGAACGATGTTGCGGCCATTACAGTATTTCTTTTCAATGAAACAGTCTCAGTGAGCCGCAAAACAAGCAATAGTCTTAATTCTCCACCTGTAAATTAGTTTTGAGATACCATGATCTTTTATTGCTTCTGGTGGGAGCTTTATTATTCTGTCTTGTTTCTAATGGGCCTTTACCATTACACAGTCAGGACCTGCATGAATCAGTGGCAAAAAACGGTGTAATGCACATTTTTTTTTTTTTTTTTTTTTTCACTCTCGCTTGTACGTCACGTTGGAAAAAAATGTCTGCAAAACGAATAAATGTAAATGTAAATAAAACTTTCTGACGTTTCATGAATTTTGACACCAAGAGCATTGCCTGAAAGAGACTACAGCTATTATTTGAAGTGCACATTGGCTGCACATGGGTGCAGTTCACCTTTCCAAATCGCTTAAAGATGTCAGTTTTTTTTTAATCTCACTGCTTATGGGACGCAGCAGGTTCGGCCGGGTTCGAGTCCAGCTCGGAATGCCCTGTGTTGCCAGGTTAGGCTCCGGCTCTCTGCGACCCCGCTTGGGTCAAGCGGCCTCAGCCAGCGTGGGTGTGTGTTTACGGTTGCTATTCGGCGTCCTTGAAATGTCCCAGCAAATATTCAGTTATTCTCTTCCATTCACTCGGAACAGGGATCTTTGTATGTTTGAGATCTGTGTGTAGACTATGAGCAGTTTCTAAAGGTTAATTGAAATATCCCTATGAATATACGCCTGGAGATGTTCACTAGACGCAGACGTGCGCAGCCTGTCCAGTTGGTTACCTGTTTCGGTGAACTAGCAACCTGTGCCACGTGTCTATGCAGTATTATGCCTCTCCAAGAACACCGTAACATGCTGTGCCAACGCACGCACGCACGCATTGACTGAAACCGCTTGCCCCAAGCAGGGCTGTGGAGAGCCGGAGCCTAACCTGGCAAGACGGGGCGCAGGGCTGGAGGGGGAGGGGACGCACCCAGGACAGGACGCCAGTCTGTCGCAAGGCACCCGAAGCGGGATTCCATCCCCGGACCCACCAGAGAGCAGGACCTGGCCAAACCCCCTGCACCACCGTGCCCCCCTAAGCTACATCCACCTTGAGTTCTACTGCTGATATAATAAAAAATGAATTGATTCCTATTAAGCCTGGACTGTCTTGTTTCTTTTTTTTTTCTTTTTTTTTACTGCAATAGAAACATTAATCAGATCCTCACCAGGATCCATTAGTAAGAACTAAAAGTGTTGCCGAAATGCTTTTAATCCTGAAAACAGGACTTGTCATTCTCAAGTGCTGCAGAATAAAAGAAAAAAAAAAAGCCCAGTTGGTTCATTAGTGTCTTCAAAGCTTATCTTTGCCCCTCCACAAAAGCGCCTGTCTCCACGGGTCCCTGTGACAAGATTCCTCCTACAGTACTTCTTTCATACATTGAAGTAGCCCCAAATTATTCAAAGGGCTGGTGCCTGAGACTGGTTTCAGTGTTCGTGGGTTTGTCTTCTTCCTATTCAGTCTCCGCGAATTTTCGAATATATCTTCACCTTTCAGTAAATACACATATTTTTTCTTTGACGGGTGACACTTTCCTGCCAATTTCAGGGTAAATCTCTGTGGAAGGCTCTATGTTTCATATTTGTGTGTGTTTTTTTTTTTTCCCCCCATTCTGCATCTGTACATTGTTCACATTTCTTTATTTAGTGGACACCATTCTCCAAAGCAACTTACAATGTTAATCTATTTTACCCATTTATGTAGCCAGGTAATTTACTGGAGCAACTTCGGGTAAGTACCTTGGTCAGGGGTACAGCAACCAGATGTGAATTTCGAACCTACAACCTTTGGGTCCAACAGCATGGCATCTAATGACTACACTACCAGTTGCCCCGCACTTAATATCTTTATCGTTTATACTTTATCATTTACCCTGCACTTCTATTGCTTTGATGGGTAAAATGCTACTTTTATGTATTGTACCATCCATTGCTCTGGCAATTTATAATATTCAGACATTTGTTTTAAAACAGCATGTACTAGATTGACCGAGAAAAGAAAGCGATGTGACAGAGACAGTAAATGTAGTGAATAATAGTGTTAGCCAGCATGTTAGCCAGAGATTAAGGACTGAAGATCACACTGAAATATTTGATTCACATCTCCATCCAGAAATGTGCTGGTACCTCAGTAGGAAGCGTCTTGGCTTTGACATGCACAAAATTGTCATGCACCGGCAGTCATAAGAGGCCGCTGACACGGGGCTGGGGATGGACGCGTAGACGCCGCAGGATTTAAAAAGCGAAAAAGAAAACACTGATCAGTGCTGCTCAGTGGGTGTGTGTGGAGCATAACATTTATGGCTGCTTCCCAATACCTGCAGGTTGAAGTGGGATGGGAAAAGCCACCAATGAAACCTGACCAAGTTTAATTAGTCAACAGAATTAGGACAGTCCCTTTCTTAAGGGCTGGATGGACATTGCGCCCACCCCTGGTTTGGGATGGCTGATTGCTGATGTTGATGGAAAGGGCAAAATTTACATACGATTTATTATTTTTGCTGTCCTTCCACCACAGCCTCAAGTTCATTTCCTTATTCCGCTGTTCCAGCTTCCCCTTATAGATTCCGAGCCAGACTGCACGGTGTCTTGAATATTTTCTTTCAATTCTCACTTCTGTTGGGAAATAGTTTTACTTTCCTGGTGGCAAGGGACGGGGGAGAGGAATAAAAACGAGAGGAAAATGCAATCAGAACGTGTTCAACAAGGCATCCATTTACCAAGAGACAGCAAATCCAGCAACAAAGAGACCACAAATAAAAACAATTCCGCACCCAGACTTTCCCCGGCACTCGGCCCTGGTGGTATTGACATGTGATGTTTTAAATACCACCGTACATCATTTTTGACATTTACTGCAGACCTGCAATCTCTTTGAACCATTTATTGGTGTATTTGTACACATCGCACACCAGGCTACTTCAAACACGGGTTAAAATTGTCTGGGTGTCGAGGGCTTGGCCATTAGCTATAAAGCCATCTTTGTTCCACATGTGGACAGCCACGGCGGATCTGGCATGATCAAAGGTATGTCCTAAGGACTGTGATGTTGATCACGTAGCTGAAACTCCGTGAAGTACTGCACTTTTTGACAACACCGAGAGGCGAATCTGTCTCCATGAGTTGAATTTCCAGGCGATCCTACAGTGTATAGCATAGCGCTGAGGTCTTGACTCGCAATGTCGACGCTCCTGGTTCGGACCCCACTCCTGCTGTCGGAGCCTTGAGCAAATTACTTGACCCTGACTTGATGCAGCAAGAATATTGCTGTGTATACGGGCAAACTAGAGTAAATTTGATTATCCAAAGTTACAGGTTACCTTGGACAAAGGTGTCAGTTAAATAAAGATTAATATTAACATATATTTGGGCGGCAGGGTGGTTCTGTCATGGTTCTCACCAGGAACAGGGACGCCGGACCTGCACAACGGTGCACGGAGCGTTTTACTTGGGGGAATCCAAACTTGTTATCCAGGAAAACAGGCAAGGGTCACCGAGGCGTGAACGGAGCCAACAGGGAGAATCCAGAGACGTAAGAAAGAAGACGTACGAAAGAACGTGGGTCACAGGGATGCCGAGGAGACGAGGGTTGGAGGGATCAGGAACTAGGGGCGTGGGGCATGGGGCAAATCAAGAAAGAGCCGCTAGCACAAAGTCAGGCAGGCTGAACTGAGGTTCCGCGTCTTGCTGCACCTCAACCTCCTTGCATCTCCTGACTGGCCGCAGGTGTTCCTTGTTGTGTGGAAATGGAGGGCGTGATAGGTGCAGCTGGTAGTGCTGGTGCCTCATGATACCTGGGTTGTGGGTTTGGGTGTAGCCTTTACTCCAGTTCAAACTGTGTGGCTTGGATATTCTATTTCCTTTTAGAAAGTGCTCTTCTAGACAGTGTGATGCAGAGCATTCAACAACTAAGCATTAGTGATACAGAAGTGATGAAAGAAGAACAAACAAACAAACAAAAAAAAAAAACTGTTCACAAGTAGTATGTAATAAAGCAACTTGCGGTTGAGGAGAGGAAAACAAAACAAAAAAAAAAATCCAACCAACAGAATGGAAGAAAAAAACCTCTAGGTGCCCAAGTACCACTCTTCCTCATGGACATTGTAGTGTGTTACAATGACCCTGGGGAGTACCTTTAACTAAGAAGACCAGTTAATTTCGTCGACATAGAACTGATGAGGACAAAAGTCATAATCGAATATTCATAATGCAGTCTTCATAACTGTCAGGCAGCAAATGTGGTCAACATCAGTGTGCAAGTGCAGTCAGGGGCTTCTTGAGTCTGGGCTGGTCCAGAAAGGCACTGTAATGCCCTAGGAATAAGTGGGTGAGCAAGATCTAGTGAACATTCAATAATAGAATAACACTGAGAGGGTTAGATAGAACAGATCATGTTCTCCCTGTGTTTCTCTCGGTTTCCTCTGGGTGCTCCAGTGTCTGGAAACACCCTAAACCCGTGTTTCAGATGGACTGTTGACTCTACATTGTGTGGATGCCCTGTGGACTGGAATCCTATCAAAGGTGTACTCTTCCTCACGTCCTATGCTTTCGGGATAGACTCTGGACCACGGCAACCCCGCAACAGATGATAAATGGGAGGAACGGACGAATTATTCTACAGTTTCCCAAAATTTGGTTTCCAGCGCCTCACCGTTATGAGTTTGGCGACGCACCCAACACGTGAAAAAGTCACATCCTGCAAACCTTGAGTGAGTAATTCAATCTCCAACAGCCTGGTTGAGCCTGCTGAGGCCTGGGAGCCAGAAGAAACCGATCTCTCCCCATTTCTGTGCTTGCCACGCACAGGTACGTGGAGCACACGGATCCGCACACCGGGATCGTTCATAATTTGGAGCGAAGGCAGGAACTGCAGCCTCGTGGCCAAGGACAGCAGGCAGCATGGAGCTCAGAGCGCTTGTATCTCCATCCGAGAGACAGGCAACAAGCGAGCGGCAGCCAGTTAAGATCCCCCACCGATAGCGCCATTCACTCCCAGGAATGACAAATAGTCCTTTTATTATCTCACACTGACATTATTCCAGTAGCAGCCCGCTGTATTACACTTTTCTTTTCCCTTTTTTTTTTTTGCTATGCTATTAAAGTGCTGCATCATTAAGCTGGATAATGCCAGTTTTTTTTTTTTTTTCTTTTTTTTTTCTCAAAGAAGCTGACAGTCCCGCGTTTTTTATGAGCGTCGGTTACTGTTGTGGAATAGTAATCAAACCATATGGAGAGCGCCGGTGTAAATGGCTTCTTAGCGGTGCAGTGAGATGTGAAGGACGCGCTGACGGGCTGACGGAGGCGCGCAGCGCAGCGCCGCGCCGCACCGCGCACGCTAATGAGCCGCGCGCGCCTCACGCGGCGCTTCGCGAGGAGGAAGAAGCGGGAGAAGGAGGGGGGGGGGGGGAAAAAGAGAAGGGAAAAAAAAAAAAAAAAAAAAAAAAACACGCAGGGAGGGAGGCAGCCGAGGACGCCGTGGTAATTAAAAAGCAAAAACATGACAAACGACCCACGGCAGATCCGCCGTTTTTCTTATCTTGCTTTATGGCGCGGAGCTGTAAAAAGTTTGTTTTTTGTCGCTGGGTTACAGGGATTTATAAATGCGCGGTGGCGAATAATTACTGCGCGCGCAATTCCCCTCCTCGCGCCGCGTCTGGTTAGGACAGGTGGGGGGGGGGGAGGGCGCTCCGCAGGTATATGGGTGGGGTACACTGGTAATGTATATTTATCACTTCTCTCTCTGTTGTTGGGTCCCCCCCCCATCCACCCCAGACACACACGTGGTGTTTTTGGGAGGGGATGTGGGGGGTCTCCCACCCACCACACACCTTCTCCCTGGGAGAGAGCCCAGGTCTTTCTTCGTCTGGATTCCTCCGCATCTTTAATGTACCGTGTTACCTGTGCCGAAGCCTCCTGCACCCCCTTACTCCCCCCGGGCTCTGTGTTAGGTGGGGTTCATTTATCGATGTGATAAATACAACGGTCATCACCCTGGTAACCGGCACTATACCACCCTAGTTCTGTTCAGGTCTGCCTGTTTTACACCGGTACGAGTGTCATCCATGGTTCAGAGCACAGGTGAAATGTGCCTCCCCCCCTCCCCACTGTTCGGTGAAGCCGTATGTGTCACCCCAATATTTGCGTATAGCCCCACTGAGCACCTTCTGTTACATTTATTCATCTAACTGACCCTTTTCTACAAAGCAAAAAAAAAGAGCTTACAATTATTTACCCATTTTTCCAGATGGGAAATTTTACTGGAGTAAAATGGCAAGTACCTTGCTGGAGGGTATTGGAGCAGGCACTGAGATTTGAACCAGCAACCACTAAGCCCAAATGCAGCAGCGCTAATCGCTACGCTACCAGCTGGCCCCGGATACTCCAGGCCCTGGCAGGTTGTTAGGACCCTGGTTCAGAGCCCACTTCAGCCCATTCTCCTACGTTCTGATCTGTCAGCTTTGATCAGGCTGCTTCTGCTCTCTTCAGGCCTCAGTAAAAGACCCCCTAACAGGGAGACGCAGAACGCAAGGTCACTTGTTCTCAGCCTTGTGATTCTTTTTCATTTCGTGTTATCCTTGCGTCGTCCCAATGCTGCGACACTCTTCTTAAACCGCACGTACAAAGTCGTCCGATTTACCTTAATGAAAGGTAAAAGACTTCAGCGCAAGGTAAACAGACCCAGATGTCGTCTAGATGTCTCTGTAGACCAGAGCTGTACGTGCACTCAGGGCCAGAGCCGAATCAGAATATATTCGTCAATCCAGTCATTTAGAGAGCAGAGAGCACCTTCAGAAGGCTGCTGGTGTTTTTCCATCTGTGTAAATGCAGGGTAATATTATAGTAATAGATGACACGCTATATTCATTTATCTGGGACTGCAGGATTTGGGTTTGACGGGCTGGCAGCAGCGTGTTAGAATATTAGATTTCTTTAAGCCTTGACTTTTCCCCAGTGTTCCCGACTGCTCTCGTAGTTTTAAAAGTGATTAGCCAGAGCCAAATTGGTAAAAAATGAGAGATGTGTGAATAAAAATTGCCTTATTATCAAGCACATTGGTGAAGACAGGATATTTAGAGGTATTAAGCAAAGTAGATGAGGAGAAGCTTTCATGTATATTCAAACAATAAATCCAAAAAAAAAAAAATCTTAACATGTCAAAAACTTGAAAAAAAAGTGACGCAAAAGGTCCCGGTGTGAATAAATCACACCTTAAGAAAGTATTCATAAAGGAAGCACAGTTAAATGGGAATTTTGATGACTTGAAATAAAGCAGAAATTTGATTTTTTGGGGCAAAAAAAAAAAAAAAAACACCCGAAAAGATCATTTTAAAAAGATTTTTTTGTGACGATACTCTTCCAATTTAAAGTTAAGAGGGATATCTAACAAAGTGTAGAATAACTAGTGAATTGGATTATCTGACGATATGCTTTGTCATTGGAAGACACATAACTATCCAACAAGTTATGAGTCATTCCTGTTTCTGAAAGTATGAAGAAGCACTTTTTTGACTTCTGAATTTGAAGACATATGATTGTTAGAAATGACACAGCTCCAGTACTACCTCACTTTCACTAACTGTGTGTCCTGGTCAGGGTCATAGCAGTCCAGAGCCAATGGACACAAGGTTTTGGGGGGGGGTTATACCCTGGATGGGAGGCCAGTCCATTGCAAGGGAGCCATACACTCACTCATTCACCCACTGTAGGCTATTTAGGGGAGAAAATTCATGCAAACACAGGCTGAGCCAGATGAGAACTGATGCCTGAACAGTTAAAGTACACACACGCAGTCAACAACTGCTTGTCCTGAGTGGGGTTGCAGTGAGATGGAGCCTAACCCAGCAACACAGGGCACAAGGCTGGAGGGGGGAGGGGGTGGGGTGGGGGCACACCCAGGATGGGACACCAGTCCATCACAAGGCACCCCAAGCAGGACTCAAACCCCAGACCCACCACTGAGCAGCACCCAGCCAAACCCACTGCGCCATCACACCCCCCTTTTTAGTATATATTTACATTCATTTAACACTTTTGTCCAAAGCAACTTCCAGTGAACTGTAAGTAGTGTTATCAGCCCACACACCTTATTCACCAAGGTGACTTGCACTGCCAGATTCACTACTTACAATGGGCCACTCATCTATACATCAGTGGAACACACTCTCTGGGGGAACCTGAACAGCATGTCTTTGGACTGTGGGAGGAAACCAGAGCACCCAGAGGAAACACATGCAGGTACAGGGAGAACATGCAAACTCCACACAGACTGATTGGGGATCAAACGCATGTCCTCTCACACCACTCAGGTGCTGTGAGACAGCAGCACTACTCACTGTGCCACCGTGCCACCCATATATGTTACAGTATAATATAAGTATATATTACTTTCAGGTATTATAGATTGGGGCATGGTGGCACAGAGAGTAGCACTGGTGCCACCATGCCTCAATCTGTAATTCTTGAAAGTAAAAATAACACAGAATAATCTAGTTTGAGCATTTTAACATTTACTGCTTATTTTGAAGAAACTGTGTAAAATGGCTCAGGTCTGCACAGGATAAGGCAGAATACAAGCTTTAAACAATTAACACTGTTCATCTCAGTAACAAGGAGGAGGAAGATGTGATTAAAGTATTAATGAAAAAATAATTAATACAATATAAAAATGGAATGAATAAAGTGACTCATGCTTAGCGCTGAGAAAAGAACTAAAAGACAAGTGAAATTAATTAAAAAGTACATTCCACTTTGAGACTACAAACGACATCTTCACACAGAGAATAATCTGCTGAGATCTGTACTGGCAGCAGGCACAATGGATTCTTTTGAGACCGAAGTTGACGCAGAAATAGATTTGAGAACACAAAGGCGCACGGAGTTACGAAAGGTTTTGCTGAATAGTCTATTTTCGTTAATATGCTCCTTTAAATGTCTGGAACTGATTGTTGAAGCGAGGCACAGCGGTGCAGCGGGTAGCACTGGTGCATTACAGCTGGCGAGCTTTGGGTTCAGACATGGGTTCGAATGCGGTGCAGTGTGTAGTTTGCACGTTCTCCCCTCGTTTGCATGGGCTTCCGTGTACTCAGGTTTCCTCTCACAGTTTAAAGATACATTTCGTGGGGACTTGGAAGTGTAATTAGTCATTTGTGTATATTTGCTGGCTACACCCAAACCAGACAGCTATGCTGCTGCTCAACCTCTGCTTGCTTGGTGGTTAGGGCCTAACCCTATGTAAAAAAGGTCCGAAATCAAAAGCCTCATGATTTTCAGGTCTGGCTCCGATGTGGTGGAATGACCACTCAGAACTGCTGAATCCTTCTCTACATTTAACCCTTTGCAGGCAGATGTTGCAAGTTAAGTAATTATATTTTCAACTGCCAGTATCAATTTGTCCCTGAGAGGGATAAGAAGGGTCTAGGAACTCACCTTTTTCAAACTCACTTCTCTGATCTTGTAAGTCCATGATAAACATTTGTTTATGTTTAATACACACACACACACATTTTCAGAACCGCTTGTCCCATACGGGGTCACGGGGAACCGGAGCCTAACCCGGCAACACAGGGCGTAAGGCCTGGAGGGGGAAGGGGACACACCCAGGACGGGACGCCAGTCCGTCACAAGGCACCCCAAGCGGGACTCGAACCCCAGACCTACCGGAGAGCAGGACTGCGGTCCAACCCACTGCGCCACCGCACCCCCTTATGTTTAATAATTTTTCAAATTAAAGTTGAGGTTGCATCTTCTTCCTGAGGTCATTCCCTATCTCTCCGGTACCTCATAGTGCTCTTAAACGGCCAAAGTTTACCCATAAATTTGACAAACGCGTTTGATAAATGTGTACGTGTTTTCTCGGTTTAATAATTTTTAATAATTTATTCAATAATGGAAAAGCCTACATGCACCTAGTAGTATAACGTGTAGTCGTTCCTATGGTGCGCTGTGACAAATTGAGCGTAGTGTCTGCATCCAAGTCTCTCCTGTTGATGTAAAGCACTTTTTGCATTGCTCTCTGAGCTGTATCTCACGTTGGAGAAAAGCATCTGCTAAACAAATAAATGTAAATGCAATGTGAGTTAATAAATGCGCGTGTGGCTGTCCTGCAAGGGACTGGCATCTCGACCAGGGTACGCCCTACGTTTCTGGTGTAAAGCTCCGGACCACCCACGACAAGTGGCGAAGTGGTCACTGGTAATTAACAAATAATTGCCTGAATTTAGCAGCAAGGGTTTTTGTAAAAAAAAAAAAAAAAAAAAAAATGCTAAAGAGCACTCAAAGTACCAAGAGGTATGGAACAGTAATTATATAACAGTGCAATTAAAGGTGAATTTGTATTATGCTGTGTCTTGCTGGACAGGAGGGACATAAAGAGCATGATTAGCATTTAAATAACCACGGTGATTTGTATAATGCAGGTTGCATAACGTCTTGATTAAGTGATACAATTCAGGGATCAGAAAGCAGCGGCAATAAATTTAGCAGCGTGATGTACTCATTATGCGTCTCCAGGAGTGGAAAGTGAAGAACTAAGAGGAGTGCAGAACCACAGAGACAGTGTGAGCGATGTGGCTCTATGGTGGCGCTCGCTTGGCAGAAACTTCTGTTTTCTCTTCTCCAGGCCAGCGGGGAGAGAACAACGCAACAACAGAGAGCGTTCTCATATTGCGTCTTTGTTGGCTCCTCTGTTGAGGGTACGGGTCACACGCACGGCAACTGTTAGGCAGCCGGGTTTCTCGGCGCCGCCGCCGTTGAGCTTCTCGAGCTTCGACTTGAGTTTTGCATGTTTGACAGATGTCTGCATCTGTTTATTTATCTTATGCTTTTCTTACAATCGTTTACACCACTGGGTAATTTCACCAGAGCAATTAAATATGAGTACACTGCTCAAGGTGGGATTCAAACCTGCAACCTTTAAGGCCAAAGCAATCAGCTCTAACAACTATGCTACCAGCTCCTGCTGCTCCATCTACACATACATGTGCTCACATTCATGGTCCTTTACCCCACTGATGGGACCAGGTACAATTGAAGCATACACACACATATTGAAGACGCCCTTGATGACATTTACTCCTTTAGCTGACACTTTCCTCCAAAAGCAACAATTATTTAGGCATTTATACAGCAGGGTAATTTTACTGGAGCAATTTAGGGTAAGTACCTTGCTCAAGGGTACTACAGCTGGAGATGAGGTTCAAACCTATAACCTTGGGGTCCAAAGGCAGCAGCTCCCACCACTACACCACCAGCTGTCCTGGGAGCTGCCGATATCCTACAGGATCTGCGTGGCTCGACGCGACGAGCGGCTCCGTCGAGTGTTTGCCCGCTTTCTCACGGGGAAAACCACTCATCCATGCGCCCGCACATAGAGTACCTTCTGTTCCAGTCTGCTGCGCTCAGCAAGAAAAGCCCGGCCGCCCATTCGTCACCGCGCTCATTTTCATTTCGCAGCCTCCTGCCCGTGATGAGATTGTTCCTGAGCCCCATTTCACCTCGTGAGCTCCGGAAAAGACGCACGTAGACGTATGTTTGTCGATCGTCATACGGCGCCGCACACACAGCGTAACGTGTGCGAGAAGAGCGTTTCTCCCCAATCGATCCCGCAAACAGTAATAAGTTCAGGCTCCACAAACATTTGCTTTCTCTTACCGCAGATATTGCGAGCGCTTATGCGCAAGTGTCTAGAGGAATTAAAGAAAATATTGGAAAATCAATTTGTAGAGTTTAGCAGCAAGCCGACAAGGGAATTTTATTCTTTGTGAACCTACTGCGAATTAATTTATTTCTGCCATCTGCTTAATGTTAGGAAATCTCTGCCCTTTTTTACACAGCAATTCCTGCCTTTTTCCAGTGCCTTCTGTGCTCAAGTCCCGACTGAGAGTCAGGGGACTCGAAAAGAGCCCTCTTCTGCCTCCACAAATCTGCTCTTTACAGCTCTGTGCGCCGGGCACCTTTCGCGCAGCGCCGCCCGCCTCCATGGAAGCGCGAGCATCCCACCCACAGGGGACACGCCTTCTCACTAGGGTGCTGGGCCCAGGGATGCTGCGGGAGCGTTGCCGGGGTAACTTCCACCCAGATGGGTGGAGGGATGCTGGAAATAGCGCGGCATGGCCAGCCGATCGATTTACCACACGGGCATCGATGGTCTGGCATTTTTTAGCGAGGAAAAAAAAAATCAAGAAAAAAAAACAAGTCACTGCCATCAGCGACTGTCACTGTGTTGAGATGAGACATCAAGCCATGCAGGGCATGATCTTAAATGCGACTTGAATGAACTGGTACTTAGTCTCGAAACTGACCGAGTTGATATGGGATCAGGTAAGCTCAGCTAACACACACACACACACACACACAACACACACACACGTGTTCAGATACACTGAGGAGAATTAAAGCGAGGCTGCGCTAGTCACACCTACAGATGCACATTGCAGCCGAGCTCATTCAGGCTTTTTACGCATTGCTGCAGTGTTTCCCTAACAACCTGTTGGAGGGATTCTAAATCTGATTTGGGTTACTATGGGAACTGGAGTGACTCACAAGCTCACTGACTCCACTATGTAATGAAAAGTAAATTGTTGCTGGAGCGAGAGGGCGGAAGTTCGGTGAAGCCGGTGTCGCCGTCCTGTAGAAAACAGCCGCCTGATGCATTTTCGTTTTAATCTCAGCCTTTTAGCTGGACAGTCAAATTTCTCCATGCGCTGATTTTTTTTCTCCATGCGCTGATTTTTTTTCCAGTGAAAACAGTAGAATAAACATGATTGATGGTTACACACACGTATACGCATATCGAGGGGGACAGGACACCTTCGACAGCACGGAGGGTTTCAAGTGGCAGCAAGGCCGCGGTGTCCAGGGGACCGAACGAGCAATTTTAAATGGCAATGAGGGAGGGGTGAATGCTGACCGAACATTCGGTTTTACAGCGTTTCTCTCCCTGTGGCTTCGTCTGCTTCCCCCACCCACTTCCCACTTTCTGTCTCTCTCTTTGGGATCCTGGCGACGGCAGAGCTCCAGTCGGAGACGCAGGCTGACGCGCTGCTGTCAGATCTCCATTCAGTGAGCCGCTCCACCAGCCGGCGCCCACACGCACGAAGGGATATGAATAGGAACACCGGCTGACAACAGTGGCTTCTGCTGGGGATCCTCTGTGAACCTGCCACAACCACTGACTAAAAGACAAGTTGGTTTATGGGCAGTCGAGTGCAAACATCGTCGGTTTAAGATACGTGCATAAATTCAGCCTCAGATCAATATGATGTATAATTCATAACTGGAATCTAATCTGAAGGATTATGGTAAGGATAATATGGTACCAGTTGGATGGTTAAAAAGTGGTTTTGCAAGTGGCTGTCATACATTTCTTTGGATTGCAATCACGGGGAGGATAGACAAACTCTACAAACCCTGAGCAGCATTCGAACCTACTGTATACTTATACCTAAAGCACCATGAGGCATCATTGTCACCCGCTGTGCCACTGTGCTACTAAGGCTTCAGCTCAGGAAAACAAAAAAAAAACGCCATGCGATGAATTAGAGTGACAGACGCAGGGAATAAAATACATTCCCACTGTGCTTCCTGAATTACCGTGCTTCAGATGTTCCAGTGTTTTCATTACCAGTCAAAAATTAACAGGTGATTGTCTGCTGGGTCTGTAATTACCCAGCACGACACCCTAATGGCTATACAGCATCTCCACTCCTTCTTTAGGAAGCATCGAATATGTGGAAAGTGGCTCCTAGCATGCAGGCGCTGACCCCCAGCCATACCCTGCTGTCCCACTTTCTCCTCAACACCCCCTTTGCTCCTTCTTCCCTCTCTCCTTTGGCTCTTTTCTCCTTCTCCTCCATTTCCCTCCGGCAGACGGGGGGAAACGAGCTTCATTTATCAACATCGCAGAGCTCTGCCGCAGCAACGGCTTCCAGCTCGGCCGATCCCTTCGGGCTGGCGCCGCGCAGAGGCGTGAGGCGGCTTGGAGGGAGGAGGGCAACGGGGGCCCTGGGGCTGGAGACAGGCCTCCCAGGAAGGGGTGAAGGCCAACAGCTAGGAACATCCAGAGTGCTGCAGCCACTAGGTCTCTCAAGCCACCTCCCAGAGCACCCGTCTCCTCCATGCTTGGCCGAATCCCCGATCTCCTTTTTCTCTCCGCGTTTCAAACCCGGTCCACGATCTTCTAAAAAAAAAATGCCGCCTTCGTCCCAACGCGCTCAAAGCCCCGACAAGCTGTCTTCACTCCACACAGCTGAAGCCCCAAACCAAGCCTGAATTACGACTCCACCTTCTTCACCTTCCTCTTAATTTCCCAAACAAATGAGATGCCTGGCAACCGCTAACAATGAACTTCAGAATAAATGTTTACCTTGCTTAATTACATTAACTGATAGTTAGATTAATAGATGATGTATAATAGGTAGGCCCTGTGTGCATTATGAATTTGCACATAGAGCCTGGACATGTATTTATGCATATGAATGCGTGCACGGTACTCACTGATGAGTCGCTGACGTAAGATCTACCAAGAACTGCAGCCTACGCACCTTTAATTCGGTAATGGACCTGTCGGTGGCTGATGCCCCGTAATGCATTGTAATGCACTGTGCCTCATCGTGCTCTCCTTCCCACGGCGTTGTGTTTACCGGCTCTGCTGCCCCAAGCCCTGTGGCCATTCATCAGCGCCCGGCCAGACACATCCGCTCCCTTAATCAATTATCGCACTACCTGGAGAGATAGAAATGAAAATTAAGGACTGCAGTGAATAATAGCTTCATTTCAATTAAGGTGACCCAATTAATTGTTAGTTCTCCGGAGAGGGGGAGAGGGGGCCGTCGGTTCACTCCCCTGTGTGACGCTATGCAGGCAGGATAGATGATGGTTCCTTTATGCATCAATGCACCACAAGCTCGGAGTCAATGTAAACAATGTTACATTGTAACATTGTAGTGTTAGTGTTGGGAACGTGAAACATATGTGTAATGAAACATTGAAGTAGACTGTTGGGTACGTCTAAGCAGGCAGTCTGTGTGGGTTTCCTCCGGCTGCTCTGGTTTCCTCCCACACTCCAAAGACATGCTGTTCAGTTTCCCCATAGTGTATGAATGACAAAGTGTGTGTGTTCCACTGCTGTATGGATGAGTGACTCATTGTTAGTAATGTATCTAGCAGTGTAAGTCACCTTGGTGAATAAGGTGTGTGGGCTGAGAACACTACATAGAGTTCATTGGAAGTTGCTTTGGAGAAAAGTGTCTGCTAAGTAAACGTAAATATAAGTGAAATACTTACTGAAATAATTCAAGCAAGCTACCTCTCTTGAGAGTGTGACTTGAGCTTTTAGCTGTCTCCAGTTTCACAGCTACAAAGCTGAGTGCAATGCTGGAGGTACAGTGATCTGGTGAACCTGTGCATGACCACCAAATGTTAAATTAGTGCTGTGGATGAGCACCCATATTCCTTTGTACAATGTCTATTAACTGATTATTTTGCCTACATCTCACCACCAGCATGCACCTTCAACCTTAGTCCAATCCAATTGTCTGTACTACTCTGTACTCCACTTGTCCCAAGCATGTCACAGCAAGCCAGATCCTTGCCTAGCAACACAGGACACAGGGCTGAAGACACACCCAGGCTGGGGTGCTAGTCCATCTCAAGGCACCCCAAGCAGGGCTTGAACCCCTGACTTGCCACATTCTTGGCACCAGCTGTACTCACCATGCTACCATGCTACCACACTACTACACTATCACACCCCCATTCCCTGTAATCCCCTGATATATTATTGCCAAATGATCTGGCCACGATGAGTGTTGAGCTCAGTCTAAACCAGATGCTTACACGTGTTACTGTCATAGCAACAATGAAAATGTCTTGTGATGGAAATAAAACTGTTTTAAAAAAAAAAATTGAATCCCTCACTGACATGATGCAAAAGCAAAGCAATAGCATTCAACGTACATTGGGAATTTAAAAGCTTCACTGACCTGATCACACACACACACACATTTTCAGAACCGCTTGTCCCATACGGGGTCACGGGGGAACCGGAGCCCACCCGGTAACACAGGGCGTAAGGCCGGAGGGGGAGGGGACACACCCAGGACGGGACGCCAGTCCATCGCAAGGCACCCCAAGCGGGACTCAAACCCCAGACCCACCGGGCAGCAGGACCGTGGTCCAACCAACTGCGCCACCGCACCCCCCTTCTGACCTGATCATTCACTGTATTTTACCAGTTATAATATACATTTTTTATTATACTATGTAGGTTCAGAACTAAAGACAAGAGTATAACATCTCTATAGTGTACAATGTTAAATATGCATTGCATAGCTGCAAAGTGCAAAACAGCGCTAAATTCAGAGTGATTCAGTGCAGTAGTAATGGAACCAGAAAATGGGAAAGCGGAAAGAAGAGAATGATGAACACGGCCCATAAAGTCCATTTATGATTTATCCTTCTATTTAAACGAGACAAAACACATCAAAATAAACAATATGCATATAAATAAACACACATGCATGAATTTCTGCGTTGGTTTCTAAAGTGCAATATAAATTACTTTCCTGATGGATGAGAAATAATTATATGAATGGTTATTATTGTGATCAAAATGATGCATTTAGCCGATGAACTGGAGTGGGTACGCAGCCACGCAGTGGAGTGGGTAAATTGAGTAAGGGCTAAACAGAGACAAACACACACACACACACACACAAAGACACACATTCCCTTATTACGGTGTTTTCCTGCAAAGTTCTCTTTGTTACTGTTTGAGATAATGCAATCCTTTCAGTTGTCACTCATTGTGAAATGTTGAAGAGCTAAAGAGCCATAAAAAAAACGCGTAACTTGCACCGACCTTGGTGATTCCTGCCCAGTGCAGACTGCGCTCACAAAGGGACAAACAACGATAACCGATGTGAATCGAGAAAAACAATGGATGGACGTTCACACCCCCTCAAGTGCTATCAAACTGTGATTAACGCTGAGCCTTGCGAAAAGATAATATGGACGTTTGAATGACTCCGTCTCTGTTTGAGGGCACAATGCATTTGTTTGAGCTTGCTGTGTGTGTGGGCCTCGGTGTGTTTGCGGAGAGGATCCAATCTGCTCGTAGGCAGAGTCCAGAGACACGCCAAACAAGACCTGTCAGCACATCCTCCCGCAGAAAGAAGGAACACCACGGCAGTGAGAAGATCCACCGAAGAAGGCGAAGCAAAACATCAGACGTGTACGAGTCAATAAAAAAGCTTCCGTTTTCCAGTCATTCCCCCCCCTTTTTAAATGACATTTCACTAACAGGCTACTGACATTTATTTGTTTCTTGAACTGATTTCTATGAGTCACATTTCACTTTTTGTTCTTGCGCGCACATGTTCACGCCCAGTTATCAAATGGCTTTTGCAATGCTGGCTGACTCAGACAATTTTAGATTGCAAAAGCCTTGAATGTACAAAAAATTGAGGAGAATTTTGCTAAAGTCCAGCTGGGAAACAGACCCTATTGTGGCGCACAGTGAGGTGGGTTTGGATGAGGCGAAGAAGGATGGGGAGGTAATGTTCATCTCGAATGTTTATTCAAACACTAGTACAGAGAGAAATAATGTTCTTGGTCCAAGGACCCCTTCACCAGCCAGCCTTCATCCCTCAACCCACTAGCAAACATAGTCACCCCACCATTCCCCCCAGAAGTGCCCCCACTGGTTGCACACCTACAGGCCACATTTTTCCCATAATGCAACTATTTACACCAAACACATCTTCCCGCCTAAACACAGTAACGCAGGTCATTACAATATGAATTAGGCCAACAGATATTGCTTTTCTGCATTTGCGTGACACGTCAGTGTCATTGTAAGCCTCCGCTCATTTGGCAGAAGAATATGAGGAATTGTGAATGGCATGAATCTAGGTCTAGCAAAGGCTCACGACAAGAGTACGAGATCTAGGACAGCTTCTTCTTGCCCGTCTGAAAGCATAATGTCTTAAATCTCTATTTTGCTGTTCTCTAATACCGATAAATCAGGAGGTATATTAGCACTGCAGCGAAAAGAAGACACGTGTTTCTAGGCTTCAGTTACATTTCATCAGACTGAATTCAAAATGATGAATGAAGATACGCTGCGGATAAGAATGAAAAAACGCAACTTCTGTAAAGTCAGACTTTAGCAGTTTGTATCTTGACAGCTGAATGAATGAGAAAAAAAATGCTGTTTGGATACAAGTCAGATTCCGTTCTCCATAGAAGGTCGCATCTCTACGAAAATGGTTAAAGATCTCTGGGGCAGGTCAGCATGCTTTGAGCAGCTCCGCAGCGAGCTGAGACCTTGCTTGAAAGCAATGAAAAACTTATCAACCAAATTGTCGGCGAACAGCAACGGAGGTGAACAGCACTACGAAGTCTGGAAATGGTAAGCATGAAATAATTTCAGATATAACTTTTGTTAAGCACAGAAATCTGTTTATTTCAATACTTCTTTCCTGATATTTGCATAAACAGTTGTTTTTGCACATGGCGAAAAGAACAAGGACTGAACGGTGTGTAGTGGATTATAGATTTGTCCCCGTTCTGCCACGGCTGGGAATGCTTTACACCTGGCAAACTGACAGAGCTAGAAGTGTGCTGTTTTTTTTTTTTAAAAAAATGATAATTTATACTTTTTTATGTTGTTTTTGTGGAAATGTACAATAATTCAGTGCAAAGACAAAATCCTTTCTTGTGCTCATGAGCAGCATATCCACATTTTGCAAACCAGGATGTAGGGGCTCATTGCCTGCTGACCACTCTGGTGGTCTGTAGGGAGCCCAAAACCCACACAATGACCACCACACTGTGAGTGCAACCTGGGCAGAGCTTGTGGGTCTCTTTTTCACATTTGCCTTCTTCTGCCAGGCATTGCCCTCCATGAGCACACTCAACTGGGAAGAAATTCACAAATATTCTTGTAACTCCTCTTTTCCACATTCACCATCAATAATTGTTATCTAAAACACAGTAATGTGCTGTAAAATTTATCATTCAATACCCATAACCGTCAAAATCCTTACCCAAGTACCCAGTTACTTTTGCTTCAGAACGGGTCTCAATTTTCTTGTGCTTCATGTTAATTTTAAGTAAGCCTACTGCCTTTGGACCCAAAGGTCGCAGGTTCAAGCCTCACCTCCGGCTGTAGTACCCTTGAGCAACACTCTAAGTCACTTTGGATAAACGCATCAGCTAAATAAATAAATGTCAATGTAAGCCTTGCTTTTATACATTATTTGATATATCTAAGAGTAATAAGAAGTTACATTACAATATCATATATATTGTGGCACGCAGCACCCTGGGTGTGGATGGGGCAAAGAAGGACACGGAGGCAGCATTCATTACGAACGATTTATTGGAACACCAGCATAAGAGAAATAATGCTCTTGGTCCGATGACCCTTTTTCCTCCAGGACCTGCACTTACAGCCAGTCTACCTAGCCCACCTTAGCACCCCTATGCTCTCCTCAACACAGTGGCAGACACAGTGAACCCACCATTTCCCCCCGAAGTGGCCCCAGCGGTTACAGACATTATTTACAGATTTCCCACAATGCAACTATTTACATTAAATCAGTAACGCGGGTCGTTACAATATAGTAATGTAACTTATTAGTCTTATAAATGAACTTCTCAATACCACATCATCAAAGTAAATACCGTGTGACATCCGAGTATGCCATTGTTTTTTAGATTCTGCACATAGTACAGTGGTATATTGTAGCTGTAAATTGACATCCTTCCATCCACTGACCACAGTAATGGCATAAAGTTGGGTGTTGTAGCAAATATGGCTTCCGGCTGTGAATCAATAGCAACTGTGCGTTCGTTAATTGACGTAACGTACCATCATTTGAGCGACGCAAAGCATCAGCTTGTTAACGCCGTGTTTTACAGTCTGGTCATTTAGCACAGGTCAAGACTTGCAGTTTTACTGGGAAGAAGAAATTAGCACGGTGGGTCAAATCCAAGCCAGACAGTTGTTTCCTGGTCCAAAGGCCTTAACAGTAAGGAACCGTGTAAGAGGCGGTGCAGCCATTCAGCTGGACCTTATCGTTTTTCTGAAGTTTGGATTATCTGTGGCCCCAGAGACGGCAGTGACAGCTGGGTGGTCTGCAGATGCGGGCTATAATCATTGCTGCACACCACAGAGCCCTAGGGCCACTTTATTTAATCCTGTACTCTTCACCCCATATATTTCAAAAGAGGAAAAGAGAAAGAAGCAGCAATATGTTGCAAAGACACGGAAAAACCAAGGGAAAAAATAATAACAATAGAATAAAACTGATATACGGAATCCTTTGCGGGCACTTAGGCATCCATGCGGTGTTGAGTTTCCTGCATCGCATGGTATCGAGTGAAACGAAATAATTGTTGTGTTACTGGTATTCTGAATGCAAATAGCACACAGGCATGCTTCTTAACAAGCTGAAGAGTATATCCTTATTATGAAAAAATGCAGTCAGCATGAAATTGAATTAAAAAATAATTATGTTTTAATTAATAGGAACAGCTGCAGCCTCATTCAGTTTTTACTTTTACTCTTTAATCAGGAGTGTGTGGCGTAACAATTAACTAAGTTATTTTTTACATTAACTGATTAAAAATATTTGCAGTCATGGAGTGATAATTGATTTTCTGCATCTCCAACGGGAGGAAGAGGAGCATGTGGTAAGTGCAGAGGACATCACGGAGTGATGATGTGATGACCAGAGGAGATCACGGAGTGATGATGTGATGACCAGAGGACATCATGGAGTGATGAAGTGATGACGCAGCTGCCGAAGGGTACGGTGTAGAGCTGGAGGACACTGTATGGAGACATGCCACCGCTTGTTTAAAGCAAAAGGCCAGGAGAATATAATTGCGTATGGAATACAACAGATAGATACGAGTGATGTATGTCTCATTTTCTTCTTTCTTCTCCGTTCCCTTACTTTCCCTCCTTTTTCTGCCTAGATCTCTCTGTATAAATGATTTCGACCCCGTGCACTGTCAAATCGCATCACGTGAAGGTTTTCAACACTTAAGCCCTTCACTGAACTGATTGTTTAACCTAATTGAAATGATTCAGTCTTCTCGCTCACTACCAAGATTATTAATAGTCTAAAGAGAGTTGGAGAACCTGCACACATGGCTGCTCACCAGAACCCAGGATGAGAGCTGTCGCTCCACATACTAAATGTGCAAATTTCTCTTTAATCTCCCTACCATTTTCTCGAGAGTGATATACTCCCCTTGTTTATGTTGGTCTGGCAGACTGAGAGGTGACCGTTACTCCCAGTTGTATATAACTCTCCTCCTGAGGCATCTACTTTCCAATAGTTGCTAATCATGGTTCAATTTTTTCATTGCAGTCCTTGCTACTGACACACCTCTTTCAATAGGTCTGAGACGTTCCTCTAGAGTGACTTTTAGTGCCAACAGGATTTACCCATATATCCTGCCAGGTAATTTTTGCTGGGACAATTCATGGTAAATATCGCAGGATTTGAACCCGAGTCCTTCAAGTCCAAGATGGTGGCTGTATTGTCTATGATACCTACCGCCATAGAAATAGAACTGGATGGTAGCATTTTGAATGACTTTTCTTTTGTCCTCCGTTCTCTGAATGATACAAGACTGTGTTAATATTTGCAGAGATATTAAAAATTCAGTAAAATTCAGTAATTTTCAGTTTTAAAGAGGACATTAAACAAGTCCTGGATAGCTCAGACCAACATCTGTGAGCTCAGAGGATCTAGTGAGTCATAACTCGCCCAATACTATTAAAGTTTTGCCAATAACACAGCAGCTTGTTTATAAACACAAACGAAAATTCCACAGATGAAAATGTTATGAAAAGAATAAAAACACATTCTGTAAAATGTTTGCCCAAGCTCTTATTAAACAAACACCTGTTGTTTCCCCACAGTACTGCAACTTGCAATCATCTTTTATTAACTCCCTGACGCGCACATCTTGGAGGATTCTTCAGAAAGAGGCGGACAGCCAGCATGAGGGTGGTTGACCCTGCCGAAACAACCGACTGCATGCGGCAATTTGCTGTAAGCCCACTGTGGCTGAAGCTCTGAAGAACACTTGCTCTGCGCTCTCCAGGCTGCTGAAACAGGCTCCCGAACCAAGAGAAAGAGCTCTGAGAATGTGAATCGGCACTTTTGCTTCCACAGAAGAGTCCACCTGCTTCCAGCTTTGCCGCATGCAGCTTCCCACGTTTGGCACAGGTATGATCAGAATGAGAGGCGTGGTGGTGTAGCGGGCTTGGCGAGGGCCTTCTTTCTGGTGGGTGTGGGGTTTGAGCCCTGTTTGGGGTGCCTTGTGATGGACTGGCCTTCTGTCCTGGGTGTGCCCCCTCCCCCTCCAGCCCCGTGCCCTGTGTTGCAGGGTTAGGCTCTGGTTCGCTGCAACCCTGCTTGGGACACGCAGCTTCAGACAGTGTGTGTGTCTGTGTGTGTGTGTGTGATCAGAATGTGATGTCAAATATACAGTATGGTTCATCCCTTAGGAGGTAAGGGAACTTAGTGTTTTACTGTAAATACAAACCTTTAACAATAACCTCTCAGAACTCTGGGCACGAGGTCATGTACGAACCTATAGGTGTTCCACTGAAGACACCCAGCTGTATAAATGAGGGAATTTAAGTCACTTTGAATAAAAACATTAGTATGGGAACGTATCATGAATGGAGCCAGCAGGCAGCATAATGATTAGAGTTTTTCCCTGGAACTGTGAAAGTGTCTGGTTTGAATCCTATTTCTGCAATAGTCATTTTGATCAAGATACTTACCCTGTGTCAATAAAGTAAGATTACCCGGTTGTATAAATAGATAAAACCTTCTTTGTATTAGTGTTCAAATTGGGCATATTTAGCCTTCTTGGTCAAAGGTTTATGCTAAGTAAACTTTAATTTTAATAATAACAATGTAACATCTAAGCAATACACTGAATGTCAGTTAAACATCCATGATGAAACTGGATACTATCATGTAATTACCTTACCTAATTATTTTTCCTATTGGAAGTATTATTTGAGCATGAATATTCAAAGTGTGTCTGTCTTTAAACTCCTTGTTTTAATTTTTCCTTTAAATCTTCAAAATTACATTAATTCAGCAGCTTCTGTATCTGCAGACTGAAAACAATTGCAGCTACTAATGAGAAAGCAAGAGACACGACAATGTAAAAAAAAAAAAAAAAAAAGCCCAGCAATTTAGACATGAGAAATTTTGCTTTGTGCAAAAGTGTGGATTTGCTGTGGAATGAGGTCTCTGCCTTGATAGGTATTCTGGCCATGTTTAATAAATGGATGATCACATTAAGACTGGTACTGTGGCATTGATTGTGAAGACTGAGCTAAGGGACACTCAACAACGCCTTTGCCCTTGAGTGCAGTGCAATATTTTATGGACATTGATCAAGCGGAAGTGATTGATAGAGAGGTGCTTATTGCTCAGCAGGGTAGGTCTAATGTATGACACCTGAGCTGTTCCCCTAAAGACCGCTCGACAACAACCTCATCCAGAATGCCCAGCTCTCCAGAGTCAGGCTTGCTCGGACCATGGACCATCCTTAATTAGGAGGCAAGAGAGAACCCCGGGGAGCCACAGGCCTGTGCTCACTAGGGGGAGGAGGCGGGGAGCCCAGCACCGCCGTCCTCCTCTGTTTACCGTTCACGTTTTACTTATGCATATTTTTCAGTCATTTGAAGGCTTTCCTCATTAATTGATCAATCTTTCATTTCCTGATCTATTGATGTGTAAATTCACTTTTTTTTTTCAACTATTCCCAATTAGGCTTGGAGGTGTAGCTCCTCCACATCAGTAGCCTTTGGTTTCTTTTACAAATCCGAAAAGGCTATCGTGCCTGATTTCGTCTCCGCGGAGGCATTTCCTTCACACCGGATCATCCCCCTTCCTGTTACTGAACTTCCCCTTCAAGAAGGAAACGCTGACAATCATCTTGTGGACGGAAAAACAAACTGAAATTACTGAAACAAATACGAGCGGAATGAATACAGCTGGCGATGACTCATTTTCCACATGGAAGAATCCCTTCTTGAGAGAGGAAATTGCTCTCAGGCCCATGGTGCTCTTCTATCACCCTTGTTTCCCATTATCAGAGATAATATTTACCCTTCCGTGCTTGCAGGGGTGTGAACTACCCACTTTTTCTCCCCAAAATGCAGATCAGACATTGTTAAAATGAATAGTCAAGTACCTGCTTTTTTGACTCTTATAATGAAGGACTGAATAGACAAGACAATTTCCTTTCTACTCGACGATACCAATGTGCAAACGTTATGGTCAGTTCATAGGCTAAAAAATATACTTATACACAGTATTACTCTTTTGTTCATGTTAATCCATGACACTGGGAAGACCTTAATAATTCCCATCGTACTGTATGTGCTTAGCTACTGCTTTGACAGTACAGCATTTCAGTAGCTCAGACTTATGCCTTAATCTCATGTACACAGCCATGAAAGAAAAGATGTGACAATAACGATAGGATAACGACATTCGCTGAAAGATTTTCAGCGTTTTAATAACGCTTGTCAGAATTCTGATTTCTAATCGAAATAATATGGAAACGTCTATGTTTTGTTAATTTCGGTCACTGGCCTGACGTACCTGAGCTTCATTCCTGCTTTTGGTGGAGTGAAACTGGTAAGTGATTAGTCTCACTTTTCTGTAAATCAAATTGCATTTTTTCAGTTTTCATATGGGATTAGAAAGTCACCTTAACTGATGTGTTCATTGATTTCAAACAGGAGTGGGGTTTGTGTCTCAACAGTTCTCATGTGACCTGCCACAGTGTTGTACTCCTCATATTTAATTACGGATCAGTAAAGGGATCCGCTGCTCTCCTGATATCAACCTATAGCAGTGTAGATTTGTAGCAGAAGGACGTGCACTGTTTTATTTCATATCATGACCCCCATGAAAACTTTTTCCAGTACCCCATATGCTTCTTCATCCACTTTCCTACGGTTATTATTGATTTAATGTTAACTTTGCTTTAACAAGACTACAGAATTACCATTGCATACACATAATGTAATGAGGTTGCTGTGGACTAAATTAAATGACTAATAATAGATGAAATTCATCTAATGCACAATGGCTTGGCGAATAAGATTCATCTGTCGGGTAAACCCTGGGAAATGATGAAGGATTTAAAGGATGCTTAGTGATTTATAACTCTTTCAAAAGAGCTGAAAAAAAGCCAAAATAAATATTAACTTGGGCAGTGTGTGGAACAGAACAGAAGGAATGTGCTGCTTACTGTTTTGAAAGTAATAATGCTCAGATGTTTAAGAACTGAAGTCTACATAAGAGAACAAGCCATGGTGAGAAACAGAGAGGTGGTGAGGGAGAGAGAGAAACAGATACACGGATGGAGAGCTGGAACACAGAATCAGAGGCAGAGATGTGGACAAGTCATAAAGACAGAGACAGCTACCGGGGGCGAGAAAAAAGGGACAAAGAAATGCAGAGGGACTCAAGAAAAAATGTACTGTACAAGTAAATACAAAGACTTGCACAGTAGGACACAAGGAGAGACAGAGAATGGAGGGAAGGGCACGCAAAATGAAGGGGAGGGGGTGAGGACCCTGCGGTGGTGCTGGAATGGTCAGAGCTCAGCGGTGCGGGCGACATGGGTGACTTCCCTTTTAGCGTGGTTGTGTTACCGTGGCTCAGTTCCCTGTACAAAATGGCCTGCTCAATCACACATCCCCTCTCCCTGACAGTGATGATTCTTAACCGCGTGCCGCCCCTCCATTGGCTCCTGTGCGCTGCATGAGTCAGAACTGTTGTTGTCACCCAGCCAAGTCCTCCAGAAACTTTTAGGCGGCCTGGTAGCATAGGAGATGCCTGGTCCCCCAATGCAGCTCTGTTCCATTATGTGTTAATGGATGAGTTTCCATTGGATGGTATTCACTGTACTGTAGAGGCAGTACTGTGGGGAGTAGCTGGGACTGCACTGATTAGGACTGTTGCTTTGCAATCTCAAGGTCCCGGGTTTGAATCCCCTCTCCTGCTGTAGTACCCTAGAAACAGGTACTAATTCTGAATTACTCAAGGAAAAATACCCTGCTGTATTAATGGGTCCATCACTGCAGTGTTTGCCTATTTCATACTGAATCATTTTACCTCAATTAGGTGTAATGACATCTAGAATATGCCCCCGATATATTGTTAAAATTAAAAAATACAGAGCTACAGACCAATAGGTTAAAGTACAATAAGACGTGCTTAATAAAAAGAAAATAATACAGAGAAGTGATTGAAATATTCAGAAACGATAGGTAAAACCCAGAAGGATAAGAAGATCTAATGTTGAGATTTAAATATTGTGATATTAATTTTGTATTCATAAATGAAGGGTATAAACATGTTTTCACTTTCACTCATGGAAGAGAAGATGAAGGAGCCAAAAGATAAGAATGAGGAGTCTATCAAATTTATCTTCTTTGTTCTTGTTTTGTTTTTTTTGGCAGAACACCTATCAGAGCACTTAAAGTCAGCCAACGCAAAGATGATTTAGCTGATCTGAATGAATAAATATAGCTGCACTTAATTACATGAAGTTCCTTGACCCAAACCAACAGGCTGGTTTGATCATGCAGATTTATAATTAGTGTACTTTTCTTAGTTTTTTTTTTCCTTTTTTTTTTTTACTTTCCCTGAATAATTAGTCTTCACTTCTTATTAGCCATGATAATTATAGAATGCAAATGAAGGGGAAGTAATTATGAGTTATTTTGCCCAACAAGTGCTCAGTGATGTACCTGTCTCAACTCCTCTTTCTTAAATGTGGACAATATTTTTAATACGCTCCTCCCCTTTTCATGTTCCAAGGTCAAAAGACACTGGCATCTTGGTAGAACACATAACTGCGAAATACAAAAAAGGGACATTATTTTTCTCAGCATCCTGTATGACTCAAGACAATAGCAAGTGGAGCCCAGACCTGTTGGCAGCTGGGATCTCTGTTTACATTCACACCGAAGACGACAGGTACTGGCAACACGAGGTTAGGCCTGTTTATAATTATATCATTATAGATATGCCCCAGTGCCTGACTCATAGCCAACAGTGTGTGCCCTGCCATTGAACCTGAGGTCTGTCAGCCCACACACCTTCTCTCCTGAAGTGCTGAGACTCACATAGAGCTTGACAGTAGTATAATTACTGTGCTTATAGTACAAATGTGAGATCATTGTCATCACACCCTTTAACAAAGTGTGAGAAAGAAAGGAGAGAGGACTGTTCAAAAAACCTTAATCCGTTTAACAGTGTCACTTTACTTGTTTAACTGATGTATTTCTCCAAATCAGCTTACAATTTTTACAGCTGGTTGACTTTACTGGAGTAATTTTAGGGTGAGCACATTACTTAAAGGTATTATAGCTGGAGGTGAGAACTGAACCTATAACCTTTGGGTTTAGAAGTAGCAGCTCCAATCGCTATGGTACCAGCTGTCTGTATGTTGTGGAATATATATGGTTCAGTCATTGTAAACATTTTATGAAATAGTGCTTGGACATTATCACTAATTAAAGGTAGTATTAGTAAGGATGAACTCTCATTGCCGTAATGTGAAAACATTTGAGGCAGGGCTTCCAAATATGCAGATACTTTTGGATGTATGTCCTGCTATCTTTTTAATTTTCTTAGCATCAGTGTTAACATAGCCCTAAGGGTAGCCTGCAGAAAAATACACTGACAAGGAGACATGATGCCGAAGCAATGAATAGGACATGTGTTGTGGGTCTGCCTGAATCGGGCAGTCAAAATGTCCATTGACATATCCAACCTAGATTCTAATTATCTTAGTGGCAATGAAATCCGAAAATATCTACGATATGCCTATATCCATTACTATGTATCCCATGATAAAACCGCAAACTGCATAAAGCTTTATAGCTAGAAGCCATAATCTCACTTGCTATTACATTGAATATTTATGCATAGCTATTATCACACATTTGTTATTGCATATGTTTATTCTATAGATACAAAATAATGAAAAGAAGGAAAGTGCTGGGTAGGTCTTAAGCATTAGGTTAATTGGGATGAGAATGAATAAACATTAGGTTGTACAGCATACGAAGGCATGATTATTTTCAGGAGAGTATAGACATATGGACCTATGGAGACATAATGTGAATCTGCAGAGAGTTAAATGTAATCTGTTTGTAAGTAAGGAGCAGAAACATGCTTAGTAAATGATTGAGTAAACCCGTCACTACACAAATGAAATATTATATGGAAGGAAAAGTCAGCAGGATACCTATTGTACCAGCATTTATCAACTACAAAGTAGTGTGTCTGAGCTGGAGCAACTCTGGAGTGTTTCAGTACAAGAAAAAAGGTTGCTGCACCTTTCACTGCTCTGCATGTAAAATTTGAACCACCCAGATGGAAGAAATTGCAGTATTCTGGGAGCATGTCTATTCTGAAAATCGAGGAAGAGGTCAAGCTAGGAATTCCTGCAACTGATGCTCTTTTGACACGCCATGCTTGCTCTCGTATGCTTGTACTTAGGCACTGCAGCACTTGAAACTGTGTATTGCTGTTATTACTAATGCTACCCATTGATATCACTCAGTTCTTTTTGCATAGCCCTATGATAAGCTCTTTGAGGGAACCAAAATAAACGGAACATGCAAGTAGCGTTGACATTTACTCATTAAGGATAGATCTGAGAATACACAAAACCATAGTAAGTAATGCTATAGTGTGAAATACAGTTATTTGTCATCTTTCATGAAAGTCACACACAAACTGCAACAGGGTCTTTAGATAGTATTTTACTGTAGGCAACACATACCTTCATCCATCTATTGAACCCACGTTCCCCCCAGGCGCTGGGGTTGCCACACTGCTCACTGCGCCGCATACTTTTAAAATGTTCTTTCCTCATTTTACATACGCTGCAAAAACAATAATGAGTGTATCGTTATTAAAAGTAGACATTACACATGAATATGCAGATGCTCCTCTACTTACGATGGTTCGACTTACGATTTTTCGAACTTACGATGATACGATAGCGATACGCATTCTGTAGAATCCGTACTCCGAATTTTGGATTTAGATCTGTTCCCGGTCTTGTGATATGTGGTATGATACTCTCTCTTGATGCTGGATGATGGCAGCGATCCTCAGCATCCGCTCAACCACTGTAGCGATGACGCGACCGAGTGTAAACAACCGAGACTGTGTTGAAAGCGTTTTTTATTTTCTGTTTTCACATTCCATCATATCTACTAAATGCCCATGTATGTCTCCTGTTTAAATTTGCCCAGCTGTAGGCTATGGTAAGTGTTCTAAACACATTTAAGGTAGGCTAGCCTAGGCTATGATATTCGGTAGGTACGATGCCGTGTTCTTTTTCCACTTATGAGTTTTCCACTTAGGATGGGTTAATCGTAATGTAAACCCATTGTTAGTCGAGGAGCATCTGTAATGAGGGAATGTAATGTAATCTACAGTATGTAGACGCGTGCAGTATCTGCCATATGCAATTGTTTTGTATATTCACATCAATTAACATTACAGTCCTCAATAGTTCATTTTTTTGTGGCCCTATTCTAATCTATTTATACTGCCTTGAGGGGAAATGATCTTTTTCATCTATTTTAAATGCAATGCACTGCTGTGGCCAATTGGCGTTTGTTAAATTTGCATATTGAAAGCCCAGCAGATGACAAACCATGTTACAAACAATATGCTGTTATGGTACTTTTGGCATACATTACGATTCATACACGCAGCTTAAATGTGGTAGCTTTGAATTCCTGTGACAGATATTTAACAGGGCAATGTCCTTAACTTCAGCTACTTCATATGATTTTAGAGAAATATATAGTTTTAACACAGTATTATGACAGCTTAGTCCCAGAGAACTACACACATTACAATATACAAGTAAAAAAGGTGGACAATGATTAAGAAATGAACATATTTTTAGGGTTGCATCTGGGACATCCAAATGACCCCAAATATGATCTGAAAAGGAAACTTTGGTTCCTGGCATCAGGTCCACGTACAGGTGGTGGGATTAAGGGACTCTGCTGTACTGTACGATGCTGAGAGCCACAGGTCTACTGGGTGTCACCCAGCCATCATAGCATGCAGGTGTTCTGTGTGATTCTGGATCACTGCGCTCTTGCTCTTTTCATGAAGTGGAAACATCAGCAAGGATCAGTGTACTCTTGGACCGATGATGTTGGGGAGATACCCTCCATGCCAGTAAAGTTCTTGGTTAGGACCTCAATATCGCAATATTCTTACAACAGACATAACAGAGCAACCTCCGGAGGGAATGAGAAGCCCTGGAGTACCCTGTGGGAATATATCACTTTTCCATTGCTGGGTATTAGCTTCTCCAAACCCCGAATAGCAGTCGTGTCGAGAGTGTGGGCGTTGGGCCTGCGGGGCTTGGTGCTGCCTGTCCACCCCTGAGTGTCGGCCGGAGATGTGATTGTGCTGATGTCCCTGTCCTGTACAGCCCACACAAGGCTGCCTGCCTTCATACAGCTTTGTGTGTCATCTCCTTCAGGCCTGCTGGGAACTACCACTACAACTGCTTTCACTGCAGACATGAGCTTTTTCATATGAATCAAAGTCAGCTGTTATTATTACTGCTGTGAAGAACTCCAAATGCACATTGTTGCTTGAAAGTATGTGAAGCCCTTGAGTCCTTTAGTTTTACCACAAAATGGTTATTTAATGAGAGCAGTCTTAGGTTAGTGTGTAAAGACCAAAGGCATGTGTAAAGACCAATTCTATATGTTGCTTTAGAGGAAATCGTGTGTAGTAGAAACACACAAGCAGTGCAGGTGTAAAAATAAGTGAAGCCCAAGTTTCATTGGTTAAATCAAGTAGATAAGTAGAATAAGGGGTGTAAATCATAGTCATTTATTCATTCTACACATTTATTATAAGACTGAGATTTTATAGGTTTATTTCATACAAGAATAATGATTATCGCTTTAAGGTTCATATACTTTCAAGCAGCACTGCATGTTGTGTTTCCTACTGAAGTGTGTAAACGTTGCGGTGAAAAAATTGATAATTATTTATGGAAGAGCTACTCATTCATGAATAAGTAAGTAAGTAAGTAAATAAATAAATATTTATGGAAGTGCTACTCATGTCAAAAGTTTAAACTTTCTTCATTTAAATACAGATGGTCCTCACTTACAATGAGGTTGTGTTACGATAAACCCACCATAAGTCAAAAATATCGTAAATTGAAAATGCATTTAATACACCTTACCTGCTGAACATTGTCACTTCTTCTTCTTTAAGACGGCTGAGATCGTCGATTGCAAAAGTCCTAGTTCACGAGCGATGGCCATTA
Source organism: Scleropages formosus (assembly GCF_900964775.1). Lineage (NCBI taxonomy): Eukaryota > Metazoa > Chordata > Actinopteri > Osteoglossiformes > Osteoglossidae > Scleropages > Scleropages formosus. Next base: position 7,727,970 of record NC_041806.1, read on the forward strand.
TGGGCTTGCCTCCTTCATGCTGGTGAATTATCTCAAGTTTCTCCTCTTCCTCTTCTTCTTCTCACCAGTAGCAGGAGACACAGATGGGCGTTTCGTAGACATGATGGATGTACAAAACACAATGTAGATACGGGAGGGTATCCCAAAAAAAATCCCTGGCAACACAGTAAAAGTATCGGTTGTAAACACTAGCGACCGGGTGACAGACTGGGAGATGCGGATCACTGCCGCTGACCGGTATCACAAGAGAGTATCGCCCCGAATATCACTTGCCTGGGAAAAAATCTTCATTCAAAATTCGAAGTACGCTGTCTACTGAATGCATATCGCTATTGCACCATGGTTTAGTCGAAAAATCGTAAGTCGGACCATCGTAACTCGGGAACCATCTGTATGCAGTAGCCCTTTGCACTTCATGAACATAGTGACATTTTTATGTTATTGATATTATTTTTGTTTTGCCATGAAATTACAGTAGAGAAGGTTGTGAACTTTGTGTAAATTTGTTATGTTCTTGGTAGAGTGATCTTGTCCATTTTCACGACACATAGAGCTACTGCAAACTTATTAGGATTTTCAAGGTCTTTCACAGTGGTTCCTTTTCCATGTTTTCTGTGTTTGCTGAGCAAATTGCCAGTGTCTTCTTATTAATGGCAAATCATGTAAGCTCAGTTCCAAGGGCTGCCATCAGCCAGTCCCCAGCCTTGCACTACCGCAAGATGGAAACTTGTGGAAAACACAGAACCTGGACTCATTAAACCCAGCACCCCAGACACTTTCTGCCTTGATGTTGGTATCAAAGCGTACACTTGTCTCTTTGGCCCAGATCCAGCCCAGGAGAGCAGAGCTGTCGGGCCCCAGGTGGGTTGAGACACCTTTGCAGTAAGGTTGGCCTGACTGCACAAACATACACCGAGATGCTGGAGAAAGCAGTCACTCAAGGTGATGCTTCACAAATTCCCGCAAGAACACAATGAACTGATGTGCTCAAGTTTCTTCTCATCCTTGTGAGCAAACAGAGTCATAGATTTGTATAGTATTTGCAGACCAGCTAGATACAATAACTTTTTTCAAAATGATACAGTTCTGTAGTTTGCTTAGATATATGCAGCTTGATATTTACTGAGACATATCAGGACATGTCTTGTACTCAGGGGAAAAACTGCAGCTGCCTCCTGGGATTTGATCCTGTAAGAGAAGGTCGTTTGGTCTCCGCTATACCCTGCTTGCCTCTGCCTGCTCTATAATGGTAAACCACGGTTTATCATTTCTCAGAAAACCTGATCTCTCAAGCTCATGTATGATGTAAACGTTCATGCACTGTAACTTTATGATCATGCCCAGATAAGCCTTTACACAGCCGCTACTCCTGTGTTGTATGTAAATGTTTGTGTACCTTTAAAAAAAAAAATTTAAAAAAAAAAAAAAAAATTGTAGGAAGGTTATCAGGATTCATCTATCCTGCGTTTATGCACCTACTTCCGAGATGAACATCGGTGCATAAACTGGAAAGAAACAAACTAGGTTTATTTAAGAATCACATCTCTGCAACAATGTCTCTTTCTCCTAATGTAATGCACAAATTATATTTTCTCTGAGATGTATGTTGCTGTGGAGGTGTGGTGGAGCAGTGGGTTGGACCAGGTCCTGTTCTCTGGTGGGTCTGGGGTTTGAGTCCCACTTGGGGTTCCTTGCGATGGACTGGCGTCCCGTCCTGGGTGTGTCCCCTCCCCCTCCGGCCTTATGCCCTGTATTGCCGGGAAGGCTCTGGTTCCCCGCGATCCCGTATGGGGCATGCGGTTCAGAAAATGTGTGTGTGTGGGTGTGTGTATGTTGCTTTGGAAAAAAGCATCTGTTAAATGAATAAATGTAAAACATCAGCTTACCTAGCAACTGCAGTGGTTGAGGAAGGCCTGTTTAGACAAGGTTGCTCGAGAGAGATCTGCAGCTTGTCATAGGGTCATTGATGACGGCATACGTTGGTGAAACATGTACATGAGCAGCTGGCCCTCAGGTTGCTGTTTCCACTAATCAATAGTTATTAAATGTGCAGCACACGTCACCTTCCTACCCTTCGACAGCCCTTGCACTCTAACAAGGAGGTATGTGAGCACTGGCTGTTCTCGGAGAAAAACACACAACCATCAGGATCAACTCACCCAAACAAGGGGCCACCGAAAAATGATTATCGCTGTCAAATTATACAACTTTTTCAAGACCTCATTTTCTAATTGACCACTAAAACTATAATTCTCAGTAGAACCTTCGTGTTCCCTTGCATTAGGGGCTATAACACACACAGGCTGAAACCGCTTGTCCCAAGCAGGGTTGTGGCGAGCCGGAGCCTAATCTGGCAACACAGGGCGTAAGGCTGGAGGAGATGGGAACACACCCAGGGCGGGATGCCAGTCTATTACAAGGCACCCCAAGCAGGACTTGAACCCCAGACCTACCAGAGAGCAGGACCCAGCTAAACCCGCTGTGCCACCGCACCCCCTGCAGGGCCTCCAACACCATTGTATTTTTCATTACTGCTCAGCTCAGGTGATGCTGATTCAGACAAAGTCTTCAGCATCTTGTATGATGCAATTAATCATTTTTATATATTGCTTCTTCGGACATATGGTCTAGTTAGCAATGGAACATTTTCAGTGACGTGGGGTGTTACAGTCCTCTAACACTTGTCTTAGTAAACGGTACTTCTGATACGGCAATGAAGAGGAATCGAGGGGTTCTCTGTTTCTTAGCAGCCCGAAATCTGCCTCACCCCCAGGCACTCCTCCTGGGAAACAAACCTTGGCTGCCGCTTCTTTGTTGGTCGCTTGCTCATCCCTCCTGCCCATCTCTCACTCTCTCAGTGCCTTCTCTCGCTTCACGAGTCTTTGTCATTGTGCCATTTTGCTGAAAGAGGGGATTTTTTAATTTGCTATTCCCCCAGCTCCTTCTGAAATGAGGTCCCAAGTCAATCCATCTGCAAAGCATATGTTAAGGTGTGACCAGTAATCACACTTCACATCACGGACTCCGGCAAACAGTGAGATTTAATCCTGGGAGCATTACAAATGTAAAGGCATGAGTGCTACAGTCTGCTGCCAACGAATTGCTCATGTGTAGCGGACCCTGTATAGTTATGATTATTTCCATCATTGACACAAATTTTAAATTGCTCTTATAGGTGATTTTTAAGAGTAGCAAACAACCAGTAACCCCCACCCCGAATAAAAAGGGACCTCGCAACTCTTTTCGTAGTGAAGAAGGCTTGGGTGTCTGTGTCTTAGAGATTGTACACAGCTACATGCAAAACAGATGAACACAGAAATGCAATTAAGTCAAGAAAGGGTTTCTAACGTTACTCAGTTCATGAATCAGTGAGTCATATATTTACTTTTAGATTTTATTCGGTCTTAAGACGGAAGAGACAGCACGGCTATGATAAATTTATTATCCTCTTCATAATATTCGGCTCTCCATGCTATCAAAACATACCTATTGATTTTGTGTTTATTGCTTTTGCGACACTTGTATCTGTCGCTCACGTGCTGGACCAGAGGTTGTGAGTGAAAACACACCTGACGGTTTAAAATTGCAGGACTGCGCACATTGTTGGTGTACATGACAGTAAAGGACAGCAGCATAAATATTAGATCCAAGATGAATAATAAAAGCCAGCAAATGCAAAGTCTCTGTTTAGGATCAATTTGTTATTTCAATTATTGAACATCTTTGTTAATCAAATCATTAAGTTGGGTTTGCAGTACTTAACCTGGCAGCAGATTACAGTAATAATTCAAACAGAGATTTCTAAAGCTGGTGAGGCTGGAGATAGAATGTGTCCTTGAACAAAACTCCTTGTGCAAGCGTCCATGGTTTTAGGGTGCATGTATAAATGGGACACCCCATGCATGAAATTTGAAACTGATTTCTCCATATAAGCGGTATCGTTGTTCCAGTAAAACATGTTGTTATTTGTACCCTTACCTGGTGGTCTGTGACCTCACTGGCATTGTGTTCTGCATGATCATCAGTCCCATAAACACATATCCAATGGGCAGAAAAAAAAAATTTCCAGAAGTCTTTTATTTACAAAACAGCTGCGCAGAACTCTTTAGGGTGGCCTTTTGGATCTGGGGCACTCTTTGAAAAATCGAGGTGTAATGAAGTGTGGTGCCATCAGAGGGGGAAAATAGGCTGGTAATGAAACGGATGCGCGTGGCAATAACTGAAGCCTGCTCGCGGTGGTGTCCCATCCATAATTGGCCTGATCAAATGGATTGTCCCGGGTCATCCCAGAGGTCACGGGAGAATTAACATGACAGTGATAGCCAAAGCAAACATGGTCACGGTTTACAGGAAAAAGATTAAAAAAAAAAAACATGCCAGAGGGAGGCAGAAGATGCTTTTCAGGAATTCATAGGCAGAAAGCAAGGAAATTTCACACTTGTCCCCAAAGGTTAGTTTTCTCATTAGAAAAGGTGTCATGTGTATCTGCACTGAGAATTTGCCACTGAGACACAGATATCAGCAATGTAGAGGCAGTGAGAAAACACTTAGGACAGATTAAGACAGTGGAAATGCCGGTAGGGGGGTTCAGTACACAGTAAGGGTGAGTATATCTGAAATACACCTTTGGTAAGTGGAGGAAACGATTTCGACAACAAAGGAGGAAAGACCTTACAAATTGTGGAATGCAGGGACTGGAAAGGCGGCAGATTTTTTTCACTGAGTTAAAAGTTAATGTCCAGGTAGAAAGCAATAAAAGCAAAGATGAGTTTAGGGTCACATCTGGAAAAGGGAGGTTTATTCATGAGATGTTAGTTGTAAACCATTGCACATCTGCACATCATTGACACAGGGCGATGATTTTATCAAGCACTTTTCATGTCGATGGAACTACAAAGGAAATTTTCTCCAGCAAGAAGGATTGAATCCATCGAGGGTGGCAGTTCAAATGTTTGTACGACAAGCAATATAATGTATCACCATATTGAATTACTGTCAATATGATACACAAAGACAGCTGACAACTGGAGCTGTAAACTCTGATTAGGAGAAAAGAAGCACATCATTCTGAGGAGCTTTGGGACAGCCTGCTTTCAGCATGGTCTATCACACATTACATATCCTGTGGTGTTTCAGCCTCATTGAAATGGTAAAATCTCCTCATAGCTATGCAGCTATTGTGACAGCTGCCTATTTCTCTCATATAAGGGAACACGTTATGCTCCTAAAGCCAGAGCTGATGTCTTGCTGACATGATGATCAACATGCCATTCTTGCTTTCTGTAATTGAACACCAGTTCCTTTTGTGTACCTGCACAGAAGTATGATTCACTACCAAAAATATGTGCTCTTAAATTGAAAACATTTTGGAACCTGGAAGGGATGTGAAGTGAGGATTTACTCTTTATTAGCTGAGAACATCAGCACAGTGTATTGGAACGAGTGACGATTTTTCTTTCCACAACTCTGTTGATAGAAGTGGCTCTTGAAAAAGGCTGGTGTCAAACTTGACATTTCTATGAAAGCCAGTCAGTTAGAAAAGTAAGAGAGATTTGCACGGTATTTTTTGGTGTGGCTTCCAAAGTTCTTATTGACAGATACTGAACATGACTGTCCTTTAAAAGACATTGCTTTATCTACTTTCTTTCAGTAGCCCTGCTGGGGAGCACTTTTCTATATGCATTGCTTATGTGAAAGGATCCATTTCTTCATTCACTCTGCTCGCCTGTGTTACTGACAAAGTGTGAGGAAAGTGGTATACCTGAAAGGGCAAGGGGATTTAATTTAGGGCAAGAGATCCTTAATGCAGTGAAAATTCACTGACTTTTTACCTATTCTGTAAATCAGAATGGAAAAAAAAATATCGAAGCGGAAAATAAAAACAGTAAAATCCCATTCTTGTAAGTGGACTTCCTTTGCAAACCGTTTCTTTGTTGCAAAAGCAATTAATATTTCAGGTGTGAAGTACCAATGGCAAATTACCTTAAACAAGAGCATCTCTTAACCAAAACCAAACCAAAAAGTAAATAACAAAATGCATCTAAAGCGAGGAAAGGATGCAGCACTGAACACAGGAAGCCCAGGCAATGGCATTCTCTACAGAGAAGTGTTCCACTTACTGAATGGAAGACAAATTTTGGTGCTTTGTCCAATGACATCTAAATTTCCAAGATCCATATCTGTTATGAAAGCATATATGTATCGATTGGGTTATATATATTGGTTATATATAATCCAAGTTCAAACATGCGTGAAGCCATAACCAATTATGTCAGTTTCTTGAAAAGAAACATTTTCTTTACAATGCACATCACTGCTTCCATGAAACTGCTTAGTTCTTGTGAAAGGTACACTAAAAAACACTTTGAGAAAGCCATCTCAACATCTTTGAGTACAGCCATCCCATAAATATTTTCTGGGAACACATATAAGAAAAAACAGTTATGTAAGATTGAAAAAATGTCAAAGAGTGTTCTTATTGGCTAAGCATTTGTACACTACACATGGTTCAACATATCGATAAGTGCTTTCCCAGTGGACATATTTTTTTGCATGGCATCAGAATAACTTAGTAACTTCAAGCAAATATGTAAAGATAAAGCATGCTGACTGAGGCATTATTATTACTTGCATTAATAATAGTGGTCGTCACAGCAGTAGTATTGCTGGCAGTGAAAGTATTATCATTACAAACATTTTCATAACATCATATTTATTGCAAAAATATTTGTGAATTGTCAGAGACAATGAGATTACAATTGTAGTTGTGTATTCAAAACATAATTAGCGGAAAAGCTCTGTAACATGAAATAAATTAAGGGTAGACATTCATACTAAATGTTTTGTTACGTTCAATGGAATATTTTGCCAATGTTACAGCCTCAGTTAAAAGTATATGTTTAATGAATCAGGTCAGCGGCAAAATGATGGCTGAAGGACCAGAGCAGCAGCATATGGAGATGGTTCTTCTGCTTCGGTGTACCCTGTACTCCTGCCCATCTGCCACCTTGGTCCTTGTACCTCAGCAAGCTGGTGAAATATCTCATGCTCCCAGATACTCATTGCTTCAGCATCAACAATTCCTAACACTGATCACTAGCTGATGTGAAAATATGACACAATTGATGGAATGAATCAAGGCTATTTCTGGATTTGGGTTTCCAGCTTCCTCTCGGTCTGATCAATGAACGACTGTCAGATGATGGACATGTTTTCTGTTCTGCTAGTCTGCATAAGAGCGGGTCCCCAAGGCCGGCGTGTGCACTGGGCTCTTGCCTTCCCAGCCTTTCTCCTCCACTGCACTGAAGTACTTCACATCTCCCCCAAACCCCCGCCCCTGGCTGCCAAGACTGGTGCCTCCTGGAGCATTTCCTGCTGTGCAGCGAGAGCTCTTTCCTTGCTCAGCAGTCTGCCTCCTGCATGGTCTCTGGGGCACCTCTGCAAAAGTGAGCCGAATGGAACACATTAAGGGTAAATCGCACCGGCAAGGTGTTTTTGGATCCTGAGGGAGGGGATGCAGAAGAAGGGAGAAAGGCAGGTGGAGATGGAAGGTGGACCCAGAAGCAGATGGATCTATGGTCAGTTTAGATCCCTGGTAAATTATATTTGCTTTAAATCTTGGTTTAGCTTAATTAAGGTGCAGAAAGACATACTCAGGCAGAAGGTACAGTATTTCACACCATGGACCGAAACAAAATTGGTTCTACGAACATAAAGACACAGACACAGACATGCTCTAATTCTGGATATACCGCCCCTGCTCTGAAAACAGCCTGAATTCCTTGTGGGATGGATTGAATTAAGTCTTGGAAACACTCCTTAGAGATTCTGGTCCATGTTGACATGATTGCATCACATAATTTCTCCTTATTTGTCAGCTGTACAATAATGCTCCGAATGTCACAAAGGTGCTCTATTGGATTCAAATCTGGTGACTGGGGAGGTCATTGAAGTATACCAAACTCATTGTCACACTCATGGAACTAGCTTGAGATGACTCTGCTTTGTGACATGGCGCATTATCCTACTGGAAGTAGCCATTAGAAAGTGAGTAAATAGTGGTCATAACGCAATGCTGATAGGCCATGGCATTCAAATGTTGCTCGACTGGTATTAGGGGGTTCAATGTGTGCCAAGAAAGCTTTCCCCACACCATTACACCAACACTAGCCTGAACTGTTGACACAATGAAAGTTGGATCCAAGGATTTGTGCTGTTTACACCAAATTTGAACCCTACCATTCGCATGTTACTGCAGAAGTCAAGATTCATCAGACCAGGCAATGTTTTTCCAGTCTTCATGTGTCCAATTTCATTGAGCCTGTGCCCACTGTAGCCTCACATTCCTGTTCTTAGCTGATAGGAGTGGAACCGAGTATAGTTTTCTGCTGTCTATAGCCCATCCACCTTAAGGTTTGGCGTATTGTACATTCAGAGATGCTTTGCTTCTCACCGCTGTTGTAAAGATCAGTTATATGAAATACTGTAGCCTTCCTGTCAGCTCGAACCAATTTGGCTATTCTCCTCTGACCTCGCTCATCAACAAGATGTTTCTGCCCACAGACATGTCGTCCACTGGATGTATTTGTTTCTCGTACCATTCTGCGTAAACTATGCAGGCTGTTGCATGTGAAAGTCTTTCTAAAATACTCAGACAACCCCATCTGGCACCAACAACCATGCTATGGTCAAAGTCACTTCGCAATTTTTAGCCATTCTGATATTTGATCTGAACACTAACTGAAACTCTTGACCCATGTCTGCATGATTTTATGCACTGAGCTGCTGCCATTTCATTGGCTGACTGGATAGGTGTTCCTAACAAAGTGGCCAGTGAGACTGTGCGCTCGTGCATGTGTGTGTATACAGTGTACGCACGATGCAACTGAAAGTTTTATGTGAACACATAGCACAACAATTTTTTTACCTAATAAGCATTCTGATGAAAGTTTGAATCAACTCACAGTTTGTTCTGATGAACACAGTAAGATGCATTTCTTGGCACAACTGAATATCTTCCTGGACATGGTCTTTGGTTTATCATGCCAAATAACCACATAACTCAGTTATTTCACTAAGCAGCATAAAAGAAAATACTTCACAACAACAAGTGGCAGTTAAAATCCTGTAGCACAGAAAGCCACAGCCTAATGGGGTCATTCAGTCATGTCTCATAATGACTACAATTTGCAGCAACATTATCTGGTGCATAAATGTTCTTCTTATGTCCGGCTGTGTTGCTGTGCTTCCTACATGCAGACTTGCGCAGCTCTCTGCCCCTCCATCTGGCAACAGCGTACATCCCGAGCACGGAGCCTTTCCCTTGGATTTGAGTCAAAAGCCGGATTTTGGCACTGACCCCTCCTGTGTGCAGCTAGTGCTCACTCAAGTTTTAATGAAGTTGCTACAGACATCCAGAAACATTGCGAATCGAGGTAATGGCTTTGGAAGAAACTCGACGGAGCATCTGTGTTTTCTCCTTTCTCAGAAATGAGATTCTTCGAAGGGAATCAAAGCAGCGGCTGAGAGAGTCTGCCCCCCAAGTGCCGGCTGGCTACGCATACGGAAATATGAGCTCGCATTCCTAAAAACAAGCCGCTGTACCCGAATAGGGAAAATCCACTTCTCGCTCCTCCTTCAGGCCAGTGCTGCCCACGTGCACACTCCTGAGAAAATGTGTGGTCCCAGCTGGGCACTCCTACAGCGTGCAGATGAGCCTGTGTTGACACTGGTATCTAGGGACAGTGCAGGCTGAGACTTCTTTTCTCCAAGACACACCAGGGCTCTGCCCTTACAGCCGCTGCTCTGTCAAGAATTCTGTAATAAATGCCGGCTGAAACCGACATGACCCTTGCTTTTTGTTCTTCTTTTCATTCTGCAGTGAAGGGGTCTCTAACCTTACAAGAGCTTCCATATGCAGTCCTCACCTGGCTGAGACTGTGCTGGGATTCTTCTCCCAGATGTAGTTTGCATTTAGGAATGTCGAAGTTGATATAACAAGGGAGAGATTCATATTCAGCAAGGCGGCATCACCGGGTCGGCCACTGGAAGTGAGATCGAGAGCGAATAATATGCTTTTCCTTCCATTCATATTGACCCAACATTTAGTAGATATGAATCAGTCAGTCCTCACTGTTCTTGAGTATCATGCATCTTTCCCCAATGAGGGTGTTCTTGCTGGGTGTGGTGCTTCTGCTCTCTGTACCTTATGATTCATGTGCACAGTGGTAAAAAAGAGAGTGTATTTTTAGGGCTGGAAAGTGCACTGTACACCCTGAGTAGCTACTGTATATTGGCCCAGCTGCCCTTCTGAAGCGTGTGACGGCTGAAACTAAGAGCAACAGTAGAGCTCTTGAAGGTTCAGGGCTCCATGACTCCCTCTGTGTCTGTACTCTCAGAGCTACACAAAAAATAGATTTTTTTTCCAATCCCTAAAGGCTAACAGATGAAGCTATTTAAAACGCTCTCTCTCTGTTCTCTATCGCTCTACTGGGATAAGAATTGTGTTCATTACTGTCGCCTTTCTAGTTCATTCATTAATTTGAAAGTTCTCCTTTTTATGCCAGAGCACTTGGCACTAAAGCAAATTGCTTGTTCCACTATTATTTCCAGTAGCCCCCATGAGTGTTCACCTGCATACGCACACGCACATAAACACACCCACGTAGATACACCGGCACAAACACAAAATTTTTCACTTCTGCAGGAAAAAGAAATTAGACACAAACATAAACAGTCAGCTTATTCTTCACTACAATGGCAATGCGCTCATCTGAAATTCTACAGGTCTGCATTCCCATAATGAACTCACCTAACCTGGGTTAAATTGCATCAGTCCAGAATGAGAGTTGCAAGGTTTTCTGGTGGTGTAACAGTTCATCTCAGGGCACTGGCTGTTGATGGTGTCCTGCGTTGGTCACTGTTTCCTTTTTTCCTGTGCTCTGCACCACTTTCCCGCAGATTGCATGCTGGTGTCCTGCAGAAGTGCAAGGCTATTCTCTCAAAGAGGACGCTGTGGCAATGTACCGTGCCTGGGAGGCCCAGGTGTACGTTACCCCGTGTTATGATGGAGCTGTCAGTGTCGGCAATGCCCGTTGCACAAGAGCAGCTGCCGTGGCAGCCCCCAAGCCAGCCCTGCCATCACCCCCATATCGCAATGCCATCACCCTAATCTCCCCTCTCACCAGCACCCAGTCATCTGCAACCCATGGGAGATGAATTGCATTTAATAGAATCATTAATCTTCCCCAACAGTGTCCCAGCCGAGGAAGAAAGGGAGACAGAAAGAGAGCAGGAGAAGGGGTGAAATGCAGAGAGAAGGATTGCTGAGGGCTTTTGCAGAATGCAGACAGGAGGGAGTGGGATTTTAATTGAGCATAAACAGCGTCTTTTTCCTTCCAACCCAATGCGCAACGCAGTTACAGCTGAAATGAAAAGCCTGCAGGTTTTCTCTGACTTTATTGAAAAGTGCTATATCTTTTTGATCCTGCTCTTTCGCTGAAGTGTTTATGAATTTCTGCCAGGGAATTCAGCTGAGGATGAAAAAGAGATGGAAACATAAGAAAAAAAAAAGAGTGTTTACCTAACCCTCATTTTTTGTTGCTGGTTTTCCATGTTGCATTTTTGTTGTGAAGAATTTTGGAAGGCTAGGATTAAATTAAAAGATACAATTCAGCGGTGATTCCAGAAAGTGACAGTTTTCAGAGCTTCTGCTTGAGAAAAGCGATGCTTTTTTATTTTTTCTCGGCAATAGGTTTCACATTTATTAGCAAGGACGTATTTACTAAATAAGCCGCATCGTAGTTATATGCAAAGCCCTGCCATGCACTGTCAGGAAAGGCACTGCCAGAAATATGAGATGTCCTGCCAACTGAGTTTAAAATTGCTAAGGTTTGCATTTCATAACCAATCCACAACTAAAACTCCACCTGCAGCTGCACCTGTGTGAGCACACTGTCGTAGCTGAACTCATATCTGATGCACATAAGGAGGCTGGTCAAATAAAACCAATGCTCAGCTTCTGTCTCCCATGAGGGCCCTCATTAGGAAGATGTGTACAGTTGTTAGTTGTCAGTTCCTCAACTAGATGACCGAATTGGAACAGTCAGCTACATTGCTTTCAACCAAGTGTACTAGTTCTCCAAGTCCCCCACGGATGGTCTCAAGCACGGCTGAGAAAGAAGGAGGGTTGGGCATGGGGCTAGCTACCCCACACTGTAAAAACCTTGCCAGCAACAGAAATGCCAATAAAGAACTCTTGTTGGCGGCTTATGCCCCAGGAGGGGTGGAAGGCGTAAAGATACTAGTTCTCCATGTGGGCTTGAATGAGGAAATGGTGTCTGAAGGGCTAAGAGGATGAACACCTCAGCCTATATGTAAAGCTTGCTTCAGGCTCCAATCGTCAGTTCATTGTGTAGAGGCTACTGTGCTATTGATTATTAAGTCAGAGATTTCTCTCAAATATTTATCTGCAGCACGGTTTCAAACGCCCATTTTTGTGTCTGTAAACAGTCAGGACTTTGCGAAGCAGCAATTCTTATTTTACTCAAATAAGTACCAATGTTGAGGCACAAAGAGCTAAACCGCTGTACGTCAGTATATTCACAAAATACTTATGTGTTCATAAAGCCCTGAGGTTGGCTCAGTGGTATGGCTTTTGTCAGAGACAACAACGTGCAAACACAGTGGAGCACAAACAACCTTGGAAGTTAGACTCTCGGAATATGAAGAGATCAGGTAACAAAGCAGACTAAGCACTTATTCTTTTACGTAAGGTATTTATATCCAGGACACAGCGAAAGCACTTACTTAGCTGACATCGTATAAAGTAATTAATACAGAGTTGGTTTAGAGTAAGTAAAAAACATCTTGAAAAGACTCTTCCAATTCACCTTTTTAAGTAACGTTAAACCCTAACCTTATTGCCCAATATCAAGAAGATAATGCTTCAGGATGGAGAGTTTTAAAAAAAAGAGCAATTAACCTTCACCCTATAACAATAGATATAAAAAAAGAAAAAAGAGAAAATATTTGCATTGCCAGCCCAAATCTCAGAGAGTTGGTGGTGAGGATATCATTATTGTTACTTCAGGCTTAGCTGAGGCTTTTACCAAAAGTATTTCATGATTTCACCCATTTTCCTATATTTAACTGGAGCAATTTGGGTTGAGTCCTCTTCAGGGGCACTACTGGGAACTGGCCACCTTCAGGTTGCAAATTCATGGCCTTGAACACTGCCAAAGATGAGTCCTCGTCTATACCTTCTGCATTTCACACCTTACTTTCCAAAATTCCTTTACACACCTTTTTCAATTTAGAGAAAAGTGCCAGCAAAATGTCTTACAGCGTTAAGCTACTTACAATTATTTACCCATTTATATGGGAGCAATTTAGGAAAAGTACGTTGCTCAAAGATACTACAGCTGGAGATGGGGCTCAAACCTTGGTCTAAAGGCAGCAGCACTGACCACTACACTATCAGATCTTGGTTGTATTACTGCATATAGTGTGCTGTGGCATTGTATGAGCAAAGAACAGAAACATACTCAATGATAATGCTACCGAATAAGGAAAGAGCCACTGGTGAGAAACTTGAGAGCTGAAGGGTTGCTCATTGTAGGAACCTGACTTCTGAGCCTTATCCTGGAAGAGTTTCAAAAGGCAAGATCATGTGTTTGTTGGCCCACTTAACCTTTCCCCCTCTTGTCTTACTCCCATGATGAAAAGCACAATCTCTGATGAACCTCCTCAGAATCAGAGCACTCATCAGCTCCATCAATGGCATGACACCCAATGTTAATACAAAACACACATCTGATAATCTGGGCTCCCTCAGTAGCAAGGAAGCTCAATTACAAAGCATTGAATTATTGATCTTTCCACCCCTCCCATTATTTCTCTTGCTGATTTAAGCATTTTCTTAATGATTCTAAACAATATATTTTCTGATATAATCAACCACTACTCTTTCAGGTGCACATTTCAGGTAAAAGATTTATATGCTTATGTCACTTTGGAATAAGCATTGGGGAAAAAAATCTTCTCAGTTGTTCTCTGATGTAGTAAACCTTATCATTGCATAATTGCATCCTAATTATTCTTTAATAACTGATTTACTTCTTTATTTATATAGAAAATAAATGATAAAATACCATCTGGAATTCTTTACTGTTCTATTCATCATTTTAATAATGCTTCTGTCCTTGAGCAGGCTTGTTTCATATAAACCTGGTGATAAAGACTTTTAGCACCTGGACACTGGGTTGTGTGGATGCATGCTTATTTGCACCATAATGCAATTAACTCATGACACCAATAATGACAAACAGTGCAGATGTCCAAGCATCTGATAACAGGGAGTACCATCATATACTGCAGAATTACTTAATTACAGCCCATAACCTCATGCTGCAGTCAGTTCTCTTGATCTGATTGTTAGTCGATCATTTCATTTGAAGAAAAAAAGAGACGACTCCAAATTTAAGACATGACTCGAAATTTGATTGAGAAGTGATTCTCTTGGAGTGGACTTACCATTTCAAGTAACTTCAGAGTGTCTCTCCAGATCTTGGTGGTGTTTGTCTCTCCAACCTCAAGAATTATCAGAGTTGCTGAAGTGAGAAATTGTATCAGCCTCACCAAAATAGGCTGCCAGAGGGCCTTGCTCCACATGGGAGAACAATTAGGGTGACCTTGTCCGCTGGCGGACGATGAAAAGCTGCTGGGTTTAGGCAAGGAGCTGTGGTCCTTGGTGGGTGGGGGGTGTGCAGGATAACACTCTTCCTGCATGTCAGCCTCACCTCCCATCACTAATAACATACATGTGATCATCTATGGCAAAGAAAGTCCTTCAGATCTATCAATCTCCACTGCCACACACACACACATATATATATATATATAAAAATATAAAATATATATCATTGCTGATAATACATTGAGGCAGAGCCTGGCCAGAAAGTCTGCCAAGAAATCTTTAGAATATGAAAAATGTACTGTTTTCGTGAAAGACTATTAGTGGTAGTAAATCATTATTGTGACATTCGAATACATTTTAATTTGTTGCTATACATTTTCGGTTTACACATTCATTCCAAACAGGTAAGGTATAATGCGCATACTGTTTTAACTGATACTGTAACCCAGAAGGCCCTTTCTAGATAACTCCCTTCCTCCCATGCCTTAAAACAGCAATAGGAAAGTAAAAATACTAAAAATGTGTTTGAAATATTTATGAGTTGTCCACAATGATGACTGCAAATTTAACAGTCCAGTTATTCTTACATAAAACGTCCTCGTTTTTTCGGTGAAATTGATAATTATCAGCACTTTGGTAGCATTAAGATTTCATGAACCCAATTACAAAGGTGGTTTGACCTGTTAAAAAGCAGAAGGTGCCTTTCTTCTTGAGGAGCGGTAACAGCAAAAGTGTGTCAGAAAATGTAGGGCGGCGTCACGCTGATGAAGCAACATGCCCAAGATGACATGTTGTTTCCGCCATGTGATTCTAAAACCAGGGCTGCTAAATATAGATGGTGCTCTGGGCAGCATGACAAACAGCAAAATGAAGGTCTCACCTTATGCGCCGTGTGTGCGTGTGCCCATGTCTCTTTCATAGATGTGTGTGTGTGTGTATGTGTGTCACAAAACAGTATTTTTCCTGAACTTGGTGATTGACAGCCAAGCCCCTGGGAGGACTGTGCATGTGTAGGACCTAATGGTGTACAAGCCCAGGTCTCCACTTTAATTCTCTTTTTAATTCTACTCTCTGCTGATTGAAGTGAACTGCAGCCCCAGAGGTGCTGGGATTAGGGTTTATTTCCATAATCTCCAATTAGAGCGGAGGAGTCTTCTGGCACTCCTCCAGACCCAAACAGGCACATCTGAGTCAAGTTTCCCTTCACCTCCACAGATATCCATAAAACATGCATGCATGCATACAACATATGCATCTTGTACATACTTTTACAGAATGATTATTGCTATTTCATTTCTTAGATCATGTGTAATTTATAGCAATGATTTCTACCATGTTTATACCTCTTTATACAGCTGGATGTCTTGGTCAGTTAATTCAAATTGAGTTTTTTTGCTCAAGGGCACTACAACAGGACCCTGTCTGAGTCTTGAACTGACAGCCTTCAGGTTATCAAAGTACACCAACTCCTCTCATATCAGAGTTAAATCATGCTGTTAAGTGAACTCTCATTTTGAAGGGGTCAAATTACCATTTTTTGCTATAGAAGTAATTACCTAAAATTCACTTAGTAATTTTATAAAATTAACAAAAATACCAAAAATAAAAATTGTTTACATGTATGACAATGACACCAACAGGATTTATATTTGTAACAAAATATTTGTAATGTTGGCTTTTCATTCATCCATTAGCAATGACAGATTGTCCAATGCAGTGTCATAGTGGTCTGGAGTCTATCCAGGAAGCATAGGGCATGAGACAGGGTACACACTGAACGGAGAAATTTTGATAATTTAACTCTTAACTTTTGATATTTCTGACATCAACACCTAAAGTTCTCTACATGGTTGCCTACGTCTTTCACTGCAAACCATGAGGACACTATGCCATTCGAGATGCTGTGTAGTGCAAATAAAACATGATTGATGTTATATCATCTTCATTTTATTGCAAGATTCAGGCTTTATTTAGTGTAGGAATGTTATTATATTCATATTATTTTAATGGTTTATTT
Organism: Scleropages formosus; assembly: GCF_900964775.1. NCBI lineage: Eukaryota > Metazoa > Chordata > Actinopteri > Osteoglossiformes > Osteoglossidae > Scleropages > Scleropages formosus. Next base: position 7,744,682 of record NC_041806.1, read on the forward strand.
TATTTAAACATTTATGCATTAGTGGGGGGCTCAGTGGCACAGCTGGCTTGGCCAGGTCCCGCTGTCTGGTGGGTGTGGGGTTCGAGTCCTGCTTGGGGTGTCCCGTACTGAGTGTGACCCTTCTCTTCCAGCCTTGAGCCCTGTGTTGCCAAGGTTATGCTTCGGTTCACCATGACCCTTCTTGGGACGAGCGGTTTTGGACTGTGTGTGTGTGTGTGATTTAGGCAATATTTACATTACATACTTACAACTATGAAGGCCATCACTTTGCAAATGAAAGATTCAGACTAGAATTTCACTGAATACTGTAATGCCCTTGATTAATGTATTTAACCAAAATTACTCCAGTAGAAATAAACCTGCTGAATAAATGGACAAATAACTGAAAGAAACTTGACATTGTAAGTTGCTTTAGAGAAAAGGTTCAGAAAAATAAATTAATAACAAATATAGTATTTAAGGTGAGTGATGTGCATTTACCTTAATAAATTGTTGAGATTGTCCATAGGATGCGGGGGCGCGGTGGTGCAGTGGGTTGGACCAGGTCCTGCTTTCCAGTGGGTCTGGGGTTCAAGTCCTGCTTGGGGTGCCTTGCGACGGACTGGCGTCCCGTCCTGGGTGTGTCCCCTCCCCCTCCGGCCTTACGCCCTGAGTTGCCGGGTTAGGCTCCGGTTCCCCGTGACCCCATATGGGACGAGCGGTTCAGAAAGTGTGTCCATATGATAGGAAGTAGGACGTACATAATTAGTTTTGTCATGAAAGAAGTGCGATGCTATGAAGAGCTGCTGATGGAATATCCATGCAGTGTCCATATTAAAACAAAAGAGTCCAAGCATCATCATTCAAACCCTCCTTGTACACAAGCAGCCATTGATTCCAGGGTCATGTAGACATTAATTTATTAGGTGCAGTCAGAAAACAACCAGACTGATACCAGTGAGGGACAAAAACCTAGATTTGAGACACTAAGTATGTATCTGTTCAAAAAGTATGACACAATCATTGCGTACAACCTGTTCCAACCTAAAACACCCAATATGAAAGTAAAACGACCATATTAATGGAAAAAATACAGCTACACTGGATAACAAGTCTGTATACAGGACCCCATTATCAGGGTATCCACACATACATTATAAAGGCCAATTTATATGACAGCTGGACTTCCTGGATTTGCAGATTTTCTTTTTCTCTGTTAGCAGATGCCATCTGTTCTTTCTGATAGCCATGGTGGCCTTCACTTCGATCCAAGCCCAGATATTCCTGTTTATGCTCTGGTCTGAATTCATGGGCAGTTCATTTCTCAGCACTTAAATGGTGGGCGGTGGTACCGTTCCAGGGATCAGGACCTCACTCACAGCCACAGTTACTGCTTTAATGGACTGGAACTGTAGTCCAGCCATCCTCACTCACTCCTCACTGGGGTGAAGCAGGGGGATATCCACTGTTAATCACAGAGATGTACATCTTTTGCAGCAAGCACTCTTGTGTGTGTGGGGGCAGGTCATTTGCAGGAGGGGAAGCAAGTAGGGTGAACAGCATGGAGTCTTATCGACAAAATTCAACATATCGAAATGCTGCCTCCAAAAAGACACACGAGCTTCGGATGTATCTGATGTAGGGTTCCTCAAGGCCACTAGCCATGGAAAGTGTTGCATAAAGGCATCTGTTGCTGGTTATTTTTTCTTTTGCTGGGTCTTTTCCAAATGTGCCTCCCATTCCCTTCGTTTCTCCCTCAGTCCGATTTCTCACTTTGTGTCCTTTTTGGCACTCAGGTACCCTGGCTTCGTGTCCCGTCGACGCCTTGTCAATCTCTGTCACATCACTTATCTGTGCACCAGGTAAAATGTACACATAATCTACCCACTAGCCCTGCTCATTGCTCATCTTGCCAGAGAGGAAAAGACATTTTTGGTCCACTCCTATCTGTCACTGTCACTTCACAGCAGATTGTCTCTGCAGCCCATACTTCACAATCGAGCCAAAAGGTGACGATAGTGCCAGTGAGCAGTTGGTGACCCCAAGGCCTTCAGTCGAGAAAGTGGATCATTTTATGGCTCAAAGCAGATTTAATGAAGTGTTCTTAAGCTTTCTCCAGGACTCTCAGTGCTTAGGATGCTGGTCCTCTTAAATGAACAGCTACACGAAAATGTAACGGAAACCTTAAGGAAAGGATAAAAGTTATGGAATGTCAGTAAAACGTAAAACGCAGAAATAAATAATCTTCATCAAAGTGTTAAATTATGAAAATATTAGTGAGAATTCACCTGTCTATAATCTCGCCGCACAAATACAGGTGGTCCCCGATTTGCGATGGTTCGACTTACGATTTTTTCAACTTTACGATGGTGAGCTGGCGATAGGCATTCAGCAGAAACTATACTTCGAATTTTAAATTTTGATTTTATATCCTAGGCAGACGATATGCGGAGCAATACTCTGTTGCAATGCTGGGCAGCGGCAGCGATCCGCATCTCCCAGTCTGTCACGACGAGTTGTGTATTGAATGTATTAAATGCATGTTCGACTTACAATATTTTCGACTTCCGATGGGTTGCGCAGAACGTAACCCCATCGTAAATCGGGGACCACCTGTATATGACAAGCGTTGTGTTCTCCGTAATTGCAGTCGTATAAAAGTACTGTAGATGACTGCCTACTTTCACAATTTTATCTGGTGAGATTAAAAGTGCTGAAACTACTGCATCATGGGAGAACAAGTGGAATGGGAAATCTCCTTCGAGCCAGTGCGCGCCAAACTCAACAGTACGTATTGTCACGTCCTTTCTTTGCCATGGCGGCCTTCACACCAGTGAGTCTCAGCAACAATAGTGCAGCTCATTCTCCCTCACTCATTAGAGCAAACACGGTGCCACTTCCTCCCCCAATTACCTCCACTACTCCTGTCTCTGCCGCTCACCTGCTCCCAGCTCAATCCAGAGGAGTTTTACCGCCATGACCTTCATTAGCAGCAGTGTCAGACCACTGATCTGGAACATTGAGAGAAATCGGCAATTAACATCTGAGAACAATGTGCTTCAAGGGGGGATTAATAGAAAGGTACAGTCTCAGCCTTCATGTTTTCTCCTTCCACAGTTCTTTCCCTCTCTGTCCTTCAACACTTTCAAGATCCCTGATGCCTATGGGTACAACCATCATTTCTTTCACCTCAGAGAGGTGTCCCAGTCTGCTAGCAATGAACCTATGTTCATAATAATGTTTTTTTTCTACTGTCTATTTTCTAAAGGGGACACTATTCCATGGTATAGCTAATCCCAGCACCATCTATGAGCTTTGAGCTCAACTGACATCCATTGAAGCAGGAGAGTGCAATGCCATGGTAACACATGATGAGGTCCACATCTAAAAAGAATGTGTGGTCAGCTGGGACACCACAGTGATAAGAAGTGGACAAGTCAGGTCCTCAGAACTCCTGCTAGAGACACAACAATAGCTTGCATCTGAAGTCTGGTCACGGAGAGTCAAACGCAACTTGCTTCTAGAGCCAGGTCCATGGTACCTCTTATGTATCAGACCTATTTTTTTTATCTCCTGTTTATTCTGCATGTTTGGCAAATCCCACTTCAAATGCCCTCTAATTCCCCACAGGAGAGGGAGAATTGGGACTAGCAAAACATCCTCATTTATTTGAAGGATTAAAGATACGTAGAAATATATTAATATATCTAATCTTGTGATTATACTGTTATCTCTCACTTAGCTAGGTTTAATTAATGGAGGTTTTCGTTGAGTGAGCAGTAATTATGTGTGGTCCACCTGCTTTGCCCCTCCAACATGTAAGAGGTGAATTTTCTCTCTGAAACTGCCTTCACCGTCTTTAGATTGTGATAGTACTTTTAGCCATAATCTTTATTACTAGATCCTGATGTTTATTTCAAAGGGGGGCATGCTTGATAAATTACAAATGTATTTGAAATATAAATATTCAAGAATAGACCTGACTGTTCATGTATGTATTTTCGGAATTATAAATCTCATTTATTGATTCATATTTTCCTTTTTGAAATATGTAAAAAGCGTTATCCAGTCTTTTTAGTCAGTTAAAAGCCATTCAATAACAGCACGTTAACATAGCAAAACCATTGTCAATCAAAACCAGCAGGCAGAATGAAGAACGCCGATGGATAATCTTCTTATGGATGCTGGGCTTGACTAATTTTGACTGCTTGGAAAAATCCATTAGTACATTGGCACAAAACCAATGAATACCAAGCACAAAGACAGAATTGTTAGATACATTTAACCCTGTAAAAAGGAGGAAAACATTATATGTTAAATTAGCAAAGGATCACAAATATGATTTCAGTATTTAGGCTCTTTCATTCCATGTACACAATTTATTGCTAAGACTTACAATGATATGTTACGCTATGTTCTGTTAACTACACAGGAAAGTTACCGGGCTTGGTCTGTAGACGCAGCTGCAGCTTTAGTATAGTATGAGTGCTTCCATTGTTCTTGTATATTCAGAAACGCTTACTTTTTGTAAATTTTTGTAAAAAAAAAACACACGTTGCAGCTTAAACTCGATACAAGAAGGCTTGTTGAATAATGTGTATGGTATCTTTCATGTATTCACATCTTCCATTACTTTGGCTGAACAACTGCAGATGACGAATGTGAAGTGCGTAGTATTATTTCCAAAGAGCTCAAAGAGAACATAAATATTCAATATTTATAAGCTAGGGGGTGCGGTGGCGCAGTGGGTTGGACCACGGTCCTGCTTTCCGGTGGGTCTGGGGTTTGAGTCCTGCTTGGGGTGCCTTGTGATGGACTGGTGTCCCGTCCTGGGTGTGTCCCCTCCCCCTCCAGCCTTGCACCCTGTGTTGCTGGGTTGGGCTCTGGTTCACTGTGACCCTGCTTGGGACAAGCAGTTTCAATCAGTGTGTGCAAATGGAAAAGTTAGGTATATTTTGACATCGAATGTTAAACAAAACAAGTGTGAGAGCTGTCTGTTTCTTGTTTCAAGAAGACAGAGAGAGAGAGGAACTCTGATTTCAGTAATGCTTTATTCTAGAAGTTCTTCAGCTGGGCAAGGATGTGTGGGATAAGTAGAATCAGATCAAAAGACACGGACTCAGACTCCCTGAACTCTTTTCTCTGGTCTGTCTCTGTAAAAAAAAAAAAAAAACTCTTCACTTTGTCAAACAGGGGCTCAAATAAAGGAGTCATGGCAACTTGATTGTTGTTCAGGTGTTTAGGGTAACCTGCATGTGATATATAAGGACCATTGGTAAGCATAAAAATGGACAGATCCCAACCAATGAGTAACCTTCCCATACTTAAAATGACAGACTTTACATGGTAAACTGTAACATGACACCAATGAAGACATAACGTTCACAATTGCTTGTTCCCCAGAGTCGACAGAAAGCTGTTTTTCAGGCAACACATAACCTGATGGCAGGACATTTTGGCTAAGACAAGCCTTTGACCTACAATATAACAATGCAGTGCTAAAATGCTTCCAACCTTTCCCCAAAACCAATAGAAACCGTAGGGGATTAACTGTGGCTATTATCAAGTTGTTCTTCCTGAGGGAAGAAAACTTAAGGCAGACTGCAGGGTATTTATGAATATCCTAACAGAAAATCACATGGTTGTCTTGATGGATCCTTCCCCACCCCTGCAGATACATGTCAGTCTGGCCCCAATCCTCGCCTAGCTAACCCTACATGCTTCTGGAAAACTACCAAAAGAACCCATTGTTTGTGGATGTCCACTGGCCTAAATGCCTCCACCCATCATCCAACAATGACGGATCCTGGCTGGGAGGCAGGGACAGGAGTGCTGGCACTGTTGGAAGCCAAGTCTTGACTGTTCTGCCATGGAAGTGGGATCAGCCTTTCCAGCTGTGGAGTCTTCCCACCCTGTACCACGTTGGAGTTGATTTGTTCTGGAAACCACCCTGTTAGTTATATTCTTATTGTGTGGGGGTCAAATTGCTTTTATTTTCTAAGGAAAATAAACTGAATTCATCAAAAATTAATGATCTAATCATATTAAATTAAACACCCATATAACAAAGTATTTTAATTCATGACAAAAATAATTACAATTATTTATAGCTTGTAGGGGGTGCGGTGGTGCAGTGGGTTGGACCGCAGTCCTGCTCTCCGGTGGGTCTGGGGTTCGAGTCCCGCTTGGGGTGCCTTGTGACGGACTGGCGTCCCGTCCTGGGTGTGTCCCCTTCCCCCTCCGGCCTTACGCCCTGTGCTGCCGGGTAGGCTCCGGTTCCCCGTGACCCCATACGGGACAAGCGGTTCTGAAAATGTGTGTGTGTATTTATAGCTTGTATTTTCTTTCTTTCTTTCTTTCTTTCTTTCTTTCTTTCTTTTATCAATAACTGCTTGTCCAATGCAGGGCCTTGGATGTTCTGAGTCTATCTGGAAAGAATAGGGTGTGAGGCAGGGTGTAAATGGTACAGTCATGAATTACATCCCTCAATTATAATAAATAACAGAAACCATCAATACAGTCATGTTGGAAAAGTTTACTCGCTGTTGACCTAAATCTTATTTGACAAGCTATCCGGTAAAACACAAATTTTTTTTCACATTCATTCAAATTTACTTTTTATCAGCTTTTATATTTACTGAATATTTAATTACCAGAATAAAACATTAAACACTAAAAAACATAAAAATATACCTAAAATATACTAAATGTGAAATGTAGTGAACTGAATAGGATTACACCAGTATTAAATATGTATCAGTCTAAGATTCTGGTTCATGTAGAAATCAGTACCTTACACCTTGTACCTCTAGGAGCTTTGTACTCTACATGGAGTTTGTGCCTGCTCTGTCAGTGCACCAAAAGGTCTCCCAGTGTGTCAGAACCAGCAGTATAGGGAAACAGGGCTGGAAGGACATTGGCTACTGGTACATTGAGATTGCTGTCATTCAGAGCATTTGATCTCTTAAAAGACTGCGAATGGTCCATGAAGGCTGAAGAAAAGCTCTTACAGAAGGAAACCAGTTTGACCAAGCAGAGGTACAGCAAGACAGAACAGACTAATTTACAAGATTCGGCTTATATAGAGCTTTGAGACAACCATGCACAATGCACACACACACACATTGTCCAAAACCGCTCATCCCAAGCAGGACTTGAACACTAGATACACCAGACAGCAAGCACAGGCCAAACCTGCTGCGCCCCTGCACCCCCAGTGCGTACGTCATGTTCTTAATTTTATTTATTCACACATTATTCATGTAATGCTTACAGTTTTGTACTATGTTATACCACAATGACTGACTGGTGGGGCACAGAGAGAAAAGCCTTTCAAACCCCATGCAGGCAAAACAGGTGGAGCAGCAGCATATGAGCTTTTATAGGAGGAGAAACGGATGGGGAAACTGTCAGAGCTGGTAAATTAACTAAATTGTCTCTGCAACTCAAAGTGCGACCAAAAAAATTTCCTAAAGCAGAGCAGATTGCAAGAGTGATAAATTTTTACCAGTGACCACAGATAAGAACCTAGTTGATGAGATACTGTAGTGCTCTGCAAAGACCTCAAGAACTCAGAACTCAGCACAAATGTCAGTCTCCAGCAGAGGAGGAAAGAACTGTATACAAGTGTGTGGAAGTGGACAGCAGGCCCCAGGTAACCGGTAAGGTGGAAGTCTGCTCAGCAGCCTCAGGAAAAGGTTGCAGGTGCTGCACAAATTCAACTGTGAAGAGCTGCCTGCAAAACTTGCTTGGTAATTTCAGGAATCAATCGGGAAAAGTGCCACATCTTTATGCTTATGGCTTCTTTACCTTTGTAAGGATGTGGAAATGATTTGGATTATTTAGAGTATACTTCCATAACACTTTCCAGTCTGGATAAGAAGTCTGGAGAAGACCAGTGGGGTGTGTTGTGCCCCAGAGGGGAACAACTGGATTATTTTATGCCCTGTAAGGTCTGAGCATGGTAGTTTATGGTAGGATCTTATAAAAGACCCCCCAGAAGACCATAATATTTAGCAGGAATAGAAAGGGTCATGGTGGTGGAGGTGTCCGTGGCTGAAAGCTACGCAAGAGAAAAACAGCTCATAACAAGAGCTAAGAATCCAGGCTGTCAGTTCCCTTACATAGTCTGAGGAACTGGGATAGATATTGAACTAAGCAGGGGTACTGCAGGATGAGAGTATTTCATGGTGAGTCTGGAAATTAAGGTTCATGTTTTGTTGTAAGATATCCTGATGAGAAAGAACAGAACAATAAATTGTCACCCCTGAATCAATGAATGACTGCGGAGAGATGTTGTGGAGGCTTCAGCTGGGAAGGTGGTGGTGAAATGCAATTTGTTTACTCTGAGTTGTAGGTTGCCTTGGAGAAAAGCAAAATGAAAAAAAAAATGTAATCGTAGATGTAAGTAAAATTCATGTGAGAAATGGCAGGGAGTATAAATCCACTTCTTATGGTCTCCACAGATCCTGACAACATACAAGGATTCGTTTACTTCTGTGCATTTTTCGGGAATGACCCTCTGTGACAGAAGATAGGTTAAAAAAAAAAAAAAAAAACTCTTACAGTTGGTGACTGCGGTTTCCTACAGATAAGCAAACTTTTCCAAAATATATTGAGTTGGGTTCTGCCGGGGGTTTTGTTGGGGGAAATGGAACCCAGTAAGCAACAACACGACATACTATTCCTTGGAGCAAGGTATCAAAAATTAAGTGAATTAAGCAGGAAGAAGTAAAATTCAAGCATGCAGGAGTTTTGTAAGGCAGCATATAGGGAAGAAAGTGGTTGGTTGGCATCAAGGACAAGCAGAGAGTTCATAAACTGTGAAGGCAGGAAATAACTTGTCAGTAAAAGGTGTAGCAAAGATGCACCTAGCTGAATCCTGCAAAGATCTTAGAAAGACTTTAAGCAGCAGCTTAACACTTGTACAAGCAAAGGCATTTCAAGACTTTGCAAAGGTACATTAACATTTATCTGATGCTTTTCACCAAAGGAATTTACAAGGTTAAGGTCATACTTCTTTATCCATTTATATAGCTGGGTAACCTCACCAGAGCAATGGAAGGTAAGTACCATGCTCAAGGGTACTACAGACAGAGGTGGGACTCAAACCTATGACCTTTGGATCCAAAGATAGTAGTTCCAACCTCTGTGCTACCAGCTGTCCCTTTCACAACCATGGTGCCTTTAATGAGCTGTATGTTTTAATTAGTTGCTTTTCCTTTTCATATCTTACCTGCGGAGATCCAGCACTGGTGCCCTCTACCTGTTGGGTTGGCAACCAAAAACAGTACTCAAGCGCTATGACTTGGTTAAGTTATGGTACATGAACATTTACACTTTACACGAACTTAAGGGATCATGGGTGAAGTGAATCTGGAAGAGGTAAGTTTTAAGACCCTTTTCAAATGTGGACAGAGATTCAGCAGTTCTGAGTGAGAGGGGGAGGTTGTTCCACCGCAATGGAGCCAGATCCGAGAACCTTCATGCTTTACCTTATGCGCATGGGACCACCAAGTGGGCAGATATGCCAGAGCGAAGCCATCTGGTCGGGGTGTAGCGGATGATCAAGTCTTGTCGATAGCTGGGAGCAGACTCATTGAAAAATGTACATATATACCTTTTCAATAAATTCAGTACAGCAGATTTAATAAAATTAGACTAATTACATGCACTCATTATGGATAACTGGTTATCTCAGCAGTCTGGAGTCTATCTTGGAAGCATAGGGTAATAGGGTTAGGCAGGGTACACCCTGGACAGAACACTAGCCCATTGCTGGGTGGCCACCACACAGTCACGCACCCATCCAACTTAATTTAGAGTGACCGGTCCACGTTGTTTGGATTGTGAGAGGAAACCACAGCACCTGGAGCAAACCCATATCAGCACGGGGTGAACATTCAAGCTCAACACAGCCTATATGTTGATAGCACCTATGGCTGATCCCACTCTGCCACCATGCAGCCAACATAGAGTAATAATTTAAACAGAAAAAAAAACACAAAATAAAACATGCCCAGAATCCTAAATATTATTATTTGTCCAAGGCAACTTACAGTCTCCGGTTTAAAGTATATACTAGGAGACATACATTTACATACCAGTCTATATATAGTTGGGTAATTTTTATTGGAACACTTCAAGCTAAGTACCTTGATCAAGGTGCTATAGCAGGAGCAGGGACTCGAATTCCTGTGCGTTGATCATAAGACAATGACTCTAACTGCTCCAAAGCGATTTAGAGTTGTCTGGGATGGGGTGAAGGCAGGATTAGAAGTCATTATCCCTAAATGCACACATACTAACTGTCCCATGGTATGAAAACCCAGACACAAAGTCAAATTGTCCAAATAGCTAAAAAATGAAAAAGCTCAGTTATTTCAGATGCTCAAAATCCAAAAGTAAAACCCTGTAGGGTTAGTCACCATGGAACTTAATAGAGCGTAATGCCTGATCCGATCATTTTCTTGCTAATTTTGACATTGATATTCTGTTTAGAAAGCACATACAGAAAGTTAAAAGATTAAATGCAGATGTGTGTTAACAAGAAATCGAAACGCAACGAGAGGACAGAAATGTGATGGAGTAAAAGTAAACTTTTTCTTTACAAATGTACTTCTGTAAAAGTGTGATCAATACCAAAAACTTCTATAAGAGGTATCATTTCCCAAGAAATATACTTAAGTACAAGTAACAGAGCAAATGCAACCCGTTACAATCTACCTCTGGTGAAGACATTAAGATTAACATTTTTTTTCCCCCCAAATGTCACTTTGAAAGCCTTTAAAATTTAGATTAAGAATAAAAACGAAACAATAAAAAAAATGCATTCATTTATAAAACTGTACACTTTTGACACTACAGATATTTGTATTTCATGTTACATTTGTCCTTCTTACAGTGGATGTGTGATCCATGATGTCTGAGCAGATGGTAAAGCACATGCTGGCCAAGGGTCAGCTTTTCCCCCATGGCAAATTTCTAAGAAACGTATTACGCTATGCAAGACCTTGGCAAGAGACTCTATGGCCATGTCAGCCTTTTGGGTCCAAGATGGGATGCTATAAAGCAAGGGCATGACAGGTCCCAGCACTTATTGATCTCAAGCACAACCACAAAAACTTGCACAAGTTGGGAGACAGCCTGAATGGTTCAGCACTGAAGCTTTAATTACTGTAAGGTGTCTTAAACCAAATGATGGTAATCCATCAAATTAGACTATGCATGGACAGTGTGCCTTTGAAGACTGTTTTATGCCAGTGTGCTCTGGGCTTGGTTTTATTATACGTTATCATTGTGTTTTACGTTTCGCTGTACATTATGTTTTACTGCGTTTCGTGGTTTGTTCGTTGTATCTTTTTATAGATGTCCTATTAAAGCCGTTCCCTGTGTGCCTGCTTTCCTTCGTGTGACGTAGTACTGCATCTGTGCTTTGTGACAGGCTTTGCGCTCTCCAGCTACGCGTACTGTATGTTCCAGCCCGTTCCCTACACGGTGCTGCTGTAAATAAGAAAAAGGAATATAGAGGATAAGAGTAAGAATTGCAAGCAAGACCTCTGCTCCCTGACCTACGACCTTCTATATGTATGGAGAAAAGTGCAGGTGAGTTCTGGAAGTGCACCCCGAAGTCAATACCCGATTCAGCGCCACCATTCGTCCTCAACTGCACGCATTCTTGGTACCCAAAGGCCTGTAAGTCCTCTTTTGACCAGCGAGCCAAATGAAAAGGGAGTGGACACATCAGGGAGGGTCTTTGTATTCAGCAGACATTCATACGGAATCACCTTGGCTAAAAGAAAAAAACACAGTTAATGTGAAACCTGGAATGTCTCATTTCTTCTTATTTGATTTCTTCTTATTGATTTATTTTTCTTCAATCTAGAAGGATATTGCCCTTTCCAGGTGGGCTTGACAATTACGGAGACCTACCCAGATACCCCACGTGCTAATGGGGTGGTCGGCCCTTTGCGGTCGAGATTGATGATTTCTTCCGTTAGCTCCGTCTTCATTAGCATGCGGATGCTGGATAATCAGTTTCTATTATGTGATCAAGACTGCACCATTAGGCCTGGTTGGAGATAAGTGCAGCTCGGTGCAGAACGGTACCGTCAAAGGTGCTGGAGGTCCCCACACCAGCTTTTTGGGATGCTAAAGGGAAGGGTTAGGAGGAGGCATAATTGCTAAGCCCCTTGCTCGGGTTTATTTTGGAATTCATTTATATGACTTGCTCTAAACAGCTTTTCAGAAATAAAATTGTCACGCTAATATATTTTGATTGCCGCATTAGGAGGGCTAAATAAAATGAATCACTTTGCCAGATGTGGTCGCTGAAGCATACATTCGATATTTCATAGCGAATTAAGCTGATTTACACAACGGCTCTTGATGCATTGTTTTTTTGTGCAGGTTTTTTTAATGGCAGGCCACACACACGCACACACGCACACACACACACACACACACACACACACACACACGCACATTTTGTTCTTTCTATAGCTACTCATGTTGCTTCAGCGTGTGAAAAGAACTGCGGCATTTCTGATGCAGAATGACAAGGCTCCACGTGCAGGATCCACGGCTCAGCGTGTCAGGAACGGGAGCCTCTCTGGTATGTGTCAAGGGTGACGCACGACACTTTTTCAGGTGGTTTCACCGCAGCTTTGCGGCGAAACCCACGATAACCGTCCCGCTGCGAATCCTGCAGACAATGCTCCATTTCTTCGTGAACAAAGAAATAACCGAAGAACCAACAGCTTGACATTCCCTCTCTGGTATACATTGCAGGGCTGCGTTTTTATTTATTTATTCATTTGTTCTCGGTTTCCCAACAAAAGGACGTACCAGACTGTTCTCAACTTCCCGTAAGCTGGTGTCCAAAAGGATCTCAACGCAGACGACAGTCGTATCGACTCGCCAAGTGCCTGCTGAGACCGCAGCAAAGCTCTCGTTGGAAACAGAGAGCTGGTTTTGTCGAAAACCTAATTTTTCCTTCTCATCAGATATAAAGCGGCAACTTATACAGCGCTCTTTAGGCCGTCTCCCAGCGGAAATGTGCGAAACGTTCTTCCACCTACTCTATTTCTGGCTAATGTTTTGACTTGCTCTTTGTTTTCTTTGTTGTTCCCTGTTAATTTTCTTCGTTACGAGCATTTTTAAGTGTGGGCGGACACCGCTACGGAATCGTTGAGCGAACATCTCTCGTACTATATTACTTCATTTGTATAGACAGCAGAGGGGTTTTGACATTTCCTTCAGCGCAACCGGAATGTACCGCAGCAGCTCCTGCTGCTCCGTACTTTCCACGCGTCCGTCTCCGGTTTTTATTTCATCTCGCGTCAGTTTTTGCTTTCTCGTGTGCGTGAAACGTATATCGTGTCATTTTGACCCTCAGTCCATTCTTTGACAGGCTTGGGGACTTTTTCCACGCAGCTAAAGCAGGGATTTTTAGGGGAACACGCAATCCATCAGTATTCTTTGCGCAATTGTATCATTGCTAACCGAGGCTGACCTCCCTGTGCCCAACCTATAAGGTCTTGAGGATGCACACTTGGGGTTTTCGGGCTCCGTGCATGAGCGGCTCCCCTACGTGGCGTGCGCCCGTTCCTTTCGGAGCAGCACGCCGTAGTGACATGAGACGCCTGCTCTGTGAACCATCTGGGACGGGGTCCCTCGGGGACAGAGTCTGCCTTCTTTAAAGGCTTCACTCAACGTCACCGACAGAAGCCGTTTCATTTGCTTCCACCCCGACTGTATCGGTTAGCCTCCCTCCATGCCGTGGGTGCCAATTACGAGAAACCCTTCAATTATCCGACACTTTGCGGGTATCGATCACGCATCGGTTTAAAGGCGGCAAGGTAATACTGATCATTTGTGAAATGATTGCCGTTGAGATCCCTGCCCGCCTTCTTGAAAAACCTCCTGAAACCATTCATCTTATTTGCAGGCGATGTCTGTCATCTGTTCAACGTGTGATAGCTGGTTTTGTGCGCCGAATAAAAATATACGTCTTAAGGTAACAGCACACTACTCCCAGAGCAAAAAGAGCAAGGATAACAGCTCTTTTATTTTCTTTTGGAAATGGGGGGTAAATGATGTGCAGTGTAGGGCAATGGTCTGAATAGTAGAAAGCACAGCCTCTGCGTGTGTGTGTGGGTGTGTGTGTGTGTGTGCTTCTCAAATGCTGTGCTGGACACACCAGGGAGGATTAATAGACCTTGTGCTGTAGTTATTAAGAGCTTTTCTCCGGGATCTGCGCAGTAATAATAGTCTGAGTCCGAGCTGGAAGATCACATGCCTGTTGGTCTGAAGCAGCTACTTCAAACAGTACTCGTCTGACCGTGCGCACGCACTCACACAGATCCAAGAGTCATTTAAATGCAGAGGCGTGCACGTCGGAAGAGCGCACGCGGACGCGCACGTACAGAAACGCTCATTGTCACTCGCATGCACGTGATCGTTCACACACACCGCTCATAGAATCCTGTTACTGCTACATAAACACACACACACACTCATACACATGTGTAAACACGGGTACCCAAGCACACTGCTCTTCACTCAAGCAATACTGACACAAAACACACACGAACCCAAGCATGTGCCAATACCCAAATACACACACACACACACACACACACACACACACACACACACACACACACACACACACACACCACTTGTCCCAAGCGGGGGTTGTGGCAAGCCAGAGCCTAACCCAGCAACACAGGGCCCAAGGCTGGAGGGGGAGGGGACACACCCAGGACGGGACGCCAGTCCATCACAGGGCACCCCAAGCGGGACTCGAACCCGAGACCCACCAGAGAGCAGGACCCAGCCAAGCCTGCTACACCACCTCATCCCCATAAAAGATACCATGGACCAGCAAATACTAGGTTAAAGCACTGTAGGCTTAGTTGCTTTATGGATTTGGATGAAAGACCAGAAATACTAGAAAGTAAGGTAAACAAATCCACATTTTTCACTACGTAAAACAGAGCGTCCCCAACGTACAGGCAATTTACAAGCCCGGCATCAGAGACCAAGTCAAGGGTTGCTCTCAGTCGATTTCTGGAATGTGTTCTCACATTTTAAAGAAAAACTGATCTGAGGTATATTCTGAAATACTGAGCGCATGTAGCAGTGCAAATTTTATGGTACAAACTACATTTGCTCTCAATTCCAAATTCTTGTAAAAGGAACCTTTATTATATGGGGGAAGCCTTTAAATAATAAATTTTGTTTATTGATAATGTTTAATTTCATTCTTTGATGTCGCCTTGATTGTAAATGTATTAAAGGTTTTGTATTTCTAATTTTTTTCAGATACAATGTACAACATCTAAGGTTTTATAGTATAGAATCAAAGATCTGCATCCAAATCTCTTCTTCTCGTGATGCAATCTTTTTTATTGTTTTCTGAGGTGTACACTGAATATCACTTTGGAGAAATGTGTCTGCTAAATGAATAAATGTAGATGTAAATATGTAGTGGTTGAGGTAATCCTCATTCCTCCATACTGTACAGTATTCTTAAGCAAGGTACTTCACCATGATTTGCTAAAATATTCATTTGTGTAAATGGGTCAGATACTGTAAATTGGTTTGGATAAAAGCATAAGCGCTGCATTACATTTATTAATAATAGAATGTTCATGTTAGAATTTGAGCTAAGTGTGGGTAATTTTACTTTTAAAAACTAAAATTATAATGTTATTTCTTTTAAATAATTCTCTTAAAAAACTTTAAGTAGTTGGATAATGTGCACTACTCTCGCAATTCACCTGAAACACATTTTTTAACTTTTGGAGGAAATTGGAGCTCACAGAGGAAACCCACACTGTCGAGTCTTGGATGAATATACTTAATTTTCCAAGAGCTGGCAATCAGTGAACCATTTTGCAGTACTGTAATAGCAAGCATAAAGTTTCTTAGGTCCTGAATGACAATACCATGTACAAGCTATGCATCTGAGAAAGGACAATAGTTTTTAATCAGGGAGAGATTTGTTTTAATTAGTGAATTGTCTCCACTGCAGTTTTGAACTTACATGACATCCATCCTTTCTGTTGTCCAGCAGCTGGTTAAATTTATTCTGATAAGTTTGCTTTTTGGCTATACGCACAGATCACAGTAAAATGCATGTAACGATTGACTAACTAGGATAATACATACAGCACACTATACAAGGACTAG
The DNA here is from genome assembly GCF_900964775.1 of Scleropages formosus. Classification (NCBI taxonomy): domain Eukaryota; kingdom Metazoa; phylum Chordata; class Actinopteri; order Osteoglossiformes; family Osteoglossidae; genus Scleropages; species Scleropages formosus. The sequence goes on from NC_041806.1 coordinate 7,760,858, forward strand.
TGAATCATGTCTTTGAACTGGGTAATTTTAAAAGTAACCCTAAAGTTGTTGGTTCTTTTCATTTGATCAGTTTTTACTTCTTTGCTTGCATGGTAAGAATTTGCGTCATATTTGTTCATTGTATTTGTATGTCAAAGGAAGGCAATATTTCATCTGTGTAATACTGATCATCATGAAACGTAAGGCATGAAAGTTCTCGGTTCTGGCTCTGTTCTGGTGGAACAACCTCCCCCTCTCACTCAGAACTGCTGAATCCATGTCCACATTTAAAAAGGGTCTTAAAACTCACCTCTTCCAGACTCACTTTGCCCATGATCTCTTAAATTCATGTAAAGTGTAAATGTTCATGCTCTATAACTTTAAAATCATGCCCGGACAAACCTTTACACAGCTACTCCTGTACTGTAATGTAAATGTTTATATGTATCTCAAACAAATTATTACTACGAAAGTGATCAGGAATCGTCAATATTCGGATAAAGTGTTATGCAGCTACTCATGTGATGAACATTGGTTCATATGGTGGAAAGAAACTAACTGCACTTTAGAATCACACGTCTGTACCTAAGTCTCTTTTCCTGCTAATGTAATGCATACATTGTATTTTCTATGAGATGTACGTGGCTTTAGAGAAAAGCCTCTGCTAAATGAATAAATGTAAATGTAAATGTAAATGTAATAGGCACTGGCTTGAGCTGTAAAAAGCAGGCCTATCTTCAGAATACTGAAATTACGCTTTAGCCCACGCATTGCGAGCGCCGGACACTGGTTGTTCAATCAGCCAACACAGTGCAAAGCAACAAATGAGTACTGAAGATGAACCCTCGACATGTGTGGATCTCGCTATAACCTGTACGGGGTCCTTGTGGTAGGAGGCTGTGTAGGTGTTCATATGTGATGTGAGAAGGTGAGAAAAGCATTTTGCAGCTGAATGAGACAGAACAAAATTAAGTGTAGCTCTCCACCTGATTTCAAACAACATGGGCTATGGACATTGGGCATTTTTTTTTTTTTTGTGGACAATTCAGGCACTGGAAACACGTACAATACAATGGACTGGAAAACAGCATCTGAAGAGCTTGATCCTATTAAGGGACACATATGGGAGCATGACCTTGCGTTGACCCTCAGCAACAATGACTGGCGGTCTTTTTCTGCTAAAGCTTTCCCCATCAGCGCTTCTCCGAGAAATTTACAAATGTTAATGTCATTCAAAAGAATGTCCATCACTCTAGTATGCCTTTATTGGATATTTTGGGGGCATCTATTATACTTTAAAGGGAAGGAGCTTCTTGGCACCTTTATACATCTGTTCTGGGAATGTGATAGGGTACAAGCCTACTGGAAAGGTGTTCATGCAACTATTCAAAAGATCATTGAGAAATTGTTTCATTTGGGTCTGTGTATATCTGTTATATGATATTATAAGGTGTGAAAAGGAACCAGAGCAGAGAAGTTTCATGGTCGAGATGCGCTGTACGAACAATATTTTACACGTGCTTCTCTGAACCTTACATCTGTATTTGTAAGGTAATCTGGAACTTTCTTCTGCAACCTGCAACCAGTCATTGCCTTTGTACCCTCCTGCCCCCAGCACTGCCCAGATTTGCCCACATCCCAAGAACCGATCTCCCCCAACCATCCTTCCTGCACATCCCAAACATCCTGACCATCACGACCTTAAAAACACACAAACTCAACCATCTCCTTTACTTGAAAAGTAGATGGCGAGTAAAACAAAAACAAAGAAACCAGCTTCCCATTTAAAAAAAAAAAAGAAAAAATCTGTTTTCACCAAACATTAATTTTCCATTTATGTCCATAACAGCAAATGTCACCATGGTGGAGATAGCTTGAAATCAATTGCTAGCTAAAATGCATGATGAATGTTAAATGAACCTGAACATTTTCACCCTTAAACAAATCAGCGTTCACACAGTCAATAGTCACAGTCCACAGTGTGGATAAGACAAAGTTAATGGCTTATGGTTTCCTTTCTACTTAATTTCATACTTGTTGGAGCGTGCCTGCTATTAACTAGCATTCATCTGTAATCAGTAATTCCAATTGCATTATTTATTCTGTTACAACTAAATACACAATTCATATTTAGTCTAGCAGGAGCATTTTCCTAGAATAACTTTTTTATCATTGAGAAATATTTTGCATGTGAATGTAATTTATTGAAAATTACCAAACAAAAATATTTGTTTATCTCAGAGCAGCGCTGCTTCGTCTGTGTTCATTTATTTTTCCACTTCAATCATTTATTCATGCTTCATTATTTCATTTGTACTGTGTCTTGATAAAGACCATTAATAGGGTGTGTGCTTGTAGAGGTTCGAAATGGTGCAGAAAAGGAAGCTTTTCTGTTGCCTGCAATAAAGAATTTAATATCCAAATCAAAATATAAAATAGAAAGACAGAAGACGTTCTTATCCCATTTAGTGAAAATACCTTGTAGAGTCTAGGTGTTTGTGACTGTGTTAAAGATAAATCATGATTTGACTAATTTTAAAATTCAGTTTTTATTTTCTATATACTTAAAGTACAGTAGTTACTGTGCAGTTTGAGCTGTAGACAGAATCTGGGTAGAGCAACCAAACAAAGTACTCAAGTAAAGGTACTGATACTTTCAAAAACTAATTACCCAATTAAAAGTACCCATCCAAAATTTTCCTTGAGTAAAACTAAAAAAAAAAAAAAAAAAAAAACATGTCAAACAAACTACTTAAGACCTAAAGTTACTTTGATTTAAATTAAGCTTTTTCATGTTTTGTAAGTCCTAGCATCATGAACAGCCACAATATACAATATTAAATCAGATTTTCAATACGTAAAATTTGCTGTGTGATTGAAATTTGATACTGTCAATGAGACTAATCGCATAAAGATCTCTGACCACTGTTTTACCTGCTGCCCAAAGCCAAGTCACTCATTTCCCATGTAGTTGACTCCTTTATTCAAAGTGATTTACAGTTGTTTCCGATTTACAATTCACAGATGGTTACTGATGATCAATTAACGAATGAAAATATAACATTAAAACTCAGTTTTGTTTCAGATATTTAAAAAAAATGTTGGCATATCTGTTTTCATGCACAAAATTACTTTTAATTGTGCTACTTTGAAGAACTTCTGATGACATATTTTTGTCTGGGAGCTGATTGGTAATTTTATTTCTCACAAAGGGAATTAATCAAACTGAGAGATTTCATTAAACAAATTAACCTCGTAATGAGAGGAATAGATGTGCAATATTACTTATTTTTGAGGACTATAATAATTTCCACCATGACTTTGTAGCTTGGCTGTTTCCTCCCCCGAAGATCAGTTACTGTGAAATGGATAAGTAAGATACGCTATGAAAATGTCACAAAGACCAAATATCCTGTCGGAAGGAAAGGATCCAATCATCTTTGCTGACCATAAGAATCTTTTTCTGTCATTTGGCTTGCTTCTGTCAACATTACATTTCAGAGTCTATGTAGACACACAGCAAAATTTCCGGAATATATCTATATTCTTATTTGAGAAAGCCAATAAAGAAAAAATATCTTGGGTGAGCTGACCACCTATCAGTCTGCTGTTTTAATGGATGTGTATGTGGAAAAGCCAAACTTTTAATCATGATTACACACACGTTGACTGAAACCGCTTGTCCAGAGCAGGGTCGCAATGAGCTGGAGCCCAACCCGGCAACACAGGGCACAAGGCTGGAGGGGGAGGGGACACACCCAGGATGGGATGCCAGTCCATTGCAAGGCACCTCAAGCGGGACAAGAACTCCAGACCCACCGGAGAGCGGGACCTGGCCAAGCCTGCTGTGCCACCGTGCCCCATGTAATTATAATTAATGTGTCTGTATTTTACTTCATAATTTTTGAGCTGGTCGTCTTGGTATGCACAGAAAAAAAATACAGCTTTTGGAACACAATGCACACTGTAGAGTTACACCCTTTGTGTGTCCTATTGGAGCAACTGAATGGTCCAGAGTGATTTATTTCTTACTTATACCGCAGACAGTTAAATGCTTGATTCTGACTTCTTGAAAGGGTGTTAATTTAACTACACAGAAGAAACGTAGCTCTGGCAACACCGCCTTATTACTGTAACACATCAGTCTACCAAAAAGTGCAAAATATATCATATTAACAACTGCACTATATACCTACACAACACCATAAATGAAAAGTGGATAAATATGGATTCCTGAATCAAATAGTTAAAATGAGTAATGGCTGCAGTAATGCACTATGGAAGCGCAGCAAGTAGCTGTGCCGCCTTGCAGTGCCTGCGCAGTGTGGGAGAACGTGGGTTCGAACCCTGCTCAGCCTGCGTGCAGCTTGCGTGTTCTCCCTGTGCCTGTGTGGGTTTCCCCAACAGTCCAAAAAAAGTGTGGGTCCTCCTTGTGATAGACTGGTGTCCTGCCCAAGGTCTACATGCCCAATGCTTCCAGGATGGGCTCTAGGTCACTGAAACCCCCATTAGCACAAGATGCTACTGAAATTAGTAAAATAACAAACAAAAACTATCTATTATAATGAAGAGCCCCTCTGCAGGCCAGTGACACTCTCCTTAAGCTTTGGTGGCACAGTGAGTAGCGCTGCAGTCTCTCAGTGATGCAAAAGGATGGTGGTTCAATCCCTGCTCAGTCTGTATGGAGTTTGCATGTTCTTCCTGTGTCTATGTATGTTTGCTCTGGGTGCTCTGGTTTCCTCCCACAGTCAAATCACATTCTATTCAGGTGGACTAGTTACTCTCTATCCCAGAGCGTGTGTGTTCCAGTGTATCTAGCAGTGTAAGTCACCTCGGTGAATAAGGCGTGTGGGCTGATAACACTACATGGAGTTCATTTGAAGTCGCTAGGGAGAAAAGCGTCTACTAAATGAAGTAACGTAAACTAACTTACAGCAAGCAAAAAGTCCTCATTACCCAGACAGCAATAGAAGGAACAATCTGTAATGCAAAGAAAACGGACCAGATTAGAAACCCAGAAACAAGGTGGAAAACAGGAATCCAGAGGTGTTTCAGAAACATTATATGACAGTAAAAAAGGTCACATTGTGAAAATGAATGATAACAGATGGACAATAGTTCAGTAACTGGTATGTGAGGAACATCAAAAAAAAGACCAAGAAGCCTGTCCCCTAAGATGTGAAGGCCCCTTCATGAAAGTTTTTGGAAAAAAATAGAGAAGGACTGCTTAGGAAAGGGAACTACTGCATTGCTCCAGCCTGCATTCATGGAAAAATTATAATAAAACCATATTTCTATCACAGGAATCAGGGCTGCCTTTATTATTAAATGAATAACTGATGCTGTTCGGCTGGCGTTTTTTCTCGAAGGCGAGTTTCAGCAACAAGCAACGTACCCATTCATGCAGCAGGGTATGTTTAATGGGACAATTCAGGGTAAGCCGATTGCTTGGGGTAATAAAGAGAGGGGGACTCTAACTGAGGGTATTTAGCTTAATGTCAGTGGCTCGAACCTGTCGGTCACCTACTACCATAGTTTCCCAAGCAGTGTGTCTCTCTGGGTCTCACATGATTTACAAATGATTAGCTCTGCTAGGGCCTTCCAACTTCTCTCCCCAGTCCCCAGTGTGCGTGTCACGTGTCGCACGGGCGGCACGGCTTATATTTTATAAGCCTTTAATATGTTGATTCGTTTATTTCTGGTTTGCAGGTCTGCCAGTGTCGGAAAATCATCGTCGACGTCTATCAACGTGAATCAGTTCCACTGCAGAGACGTGAAGATAATTTGAATGAATGCTCCAGTCCCATAACTGCAGCTGGGCCTGGTGGCGTGTGAACATCATCGTCCGTCATGTGTCCATCTCTACCCTCCAGGGCCTGGAACGACAGGGCGACAGTAGCCGGCATGGAGAACTGACATTGTGAGGCGGTCTCTGCGTGGCGTCAGCCGAATAAAATTGACCTCTGTCTGCCTGGACCAGTCATGCACGTTGGAAGTCTCCTACTGGCTATAAAACATGCTCTAAGTTAAACTGCAAGATCTAATGAGAGTGTGGATCAGAAGAGTTGATTTCATGCACACACTGATTGGAGGAGTAGCGCAGCTCTTGCTGCTAATATTAGACGATGGTAATATACTGTGGGACTTCAGGTTCTTTCAAAACTCCTAAAGAGCTTAATTAGGTGCATGTATTAGGTTGCTTTTCTTTTTATCGCAATTTTGTATGCCGGGGCACCATGCTGCCATAGTGGTTAGAGGGCAGGTTTGGTGCATCACAGCTGCCCTGGTTTTTGAATGTTTCTAGACTTTTGCATTTATTTATTTAGCAGGCACTTTTGTCCACAGTGACTTTGAATGAACTCTATATAGTGTTATCAGCTCACACACCTTATTCATCAAGGTGATTTACAATGCTAGGTACACTACATACAATGGGTCACTCATCCATACATCAGTGGAACACACTCTCTCTTTCACTCACACACTATTGGTGAACCCGAACAGCATGTCTTTGGACTGTGGGAGGAAACCAGAGCACCCACACAGATACAGGGAGAACATACAAACTCTACACATCCTCTTACACCACCCAGGTGCATTGAGACAGCAGCGGCACTCGCTGTGCCACCGTGCTGCATTTTTCTGACCATTTATGGAAAACACCAATTGACTTGGTTCCTGAGATTGACTCCTGGATGCCAAGGCCCCTGTAAGGGATAAGCCGGTCGTAAACAGAGCCAAATGAATGAATTCTCAAATGCTTTAAACAGAACTCAAAGGATAGAACATATTTTTTTTTTTTTCTATATTTATTTTTCACAACATTTTTTTTTTCCAACAGCCAAATGCCCTCAGACAAATAATTTAATTTTACAAAACCAACTCAGAGCATCAGAAAATTCAACCGTTATAAATTTGAATTTATTTTTTAACCACTGGTTATATAAAAAGACAAAACATACTATGATACTGGTGATTCTGAACACATACCTCTTCACTGTATGAATATTAATGTTGTGCGGTAAATGAGTGCTGGCTATGTTCAAAATAACAAAACAAGCTTGTTCATGAAAAAGCTTCCCAATATTTTTCATTCCGTAAGAGAAGACCTAGAAAAAAATGCCAACATAAATCTAATAGTACACTGTAAGTAATAGTACTAGAGTGCACACATCCCAGAAGAGACCAAGATACACACCCATAGAGATAACTTGATCCAAGCTGGATTGCCGCAAGTCAGAGCCTAACCCAGCAACATAGGGCACAAGGCTGGAGGGAGAGACGACACACCCAGGATGGGATGCCGGTCCATCACAAAGCACCCCAAGCAAGACTCAAACCCCAGACCCACCAAGGTGCAGGCACAGGTCAAATCTGCTGCACCACCACACCCTCCATGGGGGTAAGACTGATGTTCCGAGCTACAGATGTATAAAACGCACGATCGACTGTTACATCATGCTGCCCCTTTGGTCTCTCCGCTCTCTCTGTTTTCATTTACTCATTTATTTGACACTTTTCTCCAAAGTTACTTAAAATGTTAAAACGCCTACAATTATTTATCCCTTTTGATAGCTGGGCAATTGTACTTGAGCAATTTAGGAAAAGTAAGTTGCTCAAGGGTACTACAGCTGGAGGGGGGATCTGAACCTGTGACCTTTGGGCGCTCTAACCAGTATACTAGCAGCTGCCCTTACTTTGCCACAGATACATGTGTAGCATATGAACTGCATACATTTTTGTACTGAGCGCACTGTGAACAAATACGGTAGGAGTGTCATTTGCGGACAATTGCTGAACTGCGGATATATAATAATATTTAGACTAACATGACTTTATCAGTTGATTTTTGCCCCCGTTGTACATTTATTCATTTAGTTGATGCCTTTCTGCAAAGCAACTTACAATGCTAATCTACCTACAATGATTTATGCATTTATACAGCTGGATAATTTTTACCTTGCTCAAAGGTACTACAGCCAAAGGGAGGATTCAAACCTGCAAACTTTAGGTCTAAAGGCAGCAGCTCTAGTCAATACGCTATCCGCTGTCCTTCATAGTTCATTTGTTCAATTACACGTTTTTCATATAAAAAGTGTAACAAGAATGACTTGTGATCAAGGGGGGTGCTGTAGCAAAGCGGGCTTGGCTGGGTCCTGCTCTCTGGTGAGTGTAGGGTTTGAGTCCTGCTTGGGGTGCCTTGTGATGGACTGGCATCCCGTCCTGGGTGTGTCCCCTCCCCTCCAGCCCTACACCCTGTGTTGCTGGGTTAGACTCCGGCTTGCCACGACCCCACTTGGGACAGGTGGCGTCAGCTAATGTAAGCGTGTGATCATGGATTATGTAGATCAAAGTGGGTAAACAGGACAAAATGTGACGTATTGTGTGAAAAATCATGGCGCTTTAGTCAAAAGATATATTGTGCATGCAGGAGAGGGTTTCCTATGCAGTTCATGTCAGGCGGCTGGGCGCCGCTCTCTACCTGAGGAAGCGGGAGCAGGACGCAATCACTGCCTCGCCTTATTCCCTTCTACTCCCATCAGCTGTGCGTTGCGCTCTGTGATTTTAATCACACAGCATGTCTTATAATCACTCTTTACTCAGAATGGATGTTTGTTCTCTCTGCTTTAATCCTGTCCGCGTCTGGATATTTTCCTGCTGGTTCTTGAGATACAGGGAACAGGTGCTCAGATAAATACATAAAGGGGGAGATGCACGCAAAGAGAAATGTGAAAATTAATGAGAGAAAGAGCAGTCCTGTTGCGGCGTGCGAATGCCTGCGTGGTGTGTAAGTTCTCGGTCGCTTCGTGACGCCGCTTAAAAAGAGTCGCCACAGTCGCCGGCTCGACGTTATACCTCTCATCTAATTTCCGAAGCTGAAAGAGAAAGTGTGCAAACACCTTCCTGTTTCTCATTGTCACTCATTACAATCAAAGGCAAACAGTCCCTTGGCTCATCTTCATTCCCAACGGCTGCTGCGTGAGTGCCATGTAAATTTTATTAAAGCAAACCACTTAGCGGGAAGAAATTAATTTGCTGATAAATGATACACAACAAACATTCACGGAGCTATCTGCATTTTAAAGACCTTAAAAGGCCAAATAGGGCCGCATGTAGTGTGCAGTTGCAGGGAAGGAGGTGAATGACTCTGGGGAGATGCTCAGATTGCAGGTGGAACATGTGTTTGTGCGCTTGTCTGCATCCCTGTCTGCGTCCCCGCATTCCCAGCCTGGTGGCACTGGACCCACTCTGCCGGGATGACCCATCCCAGCCTTCCCATGTCCAAGCCAATACAACCTGTCAGTCAGACGTTGCAACAAAGCTGCTCTGAAAGACGATTCGGCTCCTACTTTCTTTCTTTCTGGATCATAAACAGAACCCCAAGAGAAGGTCTTGAACATTGATCACTGAGGTCAGCTGACACTACCAGGACTAGAGATCAAATCCCTTTCCTTCTGCAGTTCCCTTGACCCTAGATGGCTTATTCCTGTGTGGAATACAGTATTTCCTTTGAATGAGGGACGAATGAGGATTGTTTCTTAATATTTGTTTGCAATAAAGAGAATGCATCTGTTAATCAGAAATTTGAGCCCCCTCCAAGCATTTGCCTTGATTCACTTTTGTGGGTGAAAAAAGTAAGTTCAAGATTCACCTTCTATTCATCAGTCCTCCTTCAAGATTAGGTGAACATTCTTCAGTCATTCACCAATCCACAAAATATGCTAGTAAAAGTTATATTTTGATCATTAAAAATAATTAAATAATCAAATAAGAAATATCAGGTTTACTTTTAATAATTTGAAGGGAAACAACTAAATTACTAAAAAAAAGGATTAATTCATAATTTGAAATAAATAAAAAATGAATATCAGCAGAAAATAAAATGTATAAAAAACAATAAAGAAAAATATAAAAGAAATAAAAATATAATAGCATTTATAAATAAATCAATTTAGTTTTTTGATTTCTTGCATCTAGCAGCAATTCCAGCTCTGTTGAACCTTCCAAAAATAAACAAATAAATAAAGAAACTGAATTTGAATTAGAAACCAACCAATCACACAGCACATTAGACCCAGTCCTATCCACCACTTACTTGGTCACATGTTCCAGCTGTCTGAGACTTGCACCGTGTTGACTCCACATAGATGATGTATGATTGCGACAAGTTTTTTAATTGTGAAAGTCTGCTTGCTTCTGAATAATTTCCGGTTAAAGGCCAAATCTGCCTTGCTTTTATAGTGAGTACAAAGAGTTGTCTATAGTACCGTTAGGTCGCGATTCGACGGTAATTCGTTTCCTTGTAAACCTTGTTTGTCAAAGTTTCATCTGTCGAAAAATTTGAAAAGGTCAAGATTCATTTCATTTGTACTATTCCTCAGTGAAGATCTGGCATCTAGTCGACGTTGAATTCGTGTCGGTGCTTGAAGGGGTTGGGTTCAAGGGTTGGATTGACAGGTGCATAAATTAACACATTTATTTTTTATTAACCTTTTTGTGATTAACATTTTAGAGAATGTTTTATATTTTCTCTAAATAACACTATTATCATTATTACTGTTGTTATTATTGATGATGATGATGGTGGCAATAATAATAATAATAATAATAATAATAATAATAATACTATCGCAGTTGCCTATCAGGGCACGTACCATGTGGTTCTATTTTTCCTACGTGATGTTGTTTCCTCACTTGTACGTGGTGCCATTTTTGAACCTTACTGCCCATATTGTACAGATATGCTGACCACTCATGTTTCATAATGTCTGAAATCTTGTCCAGTCAGGTGCTTTGATAAATGACATTTTCTGTGCAGTGAAGCTTTTTGATGTACAAGGTCACCAGAGTCATGCGACGTTTTTGTGTTCCCTGTACACGCATGTATGTTCTCATTGGCCTGAAACACACTCATGTTTAAAACCCACAAAGCAATAATACACCTGCAACTAGGAATTCTGTCTACTTTGCACTTTAACAATTCATTCACCAATGTGACTGTTCTTCAACTATGTGTGTGAAAAAAATAATGTAAATAATAACTGTATCTATAACACACCCACAATACACATATTCACTGTTACTTGTCAGAAAATTTCTATATATGAATGAAAAGGTGGCCTAATGTAATCATTGCAAATATTTCTTATATTTACTGGGAAAACGTGGAAATGTGCAGTCACGGACAATACTTTTTGCTGAGTATGCTGGACCTGCAGACTTGGTAAAAGGGTGCAGTGGTTCTTCACAGACCAACATTTAAGACTGAGATAGACTTAGAATTGATTTTCTAGTAGTGAGAATGTGCAGATCAAGTATTTCAGTGGCCAGGTGCTCAGTTTTAGCTGTAATCAGATCACCTAAACGGGGCAAGAAACATACTGGTAATGCCAGATTCCACATAATCAACTGTTCGGACCTTGAAGTCCAGCAAAAAAAAAAGAAAAAATTGGAACAAGGAATAAGAGGAGTTAAGCAGAATAATAGAATTTATGAAATTCATAAAATAAATTATACAATAAATTATACATAAATAAACCTTTGTATGCAAAAGCTCTTATCACCCTGAAGCAAACACTGTTTGAAATTGAATGTACTATTTGAACCATTTAATGCCTCTTTAAATCAGTCTTTATAACAAACTGTCATACTTTGACGGGATCCTCTGCCAGTTGCTCTTGGCACAAACCCTGGTCCTTGGCACTAGGGTGAAAGTGGCAGTGAGACACTGAGATTTGACCGCTTGTCCTCACATTAATGAATCATAACACTATTCCCTGGGACCTGGGGTTTCTTTTCAGTGATGGGTGTAATTTATGCAGCGGGCTCCATGATGTTATACGCTGTTATATTCTTTTGGCTTCTCTCACCATTGTCACAACTGTTGAGTTAACATGAGAGACCCAAAACCTTGTTGGCTTCATACACACAAATACAATGCAGAAGCCTACTGGTCTTTTAAAGCAACGTAGCCTATATGTGGTTACGTTAGATAATCATATCTTACTTCAGTGGTATTGTTGACAACGTTCTTATTTGTCTTCAGCAATGCCGTGGAAAGCAACAAAAGCAAGATGGGCATTTGACTGTCCTTGGCAGATAAAATTTCTACAATACTGAGAGAACGAGGAGACACTTCCATCTCTGTCCTCAGCGGAGTCTCTACTGATCGAGGATATTAATGCACTCCTGGCCTCAGGTGAGCTGTAGGAATGCGTCCCTGTGTGTCCAAGGTAAGGATATTAGTCACTGTAAATTTTTTTGCAAAAGTCCCTGCTAAAGAAAAGCCATAAATGTTTGGTTCAGTTGTCTTACTATGTTTTTGCATGAGCAACATTTTTCTCTGAAATGGCATACATTTTTACATTTTATGCAGTTGGATATTGAACATGATCAATTCAGGAAATTGTCTTAGAGTTATTATAACCTAGACTGGTCCCCAACCCAAACTCCTTTCTTAATGATGTTATGGTACGTAGACTAACTACTGTTATCACATTTACATTTATTTATTTAGCACATGCATTTCTCCAAAGCAACTTCCAATGAACTCTATGTAGTGTTATCAGCTCACACACCTTATTCACCGTGGTGACTTACACTGCTAGATACACTACTTACAATGGGTCACTCATCCACACATCAGTGGAACACACTCTCTCTGTCACTCATACACTAACAAAGAACTGTATTTTAATGTTGTGGTCGACACCTTAAGTTCCCTCCGTAAACATGCGGATGACAGAAGTGTTTAAATTTGTCCCACTCAAGAAACTGACATTTAATTTGCATGAGAATGCTAATCAATTCTGGAATATCTGGACTCCCTTCTGGAAGTTATTAGAAATGGTTCCGTGATATATTGCAAGCTTTTATTCTTGAGCCTTTGCCCTGCGTTTGTGGGAATATTTGCAATTTCTCGGTGTACTGCCTCCGCCTGTACCCTGTTGTGACCCCGTGCTGTACATAAAGCCAATTTTTAAAAAAGGTTATCATAACAAATTACTACCTGCTGAACTATTATAGCAGGTGTCATTTTGTCAGTTACACCAGATCTCTTTCCAAAGACACATACGTCTTTCCCAACTGAATATAGACTCACCTGCAGTTTTTTTTCCTAAGTTTGCAAGTTTTTTTTGTTTAACCCTAAAATTGCATCTAGTCCTGTGTTGATTCAATGTTTGCAGCAGCACAATATTTCATCGTGGAGTGTCATCATCTGATTATTACCCTGTAACTCCGTAAGCACGTTTGTATTGTATAAACCTAACAGAGGGCAAAGGCATCAACTCAATAAAGAAAAAAATAACACTCTTGGACTTTACCATCCGAGGCTCTGTTTATAAAAGTTTTGTGAAAAAGTAAAAAAAAAAAAAACTTTGGAGTAGCAGAAGAAGCAAGTTACTTTATTATCAGGTTCAAGTATCCCTACACACAGAATGATCTCTCTCGAAAAAGTTTGTATTTGCTAACCTAAGAGACCTCCTTTACATATATTTTGAGAGTACTGACATGAACCTGGAATTGCTGCTCAATAAGAACCTTCCGAGGGCACCCACTCCAGAAACATCACGAGATGCTCACCACACCTGTAACCTTTCCAAACGCTGAGAGATCACAACAAAGGGCACAGACTGAAAATAGCCCCTGCAGAGTTTCACTTAGTTTCTGAGAAGCTCCAAGAAACCTGATATCTCAAGTTTTGCACATAACTCTGTGACCTACAATGATTTGATATTCCTCGCTGTGTTTCGCCTGAATTCCCACCTTGTGAACTCTTGCACTTGGATCCACTTAGTATCGTACGCAAGCATTCACAGCTGCAAGCATAACCATTATTCAGACTTTATACATAAATCTAGTACTGATACAACCCATAACCATGTATGACCAACTTGGTCCCATTGAGCAACTACTTGCATCTGTTTATTGCATTTTGCCATCTGTTTGGTGATGTTGAGGAGCTTCCTGAGGCTGTTTCAGCCTGTACAGCTTGAGCATCTGCAGTGAAACACCCCCGAGAGTAGAGGACAGAAAGATACTCCATGGGGAGAGTTTGCTCTCTCCTCCCCTCCATCTAAAAATCTAGTGGACATTAATAGCACGCATGTGGTCCGAAAATGATGCCAACTCTATCTGCCCAACTCCTCATCCTGAAGGCTTTGCAGCGGATAACGTTTTATCCTCACATATGGAGATGCTGACATTAACTGGTGCCATGTTTTATGTACCCAGGAAGGATTTACGTTGCATCATCCTTCTTATTTTGTATGATACCTTAAGAATCCTCTAATCTGAAACCTTGTCTTGTGCAAGTTTGTTGCGGTGCCTTTTAAAATGTGATTAAGGTTGGGAAGGCGGCTTTTGGAGGAGTCTGAGCAGCGTGCCGAGGGCGAGCCGAGGATCCCAGGCTGTGTCGCACTCATTGATCAGGTGCAATGGCAATGGTAGTCAGCAACCCACAGGGTAAATTCATGGGAAAGATAGACGAATACCATCCTTATATGTCCATGTATCATTGTCTATCCTGGCAATGCGGCTGGTTATCTCTTACTCTGCTACTCGGTTGCTAAATAAATCACTGAAGACTCTAACGCCATAGTTATAAATTCATTATGCATTGCTGGAGTTCATGTAGATTGATGCTGCGATTTTCTGCCTCTACTGTTAGAAATATTAAAAATAACATGCAATATAATGAAAGGGGGTGCGGTGGCACAGTGGGTTTGGCCAGGGCCCCCTGTGCGGTAGGTCTGGGGCTCGAGTCCTGCTAGGGGTGCATTGCAATGGACTTGCGTCCTGTCTGAGGTATGTCCCCCGTGCCCTGTGTTGCCAGGTTCTGCTCTGGTTCGCCAAGAGCGATTGTAGACATTGTGTGCGTACAGCATAGTGACTCACATGTTTGGTATGGGCACAGGAAATGGAACCATGTGCTACGATAAACGTAAGGCTAAAACGTGCTAAGAAATGAAAATATGAATCGATTTTTTTTCTCTGCAGCTCAAAATTTAGCTGTGTACAGATTACCCTGCCTTCCATTTGTACAACAGAGTTGGTGGGATGTGGATACCGGGCACCTGTCACCAGCATATTCATAAAATAATTAAAAAAAAAAAAAAAAAACACCTAATGCACATATCCTGCATAAAAGAACCTCTACCTACCTGTTTGCAGGGCAGGGCGAGACGACTCTCCAGGGCTGACTGTGGATGTCGTGAACACTCATCACTCACCCTTTAGTACTTACCACTTATATCCTAAGGAAACAATGTGTGGCGGCTCTTCCCTGGGTCGACCCAAAGTACCCCAGTCAGTTGAATTACGGGTGACTTTAACTTGCGCAGTCCACGGCTGCAGCAGTGACCGCGTGTGACGTCGTCCCAGCTGGGGAGGGAAACTGCGGTCACGCAGACAGGGCGCAGCTGAGCCTGACCTGGGTTCTCCTCTCGGTGTCCTGGAACTCACCGAGGAGGGTGGCGAAAAGGGAAGCGGAGGGCGCTGCTGGGTTTTGCTTTGCATATATGCCATAAGCAAAACAGACTTTATTAAAAACCATAAAAACCACTATTAAAATTCACAACCCAGAGAGCCTGGCCCAGTCAGAATGATAAATTACCAGCAGTCTTTGAAAATGACCATCCCCCCCCTTTAGTTTTTCCCTCCTTATTTTGGTAGTTTTAGTCCTGCATGCTTAATAAGCTACAGCTGACTGCCTGTTTTTTTTTTTTTTTTTTTTTTTTTTTTTTTTTCAGTAAGCACTTTATTAGTTTAAATGGTTTCCCTTTGAAATCCCCCCTCGATTCACATAAGATGGTGGACCGTGTGACTAACGATCCCGTTGGGTTAATTGCGTTTCCCTTTTTTTCCCCCACGACCAAGTGTGCATTAATTACAGCCAAAGACAAAGCGTGCTGTGTGCTTCCTCATGCAGAGAACCACTTGGCAGCAGATATGGGAAAACAAATGCCACGTCCAATACTGGACTGGGCTCCGCTGTGCCGCGGTAAATATCTGGGTCTACACTTTGACTGGGAAAGCAGAAGCCAGGTAAAATAACTGATCTCCCCTCTTCCAGCGGCGATGACTCTCCCTGCGTTAACACCCCCCAGCTGGTCACCCGTGTCATGTGCCAGTGGTGATGACATGCTGTTTAAACCCGTCTCGTCACCGAGATCTCATTAGCCGAATGCCACAGTAAACGACTCAGTAAATGGTCTTTTATGGATCACCATTAGTAAAAACATAAAAAGCAAATGTGCAGGCAGCAACAGGGTAACGTCGGGGTTTGCCGCAGCACTCGGGGTTGGCAGTCCCCGGGTGGTGACCCCGACTGCTGGTTCCTGACTGCAGGATGCCAACACTTGGACAAGCACACTGCTGAAGGCTTCAGGAAGCAAATCATGTAATCTGTCACGTTGCGCCCTGTAATCCCCATCACGGCAATAACAGTCAATCCAAGGGCTGACGTTGTAGTAAATGTATCTTTTAATAAAGTTATACCTTTTCCCCTCCACCAGCATGAGGTTTGTCTTTGAAGCCCACAGCGGTCCATCCCAGCTGTGTGGATGAAGCACAGAGTGGGAGCCCATCCACAGAGGGCACTGAGCAAACAACATACAAAAGCATTGCTCCCTTTCCTTACGTCTCCCTATATACAGGTTCATCACGTCCTCCATTCGCTGATGTTGTTTTATATGAACAGGCATTTTCTGTGCAGTGCAAAAAAAAAAAAAAAAAAAAAAAACCTTTTTTGTTTCTGTGTGTGACTGCTACTGAAAGCATGACATTTTCATGGTTGGTTTCGCCGAAGTACACAATTACAGAAAAAGCCGTACGCGATGAACACATGATCCAAAAAACAAAACAAAAAAAAAAAGTGATAATTCATTGTTCTCCAAAGGGAATAAAAATCAGAGACAGAGCTGTTGCCAGATGAAGTTCTGAAATGGCAGGTTTTGGGAGGATGTCTGTAGCCTGTGTGCAGTAGAATAGCATGTTCATACACACAATATGCCATGATAATGCAATAAGAGCTCTTCATAATGAACAAAATTTCTCACATCTACGTTTTCCAATTAATTAAGCGATTCGGCATTAATAGTGACTTGCAGTCAACACTTATCAATAAAGTCTCTCTCAAAAGCCTTTTCTCTGACAACATTAAAGTAAGCCCTGGCACAAATGCATTTCTATGCATGAGATGAGCACTCAGACAACATAATGTCTATAATCATGGCTAACTCTGCAAAACCTTCACCTGAATCTCTGCGCTTCGCCTATTGTCTCATAACATAGCACATATTTACACGGGGAAGAAAAGCTGGATAAACCGGGGGAAATTATAGACTTTGAGTATTGATGTTCTTGTGTAGCATAATCCTTGTGTGACGAGAGCAAGGCTTGACTTTTATCCTCACACCCTTGGGATACTTGGGTATGCAACAGATGGAGAAATCACAGAAACACACACACACACACACACACAGATAAACACAGAAACACACACATGCACTCACACACGCTCAGAACAGACACGTACGTACTTGTGTACATAAAACAACATGCAAACAGATAAAGAGAGACAGAGAAGACGATGTTGTAAGGGACCAGGGATGAAACATTGTGGGTAAAGCTTTAACGCTCCAATCCTCCATGGAGTAAATTCCTTTTGCACAGAGCTCATAGAGCAGCGAATTACATTAGCCCTCTGGAGAGCCCGGCTCTTCCTCCGCCACACTCATCAATTCCCAGACCAGATATTTATTTATGTATTTCTGGCGAATAATTCCCTCTCTGAACACAAGGATTCACAATTTGCTCTCTTTTTTTTCAGGGTTTTGAGAGATGGTGGGCTGAATATAATCACTATTGCTCACGCAGAGAAGAAATTACACAGGCAGTTGTCTCGTGGCATTCCAGGACAGTAAACAACCCAAATACATGACAGGGTTTCAGAACTATTCATTAATTTTCAGAAAAAGAACAGCCCAAATAAATATCTAAAATCAAACAAATTCAGAGAGCCAATAAAAGTGAAATAATTATCCTCCAAGCCTCTATATAACATGGAACCTTGTACTGAAAACTGATTAAATCATAAAAATTCTGCTGAATATATTATATGGTTTATACAATACTTATGCATACTGATATCAAGATACACAGAGGAAATCTTAAACAAAAATATTTGAATATCATTTGATATATGATGATAAATATATGGACATATTTAGCATTTAACATGTGTTACTACATTTTCCCAAATAAATATAACCATATAAAGTCTAAATAATTGTGTTGATTACTCATCCATGTCCACAGTCGGTATCAAATCAAAAAGAAAAAGAATCTCCCAGATGTAACCATTCTAAGTCATTCCTAACAAGGCAATAACTCAGACAGAAACATGTAGCTTCCTTCTCCATAAAAAGTACTTCAGTAGAATAATGTGTCTCACAGTGACTCAAATCTGTCTACACACACACACACACACACACACACACACACACACAGACAAGCTTTCTCTATCCTCAGTTCTGCCACTCCAGAACCAATAAAACACAGAACCAGTGGAACAGAAATTAGACGAAACTAAAAAGTGAAGATGAGCTTTAGAGGGCCCAGAAGGCAAGGATCGACAGTTGGAAGTAGGGAGGGAAATCCATTCGTCCGAGGCTTCCCTCCTTTAAAAGGGTACATGTGCTCTCACAGCAGTGTTCTCATTCCGTAGCATCCCTGTGTCCCCCGTCCCCAGGTAAGGGGAGATGTCACTGAAGGTCTCCTCCGGCTCCCCATTTGCATTGTTCATGGGAGACCTGCACAGGGTGCACGCAGCCATAACTCCTTTTCTATTCCAGACTATCTCAGAATGGAGAGCAGGTCAGTTGGCAAGGAAGCTGGGAGGGGTTCACGATGTGTTGGGACCACAAAAAGAGAAAATAAGATGCTCCTCTGAAGGTCTTTTCCTTAGAAGAAACAGAGGAAGATGGGAATAGCTGTCTGTCCACATTCTTTGTATGAAGTAGCCTGCTGGGCCAGTAAGGAGCTACAGTGCATCACCCTTCACTGGAGCCCCTTCCTCATTAAGCAGGCGGGTGCAGCTATGAGCAAAATTGTGAGCAGGGCTGAATGGTTGGTCTGCGATGGATGGAGGCTCTTCTTCGGGTGGCGAGGTGGAGTCTGAGAACTGGGACAGGTGAATGGAGACAAGACGCTTTTCCCGGTGAATGAATTCTGATCCTTTCTTTCTACAGCTGTCGTTAGGCCTGAAGAAAGAGACAGGGGTGAATCTGAGTGAAACTCACACGTGACAGCATCACCCCCCTTTCTGCTGCCGTTAAGGAATCCTCTGCCATCCAGCACTTTCGCCAAAGTGGTTTGGGAAGTATTCCGGACACGTGGCCCTTGAACTCCTGTCTTAAAGACTGGAAAACTAGAGATTTCTCAGACATTTCACCTGGAGGCGGATCACTGAAACATTTTATGGGAAAATGAACGAATCAGCATCATCGTCTATGAGCTAAAAATTCGGAACACAAGGAGCAACACCAGATGTTTATTATAAAGAGAATGGAAAACTTCTGGCATAAACACACAAACAAAATCAGTTGATTTTTAAGGTGACACACCTACAAAAGTAGGTATGCTGATGCGCCAAGTCAAGTTGAATATGTCTTAAAAATATGTGATAGATATAAAAAAGGTCTGACAGTCCATAGTATGTGAATTTCTACACCAACAAGAAATACCGAGGGGTTTACAAGAGCCCAAATTGAATATAGCAAAGGGAACAATGCCAAAAGTCAGAACAAAATATGCCAAAGAAACAAGGCTAGTAGGACAATGGTTACCAGAAACTTTATTTTCCTAAGGATTGTGTGAATATTGCATTATAGACAGTGCCGGACTTTGACAGCAGCATTACAGAAGGATGGCATGTGTTCGTAAATTAAAGTGTGCCACTCCTTTCTAGTAGGTATGGAGTGTGGTTGTAGTGTAGTGGTTAGACCTGCTGTCTTTAGGTCCAAAGGTTGCAAATTCAAATCTCACTTACCCTACATTGCTTCAATAAAAATGTCAATCTATATAAATGGGTAAACAGTTGCTTTGCAGAAATGTATTGTAATGACCTGTGTTTAGGCAGGAAGATTTGTTTATTGTAAATAGTTGCATTATGGGAAAAAATGTGAAATATAAGTGTGTAACCACTAGGGGAAATGATGGGTGACTGTGTTTGCCGGTGTATTGAGAGAAAGCCTGGGCGTGCTAGGCAGGCTGGGAGGGCTGACTAGAAGCACAGGTCCTGGAGGAAACAGGGTCCTCGGACTAAGAGCATCATTTCCCTGTGTGCCAATGTTCAATAAACCAGTTGTTAAACCAGAGATGAACACTGCCTGTGCATCCTTCTTCACCCCATCCAAACCCATGGCACTATGCACCACAGTATCAAATAAATGTAAATTAATTAGCTCATACTCATTCAGTCTTTATAATACCTTGTTCACCTTCAAGGTAGGTAGGAAACACATATGTGATGGCTTGAAATATTGACAAGCAACAGCTTAAACTTCATGTTTAATTTCCTGATGCGTCTGAACATCATGATCTCCACAGTACAGTTCATGACTGTCCTTTGGCAAGCGTGCCTGATTTTTCACTAAGCTCATGCTATAAGCTCCTTTATCCAGCTGAAACATGTTCACAATAAATACTTGAGCAGATTGTACTGTGGTGCATATGTTTACAGATACTGGAACTGCACTAATTGTGCTGTTCGGTATTAATAATACAACGTAATTTCCACCACTTAGGAGTAATATGCTAACAGGCAAACAAGGAAAGGTTATTCATTTACAGCAGTACATGGCAAATATAAAGGTGACCTCTCTCGAGAGCTGACTTTCCTAAATAATACTAGAAAAATGAACTGAAATTTTTTTAAGAAAAGGAAAATTAGCACTGTGGTGCCCTGTAGTTGCTGCGTTGGCCATCGATCTCTGCGCAGGTCTTCTCCCACAGCTCTGCACTATTTACCTGCTCTACTGCCGTTCTGACTTTATTTTTCCGAGGGACATAATTGTCCTTGTAACACGAGGGAGGAAGCGTTTGTCTTTTTTTCCCGCAGTCCTCTCCCGTGTGCCGCTCCTCTTAGAGCCCCGGCGAAAGCGAGCCGCCGTTTCCCGGCACGCCTCCTTCCCTTCCTTTCTCCCGGCGTTCTTGCTGCTTTAATCTTTGTAAGGAGAGCCCTTGAATGTTAGCATTAGTTCTTCAAACACAAGAGCTTCCTGGCAAACGGGCACGGTCTATATTTTTCCTCGGGAGCCTCAGTTTGTTGAATGCACGATGTAAATAACCGGACCGGTTGTACCTACCACTGTGAGCAACGTTTGATGCAGCATGTAGTAAAAGCAGGCTGTCGGCGGGTGTTTGACCAGTATGGATGCCTCGGAGCTGGACGGCAGGGGTCGGAGTGCGTGTCTGCGTACCGGGGAAGGTTGGCAGCACGGCTCTGGTGAGACGGCGGAGGCAGCATGGCGGCCGGGCCTTGCTGACTGTTTGTGCTATCGTGCATGAAGCTACTTGAGGCGAGGGGAGTGTGGAGTTGCATACCAAGAAAGGGCAGCGCAGTGCAGCACCTCCCCGCATCTCAGAGCCATCGCCTTCACTCCTCCTCTTTCCTCCCTCAGCTCGGCCTGCGCCCGCTCCCTGTTCTCCAGCTCACTCTCCTCCTTCATTCTCACACACGGCACACACCCCTCGTCTCCATCACGCCTCTTCAGTCATTACACGGGTAACGGGGGGCCAGTGCTGCTTGACTGACATTCTGCAGAGAGGTTAAGAATTCCAGTCGCTGCAATTCAGTCAGCAATTAGCACCTGTTTGGTCCTGGAATCGAACCTGAACTAGCTGATTATTCGACGTGACCTGGCGGCTGATAATTAAGATCCGAGCCAACTGGAATGTCAACAGCCTCCCCTGCTCTTAAGCAATGGCCTTGCTGCACGCATCCTTAAAATAATGTGCGAAACAGCTGGCACTGTAGTGGTTAGAGCTGCTGCTTTTGGACCCAAAGGTTGCAGGTTTAAGTCTCACCTCTGGCTATAGTACCCTTGAGCAAAGTACTTACCCTAAATTACCCAGCTGTATAAATGGGTAAATAATTGTAACCTTAACAATCAAAAGCTGCTTTGGAGAAGAGTGCCAGCTAAACGAATTAACATGAAGGACTAGTGAGATCTGTTTCTTTTTGATTGTTTTAATTATGAGACTTTTCCCAAGCACAGTGAAGCCAGCTTTCCAAATAGAGTATAAGCACTGCACTCTTGCACTGCTCCACGAACATGGATCCAAGAGCACTGTTCTTTATGTTCAAATTCTGCTGACTTTTCTTTGCCAGTTAAAGATCAACACCAGGAGACTAATGTTTAAAAGTGCTGCTGTATAAATTTTTCGGGAGATGAGCTGACTCTGAGCCGATGGATTAGCAAAGAGCATTTTTTATGGAACATGCCATTTTAATCTGGTAATAGAAAGACAAACAATAGTAATGATAAATAATAATATAAATAACAACAGCCAAATTGTACTCGGTACACAGGTTAAGAATGTGATTTTATACAACTACACAGCCTACTTTGATATCAGGGCTAGAGCTCAAACTCTTGGAATGTTCTGGAAGATATAACCAATTAAAGGCAGTCAGACGTCAATCGATACTTCCAGCAGAACTAAGCTAACCGGCTGGTAGACAAAGAAGGTATTCAGAGTCAGACAATGACAAAGAGCACATCCTGAACATTTTTTTTTTTTTGGACACACGTAACCATGAAAGCCTTGTAAAGTGTGTCCGTTTTTGCATTTTCATTTGTGTGTACAAGAGATAAAGTGAGTGTACGAATGCAAATTTGGCAGTTTTCCTTTCACTCTGCCCCATTTAAGGATGCCACAGAGGAAGAAATTCACCGTCCATTGAACCGATACACACATGCCTTCAGGGCTGTCACTGTTATTAAATATAACTAGTGAGCAATTCGTAGAGAACCTAGAGGTGGATGGGAAAAAAAAAAAAACGGACAAAGCAATACAAAATGCCCTGGGTTAATCAAAGGAAGTTAATTATGGTCCATCCCTCCTCCAAAATTAGCCACTCTCCCTAAATAATAAATCAAACTCTGTTGTGGACTCCCAGACCGCAAATCAGGATTTTTATATTTTTAGCAAAGAACTGTTGAACGGTCCAACTCTCTGACCCACATATCCTCTCTCAAATTACAGTGTTATACATGGAGTGTGTTTGCGTACATCCTCAGGAGACTCTTACCAGTCTTTGTGAGGCCATGAAGAGCGTACAAAAGGGATACAACTGGGAGGGCGGTTGTGGTGAAAGTAAATTTAAGATTAAAAATAAAATTACCGTCACCCCAATCTCTCCACTTCAGGAGAGAACTGTCAAGCAGATCAGTTTGTGGGAGTTATTCCAGTGTATTATTAAAATATAGTGTGACAAGGATTTATCAGCAGAGGGAAAGCAGAACACTTTCCCCAGTATTCCCTGCAAAAATATGTGTGGTTTAAAATATTGAGTGCATTCTGCAAGCAATTATTTTACATTGTGATCAAAACATGTCAGCGTGTCGGTAAAACCCGCAAAATATTGACACCCTACTGAAGCATAATACATGTACTGTCATGTTTATGTCCATTTGTACAGTATTTAGGAATAATTCAGAGGTTTTGCAGAAATACCCATACTACCTCAGTTTTTCTACATAAATGATTCACAAAGGGGATTTGTAAGTCTGACATTCTAAACTGCCAATATGAATCTTTAAAAAGACTTAAATGTGATTTAGCAAATCTGAACAGAATTTCATAAATCTGAAGCCGTTACAAATAAATATTTATGAGGCATCTATTATCCACTATCTCCCTGTTCCTGGTAATTGCCAGTGATTCATTTGGTTTTCTCTGTGAACGCCATGAGAGAGATCAATTGTCCAATATACCCTCCCATTTGTGGGTGTTTTGGCTTCAAGTCCCTTATCTTCGATTTTTATGAAGTTTTATGTTAACGGTTGGTCTATAATTAAGCCTCTTGGTGTCAACATCTGTATGAATTACCTCCAGCACCAGTTTTTCGCTGTAACATGTAACTGACAACTCCCAGTAAACACTAAACAGGTAGGAGGGATGTAATGACCCATGGCTTTCTACCACGTAATACGCTAAAGACTTCATCATGAAAAATCAATCTTAGTATTTAGTTTTTTTAAAAGATTTAAAGTAACTAATGGTGTGTCACAGGGCTCTACACCGAGCCAAGTTTACAGTTTAAGTAAATGGTTTGGATTTGGTTGAACGAGAAACTCGTTTTTGGGCCCATGATAATGTTCATGGTCATGGTCTAATCCCCTTTCAATATCATAATTAAACCTTGTTAAATTAAAAGTTGTTTGAATACTGTAAAAAATATATTTACATGCTTCAGATCTAATTAATTAAAGTGTCATTAGCTGAGTGCAAACACATCAAATGTCATACAGATGAATAGAACTTCAGCGAAGATGTATCTTCATAAAGACATATTGGCACGTTGGTAGACATTTTCAAGCTTTTTCTTCCTGCTGACATAGAGCAAAACATTTTTTCTGGTAATAGATTTTTCATAATGTTCCACAATTTATGAACATCATACAATAATCTCTGAATCTGTAATACACTTCACTCTGTGCCCACAAAAATTAACACATATTGAGAAGCCATTGCTTATTATTATACATTGTATGAAAATCTTGGGTTATTTGTTATTGTTTAAAAAAGAAAGGAGAAAAAAACCCGATATATTTGATGAAGCTATTCTTTGGAACTATTCAGATACCTGAAAATTATGCATACAATTTTCATTTGTATAGCTGATCTCTTCTGAAGATTCAAACAGAGGAGAATTTGGTTAAAGAAAATAAATACAATCTTCTGAGTACCTTCCTTCCCAGTACTGGAATAACCTCCAAGCTACTGCAAATAAATCCCCTCATCTCTTTTGTGGAGCTGAAGCCCAGAATACAAATATGTTTTACAAGAGGACTACAAATGTTTTTGGCTTACTGATATCTAGTTTGGATGTTTATTGCTTATTGTCATGTCATCAATGTCTTTTACTTTTATATGTTGCTCTTGATTAGTTCTACAGTTACATTTATTCATTTAAGCAGATCCTTTTCTCCAACACAGTCAGTTCTCCTTTACAAATAGACCCTGAATAAAATAGAATATAAAAAAATCTGAATCTGAGCCTAGTCGGGCTTTCCGGGGATTCTTCTTTAGTTCTTAGTCCTCAGTTTCAGAAAGAGCTTAACCGAAAGACCTGTCCTATAATAATCAACTGGATGATTAACAATGTAAGAAATTCTTCACAATATTACATCAGTGATTTTAAAGCCTGCTGAATACTTTCCTTGGATGCTTCCATTTGTGACTGGAAACAGTGTGAGTGGCAACCCCTGTAAACCTGGGGGATGATGCCAGTCAATGGAAAAATCAGAGTGCTGTTTAAGTGAGTAACACAGTCTGCTTTATGTTACCATGGACCTGACTTCAAGGACCTTTGCTACATAACAGTGCCTTTTGTTTTCAGTTTGGGACTGGCAAACGAGGAAGACTTTATTTTTTCCAGCCTTTAGGCTAGACAGAGCCACTTGAATCCGCTATTGGCTCAAGAAACTCAAATGAAACCTGGACATGTTATGTGTCAGCAGTGCTTGACCATCATAAATAACTCTTGAGTATGGAAAAGCTGAGAAGTGAACAGGTGAATTTCACCGCACAGCTCATGAGTAAAATCCTGACATAAAGGCACAGTCTCAGGTCTACAAGTCACTGGGGTCCTGTGCATTTTACGTGTTCAGAGGTGCAGTGTGTCACAACATGTAAAGGACAAGCCAGTGGGTAGCACCAGAGAGACCCACACCCTCTCGCAAGACCGTCTCTCTTATCTCTTCTTCCTCCACAGGATCTTTCAATACCTCTTTCCTCTCTTCCTGCTTGCTAGAGACATTCAATGGCCCCTCCAGAGGAAGTTGCGAAGTGTAAGTGGCATTGACAAATGGCAGCTGGGCTGTATATTTATCTTATTAAGTACAACAGTACCCAGCCCACTCCACCTTCCACCGTCCCTCTCATTGTCAGGAACTTGGCTGTATTTCAGCATATGTGACTGTGGATAGCAGGTCCCCTTTGTAACACTAGTTTTTTACATTTCCCTGCCAGGTGGGAAACAGTCATCTCCAAGCTTCAGATATCCTGATTACCCACTAATGTTGTTCCACCTCGGTGCTGATGAAGTAAGCGGCTCCGGACCAATCACAATCAAAGAGAGAAAGAAGAAAATCGACCCAATAAAGGGATTTCATACAATTTCATAGCCATGATGCCTGAATGGAGCAGGATGACATCGGAGCTCACAGAGAACTTGGCGTCTCTGCTGTTATCCTGGGAACACAGCTGACTGCCTGTGTAGGAACAGGTCTTAGGGCTTTACTGTAATGTTAGATGAGTAAAACATTGAGAAATACGAGCAGTTAAAACAGTGTACATAGAACAAAGTACTTTGGACTCACCTCCCCTCGGTGCTCTGAATCCCTTAAGATGGCTCCTTGGGCAAAGGCTACAGGTAAAAGATAAAGAAGTTAAACAAAAGAATCTTTCTGCTAAACTCTCAAATAAAATAAGTTTTGATATATTTATTTCACTCCCACTAAGTTCTTTGGCCAGGAGCATAGAACTCAGTATGACTCTGCTGCCCATATGGTAAAAACAGAATCTAAAAAAACAGAATACAGGTGATCTCCGATTTACGTAAGGGATTACGTTCCGCAGGATCCATCGCAAGTCAAAAAATATCGTAAATGGAAAATGCATTTAATACACATAACCTTCCGAACATCATAGGCTAGCATACGTGCGATGGCCATTACGGGCTTGCCGCCTTCATGCTGGGCAATTATCTTGAGTTTCTCCTCAAGAGTAATTTCCCTCCTCTTCTTCTTCTCATCAGTAGCAGGAGACACAGATGGACGTTTCTGTGACATTATCGATGGACAAAACACAACGTAGATACAGGGGGGTATCTGTATAGCAACCACGAGGTAGACTGGGAGATGCGGCTCGCCAGCCCACCATTGTAAAGTCGAAAAATCGTAAGTCGAACCATCGGAAGTCGAAGGGCATCTGTGTATATAATGGAATAGAATATATAAAAGAATAGAAAAAAATTGAATTGTTTAACCATATACTGTACCAGCTGTATATCGTTGAATTGAAAAAGCCACTTTACTTGAAAAAATATTAACTAAATTATCCCAACAAAAGTTAAAGCAAACCGTTTAAGAAAACCGACGAAATACTCGGCTGAGGAACGGCGAATGCAACGAGATGAAGTTAGAGCTGTAGCCACTGGCACACATGCACGACACCGTTGTGGCCGACATCGTCTGCTTTCCATAACTAGCGCGGCAGCATTCCTCCAAAAAGCAAACACTTCACCATATGGCCAAGAGCTGCAAGGCAAAATTCAGTGGGCTGACAGCCCTTCAGGTTTTGGACTGCACAATAGGACACTTGTCAGAGAGCTTAAAACGATCAATTAGCATTTCAACAGTCCATGTGTTGTGTTGGTGTTGCTGCCCATTTTGTTTCATCGGCAGTTTTTTTTTTTTCTATAATGCAGCAGCACAGTACATCAACATGCTTGTACTTACACCTCCACATAGTTTCAAACATGGAGGTGATACAAAGACACACTGTGAATTTTACTGCCATCAAGGCCAGAGAAGATCTGATTTTCTACAGACTGCTGAAAAATTTTTGTCTCCAAGGGACACTTGGTCACCGCGTACATCTCTTACATTTGTACAGGCAGGACGTGCAGTCCCGCAGTGGCATGCCTGTCTGAGCAGTAAAATCATACAATAGGTGTAAAGGATACAGCGCTGGACACTTTATTATTATGGGGAGGTCAACGGTATATATCTCACGTTACACCAATGCATGCAGCGGCCTAGATCTCACTGCACACCTACACCATCTGGATAAAACTAGCTCCGGCTACTCCTTAAATCAGAAAAAAAAAAACATTTTTTGCCGCTGCAAAAGATCTAACAGTGGATTGAATTTGCAGTTCTTCTGTGCACTATACTCTACACTCTGTGGAACTCACTGGTGTTACCATATAATACACTTTTCATTCATTGCAGTTCTTCATCTGAGTTCGTTGTTAATCCACCGGGAACTTGGTTCAATATGTCAAAGAACCAGAGGTCACACTTGTCCATCATTTATGGATGGATGGATGGATGGGTGGATGGATGGATGGATGAATGAGCGAACAGACATAAAAAAACTCAAAAAAAAAAACTACTAGGAAGGTGAATAGGAATCGGTATTATTCTGGTAAAGTTTTATGCAGCTACTTGCGTGATGAACGTTGGTGCATACGGTGAAGGAAACGAACTGTAATTAAGAATCACACATCTACAGCTATGTCTCTCTTCCTCCTAATGTAGCGCAGAAATCGTATTTTCTATGAGATGTACGTCGCTTTCGAGAAAAGCGTCTGCCAGATGAATACGTGTAAACGTAAGTTTCCTCATCATCATCTTGCACGAGCGCACGACCAACTTGAACCGTATGTTATAAAAATAATCACATTATATTTGGCTATGGCATTGCAGAGCCGCTGATATAATGATTATTCTATCTGAGCGCTATGTATAAAGCTTTATTGTCATTGTAGAACCACTGCTACGGTTTTGTAACTGGATGGAATGAAAGAAAAAAAAAACTACTTACAAATCTCTCGATTGTTGGAACCAAATGCACTTACAGAGATAATGAATGGGGTAATTAGTAAATGAATGGGCTGTTCAGTCAGTCAATGAGGCATCTGAGCTGCTCACTGTCATTCCCTACAGTCCCTTCCTACAGGGCCCTAAGGCAGCATGCAGAGCCCGTGCGCCTCTGCCTCCAGCTGCCCGCCGCCCATACGCGGAGCTGCCCCTAGGAACAGCATGGCTGATCCTTCCGGCACCGCGTCATTTAAATGCTAAGTACTCGGGCTGCGCTGTTAAACGAAAACAAAAAAAAAACGTGTAAAAGGAAAAAAAAAGAAAAAGTCAATAAGCAGCCTGAATTCTCGAGCAGAGCGCCACATGTTTTTATTTGATTTTATTGCCCCCCTCGGTGCTAGGGACATCCTGTCCTGGTGTGCGTAGATGTGTGTGGCCTGTTTCTTGTATGATATCTAAAAAAAAAAGGAATCGTAAAAGTAGAAATTAGTAGGTCGAGCTCTGCCAAGTTTCCCGTTCCTTCCTTCGACAAAACGCTTTTTTTTTTTTTGTCTTCTCCATCTGAATGCATATTGGTTTCCCTCTAATGACAGAGTGCTCTGCGCTCTCCGGCTTTTTGGATATTGACTAGAAGATACAAACTCAGGAGGGGGTGTGTGCGGGGGGTGCTGACACGCAGGCAGGTGAGGGGCTATTAACTGCTCGGCCTAATTAAAAGGCTAACAAGGTGAGTGTGGCCTTGCGGATGGGCCTGAGTGGCTGACAGAGCCGCCGCGAAGCACCGCCTGGTGCCATTGGAGGGCCAAGGACACCGCAAACACACGATAATTACCGCAGCATGCCTGGAAAATGACAGCGAGAGAGCGAGGGAGAGCAGAGGTATCGCTCCCCTGTCCTGGGGAGACACGGAATCTGTTGGCACGCCATTCATTAAACTTACTTTATTTAATTAGTACAAATTATCCCTGTGCTCCAGGTGTTCAGCGCTGCTAACTTACAAGGATGAAGAATTAAATACAAGAATCTGGGCCTAAACATAGGGCTACTGTTACATGTAATTAAAAAATAGATTTTTTTTTTTTTTTGTCACGCGCAAAGAATACAACAAAAAAATTTGTATTGATTTTAATGCTGCGGCACGGTGGCACAGCGAGTAGCGCTGCTGTCTTGCAGTGCCTGGGTGGTGCAAGAGGACATGGGTTTGATCCCCACTCAGTCTGTGTGGAGTTTGTGTGTTCTCCCTGTGCCCGTGTAGGTTTCTTCCAGGTGCTCTGGTTTCCTCCCACAGTCCAAAGACATGCTGTTCAGGTTTCCTATAGTGTGTTCCACTGATGTATGGATGAGTGACCCAGTGTAAGTAGTGTATCTAGCAGTGTAAGTCACCTTGGTGAATAAGGTGTGTGGGCTCATAACACTACATAGAGTTCACTGGAAGTCCCTTTGGAGAAAAGAGTCTGCTAAATAAATAAATGTAAATGGTGGAACTGTGGGGAAAAAAACTGTTCAGTGTTTGTAGTATCCCAGCCGTATTGGGTGATTTACGGCATTGTACAATACACAAGTGATGCCCATCCACGAGTGCAGAGGACACCAGTTGTACCACGATGTTGGGTCCACTCTGGAACTTCAGCAGCAACACCGGAAGACACCGGCATCGCATGCAAGCGGCACTGGTGCTGCTCTTATAATTGGGACTAGAGCCACGTGGGCTGTATACCGAAGCCAAGATGCCTGCTGGCAGAAGGGTATATGTTGAAACAGGCTGCCTGGGCAAAACTCAGTGAGGGGCTCCAATGATAAAAGATATATATATATATATATATATATATATAAAAAAAAAAAACTTTCCAAATGCCTCCCCATGGTTCTGTGTTATTACTCAGCCTGTGTTCCATTGCCTTCTATTTTGTTATTCTATTCCTGTTTGTATCCTCCTCCCCCTGCCCCCGAGTGGCTAAAGCAAAGCCCAGAAGAGCAGAGTCACTCCAGCGAGAGCCTACAAGGGCCGACAGGCGCTACACCGCCGGCTGGAGAAAAAAATGGAAAGATTTGGGGTTTGGGGGCTCCATCCTTTCAAGGCAGAGAGTCCTCGAGGAACAGACCGATATGAATAAAATAAAAATGGCAGTTGAAAGAGATTCAACGGCGGCACTCCAGCGGCCTTGCAGCTTGAGCACCGTCTACGTTGCAGACGAGAGGATCGTGTTTATCGCGTTACCGGTAAAGGAAGAGAAAAAAAGCAACGGGTTTGAGGGCATGTGCTGAGACCAAGGTAAATGAAAAGCGAAGAAAGGAAAGACAGCGCGGCAGTACCAGACAGCTTTAGGAAAGAAGGGACCGTGTTCATGCACTGGAACGAGAGTGCGGTTCCGGGACAGCATCCGAAACATAAAACCGTGCCGGAAAAAAGCAGGCATCAAGGACACCCATGACATAAAGCATTAGAAAAGGAACGAACGGAAGAGGTGAATTATGGCAAAGGCAGCTGTCGTCCGTCTTGCGTGCCAACTTCATCAGGCTCGCCAAATTGCGGCCCATGCTCAGCCAAACGTGCCGACGGACAGAGGCCGTGAGCAAACGCTTCCATTCCAGCGCGCAGTGGTCATGGAGGTCAGACACATCTTGTTTGTGCAAAGTGCACCGAGAGCCTCTCTAGGCAGCACACCGAGAGGAGAGATTAAAAGAGACGTTGTTTGTGGTTTCATCTGGAATATTTGCGTATGACAGAATGCGGGTTTCACCATGCGGAGAGTGATCCATAAAACTGATATATGGAATCCGTAAGACTGTCCTACACAATGTGGCTGTTTTGAACATGGAACTCCATTAAAACAGATTTTATTTACTAAGGTATTTTATAGTAAACAGTTTTTCCTGAAAATGCGGGTTATTCTCATAGTGCTGAA
The DNA here is from genome assembly GCF_900964775.1 of Scleropages formosus. Classification (NCBI taxonomy): domain Eukaryota; kingdom Metazoa; phylum Chordata; class Actinopteri; order Osteoglossiformes; family Osteoglossidae; genus Scleropages; species Scleropages formosus. Next base: position 7,792,584 of record NC_041806.1, read on the forward strand.
AGCTCAAAACGAAATATTGACTCCCAAAAGAAGGAAAGAAAGACTGAAATAAATCCCTTGCAGTGTCTCTAATGCATCATACAAATCAGACCTGAGACTTTCTCAAACTCATCAACACTCATTCAGAGAGCTTCACAAGGAATGTATCGCCATTTTTGACTGCTGAGCAATAATAATGCGATGAATGCGATTTGAAACATTCAAAGTAACTGGGAAAATCAAGAACCTGTTGCCGTTTGGAATGAATCTACAGGGAATACCGAAAAAGCCATTTGAGATCCAAAAATATTAGACAGTGTCGGGTGAGTTAGTCGGGAAAATGGGATACTCTCACACACACACAGTGACTGAAACCGCTTGTCCCAAGCAGGGTCGCGGTGAACTGGAGCCTAACACAAGGCATAGGGCTGGAGGGGGAGGGGACACACCAAGGAGGGGACGCCAGTCCATCACAAGGCACCCCAAGCGGGACTCAAATCCCAGACCCACCAGAGAGTAGGCACAGGCCAAGTTGACTGCACCACTACGCCCTCCATGGGATACTCACTGTTAAGATGAATAATCAATACAACAAATGCATAAATAAAAGGAAACGCAAGCGTCTCCAAGATTTAGGTCACGGCTGCGTAATGATCCACTGCAAAGCAGCAAAGGCATTTTTAGAGACAATGCCTTAGATGAAAGACTCAGACATCTAAAAAGCCTTGGAGATCTCTGTCAATGAGCCTCGCGTGGGGGAAATGTGACACAAAACAAAAATTTCATCTGAGTCACGACAAAGTTGAACAACTCCTTACATAACCACAAAACCAAGTAGTTATTCCCTTTCCAGATAATGCTTCGAACCAATGCAACGGAAACCAAACACAGCAAGCGTTCACTATCACTACCCTTGTAAATATTTAAATGTTTATATCCTCATATGATGAGCCTATGCGTTAACGTGCAGCGTGCCCTTAACCACACACACATACATGGAAAAGGCGTGAGATGCTCAATGAAATGATATCGGAGCGAGAGCCTGAAACCTCATTAACAGTATTGCATGGTTATATATTTGAAGTACTATTTAAATTTGAAAAAAAAAAATCACAGAGTAGGCAACCTTTTAATTTTAGAAGTGCACTTCTGTTATAAGCTAATGTCAATTTTTAATTCTGACAGTTAAAATGATACAGGAGTGAATGGGTCAGCATGTCTGCTGTATAAAATGTTAGGCTTTTTATTGCTTTGAATCATTTTCAAATTATTCAGTGCAAAATAAACTGCAGAACGCTTCCGATACCCTACCTGGGTGTATTTTCTAAAAGCCGTTTATATTAGGGCATTTTAATTCAGAGTACAGCTACTCAAATGGCGCATGTGGTGCGTGACTAAAATCAGACCCCCGGGTCTTCCTCTTCAATAGCAGCATCGCAAGCACGCAGGGTCAAGCAGCAAATTTAATAGACCTCGCTTTCTTGATCAATCCAGAAGCAGGTGTCAACACAAAGCAACGTCACAGCAGAGTCATCAGCGATGCTTCCGCAGGGGCTGTGTGTGAAGCTGTCTAATTTTTCCCTTATAACGATATACACTCCCTCAGTGGGCGGGACACACACTGATGCACACCTGGTGCTAATGAGCACAACTGAGGGTACGCTATCGGAGCCCGAGAGCAGATCTGAGCTTGATGAATAACCTCCTAAAGTAAAAGGGAGGGGGACAGTCATGGTTCGAGGTTGGGAGAATTCCACCCCTCCAGCGACAGGCATTTCATCCCTGCTAAGCGAGAGCGCACAACGGAGGACGTGAGCCTAAATGGCACAGTGCCGGCGAATAGCAGCTCGAAGCAATATGATTCCCCTCAACCTGTCTCGCCGCCTAGTTGCCAGTGTTTATTTCTGTTTATGCTCTTTCAACGGGCTGCCCGAGGAGCAAGTCGCCGGGTGCTGTCGTGCACCGGGACCGGGCTCCTTGTGTCACTGCTGAGTCAGAAGAGGATGAAGGACTGAATCAGAGCCCTTGTCTCACCTGTCTGCCTGACTGCTGGGGTGTTGGGGTACTGCCAGAGCCCTACTATGCAGGCTAGTACTATGGGCCCTGGTACAGCACACATGGGCAACCTAGAGCAATAAGGCGGAATCAATCAGACTCAGAGGGGGGTTTACAGATGTAAGGAAAATTTCAGAGTGAGACGCTACGATATATTTATGGCGCAGAGAGCGTGTGATGAAAGAAACGAGTTGATGGTGGCTGTGTGGTTCGTGAATTGTCATATGACCCATGCCTAAAAACTGACGCAGTTTTGCATAACTTGTAAAGGTTAAATGATATGTTTTGAACTGCTTGAAGAGGGCATCCCTTATAAAAGCACCGAGGATGTAGCTCTAGTACCTTTGCTTTATCAGTTTTCATTTAACCCATGTACAGTAATAAGTCCACACTGATATTAACTGATCTGAGTCCAGCATTAAGTCAGCAGCAGGTTTACCTATGGCAGTAGGTACAGTAGCGGACAAGCTTGCCACCATGTAATCGGAAGGTCCCAGGTTCAAACTGCCCCTGCTGTAATACCTTTAACCAAGGTACTTCTACTGAATTGACCAAACGCTCTACTGTACATATCGAGATTTGATCAACCTCTACACCCCAGCCAGACCACTTTGCTCATGTACATTGCCCATTTGGTGGTCCCGCACGTGAAAAGTAAAGCACGGAGGTTCTCAGTTCTGGTGGGATGACCTCCCCCTGTCACTCAGAACTGCTGAAACGCTGCTCACATTCAAGAAGGGTCTGACAACTCCTCTTTTCTGGACTCACTTTGCCCAAGATCTCTCCAGCTCATGTACATTTAGATTTATTCATTTAGTTGATGCTTTTCTCCAAAGCAGCTTACAGTGATGAGATTATAATTATTTACCCATTTACACAGCTGGGTAATTTTTTCACTGCAACAATTTTTAGGGTAAGTACCTTGCTCAAGGGTACTGCAGCCAGAGGTGAGGCTCAAACCTGGGACCTTTGGGTCCAAGAACAGCAACTTGAACCACTACACTACTAGCTATGCTACCATATATATATATAATATGTATATATATATATATATATATATATATATACTGTATATGTATGGTCTAAATGTTCATGCACCGTAACTTTAAGATCATTCCCAGATAAACCTTTACACAGCCACTACTCCTGTATTGTATGTAAATGTTTGTGTACAAAAAACTGGAAGGTGATCGGAATTCGTCCATCCTGTGTTTTATGCACCTACTCGTGTGACGAACATCAACGCATAAAATGGAAAGAAACAAATTAGGCTTACTTAAGAATCACATGTCTGCAACTATGTCTCTCTCTTCTAACGTAATGCACAAATTGCATTTTCTATGAGATGTACATCGCTTTGGAGAAAAGTGTCTGCTAAGTGATCAAATGTAAATGTAAATGTAATGTATAAATACCCTAAAGCTGACTAACACTGTAAAAGACCCTGAATACAGGCGTTAGTTCAAGTTTAAAATTCATCTAAAACCGAAAAGGTGGATTTCTCAAACGTAAAGTGAAACATGATGTGAAAACTAACCAAGGAACAATAAAAAGAAAAACTTTCATCTTCCTTTCTACTGTCTAGCATTTTACATTAAACAGAACAGAAGCTAAACTGTCTTTATAGACACACACACACATACACACACACACCTTTACAACTTTCACGTAGCGTTGCAGTTGATTTATCGTCTATAAGGCAGGGAACTGGTTGCAGCTCCCCCACAGGAGAAGGAGGACCCCTCCTTGGAAAAGTGGTAATAAAACCAGTCACCCACAGAGTCCACAGGCACCTCCCTCTGCCAACGAGTATGATTCACCCACTAATGCGATTTCTCAGAGGAAGTGCCAACCTCACATCCTTCTCACCTCCTTCCTTCTCTTAAACAGTTACCCCCTGGTGTTCCCCCCCACCTCCCATCAAGCTACTACTCATCGTCTCACGAACGGTTCGAAGTATAAAATGGAAACAAAAAGGTGAGCGATTTGTGTCCCACCAACCCGCGTCTTTCCCTTCCATTGCTTTGCGCGTGGAAAAGTGGTTTCCGCCTTCATCGCTTAGTATTGTTGTATCTCATTACCTCTGCACTTGTCTTTAGTTACATCTACCTAGTAAGAGCTGCCAGAACTTGAGCTCCAGAGAACGCAATCCTTGAACCTTTCAGCCGCACTCTAGTGAAGATAAATTGCCAGCTTGTTTGGAGCCCTGGTGAGTGATCTATATTAATAGCTGGCTGCCATTCAACACCCTGAATATGTAAACTCCATTAGCAGGTCAGTTCCGAAGGCCCACAGCTCCTCTTAGCCACAGCATGTTGAAAGGTTGTGGCTAAGGTATCTTCTGTGACTCCGGCCATTTGCGTCACCCATTGACCGTGACTGGGATTGGAGGCAAAGTGCAAAGGAGATGCGTAAAGACGGATACCAGACTGGTGCGGAATGTACCTGAGCAGCAAAAACCTTGGGTTTTGCGGTTGCATTTCAGAGGTTTTGGGGGCAGCTGATGCAGAAGTGGACCTTTCGGTGACTTATTGACTAAACGATTAATTTGGGTAAAAATCACACACACACATGCATTTGCTGAAGCTGCTTAGCCCAAGGAGGGTCGCAGCAAGCCACAGCCTAACCTGGCAACACGGGGCGTAAGGCCGGAGGGGGAGGGGACACACCCAGGACGGGACGCCGGTCCATCACAAGGCACCCCAAGCGAGACTCGAACCCCAGACCCGCCAGAGGGTGGGACTCGGCCAAACCTGCGCCCCCCCCAAAAATGCTAACAGCGTGACGGTATTTCAAAAACACAGCGAAACACCTTCTGTCCAATGTCCCTTTTCTGCCATTGCCTCTGTCTGTCCACTGCCTGTCTTTCACACATTGCCCGTTCCTGATTTATTGCAAGTTTTGGTTTCCTTCAATGAATCAGAAGTTACAATTGGCAGCAACAAATTGCACATGCACACGCACAAATGTGGGATAAACAACACATATGCTGCGCACTCTAGTCTCCAGTCAGCACAGATTATCTTGGGATGAGAAAACAAGCGTGAAATCTCTTGAATGTGCCACGGGCTCTAAGACAGCTGAATCGGATCAGGCCAGGAGGCTGGTGGGTTCACTAGGACTCCAGTTCAAAAAAAGCTTCAACAAAACACAGCAAAGAAACACACACACACAACTGTACTCAAAGTGTAGAGTAGAGGAGAGAAGAGAAGTTCGTGGCAAATTTACTCAGCTGTCGCAATGCTTTTTACGAGGCTACCAAAAAGTTCATTCAGTGCAGCCCAAGGAAAAAGAAAAAGGCGTCACGTCCACGCTCGTACCGCCATCGACAGCACCTGAAGACGATCAAGCGCCCGATGACGATTAGAACACTCAGCTTTAAAAGTCCCTCCTCGGCTTCTTCACACTCGTGGATCTTATTGAGCCAACTGTCCTCCTTAGTGCTCATGTCCCGATCGCCTTCATTCCCAAGCCCTGTTCTTCGGTCCCCAGCTTCTGACCATTTGCTTCGTCTCCTGACTACGTCTACGGTTGTTCGCTCCCACTCTGACCGCCTCTCGACCGACTCTTTGCCCGTCCCCAACAACGAGAACTCGCCTGACCCCTCAGTTTCTGACAAACGATTCTGCACTTGGGTCCAGCCGTTCCCACGTCCTCGGTTCCGTGTGACAGAAGGAATCACGTGTCTTACGTGTTCTTTGATGACAGGTTCTAAATCCTTTTTGATTCTTTAATGCAATTTGGGGTTCTTTAATCTCAATGCTGAGACACCACATTTCTAAAACTTCTCTAGAACTCATATTTATATACATTTATTAATCCTGTTGACCCAGCCTGTTGTGTAAACAATATTGTCCCTCTCAATCCTATGCCTTCAACTGAAATATCACAGGGTGTAAAACTGGAGACAGAAAGGCAGCAGTTATAGTCACCCGCTGGTAGTTGAGGAGAGGAAAACAAAGTACTCCCAACACTGAAGAACTGGTGAAAATAAAATCTTTTGTGGGGGGCAGGGTCAGAGTATCAATGGCTGCCCAACCCCACCAACCACCCCAGTACTCTAATATGGTGAGAGGAAACCTGTTTGGATATGTCTAGTTATTAATATATATTTATATAAAACTGTATGTATGTCATAAGGGGTGTGGTGGCGCAGTGGGTTGGACCGCAGTCCTGCTGTCCGGTGGGTCTGGGGTTCGAGTCCCACTTGGGGTGCCTTGCGACGGACTGGCGTCCCGTCCTGGGTGTGTCCCCTCCCCCTCCGGCCTTACGCCCTGTGTTGCCGGGTAGGCTCCGGTTCCCCGTGACCCTGTAAGGGACAAGCGGTTCTGAAAATGTGTGTGTGTGTGTGTGTATGTCATGTGCTATACCGTTTAAAAACAGAAGTTGTTGTCCAGGCCTATGGCTAACGATTCCATTAGTAGAGGTTTGGCAGTTAAGTTTGTTATATATTCTTGTTAAATGAACATAAACCTGGGAGGTCATGAAAAATCATGTTATTTGTACACCACATAGAGAGCCAATGTGTGAAATATTCAGATCTACTAACAGCACTTCTTTCAATCCTTACACACACGTTGTCCGAAACCGCTTGTTTCATACAGAGTCGCAGGCAAACCCAGCAACCCAGGGCATAAGGCTGAAGGGGACACACCCAGGACGGGACGCCAGTCCATCGCAAGGCACACCACGTGGGACTTGAACCCCAGACCCACCAGAGAGCAGGACCCGGTCCAACCCACTGCACCACCGCATCCCCTTTATACACATGAACAGACTTTTCAAAACCAAAACCACTTCAATTAAATCCTGCAAGGAATTCCTATCGGACGTCGAAAGCGCTATAATTACTATTTGTTTCCCGGTTACTTCAGTCACAAAGGCTATGAAAACTGCTGATGTGACAAAACAGTGTCTTAGTGCTGATGTCAGCCTGGGCAGAAGGGAAAAAATGCTACCTCGCTGAAGAAAACGGTCAAAAATATGGGAAGCGCGCACACTTTATCACCAAAACATTCACGAAAATACATGGTGTGGTTTCACTGCTGGACACATACTGCTCGGAGCTGACAACTTGGAAGATGCAGTGAGTGCATTAGAATGTGAGGTTCAGGGTATCACTGTCCTGAAAATTCACCTGTGTTCCACAATGCAGCATTTCTGCCCTGCTGCAGCCTTTATTCCACACACCGGGCTGCTCGAAAGGGTCCCTGTGACCCTTATTTCTTCCCAAATAAGATATTATTTCCCAGCAGAGGTAAGGTGCAACATTTCAATATAAATGTTTTACATTTTTGTCGACTCGATTTTCATTTTATTTATGTCCTCCCAGCCACAAGTACACACACCAAGGGACAGGCAGAGATAGCGAAAAATTCAATCACACAACTTCCTTCCGTATGCTATTGCATACAACAGCAGATACAAAAGCATTAAAAAAAAAAAAAAAAACGCAATATGGAACAGCTTGTCTATGCATTTTACATTACTGACAATATGCACATAATGCAAAATAACGAACTGTAAACCATTAAATTGGGCACAGTCGGCAATGTTCTCTGGCCGAAAGCCTGTACAACAAGAGTGAAAGAGCACAATCTTTCTAAAATCCTGACATTATGGCCACGGTGACAGACAAGTTTATGCCCTTAGAGCAATACATGCAGGATTTCTTGATTGCCCAAACAACGTCTACCCAATAACTGATTTGGTTATTGGTGTTCATTATGTGAGAGGTTTGACCAACGCAGGCTTAGCTGTCAGTGGTCAGTGGTCTCACTTATCCTCATAAGGATGAGATTTAGTAGAGCAGCACCTGAGGGCTCCCTAAGACCTGAACTGGAAACCCGCTATATACCGTAAGCGCTCCGGTCAAGCATCCATCACCCATCCTCAAAGACTCAAAACGCTCCGTCTCAGTTTTCATAACAATATTGTGAGTGCGTCGGTTACGTAACACAAATTATTTCCGGAACCTTCAACAAAAAGGGTTATTAAGGGGATTAAATGGGATAACAGATATTATCATTGTAGGCTTCACACAGCATCTAAGTGAATAGGACGTCACAAATGCTCAAAATAAAAGGAAATTCGGGGGTTTGATAATGGCTTGGCCAGTCGAGACATTAGTTCATAGCCGCACTCCAGTTTCCGTGCGAGTCCGCGCTATGTCATCCAGCCATCGTGACAGGTTGCCACCATCCTGCCTGGGGTGGGACTGTTTCATTTGGCCAAGGTATCTTGGCTGACTGCAGCATGACTGCCTCCCAGGGACACGCTGGATGCCTGCACCGCCGCCACCTCCCCGTGCTGGCAAATCCACGGACAGCTGAGCATAAGAGACTTCCAAACCGAGCCAAAAACGGGAAGGGCAAGGGACAACAGACATCTGATCGCTCGGGTTTCCAGGCGCCGGTAAGAAACGATCGGGACTGTTATGCCACGCCACTCAATGAGCTGGCGCGTGGGATGGAGAACGGTGCCGGGTGAGGTGTGCCTCGCCGTCCGCACGAGACTTGGACGAAGACTCCCGCCTGCTGGACTCCTAGCTGCCGCTGCCAGCTCCCCGACCTCGCACGAATGCAACGCAGCTGGCTCTCGTCGCACTAACAAGAGCGGGATAGACAAGACGACCGAGTTGCAAATAGAGGAGATGGAGCGTAAGGGTGAGGAGCGGGAGGGGTTGGGGGCCTGGCAAGGCCAGATGTATTGTGTAGCGTAACTTCTGCTTCGGTTGTGTTCACACTGGGACACTGCAGACAGCAGCTGCTACATATGTGCTCCAACCAGCTGTCCTTGGTCAACGGATCTCCAGAAGTCTGCATGCCTTATCGAGATGAGTCCGGCGTGTTATTGCTTACTCCTCATCTCCTCCTCCTCCTTCCTAGCGGAGAAACCATCCGAGCCACTACACCGGACTAAAGCGCTCTCATTCCAGTACTTCCCTGAGAAGATTCACATCAGCACCTTAAGGTCCCGCAAAGAGAAAATGCTGCTTTATACAAATTCTCAGTGTTTAGCGTCTTAACAAGAATAAAACTTCAGCTTGGGAAGGCACACGCGCGCACGCAGACAATGGCGAAGACTCAAAACGGCGTCATTAGAAGAACCTTCAGCTGAACGGAAAATACGCACAGGCGGCAGCGAAGACGCATGAAGACGAGCCTTCGACAAGAGAGGTTCGATTTTGCATCACTTTGCGGAATTATATTCTCTGGATACACGCATTCTTCCGGAGAAGCTTAAAAGCGAAAAGGATTCAGATCCTCGGCACTTTTAAACAATACGTTGAAGAACGCGGTGCTTTATAGTGATGAAACATATTGCCTTCCGTTTTTTTTTTTTTTTTTTTTGATATCCTGCTCGTAAACCAGCAGCACCATTTTGCGGAGAGCTTATTATTCAGCCACAGCAGACATGATCAACATTCATTTTTGTTCATGTCAATGAATCATTCATAAGCTTTTCCGCACTGGATAAAAATACAGCGGAATGAGACAATACTTAACATGTAGAACAAAACAACCCTTTTGCTTTTCGTACTGCTCCTGCATGGGCAGCGCTTTAATAAGCACGCGCGTTCGACGCGGCAAAACAGTCGCTAAAACCGAACGCCAAGCTTTATTTGCAATTCAACAAATATTTGCAATTCAACGTTCTGAAACCAGATGTTGCCTACTTTTTATATACCGCCCCCCCCCCCCCCCCAGAAAGTACAGCATTTTTAATCCAATTTAATTTCATTTAAATCTACACAATGGGACTGTATTACAATTAGCAAATGATGGATAATAAATAAAAGACCCTTTCTGCAACTATTCTACTGAGAAATTCTGTTTGATATACATGTATATAGTATGACATCTTTCAGACATTACAGGAAACTAATTATGATTAACTGGAGAAAAAAAAAAGAAAAAAGACTACTTAATCCTTACACCGCCTCCCTCTTATTTGCGCCTTCGTCCTCATATTAACAAGCTTTCGTATCTTAAATACATAAATGAGAAATTTCATGCCGGTGTGGTAATTATGAAAGAAATGGCTGATAACATTTCTGTAGTGAAATAAGATAAAGCACCTGTTTTATCGTGAGCAACCCGGCCGTTCCCCGGTGACCTTCCTCGGCGGCCGAGCGGCACGGCAGGCTACAGAGACACGGTCATGGCTCTTACCGTGACCGTCTTTATCCGACCGCCGCCCCTGGTGCAGGTCCAACCGGAACGGTTGAAGAGCAGGCCGCACACCTCACCCTCGGAGCAGGGCGTCATCTCGCACCACTGCCGGCTCTTCACGATGCGGGCTGCGGGTGAGACAAGGCGACACTGAGGGTGAGCCAGGCCGCTCGCCGAAGCTCCGGGGAGGGTCGCGTGCCAAACGTGGCACCGCCGTCCGACCGCAGGCAGGCCGGAGCTCTCGGCGTCCACAAGCGCTCATCGCCGCTCGGTCATTCTGCATTTTCTTAATGTATCCCGAAGCTCACTTCCTGTGATCCTTCCGTACCGTGCAGGCATCTGTCTTGACGGCGCAGAAATAAAGGCGACAATGCAACTTAATTTAGTGTCACTCTCGTTTCCGCTTTCACCGAGCTTCTTTTTTTTCTCCCCCCCTCCCTCCGCCTGTCTTTTAAAATTCTAATGACTTCAAAATGTCATTTATCTTTGTTGTTGTTGATTAATCGTTGCAATGTTCTACAGAGGCAGTCAAGCGCCGATTGCCTTCGGCGCCGTACGCACCAGCAGGCTCCATAAACAAGCGGCCCATTCAAAGGTTATCATCTCTCTCCAGGAGGGATCTGCTCTGCCATCCACACCTCCCAGGGGTCCCAGGAGTGGCGCAGGGCCTCAAGGACACCATCACGGGCATGCAGGGAAGCAAGAGGGAATGAGATGCGGTAATGGATGGGAAGAGGGTGCTAGGGGAAATGGGGCCAAAATCGCCACTGTTTGTCATGGACATGACATCCTCCCTCACATGGGCCAAGCGGGGATACATTAACGCTGATCATAGCAGGCTGGTCGGCTGAGATGGATCTCACTGCCGAGTCGCCCTGATTCAGCACAGCTCACTTAACAATGTGCTGGCATGTGCGGATGACTGCTTTACTCTGTGTGACATGAATCTGGGATCTATGTATAGACTCACATGCACAGATTGAATAAAAATAAGGAGGATCGGAGTCCCAAAAGCGGGGGGCGCGGTGGGTTCAACGGGGTCCTGCTCTCCAGTGGGTCTGGGGTTCGAGTCCCGCTTGGGGTGCCTTGGTGCGGACCGGCGTCCCGTCCTGGGTGTGTCCCTTCCCCCTCCGGCCTTACGCCCTGTGTTACCGGGTAGGCTCTGGTTCCCCGCGACCCCATATGGGACAAGCGGTTCAGACAGTGTGTGTGCGTGTGGAGTCCTAACAGCCTTATTGATTACGGTCACCCCGGCAGCCAAAGCAGTGCCATCCCAGCGATCAGGCAAAGGCTTTAGCGGTTCCTCGCGGCACCGGTTAGAGGACGCGAACGATATCCGAACGAAACACGTCACGAAAGAAGGTGGAAGTCTTCTTTGATCTTCGCTTCCAAAAAAAAAAAAAGAAAAAACACAGCTGGGTGCGCAATTACCGCAGTCCGGGAAAAAGGAAAGATTTAACATTTATCGATACCGATGTTTGCGTGCGTAACAGGAGCTGTCGTTTGTTCTACGAGCGCCGTCAAGGAAAATCAAAGTCGGTCACGGCGCGGCCGCTCTTTAAAGGAGCTGCGTAGGCCATCCGAGACGTTCTGTCTCATTACGGGGCTCGCGACAAAATTCGCCGTGAATCACCACCCCTTTCGTTGTGAGCCAAGGCACTGCCTCAGAGCCTGCTGTGTGCTGCAGGTAAGCAGCGCTAGCATCACTCTACCGCCCCCCCCCCAACCCCCAAACCCCCACACCCACTTCACTCACCCTTTCCCACTAAGTCCCTCATTCCACCTGCAGATAAATATTTGTGTTTACCCTCCCTCACCTCTGGGGCAGCTGTTAAGCAGCGACAGAGCCCTGGGTCTGCCGGTGGACTTACTCTGGGGTGTTTGGGGGGCGGAGAGAGATTGACGAAGCTCAGACCTCTGCCCCCCCATCTAACCTCTATATACCTCCCCATCTATTTGAAGTGCCATGTGTTTAAATGGTCGACATGTTCTCGCTGGCGCTTCTCCCTACCGCGAGATGACTACATCCTCTGTCGCAGCAGACCTAATCGAGCGCTCCTCTCTTTCTCCTTTCCCGCTTTCTTCTTAAAGCGGCGCCGTAACAATCCCCACCATCTCGAGCTTAACAATCAGTGTAATTTTTGGCGCCATTACCGCGTTGGAATAATCACGCAGACAAAGCCGCTAATCATCCCTGTTATAATTAGCAGCATTGTCACTCTTCTCGGAATGATCTCATTGTCATCTCACTGCTCACTTATCGTATCATTAATTATTTCATCGTCGCAACTTTTTTTCCAGCTCTGCTCCGGATACTGCATCATATTGGTCCGGGCCCATCCCGGTGTCCATCGCGCACTTGCTCCGGGGTGGACCGAGGACACCGTAGGACGACATCGGTATGTGTGCGGACGTTAGGGGTCTCATCTGGAGGAAGTGCAGCCCAACCCATTTATTACTGGCAGCAGCTCTGGTAATACAGACCTACCCAGATAAGCTACAGTGCTGCTCGAAAGTATGCGAACCCGATAGGGATGCTCATTACGCTTGTGTAAAATATTAAACGTATAAAATCTGAATCTTCGATCTTAAAATAAACATACGAAATGAATAAATGATGTTGATTTACACCCCCGATTCTACTTACCTACTTGGTTTAATCGACGGCACTCGGGCTTCGCTTATTTTTACACCCGCGCTGCTTCCGCGTTTCTACCACAACACACGATTTCCTCTAAAGCAACATGTGGAATTGGTCTGCGCACACCTGTTACGTCACACGAGAACGACCACTCGCCATTAAATAGCCATTTTTGTAGTAAAACCAAGGGACGCGAGGGGGTGGCATACTTTCAAGCAGCGCTGTATACGTTCAGGACACGCATATTCACAAATTCACCCAGGGCTGCTGCAACTAGTAAGAAATGCCTTTCAGTATCATCTAAAAATGGATCGACCGCAGTGTGGGGGCATACGGCTGATTTACAGGACTATAACGCTGTTTAAGCTGAGTGAAAAAGGCAACAACGGTTAAACAGCCACACCGGGAGGCCTCCTGAACTGGAGAAGATGATCGCGTGTGGGATCCCTGCTGGATCGTCGCATGGAGGGGGGGTGCGAGGAGGCCAGCCGGGCGCTCTGCAGGACTCCCTCACCCGAGCTTGCCCTCGGGCCTCTTGTCGCTGCGGTTTGCCCGGGGCCCCGCTCTCTCTCTCCCGCCACCCATCCGCCCCCGACCAGGCCAGGCGGCGTGGGGTAAGTGGGGTGGAGGGCACGTGCTACCTAAGTAGCGTCACCGCTCCCAGTTTCAGAGCACGCGAGCGTCTGTGTGGCTCTGAGCGACAGGTTCGGCTTTAATGAACTCCCCCATTAATGGACCATGAAAGCAGCGGGGGAAAGCCAATAATAATCCATTTCCCGCTGCTGTAATTATAGGTCTCTCCCGTTAATTAGCTTCATCCGAGTGTTCCATAGTGCCGGCTGCCCAGGGGGGTTAAAACACACACTATATCCATGTCACGCTGGGGTCGCGACCCCACCCGACATAAACTGGGAGGGCCGAGGGCGGAGTATGATGCCATGCGGAGCAACTTCCACGCAAGCGTCGGCTCGCCGAGCGAAATCCTTCCGCCGTTCGAGCTGTACGTCGCCGCCGGAATTTGTCAAGCTAATTTATTTGTACTAAGCGCAGATGGAGTTTCAAGTACTTAAGAAGCCAGGAGAGCCATGGGAATTATTTACAAAATCCAAAGCAAAAACCTACCGCGAAAGTATTTCCAAACGAGTGTAGTCGATATTCCTGTGAGCGGGTCCATTTAGCAAACGTGTAATGAGAAGCGGGGAGATGGAGGGGTTCAGGATGTGGGAACACACTCACCGTCGACACAGGCGGGCCGCGCGCGAGTGGTCCCGGCGATCTGACCCCTCCGGCAGGCACAGCGAGCGGTCTGCCGGGCAATGGTGCGCCGGGGCTGGCTGCTGTCCCGGTTCAGCATTACGATCTCGCACGTGCCCACGGCCAGCTGACCTGCAGAAAGGAAGGCCAGAGCCGGTCAAGGTGCATGCAGCGCCGGAGTCTCGCACGGAGCTCGCGAAACAACGAGCGGGAGCACGCTGCGCTCCTACGACATCCTCCTGAATACACAGCCACGCGTGCACTTGGATCAGCTTTACCTCTTCTGCACCACAGTAATGCATTTTCAGTTTTCAAACACATTGCATAAACCCTGCTTGGGATCTTATTTAAAAGCACGTAACTAATTTATGTTTACGCGGTATTTCGTGAAATATTTAACGCGCGCGTGTAAAATATCTGATAAAATGCTTTATGCGGAACGCAGATGAACTCGTCTATTCGCTATGCGCCGTTAGAGGAAAGGCGCAGTCGGAGATCCACGCTGGTCAGCGGGTGTTGTAGAGATTTGGGCTGTTGATGGGGAGAGCTTCTGGTTCGCATCCCATCGCTGCTATGGTAACGTTGATTAAGGTGCTTACCCTGAATTGATATACTAATTATACCCTGGTGTCTGAACTGTAAATTCATTGAATACACTGAAAATCACATATGTTTAATTGTGTTGCTTAGAACCGAAGCCAGGCATACAAGCTCCATCAGACATTTTTTTTATTTGTAACTTTTTTTTGGTTATATACTTACCGGGTAGTATTTCCTGTTCACAGCCTTAAAGTGTTTTACATTTATTCATTTAGCAGATGCTTTTCTCCAAAGCAACTTACAATGGATACTATGTAGCGTTATGAGCCCACACACCTTCTTCACCACGGTGATTTATACTGCAAGATACACTACTTACACTGGGCCACTCATCCATACATCAGTGAAACACACTCTCTGTCACTCACACACTATGGGGGAACCTGAACAGCATGTCTTTGGACTGTGGGAGGAAACCAGAGCACCTGGAGGAAACCCACACGGACATGGGGAGAACATGCAAACTCCACACAGACTGAGCGGGGATCAAACCCACGACCTCGCGCACCACCCAGGCGCTGTGAGAGAGCAGCGCTACTTGCTGCACCACCGTGCCGCCACATTCTAGCTCCGTGACTGGAAACTACGAAACCTTCCCTGCGCAGTAGCCGATAAAGAAGATTAAAAGAAAAACTATTAATGCAGACAAATACTGTTTGAATTTCGTTTTGTATGCTGTTTTGACCAGGCTTGCCCTTTGGAATTCTGCTTCAGTTTCACAAAATAAAAATTCAGTTTCATAAAATATCAATATGTAACAAAAAGACCTATGACAGTGAAATAACTGAACATATCTTTGACTTGTTGTGCCTTCAAAGATTTCGAATTTGCATATTCCTGCAGTTTAATTGATACCCATCGGTATCTCTGGGCCCGAAGAAAACATTTCTGCCGAAAAAAAGATGTCTGCATGGCTGTAATAGCACAGCTCTCCCCAGCAAAAAACAGGATCCGCTCTTCAGCCAAGCACCCGCGGCTTCTGCAAAGCCGGCCCGCGCACCTCCTCGGAGGACTGACGATGAGCCCGAGCGCCGCGTATCAGCAGCATCCCGATCAGCACTCATATAGTATTCACCGCCACCTTCCCTGCACCCCCCCCCCCCCCCCCCCCCCCCCCCCCCCCCCTTTCTCAAGGGCTCTCCCAGTGCTCCTTCTCTTTATATCTGGTGACAAAGAAGCTTTTATGGATACACGTCACTGTGGGTACAACAAACACGATATTTATAGATGGTAAATTATAACGGTGATTACCGTTTTCTGGTGTCAATGAAAAGCCGACGGAGATGTAATCTCGCGCTGTGTCTCCGGGACTGCAATAATTGCAGGGAATAGCATCAGTTTGGGGCGCGAGAAACTCTGGATTACTGGCACTCGGATTCAAACAGTTCATTAATTAACGGCAGGAACTTGGATGGGTTATTTTTCTTAGCTCTTTTACGAGAAGCCAAAATTCCGATCCAAAGACCACCTTGATATCACCTATTAAAAGGTATGGGAATACAGTCTTCTCTTCTCGAGCTCTGCTGCGCTCCCGTTACGCGGTCAGCCAGCTTTCCGTGTCGCGCGGCAATGTCACACGGTACCGTCACATGGCGCGTGGCGCCCCGAGTGGTGCCGTGATAGGGGCGAAGAACAATACAGGGAGACAGTACGGTGGTTTCGGAGCCATGCGGGGCAGGGTTTGGACGAGCTGGCCTGATTCAGCTGCTGGAGGCCGGGGGGGGGGAGACGAGCCCATCAAGGTCAAACCTCTCCGTCACCGCCCTTCAAACCGCTGGCACCCACGTCGCATAATCTGCTCTGCGCGCACATATAACAAAGCATGCATTTAGATAAGAGAATTAACCCCAACCGTCTCCAAAGGGGATCCTGTTCACACTGTTTTCATTTAATTTCTCTAAATCCACCCCTCCCTTTCAGCAAGCCCTGACTGGCGGCTGGATGCCTGCGGACGGCTGAGATATCAGATATCGGTGCCCTCTCTATGTTTCAACAGCTAACAGATGAACGGGGTTTATGTGATAAGCCTTGAGAAAAAAAAAGGAGCAGGGGTGGTGCGGGGAGGGAGGGAGGGAGAGATGCTTTTTAACGTGCCCTAAGCTGTGACAGCCATTCCATCACGCGTTGCAGGCTTCATTGATCTGACAGGAGTTTTCTGCCGCTTTATTGCACGAGGGCACTTAGACTTATCTCTGTTTCAGATGATGAGGACTAAATATGTCAGGGCCTGGGGCGATGGAGACTGGGGTCACTGACATCTGGCTTCGAGTCCAGCCAGTATCCGCAGAATGGGGTGGTGGGGTTAGGCCACGGTGCTGCACACACACACACACACACACACACACACACACGCACACGCAGAGAACATCTGTGTGAATGAACAATACGATGCAGTTATTTTGGCTCTCGGGGTGCATCTGCCCGCACGCTACTGGTGGGTGGAATTTCAAAGAGCCCAGTGAAGTTCTGCTCACACATGTGGGAAGAGGGCATTTGCATAATGGGTGTGACTGTCTCTTCCCATCTGTGCTATGATACGCTAATACTCTCCTAAGAAGATATTAATGTAAATGTTCTTCGGCAAAATACACACAAAGTGACGGTTTTCCATTGAGCTTGGCTCTAATTTGAAATGGATGGCTGGTCTTGGATGCTTTCCAGATCTTAAAATGCAACGCTTGGCATGTGTTGTCTGCGCATGGTCTGCAGCTGTGCTGCGGAAGTCCCGGTAGAACGTTGGGTGTGTGTGTGTGTGTGTGTGTGGGTGCACGTGTGTGTGTTCTTCTGGCGTATGTCCTCAGGTGTGATGTGTCACAACACAGATGCGTGCGTGTTTGCGTGTATATTCTCTGATCAGCGCGCGAGTCTTGTTAACAAAATGACAGGACTCTCCAGGCATGGCTCTGGAAACAATCTGATTCTCAAGCCAAGAACAAAAGAGGAAAGCGGTTAAGGGTTGCGGGGGAGCTGTGTGCAAAGGAAACAGGGAAAAAAAAAATTGAAGGGAAGACATGATGATTTCCATGAAGCCTTCAAGCAATACACACCTTCAGAGTCCCAGAGCCCAGAAGCGCAACCCTACCCTCCTTTCTTCAACAGATGGGCCAGATGCCCGACCCCTGACAGCTCCGGCCATGTTCGGCCGCACGGCGACAACTCGGGAACACGGCCTCTCGCCTGCATCCACATCTGTTGATGCTCTGCCTCCCGGCAACGGTTGACTGTAAACAGCAGCAGGTCAGATCGCAGGCCAGTTCAGACCAGCAGTGGTCCCTGAAAGGCGGCACCAGAGTTGTGTAAGTGCTGCCTTAAAGGTTTCCGAAAGGTCAGCATCGCCGACGCTTCTGCGCGGCGATGCATTCTGCTCTGCGCTGTCAGCGCGAACGGCCTGAGAGCAACACACACCTTACCCAGTGCGGACGTATGCGCAGCCAAGCCTTCCAGGCTGATGACGACTGCACTAACCATGCACTCTGCAAACCACTGCTACTCAATTCCACTTCGGGAGAGGCAATAGAATTGTTAAATTCTCATTACCTGCAGAGATCCTCTCCGCCTTCTAGGACTGCGACCGTGCTGATAAAATTCCACTCGCTCTGCATTCATAACTTCCTGAAATACACGGTATGTGTGGTATTGATGATACATTTTTCCTTGCCACAATACCACCCTCTCAATAACATGTCTATTAAGCAACATCCATATGTTGGATGTATCCAATCTGAAGATAGCTACTCTTAGTAGCTGAAGTGGGGTGTTAGAATGTGTTAAAGGATGTCAGAGCCCTTGGGTGTTTAAAGCATATTAATCAGATCATGCTACAGTGGGTAAAAATATTAAAAGTCAAGCGCATATTTTTAACAAGCATATAAAAATATACATGCAAATGAAGTACGCTGTGTAATAATCACTATTTTTAAAATTTGGACCATGATTACTTGGTATATTAAAATAAGAAATAGCTGCAGTGAAAGCTGTTACACTTTGGGCTTTGCACATGCGTATGAAAAAAAAAAAAAAATCTAGGTTGATAATTCATTTAAAATCTAGGTAAATGAACCCATGCTTGAGCAGTATATGATATAAAACATCAGATATAAACCCAGCCCTAGCTTCTTGAGCTACAGTGTTCACCCTCCAGGGAGGATTACATTTGTAACCAATGCACTGAATAACAAAAAAAAATTAAATCTGGTTGATTCAAATAAAATGCAAGCTGTATGCCTGTTACAATTACTTAAAACAAAAACACTTTGCATAGTTAGGTTTTGCCGTCACTGCAGTACTTCCAGCTATTCCGTGCAACTGGCATCGGTTATGAATTTTGCGGACAAACCAGAGTAGAAAAACAACAGATACAGTAGGCAAGGGAGGGTTGTATGGTCATAGGATTGAATCTTATTAAACATTATGAGAAGAAGGCAGTGATTATGATAATTCACGCTGATGTTAGGTAAACAAATAAAATGTCTGAGGCCTGAATTATGATTCCTCTATAGGATGCTGTTTGCAGACAAACCCAATACACTCGATCATCAGAGACTGGGCCATATTAGAACTCAGGTAGGTGCTCCGTTCTATCAGACGTTGCATGGAGGCTGGCAACCTGGGGTATGCCGGGCCATTTTCAATTGGACAAATAGGGCTTCGGTTTGTACTACGTGAGTGCATTTTCCAGAAAAAAAACGTGTTGCTGAAAGCAGTGTTCGCCCGTAGGTTACAGGCTTTTTTGATAATGCAATAGGACACGATCTACACTGCACCATTTCCATTGGCAAGGGTACTGTCCATGGTGCTGAAAGGAGTCCGGTTTCAAAAGCACGGTGCGCATTTTCACGAGCCCAGCAACACGCGGACGGTCGGACCGATGGACGGCATGAAACCAGGCAACTGGAATCTCAGACAGATGGAACACGCAGCTGAAAGTTCACCTGCGCAGCCCTCGATTCCAGCCATGAAGACTTCCTGATTATACTGGCACGGTTTCCCGAGTGCGCTGTGCCAACAGTATTACCATACCGCAGGCATTAAAGTCATCTTTCAATTAATAGCTGATTAGGACTATAAGAAAAGGCTATTTAGGCTCTCAGATAAATTAAGCAGTTAAGAGGAGAGGGAACAGAACCTCCACAACGCCCTGGAGCTAGACAGCACAATGCTCGCGCACCTCCCTTCTGCACTACTGGAGGTATTCCAGCATTTTAGCATCTCCAGGAGTCCAGGAAACTCATGAAGTCCCATCTGCCCCAGTGACCGCTGATTCAGACATCACAGAGGATCCATTGATTTACCGCACGTTATTAGCCTGCCTGCTCCCTCTGACCGCAGGTGACCTAACAGGGTCAGCACCTGTCATCAGCCATGCAAGTAAGCTCCCTAAATAAGGATGGAGGGCTGGTGCCACTGGTTAACAGTGAACGAACACACTGCTGGTGGGGAGTGCATATAGGCAACCCCAAAGATCAATGCACACGCAAGAAGAAAACGATCAACGGCACACTACGGACTCCTGGTATATCACGGTGCCCTCTTAAATGGAAGTGCAGGGTGTTCGATATGTTTTATAGAATATACCAGACACAACAACCGAGGCACAAGCAAAACCTCACAAGAAGTGTGAAAGCAATTGTCTTAGTGCAGGAAATACACTGAACAAAGTGTGAATTACATTATCTAATAGTATCTTTAAATATTCAAAGACCAAACTTCATAGCAATTTAGCTTAGAGGAACTTCAGACAAATGTTATATATGGCTGTGGTAACCATAACAACAAAGCAACGTCAATGAGAATACGAATCCACAGCCTTGGAACAAACAGCTGATTGGAAATAAAACCCGTCATCAGAGGGAACTGAAATATGAGCTTTCAGGAAGCCAGAATAGATTTTTTTCCAATATTCCAATAAATAGTGGCCCTGTTTTATAGCTTCGTCGCTTTTTGCGACGGAAGTGGTGGTTTGGGCTGAATTTATGGCAAAGATCACGATCACAAACAAGGCCCCAGATCCCCTCAGGTTGCTGCATATTAAAGCAGGAACTGCAGTTTCCCGCTTCTTTCCTTCTTCTTTCCAAGAGACATTCAATTCTTTGCTCCCCTCTGTGAAAAATGCAATCATTTCACCGTTGTTTTTATTCTACCGACAGTATTTATCATAATCACAACTTTGCGTGCCTAAGAGATGGCCCCTTGATTATGTATAACCATTAATGTCTTATTAATTCATGCTGCATGATTTAACCTCCAACGTAACCTTCTGTTCAAAGCAATTTACGGTTTGGGTACAGGGAGTGTTACATGACTGTTTTAATTTGGTATTGCACTGTAAAAAATATTTTTTTTTAGCTATGAAAATAGCACAAATCAGACAATGCAAATGTCATAACACGCACTGTCTCTCAGCAAAGAGAAATATTATACATACGTGTATATATTTTATTTATTCATTATATGTGTGTGTGTTCATTTATCTGCTACTTTTCTGAAAACAGACTTAACAGTGATGACTGACTTACAGTTATCAACCAGTTTATACAGTAGGTTCATTTTTACTGGAGTAATTCGAGATAAGTACCTCGTTCAAGGGCACTACATTAGCAGGAGGGATTTAAATCTGTGACATTTGGATCCAAAGGCAGCAGCTCCATCCACTATACCACTATATTACCAGCTACCCCATAGATCTATATACTATATATACAGAAGTAACAATACAGTAATGACAGTATTGCAAAGAAAATAAACACAGCAAGTTGTTTTCTAAAGATTTAATGAATAACTTAACCTTTGACCTTCTGACTACGACAAGCCCTGAGTAGGTAGGTGGGTGGGTGGCCACAGGGCTGGAACAGCTACCGTGGAAGCCCTGCCATTTTCAAATTTATTGTTAAATAAACAGGCGGCGTTGGGAGTGCTGACAGGCCATCCGTCTGCCCCCGCCGGGGCCCAGTGGCATGCGCGAACAGGCAACTGCACTTTGATTTCCTGTCGCCGCCATGACGGATGGCATGGCTTTGTGGGAGAGCTGTCACCTCGCAATTCACGGCTGCCGGGCTGAGACCGTTTCCTCGTTACTGAGCTGCCAGACGAGCAGGTAGGAGGTGACACAAACAAAAAACATGTTTGAAACACACACACATACAAACACAGAGTCATACGAAGGGACGCAAACGAAGACGGCAAAAAAAACGAACACGGATCAAAAATCCCGAAATTTCATCGAGATGTTTTTTATATGGAGAAGCAGTAACTATGAGGAAAGTGTTAAAATCTGGACGGGCTACAGCTGGCATCGAGTCATTCTGTAAACACTGGCATCAGCAGCCTTTCCATGGTAACGCTGTGTAGACACTGAAAATTGTACCGGTTCACACACCTGAACCAGACAGCCTGGATACATTTACCAGAGACAAAAAAACGGAAAGACTATTCATGAAATCTTGGATTCCTCAAAATAGCTGCTCTTTGACTTAATAACAGCTTCACAAACACGAGACAGTCTGCTAAGAAGTTTCAGCCGGTGCGCTCAAACTTTTGACTGATACCACACGTGCATGACAGTATGTTGTTCAACTGCAATACTCTCCTGTATAAAAATATTGACTATTAACAGAGCGAGTGGTGCAGTGACTCAGCAGCTACTGATGTAACCTCAAGTCTTCTGAGTAAAGGGCTGGGCTCCAGCTCTAGTGTTGCCTGCATGACCTCCCGAAATTTGTGTGCATCTCTTCCTGGTACTTCGGTTTACTCCAACATGCCAATGACACGGAATCCATTATCTTACAACCGCGTGCATGATCTACGATGGCCGCGCATATTACCCATGCCACTTCCTACCGTGTGGGCTGTGCTTCCCAGGATGGGCTTCATATTGCTGTGGTCCAGCTTGGAAAAGAAGTTATTGGAAATGAAGAGGCAACTGGTGGCCAAACCTCTCCACAAAATGCAATCAAAAAACAAGAACTTCCAAGCATGGACTATTACTTGAACATGGATTTACACGTACGATTGAAATGACGTGATAAACAGCTTTTTTTTTGCATTTTGGCAGGTGCGTCTTCTAGACGTGTAAGGCTACGGCCAACGTGACAGCATCCGCAGTCACAGCTTGACGGGAGAATATCCACTGCAGCCATTTGTTACCGGCGATGGCAGCGTTGGCGAGGGGATGTAATCCGGCCTTTTCTTAGCCGTTCGCCCGCGTGTTCATCACATATCGTGAATTAAAATCTTCTGTGGCGGAACCTTATCAGCGGCGCGTTCACAATGGCAAAGACACTGTAATGACTTTAGCTAGGGCAGCCAGGGCCCGAGGAGATGCAGTAATTAAATCAAACCCGTGGTGGCCTGCACTGCACAGCTGGCCCAGCACTCTCCTCTCCGGCTCTCCTCTGTCACACGGACGCGCAGACATCTCCTAAGGATCTGTTTTGAGCAAGAAGACATGATCACTGTTGCGCTACCAAGCAACCTATTGAACTTAGTGCTTCGTGCGCTGTTAGCCTCCTCCGAGTTTGGGCTCAGGTGAGATTCACAGGGCTTTCTCTGTTTGTGCTTCGCAGGGCTAAACGAGCAGCAGGTCAAGGGGGAGAAACTTGATCAGTATGTCACTGCTTCCAAGAAAATTCTGCATTGTTTGCTATGTTGTTCTTGGATTCTCGTTATATGCCGAAAAATGGGTGGCACGGTGGTGCAGCGAGTGGCGCAGCCGTCTCACAGCGCCTGGGTGGTGCGAGAGGATGTGGGTTTTGATCCCTGCTCAGTCTGTGTGGAGTTTGCATGTTCTCCCTGTGTCTGTGTGGGTTTCTTCCAGGTGCTCTGGTTTCCTCCCACAGTCCAAAGACATGCTGTTCAGGTGCCCCCATAGTGTGTGAGTGACAGAGAGAGTGTGTTTCAATGATGTATGGATGAGTGACCCAGTGTAAGTGGTGTATCTAGCAGTGTAAGTCACCATGGTGAATAAGGTGTGTGGGCTGATAACACTACATAGAAGTTGCTTTGGAGAAAAGCATCTGCTAAATAAATAAATGTAATGTATGTAAAAATAAAAACTGTAAAAAAAAGTGCAGAATGTGAAAATATAGCGGGGGGTGCGGCGGTGCAGCGGGTTTGACCGGGTCCTGCACTCTGCTGGGTCTGGGGTTTGAGTCCCACTTAGGGTGCCCTGCGACGGAGCGGCGTCCCCTCCCCCTCCAGCCTTGCGCCCTGTGTTGCCGGGTTAGGCTCCGGTTCGCCGCGACCCCGTTTGGGACAAGCGGTTTCAGACAGCGTGTGTACGAAAATATAGTTCAGTAACATGGTGTAACTTTTAAATGAATTTTCAGATATATTTCTGAGAAATTCTAAAGTACACTGTCGCTAACTTACTGGAGAGGATCAGTAGCCGTCATTTGCCCCACAGTGCTGCAAGTACACAGTCTAACCTTTTGCTTGCCTTTACATAAAGATCACGGACAGATTGGATTACATGGTCACCGTGACCTTTTGGCGAGTTGAAAGGGCAAAATCACTAAGTGACCACTCAAATTCCATAACCGCAAGACGCCTAAGTTTACCAGGCATCTTCGCCTAACCTTTCCAAAAATTCTGTTATATTCTGACCCACATTCATTCAACTTCATGCACTTACAGAGCTCCCAGAAAGTAAACAGTTTATCTCTGTTCCTCGCTTTCTGTCTCAGCCCAAATTGAAATGCATCTCATTATGTTTGCTACATATTCTTTCCACCAGCGACAAAGAATATAAATATGTAAGTTGCCTTTGTTGTTTATGATTGAATCCAGCACCGTCGTAAACCGAAATAACTATGCAAATTTGAACGCCAAACACAGAAAGCTGTGCAGATGACAATGAAAACATGAGCCACAACTTTACTCCCAAGAACTCGAGGTGTGAAAAATGCAATCACAACTGAATATTAAAGGCAGAACCGCGTGGTATTCAAACCGAACCCAACTGAATATGTTGGAGAGTCGCCAACATTTATATTTGAACAACGTGGCGGCCCAGAATTCAGTTAAGTGGGCAATAATTAAAGTTTGGATAAAGCAGCACACTTTGAATGATTCATGTAGCCTTGGGAGAGCCAATATAGGGATGAGTGCCGCTGGAGACATGGCGATGCACATGTTTGCCCATGACGGGGCAGGAAGAGCGTGCGGAACCTTCATCTGACTATGCAGGCACACCGGCGAGCTCAGCTGTCCGTGGGGGGTCGCATCGAAAGTACAGGTGGTCCCTTGTACACCACGATGATCCCCCTAAGAATCTAAGCCGTGAGCATGAAATCTCAGATGGATGTTAAAGGCAGGACCGCACGTGTCGGGGAGCTGTTAACATTGACACGATGGTCGAAGGACCACTGGTGGACCATGATGGACCACTGATGGACCGCTGATGGACCGAGTGTGCCTTAGTGAAGCAACGAGCAGCGCGGTTACATATAGCAAGGACCATCAGCGGTTCAACTGGGCTCCGGGGGGCTTAGGTGCGAGTGTCGGAGGGAGTGGGATCAACAGCACCAGCGAGGGAACTTGTTTCAGCGCGATCATCTGGCCCTTGAGCTCAGCAGCACGGACCGCCGGCGCGAGCACGGCGCTCTGTGACGCAGTCGGACCGTCTCCCTTCCTTCCCTCGCGGAGCTTCGCCACCACCACCGCTACCGCCCCTCCCCCACCGGAGTGGCTCCCAAGACGCGCGGATCTCGCGAAAAGCGCGCGCCGCCACATCGCAGCGCGCGGTACCCCGGAGCGCAGGGGCCGGAGGAGTGAACTCGGGGAAACGGTTCTCAACGCGACAATCCTGCTGCAATGTGACACAAACACCCTTCCTTGGCTTTTCGCCCGATTTAAGGCTGAGCACGCAGGCAAAGCTAAACAGTCCAAAGGAGATTTTTTATTTTTATTTTTTTTTTTTTCAATTAAATGAGTCAGGTAGCCAAAGTTAAGCCGCGAAACTTTCATGCAATCACAGCTATTAATACAGACGATTTTGAGCGAGATTAACTGCGAGTATTATAATACCAAGGGGTAAAGAACATAATGTACTAAATGTAAGCTGACTTTGTTGGAGCCACACGCTTTATCCTGCTGCTGTTCTCCCATTCATTCATACTCATCCGAATTATGATTATCTTCTCGTTCCAGCATCAGGCACCTTCTCTCCACAAATGAGCGTTTATTATATTTCTGCAGTAAGTTTATGCACAAGGCGCATCGGAAGCCGAAAGAAGAAAAGGGGTGCGGGATAAGTAAAAGGTCTGAGACTTCACTGAATGGACCCCCTGATCCCAGCACCCCCACACCCACCCCCCCCCCCCCCCCCATGCAGATGACTGGGAATAAGGACAGAGCTACTTGCCTTCTTTCAGAAGGTGGGAGTAAATGAGCCACAGTAAGAGCAGGCAGCAGAGGGACGCACCACTGCCGGCACACAACGTTCTCACCCCGGCTTGCATCCTCCCCAGTCCCGCCGGATGATCCACCAGCTTCCTTCTGTCCTCTGGAAGAGGTAGTAGCCCCTTCCAGGTACGTATTTAAAGAAAAAAAAAAAAAAGTTGAGCTGGTTAAAAGACCCCCGAAGAAGTTCTGGATCGTACACAAAACAAAAAATAAAGAAAAAAAAAAAAATTAATCCATTCAGTGCTTTAGTTGCTCGTTAGGATCCATTTAACTAACCGCCAAAAAGAGGGAATAATCTTGCCTGGTACAACAATGATATGCGAAGAAAAAAATATTTCTGTATATTTGCGGCAAAAACAGTCGTCGGAGCGTAAGGTTTCCCCGCGCGTTCGCTTCTGAAACCGTTATTTTTGGGGGGGATTAATTGCGCAGACGAGCACGATGAGCGAGTCTTGTTGGCGATGATGAGCGTTAACCCTCACGTCACTTCAAGCAGCCGTCGACGTGTATTTTTTTAATCAATGTTTGTTATTATTATTATTGTTATTATTGATAAGATTTTATTGGCAATGCTGCGGTGGCTGCGCCGCCCTGCTCCTCCGAAGTGCGGTGGTATTCCGGCGCCGAGGCGCACTGCGAAGAGCGGAGATGCCGATGGCCGGTCACAGGTGGAGTGGCTGCGCTGGCCGGACGCCGTCGCTGGACGAGGCCACTGCGGGCTCCGGGGCTGCCGGGCGGGGACGGGGACGGGGACGGGGGAGGGGAGCCTTCAGCTCTGCCACATCTGCGGGTGCTCCTCGGCGCTCGCCTCCCAGGACCGCTGTCCTCCGGGGCTCCGGCAACATTCGGATCGCACTCATCTCACATCAGCAGCCCTGCCTTCACCTCGGAAACACACAAGGAATACAATGAATATACAATGAATAACAGGGGGGGGGGGGGGGGGGGGGGATGCATGCAACGGGCCATGATGATGACGGTGATTTTGTGCTGCGTTTCTCCTGTCATCTCAAAATGAAATCATACTTAGAAAAATCAAGACTTGCACGAAATCAAAAGTTACAGGTTATACAGAAAATCACGGGGGCTGCGCTCCTATTTCTCTTCCTTCCTCCTGTGCTTTTAGGTCTGGACTGAAATATATTCTAAGGCATCTACAAAAAATGCTTGAGCAGTGAGATGAAGTCTTTCTGAGACTGCAGAGCCGTTTAAAGCCAAATATATCATGTTTTCATGAAAATATTACCAACAGCGGTGAGTGGGCTCCTTCATCCAATATGCGTCGCTATTATTTAACACTCGCCGGTGTCGATGCAACACTGGTCGTCGCGTAAAGCGAACACGACGTCGTGGAAAGAAAAGCGTTTCTCGTTGGAATGGGACTCGGAACATCCCTGGCATCCCAATGAAGGGGCACACCTGCACGCCCCGACACCCCTGCCGGACCCGGGACCGGGCTGCGCTCGCAGCGCACAATAAACAGAACGACGCCTCCGCTGCGCGTTTAACGCTTCACACGCCTGCAGCGACACTCGTCCGCTGTGCGGCTCCCTCTGCGATCGCCGCGCAGTTTCCTGCAAAAAAGCCAAGGGGGGAGTCGGTGGCGAGAGGAAGGGCTCGGGTCCCCTCTGCCCCCCCCCGGCCAACCCGCCGCAGAGCCAGCGAGGCAGTAACAAGTTGGCGATCGGATCGCCAGGAGATGCAACAGGAGCGCTGCTTCTCAGCAACACGCAGCGACACAGTGACTAAAGGTGCCGCTGCAGCCCGCGTCGCCCGCGTCGCAACGCCGCGCGCTCACTGTCACAGCACAGCAGCAGCCTTGCCTGTTATTAATAAGAGAGACGATGAGCAGCAAGGTCACCCACCGTAGATCAGGGCTGATGGAAACCAGCAGAGGAGCGACGACGGTTCCGCGGACCCCCGTCCGTCGCAGTCCCGCATTCCGAGCCCCTCCAGGCTGAGCCCCAAACCCGCCCCCCCCCCCACTTCATTCTACCCTGGAGTTGATGGAAAGATGGAAAGTGAGCCCACGCGTCGTACCTCGAATCAGCGACCCCTCCAACTCCTCGTGCGTCCTCGATTCCCCGTCTCTCCGTCAGCGGTCCGCTTCAGATGCGCCTTCAGCAGCCGGTGTCGCGCAGTGCGTCGGCTCCCCCCCCCCCCCCCCCCCACCGCTAGGATACAGGAGATCTCCCACCCCCTTTGGCATAGGGGGAGGCGGACAGCCGGTGAGACGAGGAGCCACAGCACGCACAGCTTCCCCACTCCAAAATGTAGTTAAGGAAACCGGAGTGGTGGCCGCGAGCAGCGCGTGACAGAGCGCGAGGGCGGGCGGTGCGCAGCGCTGCAGCCGCAGCTCCGTGTTTGCAGGCGCGCTGTCCCACCGAATGAGGAGTCCACTGGAAAGTCCCCCCCCCCCCCCGCCTCCCTCTCTCTCTAGTCCACGGGAGCAGAAGGCTATGAAACCAGAACGCGCTGTCTATCCTTTTTTTTTTTTTTTTTTTTCAATGTACTTCCTCCAATCATTCTCCCCAAGATTATTCACACACTGTTTGATCCCCACACAGTGTGTGTTTGATCCCCAACTGCACCTCTGCAAAGGAGATGGTTTGACATCAGAATATGTTCTGGAAGTGTTTCTCTCCCTAGATCACAGATATAGGGAATCAAGACATAAAATTTTCCTTATCAACTAGAGACCTCCTTCAGGCTATCTCCAGCATGTATACGTTTGGAAGACGTCCTGCTCTGAAAATCTTTATTATTGTTATTAATTACATTTCTCCAAAGCGACTTATCCATTTACACAGGTGGGCAGGTTTACTGTAGCAATTCAGTGTAAGTACCTGGACCTAGAGACTGAAGTGGGATTCGATTCAGAACCCTTACAGTGCAAAACTGAAGCTGTATCCATAACACAACCCACTACACCTTATAATAATAATAATAATAATAATAATAATAATAATAATAATAATAATAATAATAATAGGGGGCGCAGTGGCGCAGCACGTTCAACCGGGCCCTGCTCTCCAGTAGGTTTGGGGTTCGAGTCCCACTTGGGGTGCCTTGTGGTCTGGTGTCCCGTCCTGGGTGTGTCCCCTCCCCCTCTGGCCTTACACCCTGCGTTGCCAGGTTAGGCTCCGGCTTGCTACGACCCCACTTGGGACAGGTGGTTTCAGATGGTGTGTGTGTGTGATAATAATAATAAAAAACTATCTTTTATAATATAAACTATCTTCTAAACTCTCTAAGTGGCCAAGTTACTTATACACAACCATTCCCAATCTTGGAATGACACTGGAGATGCCTGTAGGGTTCCCACAAGCAGTATTGTAAAAGAAGTATGTGTTTCTTGGAAAGGATGATGAGCTGAGCCAAAACGGAGGCTACCACACACTGCAAAATGATTTAAAAATAGTTACACAAACACTATTCATATAAGCTATTACATGATTAAATACCACAACAAAACCAGTGAACCAGTTAGCAATCCAGAGTAATCATCTGGAGTACCTTCCATTCTCCAAGGAAACACACATTTTACCCTTTTATAAAACCAAGAAAATTAGGTTTAAGGATATATTCCTTGACTTAACACCCTTTTCCTGATTTCCAAAGGAAGAAGAGTAACATTTTTTGTTTTTTTTTTTTTTTTTTTTTTTTAAATGACCCTCAAACATTTAATGCAGGTTTAAAATCAGGCTGCTTCATACATTCTCACAGCTGTACAAAGCACAGACAACGCTGTGACTAATAAGTCTGACAGTTCAGAGTCTTTCTTGTTATCGCTTCAAGCATCACTCTTGGATCTAAACAACTGAATCCAGACAACTGAAAATGCAAATATGATCCACAAAAGCTTTCTTTTGCTCCTCGAATAATACTATTGAGTCTTCAAAACACCGTAAGGACTTGAATGATTATTTAAAGGGGCACTCAGAATGCCAGAATTTAAAAATTTAGTCTAACGGGGAAAAAATGAAAACTGGGCAGCAATATGATCTCATCGCTTGTCAGGGTATTTCTGAACTGCTTGGGGCAACCAGCTTTACTGAGCTGCCAAAGGTGGATGATGGACATTGGCTCACAAGATGACACATGGGGAGAGAAATGATCCATTACTTCCAGGTAAATGAAGTGGTTTTGAAATCAGAGCGACAGTGATCTATGATGGAAAATGCATTTTCCTCTGTCTAAACCAGTCTGTTCCAAAACATTATATTGGAATATAATAAACTGAGGATCATAACATTCCTTGCCAACCACAGTTTGCTGGGGTGTGACTCACAGACCCACTAAAAACTGTCTTTGAATCTCTCCAAAAAGGACCATCTTTGCTTGAGAATAACGAGAGTCTCATACCTGGGTTAAGAATTTTGAGAAAAAAACTTCAGAAAAGATAATTTGAGTATTTTTCTGATATTTTTACAAAACTGCTCAATACTGCAATGGGTTTTCTAAATGAATTCCTATGTGTCTATATGTCACGTTTATGTAATGTCAATAGTACAAGTTCCAGTGTCGGTTTCAGCAGCACATAAGCAAAGCAGCAAAGCATGAAGACTTAAGTTTGTCTCAATTTCTTTTAGTAAATTTGTTTTATAGACTCATATTTTCATACCAGCACTTCAACTAGCTGTCCAATTTACATATTCCATTTTTTTTTTTTTAATTATTCAAATCCAGCTTGAAGCCATGGCATTATAAATGCTGAAGTTTCTGTGTGACAGTGTTCATAACGGGCAGCACGGTGGCACAGCGAGTAGAAGTGCTGTCTCATAGTGGTGTGGGAGGATGTGAGTTTGATCCCCACTCAGTCTTTGTGGAGTTCGCAGGTTTTCTCTATATCTGCTCTGGTTTCCTCCCACAATCCAAAGACATGCTGGTCAGGTTTACTCATAGTGTGTGAGAGGCAGAGAGAGTGTGTTCCACTGATGTATGGATGAGTGACCCAGTGTAAGTAGTGTATCTAGCAGTGTAAGTCACCGTGGTGAATAAGGTGCGTGGGCTCATAACTACATAAAGTTCATTCGAAGTCGCTTTGGAGAAAAGTGTCTGCTAAATGAAATACTGAAGTAAACTACATGTTTCCAGAGAATGAATGAAGTGAGCCAAGTAAACAGTAAGGTCTAAAACCACATATTTTACCCTTTCTGCTCTGACAAAAATATTTGAGTAATCACTTTCAAAGTCAGAATAAATGAAAATGAAATGATAAAAGTTCTTGATATTGTGTAAAATCTTATAGACATTGCAGCCTACTGTCCCTGAAACAAAAAAGTCACAAAGAGATCTGGTGTCATTACAAGTCCACCACGGGTATTTCTTTTCGTGGACGACATGAAAATAAAGATTTCATTAACATACTCTGCAGCGGTGTAAAGCAGGCAACCATGACAGACTCACATTAGTAGATTAAATTAAAAAAAATCTTAATAAGTAGCAGATCAGTTTAATTTAAGAAATGCGACTTGGACTACCAGCTTTTTCAAGAGATATTTTGCAGCTGTAGATGTCCATGCCGTAGCTCTCTGTTTTAGGCACAGTTTTTGTTTCCCAGTTCAACATATGCACTAACTGCTCTGTGCATAGATGAGTAATTTATTGAAATATGAAAAGTCTTTCAGCTCTGGTTGGGAAACTGAGAGGTCAGAGTGGTAGCTTTTATATTAGTAAGTTGTTTATCCTTCTTGCTCTTTGGTCGATTATGAGAAATGTCACTTGATGTAATTCACTATATGCATATTTTGCCCTGATACAGAGTTGCACTGACACCAGATTCCAGTGTGGTAGATCATGGTACAGCACCCTGCCCCTCTGTAGGATTATAAGCATTTCTATGTGGAATGCTCATGGCCCAAGGCCCACAGATCAAAAAGACTAAGAAATTTGCAACAGACTTACTGTGTATAGCGAACGCATATTTGAAACACTGGGGACACAAATGGTTCATCTGGAAGTACATTTTTATTCCATGTTTCCAAGCAGCAGAAGCAGAGCACCTACTTTCATCAAACTGAAGGGTTTAAACTCCAGTGATTGATCACAATGGATGAAAAGTTTTTGGTGTCAGGACACCTTATAGGCTTGACCTCAATATAGATAAATATTTAACTGATTTTAGGATTTTTTACAGGCTTTCAAAACATCCATGACATTGTTACCTACATTTTTCTAAATAATTCAAATCTGTATATCTGCTGGCCGGCTCAGTAGGTAACACTGATGCTTTGCAGCTTTGGGTCTGAAATTAAATCCAGCTCTGTATGTGTGGAGCTTGAATGTTTTCCTTGTATTTATACAGTTTCCTCCCAGAGTCTAAAGACATGCACGGAAGAAATAAGCGGTAAACCAACTGCTTATGTAGTGTTTAGAGGTGTTGCCTTCCACTCAAAGGACCTGAGTTTATATCTAGGTTCTGCTGTAATGCCCTTGAGCAAGACACTTCACCTTAAATTGCTCCAGTAAAAACAACTTGACTGTAAAAGTGGGTAAATAATTGCGAGTTTCTTTGCATACCAGTTTATTATAGTGAGTCACTTTGGAGAAAAGCGTCAGCTGGATGAATAAATAATAATAAACCTCTTTTGAACTGTTCCCTACTTTGAAAGCCATGAGGGTGGTTGTCCAGAGTAGACTTTCACTTTGATGACGCTTACCTTCCTCTATATATTTTTTAGTTTTGAAAAAAGTATAGCATGCCAGAGACAAGAAGTACTATTTTTCTGACTCATTCTTTATTTGCACGTTTAAAAGAAAAAAAAAAATAAAGAACAACATAAATTTAGAGCCACCAAATTCCATACACCTTACTTTCACCGGTTTAAATTACTGCATCCTCAGAAGCCATAGCTGACTCCAAAATCTTGATTCTAAAGCAGACAAATTATCAATAGAATTTCCCCCATAAGAAATGAGGAATACATAAAATACATTGGCAAAACTGCTGGTCCAGTGGTTTCAGTTCTTTCATATATATGCAGAACCACCGTTGTCCCTCTCCAAACACACACTGAGAAATCAAGATATTTTAAAACGGTCTTAATCAGACAAACTGTTGTAAATACTATTAAAACAAATGTATGTGTACTACATAAAATTTTCTACCAATACAGTATAAAACAAATTTATTATTAACCAGAAGTAAGTGAGCAAACAGCTAAACAAAACTCTTAAAACTGCAGAACTTAAGTATCGTATAATCAGGCAGATAGAAAAACCTAGATGGGTGTTATGACATGAGAAAATGTGATAATAACATTTACCTTTAAAAGTAAAGTGATTTTTAAGTTGTCCACATGTATTGGTGATTGTATTTTGCAAGATCATGATTTGTATAAGGATTTAAAATGTCACTTAATTGTTATGAATTAGCTGCTGGTAATTAAGGGAAGAGGAATGTTCCAAGGTGGAGTTTTGGGAATAACAGAGAAGGGAATAAATCAATGTCACCATTAGCACTTTGGGATTTGCACCAGTAAACTGTACACAAGTGCCTCCATTAGATCGCATTGTATTCCATGGCACTGCATGCTAAGTAGGTTTAATTACTAAACAAAAAATACTTTCAAGCACAGTGGAAAGGAATTATTTGGTAAAAGAGTGGAGTAATATATTCTTATGGTTATCAACTGATTGGTTAATTCTGATTTTCATGAATGTGAAAATACCAGAAGACCTATAATGAAATGATCCAGTAAAGATACCAGATTTTAACCAGGTAAAAGTGCAAGCAGCATTTTCTTTACAACTTTTTTTGTGAATGTTGTGGCAACAGTCTGAGCAAGACAAACCAGAGCTTTCAGCAAGTCTGCATCACTCTGAGACTTCCCTAGGCCAGGTGAAACACATGGTCTTGTGTCCATAAGTCACAATGGGGGTGTTGACTGCCCAAAATATTTTAAGCTCTGTCTGACAGCTCAGCTTCCTTTTCACTATCACTAACCCTTGCAATGTCCGTAATAGCGCTCAATGTCTGGATCTGTTGTTCAGTTGTACGATTCCTCTCATTCTTCACCCAAATATTATTTAACTTCTTTACTTGGAGCAGCTGGTTGCCCCCAAGAAGCAGCATCTTCTGTGAGAGAACAATCATCATTTTTCCACAGTTCAGCTATTGCTCTGTGGACATCCCTGCCACTTACTGGGAAAAACTGTAACAGTGCAGGTGTGTTTGTAGAAGGGAGGGTCTATGGCCTCAGTGAGTTTGCCCAGATCTGCCTTGGACATCTCACATGGTACAACTCCAAACTAAGTGAAAGACCACACCAATCAATAAGTATGGTTCCAGAACAGACAATATGTATGAAGGTGAGATCAACTTTATCTAAATGGCACTTTTTTACCTCCCACAACATCCAAGCCTCCTTCTCTATTGGTGTAGTGACCTTCCACATCCCAAGAGATAGTTTCCATTGGTTCATTCTAAGCATTCTTTGTTGATTTGCCCATATATGCACATCACTGAGCGATTATCATGCCAAATTTTGACACTTAACAACGTGATAAACCCCTGATGTGATGCCAGGGGTGTGTGCTTGGGGGGAGTAAACCCCCCAAGTCTGGCTCTACGATGGGTCTTACCAACACAGTCCTAGGCAAGGTACTCTTCATCTCTTCTAATACCATCACAGAGGTCTCATTTTGATTGCTCCAATCAGTTCAGACCAATCTCATAAAAATGGCACTACCATAAATAGGAGGCTGTAGACAAGAACTCTTAGGATCACTGGAACACCTAAGTCCCCCCTGAAAATGGCAAAACTGTGATTTGAATATTGTGATCTTTAAAAAGTGAAGATAGCTTTTTCTTTTTACTTTAACTTTTAAGCATGGAAAAAAGATTCCTTTAACCACTGAGAACAGAAATTTTCCATCTATAAAGGCTGTTACCATAGGGAATAAAGACCCTATTACATTAATTTGTACTGTGAGTGATGTCATTTTATTCCGTGCACATCTCTTATTGGACATTATCTGACCTTTAAGTGAAATCTGCAAAAATATCACAAATTACGAGAAAAGATGAATTTAATATAATTTTCATCCCAATTATTTGCATAAATTACCTTTCAAAAAGGAATCAGGCAGAATTAAACACCTTAATCTGGTTATTCTGTAAGGCAAAAAAAAGTAGTATTGATAGTTTTTGCCTTTTTAATTTAAACAGACGTTTCATGGTAAGACAAAGGAATCCAATTACGACGATCAACCTTCTGATTAAGTCATGTGCAAATCTTTTGATTCTATCATCCTGAGCTTTTAAAGCCAAGCTATTTCCAAAGCTATTAATCCAGACCTAAAGAGGCAGGAGGCTGAAGCCTTCCACACCTTCAGTACAATACTACAGGGTAGCCAAATGCAAAGTGCTGGCTTACTTGGCAGGACTATTTAGGTGTTAGTCAGACCCCCCCCCCCCCCCCCCGCTGGGTTGTAGCAAGAAAAAAATATAATGGTCTCCTTATAAATTACCTTAATAAGCTCTCATTTTTGTCCCATAATATCCTTAGAATCAGAAAGCCTTCAGCTGGTATTGATATACCAGTACGGGAATTAATAAGCATGCATTTACAGCACCACTTTCAGATGTGTCTGTTCACTGTTAGAGAGACAAGGCATAATTTCCTCTAAAGACCTATGCTTTAAGAATAATTTTGTCTTATTTCAAATATTAAAAGGTAAATTTGGCTTTCTGACAGCAAAACCTAATTTTTCCCTTCATATAATGTGTCACGGGATGACTCAGCATGGCTCAGTAGAGTCGGTCTTCTCAAATGTGGATATATCTCACATGAGACATAGGCCTGCAATGGGGATACATTGCTGACATTGTTTCATTGTACGATGGAGGATTCGGATTAGCCACTTAATCTCAACTGCTAAGTATTTCACTCTCATTTGCAAGTGAGACCCCCAGTCGTGAGTGTGGCACTAAAACTGTGAGCTATACCATAATGTGCATCTTTATATAGCGAAGTCATTTTGTCTGCAGTACTCAGGCAAGAAGAAGGAATGCCGTGTATCTTAAAACCCTCATAATGGCAAAAATGTACCGAATCGAAAGCTAGGAAGTCCTTCAGTGTGTAGAAGGTTCACAGTTCAACGTTGTGAAATTCCAGGGTGGGTCAGAGAGCAGAGGTGTTATTTTTTGCTCTAAACTCTGCCACTTTCTCAAATACTTGAACGTCCCTCTATAAATTAGAAGAAAAAAATAGCAAAAAGATTTTTATAAATGTACAGATAGTGTTTAAAGCAAATATGCATAAACAAACAATGGGCTAAGTCAATAAATGAATGAAGGTAAATTGGTCATACGAAAAAGAATGTATGCGACAGCCCTTCTTAGACTGAGGTAAAGACCCATATTTTACAGTGTACTTAAATCCATCTAAGTGCACAATTCAATAAAAAGGTGATTAGAGAAAAAACATGAGAATACCCATCTGACAACCGTCATGCTGCCCTGATAGGGTAATAACAAAAAAAAAAAAACAAAACTTGCAGCCGGACCAGGGTGTCAATACAATTGTAATACAGTATAAATATACTGTATTATTGTTTTATTGATAGATATAGATATAGATGTATAAATTGTCTTAACAGCTCACTTACAGGGCTCACTTCAGAATCATTGTAGGAACCGTGAGCACCGTGAAAGAAAAAAAAAATGCTCCACCATTATTTAACGTTTTGCCACTTTAAATTACCAGTGTAATTAATGAGGTACACACATACACTTACATACAGATACACGTTTGGTATATTTTCTGTCCCTCA
Organism: Scleropages formosus; assembly: GCF_900964775.1. Classification (NCBI taxonomy): domain Eukaryota; kingdom Metazoa; phylum Chordata; class Actinopteri; order Osteoglossiformes; family Osteoglossidae; genus Scleropages; species Scleropages formosus. The sequence goes on from NC_041806.1 coordinate 7,829,466, forward strand.
GGCTCAAGTAAACTGCACCGAAGAACATATGCTCAAAGGACAACAGATGCCAGCTGAAATATATTATTTGAACTGAAGAAATAGAAATTATAATATTAATTACAGTGAGAGCTGGCAGCGAAAATAATGTTGAGAGTACAAGATAATGCATTATGGCTTCATCACAGAGACAATACAATGGTTACATTGTCCACTCTGTCTTTCCCCTCACACACACACACACACACACACTAAGATATGTACACACACTGCTGCTCTTCATTAGCTACCAGGCAACACTGGGTAAACCTGTCCAGCAACCATTCATTTCTATGATTAATCCTACACTGTCAAACACATGTTCCTGCTGCGCTGTAAGTGAAGGTCATTTAGTGTTTCTTCTCATTACCTTGTAAATGTTACAAGTTTTTTAAATTTATTATTTTTTTTTTTTTTTTTTTTTTTTACAGAATAAGATCTTCAAAGTGAGAAATGCATTTGTTTGATGACAAAGAAAATAGCCATCTAAAGGATGTAAAATATCCAGAGAGAGTAAAGTATTTCCATAATTTTTCAGAGAACAGAGAAAAATTCCAGCATTACAACCTTTTTTTCAGGAAAAAGGCTGTTGCAGGAAAAAGTAAAAGAAAACATGAAAGGTTTTTTTTTTTTTTTTTTTTTTTTTTTTCCAAAAAGCAGTGTATACCAAAAGTACAAACAACAATGTACATATAAAGAAGTTATGTAGCCAGAATAATAATAATTTTTGTAGCTTTGAGATTCAAAAATTACTGTCTGCTTTGCTCATTATGCTCATTCTTTTTATGTATTACGCTACATAAGGTTGTAAAAGTATTCAGTGATATGGCTTTATTTCTGATCAATAAAGAAATCTATAACGCATTAATCGGTCACAACCGCAAAGGTGAAATCCCTGATGTCCACCAGAGGCGCAACTCTACATTCATCTAGCCGTATGACCAGCTCCCAGTCCTATAAAAAAGGCTCAAGTCATGTCAGTGATTTATTATTATTATTATTATTATTGTTATTATTATTAATCATCTCTCAACTGCAACAACATAGCAATACTTGTTCCTTCGCTTGTTTCCAAAGTTTTGTTCCCCATGTGTTTCTATCCCAGTTCTGTCCTGTCCGCTCCAGTTCCACTCCTGTGCTCTTGCCCTGGCTTTGAGGCCCCGTCCTGTCCATGTCACGTGTCTGAGTACCATTTTGGGTCTTGTACCATTGTTCCTCATAGAGTCCTCATTAGAGCAACCTGTAAGTCCGTCTGTTCCATGTTCCTCGTATCACCTTTACACATCATTTCTAATTTTCGCTGTGCACTCATACATTACCACTCCGCATTTGAGATTATTTCGCCTTTTGTCCGAGCTGTGACGGTACCATACGTCCATGCCGCTGCACCTCCAAACGTGACAGGGTCTCAGGTTTGATATCATCCTTTTAAAGCTAGTCATTCTTCATGGAATATATTTAAAAAATATATATATATACTTAAAAAAAAAAAATTCAGAAGAACTCTTTAGGTCTTTTTTTCTCTTGTCCTTCAGTAACAACATACCAAAGAAACAAATGAAGTTGTAAAATTATCTAAGGAAGAAACGCAAATACTTGTTCCTGCCATATGCTAACTAAATGAAGTACACGCTGTCAAAGGGCAATAAAAATTATTATATTGTTAGAAGGCTTACTAGTGATTAAAAAAAAACATTTATACACTCATTATGTAAGCGAATAAATTAAGAAAAATAGAGAAAAGTTACTTTTCCTGATGGCACAACACTATCCCACGCCATTTAACAGTAAATCGAAATGTTGCTAAGATCAGATAATATCATTTCACTGTTTGCACAAAGTGAGTCCCCTACTAGTGTTACAAGCCATAACTTACACTTCATTTCTGTGAGGACACACACTTTGCTCCCTTGTGCTTTCTCCGCACAGAAAGAAATCACACAAGCCATCTGTGTGACCAAGAAACCCACAGCATGTGGCATGCCTGCTAGGGTTTAAAGCTCTACTGATGCCATTCCATCCTGTGAATACCCAAGATTTAAAACTCCCCCCTTGTTGAGGAGCCCATCAGTGCTGCAGGCTTCTCATCCTGGTCCGTTCCCAAGACTCGGTCTGCAGGTAGAGGGGTAAAGACAAGGAGCTCAACTGGGTTGGATTAACACCTACTAGAGCTCTTTTCAGACATGTAGTAACATGAAATGCAGGTCATCATTAGTCCACACTAACATCAAACTCAAATCTTTGTGTCCAAGCGAATGCACGATAAAGCTCTCTGCAGGTCCACGCTAGTAGGACAGTGTCACAGCTGGTAATGCTGGTGCTTCACAGTGCCTGAGCTGCGAATTTCAGCATAGGTTCGAATTTGACTCAGGGTGTAGAAGGAGAAAATTGTTAAGCCCTTTTTCACCCTCCCACACCATGAAAAGCATGCCAGTGATAGCCATGAGTTGAACTTGACTCAACAACACTTACCACGCCTACCGCAGGTCCACATTAACACCAAACATGGTGCTCTGTAGCTCCGAGAAATCTCAGTACCCTTCTCTGTGGATAAAAGATAACACCCAACAGTGTTCATTCTGGGCACAGGCCAATATCCAGCACTGTTCACTTTTGGCCCACAATAACACCCAATAGCGTTCCCTGCAGGCCTACACAAACACCCCTTACTGCTCTCCGTGGATCCATATTAACACCCAATACTTCTCTCTGTGGGATCATTCCAGCATCGCGGGGAGTTTCAGTGATTACAGATTATTTCCTTCATCCACTTTGCTCTTGGTGCTCAGATGGAACACTGAGTGCCTCTTTTTCTGGTCCGTTGGAGTGGAAACCGTGTTGACAAGCCACTGAGAAGAGGATGGCTGTCCTTTTGAGAAGCACTGGACCTTAAAACACAAAACAAACAGGAGGAACGGCAACGGTAAACGCAGAAAGGCCCTGAGCTGCATAAGACAGAGGTCGCTCTGAAATGAAACTTGTTTTAATGAGTGTGCTTATTTGTGGGTTTACTCCTGAAAGAGCTGCTCCTTTTCAGTATCGTGATAGTACCACTTAAATTAAGAAAGGTTGGATGTCTTTATTTTACATACTTTTCGGCGGTTTTCTTAGGAAAAAAGAAATGAGAAATATATCTTGAACAAAATGTAATTTTTGCTGTACGCTGACAGTCATCGGTAGTAAATAAGTGTGTTTTTTTTACTCATTTTCAATCAAAGATCAGTGAATATGAACATTTTTCACCGAATAAGAAGCAATACAAGTGGGAAACATAAAGGCTTTTTCTTGAACACTGAACTGATAGGCTAAAGAATTAAATTTGAATTGAGAAAAAGAAAATGAGAAAATTAACAGAGAAGTAGTGGAACCCAGCCCTTGAAAAAATGACTATTTATACTGTAGCAGCGAGAAAAAGGGAAGCTGCTTCGCGGTCATGGGCTCAGCGCTAATGTAAATATCTACCTATGCTTCACTCTTAGATTTTTCCCATTTCTACATGCACTGTGTCACCTTTCTTTGGGCTATGATATGCAATAAGTGTCTTTGGTTCTTTATTTTCTGTCTTGGTCTCTGTTATAAAATGATGGTTTTGTTATTTTGTTAGCCTGATTTTTTTTTTTCTTTAATCTGCACTGTGTTTTGCTGTGAATTGAGATATTGATGTAAACAGGTGAAGTGAGAGGCTCCTGTGAGTTGGAATTATGCCCAACGGTGATACCAAGTTATGATTGTTAAATTTATATTGCACTTGATGCAGTTACATTTTGAAAATTTGATTATTAAATGTATAGAAAATTCTATTGCACAGTAAAGTCAATCTATTTTTTTGCAGATAGTTGGTAAAAGCTACACATGTGTTAATAGTAAAAGCACAGAAATGACAGCTTTTTTCATTAATGTAAGTATTTAGCATTTTTACGATGAACAATTAATCTACTGACATATCGGATAAACAATGAACTGCAAAATTATTTATTTACTTTTAAAATACACAGTTAACCAATCAACACACTAAAATGATAAATGTGTTCCTAGGGATGAATTCCGAAAAAATCAAGGCTTTCTCCTATTAATAAATTTACAGAAATAATTAACGCTAAATGCTTTCAAGCTCAGCATTCAAGTCTTTTTTTAACGTGTGGACAATATTATTTCATTCTTTTCATGCTTATCCCTATTTTTCATCCTGGATACTTTTCTGGTGCTTTCGGGTTAAGTACCTTGCTCAAGGGTACTACAGCATAGTCCCTTCTGGGGTAAAGTCAGTATCCTTAACCACTACACATTGCACTGCTCCACACTGTCTGACTGTATTATTTTCACTTACCAGATACACGAGCAGCATGTGCATTCTGTAAAAAGAAAAAAAATACTGCAATTTACCTATTCTCCTACCCGCATGGCCGTGAAATACCTAGTACATTTGTTTGTTTGGAAAGATAAGAGAACGAGAAGAAATGTAATAACGCGTGGAGAATAGCTATTCAGACAAAGGTAAGGAGTTATCGCAAAATTACTATTCTTTCAGTAATCTTTACGGTGCACTGTAATGAAAATAACAAAAATAAGGAACTGGCAGCATGTTTGGTGCATAATGGGTATACACCATGACATTGTAACAACAGCCTGTGGATTTGTGACCATCCTTATATTTACACTTATTTATCAAGCAGACGCTTTTCTCCAAAGCAACTTCCAGTGAACTCTATGTAGTGTTACCAGCCCACACACCTTATTCACCAAGGTGATTTACACTGCTGGATACTACTTACCATGGGTCACTCATCCATACATCAGTGGAACATATACACTCTCTCTCTGTCACTCACACACTATGGGTAAACCTGAACAGCATGTCTTTGGAGTGTGGGAGGAAACCAGAGCACCTGGAGTAAACCCACATAGACATAGGGAGAACATGCAAACTCCACACAGGCTGAGTGGGGATCAATCCCACAACCTCTCGCACCACCCAGGTGCTGTGAGATGGTAGCGCTACTCACTGTGCCGCTATGCCACTTGTTATATAAAAAGACAATGTTTCAATTTTGACTCTTCAGATCCAAGAGATATTGCGCTGTGCAGCATAGCCTTTCTAACTCGCATTATCTATGTACGCAGCCTCATGTTTCTTTCACGTAATATACAATATAACATGTATGCTTGAAAAATAAACCAAACTTTATATCATACTGTATATAAAAGGTGTATCGTTTCATGGATATACAAATATACATTAAATTGTTGCAAAAGTTAAAGAAAAATTCTCTAGTGTAGCGTAATAAAACACGTTAGACCAAGAGAAGCTGAAAGCCAAACCAGCTGCAAACGAAATCCTCTAACTATAGCCAAGTTTTTGCTGTTTTTTTTTTTTACCAATGTAAAGTGTTAAACCAATCTCTGCTTCTTCTTAGCTTTTGTACCATATTGTTATGGATTTTTTTTGTACTTTCAGTGGAGCAGATATGAGAAAATGAACATGGGGAAAGAGCTGCGCTTCCAAACAAAGTGAGCGGAGTAAGCAATTGAGGAGTAACACTGGAGCAGTAACAATTTATACAATGGGATATTTCTTCTCAATTGTAAATCCAGATTGTGAGAAGACCTGGCAACCGACACGATCTGTTATTGCCAGAGGAAAGTAAGAGTCCTCCAGGCATGTTACTGATATATTTCGGCTTTCCTTTCTCTGTTCTTACCGATTAGCATTTTTATGGAGTCACTCCGGTGCGTTTGTGCGTTCGTACGTGAATGAAACAGAGAACGTGGTGTAGCGAGAAGGAAAAGAAGAAGGGCAGGAGAAACGTATCTCCTGGGCCGAAGCACCCAGGTCAGCTCGAAAGTAAATCACTTCCCACATGTTAAATTTGTGTCTTTTTACTGCGCCGTTTGTCACAACAGTAAAACTGCTTTTCTCAAGGACTTTCGCTGGGAATGAGTTCTTAATCTGGGCACGAGGCCTAAATAAAGTGAGAACGCGGCACGGCGAGCAAATGGTCTCCTCTTGGTTCATATAGCCATTTTAGAACTCTGCTATATATTCATTTATATTGTCCTTTTTCAGCAGTCAGTGCTCTTCCACCAACGGGCCCTTGGAAATTCACACAGATGCGGAGGGTCACGGCGTATAATCATGTTACTTTTACGCTTCAAATATGAAAAACTAGGATTTGGAGTCAAAAACTGTTGGATGCAAAGTCCAATCAGCTGTAATATTTGGAATTACTATTCTAAAAGCGGGGGTGTGCAGCGGGTTTGACCGGGTCCTGCTCTCGGGTGGGCCTGGGGTTCGAGTCCCGCTCGGGATGCCTCGTAACGGACCGGCATCCCGTCCTGGGTGTGTCCACTCCCCCTCCAGCCTTACGCCCCGTGTTGCCGGATTAGGCTCCGGCTCCCTGCGACCACGGATGGGACAAGTGCTTTTAGACAGTGTGCGTTCCAGTAGTGAGGCTGTTCTAATGCATGCGTTCAGACAACTTAATAACAGTACAATAGACTGAAGAATTTGTCTTATTAGAGGGAATAACGATTCAAAATCCACAGTGGAAAAGCAAAAGTGCCATCGATGGGTCACAGTTCACAGCTGAGAATTGGCAGTTTCAGTTAGAACCTCCTCTAGACCCACACGGTAAGTCCCACAGAGAGCACGTTCTGATACGAGCATTTTCACACATTCCATCTGAAATTTTAGCATCCTTGACTTTTTGTGACACCATCCATGCAAATCCCGGGCTGTCCTCAGCTGTCTCTTGCGCTTTACTATTCGCAACACCTTGCAACAAGCCAGTAAGCCTCAAGGGCAGAAAGTGTGTGTGTTCCAGCAGCTCCTTTTTACCACTGGCTATTTGTCACGCTGAGTGCTGGCACCGAGCCACTCGCAGGCACCAAACACACCCGAGTGAAGAGCCCGTGCAGCTGTCAGCCAGCACGCTTTGGTCGACATGAGCTGCCCCAGCCACAGAGGAACAAATTCAAGCGTTCTCCACCGCTCTGGAACTCTCCGTCACCAACGATGCCTGAAAAACTGACAGCTCAGACTGTCTGGTACAGATGCTAAGAAGGCACACGGGGACTTGGCACTTCTGGGCACAAGAATTCCTCCTATTGTTCAGAGCAGAGTCTTCGCTCCACCCTCAGGGATGAAGTTTCCTTTGTATCTTCAATCCCGTTACTTTTCCAGGGATATCGTCAAGCCTAGTTCTCTCCTTGGATTATTATTATTATTGTACTTATTATTACTACCGCTACTACGACTACTTGTCACGCCCACGGCCTCGTGCACGACAACCGCACCTGCCACCGATCAGAGAGGATGGCTACAAAGGAGCTGTGACGGCACAACTTCTTCGCGGAACCTCGTCTTGAGCAACCTCTTCGCCAGCGTTATCCCGTGACCGGTGTTCTCTTTCGTCCCCCTCCCTCACTCCTGCCTCATCGCTACTGACCTTTGCTTTGATTCTCGACCGCGTCCCTCGTCTCGTCCCCGAATCCCGTCTGCGATTGGCCCGACCTGACCCACGCCTGTCCCCCGACAATGGTTTTTGTCTGCCCCTTTGGTTGCGTCCGCAATGAAACGCATCCGCATTTGGGTTCATCAACAACAACTTCGCCTTCGCCTCCTTCGAGATGGCACCGCTCCTCCTCGTTCACTATCCCAACCCACCGGGACATCGGTTCATCACGGGTTAGCCAGATCCACACATAGTCACGCACGTTACGAGGGATTTAGAGTCGCCAATCCGCCTAAAACACGGCTAGGGGAGGAAACCAACGCAAACTTGGGGAGAACATGCAAACTCCGTACCGAATCAGCCGGAATTTGAACCGGACATCGAACCGGAATCCGAGGCGCGAACGCTACGGGCTCCGCAACCATGCCGCTTCTTGTTATGATTAGTTACAGAAATACTAATAGCACTTCACCTTTTCCCCCAAATGTAGTCATGGCCAATTACTTAATTCTTATGTCATGCTATGAAAGCGTGACTCCCACATGAACCTGCCAGTAATGAACATAGGCCCACATTCCTTTGATGTGCGTTCGGTGAGTCATCCCCTTCCTCGCACTCATATATCTGCAGGCTCCGTTGTACGAAGTGACACGGTTGGAGCAGAGTGCAATTTGCCCAATTCCACCTGCAACCCTGTAAATGCCCTCTTCACCCCAGCTGTCACTGTGAGCAATGAGGGGGATAGAACCTCAACGCTTGCAACCACCCAAGGGAAGACGGGCAAATGCGCGCTCCCGGGGCGTTCTTGCCACACATCACGAGCGTGGCACGGTGGGGATTCGAACCTGGATCCTCGCTATAAAGCACGTGGCAATTTAGCAGCATTCCGCCGGAGAGGCTGATCCTCTGACTTTTAAGAGCCGTAGCGGTGGGCCTGTTAGCGGGCGCAGCATAAATCAGATACTAAGCAGCTGCAGTTGGCCCAAGCCTTCATCACAGCAGGGTTCGGCAGTGACTGCTCTGCACTAAATGAAAGCTGAGGAGCTTTTGTCAGTCTTTACTGGTGCCCTGGACATTTACAGCAAGTATAACTGGCAAGAATCACTAGGCTATTAAGGGTTGATTTAACATTCCTTAACATGTGCCACTGGAATTTGGAGCATCATTAAATGTTTTTAACATCACTTCTGTCAGCCTGTGCTCGTTGCTGGCAGCTCGCGGTGCGAGAGCATAAAGGGCAAGTGAGGAGGTCCTTGTACAAGGTTGTTTGCCACACCTCTCGTTCCTCCTTTGCTTTCGCCGCTGTCGTTTCCCGGAAAGGAAAATACGTCGGCCTGCTGGGCCGAAGCGTAGGAATTTTTATAGCTGAGGCATATTGGCCTGCACAATCATCCTTGCGTGTTTTTTTTTTTTTTTTTTTTCCTCCACCGTGCTCCATTGCAGAGGACATTACGTCGAGCTACACCGAAATGGGATTTTTTTTCTCCCATTCTTCACTTTTGAAAATCACCAAGGGACATAATGCTTTCGCATTAACTTCACCTCCATCTTCGCCACACGCACCGTGTTAAAAGTTTTGTCATCTCCTCCGAGTTTTGTTTAATGCAATTTTTCTGCGTAATTCATCAACCTGACTGCTTTATCCATACCCCCCTGGAAGACCGTAGCCATGGAAACAAGATTAGACTGATGAATAGGGGGATGAGCCTGGACTGCCAGAGCTCAGGTCTCCGCTAGTTGACCAACTGCCCCAGAAGTGAATCCTCATCTTTTGACCTGTCCATGAGCACAACCATTTCTAACATGACACATTCCTTGACTGTTCACACATTTTCTGAACCGCGTGTCCCATACGGGGTCACGGGGAACCAGAGCCTACCTGGCAACACAGGGCGTAAGGCCAGAGGGGGAGGGGACACACCCAGGACGGGACGCCAGTCCGCCGCAAGGCACCCCAAGTGGGACTTGAACCCCAGACCCACCAGAGAGCAGGACCTGGTCCAACCCACTGCGCCACCACACCCCCTCTCGACTGTTCATTAGAAGAATTTACTACAGGATCACATATCCACACCTCTGTCTATAGGTATAACATAACATAGTAAAATTATACAAGTCAAATCCTAGAACACAGGAGGCTCAAAAATTTACACCCGCAATTCCCCATATAAACCTATAAATAAAAGCCTTACAGTTCTTCATACTGCAAATGTCAGGAAACACACACACACACTGGCTGAAACCGCTTGTCCCGTGCAGGGTTACGGAGAACCGGCGTCTAACCTAGCAACACAGGGTACAGGGCTGGGTTGACACACCCGGGACGGGATGCCAGTCCATCGCAAGGCACCCCAAGCAGGACTCGAACCCCAGACCCACCAGAGAGCGGGACCCGACCGAACGCCACCACGCCCCCGGCTGTCAAGGAACATATGTACGTTATTGCACTGATAACATGTTTACGCTGAGGGAGGAGCAGGTAGTATAGCAGTTCAGGACACGGAATTATAACCTAAAGGCTGCTGTGTCAAGACCCATTCCCCGCTTCTGATTTAGTACCCATAAGCAATACGATTTATCCTGAATTGTTCCAGTAAAAACACCCATCTATATGAATCAATCAAATGCTGTAAGCTGCTTTCAATAAAGGTGTCGGCAAAGAAAAAAAATATAATAATTATGTAAGAAACATGACCAGCTCACTTGCCTCAAGACACTGGCGCCTTTATTTTGATGACTTCACCGGAGAACAGCATAAATCAGGTTTCTTATTTCCAGAATCACACATTATTTTAACTTTTATAAATTATTACCAACAACCTTTATTTAGCAGGTGCATTTGTCCAAGGCAACAAAGTAACAGCAACTTTACAAAGCGTTCACGCAGCGGATCGGATGAGGGACTCCGGGAAGAGTAGAGGAGGAGGACCGTGCGTGTTTGGGAACAACAGCTGGTGCACAGCCGCGGACACGGTGGATAAACACTGCCGTCCAGACTTGGAGCTCCTAACGATCAGGTGCAGACCGTTCTTTCTCCCGAGGGACTTCAAGATAATAATAATTATGGCAGTATACATTCCCTCACAAGCCGATGCTAAGTTAGCACTGGAAAAGCTACATGATGCCATTAACAAACATCTGACTGCGCACCCGACCGGTGCGATTATTGTAGCAGGGGACATAAATTACACAGATCCCGAATTAGTCATGCCCAAATTTCACAAAAATGTGAATTTCCCAACAAGAGAGAACAACATCCTTGGAGCAGGTCTACACAAACGTCCCAGGAGCATTTAAAGCAAACCCATCTCCTTACCTAGGGCAATCAGACCATATTTTCTAACTCTGACCCCAGCCTACAGACCACGGATCTGCAGAACAAAACCAGTTATCAAGACAGTACAAGTGCGGTCTGAGGAAGCCACCTCAATGCTGCAGGACTGCTTTGATAACACAAACTGGGATTTGTTTGCAGCGGGAACAGACCTTAAGGAATATGCGGTGAACAGCAATGTGAAGACATTATTCGGGGAGCGGGATGCAGCTTTCCGGTCAGGTGACAAACAAGCCTCCAGTAAAGCACGGGGGATCTCAAGACGGGCATCGAGAAAGTAAAGGACAAGTACAAAAACTGCATTGAGGATGAATTCGACAACAACAACCCCTACATCATGTGGAAAGCCATCAAGGCAGTGATTCACTACAAGACCCCAGTGATGATGCCAAACTGCCTGATGTTCTGAACCAATACTTTTCCCGCTTCGACACTCAGAGCACAGGGTCTCTCCCACCCATCAACCCACGTGCGGGAAAGTCGACACTGGTTCTCCAGCACCACCAGCTGAGGACCACCCTGAGGAAAGTTAGCGCAGGCCAGGCGGCAGGCCCAGATGTAGTGAGCAGGCCCAGGTACTGAAAGCATGCGCCGACCAACTTGCAGAGGCGTTTACTAAAAAAATGAACCTCTCATTACAACAAGTTGCAGTTCCAACATGCCTTAAATCCTCCACCTTCATCCCAGTGCCCAAGAAACCATCTGTGAAGTGTCTGAATGACTATCGCCCAGTGGCCTTAACACCCATAGTCATGAAGTGCTTTGAGAAACTCGTGCTTTTACACATCAGAACCATCATCCCACCTGATGTGGATAAGCACCAGTTTTCCTACCGAGCAAACCGCTCCGCAGAGGATGCCATCACAACAGCTCTCCACACCCCTCTGACACACTTCGAAGAACCAAATAGTTATGTGAGGATGCTATTTGTGGATTTTACCTCCGTATTCAACTCTGTTATCCCTCATGAACTGGTCAGCAATCTGAACAACCTGGACCTAGGTTCCTCTCTATGTTCATGGGTCATGGACTTCCTCACAAATCAACCACAGCAGGTCAAAATTGGTAACCACACCTCCTCCACCCTTATTCTAAACACAGGAACCCCTCAGGGCTGTGTGCTGAGCTCCATGCTCTTCACACTCCTCACCCATGACTGCAAGCCCTTCCACACCTCCAACTCCACGAAAAAATCCTCAAACAACACCACGATAGTTGGGCTGATTTCAGATAATGAGGAAACGGCCTATAGACTTGAGGTGGAACATCTAGCTGAGTGGTGTAAGGACAAAAACCTGGTCCTTAATACCTCTAAGACAAAGGAGATGATTCTGGACTTCAGGAGAACAAAGGAGATAGACCCCCCCCCCCCCCATACAAGGAGAAGTAGTGGAAAGCATGAAGAGCCTAAAGTTCCTTGGAGTCCATGTGTCAAAAGAGCTGATATGGACCTGCAACACCTCACACCTGGTCAAAAAGGCCCAACAAAGATTCTTCTTCCTCAAGAAACTGAAACAAGCCCCGCTCCCACAGAAACTCCTGTTAAATTTCTACAGGATTTAACGCCATTGAGAACGTCCTGACCAATTGTGCTGTTTTGTGGTGTGCCAGCTGTACAGCAGCTCAGCGGAAAGATCTCTATCATGCGGTGAAGGCGGCCTAGCACATTGTCAGGATGGAGCTCCCCAACTTGGACACAATCTATGCTAGCCAACTGAAAAAGAAGGCTGGCAGTGTCATCAAGGACACTGCACACCCTGGTCACTCCTTGTTTCATCCTCTGCCGTCTGGCAAACAGTTCAGGACAATAAAAGCCCACACCAGCACATTGAGGAGAAACTTCTTTATGAGGGCTCCATCACACCCTCTTTGCCCAACCAGAGTAGGCTGATCACAAAGCCAGCTGCTGCCTCCATTACTCACCCCACATCCACCCTCTCTCCCCGAAGGCTGTTAAGGACTGAAGACTCCAAAGCTCTTCAGTGGAATTCTTATTAATTCCATCATAATTCTTAATTATTTATTTCTTTTTTTTGGGGGGGGGGGCATGGTGGTGCAGTGAGCTTGGCCGGGTCCTATTCTCTGGCGGGTCGAGTACTGCTTACGGTGCCTTGCGATAGACTGGCGTCCCCCTCCAGCCTTGCGCCCTGTGTTAGGCTCTGGTTCACCGTGACCCTGCTCAGGACAAGCGGTTTCTGACTGTGTGTGTGTTTGTGTGTGTATTTATTTATTTACTTACTTACTTATTTGGGTGTTTGTATCAAGTGTTCTTTGTGCTGCTGTTCTTCTGAGGGTTGCAATACAGAATTTCATTGTATTGTATACAGTGACGATAAAGCATCTTACCTTCACACACTGCCTGAAATTGCTTTTCTCGAGTGAGGTCCTAGCAAGCCAGAGCCTAAACTGGCAACACAGGGTGCAGAGCCAAGGGGGGGAGGGAAAACATCCAATGGGACACCAGTCCACTGCAAGGCACCTGAAGCAGGACTCAAACCCCAGACCCACCACACAGCAGGACCCAGCCAAACCCACTGCACCACCACATCCCCTATGCATCTTATCTTATCTTATCTTATCTTATCTTATCTAAATCAGTTATTAACAGCGTTTTCAGACCATATCAATTCAGGGTAAGTACCTTGACCAGCAGCGCTACAGCAGGAGCAAGATTTGATCTTCAGACCTTCAAATTACTAGGAAATAGCACTGACCCCTACATTGCCCAACTTTGGGGAGAAGCAATAATTTCCTACTCTAGCTTTAAACTCTGTGGTGTTGTCCATTTTGTTTCCATTTTTGTGTAAAGTACACACTTCACTGTCGGTAATAACATAGTGGTATCAGTATCAGGCTGAGGGATCAGTGTGGTCTGCTTCCTCCGCTCCAGTGCTCACACTCCTTGCCCTTCACGAGTCATGGCTCTCCATCACCCCAGCTGGCTGGTCAGTGTGTTCAGTATTCCTGTTTCTAATCTCTTAAATTCATGTAAATGTTATAAGGGTATAAACGCTCATGATCAATGCTTTGCACAGCTAGTCCTGCAATTCAACGTAAATGTTTACATGTGTCTCAAAAAAAAAAAAGAAAAAAGACTAAGAAGGCGATTAGGAATCGTCGAAATTCTGGTAAAGTTTGACGCAGCTACTTGTGTGATGAACGTCGGTGCATATGGTGAAGGAAACTCGTCTGCAGCTATGCTTCTTCCTCCTAACATAATGCACAAACTGTATTTTCTACGAGATGTACGTCGCTTTGGACAAAAGCATCTGCTAAATGAATACATGTAAATGTAAATGTAATGGAACACCTTCAAATGAACCTTGAAGGGGGAGTTGTCTATAACATCTTGTTACACGCATAATCACCGGGAAACATTGTTAAAGATACCAGTTGAGAAGCCTCTCTATTCCATGACCAACCTCAACAACCTGATCACTACGTGCTACACAAGTAACATTTTGTTTTGCGTTATAACTCATCGTGAACCCTTGCATTCCATCGTTTTTGTGTTGGCACGTACCTTGTCTTAGATACTAGAAGCATCACAGTGCGAAGGTTTCCGTTCAATCTGGAATTGGCTGGACCTGTGTCCTTCACTTTGTCTCTGTCTCTCTGAGGCTTTGCCTGCATTGCGAAGCCACTCACAAAGACTGTGGTGCAAAAAGTATTATTTTAATCACACTCCGCTGAGCTCTTATTTAACATTTTCTGTGGTCCCAGCAGACTGAGGTCACAAAGTGTACTCTGCTGCATTCAGGAGACAAACACCTGCAGAGCAACAAGAGCTTTTTCTTGCAGTCCCCTCTGCTAACAGCTTTCCTGTGTCCTGCCTCTTTCTCACCCAGCATTACGGGTCCTTCCCTGGCAAATTTTACCGCCGTGTCACATAACGTGCTGATGAAGATGTTGGTGAAGTCAAGCCTTAGGTATATTGTATATCAAGCATAGCAAGCTTTGTCTGCACTCTGGGAGGCATAACATGATGTGGTCAAATTATTTTAATTCTTAGACATCAGACGACACTAAAACTGCTAGCAAGTACATTTTTAAGGGGAAACAAGACACTGTCAAATAGCCCTTGTCTTAATAGGACTTGAAATTACAGATCAGCAGACTTTACCGCAGGCTGCAGTGTGGATAATGGAATGGAAGTCAACTTACTCTGTATAATTACACCTGCTTTCAGTATATTTTCAATGTTCAGAGAGACACATTCCAGCTAACAATAAGAACCCTGTTTGTGGATTCTGTCGGGGTGCTTAGCCTGCGGTAGCAGCACCAGCCACACGCCTTTGCTCTTGAGTAGTTATTTCAACACTTTCACCCACCTGGTTTAATCTTTCTGTCATCTCCTCCCGGTGTTCTCAGTGCAGGCACAATCCCTTAAGAGATAATCATTTACATTTATTTATTAATTTTGCTGAGAATTCTTTCTAAAACATTTCATTTAGCAGATGCTTTTCTCAAAACGGCTTCCAGTGAAATCTGTGCAGTGTTATCAGCCCACACACCTTATTCACCAAGGTGACTTACACTGCTAGACACACTACTTACACTGGGTCACTCATCCATACATCAGTGGAACACACACACACTCTCTCTATTTCTCTGTCACTCACACGCTATGAGTGAACCTGACCAGCATGTCTTTGGATTGTGGGAGAAAATCCAGAGCAAGCCAACGCAGACACCAGAAGAGCATGCAAACTCCACACAGACTGAGCGGGGATCAAACTAACATCCTCTCGTACCATCCAGGCGCTGTGAGACAGCATCACTACTCACCTGTGCCACAGTGCTGCCGGGCAACTTAAAACGACTTAAAGTGTTAAGCTACATGCAATTAATCACCCATTTAAATAGCTGGGTAATTTTTTTTCTGTGGAAATTTAGAGTAAATATCTTGCCCCAGAGTTGTATAGACGCAAAGGTGAGTCTTTTAGGTCCAAAGGTAGCAGCTGCAATAACTTTGCTACTTGCTGCCCCACCCAATCAATTTAGTGACTGTTAATGTATTCCCCAGTTGAAGGTTCATGTCAGCTGCTGCACGAAGAGACGAGAACATTTCATCAAAACCAGAATTGCACTGGCAGCACACGCACCTTCGTTCCACTGATGATGGTGAAGCACAATAACTGACTGCCAACTCAGATTTTTCGTTGAAACACCTGGTGCAGCTGAGAGCCACAGGCAGGGCAAATGGTGGCACATGGAGATCGATCCCCAAGGCCAGTCGTGACAGTGTGAATGGGGCCAAGTGCTCAGGCTAGTGACTGCATCAGCCGGAGGCCCGTCAGGGCACAGCTTCTCATTAGTTCCCGTAAAGAGAATAATAATGGGAGCCAGCGGAGCGTCCTGCTAGAAAACACAGGCTCTAATCAATATGGAGAAAACTCATTTCAAGGATGATAAAAGGAAATCTTTAAAAGCTTAAACAAGCCGGGTAAAGAGGAATTAAAGGTTTGCGAAGTGCTTCTGACACAGAGGCAGGAGCAAACAAGCACAAAAGCACTGACTCATACGCAAAAGCCCTCACACCGCTGCATACAGAGACCGAGTATTCGCTCCATTTCATACATTACGGTGGCATTTGTGGTTACCTTTCATTTACCGTAGGAACTCCCTTTGGGATCCAACGCTAGGGATGGCTCCAAGGACCTCTCCTCCACTGTGTCACATCTTCCCTCTCAAAATAGGCAGAAGAGATGCATTATGCAGTTTTGGGTAAATTCTGCAGCCTGTGCATGAGAGCTCATCTTGGAAATGTTAAAGAGTTGCAGGAGCAAACGGTGGTCTGTTGATACTATGGATGCTGTTTAAACCTTTATAACATGTCATGAAGTGCAGGGGCTCTGTAGACAAACGTCCGACTAGTTCAAGCCATGGTCTTCTCGGTCACCTCATACGGATGCGAGAGTGGGACAGTGAAGAAGATGGACAGGAAGAAATTTGATACCTTTGAACTATGGTGCTGGTGAAGAATCCTGCGTTTACCCTGGACAGCCCGGAAAACAAACGCATTGGGTATTGCAGCAGATCAAACCAAAGATGTCGTTGGAAGCTCAGACGACACGACTTCGACTCTCTTACTCCGGACACATCGTGCAGAGAGGACAGCGAATGGAAAAGGACATCCTGCTGGGCAAAGTGGAAGGTCAACGTAGAAGAGGAAGGCCTGCGATGGTGGATCGACACAATTACCTCAGCCATGGATGCCCCACTTTCAAGTCTTAGCCGGTCGGTGGAAGACCGGATGCTTTTCAGGACAACTCTCCACAGAGTCGCCATGAGTCAAGATTGACTTGACGACACCTAACAACAACATGTCACGATGAATTGGCAGCACCCAGTTACGGTCATCTTCCATTCCTGGAGATAAGCTCCTCGTGTCTCACAAAGCCGGGTCACACCGGAACAGTTTTGTATGTTTGCTTCCATGCATGTGGTTGCACACCTGCAGTTATGTGTGTCTTCTCATGTGCTGCTCCCTACGTGCGGAGATGAATGAGTTAAGCCTTTGACTGTTTGCGGAAGCTCTGCGGTAACGCGAGACATAGCCCCGCAATTTGAAGCAGTGCTTCGATCTAAACAAAAAAAGCACGGAAAAGAGGAGAAAAGAGAACACATACTAAGGGCCTGTGGATTGTTTCCACTCAAGATGATGAGAAATTCAATTACCCGTTCAGTCATTCCTCACTCCGGAAATTACAGAGTATTTTCAGATTTCTTCATGAACTGTTGTTATGATCTCTCTTTCCCTTCCTTCATCTCCTGTTTACCCTACCAAATATGTCAATTATTGCCTTTCAGCTATTGTTTTTCTTCTCATTTAGCTTTGTTTTCTTTAGCAGTTTCCAGGAAAAAAAAAGCTGAATATTTTCCTTGCACTTGCTCTTTTCCCCTTATTAGAAGAACAAAAGCGTCAAGCATGGAGCACCGCAGCACCGCTAATTAGTGAACCATCTGGAAATGACAGACTTCACCATCTCAAAATCTTTGCATGTCAAAGTGCCTGACAAACTTCTACAAAAGAATAATGCTCATGTTTTAAGATAGAATGTAAACATCTCACAAATGTGAATATTCCTCAAAGTGTTATTTTACCAGTGTGGTTCCATCAAAGTGTGCTTCATTTAGGAGCACAAATTCTGTTTCACCACTGAGCCAGCACTGAAATATGATTCTGGCACCAACCGCACCCATTTTTTTCTAAAGCAGAAAATCAGTTGATAACTTAATGCATGTGGTGAATTCAAAATTCAGTGCAACGGAAACTTATAGAAACTTAGAAATTAACACAAAACAAGATGTGATCACATTTAATTAAAAGAAACCTAATGCACCACTCGGTACTATAGGCTTTTTTTTTCTATTTTAACAATGATCACCACTGTTTTGTAAATATTAACAATATGGTTTTTAAATTAGCACGCAGTTCCAGTGTTGCTAGATTTTTCTTTCAGTTTAATTCAGCCCTTTCACACCCCTGGAATACTGGCTGCTTTCAAGGGTTTTCAAGATGTGCTCATTCTTTACAGCATTTTTGGGACAGTTCATCCTTGCAAGGCGATTAATACAGGAGACAAGTTACTGAATGAAGTGGCTACTGTCTTTTTGTGAACTTTAATTAGGAATTTATCAGCTTTGACTGAATGAATGCATAATGAGGTTCTCAGCTTCAAAAATTGCTATAAACTGCTTAAACTTAAAAGAATATTCTTATCTCTGACTGCAGCCACTAAAACAAAATTTATACAAGGGGATGCACATCATACTCAACATCTTAATATTGTACTGTACGGTGATTGCATTCCACAATTGCAAATATTCAGCGAAGATCAGTAGATCACAGCACACCTCACTAAATAACCAACGCTTCTTAAATAATAATTAAAAAAAAAAAATCTGAAATCACACCATGTAAATAAAATATCACATGCAATGTAAGTAATGTAAATGTCCACAAAAATTAATTTCCCTTGCCTTGTAATGAGTAATTCCCGTCAAAAACCATGAAATACATGCACAGATCAAATATACTTGAAAAGTGAAACGTCAAATACTCTACAAAATTCAAAGCCTATGGGGACAGTAAAAAAAAAATGAAAGTTTAGTTTGTAGAATCTATGCAGAGAAAATTTTATGTAATATAAATGAGTAAATATAGAACTGATGACACATATGCTCCCTAAAAAGAAACAACTGAATCACAAAGTACATAACCAGAAACATTTAAATTACAGAAGGAAAAGTAGTTAGCTTTGTTTGTAGTATCTATTAACAGTATTAACAAATATAGAGTAGTAAACAAAAACATTATTATTATTATTATTATTATTATTATTATTATTATTATAAGGGCAGAAAACAATGTGAGCCCTGTAACAGACAATATTGGAAGGTCTTTTTTGTGAATTTAACTCGATGCACTGAAGGACAATTGCCTGCGTTATGTGATTCTGAAGCCGTGATGCCAATGAAACGCACTTGTGAAGAGAGAAAATTGGTGCTTGGACTCTTTTCTCTTTCTTTATGATGTGGTTTTGCCAAAGTCGTGACAGATGATCATCCCCAGCACAGAACGCCGTTGAGCCTCCATCAAAGTTCAAACTGATAACAAAAATAAATGCCCCATATAAGGGCTCGTGGTAAACTGACATTTTTTTTTTCTGCACATCATTCATTGCTGCTGTCAGAGCGCACACCTTAGAAAAATCCACTCTGTAAATCCTCCCTGCCTGCTTTGTGTTCATTTTTGTGCCTCAGATCACAGCGATGGAATAGAGAATGGAAACGAAGAAAATAAAACAAAGAGATAACAAAATGCCAATACATTCATGGATATTGATTGTTCCTTGGCTGTGGGCTTGATTCCATTCCCACTGATTTGGGAGCAACGCTCTTTGCTAACCCTTCATTCTAGGCGCAGTATTACACACTTCCACACATGCACATGAGCACAAATGCCCACACAACCAGTACCACCCACTGTGTTGTTCCAGACCAACTAAATCCCATCACACAAAACACAGCCAGATGCCATTTGTTGGAGAAAAAATAAGCAGAATTTTCACAGTTAACTAAAGACCATTAAAAGTGTTCCTTCATTTGATTTTTTTGCCTTTCGTACTTTGTCCTCTGTTTGACCAAATCGGTTTTTTTCCCTGTCTCTCTCTGGCTTTCCCTTGCTCTGGTCCCTGTATGTGTCTGTTACACCTGGAGGTGCAGAGGTGAAGGTACATGGGAACACTTGAACAGGGCACAACCCAAGGCCATTTAACATTGCTTTTCCCACAGTGTCTTGCACTGTGATGGGCATCGTGGCACATGGCTCACAAATTTCTGGGCAGCGTTAGGTCGAAAGCCTCCATAAATAGGCTACCTGGTACTGTTCATTTCATTGCAAATTAATTAATTAATTAATTAATTTTTTGCAGCCGAGACATTTCAGTAACATATTTCTAGTCGTCATCCCCGCATCTTCATGACAAGATCTTCAGAAAACCATGTGTGTCATACGTTGAGCGAACAGTATATTACATAGACAGGACTTTAATATGTCCTTGGCATACCTTTGCAGAGACCCATCTCTTATTTTCTCATGATGCAGTGAGTGGAAATACATTTCAGCGGTACAACTGCACTAGTAATTGAATGCCTCCCCTTGCGGAGGATGTTGAGAGGATTTTCAGTGTACTCATTTCTTGGCAAGAATGCAGAGTACAAACCCTGATAGACAGGTGCAAGATGTGCATTTGTGTGTATGTGTAGAAATCTCTGTATGCCAGGTTGTAGACATTATGAGCTTTAGCGGGGGTATCTCATAAGATGGAATTCTACCTGCTGGTTAGCTATTAAATAGGCTTAATGTACTTATTTCATCTACAGGGAACCCTGTTTACATGACTAACCCAATATTATTCACTGTGAGTGAAAGTATTTTAGTACATGTACTGTCTTAGGAAAAACATCAATGCCTCCTACACCTGGCTGAAACCACCAACAAGAAATTCACAGTTGGTCTCTCTGAGGGTTATGTGTACACTTGCACAGTAATTCCACACCTGAGGACTCAGTCTTGTCCTTCAGAAGGATGAAAAAAGCAGCTTTTGGCAAGCTAATGTGAAGATAAGGATGGATGAAAGCAGAAAAAAAGAAAAGTATATGTTACAGCTGTAAGTGGAAGAGGAGATGTTGTGTTTGGATTCGGCATTTACTCTATACATAACAGATTTTTATTCAAGTTGAATAATTCTGAATAAATGCTGTCCTATAAAATCTATATTTGGATCTTACTAATATTCCCAAGTTGCTGGTTTTTCAAATCTTTTACACCCTCAGTCTTCCTAGCTAAAGACCAAAAAAAAGATACCTTTGCAATGCAATCGGGATCAATATAAAGTTTCTGAAGGGTTAGATCATTTCCAAATAAGGAAGAGTTAACCCCTAAAGGCACTTAGACAGAAGCCAATTCATGGCTTTTCTAGATGTAGTGGATTTCCTCTGTGCTAATCCATGCTGAAAACCCAGAGGAAGGACGAACGAGAACAAATAAACCATAATCCTTCATGAATTCTGGGCTTGGCTGGAGATTTGGGCTTTCGCGTGGCCATGTGTTTTTCAGCTGCCAGGAGAAATCCATTGAAGTTGTCTGGCTGGAACCCCCAGGTACCAAATCTGAGCAGGGTAGAAGGAAGGGGCAGTAGTAACCCCACCACCCAACGAAATAAATGGAGATCAAAGCCTTGAAACCAATTCCTCATATTGCAATTCACTGTCCCTATTGTTTTCACTCAAAATTATTGCCAGCGCTTCCTTAACTACCTCAATCATTTCTCTTTAGACAGTTATATTCCAGCATTTAAAATCAGTAGTTATTTTTCATTGCTGCATTTCAGCTTAATAATTCATTTGTTCTTTTAGTACCTCATAAAACCCAAATTTATGCAAAAGGTGAAAGGGGATAATTAAATTTGTTAAATATGTAAAAGCTTTATGTTTACCTGTCAAGAAGAGATGTATGTCGTATGGGGAGTGTTTCTAGAGATTTATGAGACATTATTCATCAATATGGTCAGCCTCTGAGTTCAAGCTACTTTGTAAATGAGAAGAGTGGAAGGGAAGAAACCTAAAAGAATGGAAATAGGAAAAAGAATTTACTAAGTCACAATGGAGACAAGTGGAATTGAAAGAAGCTTAATAACTCTACACAACAGCTTTAGAGGAAGAGATGACTGTAAACCATATTGAATATATGGATGATTACATCAGTGTATTTTGTCTAAATGGTTATTCTTTATTGCTGACTGTTCCTCTAGTAAAAGAAACTTTTGCTTTCCAGTTTGAAGCCCCAGAGCTTTTCCCCTCTTTAATTCAGGAGTTTCCCCGCCTCTGTTTTCTTTTTACTGTTCCACATAGACTTTGTGTGTTTTTAGTATTAATAATGTTTGTTTCTGTTCCTAAGTTTGTGTTTTCAGTAATTATGCTACTTTTTCTGTTGGCTTGTAATATTTCTCTTATTTTAAAATAATTATCACATAAAGTTATCACTAATTATCATGTATCTATATATATACATATATATATATTTTTTTTTTTCTTTTTTTTTTTTTCGCATAGGCCTATATGAGACCCAAATTTCTGCTGGTCTTATGATATTTGAAACTGAAATGAAAATGAAATTTCAAATTACATTGATAGGTCGAATATTTCTCTGTTTGCCAAACTATATATCTTACCGCTGTTCATTTGCATTGTGCATTTCTGGAAGAATACATTTTTAGTAAAATGTAAAAGCACTCTAAGTCAACCTGTCACGGCTGTTATAAGGTAGAAACAAACTGAAAAGTTTTAATCTTCTCTAAACGAAGATTGTTGTTCTGCAGCTCTCCATCAAGATTAAACCCAATCAAAACTGGAAGAGAGTGAAAATGTAATTACGTTTTAATGAAACTGAAAATCGATAGTTTAATAGTTTCATCATCACACGTTTGGTATCCTTCAGTTCTGGGTCACTGCTGTCAAAAATGTCTTTTTTTTTTTTTTTTTTAAATAATTTTTCCATTAGAAACATTTACAGTTTGTTCTCTTTTTAAGCTACCATTTAAATAATTAAAGTGACCAGAGAAACAAATGGTGTAGTATGCAGCATAAGTGTATTCTCTGCATACAGCTTGGCAAAAGAGTGTTATGGTGCAGAGAAAAGTGCTTGTCTGTGCCCGTGGGTTTTGTTTGTTATTGTAACTTCTCCGCTGGGGTCCGCACTGCGGAGCTGCATCTCAGAGAAGCTGACAAATGCTGCCGCATTTCACCGGACGGCAGTACTGACTGAAAGGAACGAGAAGTACACCCATGGGCCCTCCGATGACCTCCTCTTGGCTGCCAGTTGGTAAATAGGAATGCTGCCCATCATGCTGAGGGGAGCGGGATGGCAGGTTTCAAACCAACTAGAGGGTAGCGACTTCCCATTTTACATACTGTATATATTATTTTCAAGTGGAGGTTTTTAAGGAATTCTAAATGATAAATAGAAAACACAATTTTCAAACAGAAAATAAAATTTTATCATTGAAAAGATTTTTTTTTTTTTTTTAGCCGATTAAATGTGTTCATCATTTAACACCGTAATAAACTTAATTACATATTACAATGAAAAAAAAGTGTGCCGGCTTCTGCCATGCGAATTCTTCAAATGAAACTTTAACCTGTGCTTCTGAATAATGCTAACCCACTCCTTCCCATCTTCCTAATTTAGAATAAAATAGAGGAAAATCAGTAGTATAGAACAATTTTGTGATTAATGCACCAGATCATGTTAATTTATATTCTTAAACAGAGCCAGGATAAAGCTTTACAGTCCCTCAAGTCACATAATATTACCCTGCCCCAAGTCCCATAGCTGCAGAGGTTTTGCACAACAGTAGTGTTACTCAGCTGCATTCTCAGCAAGTAAATACAGTAACGCATAAATAGGGCTAATGCTGACAATTAGATTTAAGAACAGCGCTACATAGCAGAAGGCTGCCCAGTTAAATTATTATAGGCATTAAAGATTAAATAGCCAAAGGCAAGCCGGAAAATGAAGAATAATGGAGGGGAAGGTGCTCTTCCAGGAGGGAGATCTGCTCAAAGGGTAGGACTCTCAGTCCTTCATCCCCTTATATCCATGATTAAGTTTTATAAGCCCCTCATGTTTCTACTGCCATGGTGGACTTGGCCTGAATTTTTGGTTCTCTGCTAAACGTTTAGTTTAGCCGTATTTAAGCCATCGTGCACCTGGGTGCTGTGTTTTGGATCAGTCGCCAGTGGAGGGAAGACTCTTGCCTACCTCCCACCTTCCTCTTCTGCCTGCTGTAAAAAAAGCGTTCAGTTTCAGTACCAGCTTCAGTCCTCGCCCATACATGTGGATCAGGTTAGTTCCCCTCCAGGCTTAATCATCAGAATCTTGTCAGCTTTATGCAACTTGTAACTTATGAACCATGTTCAGTTCCATGGCAACACAATACCCAGCAACACAGACTGGGAGCTTATCCTTACTTCTTTGTGGAGGAAGACAATATTCATAGCAAACTGTTTCAATAGCGTCGTCTAACAATTGCTATGAGAAAAAGATATCTTATAACAAGTAGTTTCAAATAGAAGGCTTCCGAGTACATTGGCGTCTTCCCATTTACTGTAGATTAAAGCCACTGTTTCTGGAAATTCTTCTCCAAGATGAACAACATCTTCCTGCAGTAGAGTTTTTGTTAATATAGCTAAATCCTTTCATTGTAGATTGTATCATATGAAGTTCTGTACAGAAATTATGTCTTGCTATGGAACATGGGTGGTGCATTAAAAGTATAGAAGTCTAATATATTTTGATACAAAAGGCAGTTACCATGGCGATCCAGAAGCATGTATCTAATAGACTAAAGGTGCAGAGCCTCACAGACAAAGCCTGGTATAAAAGAAAAAACATGGCTTTAATTAAATGCTAATGACATTTTCACAATATAGTCACAACTCTGAAGATATTTTCAATAATGTTTTTTTTTTTTTTTAATGAATACTTTCCTTACTAAGTTTTAATATTAAGTTTTACTGGTATATTAATTAGCGGTAGCTTTTAAGGTCACGCATAATAACCTCACCGTGCTAAAAAATAGACGTGAAGAGTATATTATTAGGCTGATAAATATTGTATATATTTTACATTTCAGATGTATCTGCCTGTAAATGACTGTACAAGGATTCTTTAGGGCCAGCTATGATCTGACATAACCCCTTTTAAAAATATTAGAAAAACGTGACTCTGCAGAACTAAACGATGGTGAGGGTGGAGCTGATGAACAACATGTCTCTTTGTTATACTGACACACCGTACAGATTTATTGGTAGTAACTGACAAAAGCCCTGAAACAGCCTCAAACTTCCATTACACCCAATCTGAGCATGCCCAGGCATGTTGTAAAATAAGTTAATAAAAATAAAGCACATCACATCTGACTGTCAATGATCAATGAGTGTCAACTGACAATTGACAACTGATAGAGGACTGACACAAGATGCTGCCTGGCTGCTCTCCATCTAGTACCAAAGCAACATTTTGCTGCCATTCATAGTGCAACATGTTCTTGGGATTCATGACGATTCACTGTCCCTATTTTCACTTTCTGTAAATGAAACATTGATCAGATGAATCAATTCTATATATTCAGCAGAATTAATAAAACCACAGCATATACTTCAGTCTCACTTAACCAGCTCACTGCTTTTTTTGAATGCTTTGCAAGGATATAAGAAATCAGTCAGGGTCTAACCAGACTTATCTGCTCTGACTGAAATCTCAGAGTCCCATTAGATTTGCTGGCTTCTTATACCAGATCACGTGTTAAGCCTTCTCTCTGCAGGGTTACCCCGGGGCTTCACACGATTCCTCTTTCAGACCACCAGCCTACCACTGATGACAACCTGACCTCTTCAGAGAACATCAGTGCATCATAAATCAAACCCCTAAAGATAACACAGAATGCCCTTTGCCATATGGTATTCAGAATGTCAAATGTCACACCTTTCCGATGGTGAGATGCTACTAGGTCACGTCACACTTCAAAAGCTTCTGCAGAAATGCAGTGCTACCAGAGGCAGAGTTCTCTGACATCTACTGTTTCTGGACGACCCCACAGACCCCTGCTTGAACCCTTGCTGAGCTGGGCCTTTCCACCTTGCTTCCCCTTCCTCCTGCAGCACTTTTCTGCAGGCTTCACTTATTCTCATCACTAGCCCTGCTGATTAAATATGTGACTATAGACTTCCTGGAGGAGCATAGAAGGTAAAGGCATGACATAAATCTTTGTAGGACTTGTACTATGATCAACGCATGGAATAATGCAGGGAATTTGTGCTAGGATTATTTACTATACATGATGTAGCAGGAAAGGTAATACCAATACCCTGCATGCGCTTAGTTATTGTTATCACTTGCCTGTCTAAACTGATGGCTCATATTCCCTTCTGAATAATGCAGCAGGACGCAATTGCTTCCAGCATGAGAGTCCACAAAAACAAAAAAAAACAAAGAAACAAACATAAACAAGTAACAATTTTTAGAGCTGATGACAGCAGATTAGCCATTTAAACAGGTAACACAAATAATTCTACACTGATAAAGCTGATAAGCTTTGTAGTTAACAAGATGCATGAAAACCTGCTGCTTCATATATACCTTATCTTAGTAAACACAAATTGTAAACACAGAGTAAATAATAATAATAATAATAATAATGATAATAATAATAATAATAATAAGAAGAAGAAGAAGAAGAAGAAGAAAATAGATCTATAAAATTACTTAAAACTTTTTCCATCTATAATGTACAGGAGGAGTTGGCAGTTACAGGCACTTGGACCCCTATAGGTTTTTTATTCTCTCTTGCCTTCAGCTGGGAGATTTTTGTTTCCTTCCCTCTGTGGCCACTTGGTTTACTTATAGCTTTAATAACTAATGCAGCACTTGCAGTTATTCAATGTATAGGCAAATTTTTGTGTTATCCATGCTGTTCATTGCTCTGTGTTACTGCGTGAGAAGAGTGCTCTATAAAAATAAACAGAATTAAACCGATCTGAATCTTCTTGTTCTTGGGTTATAGTTATTGTTAGCTGAATGGAATGTAACCTGGCATGGTCTTCTGCTGCTGTAGTCCATCCACTTCAAGGTTTGGCAAGTTGTGCAATTATATTCATATTTTTGTACTAATGGGCTCCCAGGTTAGCTTGGACAGGTCTGGCCATTTGCCTCTGACCTTTATCATTAAGAAGTTGTTTTTTCCAAAGCAGTGCTGCTGAATGAATGTTTTTTGTCTACGGCAGCATTCTCCGTAAACTCAAAAGACTGCAGTACACAGTAATTCCAAGAATGGAGCTGTTTCAGCTGTGCGGTGGCGTGGCGTGGCGGTGTGCTGGGCTCGGCCAGTGCCCTCTGTGAGGCGGGTCTGGGGTTCGAGCCCTGCTTGGCGTGACTTGAGGCAGACTGGCATCCCGTCCTGGGTGTGTCCACTCCCCCTTGGCCTTGCGCCCTGTGTTGCTGGGTAGGTTCTGGCTCGCTGCGACCGTGCTCGGGACAAACAGTTCTTGGCAATGACATGACCATGCCTAGCAGCAACAATCATATTCAGAATTGTTTAGATCACGAGTCTTCACATTGTAATGCTTAATCCAGCAGTAAATGAACCTGTCTCCCCTGTTTGTATGCTTCTTTGTACACATCATTTCTGTGTTGAAAAATGAAGAAAGAACATTCTGTGCCTTCTCTTGAGAGATCCTGCTGTTCACTTATTGTACAAAGGTACAGTGATCTGTGGCTTTGTATTTACATTGCTTGTAACTGCAGTCACGTAAAATAAAATGACGCTGCTGCAAGGTCATGCAAACCCATCGAGACAATTTGAAGGCATGTATGAATCGAGTTTTTGTAACCTACAGTATGAGACTTGGTATCTAACAATGAGTACTGTAATTATGGAGAGAGGACTGTGAAGTCAAAGAAATATTACCCGAATATTAAGTTTTGAGCATTATTACAACAAATAAAAACCTGGGTACTGTACTGCATGTTCATTGTGGATTCACTATGTTGCACCACACATTTATCAATATACTTGGATATGAAAATCAGAGTAAGTAACTACACCAATAGTATGTACAGTGGGATGGACAAGGTCAAGTCACTCCACTGAAGTATTTTTACTCTTCAATATGAGCCACTGTAAAATAAATTTAAAAAAAAAAAAAAAAAAAAACATAGAGCACTGTAGCATCTGAAGCCAAAAACAAGGGAACTGTATGAAGTCTGATCATTATTATTATTATTCTTGGGTTCACTCTTTTCCCTCAAGTGAATTACAGCAATTAAGTGTACATACCGATGTATACTAATCTCTGTGGGTATTTCCCCAGGGTAATCTTTACTGTATCAATGCAGAGTAAGTATCTTGCCCAGTGGAACTACAGCGGGAGTAGGAGTTCAGACTGTGGTGTTCTGACTGCAAAGGGAGAGCTTGAACCAATCTGCTGTCAGTTGCCCCATGCTCCTACTCTCATCCTAGGCAGGTAAAATTTGTAAGTGATAATCTCAAATTATATGTTTTATAAAAGTACTTTTGTTGTTCAGTTCAGAATGTTTTTGCTTTGTTCAAGGTTCTTCTGAGTCCTGTGTGCAACGCATTTTTCATTGGTATTTCTGTAACTTCATAGCTTATATTAGAGCACCATCAATGGCTGGAACAGTTTAGAATTTTACTTATTCATATGTTCAAGTTTTCAGAATGTGTCAACATGTGGAGGAACGCTGAGTATCCAGATCTATCCTCATATTTTTTCAATTTCAGAATTTTTCATTAAACAACATTTTCCATATTGACTTGAGCATTATGCAAGTGCAGAACATTCTTATATTCATGGTTAACTATTCAGATAAGCACATAAAAAGCATCCTCATTACTAACAATCCTTGAAGAGGAAGAGAAACGAGATTCAGTTGCATGACACATAGATCTGAACAGGTGTATTCTATGCAGATGAGCAGCACTTCAATGAAGAAGTGGCATATTCTAACGCATCCCCTTATCTGAATTGCTGGCAATAAATTCAAAACCATATTAAGCATGCATATAATAATTTTTCACCTTATGTTTTTACAATATAAAAAAACCTCCAGTTGGAAGCTTAACTCCGAGAGACGTTCCGTTAACAGCTCATATTTCAGACAGAAAGTCACTTATAAATAAGTAAATATGCTTTTGTAGGAAACTTTTGCAAAACAAACCTATAATATAAAAATCAAAGTACAGGACAGATTGTCTGAAGGTGCAAAACAGAGGCTTAAAATGAAGTGTTTGCGTACATTTCTCTAGTCTCACTTAAATCCTTATAACTGAAAAACTATCTACTCTGGAAGGCTAGAAGGAGAAAGGGGAACTTTAGTTTTTGCACTTCAACAACAGGCATCAGATAACATAGATCTGGCAACTCTGTGCTGCTTGAAATCTAGAAAGCAGCCTGATTGCATGATACAACAAAAAAGACGATATTAGCAACCTGCTGCCCCCAGGTATGGTGATCCAGATGACCATATTCCCTTTACAACTTTTTGTAACCCTATATATATTAGGGCATTCTGCTCCTCACACAAGCTGAATGAGACACTTAAAATAGAGTCCACCAGCAGTGAGAAACATCTGAAAGGTCTGAAGAAAAATTTTGATCTCGGAAACTGCATTCAATTAAGGTGAGGAGACAGGCACAGATACACTTACATGCCGTTAAAAGACACATAAATTTACGCTGTGAGCATCCTATATCTACAGAGCTGTAAAAAAGTATTGTTTTCCTTGTATTCAAAACAGCTGACTCTAATTACCCCCTTAATTAATTTGATTAATGTCAGGGAGCAAACACTTTTTCACACCTATTATTACACCTTTCATTATTTTCCACGCCTGGGAAGTGACATAAAAATAAAACTGCTGTCTCGTTTTCTCTCTCAGGCTTCATTTTTATACTACCAGAACTGACGATAAGCAATTCAATCAAATGTAATATAAAAAATCTGAGAAAATTGAGAAAATTGTCAAGGAGTGAATACTTTTTTACCGCACCGTACACAGTATTTAATCCTAAAGTGGGTGCTATTTAGTACAGCTTAGTTTCCTTTTATGACTTTGTAACTACTTTGTAATTTCTAGACCAGTGACAAGTCTCAAAATCCAGGAGTCATATAAATACACACACACACACACACACTTTCTGAACCGCTTGTCCGATATAGGGTCGCGGGGAACTGGAGCCTACCCGGCAACACAGGGCATAAGGCCGGAGGGGGAGGGGACACACCCAGGACGGGATGCCAGTCCATCACAAGGCACCCCAAGCGGGACTCGAACCCCAGGCCCACTGGAGAGCAGGACCCGGTCCAGCCCACTGCACCACCCCACCCCCACTCATATAAATATCATGGTCCTAAAGATGACTCGGGAATAATTTTGCTTTGATTTTAATTTCGAATTAACTGTAGAATTAAATTCTAGAAACAGTATATTTATTTATTTACTTATTTATTTACTTATTTTTAATAACAGGGTCTTTTAGACAAAGTCCTATATCAGCTACAATAAATGCTGTCTGGGATTTTAAAGTGAACATAAACACAATTATATTTTATTACACAAAAACAAGCAAACAATGGACAATGTGCACGTAATTCTATATGTACTGTGTATGTATCTATGACGAG
Source organism: Scleropages formosus (assembly GCF_900964775.1). Lineage (NCBI taxonomy): Eukaryota > Metazoa > Chordata > Actinopteri > Osteoglossiformes > Osteoglossidae > Scleropages > Scleropages formosus. The sequence goes on from NC_041806.1 coordinate 7,860,043, forward strand.
AGAACTTCATAAGAAAGAAGCTGGATACCTGGATCATCCATGGAGGCCACAAATCATGGAAATGCTGTAACCAGGGAGACAGCTTCTACAGCAGAGCTTGACCAAAGAGAGAAGCGCTCTTAAATCGGTTCTCACTCTATGTGTCTCTCCATGGGGTATTGTCCTGGGGGGCGGGGGTTTGTCCCTGGGGATTTTGACTTAGGGGGGTTTTGTCCTACACTCTTCTCCATTCTTTGTCTGCTTCTCCCTCCCTAACAACTTGATTGCTCCAAAAAAAACAACTCAAAACTGTCATGTACAGATACACTGCATAAAAAATGAAACAAATGATTAAACAATGGTGGCACTTAGTGAAATTTATTAACTTAAACCATGTTGTCACCTTTATTTTACCATGTTTTTTCAGTGGCACATAGTGTTCTTGATAAGAAAAAGCATCCAAATAAATAGTTACTCATTTCGCATTATGAATTTTAATACTTGAAATATTTTCCAAACCTTAGGTTTAATTTAATTTTTTCATCTTTTAGGACAATAAAACCGTTACGCGATAATACCGCACAATTCCTCTCTTTCAAGCCTTGCATGAAGTGATCATCTAACAAGCTTATTGAGTCAATACATGTATAAAATTATGTTCCCACTTCTACTGTTAAGTATATGAAAAGACTTGTTTTGTGTGTTTCTGGTTTTTATTTTTGCCAAATAATCCAGCTTTCAGTTTACGGAAGCTGCCTTTGAGGCGCACTATGCAACCTATATGGCAGTTAACACAGCGCACATCATGCATTCATTCTGTCAGAATAACAATTTACTAAGACAATCTGTCAGCGGTGGCATTGCAGGTTTGCTACAGTACGCTTTACACAAGCAGCGCCAGTGTTTCACATTTCATAAAACAAATGTACACCTTAAGACAAATGTCAAACTTGACGTAAAGGAACAGCTGGGGCGCTAACAACTATTGCTTGCTGAAAAATCCGATTGTGATCTGATTATATTGACCTTATCTTATGATTCTATTATTGCCTGAGTCAACGGTAAAAATGTTGTCCAATATTATTTTCGTCCACTGGAAAATGAGAGACACGTGGCTGCAGGACAAGTAGCAACCTTGGGCCAAGACCTTGACGTATTTTCCTGTGCAATGCAGGAGTGTACTGAGACCCTGACCGCTGGGGCGACGGTTAACTTTGACTGACCCGATACTTTTGGCCTCCGCAAAGAACCTCATGGCAAGCAGCAAGGGTGCGTTCATACTCACCTGGAAGCACATGTTGGTCTGATTGCTTAGTGCAGCTTGCAGCAAGATCGGAAGAAAAATCAGGTTCTAGCTCTCCTTGGACAGAACAAGTGTTCTCCAGTGCTCAGCAAAGCTACCGTAGTGTCTTAGTAAGATCTCCAAAAGAAGAACATAAAAACGAAGTTAAACATAAAAATATTTTACTTGCATGGTCAATGCCATCTTAATCACAGTAGACATATTTGATATTTTCCGTCTTCAGGTTGTTGGATCTCTTGTCTTCCAGTATTCCCCATCTGTGACCATTTTAGCATGTCCCCATCTAAATCAGTTGCAGTTTGCTGTCCTCAACTGTTAGATTGAATGATGTGTTAACAAATCATGACACGGAATGTCTGAGTCGGTACTTCCTCAGAAAACTTCAGGAGGAAATGAAAAGAGAATTAAAGATATTTGGTTCTTGAGACTTCAAGGGGGAAATTATTGGATTATATTTTAAAGATTCTGTGATGGCGTTAGAGTCCAGTAGCTCATAAATGACACACTGAGACTGGAGTAGGACTCACGTTTGCATGTACCTTTTGTTTAAGTAAAAATAATGAAAAAACGTAATTAGAAATTTGATTTTCAATGTATTTTTTTGGGGGGGGGCGGGGTGGCGCAGTGGCGCAGTGGACTGGACCAGGTCCTGCTCTCTGGTGGGTCTGGGGTTCGAATCCCACTTGGGGTGCCTTGCGATGGACTGGCGTCCTGTCCTGGGTGTGTCCCCTCCCCCTCCAGCCTTATGCCCTGAATTGCCGGGTTAGGCTCCGGTTCCCCGTAACCCCATATGGGACAAGCGGTTCAGATCAGAAAGTGTGTGTGTGTGTATTTTTTTGCCACTGCATAATTCATTGGAAATGATGAAGGCAATTCCATAATGCTAATTAATAACCATATCTTATTGCATCCAGGGTTTAAATTGTGATTTTTGTTTTTAAATGTAACAGTAAGCTGTTAAATGTTATAAACTAATTTTGCCTTTATGAGTTTTCTTTTTGATTAGTATTTGGATATGGGGTAATGATCATGGGCGCAATCTGTGGTGTCACTGAAAAGCCTCATATGTAGACTCCTCAAATGGTACCATGGTGTCCATCTGTCTCAAATCTGCTTTCTAGTTGTCAAAATGACATGAAAGGAACTGTAAGAGGGGAAAAAAAGACACTGAAAGACAATAATAAGAACTGCATTATCACGTTCACACAGGTTGTTATAACTTCAAGACCAGAGCCTAAAACGTAGTATTTTGAACAAGCTTAGATTTTAATTGTCCATGACATTAAACAGATGTGATGTGCGGTTGACAGGGGAAGCCCACCTTGATATTTGACTGCTGCAATCTAGCAGTCATTCATAATTTCTTGGAACATGTGCAGTGATTTTCGATAAGCAAAAATTGCAGTAAAGCAAAAAATCAGCACACATTGCAAAAATCAGGACCCGAAGTTGGCCATTCATACTCAGTGACCTATGCTGCCTTTTTTACCCCTGCTGTGCAGAATATCTGAGCAAGAAATTGCCTCCCGCTACTCTTTATTGCATTATTGTGTTCATGATTCACATGGATTGGGAGAGGAGCATGATGACACAGGTATCTGTGAAACACTTCCGTTGGACTTTTAAATTTCCAGTGGATAAACAATTTACAGCAAATACATTTCTGAACTTTCACAAGGAAAAATATCATTATTATTTTTTCACAGCATATATTTTGCGAAGACGTAGAAATGAGAGTTCCCAGGATCAGTGAGTCGTGAAACTTCAGAATTGAATCTTCCTTTTATAATACCCACTTTTCTGTCACATAGGGCCACCTCACATATCCCAATTTCTCCTTGATTATTCCTAAGACGTTGGCTTAGTCTGTGAGCAGCTACACCGCAGTGGTTTTTCCCCATCTGAGTCTAACAAACACAAAGTCAGGCTGAAATAGGTCAATAGCAGAGCAGTAGATAGATTTAAAAAAAAAAAATTTAAAATTGAAAAAGTTTTTTTAAAGACCTATTAAAGATGAATTCCTTCCTTGGAGTTTAAGTAAATTCCTAGCTATGAAAAAAAATTGTAAGCAAAATAAAGAAATCAAGGAACAAAACAAATTAAATGGACACATCAAAAATAAAATAGATCACGATTGCTTGGCTTGGTGGCAGTCTATTTAAAACAAGTGAAAGTCATATTTCAGGCATTCTACTTAAAACAAAAAAAAAAAAACACCAGATGATGTGCAAATGAATTTCTATTTCTTTTCAGTGGTCGCTTACGTTTTTGTTAGTTCCCAGACCCGGCAGGGGAAATTATTTGCCTAAATGGACAGAAACTGCTGGGTGTTGTTTTGTTCAAAATACATTAAAGAATACTTGTCTGGGTTTTGAGCAAATTAGCACATTTGTGTCATTTTTAGCCCCGTAGTTTACAGTGGTGTTAAACCAATACCTTCCATTGCACGCTGCTGGGATCACTGCAATTTTACGTTTATAGAATAATGAGAATCAGGATCAGAATGAGTTTTGTTGGCCAGTGCGCTGATGCACACAAGGAATTTGCTGTGGTTCTAGGTGCCTCCAGTATTTACAGACAAACAAACAAACGGCTGACACACAATAAATAAATAACATATTTACCGAGTATACAAACACAGGGGTGCGATGGTGAGTGTGGAGGATCAGGAGAGCAGACTCAAATGCTGATGCTTAAGTTGCTTTATTTGTATCGCACTGGGGTTGGACCCACAGAACAGAGCAGAACGGAGAGCCTCGGAAGATAGGTGAGGAGAACGTCTCTCGGTTGGAGGTTCCACGGGCAGGTGCGTCGGAACGGGTGCTTTTATACTGCGTCTCCAGGGTCGTCAAGTGCGCGGTTGCTAGGCACGCAGTCGTCGGGCACGCCAGGGGCGCCAGCGACAGAGAGTAAGCGGAGTCAAGACACCGACTTCCAGATTCCGTAGTGTTTCTTTTTTTTTTTAAATGGAGATTGTTACTTTGTGTACATATCAAAACACATACAACATTGCCATTACGAACACATAACAAAAATGCAATTTAAATCATTTTAAGCATATCATAAGAGTCACAAACTGTAAAGGGGTAGAAAAAAAAAAAAAACAAACAGAGCCGGTCAATAAAATAAAAAAATCTAAGCCAGAGTAAAATAAATATTTAAAATGTGATACGAATGGGTCACGAATACAACTCATTAGAGAATGTTTAGCACTGACTTATTTTAGTTTTTCTTCTGAACTAATCAGTAAACTGAAATATTTCCAGCCCATCATCACTTAACTCCTTGACAGTGAGTGTTCCTCTACATCTATAGAGCAGCAAGCACAGTAATGAGCATAACTTTGTACACGTGCATTTTATATGTAAACAGACATTTTTATATAATTTTTACATCTATTTAAATGCCAGCTATGATCTCGAGGGTACTTTCGAAGGTATGGTCAGTATGATATTTAAGGTTTTTAGGGGTAATATCTAAACCTTTGTTATCAAGACTTAAGTTCTCAAAAGAGATCAGTTCATGGTAAACAATAAAATTCATATGAAATTAAACCAACCCAGAAGTTGACCGTGATTACTTATATTCGTTTAGCTGAAGGCCTGGAGTATTCATCCTTCTCTGTATCTTTATGGAAGCTGGCATGTACTGTAAATCTCCCTAATGGCCCTTTATTCCCAGCACTTTCTTGGGAATCACGACCAGCTCTCTCTCACTGCTGGCGAGATTCAGAACACAGCCAAGAACGCACACACACTGGTACAAGCCGCTTGACCCGAGCGAGGTTGCGGCAAACTGGAGCCTAACCCGGCAACACAGGGTGCAAGGGTGGAGGGGGAGGGGACACACCCAGGACAGGACGCCAGTCCATTGCAAGGCACCCCAAGCAGGACTCGAACCCCAGACCCAACAGACAGCAGGACCCGGCCAAACCCGCTGCGCCACCGTGCCCCCCTATTCACAGCCAAGAACTGATACGTAAAATCATCCCTAGGACTGTACCCAGATCAGCGCAACACACCATTGTGACTTGAGATTTAAGTCTCTCCTTTTGTCTACATGACCCCTTCATCGTGGCTGACACAGTGTAACACCATGGCATGACCTTGCACACCTGGATTTATGAAAAAGGAGGTGTAGTTAAGAGTGTCGCGGCTTTCATCATAGACTTTTTTCAGAAATCAGCATCTTCGGAAGGTAATGCAAAAACCAAATAATTTTTTTCACCTCAGAGAAAAAGCTCCCTAGGGACAGACAAAAAAAAAAAAAATCAGGAGTTATTGGTTAGGAATTCATAAAGGTTATTGTTTTATTCAGTTATTTTCATTATTTGTTTTTCATAATTTTCCTTCTTTTTTTCAAAAAATTCAATTCTTCTACATGTTTGGGTGGTTGATCAGTACACGCAGACAAACAGGTCACCGAGATGTAATATGTTCACCTCAGAATTACATTGTTCAATAATTTGGCAGAAGCATGAGCACGTTGTTAAATAATTTGGCAGGCGTTCATTGCTAAATAATTTGACAATGGACAGTAGAGTCCAGCCAAGCACATCTTCCTTTGCTGAACTTTTTTTTGTTGTGGATGCTCCAGGCAAGGCGTAGGGGGAAAATGAAGGGCGCAAGCTAAATCCGGCAAGGAAAGCAGGCAAAGCTAGAAAAGGAAAGGATTTGGAACCAGATGAGATGGGCTGGGGCTTTCGTGCACAGTCCCCTAAGAGTTACAAAAGATGGAGGATTTATTGTGCTCAGCGCAGCGTTCTGTTGCTCTTATTTATACATGTGGACAAATGAAAGTAAGACGGAGTCATAGCTGGGAGATCAAGGGGCAGATATGTGTTATGGGTTCCTTTGTCTGAACCGATACCATTACAGTATTAAAACCCAAAGTGCGAAAGCCAGGTTACCTTCAGCTGATGTGGAGAGCAAAACAAATGTACTCCTTTTATTTTCTGCCTACTGCATCATCTAAATTGCTCCGCTAAAGCCCCCGCTCTCCACCACCTCTCCCATCCCAGACAGACGCCATCTGCTTTTTTTTTTTTTTTTTACCGGGTCCCTGACCTTCTTGGACGCTCTCTCCGGCTTCCCTCGACACAGCATTGGGGATAAACACGGGGCCCTTTGTTCTTAAAAGCAATCTGATGCGCTGGGGGTGCTTTGATTATTCACAATTGAAAGACTCTTTGGGAGAAGAGCGAAGGCCTACTATTTGTCCGAAGCATGCTGTTTTTGATTTCGGTGCCTGTTAAACAGCGGGGTTGACGGTCGCCGGGGGGCGGAGATACAGTCCGATTCCCGCCGGAAAAACGCTGGAGCCGTAGTCGAGCACGCGGAGGAGAAATGCGTCTAGAGGAATGTCCAAGCATGCTCCGCTGCAGAGCGGGGTCGCGGGCAGAGGTCAAGGCCATCCTCGGCCGACAGTACGTTCTAACTCATGACGGCCCGACCCCCAAAGACCGCCTGCAGGAAGAGCTGCCTGCTGTGGCTATTGCTGGTGAGCGCTGCCTCACATCCTTGGACATAAGCCGCCTGATCTCCCGGTTCCCCTCAGCACGGCGGCCAGGCATCGCGGCGGCGGCTGTGCGACAGCTGTACGAGAGCGTGTTAGCGAGCCGGCGGGCCGGGCTGGTTATCTGACGCTATCGCTTGCTGCTGCAGGCCCCTCGCTCCGCTCAGCGTGACCAGCCGCCCTGGCGGTTCTTCTCCCAGAAGGCCCTGCATGAAAGATGCAGCAGGGAGTCTGTGTTCCACTGTCAGCGGCTGCAGTGATACCAGGGAGCGGGAGTTTGTTTGCCTGTCTCTGCAGCTTAAACATGGCGGACTTAATACGACAGCGCGCGATCGCCGCCCGAGACCCCCCGATCTCCCTGACACGATAGGGGGGCACAAAGCGAGACACTAAAAAGTCCTTCTCTCAACGTTCACTTGTGCACTCACCCTCCCTTTCCTTTGGTGACTCTGTCCTTCGGGAAATTAATCCGTTTTCTCACCATATTTTTTCCTCGAAAAACGAAATGTGCCCAATAGCGAGAGGCGACCGTTTTAATTAACCGGTAACACTGAGAATTTGAGGCACGAATTGAGCTGAACGTTTGCTCGTGAATTTATCACACATATGAGGAGCTAGAATTTACGATTAATATATTCTGTAAAAGTCTGAATACATAGCTACGTACGCATGGCTTCGAATGAGGAGAAACAACCGGCAATACTGAACATTTCTCGATACCTTCTGGTAGCTATCGAGGCAACGAAACAATCAATTCCTGCACTTACGACTAATGTGCGGCCAATTAACTGTAGATAACTTGCAGGCATTACAAGTACCAAATAAATGTGTACGTGTTAGTGGTTAATGATGGATATTTGTCCCTCATGACTTGTTGTTAACTTGACTTATTGAAAGCTCTTCGGGTCCCGCAACAGCACTAATTTATGAGTAGCCGCAAGCTCTACCCTGAAGTTTTATTCCATTTATCAGCAACTAATTGGAAAAGCAATCATTAATAAAGATACATTTTCGGGTTGTTTCATAGCAGAACTGCAACACAATGCGTCATCATCCACACCCTTGGGTGCTTCCTGATTACCTTACGGCGAATAAATAATGATTACCCGCTGTTCTCATCCTGGCTCCTCACTTTCTGCCAGACATCTTTACAGTTATTCAGAAATGGCTTTTCGAGTTAAATTCTGCTCCATTACATCTCAATAAAAAGGTAGGTTAACTTTAGTTGAAGCACATTAAATCAGGTGTACCATAAAGCATAACAGTGTAACACATCATCCAGAAAAGAGGGAGCAAAGACCGAACAGAACCGCGTTATATCGAAAGTACAGAAAGTGAGAAAAAAGCTCTCGCCCGCGCCCAATTTTTAACTCAAAGACCAGTGCAACAGTACCGACAATGAGGTTTAATGAACTTTTTAAATTCTCCGACCATCTGCAAACATCTTTAATCCCATTTCCTTTTATTCTCTGCATTCTTCTCCCTTTTCTGAAAGCACCTCAGCAAGATCATCCATAGTTTACACCCACCTGTAGTTGTCACGTCGCAAACAGATTAACTTATTATCCCCCCGATCCGTGTGATGCCACGTTGCCGTTCTGGTTTAAAACCGCTTCTGGCGACAAGACTGAAGAAAGCATTAAAACCGATGTGCAAACTTCTATTACGTCTACCTTCATAAGAACTTTTCTCGGAACCGGCATATTTTGGAGGGAAAAAAATATCGCCTGTGAGTGAAATGCAGCGGATAGCGCTCCAGTTGGCAGATCTCAGTCAATCGGACTCGGAATTAGGGTTCTAAGGGTTCTTCGAGTGAGGCTGATAACAAACTCCATTCCCTAGCTTGTACGAACAATAAGCTAATAAGCCCAGGCACACCTTGACGGTGTAGGATGGTACGTCTCCCATCTGTGTAATTACTGATAAGTCCCCTCTTTCTCTCACCTATTAGACATCAGGTAAATGTGTTAGCAGAACCCATGTTCTGCTCTGTTTGCTCTGATGTGTTATACCTGCCCGTGGCACCTCGCTCTTAGGCTTTCTCCGGTCCGCTGTACCTGGTGCTCTCTCATGTTCTTTCTCCACATTAAATTTACATTTAAGCATCTGCATTGTGAGTCTTTGATGTGAGAGCCTGCCTTGGAACAGCAGCTAGTACGGCAACATCCTTCTCCATGTTATTCTCTTATAAGGCATACACATCCGCAAGCTGTGCGTGAGGTTTTCTTTGACGTTCATCAGCGCGGCCAGCTAGGCGTAACCAACTAGTATTGCTATCAGTTAGTATAATGTCAAAATGAAACCTGCCCTTTCGGTTCTGTTCAGTCTTTTAGGTACATCAGGTTATCGGGTTAGGCTCCGATTCACCGTGACCCCGCTTGGGACAAGCGGTTTCAGACAATATGTGTGTGTGTGTGTGTGAGGTTATCGGGTACACCTCGGATTTTCTATTTGGTGGCAGATCTATCAATGTGGGAATGACCAGGCAGCTGTCAAAACGATTAGAAGGTAATAAGCATGTGTTATTGTGCTGAATATCCAATTCCCAAGTGCACGAGTTTGAGTGCAAGGATCACTAATGGGGACCGCTGCCTATCGCAGTCGCCTCATCACTGGAGCAGAATAATACACAGTGCCAAAGAATTCACAGTAAACCTCACTCACATACACTGTACTCATTATATTTACTAAACGAGAGCAAGGTAGAGTGAATCGGGTTGTGCTGCATTTGAACTCCCCGGTTCCGGTAAATAAGATGCACATTAATTCCAAATAAAGGTCCTTCGCATTGTTCATCAAAAATTCTTTGAAATGCTCAAAAATTGACTGAACAGACAAATGAAGAGATACACAAGTAACCGATTTTTTTTTCCTTTTTATTTATTTATTTATTTTTTTTTTAAAAAAAAGGTCCCTAAAATAGAATGAGTTTGGATGTTCAGCCAAACAAAAAGAAGCTGGGCTGTCAGTGGGCTGTCTAGAGCAACACTCTGTATTTCCATCATTTTTCTCGAGATGTAAGAAGTCCTCACAAAGAACTAGAACAGCGCAATGGAGACAGCGCCAGTGGACTCCATGTGACTGCTGTTCATGTGCCGGAGTGAAGGATCACAGCAACTGCCTGGGAGGCCTTCCGTGACAGCACTTTGAGGACGGGGACACACATCCGCACAGATCCCCAGGCTCAGCTCAGCGAGGGGGGGTGGTCCCTGGGACAGCTCAGAGGAAGGGGCAGCTGATTTCGGGGGACTGGCGCCATGTGGGCATCAGCCCAGAGAACCTTCCTCCCCTCTCCAGCTGCTGGCACTAGCAGCCGGGCGCTGCCAAGCACTGTTAGCGCAGACAGGCCCCCGACTCCCATCCTCCAGTCCCTGTGCGTCACACAATGCACCGTATGCCAACAGGCTGCCCCTGAAAGCCCCACAAATCCACATTCACATTCTACGGCAGACATCATGCCTGGGATTATATTTTTGGTGGGTTTACTTATTTATTTGCGCATCCTCTTTCTTGTTGTGCTTCAACATCCCAACAGAAGTAAACTATAAAAGAAAGGTCTGAAGGAGACCCACAATTTATACAGTATATGCATCTATATATATATATATATATGCACTATACACACACACACCGACAAAGAAAAGACATGCAGTTGGTGCTTCCAGCGTTTGTCAGGATGTAAAGGAAAGATCAGCGGTCCAGCCTACCTGTCCTCTACTGATGTTTGCATCCTGTCCCACTCAACCTTGAATCACCTCTACCAGACTGAGACACTCCGAGGGAAAAGGACGTGACAGATTTCTTTCAGCGTGTGTATCTGTGCTCTCGCTCGGTTCCCCCTGTCAGGAACCAAGTGATTCTTGTCTTACTACTTTAGGGTCATTTGTTGAGCTCGGGAAAGGCATCTTTCTCTCTGTCTTTGTTCATTTTCTCACCCTTCCGTGTTAAAGGAATGTAATATTTTCGTGGCATCTATGCCTTTCGCCCTTGTGCGAGTGCGTTCCTTTTAACTCAAGCTTTCTAAGCATCGTGTCCTTAAAGAGATGGGAACATGTACTAGTTTGTCAGTAGAAACAGCCCAATACCAAATATCAGAGCACGCTTCCCTGGTAGTTTGCTATTACTTGTTGCCATGGAGCGTTCCATTTTGAACTATAAATACCACTCCAATCCCACGCTCTTAGCATTACCTCTGAAAAGACAGAAATAACCAGGACTTTGCAATGTTATCATGAAAACCTCGCAAATCTCTTGCAGCGCGAGGCTGATGTGTGCGTGTGATGCAACAGCGGATGCTTTTCCAGACCTGCAAGTCACGGAAAAAAGTTAAACGGAAGCATAAGATGACATCTAGCATACAAAATATTTTTACATTGGTTCACGAAGCTCAGTTGAAACTGCTGTGCTGCTGTGGTTGAACGCACCTCGTTCATCTGAAATGCTGAAGCACCTTAGTTTTCTCTTCCATTAATTTTTTTTCGAGGCTTGACCCTGAGAAAACATACGCTTCAGCAGGAATACAAAGCCATTTTTAATACATTTTACTGTATGAGAAGGACCGGCTGCAAACTTACTGTACTGTAAGAAGGCTAAAGTTTATTTGGACACAATCAAAGACGTACACGTGCAAAAGCTTTGTTCGCGTTTTCGACATATAAAAATATTACATTTTCTCCAAATCACAGTATTGCTTCAAAAAAATGAAGGAAAGAAAAAGTTAGAGGATAACCAAAAAATGAGATGGATGGACTGAATCAGAACAAAAATAAGCACACCCCTCTCCAGCCTTATGACACAAGTAAGGGACGGAATATTCTAGAACCACTCTGTTTACATGGCTGTGAAGATGTGACACCGGAAAAAAGCACAAACGAAAACCACCTTTTCGACACCATACAGGCCTTCATACGGCTTTTGGGTCACTGGTTCAACCTCAAAACAAACAAGAAGAGAAAAGGATTGAAGCTTAACATGAATAAATACCAGCAAAATATCAACCTGGTGAATTCGCCATGGAAACCGCTTGAATGGCACAATCCCACTTGTCAACCCAAGTGTTTATTTTTTCCACCTCTTCAGTTCTGTTTTTTCCTTTTGCTTCCTTCCTCCTGCGCCTCCCCACCCCACATCTATCCATGATCTACGGGCTTTGCTCGACTCTGAATCAATTTGCCAATTATCATTAAAGTGCTGCAGTGCGTGACAGGCAGACTGTGTTTAATGAACGTGCATCACGTACTCTCCTTAAGTCCTCTGTGAATGTGTTCGGTGATTCTCACACTCGAGGTACAGAGCTAATCACCCACAGCGAGGAAGTTAAAATGCTTCCTTCATTCTTTTTTTTTTTTTTTCTATAGAGGCTTCTGAAATTGTGTTTGTGCTGTGACTTTCTGATCTCTGAGATGTACTGGAGATGTTGTGTAGCTCGTGTTACATCTTCAGAGGTGGGGACTGGGCCGCCTACTTTAATATCGTGCATGAAGGTGCGAGCTGTGATGAAGTCTGCTTCACAGTGCATTGATGTTTCCTAAGGACAGTTGATGACGACAGTGGAACAAAACAGCTCCCAAACAGCTGCCTAAGCTTTAATTGTGATACATGTTCTTAAATTAGCTGTGATGGACAGAGAATTTATGTTTTGCATACATCAGCACTGTACACACTACAAGTGAGTTGTGCCCCATAAAGGCAGCGTTTTATAGCTGAAAATAAGACTCGTGAAAAATCTGTTTTGTCTGCAGATCTCAGTTTACCATACATAAAAGATGACTATGATCTACAGTGAGACATTTGAAAAATGCCTTTTTTTGAATGGCTACTAAATCTTGATGTTAAAAAGGATAGGTGTGAGTATGGAAGTGTTTACGTGAACAAACAAGTTTATACTCAACGTTTACTTCTGTAAGTAATTTTTTTCGGCATGTAACATTAAATGCTATACATACGAATAATATTTAAATGCTTTTTGAACCAGATATACACTTTTTTAAGATGAAGCAATACTGGATGCTAAAAATAAAATATTTAGTGGCTGCCCGATTTCCTGCTAAAATTGCACTTCATTAATTTAGGAGTAAAACTCAACTAAGCTTTTTAGTGCTTATAACCTCAAACACTTCAGTGAAACCTCTACGGGTGAATGCACAATGTGAATAAGGGGCAAAAATTGCATATTCATGATATATGGCTGGCAATTCTTATACCGTTCAATAGCCTCATCTAAGTATAAACGTATATATGTCATGACACATGCATTACAGTTATTTGGAAGCCCTGGATGATATTGACATAAATGAGCTGCTCATTTTGTGTGGTGTTTTAATGTATCCTCAGATGGCACTGGGCTAATTTTTGTGCCACATGACATATGGTGATTCTAGAGTTTACTTTAAATCACAATCTCATTCCCACATAGGCAACAAATATTTGTGGACCCGTCATCCCATCATGGATGAAAACTTTAGTTAAACACTCTTCAAACAAGACTGTGAACTTCTAAATTCTGGGGGAAAAATGGAGAGAAAGCCCTTGTGAACAATGTCTTGGTTGTACATTAGCTCTCCTATAAATCTGCTTTGGCAACACACTGCATCTGTTATTCCAGAACAGTCCGCTGATACTGGAATTCAGTTTGACCAGGGACCAAGTGATGTATGAGTGCTTGGAAGAGAGGGAAAGAGGAATGATGTGCATTGCAAAGCATTAAGAGGGAACTAGAGTTTACAAGTGGAATTTGAGTCACAAATTAATTTTGCCCACAGACTTTGCAGTCTACCACTGGCTCAGTTCTTGCGCACTCAATCGCATGGACGTTCACAAAGAACATCATTTTGACCATGAAAATGGTATTATTAAAAATAGCAGCTGGTAGTTAAAGCAGCTGGTAGAATAGTGGAGAGAATGGCTACCTTTCGACCCAAAGGTTGTACTTTCAAACCCAATGTCTGGCTATAGTACCCTTGAGCAAGGTGCTTACCATAAACTGCTCTAGTAAAAAAAAAAAAACTACTCAGCTGTATGAATGGGTAAATAATTGTAAGTAGCATAATGCTATAAATCTGATTTCAGAAAAGCGACTGGTAAATGAAGTATACAAATATTCATGGCATATACCCATCTTGGGGAATGTGGTAGTGCAGAAGGCTTGGCTGGGCCCTGCTCTGTGGTGGGTCTGGGGTTTTGAGACCTGCTTGGGGTGCCCTGTGGCGGACTGGCGTCCCATCTGGGGTGTGTCCTCTGCTCCCTGTGGTGCCGTGACCCTGCATGTGTAGATATACTCATCTTGCTTACACATGTTAGAGTGGTTGTCTCTTATCAAAGTATGGCAAGCATACATAGTGCCGGAGGTCTCTGGCTACTGCACTAGATTCCCCTGTATCTGCCCTCAGGACTGTACTTCTACTCCGAAATCCTCCGCGATCACCTTCCGGTCCAATTCCGCACTCAGAATCTGCTACTTTCATAAAACGGGGAGGTGCACTGGTGCTCGGTTCAACACTAAGTGTTGATGTGCAGGATGTTGCATAATCTATCACATCTAATGATTGTCACAAAGGCAAGAGAAGTGCAATTTTAGGTCCTCGGAGACCTGAGCTCCAGAGAATTTCGGCTAAGAACATGACGTTGCGTTAAAAGCTTCTGCCGGAACACAAGAACACACTTTAATTGAAATTCTTGGAAATTTAACGTTTGCCAACTTTGCTCTTTTCTTTTGTTCTCGGTACTTTTCACTTTTTGTCACTAGAATGTCACCTTGGCTGCTGGAAGATAATCCAAAAATACACAATAACGCTACAATCCAGTAATCACATCAGATGAGAAAGAGGGAATGAACTTTGAATCGCCTTCACCCTGCCAGCTGCTGCTTGTTCAGCTCAATAGGACTGAGATCCGGCAAGAATATCCTAAGAGAACAAAGAGCAGTTCAGCACAGCAAGCACTGTATTAAATTTACAACCTCAACACATGTATGGTGCAAATGGATGTCAAAATTCTAGTGCATGTAGATTTTTCTAAAAAAAAAAAAAAAATCCCAACCCCCTCCGTTTATAAACTCATCTGCTCGATTATGAGCTCGTTCTGTGCTGCATTCACTTCCATGTGTGTCGCCGTGTCGTTCGACGTCAACCACAACATCGCGGCCGCAATCTAATCAGTGAGAAAACCCTCGTGTGCCCCGATCACCTCTGTCATTTCATGACTTTTGACATTTTTAACAAATGTGAACGATTATTCTTCTGCGAACTGGCGAAAGACGCAACTTTTCCGTCTACGCGGGCAAATTAAGTTGTTTGGAACCAAATGGGCGAGGTCGGTGAATTAACATGGAAATCAAAAGACACGCAGCCATCCGGCGATTGAGCTTGAGACCCCTGCAGTGCAGCAAACGTGCACCTAAGCTCATTATTGAAGGTAATGCGAAGGGTTGAGGAAGTGATGTAATGTATCTATGGAGACCTTATCGGGCCTTTTCTTTGATTTGTACGAGAACAGCTGACGGAGTGACTGTGGCTGAGAGCTGTCCATTAGCCCCCCGGCTTGAGTCCAATCAATAGTGCCCCCTTGCACTTACTCACAGGGGAAGCTACAGGAAACTCTCGCTGCATCCGAACTCTTTAGTATCGACCAATGTCTGCGTTCACTTCAAGGCTAACCAGCTCTCAACATCAGCAGATATCACATCGGATGCATCGGTGGAAGGGAACGTCAGACAATGGAACCAGTCGCTGCTGTATTTCACACTCTCTGCAGACGCCGCGGTGATCCGTGACAGCACCCCCCAAGGGGCGCTAATTTGGACCGGCCCGTGTAGCTATAAATCGGCAATTTAACAGCGCCGAATATCTAAAGTTAGTTTTCAAACACTCGTCAAACGTTGTGCGCTTCAAATGCGCGACTCCCGCTTCTTGGGATCGGTGACTACAGAGAACCCGTTACCTGTTCGCGCGTGTTTAATTCCCGCGGCCATTCTGACCTCCAGCCGATTCGTGGCCGGACCGCGGAGAGACACACGGTTTTTTATTTTTCGCAATTTGTTAACTTTTCACCGTAAACACATTAACAGTACGACTACTGCTAGCGTCTTTACAGTGTGGCGACTATGCCGATCCAAATAAACAAGATGGATCGATTGGCTTCCTGTCATTTGTAACATTATGCTCTTCTGTGTGTGTTCAGTGCATATTGATTATTCAGTAAAGGCCAGAGCTAAGATTGTGAAATATCTCTATTCCATCCCATCCACAGCTCAGCATAGTACTTGGACAGTGAAAATTAAGATGGTAAGTCATGTCTGAAGGAGCTTAACACTTGGACCTGACAAGCAGGTGGTGAAGTTAGAGGGTGATGTGTATTGCGTGGCCTTGTAATGCCAGTACTACTCTATGGGTGGGTAGTGTGAGCAGGGGAAAGGTGTGGGTATTTGTTTGGAGTTGGACTTTATAAATAGCCCTGCTGTGCAAAAGATACGGAGGATGCTGTCTTCGTAGGCCAGCTCCGGTGATATAGAGCAAATGTCATAATGTTCCCATGATGTCTTTCTGTGGCGGGAGTCACTAGTCGGTGCCTGCAGTTTAGCTGCGTAATGAAATATGTCGCCCGTGATGTATGGCTGGAGAAGAAGTCCAAATCGAAAATTGAATCACACTAACTTAATTTGTGGTCAGGGCAATCAAATTACTTGTTTTGGCTGGAGTATTTCAGCGGTGCCAACGATGAATTCATCTTCATGGGCAGAGCTGTCGGAGGGGCGGGGGGGAGTTGGGGGCAGGGTGGGCTGCTGAGGAAAAGGGGGCAGGCCTGGCGCGTGTTGCCCTTCATGGTGTTCTCGCCGTGGAGCAGGTGGGCGGGCGGGAGGGAGAGCCGCGTCCGGTCCTGGAGTGCCGCAGGTGTACCGGATTTCATCCTCTGTCAGCTCTAAATTGTTTAACAAAAGTCGTTATCTGGGTAGTAAGTCGCCTAAACCGAGTGTAAATCAGCCGCTAATTATATATATTCTTTTTCTTGAATTGATTTATTACGAAACCAGCTGGATTCGAGCCCTGAAGGACTGGAGCTACCCACCCTTGAACAAGAGTGTGGGAGTGATGGCAAACCATCTGTGATGGAGAGAGATGAGGGGGAGGGGCCAGCGAGGGGCACACGATCGCTGGTGCTCAGGCGCTTTATGCAGACGCACGGGAAAAGACACATTATTAATACTAGAATAACCACAGGCCTACTCACATCCCTACTGGAGCGGTGATGAATTCTCCATGAGTCCACCTATGCAGTTCCAGCATAACTTCAGACAGTCGTAATGTCACACGGTTGTAAACGGCCCACAGCTCGCTCGGCGCCAGCAATGTCATAATGAGTGGTAGATGGTGCAAACGGCTTTAAAAAGACATCTTGGCAATATTTGCTGGGAGCCCATAGAAGCGCTGCAGCCGCCGGTCCTTACGATGCCAGGAGCCAGGAACACACTCACACACACTTCAGATTAATACATGGCACATCAACACAGGACTGTAAATATAGGATCGCGTATAGAGCACGCATATTGAGGCAGACCCGAAGAAGAGCTATCTGCCTTCTCCACGACATTGGCCGCCATTGTCTGCTCTCAATCCAATTAGAGCTGTTTTCCTGCCTTCCTTATCTGTCCCTCTGTTCCTCGCGCTGTTTTGAAATGTAAATGTCATTGACAAGGAACGGGGCGAGTGGGAGAGATGGAGGGAGGTTGGAGAGGAGGGGATCTCGTCTTCCACTTGTTCGCATCCCCCGCTGATGCTCCTGCTGCTTAAAGGGAGACAATCAATCACGGGAACAGGCTTACACGGCTTTCGCGCACTCACTCATTTTCTAATGACGCGTTGCTATTTATTCTCCCGCACCTGACAGCGCCACGCCCTCCTCGCCTCTCCGCTGCTCTTATCCCGTTCATAATCCTCTTCCCACCCTTCGCCATCCTATTTCTCCCGCTGCCGCGCCGTTCCCTCATACACCCACGTGCTCAAAGGCTCCAGAACGTCTCTTTCTCCAGCAGGTTACTTATCGGTCAGTCTTTCAGTCAGACATTAGAAGTGTTCTCCATACTCAAGCTCTCGCTCCCTACATCCCTCACGCAACAAGGGTCCTTTTCCACAACTACAGCAAAGGGCTTGCGTTTAAAGGAGAGAGGGTGAATGGCTGCACAATGAGTATTAATGAAACTCTGAGCCCCGGGAAAACATCACAGCTCACATCTTCCCTTCACTGTGTGACTTTGAGGGGCTAAACCCAGTGAAGCTGGAATGAAAGAATAGAAATAAGGCAAGCAATAGTACGAATAAATGCGTCAGATACATTTTTCGTTGGGAATGCATAGCACTCTTGAATGAATAATACCATTGAGCAAGGAACTTACCCTACATTGCTCCAGTAAAAATCACCCAGCTGGATAAACGGGTAAATAATGAGTCGCTTAACATTGTGAGTCGCTTTGGAGGAAAGCACCGGCTAAACGAATAAATGTAAACGGGAGTGGGAATGATCAGACCACATAACATGCAGAGTAATTCTGACAGCCGCTGTCAATGCTAACAAATGCACAATTCGCACAGAAGCACCAGCAATGCTCTTGTTGCCACGGGAACAAGGAAATGCCCATTTTTGCTCTGTCTCTGTCCAGTCTCGCAGTGACCAGAAGGAAAGGTCAGTGCATTTGTTTAGTGACGACAGCTGACCTTTCCACAAACAACTACCAGCCGCAGCCTCCTAGACAACCAGAGAGAGTCGGCAGCGAAGGCAGAGGAGAAGGGCAAGGGAACGGGAATGGAAAAGAGGTAAAACATGGAGGAGAACGGAGGAGCACGTTAAAGGAGGCTCTCCTTACAGCCGCCTTCTTCTAACGGCGAAGACGAGCACAGAAAGGCGTAGCGACCGCCAGCGAGCGTCCCCGACGATCACGGTTAAAACGCAGCAGCTGGCCCATGCATTCCTGTCACAACGCTTTAAATGAGACTCGAAAAGATTTGGTTGATTCCGGCTGCTGCTGCAGAACCAGGCAGCTGCTGCGTTAGAGAATGTTTGTCCTGGTCAGTGTTAAAGCTATTTTTAGATAATTTCCACTCATGCCATTCTGCACTGCCGGCCAAACTCGGTCTGAAATACCCACCGTGGTCCACATTACCGCGGCACCCGGGGATTTGGAATACTTCAGTTAGACCTCCTCCAGCCAGTGCCAAAGACAGGCAGCTCTTCCAGACCATTTCTAACATTCCCTTAATGGCAGAAATTGGCTGTATGGACCTTCTCTGAACCTTCCATGTTCCATTCACTCCAGCGGTATGGGTACAGGAGCATAGAACAGCTGCGTGTTTCACATTTCGTTGCCATAAAAATGGGCTAAATCAGTGCTTAATTAACTGACATTAATTGACGCGTGATTGACATGGACATGCTCTGAATACTCGTCTAACTGGCAAATCTCGGTGGACCATCTGCGGGGTTTTCATTGTGAGCATGACGGTTTAATAACAAAGGGTTCGATTCACACCCCGCCCATTAGGCACTAGGACTTCCTACACTCTTTATTTTTAATTTCCCCATAAGGTGATCTTCATCTGCATTTAGAAAAATCATCCAATGCTGCTGCAACACGATGCCAGCGTTCAGATCAGCGGTTCAGAAATGTCGGTTCTTCTATGTAATAATTCAATGCATTCCCGACCAGCCCGATGTCTTATTTAACAAAGTGTTCATTTTTTGCAGCATCATCTATAAAAACTCTCCCTTTTCCAACTTATCGAAGACAGCCCCTTTAGAAATTGATAGCATTTTTTTCATTGGGAGACTGTTTTTGAGCTAAAGATCCCAGGTGATGGAAAGTAAGTTGTGAATAATACAACTGCACTAATGATCCCATAGTTTTTTTATTGTTAGTAAAACAAATGGTTTGCAGAACTGTGAATTACTTTTTGCTGGAAGCAGAGCAGAACTTCCAAATACCCATCATTCATGATTCTGCTCTTATACTGGTGAAGGTGTGTTTACAGGTGAAGTGTGTAATCAGAGAAATGTCATTTGCATAACCAACTCGGGAGGTGAGTTTTTTTTTTTTCCTTTTTATAAGATGTGTTTTATGTTTATTACAAAATGATGTCAGCCAACCAGAGCAAACCTCATTTCACAGTACTGAAACTCTTCGAAAGGGGAGAATTTGACTCAGAGGGCAGTTCGCTGTGGAGACAGCAATTGATTCTGTGTTAGACTTGAGTATTTGATCATATATTTTGGTATATAAACATCAAGCATTCCTTTCAAATGTTTTTACACAAACGTATTGTTGCTTACTCTCAGAAACACATTACATATTTACATTCATTCATTCATTTAGCTGACACTTTCCTCCAAAGTGACTTACAATTGTTCACCCCTTTGTACAGCTGAATAATTTAAGTGGAGCAATTTAGTGTAAGTACCTCATTCAAGGGTGCGACAGCTGGAGATCAAACCTGCAACCCTTGGATCCAAAGGCAGCAGCTCGAACCACTACCCTACCGGCAGTCCCCTGTAGCGGTGCAGACGTAATAGAGAATAGCTAAAGTGTAACGTTCTGGGCTGCCTTTAGCCATCTCCCATCTGAGGAGCAACAGGACCTCTGCTCCAGCTCCATGACCCAGGCCAGTGCACCACTTAGAGAGCCAATTGGGCATCTGCAGCACAAAAAGGACTTTTGGGGAGAAGGCAAATTAACTTGACTTTTTCCCATTACTTTCATGCCGAATTGGACGAAAACAAGAGCGAATGAATGTATGAACAGTACGAGAGGTGACAAGGGCATGCCATTTTTTTTTTTTTTTTTTGGTTATGTTTGTAATCACCAGTGATACTTTGGAATATTTTGGGAAATAACCTCATATTTTTTTATCCATTAAAAAAATTGAATCCAATGTTTTGAACATGTCAAAATGCACCAATATTACACACAAATTTACGCCAGTCTTCCGCAAGATCAATATTTGTTAAATTAACTATCTATGCATTTTCAGCAACGGCTTATCCATTTCAATTTTGATATGTAAGGAAGAGGTGGAGATCAAAACTGTGGGTCATTTTAATTTTCAAATTTTTTCATATACAGGTGGTCCTCGATTTACGACGGTTCGACTTACGATTTTTTCGACTTTATGATGGCGAGCTGGCAATGGACATTCAGTAGAAACCGTACTTCGAATTTTGAATTTCGATTTTTTTTCCCGGGCAAGCGATATGCAGAGCGATACTCTCTCACGATGCTGGGCAGCGGAAGTGATCCGCATCTCCCAGTCTGTCACGCAGATTTGTGTATGGGTGTATTAAATGCATTTTCGATTTACGATATTTTCGACTTACAATGGATTTCGCAGAGCATAAGCCCGTCATAAATCGGGGACCACCTATTTAACTAGTACGCCAAGCTAAATACAGCAACCCCAAGAACTGATTCTGACATTGCTGTAAACATGGTACAGATGCTACATAGAAAGCCCTCGGTAATATTGGTTGTGTCTCCACAATGAAAGTTGTTATATTCCATTTAAGTCTGCTAAAATGACGTTTTGGGGCAGGAGCGGAAGAGGTTAAAGTATGTTGGTCAATGGTCTTCCTTCAGGTTTGGCAAAATCTAAATGTTTTATTCCAGTGAAATCTGTCACTATGCATTCTATTCAATAACACCTGATGCTGGGATAGTGAGCACAAGCGATGGCTCCTGTTCTGTTCAATACCTACCGAGGACGGTGTAAAAGCACTCTGATGTCTCACAACCGTCTCACTTATCCAAAGCGCCTTACAGAATTCCTCCCACTTACGCACATATTTACGTATATTTCCACCAGAGCAGCTCCAAGTTCAGTTTCTTGCACAAATAAACTAGTAGGCAGCGGAGCTTGAAACAGAGAATTTCAAATCACAAGGGCATGTCCTTAACCACCATCCTACCCTACACAAATTTCCACCACTTTTCCGCAAGATCAATATTTGTTAAATTAACTATCTATCCGTTTTCAGCGACGGCTTATCCATTTCAGAGTTGCAGCAGCCCAGAACCTACCCTTAGAGGCACAGGGTGTGAGGAAAGTTGCAGCCTGGATGAAACACCAGTCCATCGCGGGGCAATCACACACAGCGCAGGCAATTTAGAATCACCAGTTCACCTGAAACGCGCATCTTCGGACTGCGGGAGGAAACCGGCGCCATATATTGTGTCACCGTGCCGCTACAAAAAATTAATAACATTTCACATTTTCTGTTTCTTTGGTCCGGCCCAGATCATTGAATTTTTATACTAAATATTATGTAAGAAATAAATATATAAAATAAATTTTTTAGCACGCTAATAAAAGAAAGCATTTATTAATATTTCAAAGGAGTGCTCTAAAAATTCCACAGCCAACCTGTGTAGGAATCGCTTGCCGACCGCCGTTCGTTCTCCGTTGATCTATTCACGTGGAAAGGGACGGGAACAGCAGCCTCTTGCAGAACTCAAAGTGACGGGTTTTACGTGCGCTCTGAGCTTTCCTTCGCAGGTTTTTAGCTAAAGCCGTCACCGAAAGAGCGAGGCAGCGCTGGGGACACGTCAAGCAGTAATCGACATGGAGACCAGCGCCGGGCCTCTTTTGACAGCTGGGCCATAAAAGAATTGAGTGACTCACCTGTACAAATGGTTGAACTTTTACCAGTAACTACAAGTTAGACGCACCTGCCCTCACCTGACTGTGGAGCCACCAGAAAGACCTGCAGCCCTCTTTTGACCTGTACAGAAGATCCCCTTAAAAATTTTCAGCAGCATCAGCGTACGGATTTCCGTCACATCGGATACGAATAAACGTTTGCCGTTTGAAACACACGGCTACTGTGGACATCCAAGAAGGGAAAAGCATTAAAAATGACATAATCTAATTCTCCGTCTCCGTAAATACAATAATTTAAAATATGTGCATTACATTCACGTGAAACTTTCCTCCAAAGTGAATTACAACGTTAAGTTCCATTTAGAGAGCTGGGTAATTTTGCCGGAGCAATCCAAGGTACTACGGTAAGTACCTTGCTCAAGGGTACTCCAGCTGGAGGTGGGATTCCAGCCTGTGGGTCCAAAAGCAGCAGCTCTAACCACTATGCTACCACTGGCAAATGCTTACAGAACACTTTATTATGAGCCATAAAGGTAGGACAGGATATTTTAACAGTAAATTATTATTATTATTTATTATTTTTTTTTTTTTTTACAAGAGCAGTCATTTCTTTACTGGATTCATAACTGAACTGCGTGGCTTCAGAAATATTACTTGCTGTATGCATTCAGCATGAAACGGCTTTGTGAAAGATCTTAGATATTACCTTCTTATGCATAATACCTTCATTTATTTACACAGACATTAACAGCTTTCGGCAATAGCTGGCAGTAGAATTTATGAATGGATTGGTATCACTTATACGCTACATTCTGGAGGTCTTATTCCGGACTATTGAGACTGCACGTTCATTCTTAAAACGGGATTAGATTAAGTTAATGAAATGATATCCAAAGTGAATCTGTGAATGGTTCTTAAATGGCACCGCTTACTGTTATCAGCGAGAAGGAAGAAGCACAACAATCAAAGGCAGCCATCGAAACCTCAGGAGAGACGGCGTTTATTTTTATCTTTGGGTTTCGCTCATATTTGATCTTCTCAAATCACCGCGAGCCGACCGAAAGGCAATAAAAACTTTTTTTCTTAGTGCATTTTTAAAAATAAATTCCCAACAGCAACCTGCTCTAAAAATGAGTGCAACACCAGATGGTATGACATTTCTTTTCGAAAGAAAAAAAAAAAAAAAAAAAAAAAAAAGATGAAGACAAGAGACAAGCCCCCTTCTCCTTGGGTAAAGACGAAGCGGAAGAGTGCTCTGTGGCAATGTGATGCGAGGCTCAAACCCCTCAACCCTGGTCCCCTTGCCCCCCTGCAGGGCACGCCATCCCTTTCTGCACACAGCGTCCCAGGAGCAATGACATCATGAACATCACGACTGTGTGTCCTCAAGTAAACTGTAAAATGCTGTATTAAGGTTCCTTAAACCCAGCGATTTGCCTTGGGTAAAATGCATCAGCAAACGCAAACACATAGCAGCGCTACACGTTCAACTCCGCTCTATTTTTGGCATTTGCCGTTTCATCGGACTTCTACGGGCGTTTTGCGTGCGCGCGCAGCCGAGTTGTCCGTTTAGGGTCCTGGAAAGCAGGTGTGCGGTAGCCTATTTACAGTAACTCCCCAAAACACTGAACGGGGCAGCAGCTATAAACTGGTTCAGATGAAGGCGGTAATTAGTCCCATTAGGCAATAATGGGTTGAAACAAAAGAAACTATTGGACAGCAGCCCTCAGGACCAAGACTCACCTCAAAATAGCAAAAATGTCAAAAAAAAAAAAAAAAAAAAGAAAAAAAAATATGAAAAGCAGCAGCTACCTAGATATATTTGTGTGCAAATGCAAATTCGAATCCATAAATAAAATGTGCACGCAGCTGCTGGCATGGAAACATGTGAAGTGATTACAGGTCAACGCAAACACACACACACACACACACACACACACACACACACACAGGAAGTGAGGCACTGACAGCCTGCAGCTGAGGCCAGCCCCGGGCTGCATCACCATCACAAGATCTTCGACGGAGCCGAGTGGTTAAAGGCTCCTAATAAGTGCTGACATCTTCTCTGTAGACGATGACTATCATCTGACTTCACACGAGTGTGCAGCACCTCCAGAACACACTCCCATTTGTTTTCTACATTTACGCTGCCAACGTGTCTCCCCAGCTTCTTCTGCAGCAGTTCCCAGAGATGTAGGACACAACCCCCCCCATCACTCCTCATAGTCACTTTATAGCCCAACACATATATCTACATAATCGCACACACACTGTACAACATATACATTCCTAGACATGGTGAAAACCACAGTGGGGGGGGGGGGGGGGGTCCAGAGCCAAAATGTCACTCACTGTGATTTGAGACTCTGGCTTCACACCAATTAACAAACATTTTAAAAAGCACAGCCTGTTCAGTGTTGTGTACATAATAGGATTAGCCTGTTATTTCAATTATTTTCCAGAAATTAATTACAGACAGTAAATGAGTCTGACATACATAGTTGTAGACTGTATGTGTGTGTGTCAGTTTGAAATAAAATAGAAAACCTAAAGGCGGTCTTGAAAGAAAGCTATTCCCAACAACTACTGCACACAGAATAATGAAGAATATTAGTGAAACATGCAGCTTTACTATTACACATTATTAAAATGCCACGTGTTTCCTGTATTGAAAATGCACTTTGAAGGAATTGTTTCCATGGGAAGGACCATCCCAGATGAACCCCAAAAGCTGTATCTGCCTGGTAATCCCAGAAGCAAGCAGACATCAGGTAGGACAGTGCTGACACCTGGTCTGCTGATCCTTCCGCATGAACACCGGCAGGAAGCCAAGAGCATAAAGAAACATCAATAGGCATACTGTAATAACATAGCACTGACTACAAGACGTTACTCATACTCTTGCCTTAATAATTCTGCATAGGCAGACATGTAATTGGTAATCACATGGGCAATTCATTAACATTCAACAAATATAAAATCAAGCTCGTTATTGATTCATTTAGATGATTCTCTTCTCGAAAGCAACTTACCATGTAATGTTTGTACATTAAGCTACTTGCACGCCATTAAAAAGCTGAGTAATTTTTACTGGAGCGATTCACAGTAAGTACCTTGACCAAGGGTATTAAGATTGGTTCAGGATTCAAACCAAAGCCCTTCATGTAGGCAGCGACTGCACGAAACGCTACGCCACCTGCAGCGGCAGTGCGTTCGAAGCGCGGAAGAAACAACCGGGATTTCGAGAGACACATTCTCACCAAGGAAAACATGACACTGACATATTAAGAGAACCCATAGTTTAATATAAACAAAAGACTTAAACATACAGCAAATAACTGTACATCGTTTTAAGGCTCAAAAAACAGCATTGACCACAGAAGCGCTTATTAAGCAGACAAACACAAAGTAATGACTGCAGAAATTTGGCTTATTTCATGTAGGAAGGGGGGAAAAAAACCATATTAAAGGACAAATGATGAAACAGATCAAACTGGAGTTTGTCTCAGTTAACAGAACAGTGCAGGATATTGGAGTTTCAAAGTGAAAAATTCCGAGCTTTTTGAAAGTCCCTTGGAGCACACTGTACCTTAAAATGACTCGACTTCTGAAGGACAAAGTCATGCAGCAGAATAGACACTAGATGAATACAAACAGCAGTGACACTAAAACAGAAACCCAGAGGAAAAAAAAAAAAGAAAATCAAACCAAAAAAAAAAAAAATCAGTAATTCAGGATTCAGCACCATGTCGACATCCAGATTGAAGGCAAATATTTTACTTAATATATTAACATTTCATAGATCCTCAGAGGAAAGAAATATTTTTAACATATTTAATGGTTTAAAATGTGTTTTTTTTCCAACATGGAAACCTCCGACTGAGATCAGCCAATGCAAATCATTGTGGGTTGGGGGGAAAAACAGGAAGCAGAAGAGAACCAAATGAGTAAATCAGCATAAAACCGTCACCCAGGGCTCCAGCCCCCCTTCGCTGCTCTGAACTGGAGTGGTGGAACAAACAACCCAGGGACACTTTGGCTGGTTTCTCGAACCACTGCGTGCCACCTGGATGCATTTTGAGGTCAGTCTGGTATACGCCCAAAGCATTCCCACATCATCTCCACGCTGGCAGCATCGGCAGATTACACACTTCCCCCCCATTAAACCGCCCCTTGCTAAAAGATTTAGAATAAAACGCCATCAGATAACAGCTTATCAAATTGTGTGGATATGTACAAAAGGATCATTTTATGGTCTTGGGCAACAAAAGGAGCCAACATTAAGCTATGATAAATACAAACACGCATTTTACACAGCCCATCTAAAAGCCAGTTTCGGGAGAGAAAAATCTTGACGTTTGTTACGTAAGGGCACCACGTTCACCTCTAAGCAGGTCCAGAAATGGGTTTCGGGTTTATCACATTGCCAGTGAACCACAACCCCCATCGGCAAGCAGTAGCTGGAGGAGCACAGGCAGATCCACGGCACACAGGAGTAAACAGAACCCCTTAAGTAAGGGGTCCTACTATGGAAAAGGTATACTGTGGTAATGCTGAAAAGCGGATGTATGTCGCCAAGCCTTCTTTACAGTACAGTACCACTGATGAAAGTCACAGTAATGCAGCTGAGGAAAACACTGCTCTCAAATAACCATTGTGCACTGATAACAGTGAGAAACAGACATGGTTTAGCATCATGTTAACAGAATACAGACTGGTTCACAATTATGAAATTTTTTATAAAAAAAAAAAACTGTAAAAGGTTCACCAATTGTGCTACAAACAATGTTTCCAAGAGGAAAGCAATATTCGTATGCTTGTCTCAATCATTGCTGGAGTATTTGGCAAGTAAATTCCATTTCTGCACATACACCTTGTGCCATAAAAAGGTCACAGAACCCAAGTTTCAACATTACAGCAGTAATCTCTGCCATATTCTTATGTTAGCGTTTTGAATCATCTAAAAGGAGTGAAGCAGGGATGTTTGAGAGTCTCATCTTTCTCCAGGTTAAAAATAAAACTACACTGGTAAACCCAGATTTGAAAAATATGACAGTGAGCTTTGGGGATGGGAGAGTGGGGGAAAGGGGAGGAGGGAGGGGAAAAAAAACAAAAAAAACTCTCTCCATGAAGGTGGAGGAAAACAATACAAACACATACATCTGTAACAGTTCACATGCTGTGCTGTAGTTAGAATGTGTAAAAGAAAACATGAAATATTGAGTGGTTGACAGAAATGTGCTGCATAAATCACTGAAGCCAAGTAAAAGTAGCGTTGCTGAAGGAACAAGTGAACATGGAGACAACATCGTCTTGCTTCTTCAGCCACTGAAATGTCAAATGAAGATGAAGAAAGAGGGAAAAGGGCAATCAAACAAACCACATCTTTTCAAAATACAGTATTGTATTTGTGCCTACATTCTCTAGTAGAAAAAAAATAGAATGCAGGACAACGAGTTGAAAAGACTGAATGAATGATCTTTTACCAGGACTAATGAATTTCAGTATCAAAAGCTGCAATCACACCAACCCAATGGAGGAGGAGGGGAGTAAAAGTGATAAAACATAAATACTAAAAAAAAAATGCATCATGTTAACTTCTTTAATAATTTCACCAGAAAGACCATGAAGTATCCTTCATGACAGTTCTGTCCAGGTAAAGAAAGAAAAAAAGCACAATGTCACCATGCAGTCATCAATCCGGTCATCTTTCGGGAAAGATCAATCAATCAGTCGATGACAATGTTACGGTGCCCTCGTTACCTGCATTTAGGTCAAGAAAGGACAACCACACTCCATGCGTCTGCACCTACTGCACTAACCTGTAGCCCTGGTGCTCTGAAGGCCAGTAAATTGCCCCCTCCGGACATCAGCCTGCGCTTTGCTTGGGTACTCGGGTTTCCAGAAAGCTCCTTTGGAGGGAGCAGTAGGACCCTGAGGATGAAGCGAGGGAGCGCTCCAGTGTCGTGGTCACACATCAGACGGAACGTAGGAGGACGTGTTCAGATCAAATCACAGCCACCACAGATCCATCAAATAAGCGCTCATTATGGCCACGATTCCTCCGCTCTAATGTCGCTTCAGATGTGTGCAACTCAACTGTGCTTCAGCAACACAGTGTCTCTGCCCCGTTGAAACGCTTGGTTTCACCACTCTGGGTGCTCCCGCCCCACTCCCACCGCTGAGACCCACATTATCTTCAGTGGTCTTTACAGGATGGGTCCCAAATCACAATGGCACCTCTTCATTTAGGAGCAGCGCAGAGCCTCCCTCCTCCAATGCATGTGGAAAGAAACACTCAAGACCCACTTGTTCAAAGTGCACTTCTGCCCTGAATCACCGAAAACCTCCAGTTTGTACTCTGCGACTTACATCCGAATTTTGCTCTTTCGATATGTGACGCCGAACTAAGCAGAACGCTATAATTTCGAAGAGCATTTCAGCCAGGTTTTGAACAAATACGCAGACAATATCGGCAGCACTTCGTTAAATCACAGCTATACTGTCAGATTCAAAACACTTCTGCTGCTGACTGAAGATAATCACCTTGATTCAAAAAAAAAAAAAAAAAAAAAAAAAAAAAAACTCAAACAGCAGTTACAAATTACCAATGTGATCATTTAACAAACAAGAAAATACTAATGGGAGGTACAGCGACGATTCACCCATCACCGCGAAGCTACTTACTGTACTAAACCAAGGTTGGGAGGAGGAAACGAGAAAATCATTCAACTAACGCCTTTGGTCTAAGGGGACTTGTGTTAGATAAGCAATGTTACATTGATTTATCAATTTATACAGCAGGATATTCTTCTGTATCAATTGACTAAGTACCTTGATCAAGGGTACAACAGCTGGAGGGGGATCTGACGCAAGAAACTTCAGACTACAAGGTGACAGCTCTAACCACAACACCACCTGCTGCCCCAGCTGCAGAAGCACCCTAGTAGAGTCCTGAAGAAATGAGCACATGTAGCAGCAGGAGGCTGGCAATCTCATTTTCTGCCATGTAGATTTAATGCCACTCAACACGGTGCTCCTGTGCTTCCGCGCTCCGTTCTGAGTGCACGCCGCAGCGCCTCGAGGCCGCGGATCGCAGTATGCAAATTAGCGCACGTTCATTGTTCATTTGCTGTCTGCATCTGTTTTAAAGTTTTGTGCTCAATTATGATGTTTTATCCTTAGTCTCGAGACATTTCCATGCCTTTTTGACTTAAAACTTTGTATATAGGGTGTAAATAGCTCTAGGGGCTTCCCATGATTCAGACGGAAGGACAAGGGGGGAGGCTAAGCCTCGGGCTCCACTATCGCCGCTGAACTTACTACACATTACGTCTATGTTTCATCCTTTCATGCACAAAATGCGTAATTTGCAGCAGTAAAGTCGCTCACAAACTGTGCATTCCTGTGCATGTAATTACTGTAAAGAGAAACTAGCAGTTTATTTCATTTATACAAATAACCCTTTACTGCAGTATTCAACCACTGAATAGTATTAGTTCACATATATAGAAAATTATTTGACTTGCAATCAATTATGGAAGTAGTCTGAGGGGGAAAAAAAAACAGCTGTTTCACATACTAAAATATGAGGGGTCCATACGGACACCCTTGAATGATGCCCAATCCAAAACGTACCTAGCCAAGCCTAGCGCCCTATGTTTCCGGGATAGGCTCCGGACCACCTCGACCCTGACTTAGAAGCAACAATCAGTGGTGAGCACACAAGTGGGACTAAGGTGAATTTGGAGTAATGAACTTATTTCAAGGTTTTAACCTCTAATTACGCATCAGTGAGAGCGATGCAATAATATTTAACTAGACCCAAATTCGCTTCTGTTTTATGCAGTGAAGCACAGCACTAAATTTACCACACACCGCTCTTCGTTCATGATGTGATTTATGCGTGCAGCAGGCTTGCAACTTGATTACCATTAAAGGTTCAACTACGGGACTGAGAAACTCATCATTTGCTTCGTCTGCTAGTTCAGAGATGAAAAAAGTACATATTCCAAGACATATTTTTGTTACCCGGAAAATGACACCCTCAATGCCTTATTACCCATAAACTAATCTCCTTCATACTAAAGCTCTTTGTTTCAGGCATGTGCTTTTGTACAGGCCTAAGGAGTTATTGCAGAAGCAAACCCATTTGTGTCATTTCATTCACTGCAGCAGTCAGTCTTGTGGAAAGTTGTATTCTTTATCAAAGCATTTCAAACTGGCAGCCAATTTCGAATCACAGAAAGTGGATTAGGGAGGGGGGGGGGGGGGAAATAAAAAAAAAACACTGGGATTGTCCCCCTAGGAATTGAAGCACATGAAAGACTTGCGCATTTTCATTAAAGGCACTTGTACTGTAGCGCAAATGAACTTTTACAGGATCAGCACTGGCTTCTGTTTCCTGGCTTCTCCTTTTTGTTTTTTTTTTTTTTTTTTGCATTCCTTCATTATTCATTGCTTCGAGAGCGTAAAGGATCCGAAAACAAACATGCCAGGGCGTGCCCTCCCCCTCTGCGGGCCAGAAAGCTCTTGAGTGGACTGGGTTGTGCGCTGCCAGGCCCGATTCCAGTGAAAGGCTTCTGGCAACGTCCCTAAAACATGCTCAGGAAGCAGCAGCAGGAGACAGAACTCCGTTTGCAGTTCCACCGATGTGTGTTGGCCCAACGCTACCAGGTCTACAGACACGCAGAGCAGAAACACTGCTGGACTGACGCCGCCTTCTAGATTTCACACACACACACACACACACACACACACACAAATTAGTGCAAATCAATTACATTTCTAGACAAAAGTACATAGCAGGACCGGGTTTTTGATGACCACAGCAGGGCACATGCTGGCTGAGGTCTGTAGGATATGTTGCGCGAGATCAGAATTTCTAATTCTGCAGACTTTGTTTACCGTATGTGTTGGAGAGAACACGTCATACTGGCACCTTTTCAAACATCATACTCAAATCAGTTTAGTAGTGGTTAGGGGCTCAAGTGATTTAAGACGTCACCAGTATGAAGAAACAATCTGACTATCTAGAGGCTGGCGTGGTACTCCTACAAGTGTTGTTTTGGTACTACTGCAGTGGGGGAGGGGGTAGCGATCTTTCAAGAGCTGGCTGTGGAGGGTCATAAGGCAGAAGAATAACCAAAAGAGGGGCAAGAGGGGCTCTGTGTGTGTGTGTGTGTGTGTGTGTGTGGCAGAAGGCAGACCGGGCCCTGGTCCTTCACGCAGCCAGGCCCAGGTGCCAAACCCCGGTGCCAGTTTCTGGATGGAGCAGCACTCATCCGTGTAGAGCAGACAAGCCGAGGGCTTACAAACAAGCTTCTCTCCCCCCCCCCCCTTCCTTGCACTGACAGCTACTGTTTTAGACACATGACAAAATGCTAAGTTACAGCTCGACAGACAAAGGCCAAAACCCCTGTACAAAGCATTCGGTTTACCATGTTGCAAACTCAAAACTTTTAGCACACGGAATTACTGACGTCCCTTATTTTACTTCTCTACTTTTTACAAATTTTCATAAGAATCTCTACATATATATATATATATCATATTAAGAAATCTATGTAGATATATTTTAATATAGACACCGCACAAAACCGAAGGGTAAAAAAATAAATAAGTTGTTAAAGTCAAGCCAAAATTTTGTCTTTAAACAACTACTCCCAGAAAGAGAACCTAGCACTTCAACAATGTTCCTTTGCATTGATCAGTGTTTAAGTTAGATGTACAATACTATGATGCACCTTTAAGAACAGGTGCCGTTGATCCCCATATTCACAGGTTGCGCGCGGAGACTCGGTGGACACGGTACAATCCCTTAGGGTGAGCGGTGCCCAGAGGAGGTTTGCAATTGCACATCACCTCCTGTACTCTGCAGCAGGGGGTCTGACACAACTGCACAGGTGATTCCTACAGCTGTGGCCCATCTCTTGTCCTGCACAGCAGGGATCTGGGACAGCTGTTTTAACGCAAGCTCTGCGCCGCTGTTATGGCAGACTGGGCATAGATGGACTCTGGGCTTTACTGTCAAGAATACCGTGACAGCTCCGTTGTAACAGACAAACATTAAATGTGAGCACAATAAAGAATGCTGCTGCCAGGCAGAGGGGCATCAAGTCTGGTGAGGATGGACTTGCGTAGGAGCCAAGGGCACCGGGCCAGAAAGCAGAGCTCCAAAACACAGTGGGCCACCAAACCCAAAATGACAGCATCAGCATCCCTTTCTGTCTCCTTCCCTTGAGGGATAACATCATTAAGTCATGTTGTCGCTCACGTTCCTCTCCGTTTCTCAGCCATCTATTCATCATGCAAGAGGCTTCATCGTTGGTGATGGGTGGAACGGCCATATCGTGGTCACTGTGCTTTGTCCTCCGCGTACAGGCATCAGTGAGTGTCAGTCAATTGTTCAGAAACCCCACTCACTTTGTGGCCCGTAAACCCTCAGCCACCCAGTCCTGCTGAAGACTTTGGGAAGTCCAACATCCAGCTGGTTTCTATTGTAACAGACAGATAGGTGGAGGGATTCTGGTGCTTGAGTCTGAGGCATGAACCCTACAGTCCAGAGGAATTACTCAAACTCACACCAGACATTCACAGAGGGTCGAGGCAAAGCCAAAACTAGGGAGGATAAAGTCGAATGTGTCACTTGTCATTCAATCACTGAGCCTTTGCGTGCATTAGTCTGCACACTTACATGTGCGTCTGTCTCAGCACGCAGATGTGGACTAATGATCAAGCGTCTTGCCGAACGCAAACAAACCGTCGTGCGTCCACATCTGTGTGTCAGGAGACAGTCAGTGGATGGTGCATTATCTCCGGTAATGGTTGGGTGCATCGGCAAACATGTACTTGAGCCTGTAGGCTTCCGCGAGCAGCAGTCCCACTTCCTCATTGCCCCAGTGTATTGTGGGTAAGTTCTGTAGCAGCATGAGCAGACCCTGAAAGAGTCCCAAACAGGATGCCCATCACAACACAGAATTGAAATGGGGAAAATAAACAACCAAAGACGGGAGAACAGCATGGGCAACCAGTAAGAGAGGATCTCCTATCGAACCACCGAGGTGCAAAGAACCGCTTGGGTGTGAAATCTGGCTACTGAGTGTTTCTTAATAGGAGAGCCAATTATTCTAATTTCAATAAGTATCTGACAAGGCAGGACATATTCACAGGGTGCCCTTTTGTGTATTTCTGACACGTGGGCGCAGCTCGAGCCGCTCTCTTGCGCACACAAGCACGCACACCCAGAGAAAGAAGACATTAAGGGTACCTGGAAGTCTACCATGGACAGGATCTCTTTGCGCCACTCGATCAGGAATGCAGCACAGACGTACAGGTGGAAGTGGGAGAACCCGTCAGCTTCAGCCTGTAGAAAAACATGGGGCAATCAGCTAGGAGAAGACTTTCTATTCCCTCCCCCCTCTCTCTCACACACACACACACACACACACACACACACACACACACACACACACACACAGAGACAGTAAAACCTCAGCAACACAAGTCTGTGTGAACTTTGAGGATTTTCCCCTGCTTTTTGCCTTAGAGGCAAAATGCAAACGACAGTACGCTCTGCTAATCCAGGGTATGAAGCAGGGATGAAAACAGAAAACTAAAGGTAGCGCAGTGTCGCTGTCATACGTGTCACACGTCACCCTCTCATCCGATACCTCTCAGCGTCTGATACGACCTCTCCTTCTCTCTTCCACCCGCCCTGCGCACCGTTCACTTTATCCACGGGAAATAAAACTTTGGTTTTTTTTGGATTCACTTGTCCCTCCGAGACTGGGTGCGAATCGTTGTTTGCGGCGACACGATGATGAAAGCGAAGGTGAGAATGAGTGGTGCACAGAGAAAGAGACAGAGACACAGAGAGAGAGAGGTGGGCAGCAGTAAAGATAGGAAACAGCTCCAGATGGAGTGGAAGCGAGGAAGTGTGACAAGGCGGCAGCAGCGAGTTAGCGACAGACAGCGCCGGAGAGAAGCGGCTCGCTCTGTGGACCTGTCTGGCTGCCCTATGGTGCACCTTGAAGATGTGCGACGCTAATGGCCTGGAAAGTAAGACGTAGATGCTTTATCTCCTAGCACAGACAGCAACACTGCTCCCCTCTTTGTGTCCCGCGCCTCTCTCTTCTCGTCTTTGTCTACGGCTCTCTGCGGGTGACTAACGGATCTTCGCAAGCAGCCTTTTGTGCTCCTGCCCTGACACCACAATTAGCAGAGCGATGCGATAAAGGAGCGCCGAGGAGAATGGCTGAAAGGTGCCGAGGACACTCTCCGCATTATAAATTCTACTGCGAGAGTCTTCCCCCATTGCCAACCAGGAAGACGCGCCACAGCTGCCGGTACATTCGCTCGGTCACAGTCACAAAATAAACAACGTGAAAGTGGGAGAACGTGTTGCGAGCCCTGGAAAACCAAGCTGGAGTACAGCTGTGTCGCTGCAGGGGGGACACTCCTTATACAAGGCACTGCTGCATACAAATGGATTAAGACAGGCAAGGTCTTGAGTGTTTTGACTGCGGTGCCTTACACCTCCGCAGCTCCGAAGTTGGCAGACAAGCGGATGGCTGTCCGCGCATATAGAAAGAGCGACGAGAGCCAGGAAACAGTTCATCCAAAGATTAACCTCAACAGGAGTACCTTGCACTATTACAACTGCACTTGCTCCATTTGGTTCACTAAAATTGACTTTATTGATGGCACTCCCTGCACCGCGTTTGAAGGGAACTGTTGATGGCTTGTCTGGCTGATGCTCACTTGACCTCTGACCTTTGCAGTGATTGAACTGCAGGAGCATGAAGAGGGATACAAATTCTAAGATTTGCACAAGAAAGACAGGGAAAAAGTCAATAGCGAGGAGGAGATAAGAGAATAAAATATAAAACTGAAAAAATGAAAGGGGCGCAAGTGTTGCGGTCACCTTCCACTACAGCAACAGTCACCTGGGAAAGGAGAATAGACTGCAGGGACTCTGTACCCTACCTCTGGAGTGTTCATCCATACCGTAAAGACCCACCATCGCTCAGGCATCATTCAAACTCTAACAACACTCAGTCATTACCATTAGGATCAGTGGCGTAAATCTAACGATAGTTACTCCATCAATCTTGACAATGTGTTTTCAACACCTGAACAGACTAGTGCTGATCGTGAACTGGCAATAACTAGAAGAATTCATTGTTTGGAGAGTTTGTGCATGGTTTTAAGGGTGCCTGGGTTTTACAAGCAGACTAAGGGGAATGGAAAAAGAGCATCTGCATGTAACTATTACGGATGAGCATACTCCGTAAGTAGCAATAATTAAATGTCTCCTTCAAGAACTTAAAAAAGCAGGTACTACAATGAAGCAAGATTACCATAAACGTTAAACTCGTACAATTTGATGCTGAATCACTAACTCAATATTTGCATGTCTGGATGTTTGCTCACATTACCACGCAGACAACTGTTTTTGCTTACCATAACAGTTTTTTATTTACTTTATATGCTTGTATAGTTAATCCACTGTTTGGCCTTTAAAACTTCAAGTATTAAAACCTAGAGGCTGGGGAAGCTGCAAATGTTTTGTAAACTGCTAATGATGAAAAGGAGTGGTCAACAGCAGGCAGTAAAAGCAGAGCAAAGGAAGTGGGTGGAAACACTTGGGGCAGATCACCTGGAGGTGCCATCTGGTGCTCTCTGAAACATCACTAACTCTATGTGGTAGGGCCACGCTGGTGTCTTTCCCCAGGGAACTGATTGTGTTTAATAAGGACCCGAGTCCCTCCGCTTCACCCCCCCTTAGCCCTGTCTGCTGCCTGTCGTCAGTCAAACTCAGGGGACCTTAGGTGTTTGAGACAACAGTATGATAGGTTTGTGCTGCATGCCTCTACAAAGATTCTGCAGACTGAGCAGAAGAATCTGCAAATGGCACAGCCCTGAACATGCCCACTGGGAGGCTCTCCACCTTTATTAGAAGGTTTCTTGCTTGCTCTATTTCAGCTTTTTATTTCTTTCCTCCACAAAGCTCTGATGAGCTTCAGCAACCCGTGTGTCAGTTTTTAAAAGGGGGGGGGGAGTCACCCTGCTCATTCGGCTTCCTTGACTGAATCTTGTCTCATCACCTTAGTGACTTCCTCCTCCATTAATATCCCTGCCTCTTGCTCCAAGCTCCGAAAGCCTGCATCTGTTCTCTTTCCATTCTCCATTCACATCTCATGACATTCTCCTTTCTTCTCCATCTGTCACTCATACGATTCACCCCCCGTCTTTTCTGAATCAATATTCAAACAGGCTGCTGTTTTAACAAAGGAGCTTTTATCATCTGGTGATCATGAGCCATAGATGTTTACATGTTTTCAGAGTGTAAAAGTAATACATGTCCTGCATATGTAAAGGATATTGTGCAGCTACAGTCATAATGCTGAGGTAATTTCATGCAAAGGTGTATAGATGCAGTACAAAGAGGTTGGGCGCAAATGACATCTCTCGCCTTTTGAGTTAAGGGTGTTCGGCTGTTGTTCTGCACCTGATACGTGTCCCAGAGGCGGATGGTGCAGCGTAGGGGTAGCTCCCGCATCAGCAGGTTGTTCATCCACCGGAAAGCAAACTGAAGATACTCCACCTCGTACCTCTGGAAGTGGCTGTGCACATCCTCTGTTGGAGAAAAAGATGGGGGACAACCGCGTGAGGCAGCAAACGGTTAAGGAACTCAACGACAAAGGCTATGAGGTTCAACTCCCAGCAACCTTACAGGAAAGAACTCAATTGAGTTACTTCAATAAACACCTTAGCCATGCAATGAGGGTAAGACATAAAATTGAAAGCTACTCAAGTCACTTTGGAGGGTGAAGTCAGCTAAATAATGCAATAATTTAACTGCTGTATTAGCTCACGTTTGCAAAAGCTCTTTAAAGTATCACGGCGTGATGCCATAACGGTAATACAAGGACTTATGTCAACATCTCGTGTTGAGGGACGTGCCTCAGAGTACACGGGTGTTTGAGCACGTTAAGTCCAAAGCTCCTTATAGCATTTTTATTGCAAACATGGGTTTTATTGAGGCTGGTCCATATGAGAGGCTGTCTTGCACCTCCTCCTCTTGACTCCATCCCTTCCCCAGGTTCACCATGAACAGGCAGTGAGGAGCCTGTAGTCTCACGCAATAAATCACATTATCCACTGTCTTTACCTCAAACCCCAATTAACCTCTTTATCTCCTCAGTCAGGCGCCCAGGCTTCACCCGCGTGCAACACGCATCTTAATGATGCGCGCTGAGCCGCAGCAGAAGCAGGCGTTCCACCGCTGCCCTGTCAATTTGACGCTTCAGCTCTGAGGCCATTTGGTGCATTAAATGTTCCGCACGGTAGACTGGGTCCTCATCAGATTTTCACTGCTTCCTTCTTTTTCCTGCTATTGATGTCTGTGGGTTGCCCGTGTCGTCGAGCAGTTGCTAAACGGCAAAATGTTAGAACCCTTGGCTCCATTGAAGCGCCCTTTCGGGACTTTTCTAGACTTGTGACCTTGTGATGGCAACACGCTTCCTCTGGGCATCTGTTTACAAAGCTGCTCGGTGGGCACTCTCGGCTGGTGTCGGTACACTCGACCCAACATCCACCTTCCTGCTGGCGGATGTAAACTTTGTTTCTTCTCTCCATTTAACCCATAACTCTCTGTCAACTCCCTCAAATGCTGTTAAAAGGCATCGATAAAGAAGAATAAACCATTCCCCCAGCCACTTAAAAGAGCGAGGTGCTTTGTTTTTAATGCTCGACTTCGCTGTAAACAGACACCAGCGTTTTCTTCTGGCTTCTCTATTAATCTGCTGCTTTAGACAGAAAGAAAATGAACTTCCTAAAGAGAAAATCATGCTGCCATTACTGATTAATGCCAGGCTGCCTACTGAGGACATTGACTGAAACACTGAACAGCTGAATAGAGGGAGAAATAATGAAACCCTGGGAGCAGCAGCGGTGCTCCTGAGTTTGGGTAGAACAGCATAAATATTACTGCTGGGAACTGCAGAGTACCCTGAGAAGGGATGAACAAAGGGAAGAGGAATATGCGGCACAATTGGAAAAACAAAGCACTATTAATAATCACAGTGGAGTTTGTCCACTTGTTCCTCCAAAATGTGTTCGGTGCGGTGGCAATTCGTGAAACTGGTGCTACTGCTGTAACCGTTCCAGGCTGGAACCCAGAGATGTGAAGCCAGCTGCCCAGCTACTGGGGCGCTGTTCAAAGAAAGGAAAATGGATTCACTTTAACCCACGCACCCCCACCCCCCATTTCCCCTCACGCTCTCTCGCTCTCCCTTCGAGCCGCGCACTCGTCGTCTTCTCCCTCTCTCCCTCGATTTCTCTCCTTCAGACACATTGCCTCTCTGACTCAGTGCGACTTGGAGGGAAATCAATTTTCTCCTCCCTGTGGGAAGGTCAGCAGAGGCCCATGCTCCACCGGTGCATCTGATTGATGACACACAGACACAACTTCACTGCATGACTTTTATGGGCCCACTGTCGATCACTATTCAACTTATTATTACAGCAAACAATAACAAAGGGAGCGATAATGGCTAGGTGGTAAATCATGGTGCGGATATGGTGTGGAAAAGACGTTTAAGACTTCCCAGTGTAGGACATAGTCCAGGGCGACCTACTAGAGTGTGGTGACCCCATCACAGAGTTTGGAACATGCAGGCACTGGTATTGATTCATCAGAAAAAAAAAAAAGAACTTGAAAAAGCAAGTTTGTGGACAAATGCTTTTGAGAGAGGAAGAACTGACTTTATACACATTTCCTCAGTTATGCACAATAACTGCACAATTACTATAATGCCTTATACACCTTAGGGTGGAGTATTGCAAAAACGTCACCCAGCATGACTTTGAAGAAACAGAG
Source organism: Scleropages formosus (assembly GCF_900964775.1). NCBI lineage: Eukaryota > Metazoa > Chordata > Actinopteri > Osteoglossiformes > Osteoglossidae > Scleropages > Scleropages formosus. Next base: position 7,899,359 of record NC_041806.1, read on the forward strand.
CCATGATGACCCTTGATGGTATGAAGATCTCACCATCAATCCTGCTGACCAGCTCCTCCAAGGCCTTGACCTTGATCTGGATCCCAGGCTGAGCAAAAGTATAGTTATCCTGTCAGAGCAGAGAAAGAGAGAGACAGGCAGGCAGAGAGGAACAAAAAGGACAAGAGGTTTAAAAACCAACAACCAAAAAAAGGGCACTGATGAAACTGTTCCCATGCTTTTAAAATGGAGACCTGTTTAAATGATTAGTTTATACTGTTGTAGGATGAGGTCCCCAGATGCATTCCAGCTTAATGCCAACTAGCATATGGTGTGTAAAACTTCAACAGCACTAAATATTTACTCTGTTTTTTAATATGCATTTTATTACATTTAAGATAAACTGCTTCATTTAGCGGTGTTGTGGGTGTCTCATGTACTCTATAGGTTCAACACTGTTTTATAACTGCCTTTTTTAAAATGGTCTGCATTGCACTTTCCTCTTACCCACCACTATTCACTGAAAAGAGAACTCCCAGAAGCCTCAGCTTCTCCTCAAGCCAAGTTTAACCAAAGACCTTTTTAGCAAGACTGTAATCTTGTTAGCCAAACCTGTCACGCTGATCGCAGCGCATTGTGGGCCAAGAAAACTAGATATTTTTAAATGAATGGGAAATTCCTATCTCTCCGTCTTCCAAGCACATATTTCTAAGATCACAGATAATGCATTTTAAAAAAAAAAACTACCGTTGCTATACTGTAATATAAACATAAATTGCTCATCCCCTCCAGCAGGTTACAACATTTCAAAACATGCACTAAAATACACTGGTCTGTTGCGAATATTTGCGTATCCATCATGAAGTATCAACATATCCCACGCCGCTTTGTGCCATCCATCTGTACATAGCCTGTTAAGATTAGTGCCTCCTCAAACTTTAAGGGTTTTCTCTGTGGACATCGCTAACCAGCTGGGATCTTGTTAGCTACCATCTTTGATTTCACTGATTTTGATGCAGTCAAGGCAAATAAAATCAGGATACAAGCCTCTCTGTCTACGAGCCACAGATGAAGGCCGTTGAACTGGAAGATACACCCAGTCTGCAACAGACAATGGGCTAGAAAAGGGAGACAGCTTTTAGGGAAGCCCTATATTATAGTGGGTATGTGAGTTTGGTTAAGTTTTCTGCCAGTTTGTATGTATGCAATACAGGGTTTTAGTCATTTAGAAGTACTTTCTTGTGCTTGGTTTCTAACGCAGGCATCATTTGTACCTGAAAAAAGCTGTCTCCCTCTTCATCTTCTCACCTCAAGTTTAATCTGTGGAAATTCTCTGAGGAGAGAAGTCCAACTTTTTTGTAAACATTCTGAGTTTAAGAAGGGAAAAAAAAAAAAAACGTTTGCACAATGCAGACAAATTGGTCCCATTCTTCACTGTCGGGCACAAGTAATCAGATCAGTTATAAAGAGGGAAAGAAGAACGATGTTGAAAGACAGACAGGAATCTACAATGACCCCAAGTTTTTCACGGGAACGAGAGGGGGAGACTGCAATATACTCCTCACGATGGAGAGGTCAATGGAGGGGAGCTTTGTGAGCAGAAATGAATAAAGAATCTGACACAAAAGTTACATTTTCTGATGAATACATAATGAGGAATGTCTGATACAACTCAGGTGTTAATTCTCATAGCACTCTAGCATAGTAAGCCAGAGCGTTAAGGTACAAATGTCTCGGGGAGGTGACATACACGAGTAGAGAGAGGAAAGAGCACTGAATGTAAACTGGGAGAATTCATGGAAGAGGCCATGGGCGGAGCTATGGGACGAGCAACAGCAGAATGAGGGCGGCAGGCTGTCGAGAACACTGCGATGCAGCTGAGAATAACAAGAGTAAAACGGACACACAAAGGGGATGAGACAGACCTGTATTCCATCCAAAAGCTTGCTCATGCACCAGAAGCTGTCTGCCTCGATGTTTCTCTGTATTTCCAGAGGTAGTGACGACACATCGAAGTTCTCCACATCTTCCTCTGTGTGAACACACACATACAGAGCGCGGTGTCAGCTCGCTCATCGAACAAGCTGGGATGCACAGTGGCACAGTTCTCTGGTGTGCAAGGGTTAGCAGTGACCTGCCTGGTGCCCTATGCATAAGGGCAGTGAATGGAAATACCTGGGGGGGGATCAGACATCCATGCCAGCATACTCGTGCTTGACATTCATTGCTTCCATCTCTGGAGGTTCCTCACAGCTCTGACCTTTAAAACGCTCTTTAAACATCAGAACTAAGCCACAGTGATACACCAATATGATACTGAAGCACTGGGATTTACTCACAGACTGAAATTGTACTCAAACAGAGGTGTTCTGACCACACCCAACAATGTTGTGCACAGACGAACAAAGTCCAGGAAAGGGAATGCCATCCTAAAACCCTGAGGTGTACTTCAAGAGCTCTACTAAGAGGTGTGTAAGGATGAGCAAAGGAAGCAGAAGAAAGGCGTTTGGAAACGGAAGAGCTACAGACTTAGGAGAAGGGGCATGAATTTTTCATATGGAGAATAACCTTGCTGACATTTGTTTATTTATGGCAATTCAACAGACCAGGCAATGTTGTATTGATTAATAAGACGTTTCGTTGTTCATCCTCGGAGGACATGACGCTTGAACAGTTGTTGCATGCCAATGAAAGCTCTACTGGATTTGGATTTCAATGACAGACAGAGGTGATGTGGCATCCTGTTAAATCACACACTACAATGCACTCTGCTTTAGACAGACTAGCATATTGAAGGATTGATTGCTGAACAAAATGTGACAGACACCCCTTCCTCCCATGTGTGTGAGTTTTAAGAGTGAGGATGAGAGCAAGGGACTCACAGGTCTTTAAAGTAGGTCTTTTCTCACCACTCAGCAGCAGCAGGGATGGTTGTTGGATGAAAGTCTTCACAACACACTCATCAATCCCTCTGACACCTCAACCGAAGTTCCTGTTACATGTATGTGTCTCACTGTCTGCATTTGTGGTGGGCCTTATATCATTAGTTACTTCTATTAACCTAAACAGTCTACGTTTTTCCCTTACCCTGCGAACCCAGTGACGGGTGGCAGCTACTTGACAATAATTCTCGGTAAAGGTCTTCTCTTTACCTTTGAGCTCAACAAAACATGGTCCTCTGCAGAACTATAGTATGTGTCCAATGAACAATGAATGATCTGCATTCAAAACACTCAAAGCTGTACAAACGTCCTTCACTGGTCATTGACTTTGTCAACGTTAAGCTTAAGGTGATCTTGATGATGGAAGGGCTGGAGCTAGAGAACATGTCATTGCAGAGCTGTGATCCTAGATGTGTCTTTCCAAATTCTCCCTGGGTAAGAGAGGTGATCACCCTGTGAGTTCATTTGAGTTGCTCCTAAATCACTGCCATGTGACAGTGAAGCTCATTAACACCTCCCTTTCCATTAGAGGCACAGGGAACATAACAGCCTGCCAGGTTTCTCCTAAACAGTCTATTCATGGGTGGGTTGGCAGTTCTTCCACACTCCCTTGCCAGTCAACCCCCTTAAAAAAAAGAAGAACGGGGAGGGTGGGGGAGTGCCACTGAACCGTACACAGCATTATGGGAAGTGGCTCTTTGGAGAACCTCTCTGCCACACTGAACATCTCTGCAACTACAAGAGAACATTTTGTTCAGTGACACTTTCAAAATTCCACCTGTAAACATACTCCCATATTCAGATCCATGAGTAAGGAATAAATCTTGACAAACAAAAACAACTTTAACCTCATGAACCTTGGCTCTTCTGCCTGAAGAGGTAAACAGAGAGCTTTTGAGGTGAGAAGATGAAGAGGGAGATAGGAGGATGAGTGGAATGCAGATGACCTGTGCAGGGAAGGCACAGATTTGGCAGACTGAGGAAAGAATCACAAACGTTATGATGGTAGAGATTGAGGGCTGACTGAACTCTGCAGGGAGGAATCCAGAGGGCCAAGCACGTCTCCAGGTGCCACCACTCTCCGTTCATTTAGGATTGTGTACATAACTTAATAGATATAGAAGCAGCTCTGTGGGGGGGCTTGAGGGGCGAGACCCTCACCCTTCATCTTTCCAGAGCTGCATGTTCAGATTATGTGTATCATTCGCGGCTATCGATTGGCTCCCAAGGATCCCTCCGCTTAGCCATCGCCAGCTCTGTAAACAGCTAAATCCGCCGATCAATGGAGCTCATTCCACTTCAGCTATTGACCAATAGCTGCTCCTACTGCGGAGTGAAACAGGCAGGCAGTGGGATATACACAAACAAATTAAAATGAATGGGGAAATACGGAAGGAGAAAAATGTATCCAAATGGAAAAGGAGGTGTGAAAAATCTACTTTCCAATAATGAGTTGTGGGAAAGCAGAAGAGGCACGTGTGGGGTGCTGGATGACTGGGAAGGGAGGCAACTGTTATTGATCGGTGCTGTGGGCCAATCTGGGTCCATGTCCCTGAGTATAGAGGGGTGACATTGCTGGGGTGGTGCAGACGGGAAGAGATCAATTGGCTGTCTTTGTTCTTCCCTAATCCTTAACTATCTATAAGTAATTAACCTTCGTCGGAGAGGAAAGGAAATAAATAAGGTCGGGGGGTGCATTGGAGGGGGGCGGGTTCAGAAAGAGACAGGGAATGGCAATGAGCGGAAACTTTGCCATAATTCTGCCTTTATTCTGAACCAATACCAGCAACAGCTGGACCAGAGGTTGGCAGACTGCCAGCTATTGGTTCCACACAACCTTCTACTGTCTTAAAGCTCAATAAATGGGCTTTGTAGATGAAGAGGCACAGCTATCCATATCATCCAGTTGCATATCATTGTAAGAACTAATAACGGCAGCATGGCATTCCTCGTCGAGGATGATGCTATAAAGATGCTAAGCAGGAACTGGAACAGTCAGGACGTAAGTGGTGTTGAAGAGCATGATGGACCCCATTTTGCAGAGATCAACATGTCAAATTACCACTGCTCTGACCTGATGATATAAAGGGACTTAAGCAGTCAGTCAAAATAAGCCCATATCACTAAAAACTGAAAAACCTTGCATTTCTTTAGCCAAACAGTATCAGGAAAGTTGGCAGGTGTATAACTCCATATTAGTTATGAACAGACATGCGTCAATGTTAAATGTGTACACTTTTTTTTTTTTTTTTTTTTTAGAAGATTATGTGCTTAGTTTACAGCTATCATTTTATGCACCTATAATTTTGTGATCAAGGGGAAAACCAAAAGGAAACCATGTGTTCTGCCTGCTCTGGAACGGGAGTACATTTTCTGCTTTCTCTACAATACCAGGTGGAGGTTACTGAAAGAGTTTACATTGTGTAACAGGAGACCATTGAGATCCCATCACCCCAAACTTGCTGGCTCTTTATCTGCCCCCCTGCCCCCATCAGTGAAATCCCAGTAACGCATTCTGGTCACTCACAGCAAGCCATTTGCCATCAATTAGCCCTGCTGCTTTGTAAGACCCTGCTGGTTCATTGTTCAAGACACTTTCTCCAACATCTAGAATTTTGCTGTTCTGCCATGGTAATTTATAAGGACACTGCTTTTTGCACTTGTTACTCAAAACAAGTCTCAAAACTTGTCAGTAAAAGACGTGATTTGGTTAAGTGCGGGCCATGTCATTTTTCAGCAAATATCCGGAGGACAATATATTCAGGAAGCTCTACTTCAGACATCTCGGTAACTGATGCAAATTGGAACCACTGACCAGTTCCAGCATTGCTATTGCAGGATTGTGTCAGAACGCTGGTGTAAAAGTGCTTTTTCCATTTCCATACACCATTCTGCCCTCTTGAATCTTTCTTGCCTCAGTCATCTTGAAGGCATCAGTAAAATAACAGCCACGATGTTTTTGTTTAAACGTGAAAGATTCCGGTGTCTTAAGTTCTTCTTCAAAAGCTCCTATGCGGTTGTTTATTACTCTCAGGTGTCTCTGAAATTCACGCTTCCATAAACGAATAGTAAAATTTCTCTAGTTTCATTTATTTTCACTTCTACTTAGTTTCTCTTTTAATGCCTTCAGTTTACTTGTATTCTATCTCCCTGGGCTCTTTATATTTGTAAACCACACAATTCCTCCCCTCAATCACCCATGTCTTTTGCCTGCAGATATTTCTCCGTTTGTTTTAACCCTGAATGTATTAAAAACTGTCTGCATTTCTCTTGTATTTCCACCACGCTATGTGACAGTTTTACTCAAATGCAATTTCAAATCCACGACTGTTGGATATTTCTATTGATGTCTCACCGATTGCTCTTTGTCCTGGGTAAGAATGAATGATACTGACAGCCTTGGATGCTGGAAATTTTTGGACACATGGCCTTTTGACACCAGAAGTGAACCAAAAACCCCGATTCCTAATCTGAAACTTTGCTGTGCTCAAATCTTAATCCACATGGCTTGCATCAGCTACTGGATGGCCATCTTACCTTCATATTTACAGCTCTCTCCAAAATAACATTAACTCATTTCATTAATAAAATATAATACTATGCAACACCAGTTGAATTTCAAGTAAAATTTTAAATGATTTTTTTTTTCCCTCTTCAAACCAAAACAGAGTTAAAACTACTGTGTCCAAAGTACAAGGAAGGATTTCAGTATTCCCATGTAGACAAATAGATGCTTTTGCTAGCGCAGTGGCTGTACTTTCTGAAGGAACTGGGGAAACTCAATCAGCATCTTGACAAGAATAATTGAAACCATCAATTGGAATGATTAAAATAAAGGCCAGGAAATTGCAACTGAGGATAGTGCTGATTGAAATGGTGATGTGAGAATCAAATATGTGAATGCCTACAGAGAGATGATTAAAAGTGCAAGGAGCACCTCTGTCAAACACAGAGCAGGTCTGCTTCGAAGACTTACCCACAAACTCAGAAAGGAACACCACAAAGAATGGAGTGACCAGGTCATTGATGCCTTGCACATAGCCGCTGGCTGGGTGACGAATTGCCCAAATGAACAGGATCCTCTCAAACACCTGGAGCAGAAAGAGTCAAGGCACCCAGATGTTCAAGATGAAGGCATCAACATGCATCCAAACAGTGAGATTGTAAGCACTCAATACATTTTTATTTAAGTAAAACATCAATATGTTCAACGTAATACGTGTGACCAATATGCATCAATATGCAGTACATCAGCCTGTGTATAGTGTGTGCACTTCAGATGCGCATTATCATCAAGCGAGCACTTGAAAAATACAGAGGGGGGGCATTTTTCAGGAAATAAACCATTTGTGGACAGAAGTTGAGAACAGGTAAAGTCTGCCATAAAAGGTCAGTGTATCAGAACACAGAACATGTTGATTAAAAAGAACACGGTAAAATCCTGTCCTATGCCCCCTTTCCCTCTTGACACAAGAGTCTATTCGTGTCCTCATTACAGAGCAGCAAGATTAACATGGTCCAAGTGGGGGTGGGCATCCCTCACGTTGGCACAGCGATGAGCAGTCCGGAGGGAAGAGACTGGAAGCGGAGGCAGAAGGGATGCGCGTGCCTGCCCTCCGGGGGAAAGCCAGCACAGCGGTGCCCCACTAAACTTCAGCCCCTCCGGAGCTTCAGCTGGAGTAAGTCGGAGTCCCTGCCATGACGGATGGATAAATAATAGATGTGCTCCCCTGAAGGAGACCGTGCGCAAGACGGCAGTACCACCACGCAGGTTCATACCGCAGCCACATGTCCAGGTCAACATGGCCCCTTTTTAATTTCAGACCTTGCTCTTCCTCCCCCCTCCTTCTCCATTGTTCTCTATAATTGATAACTGTCAGCTTTGAGGCAAATGAAAAATAAATGGGACTGACACACAACCCTGCGTTTAAAAAAAAAAAAAAAAAAAGAAAAAAAAAGGCCAAGTGAGGCTAAAGGTGACTGAAGGGAGAGGAGCCTGTGTACCTGTGAAATCCTGTGTATATTGAATTCCAACACCTAGAGGTGCCTACCAGCTCCTGGATGAAACCGAAGACCTCTCTCCACCCACCTTCTGGATCCCTGTGGGCTGCTATTCCAACTGACTTCTGACACACAACTGCAGGAAACAGTTAATTTGCCTCTTGTGAATATCAACAAACATCTACCTTCGGCCAGTTTCTTAAAGCTTCGCTGGTCACCCCTTTCCCCATAAGCTTTCACAACAGCTCTCAAGTCTTGCACATTGTCTGTCTCCTCTTCCTGAAGATTACGTGTCACTCTTGAAAGCCAGAGGCCGTGGCCATGAGAGTGATACTTTCCAGTTTGGAGTAGCCCATGGAGCCTTAAGAGATTCATCCACTTATGCTTCTCCTGCAGAGGCAACTCCATCCATAAGGGTTCGGACTCACATGCATACCATATGGGCTAAGCAAAAATACACACACCGTAAAGAAAATATCTTCCAACACAATTATTCCAGCACCATATTAAACTTTAATGCAATTTCCCGAAGTTCAAGGTAAATTGAATTATCGGATTTTTGCATATTCTTAAAAAAACATTTAAATGAAAAGCAAGGCTATGAATAGTGATTGGGAGCATATGAGAAGTTCTGTCTGCTGCCCTTTGACCCCTTGCCTCTGGTCCCACTCAATTAAACCAAAAACCAACAGAGAGCATTATGAGGGGTGGAGGCATTCTGCACTGTCACAGCGCTCTCCGCAGGAGTGTACGCTGCACAACACCCGACGTTATGAAGGTCCCTCCTGGTAGTCACCGAACAGCAGCTGTCTTCTTATTCACAATGGAACAAGTTTTCAGAATGTTTTCCTTTCAGGGTAGTAAACTGGAAAGCAAGGCATGCTGGGACTCATTCACCCTTTTCCATTTATTAACATCTATTTTATACAGGAGTTTAAGTGTCTTGTTCACGAGTGAGGGAAAAACGGAGTGGCAGGTTGACGGATGGATCGGTGCGGCATCCGCAGTAATGCGGTCATTGTACCGGTCTGTTGTGGTGAAGAAGGAGCTCTCAATTTACCGGTCGATCTACGTTCCTACCCTCATCTATGGTCATGAACTCTGGATCATGACCGAAAGAATGAGATCACGGATAAAAGCGGTGGAAATGAGTTTCCTCCGCGGAGTGGCTGGGCGCACCCTTAGGGATAGGGTGAGGAGCTCAGTCACCCGGGAGGAGCTCGGAGTAGAGCCGCTGCTCCTTCGCATCAAGAGGAGCCAGTTGAGGTGGCTCGGGCACCTGTTCCGGATGCCTCCTGGACGCCACCCTGGTGAGGTGTTTCGGGCATGTCCCACTGGGAGGAGGCCTCGGGGCAGACCCAGGACACGTTGGAGAGACTACGTCTCCCAGCTGACCTGGGAACACCTTGGGGTTCCCCCAGAGAAGCTGGAGGAGATGTGTGGGGAGAGGGAAGTCTGGGGGGCTCTGCTTGGACTACTGCCCCCGCGACCCGGTCTCGGATAAGCGGAGGAAGATGGATGGATGGATGGATGGATATTTTATACAGACACCGTAAGGATCTTTCAAGATGACAATTAGTGGATTTATAGGGCAGTTCGGAGGAGGAGGAGAAAGAACGTGTTCTCGAAGACACGTCACACACGTGAGCTCGCAACATCCAGGTCACCAGCTCCCATGGATAGAGAAAGAGCGCAGCGAGCACTTCGTACAGTACCTACATTTTCTCCTTTTACACTTCCTGAAGCACAACTGCAGGAAGAGAACAGGAAGATCCTCTGTAGCCCCTCCATTAACACTAATTACCCTTTAACCCCATCATTTCTTCACCCATTTCATCAGTTCAGACAAGATACACTTCTGAATACCTAAATTGGCGTTCATTTTAAAAAGCCCGTGGCCACGCAACAGAATAACGTAGTCCGGGTGTCAGTGACCGCGGTCCTGATTGACCACACGCTGGTTTTTATTAAAGAGAAGCTCTTAATTATTCAGTCTTGATTGAGATTTTGATTGAATGCTTAGAACACGTTGTGCAATTCAAATGACATTAAGCCAAATGTGCTCTCAGTACATGCTATCAGGCTGCAATTATGTTAATTTTTTTAAAACTTACAAATGTAGGCACAGGACTTCCAGTACAATACGTTCCCTTTATTTTCTCAATTAAAAGAGGAAAGAATAAATTAGTATTGGTCACCTTCCCCGTTACACAGACCCTCATTATGTGGATATTCGCTTATCCAGACTATAGTAATTTGTACTGCAACTCAGAAGAAGGACTCCTTGGCTATCTGTGCTTTTTAACCTGCAAGTGCACCAAATCCAGGGTGAGAGATCTTTGACCGTACAACCGAAATAAGATTAACTAGCCCCACTGGATAAACACAAAAGCAGTCGTGAACAAAGGCTAGAGATGGCGGGAATGTGCCCTATCTCAGTACACGTCTACAGCAGACCACGCACTATGCGTTTGCAAGTCACAGAAGCATGTTTGTCAATGCTGAAGTGTAGCGAGACGGGTAAGAGAAAGATTAACTGTAATCAACCATACAAAGTGTTGTAAAACTGACTTCCTGCACATCACATCGCAGCAGAACTCCTCACCGAGTCAGACCATTCATAAATAATGCCCATAGAACGATTTTCTGTTTCCATTTCCCACCTTGACATTCTATTCTTAATGTCTACTACACACATAAACTCTTTGTAAAGCTGAAAAAGTATAGTTGCAATTGTTCTTATATTACCATTTATGTGTCACTGTGGAAATGTTTATGAAAATTAACTGCCCACAGACCGAATATCTGTAACGTATCCAATTTAGTCACATTAAACTACATTCACTATTACACACACACACACACACACACACACACACACACTAATATACACACTATTGCACCTTCTGAAACTCAAAAGAGGTGACTAATCTGATTAAAAAAAGAACACTGATAATAAAACATAAGGAAATTAATCCAATAAGAACACATTATTATGACATGTTTTCTCATTATTAGAACATTACTACTCTTCCCCCCCCCCCTTTTTCTTTTTTTAAATATACTTGTGTGGGTCTGAGATCAAAATTAAATTCATTAAAATTTTTCCCTTAAGGAAAAAGAAAAATTCCTTTAAAGAATAGCTCCTTTGGTATCTTGACCCCTACTTTATGCACAGATTTCGGAGTGATTTTGGTTCCAATACTGGGACGTGGATGTAGTTTTAGGCTTATTCATCCATTAGCACTCAAATTTGTTCATAGAAACTATGTTTGACCAATTATTTAAAAAAACCAAAAGCCTTTATCTTCCTGCCATTACACCACTTATTTTCAAATGAACATTAATTCAGTTTCAGACTGACAAATGATACTGAGTTCTGATGTAACGGACTAGGTTGAACTTGAACACGTGACGCGTTCAGCCCGAATCCCAATCGGGGCTTGCCTATTACGAGCTCAGCTCGACTGAAAACCTCGTAACCTGCAGCAAATGCGGTGCACAGAGAGCTGACCAACTTACGAGTCCTTTTCTGGGAATCACACTGGTGTGACAGCCTTTTCTGCAGCACTCACCTCCTGTACCAACGGCTGCTGGAAAAGCGGGATCAGAGGGTTCGTCCTGGGAATATCAATATGGATCTGGAAAAGAGAGCAACGCAGGAACTGCTACTGTTATGAGTAGAGGCCACCGACACACAGAAATACTTTCTTTCCAAAGTCTCCCTTTCCTCTAGTGGGAATGGTCTAGTCTTTTCATCTTTCCATTTTATTCAGCTTCAATTCCTCCAAGACCAGGGTTCATACTAGTTCCTCTGCACCTTCAATGCCCTTGCCAACTCTCTCCCCCATCACATACAAAGAACATCTCATTGTGAAGTCATAATGGCTAGGTCCAGAAGGGGACAGGACTGTGGGGCAGATCCAGGCCGGTGGCTCCGGCCAGCCTCTTCCTGGAATCAAGGGGCTTTATGGAGCATTAGCCGCGAGCTCCAGACCGAAGGGGGCCGCTGTGACGGGATCCAGAGGTCCCATAAATACACATGATGACCGTGGCCTGATTTACTCTGGGCATGGCGATGGAGAAAGCACAGGGGAAACACCAAGAAGGAAAAGGGAGAAAGGCAAGATAGAGCACTAGTCCTGCACCATTAACTTGAGTTTTACAGCCTGTAAGGGTATTGATTTTGCCCAGACTCATTAACGTGATGTAGTAAAAGAAAAGGGAGAAAAAAGGAAAGAACAGAAAAAAAAAAAAAATTTCTTTTGTAAGACTTTGAATGATTCAAAAAATGGCAAACACAGATGCTGTTTTATTCCCTTTTGGTCCTCCTCCCCAATCCGGCATGGTGTGCATCTTCTTGTGGGCCGGCACAACCCATCGAGTCCTGGGCTCCAGAGTCCAGCCGCCTTTGAAACAAGATCCAAAATAGTAGGAAAGAGATGCAAGGCTGTGTGTGTGTGTGTGTGTGTGTGTGTGTGTGTGTGTGTGTGTGTGTGTTAAAAAAAAACACCAGTCTGGTCATCAGCAGCCCATGTTAAGCTCAGACCCCTTCCAAGCAAGTTCCTGAATCCTGTTCCGTGTTTCACCTTCAAAAGCTCTCTTGGAATATTTATACCAAAGTTCAGACCCGTCCAGGCCCGTAAATATTTAACAGCTTTTGGGAAGCTGGAACCAAACTACCCAAACAAAATAAAATTAATATTTAAAAGAAAATCTTTTTTTCCCTTTGAATAAGGAGGTATGGAATTCAACAGGCTCCTGGTCATCAGCTGTGAAATGAAGGGCAGCAGGGATTCTTCCAACTTCACTGTCAAGCAATCAATCCCCTTGTTGGTGTCCAAAAAAAGTTTTTCCCAGTACAAATTACCCCCCCTGCTAACATGCCACAAAGAACACCTTGAACAGTTATGTTAGCATGAGAAGGGGGGGGGGGGAGGACTGTCTCTGAAAGCGAATGCAGGTTTAGGAAGTGATGCATCAGGCACTAGGAGATTTACAGAGTGGGATGTCACACAAAAGTGGAACTGTGCCAAGGGCTCATGGCCCCTGGTTACATTTCTTTACAGGTATGGTCAAGCAACGGGTCATGTGACCGCACCTGTCAAATAATCGCTTTCCCCTCTCCAGGGAATTCGGCTCCCTGCGCAGCTGCTTCCAACGGCCCAATAAAACCTGCAGAAGCACTTCACATGCGGTTCATGCTGGAGGGTTCACCCTGGATCATCTTCTTCCGTTGCAGTTTGGGGACAGTTACTGGAGAATTTTACGTTCAGTTGTGACTCAGCAACAATAAAAAAAAAAAAAGTCAGAATAGAGAAATACCACCACCAGAGTAACCTGTTATGTGATGCGTTTAATTCTAAACTGCAAGAACAGGACAGCAACGAGGACGAGCGAGAAACTCAGTGTGTGACATCAGCTACCATCCATGCAGCCACACCATATCCCCAGAGTGGTCCAGACTGCTGGGTGGAATGATGTACCCAGTAGCCCACGCAAGGCCTGTCATGGCTGTAGTTCCTCCATGAGAGGTCTGAGATTCCCACTCTGACCAGTGCAAGAGGTCACCAGTGCTACTGGGGATGGCTAAACCTTTGGATTGGTACACATTCCACAATGGACTGCCAAATTCCCTGATAGGTTACATACTGCTGCGGCTGGAACATCCGTGCAAGTACAAGAAAGCCTTGGAAAATGGGAGTCAGCGTGCTGGGAGACACACACCTGCCTGTAGGTGTCCCTGTGATGCTCGTCCGTTCTCGAGTGGTAATACTGCTCGATGAAGCCAAAGTACTCCTCCCTCTTGCGCTTCAGGACCAGCTCCCTCCGCTCCATGTTAGCAGGTAGGTACCCCTGAGAAAGAGGGACACAGTGGAGGAGTACATGACCCAGTGCTCAAGTTGACAGCGCCTCCCTTCTGTAATTCATTAGGGCAGTGAAGCCAGAGTCTGCCTCGGGCGCTTGCCACATTAGTCCCCGATTGAAGCTTAATCCCCAAATCAAAGCCACTGACAGCACACAATCACAGTGCTGGACACAGACACACCCCGAGTACTGCTTGCCAAACATCGCAAACAGCGGTTTTTTCGGTCTTCTCCAGCTCTGTGGGGAACATTTATCCCAGCTCAGCGCTGTCATTTCCATTGCTAAATCCCATTTCTTATTTAGTTTAATCCTGTTGTGTCTGCATGAGACAGAAATAAATTAAAACCTAAATGCTGCCGTGCACATGCAACCGTACCTGTGTCTGCAGATGTTTACATTTAAAAAAAAAAGACATAAGTATGTATTGAATTTTAAGAAGTTAAACATCCCTCCATTTCAATGACAGTTTTGGTTAGGATCACCCACTTCCTCTCTTTATTCTTTTATATCCTACTCTGCTCATTTCTCTCCCCCTCCCACTTTCCTCCCCAAAGCAAATTCAATAACCAACTAATTCTAATGGACTTCACTGGCATCGATGCAACGTGCTGCTGGGGCAGTACAACATGCAGAGCATTAATGAACATTTACAGAAGGTGGGGGGGATACTGCACAGATTGCTGCTTCAAGAACCGACTATCAATGCTGTAGAGCAATCTCCTCTTCTTGGATCTCCTCGCCATTATTCGACAAAAAGAGCATTCAGAAAAAGCATAACAGCTTTATGTTGATTCTGCTCATCCAACCCGCACACCTCGCAGTTGTCGAAAGCAAGGGAGGATTTTCGGAGGCAAATGGGAGGCAACAGTTACTGCATTACATCAAACAGCGGTAGTGTCATTCAGCGGCGTACCCATAAACATGCAGCCAAACACCACCAGGGGGCGCTACTGTGCGTGCCTAATTTTACCCACACAACCGCTTACCACCAGGGGGGAAACTTCAACAACCATGTTTATGGATTTTATTTTAGATTTCTAGGCTATTAGCAATATGTATGTATATACACACCGTATAAATAAATCAGACCTTCGACTTGGGCTTAGATTTGTAGCCATCGATACCCCCGCAGTCCTTACTCTGGATAATGTCTGATTCTGAGATTACAGTGCATTAGGTGACATGCAACATTAAAAATGACAGATTTGGGCCACTACCTGCCTTCTGTGTTCTACACTGTTTAGGCTAAAAGCACATATAGATATGCAATGAGGAACAGCAATTCTTTTTTACATTTCAGCTGAACGCTGCTTACCTGAGTAAATTCCATCAGCAGGTTAATTATCACCGTATCACACAAATAAATGACACGGAGCTCCGAGTGCTACACGGGCTCCTCCAAGAGTCTCCATTCCCACTGTCCAGCTGTCGCTCGATATTAATAACCCGATCAATCACATTTTTAAAAAATGGCTTTGAATGATCGATGTGTCCATATTTGGTTTTCAGAAATCTCAGGGTAAGCAGAATACCTCGTTTTATTTGATTTAAGGTTTAATAAAACAGAACCAATCCATACATTAATAAATTACTGTAGACTGTACAACGTGTCCACCTTGTCTGAGGTGACCTACGGAATGGCAAGCTGTCCCGCCACGTGAGCTGTGTGGGTGCCAGGGGTCCCTTGACTCTAAGTCACAGCGTGGACCAGTGATCCCATAGCAGCGATGAGCTCATCAAATATTAATACACCCGCTGAGACACTGCTGGCTCGCTCGCTTCTCTGTCCTCGCACTTTGCTTTACCGGCGACACCCGGAACGCGGCGTGTAAAATGCTGCGGATTTGCAGGCGCACCCTCGCTTAGCTGGCAACCAAAGAAAAATGGGAAGGTAATGAAAATGACAATTGCGCTGAATTAAATTTTTGCTGTTCTTCCCTGAATGCTGGCGTTACTGCTGTCACACGGAGGTGAAGGCACCACCTTTGCTTATTCCAGCGCAGCGTGTGCAGTCTCTTTAATAAGAGTGCAAGGGGCCGGCTGCTGCTCTGCATGTGGCCCTAACAACAGTCCTGCAACAAACAACAACCCAGCTGGGGGAGGGCACACTCCACGGGGGAGCCTTGGAAAGGTAGCGGTACGGTCGCTCGTCGGCGCCTGGGATATCGGGCTGGAGTTACAGCAAAACAAGTTGTGTTCCCAAACAGAGGGAGGGACTGCATCCGAACCCGGGTGGGGTGGGGAGAGCTGTGAGCCAAGCGGTCTCCGCAGCGCTTTGAGGAAGGAGTAGGAACATGCAGTGCCACCGAAGCCAACCGAAGGCTGATGGGACCACTGTGTGACGTTGCAGAGAGAAAAGGCGGATGGAACGGCAGCAGACCCCCACCCCTCCAGCACCCCACACCACGTTCCACGCATACGGGAACAGAAGGTCGGCGTCAGGGAGATAAATATTCAGATCCACATTAAAGACGGGCTTGGTTCCAGGCCTGAATAGTCAATTAGTGGCAAAAGAAAGCGGGAATGTACATATATAATTAAATAAAAACAGACCACGATACAACCAGGAGTGTGTGCCAGAAGCAGTGCCTCCAGTCCGTGTGAACTTTGTGTGTGTGTACGAATGAGATAGGAGTTGTGCCATCTCCCTCTCTCACACTCACAGAGTTGGGTATGCATTACTGTACGAAAGACAGGCTCCTTTGTGTAATGTAGCTCCTGCAATTGCCCCCCCCGCCTCCAGTGGGTGTCCACTGAACTAGTGACATCCAGCACCAACTCCAAGCACTGCAATTCATCCTATGTATAATATTTAGGACCAGCTCTACGAAGTCATTAGTTTTGACAGGGTCACGGAGTCAATCAGGGATTCTTAACCTTTTTTACCCTCACACTGCGGATGAAAGTGAACCTGATGTTCACACCCCCATCCAACCCCACAATCAATGAAGTGATTGCAATATATTTTGTGGGAGACACCTCCCAGCCCGCAGGTCAAGAGCCCTAGACTGGAAAAATGTTTGTTTTGAATCTCCTTCTCCTTATACCCCTGAGAAGGTACTTACCACAAATTGCAGGAAAAAACTACCTTTGTATAAAATGGGTAAATCATTGTAAGTCCTTAACACTGAACTCTGCTTTAGAGAAAATCATCAGCTAAACAAAAAATAAAACAGCAAGACTTAGGCGAGTTGCTTAAGGCTAAAAAGCAGTTATCCTTGTAATTTGAACTAATTACCTTTTGGTCCTAAATCTTGTTTCTTAAGCATGACATGACTTGATTGTGTGCCGGTGAACAACAAGTGATCATTGGTATGCGTGGAGCCCGCTTCTGCGAGCGTTGGGGCTCCGGGCTCACGCTCATCATCGTGTGTAGAGCCATTCCAGATGCGTACGCGAGAGGCTTGCTCGCTGCAGTAGGACAGGAGCCAGCCACCCTTGAACTCACGCACAAGGAGTCGCCTGGATGGAGCATGTTTTGCACACGTATACATGTGCATGCGTGAAGTTTGCCCCGTGTCCGACTCCTCGCCCGCTGACAGGTGAGCAGCGAAGACAGGAGGAGATGGCCGCACCGATCACTCGGAGCCCATGTACAAACAGGACGAGCCGAACGCCAGAAGGCTGACGGCAAAAGGGTGACTTCGGAGAAACGACACGCAAGGGAAGTATGGGATACGGGTCCCGATTAACAGTGCAAATCTATCTGTCCGTTTAATATTCGCAGATGAAAAGGAAGACAAGCAAACTGCTCATGAGGCTGTAATAAGAATGCAGCAGGGAAGCCAACAAGCTGTCAAACAACAAAGACCAACAAAAGTCATAAATCTATCCAGGTTCGAGCCTCCACCTGGGAGGAAACACCGATTTCACGCAGCCCTTATGTAACGGGATTCCTTACAATGAAAAGCAGCTGCAAGTTTACGAATGCACAACCACTTTTTCGTACAACAGGCTTTTTATTCGGTACAACATTACGGGATCATTTTAATACCAATGCAGGTATTTTATTCTGTACAATAGCTAATGGTATTATACATTTTTGGACTGCGGTAAACACTAGGTGTCTCAAAGTTGTGTCAGTCTGCCATTTTATTTTAGTTTAACATTGTCACGCTTTTCCGCAACAAGACCAGTTATATACCATTTTCTATTACATAAACAATAACTTAAATATCAACCACAATTCAAATAGCAGAATACTATTAATATATTTTAATTACTACATTAAGCTGCTTATAATAGCTATCAATATGTACCCCTTGGTAAATTTTTACAGCAGTAATTAAGGGTAAGTACCTTGACCAAAGATACTACATCAAGTGAAGGGATTCTAACTGGGGAATCATTAACCAATAACAATAAACATTCAACTGCATCATTTAAGCTGTACTAACAGCTTTAATTACAATCTCCTCACATATATAACTTTTCATACCTTAACATACCTTTCAAGTTTGTACTATTACTTAGGTAACTTGTCTAGGAATCACTTTTTTTCCATGAGAAACAGACTTGAATGGGTCCTCTGGTTTCCTCCCACAGTCCAAAGACATGCTGTTCAGGTGAATGTGACTAAGCCACCCATAGGGTGCGAGTGACACCGTTTCACTGATGTATGGATGAGTGACCCAGTGTAAGTAGTGTATCTAGCAGTGCAAGTCACCTTGGTGAATAAAGTGTGTGGGATAATAACATTAGTGTTTATCCGAAGTCGCTTTGGAGAAAAGCGTCTGCTAAATGAAGTAATGTTAATGACAATCTGACCCCTTCAAAACAGAGGAGAGAAAAATAAAATTTCCCAATAGGGCGATTTCTCTGAAAGAATTATGCCCGTTATGTTAGAAATGAGTGTACTGATGGATTTACAGATTGACCCACTTACTGATCATCCGTTGATCGAGCGACAGCTCACTTACTGCCTTAGACTACTTGTACCTCATCCCTTTGCAGTCCCTCATGAGGAAGGACATTACTATGCTCTTTACACCTGACCTGAGCTCTTTACTCTAAGTTCACTTATAGTATCCAAGTATATGAATGCATAAAATCGCAACGGGTGTAAGCCACAGTGGTTAAAGGCATCTGCTGCTGAAACGCATAACGTAAGGTTTCATGACATAGTCTTAAGTTTCTTGTCTGAACATCATCATGGCAAAATCTGGGAGGGATGCCTATTCTTCCTTGAGCGTGGGGATATGTGAACGTGCAGCTCACGCATGCCGTTACAGATGGCCTGCCGACAAACTCGGAGCGGCACGGAGGCTCACCGACAGAAGTCTCCAGGTAATGGGCCGCACCTCCCTGGGGATTCCGGACCAGCTGTGCTTCCTGAGCTCCTCTGTTGGGCACAGAGCAGAGAACAGACATCAAAACCACTCACCGCTGAGTGCCACTGAGGGAGAGCAGCGCCCGCTTTTCAAAAGATGAGCATACGGCACCAGCTCTCCAAGAAACAGCAACGGCCCTTTCCGTGAAAGGGAGTCCAAACAAGAAGAAAGGTTAAACAGGCGATGTACGCAAATTAAAATGGTTACCCTCTTAGAAGTTAAGACAATCAGCAATTATCAGATTAAAAAAAAGCTTCAATGAATAATGATGATTATTATAAGGTAATATAACTATAATAAATCAGTTAAAATAATAAAAAGAGGCACATTAATGATAATTAAAAGCATTAAACATGCTAATTATTTTTACACGGCATTTATATTTTTATGACCCAGCCATTGACTGGGCCAAAGTTAAGTTATGAGAAAAGTTAATTAAACATAAAGTTTAAGACAAAGGAGCAAACAGGGGCGACTGAGTACCAAGAGGTTTGCAGAGGAGCATCTTTTAACAAGAGAGCACAGCATCAGTCACTCACTCTTAGGACTTGTAATCCTGACAACCCCAGGCCTCAAGCGCTGCAATGTGTGACGGTGGAACACTATCTCCCCCCACTGGTCATTGATGAAAGCTGCCAGGAGGTGCAGGAGTAAGACACTGCAGCTATACTACTCAATGCCATACACCCCATCTTAGACAGCCTCTGACTTGTTCCATATCCCTACAGCTGAGAGTTGCTAAGCAATGGAAACCATGCAAAATAATTTTACATATGTTTGCCGTTGCTGTTATGGCACCTCCGTAGCTAAATAAAAAGCACAGAAGAACTTTTTGAAACTACCTGTGATAAGGGCAGCATGTCATTTCATTTAAATGGACAAAGCAGCACTGACCTCCTCCGGTATAAGAGGAAAGCTCCTAAATGCCTCTGCATGTCCTCCCAAAGCAACACCAGCCCAACAACCTCTGAGCTTCAACCCGACTCAATCATCTCCGAGTTCAGAGATGGCACTTGGGCAAACACCAAGGGCTTCTGAGTCCATGGGTCATTCTTGCAAATGAATTCAATACAAAATATCATGTTTGTGCTGTGTTGTGGCATTATTTACATTTACCGATTGTGCATTAATGGAGAAATCTATATGGAGTTCCTCCTGTAATGTACACTGGTTTCTACTGTGGTATGTGACAAATTCACTGTACCCTAGAATCAAGTATACGCATCCAATCTCCTGTTGGCGCAATTGATTTTTTGTATTGTTCTCCGAGACGTACGTCGCTTCGGAGAAAAGTGTCTGCTAAATGAATGAATGTAAAAGTAAACATCTCGAGACGCGGTCGCCGCAATCGCTGCACTGTTGCTGCCCGCAAGTACAGAATAGCTGGACAGTCCTGCAGCGTCTTGTCTTACCAAGACATATGGCCAGCGAGCGGGACCGTTCTGCATTCCTGCGGCTGGCTGCCATACAGGATACAAGCTCACCTGGGTTAATCTTTAAGGCCATTCCCTCAAAGGCTCACAGTACTGCTCCAGCAGACAAGCTGAGCTATTTAAGGAAAGGAGCAGCGTGTGGAGAACCCGGGTTCTTGGTGCACTTTTGTCGGGACTTACTTTCCTTCCAATAACACCTGAGCCACGTCAGATGTCCAAAATATGTGCGAGTAGACTTTGCGGAATATAGTTAGCAGGGACAAATGTTAAACATTTTAATTAGTTTTCCTTTTTTTCTTCAAATTAACTTAAAGTGCCAGCAGTTGTTTTGCAGGGGTGGAGTCAACGGTTCACTTAACTGAAATCAGAGACTGTGAGACATCTCTACAAAAGAGGGTGAAGAAATGTGTTTGTGAAGCTGCGTTTCTCAATGGATCGGCACACCCTGCGGGCGCTGAAAACGTAGACGTTGTGGCTGACACCTCACACCCATTGCGTGTGGAATCCTCTGGCTTGTGGAAGAGGATAAGGTGGGGAATGAAGCGATGCTCACCGAGGTCGGTGTTAGGGCTGCCCAGAAGCTGCCGGAACTTGTCCAGGCGGCTCTTCTCCCGTACGGCCATGGGCGGGGCTCCTGAGGCGTTCTGGTCCGAAATACGAGCGACCAGCGGGATGATGGGACGGATCGGGAGGGACTGTTGTTTCTGAAGGGGAGAGCGAACTGCGGGGATGGGGTGACAAGAGTAAGGACAAAACAAGGCAGTTGGTTACACAGTGCCGTCTTACACAGGAATAGCAACCCTGGACAAAGAGTGCAAATGCGGGGGATTATTCTGCTATTCTTCTGAATGCTGAATCGCGTATTTTCTTTTTTCAGTATCAGAGCAAGAATAAATGTGCAATGGCCAACGGATTAGCTTCCCATGACCAGGCACAATGCCAGAGCTCCACAAATACACCTAGCAGGGGCTTGCAAAGGATTTCAGCCTTTGAACAAGTCATTGTTCCCCTCCCAACACGCAGTAAACATCAGCCGATCGGTGCCCTTAGCCAACTTTGCCACTACAGTGAACGGCCCTGATTCGAGGTATTGTTGACAGTAAACCGGTTATCCCCCCCAGATGTCTCAGATTGCAGGGAAAACAATGCATAAGTTGGGGCAGAGCACAGCCTCAGTTTGGGAGAGGCCCAGGTGTGGCGCTTCCGTTTACCCAGAAGGCAACACGTGCGCCTTCGTCTTAGATCAGCATCCATGCGGGAGTCTCACCTGTTGCCTCCACACGTATCAGTCCCTGACTAAGGATTGAGCAGTTGTTTTAAATAAAATAAAATAAAAAAAATAACAGCATCAGGTCCTCAGGCTTAAGTGCAGTGTTGAAGAAACACTGGTCCTTGACTTACAATGGCCATCCCATCAACCTTATTTATCTCATTTTTTGGAGACTGGGCATTTTGTGGTAACATCTAACGCCACCGCTCCATCTGCTGTACGACAGCATCGCCCGGCACCTGTATTTCATATTGACTCATTCACTGTGTCTATGAGCAACTGCATTTTATTTACAAAAACATTTTCAGCACGTTTTGTCTGTGATTCAGTTCAAGGTGCCTTTTTTTTTTTTTTTTTTTTTTAAAACAATGAAAAGGAAAAAATTGGAAATAAAAGTGAAAATACTGCATTGTCTATTATGCTATATTAATATTACTTTAACATAAATCATGTGTGAAATTATCAAAAAATAAAGCCCTTATACAACACAGCCCTTATGCATATTAATTGATTATACTGTACTGTTAATTGTTTATCTGTATGGTTTATGTAGTACAGTACAAGAGGGTTTGTAATGAAGTGGACTTAGAACCCTGTAAGTTGAGGCCCACCTGTAATTTTATAATGCAATCATACTGAATGCTGCACAGATATCTCTCAAAAGCTATGATGCTAAGATCTTTGACAGCTGAAGAGTGCTTCCTGTGTTTGAGGAACTCCAAAGCGTGCAGTTTAATTCAGGTCACGACAGACACGTTATTTATTACACAGGGGAAAATCTCAGTGCGGCTCACCTGCTGATGTACTGAGCTGGGCTTCACTGTTGGACTTGACCACCCTGCCGTTGGTCTGCTGGCTTCCAGTCCTCACCTTGCCTGGGCCATCCTCCTCTTTCACCACCGTCCGCCTGTCTGCAAGCTGGCTCTCGCTCATGCTGAGGTTTGCGGATGATGCTGGGGCAGAGGGCTGGGGAACAGGGGGTGTGGATGGGGGGAGGAAGTCCTCGTCCTCATCATCGCCTATGTCCCACGCGTCATTGGTGCTCCGTGCAAACTCGTGGAAGCTGGAGACTTTCTTGGACTTGATGGAAAGGGCGTTGGTCTTTGAAGCCTCTTTGAGAAACCTGCAAATACACCAGGCGAGAGACAGAGTCACAGACATGGAAATGATTCCCAGCACAAAGGCAGGGAGCACTGC
This sequence comes from Scleropages formosus, assembly GCF_900964775.1. Classification (NCBI taxonomy): domain Eukaryota; kingdom Metazoa; phylum Chordata; class Actinopteri; order Osteoglossiformes; family Osteoglossidae; genus Scleropages; species Scleropages formosus. Next base: position 7,922,379 of record NC_041806.1, read on the forward strand.
ACATTTAGGTGAAGATTCAAACAGAGGAAGGAGAAGACAATATGGGGTAAAGGACTCAGCAAATGGCAACCAGTCGTGCTGAGAACAAATGGAATGAGTTTGTTTCCAAATGAAGCAGCAAAAAGGGAAAACAACTCATGAACGCGATTTCGGAGAAAGCGTCAGCACAGTAGACTCAATCTTCATTCCTGGTACGCTGCATACGCAGGCTTCCAATCTATCCCTAATGGCCTACTTCTCCACACAGTATGAAGTACCTATTTTTTTTTTTTTTTTTGCCAGAGGAGTGCATTATATTAGAAAAATGAAACTATGTTCTTGCTCTTTAAAAGAATACTGTATTTAAGTGCAATGTGCAGGAGAAATGGACAAACAACACAGAAAATGAACTTCTAAAAGGTGCAAAGTGGAAGCAGAGTACAGACCAGAATAATAATGGGGAGGTAGGAATGATAATGTGCACCAACATGTCCCTCCAAGACCAAAGCCTGGGACCTCTACGCTGCACTCATGCCTCTAGTTAATGTTAATAAATTGGAAAAAATAAAATATTTTTAAAAAAAACAGCAATACCAAATGGATATGAGCACTGCAGTAAACATGCGTGGTCAATTTATCCACTGAAAGAATTAAGCAATGATGTATGTTCCAGTGTAAAAATTCAAAGCCCTATTAAGAAACTGAAAAGTCGTGGGGGGGGGGGCACATAAAGACTAAAGGCTCTACTTACGGGCGGTGTATTCGCGGGTCTAGAGGGGGGTGTTGTGCTCCATACACCGGCTGCAGACTGCAGGGGAAAGAGAGAGCAGGCTATGGACACTACTGCAATGATCCCGCAAGTTGGTGCTGATGACAAAGGGTACACGGATCACACGTGAGATCACGTGTGCGCGAAAATCCCCAATGAAGACTGTGTGTACAGGTTTCAAATAACTCGGGTAACAATGCATCTGTTTCCAAGCACCTACAAATAAATGTGAAGCCAGCAGCGATGACGGTGATGGTTAGGATAGAGGACCCATCCATCATCAATATCTCTGTCCCAGAAGCACAGGGCAGGGCACACAAGTCTACTGCTGGGCCAACTCACCCTCTCACACACACACACACACACACACACACACACACACACACACACACACACACACACACACACACACACACACACACACTAAAAACAAGGGCCACCAATTCAAAGGGCACACTGTGGGAAGAAACCTACGCAGCTAGATCACAGCAATACATCTCAAGTTCTTGTTAAATTGTCCTTTTTAAATTTCAGTTTCTTGTTAACCGGTTTAAATACAGCGAGAAATTTTTCTGACAACTATAAGAAAGACACAAGATTTACTCAAAATTAATCATCAAGCACCACAGAAGCCAACAAAGATATTTTAGCAGTCGGTCAACGCAACAATCGCTGTTGAGAATATGGTTCGATGCTTTGATCCTGGTAACAAGTTTGCACAAGGTATCAGCATGAGGGCAAAAAGAGGGATCGGCGGTGACATCGTGCAGAAGAAGCGTGATCAGAAGGAACGAAGGCAACGTGTCAGGATCTGCTGCAGTGATACAGTGCCTCTCCCCAACGGCTGCATCACTGTGCGGCTCATTTAGCAGCACGAGTCCTACCGGCATCGTGCCGCAGCCCTCTGACACTGCGCACCAAACCACAACCAACAAGATGCAGCCCGACTATCAGGATGTTCAAATCATGCAACCTGAGCGGGATCAGGGCGAGGAGACAGCTCGGACAGGGTGCTCTGCCCACGTAACTCTGCTACGCCTCTCCTTTACGGAGCGCTCCAGAAGCCCGTGTCATCTGAACAGCTTGACATGGCAGCCTTTGCATTTCCACCTCCCGTAGAGCATCCTGTTTGGTGGGAGCTGGCACTCCCTGGGCACTCGCTGTGTGAGCAGCCTGTACACTGTGAGCAAGAAGCGCTTGTGTGTGTGCACGCATGTTTTATACTCTAGAAACGAATGGAGTAGGTTTGAAGCTCACCTCCCTTGAGCAAGGTACTTACCCCAAATTGCTCCAGTAAAATTACCCAGCTGAATACATGGGTAAATAATTGTAAGTCGCTTTGGAAAGTATTGTCAGATAAACAACAAAATGTTTATCATGAAAACATAGGGACAGCTAGCTGCTCCCTTTGGACCCAAAGGTCACAGGTTTCAATCCCACCTCCAGCTGTAGCACCCCTTAAGCAAGGTACTTACCCTAAATTGCTCCAGTAAAAATTATCCACCTGTATAAAATGGCAAATTATTGTTAGTCACTTTGGACAAAAGTGTCCGCTAAATGAATAAATGTCAATATAAACTCCTTAAATGGCATCCGTGACAGACCAAATAAATGACCACCACCCTCACCCTAATAACTACAATTCACTTTTCGAAACAGGTACAAGCGAACTCATCTTGCGCAGAAAGTACAGAATGACTTTAGGCATTTTATTTTGAGAGACAACTGGGTCATGCAGAACTCAAATTTGGCACAAACTTGTAAACATGTCCATAACTGTTTTCCCAAATGTCCAATCTCTCTGGGCTTATTCTCCTTGCATAGCGATAATCCAAACGTAACAGCCGCGCAATTTTTTTCTTTGGCATAAATTTAAAATAAGGAACTTACCTATTGAAAACTGAAATGAATGAAGTGCATGTCAAACACTACGTTACCGTAATGGATTCAGAATATTAAGAATGTCAAACAAATTATACCAGCTTCATACTTTTACAGCCTAAATTTTTGAGATGTGATTTAGTAGACAGAGCAAATGTTGGAAATTGCCATATGACTTAGGGCAGCAGTGTCAAACTCATTTCACAGAGGGCTGCTGTGTATGTTTGCCTTTAAAATGGACACAGAGCCCCTGGACACTTTTCAAGAGGAATAAAGGAAGCGCAGATGGAGGTGTGATGTGGGATTCATCCATATTAAAGGATCTTTTCATTGCCACATCTGCACAACTATTATCCTCCATCAGCCTACAGTTAAGGCCACTAAAACTGTGGAACAGTGCAAGGCCAACGTTGCGGTGCTTGCAGATCTAGATGCACGGCTCATTAGTTTTCACGAACCTGCTGGTGATGAGCTGCTGAGGCTGCTGCCCATGCTGCTGCCTTTTTATGTGTACTAGTATTGCCTGAAAGTATGTGAACCCTGTAGGGATGGTCATTATTCTAGTATCAAATACGAAAATAAATGCATGAAATCTAAATTTCAAAACGAACATATGAAATGAATGAAACAATTTGCCGCCTGCCTCTCAGACATCTCTGCCTAGATGCCTGATCACCAGCTACAACTCAATCTCTCAGAAACAGATTCTTCACCGCCCAGCTGATCCATCCTCCTGTCAAGAACTCTATCAAACTGGACAACTCACTCATTTTGCCAACCTCACTGGCTAAGAGCCCAGGAGTGATGATTCACTCAAGTTTGTGTTTCTATCAACACAGACCTGCAGATACATCCTGCATAACACCCGCAGGATCCGCCCCTATCTAACAAACTCTACACAGCTCCTGATCCAAGCCATGATGTTATACCACCTTGACTACCCCAATTCTCTCCTGTCTGGTCTTCCACCCTCCTCCATCAAACCTTCTCAGCTGATAAAGAATGCTGCTGCACGAGTTGTGTTTGACCTACCAGAGCGTTTCCCCGTATCTCCCCTCGTCTCTCTGCAATGGCTTCCTATAGCTGCCTGGATCAAATTCAAAACTCTGGTTACTGCCTACAAAACAAGGAACGAATCAGCTCCCAGATATCTACAAGACCCGATAACTCGCTACACCCCAACCAATCTATGATCATTCACCTATACGCGCTTGATGGTCCCACGTATCAGATATGATGGAATGACCTCCCCTTCTAACTCAGAACTACTAAATCTCTCTCTACGTTTAAGAATGGTCTCAAAACTCTACCCTTTCGGACTCACTTTGCCCTGATCTCGTGAACACGTGATAAATTATTGAACATAAACATGTTTAACAACTTGTTCAATAATGGAAAAGCCTGTATGTAGCAACTCAGATATAAACTGGTTCATACAGTATGGTGGAATATTAGAAACTGACCGTACTGAAGAATCATGTGTTTGCATCCAAGTCTCTCCTTGTGCTGATGTGTGGGACTCTACAGTTCTCTGAGATGTGTCACTTTGGAGAAAAGCATATGCTAAATGAATAAATGACCAATTTACACACCTGATTCTACTTATTTACTTTAACCAATGCAATTTGGGGTTCACTCCTTATTCCACCAGCGCTACTTCTGTGTTTCTACTACACACAATTTCCTCTAAAGAAACATAAGAATTAGTCAATTATATTTACATTTAGCAGGGGGTGCAGTAGCGCAGAGGGTTTGGCCTGTGCCTGCTCTCTGGGGGGTTTGAGTCCCACTTGGGGTGCCCTCTGATGGACTTCCCGTCCTGGGTGTATCCCTTGCACCCTTCGTTGCTGGGTTAGGCTCCGGCTCCCCGTGACCCCGTATGGGACAAGAAGTTTCAGATAACATGTGTGTGTGATTTAGCAAACTCTTCTCCAAAGCAATGTACATCTCACAGAAAATACAATGGGTGCAGTACATCAGCAGAAAAAGAGATCCAGGCACATGATTCTACAGTTAGTTTACTTCCCACCATATGAACGAATGTACATCGCATGAGTAGTTGCATGAAAGTTCATCCAAATATTGACAATTCTTAATCACATTCCTACTCATTTTTTTCAAAAACATTTACATTATACACCAGTAGCTACATGAAGGTTTATCCATTTAATGGTTATGATCCCAAAGTTATAGAACATGAACATTTTTACATTACATGATTAAGAGATGAAGGGAGAAATGAGTCCGGAAGTGGCAAGTTTTAAGATCCTTTTTAAACGTAGAGAGAGATTCAGCAGATCTGAGTGAGAGGGGGAGGTCGTTCCATCACATGAGAGCCAGAACCAAGAACCTTTGTGCTTTTGGGCGTTTTGTACGTGGGACCATCGAGAGGGCAGATGTGAAGGAGTGAAGCAGTTGGGTTGGGGTGTAGCAGATAAGGTCTTATATCTGGGAGCTGTTCCATTTATGCTTTTGTAGGCCATAAGCAGAGCGTTGAAATTGACAAGGGCAGCTATAAGAAGCCACGCAGAAAGACGAATAGGGAAGATATGCGAGAACGCTTAGGTAAGTCAAACAACTCATGCAGCAGCGTTTTGTATCAGCTGGGGATGTTTGATGGAGGGATATCACCATGGCCTGGACAAGTAGTTGCACAGAGTCCGTCATTAGATAGGGGCGGATCTTATGGATGTTATGCAGGATGCATCTGCAGGTCCGAGTTGTAGCTTCGATGTGCTGAGAGACACTTGAGTCAGTCATAACCCCTAGACTCTTAGCTGAGGAGGTACACAAAAATCTGTGAGCTGCCCAGTTTGATAGAGAATTCATGACAGGAAGACAGGCCAGCTGGGAGCTGAAGGATATCTGTTTTGGAGTGCTTGAGGACGAGGTGGTGCTCAGACATCCAAGTAGAGATGTCCAATAGGCAGGCAGCGATGCGTGAGGAAATGTCTGATGCTCCAGGTGGAAATAAGGGGAAGGTTATTACACACTTATTTAATGAGAAGCAGTCTTTCTCATATGAAATGTCCATTTTGTGGACAAACTAAGGGACATGAGCAGTTCACACTTTAAAGCAGCACTGTATGTATGCAGACAAAAACTGCTATATTGGACTAGGTGGCTATACTTTGGTAAAATGCTGATTACTGAACATTGCTTTGGTGAAAAAAAGTCTGTAAAATTAAAAAATGTAAATACCACAGCTAAACTTTTACTTTGCTTTAAAAACATACCCATTTAATCTACTATAAAGACTGGGAACAAATAGTTCAGTGAAATAAAATACTGTAACCTCCTGATATTAAAGCATAAAAGGGGTGAACTTGCCACTGACTTTCAAGACATTTTAAACTGAAGATGTACAAGTGGATTAATAAAATGCATCATCTATTTTTACTTCAACTGACAAGATGGGGGGGGGACAGCCAGAGTCAATAAAATAAAGTGATGTCAAAAATCCATTCATCCAACAAACTTACTTAACTTGGTGAGGGTCACCATAGTCATACCATGACTAACCCTTAACCAAGTGGCATGGCAGTGCAGCAGGTAGCTCTGGTGCCTCAGAGTTCCTGGACTGGAGTTTTGAATCTGGGGTAGAATCCAGCTGTCTGTGGAGTTTGCATGTTCATCCTGTATTCGTCCGAGTTTAGCCCCACAGTCCAAAGACGTGTGAAAGAATGCTGGGGTAAACCAGCAAGGTAATCAAAAACAAGTGCTCATAACTGATTTCACACAACCAGGAGGACACAGTTAGCCAAGGACTAACTATACCTCCAATGATCTCACTTGTTTCTGCTCATCACCTGAAAGGGTTACAAAGCCACTTAATATTAACTCAATCATTTCTCACTGAACAAGAGCACTTACATACAGTGTACATTCAGCTGTCAGTATAAGCAAAAGTGGGCATCTCCAAAAATCACCCTACAATCAGACTGTGATGCTCAGAGAAACTGCAAAGAACAAAAAAGCTACATCCAGGAACCACAGGCCTACGCCTGGTGAAAACCAAACAGCACATGTCACCATGGGAACCTCCTACCAGTTGTCAAGCGTGGTGGTGGAGGGATTGTGATCTGGGGCTCGTTTTCAGTACGTTTCCCTCTCTACATCAGCATATTCTGGGGTAAAGAGGGAGGCAATCCGTCCGACAGCCGGAGCTCTAGCACAACTGAACAATAAATTGACCATCGAACAGCTGGAAAAAGAGGAAAAGAGTTTTCGAACAACAGAGTCGACGCGCCACCGAGATGCTGTGCTGGGACCATAGGAGAGCTCACTGTACATGAACATCCAGAGCCATCAGTGAGAGGGACACAACTCCAGGTGATGAACTCAGTGAGAAAACGCTCCTGTTGCCAAAGGGGTAACTTCCACACCGCAGCAGGTATCCACACACTGCGCTGACTTACTCATGCATCACTCCTGCATAAAAGAATAAAGAACGCATGCCCCACGTGTTACCTGTCATAGGGTAACATGTCTCTGCGGGCTTGGTGAGGACCAGATGAGCGTCATTTTTGTTCAAACGCGAAAAGCCTGGAAGAACTGAGGGGGGAGTCACCATTTTTTTCCCACATTGTGTTTTGACAGACTTTAAATTCATTCATCTGATAAATTTCTCCAAAGTCACAACAACGGTAGGCTACTTACACTTATCATTTCTACAGCTGGGTAACTTTTCCTGGAGCAACTGAGGATATATTATATACACCTTTCTGAAGGTACTAGAGAAAGAGGGGGGATTAGAACTCGCAACCTCCGAGTTCGACAACATTCCTGTAGGAAAAGTGTTAGTAACTTCACTGACTTAATCCAGTTTATGAAACAACAAGTTAATAATATGCAGCAAGTCCGCAGTGGAGGTCTAAACTGAGGAGAGACAAGGCTCTTGGCCAGTACTGAGTACATGGAGAGCCACAGGGCGCCATACTCTCTCCATTTATTTAGGCAGCTCTCATACTGCAAACGTTCACACGAGCAAAACAGGCGCCATATGGCAGCCGCCGCATGACACCAACACGACACGGGGCCCGGCGGGCAGAACAACATGAACATGTTTCTCCAGTCTCTCTAGGCTCGTCTTCGAGCTGGAGGACGGTCGGACCCCCGACAAAAGTTCAGCGTCACCCCGCCGCCGCGGTCGGCGCTGCGGCTACGCGGCCAGCGACACCGCCGCCGCTGGCCCTGACGAAGCGAAGGTGCCCAGTCGCGCGCCCTCAATCTCCCGCGTGCACGTCTTTGTGTGTGCATGCGCGCGCGCGTGCGAGCGAGCGAGCGCCGCGCGGACACCCACCTTCCGGGAACCTTGGCGCTTCTCCTCCAGAACTGCAGCTTGTTATCGCTGGCCATGCTCGAGGATCGCTCTCACCGCGGCTCCGTGCAACAAGTCACCATCCGGGGAAACTCGCCCCCGGCGTAGAGGACAAGCCCACTTGGATTCGGACTGAAGCGCTACACTTACACTAACTGTTTTTAACGCCGCTATATTACAGTTATTAATCGAGCGCAACGAAATACAGCGATGGAAGCCGCCATCTTGGAGAGTAGTACTGGTGGTGTGTGATTGGAGGAGGGGCATGACAGGTGCAGAAAGGAAGACCAATCAGAGGGCTGCTGTCACACGGGGGCGGGAGATGATGGTTGATTGACGTCACTGGGCAGCTACAGGTGTAGCCTGTTAGGCAGGTGCAATATGATGAGTATTAACCGCGCTATTTGCCACGTTTCCTTTGACGTTTTAACTGTCGCTAACGTTCCAGCAGTTGCCATTCTTTTGATACCAGTTCAGCACATTTGAATTTCTCTCAGAAAAAAAGTAGTTTTAAAGCTGTTGCGTAATGTACTATTTATTTGTCATATAAGCTGTTGTTCTTGTCTTGTTAATAATGTTCCTTTGTCAAATAATTGTGTCCTTGGCTGACCTCGTGTTTCAGCCCCAACACCATTCTTTCACACTGGATTGCCATCTTATTATTATGAAATGGAGAGTCAAATATGTACTCACTACATAAGTGTGGAGGAAAAAAATCCTGTGTGGTGGAACATTTCAAGAGTTGGGACAGTTGATAGTGTAGTGGTTAGAGCTGCTGCCTTTAACCCCCAAGGGTATGGGTTCAAGCCTCAATTTCAGCTGTAGTACCCTTGAGCAAGGTACTTACCCTGAATTGCTCCAGTAAAATTACCCAGCTGTATCTTCCTGCCTACAAATCCATCATTAGAACTGTTTGTAGCTCTTTACAGGACTTGATCAACTGCTATTCTCAACCCAGGCTGCTTTGCTCTTCTACTTCTCCCCGCTTGGTGGTCCCATGCACGAAAGGTAGAGCATGGAGGTTCTCAGTTCTGGCTCCACTGTGGTGGAATGACCTCGCTCAGAACTGCTGAAACTCTTGTCTACGTTCAAGAAGGGTCTGAAAACTCACCTCTTCCGGACTCACTTTGCCCATGATCTGTCAAGCTCGTGTATCGTATAAACGTTCACGTACCTTAACTTTATGATCATCCCCAGATAAGCTTTTACACAGCCGCGACTCCTGTATTGTATGTAAATGTTTGTGTACCTTTAAAAAAAATGTAGGAAGGTGATCAGGATTCGTCTATCCTGAGTTTTGTGCACCTACTCATGCGATGAACATCGATGCATAAAGTAGAAAGAAACAAACTAGGTTTACTTAACAATCACATGTCTGCAACTGTCTCTCTTTCTCCTAATGTAATGCACAAATTGTATTTCTCTGAGATGTATGTCGCTTTGGAGAAAAGCATCCGCTAAATGAGTAGCTGTAACAATCTTAAACACTCAGTGAGCTCACTATGGACATCGAGGGGGTGATAAACAGAGACATCCTCGAAAGAAACACTTGGTACGTTACCATGTTGAATATGGTATCCCGATTAGGGAAGAATGAGGATGTCTCATGTTTTGTAAGAAAAATTATACTTCCATTATCTGTAATATTTTATTGTCATACATATGTATTGGTCTCATTGAGGGTCACTACTGTTTTCTGTTTTTAAACACTTGCCTAGATAACATTCTGTTCTGTTTAGTTGCTTAATCATCTGCTTAGTAGTTAATGTATTGTACAGGTCACCTCAGCATCCATTTAGGGTAGTTATAAAGAAGCAAGTGTTCCAACCAGTTTGTCCAATCGCTTTCATTGTTGTAGGTAATTATCGTCGCATGACTGTATGAGGTTACTTATTTGTGTGTTTTATTATTCTTTCCACCCGCCGAAGAAGGCCTATGGCCAAGACATGCTTGTGTCAGACTTTTACTTTTGTGTATACAATAAAAAAAAAAAAAATCACTGCAAGTTGCTACTCTAAGTGCTCGTCTTGTAGGACTTATTTCTTTGTCTTGTTACTGTCATAGATTCAAACTTTAGGCACTTGTTTGTCTTGGATGAAGACATACACAAAAATTAATAATTTTAAATTCTTGGCAGCGAACAAAGTTAATACATGTCCAATAGGCCCACAAAAAAAAATAGAATGGACTTGGACACCCGAGACGTTGGGGAATGCAGGTGAAGCTAATCCATGTGATATGTGTGCAATTTCTGTGCGTATCACCTGTCATAAAAACACCTGCATGCAGGGTTATACATTTATTTACTTAGCCAATGCTTTTCTCCAAAGCAACTTACAATGTTAATATGAGATAGATATTTACACATTTATACAGCTGGGTATTTTTACTGGAGCAATTTAGGGTAAGTACCTTGCTCAGGGGTACTACAGCCAGAGGTGGGCATCAAACCTGCAACCTTTGGATCCAAAGGCAGTAGCTTTAACCATGTTTTTTTCTTCTATATAGTGCGTACAATATTTGGTACTTCTTCTTTACAAAATTTCTAATAAAAAAATCTAGTAGACTGATAAAATCTAAAAATATTGTACTAAATGGTAGGCCATTGTAAGCTCCTCTTTTTCCAAAGTGTTTTTTTTGTGGTGTGTGCAAATAGCTAAAGGGTGTACAGTGTTTAACCGAGTCAGTCGTGTACTATGAACAGTCACAGCGCATGGTAGCTGCGAAAACATGGGTTCCACCAGTCAATTCCCCCCTGCCCTCCCATGATGCCTATGCTTTTCTGTACAGTGTCCAATGTACTAGTTCAATCTATTATTACAGCACATTAATACTACTGATCAAACGTAACTGTGTCCGAACGTCCTCAAAATATAGCTGCAGAGCAATTATACCGTACGCATGAAGAGCGTCGCGTAACTTGTGAGAGAATTATTTTATTATTTTGCTGGCACTACAGATGTGGTAACATCAATGGACAGGGGTGGGATATACTGCCTTCTAGCTGACAGGAAGCCAGTTTTGTCTAAGGAGACCTGTCTTGATATTTCAAGGATTATATTACATTCATATTGTGGTGCGTGGCGCTCTGGGTTTGGATGGGGCGAAGAAGGATGCACAGGTAGTGTTCATTTCAAAATTTTATTAGAACAGTAACACACAGGGAAATAATGCTCTCAATCCAAGGACCCTCTTTCCTCAAGGAGCTACACCTCAAATTAGCTTTCCTAACCTCCTTAGCACCCCCAGGATCCTCTATTCTACCAAACACAGTCACCCCATCATTTTGCCCGTAAGTCCCCCCAGTGGTTGCACACCTATCTTACTAATTTTTCCCATAATGCAACTATTTACAATAAACATTTTTCCCGCTAAAACGCGCAGTAACTCAGGTCGTTACAATATTAATTTACATTTATGCATTTGGCAGGTGCTTTTCTCCAAAGAGGTGTACACCTCAGGGTAAATAAAAGAGCATTCAGCAACGAAGCTCTTCAGATACAATTATCAGAGTTTATTCCAAACTGCTGGTACACACTTTACTCTGGGGTCTAAGGCAGCCATGTACACGGTTAGGTTTGTGCACTAACTTGCTAAGAGTTTTTTTTTTTTTTTTTTTTTTTTTTTACATTGAATCATTTAGCTAAGTCTTTTCTCCAAAGCAGTTTAAAATGATTTAGGCATTTATATAGCTGGGTAATTTTTTTTACCAGAGCAGTTCAGAGTGAGTACCTTGCTCAAGGACACCATATTAAGAGGTGGGATTTGAACCAGCAACCTTTGGATCCAACAGCAGCAGCTCAAAGTACTGCACTTCCTTACCTTTCACCCCACATCTACCCCCCTGGGAAGCTTTTACTGGAGCGGTTCAGGGTAATTACATTGATCAAGGCTACTACAGCAGGAGCAGAGATTCAAACTCAGCACTTTCTGAGTGCACGATAACACCCCTCACCAGTACTCCACCTGCCTGGGATGAAATGTTTCCTCTCCTGAGAAGGTCTCCGTATCCATGTCCGCCCACAGAACTGCTCCAGGGCCGACGCTCAGAGTGAGCCCACGGGCCCCACCAGCCTCCCGGGAAAAGTGGCACAATCCACCCATGGTGCTTTGCTGCTAAACTCGTTTAGTCACCGCTGCTAAGACAGGTGTGACGCACATTATGTTTTGTATAAGCACACGCTGCTGACCTCGCCCATGTTCACATTTACATTTACATTTATTCATTTAGCAGATGCTTTTTTCCAAAGCGACGTACATCTCAGAGAAAATACAATTTGTGTATTACATTAGGAGAAAGAGAGACATAGTTGCAGGCATGTGATTCTTAAGTAAACCTAGTTTGCTTCTTTCCACTTTATGCACCGAAGTTCATCACAGGAGTAGGTGCACAAAACTCAGTATAGATGAATCCTGATCACCTTCCAACTATTTTTTTTTTTTTTTTTTTGTGAAGGTACAGAAACATTTACATACAATACGGGAGTAGCGGCTGCGTAAAGGCTTATCTGGGGATCATCATAAAGTTATGGTGCATGAACATTTACACCAACTTAAGAGATCATGGGCAAAGTGAATCCAGAAAAGGTGAGTTTTCAGACCCTTCCTGAATGCAGACAGAGATTCAGCAGTTCTGAGTGAGAGGGGAAGTTCATTCCACCACAATGGAGCCAGAACTGGGAACCTCCGTGTTTTACCTTTTGTGCACGGGACCACCAAGAGAACAGAAGCAGACGAGCGAAGGGGTCTGGTTGGGGTGTAGCGGTTGATCAAGTCTTGTAAATAGCTTGGAGCAGTTTTATTGATGCATTTATAGACAATAACCAGGGTCTTGAATTTGATCCGGGCAGCAATAGGAAGGTAGTGCAGAGAAAATGTTTACCTGCCAGGCGGAAACATCTCCTCTACATGTTGACCCTGCGAAGCCCACACAATGGGAGCATCCTTCGTTCTCCTCCCACCCGCCTGCTGCTGCTCATCGTCCATCACTGCGTCATCCGCCGATGGCCTGCTGAACGTACCTGCTCCTGCACTAAACTACAGTCACCTGCAGACGATACCGTGGCTAAAAGGAAGTGAAGTAAATCGGTGTACTGGTTGCATTCTGACCAGCGCTGCAACACCTTGCCAGGTGTAGATGGAATCAAAACATATTGGCAATACTCCTCAAGGTAATTACACACTTTTGGTTGTTACACCCCCGGTTGCACCGGTGACTCTGACAAATGCGCTCTCATAAAATTTCAAAATCCGGCTCCTTGGAGCGAAGGCCAAGCTGACAGACGTGCGTGGGGCGGTATCGTCCGGCTTCGAGGCTCAACCGCAAATGCGGCTCCCAGGTGACGCACCGGGGCGCGTTCTGTCTCGGGAGGTAATCCGAGGACCGAAACTAGAGCGCGGCTTCGCGGTCTTTGTTTACCATTTTTTCTTTGTCGCGGGAAACGGGAAAAACGAGATGAGAAAGAAAGGTACGTCTCGGGTTCGGAGCTCCTCGGCCCCCGAGCACGAGGCCGAGGCCCTATCGCACGCATTCCTTTCCCTCCCACGCCTCCAGAGCGCCTTCGAATCTGTTTGAATTGTTTTGCCAGCATCGCATCGGCTTCCGCAAGCCTCAGGTGTGTCATCCTGGAGCGGCGGCATGGGCGCGTCCCCGTCTCTCCTTCCGCCAGCGCACCGTGGTAAATGTAAGCAGCTTACGTGGGACAAAGAGAGGGAAAGACGTCCAGTTCAATCGGCTTTCTGTCCCGAGTGCAGAGGATCACCGGTCGCCACCCGGCGAAGCCGCCAACGGCACCTTAAAATCTGTGACACGTTATCAGAAAGTCAAAAAATGAATCCTGCTTGCGTGTCACTCTGGGTGTGTGAACGGCTTGGGCTTCGGGGTTGAGGAGCTTCCCCACCGCAATCGTCCTTCGAAATATTGCAGGGGCACGGCCTCCTGTCGGCACGTTCGCTGCGTCTCGCGCGGCGGGGTTGTGTTTCTGGCAATCCGATCCCGTCACAAGGGAGAGCAGATTTCACGCGACCGCGGCTGCGAGTTCCCCGGCTTAGAAACAAACAAACGGTGAGCCAATCAGGCGCCGGCGGAAAAGCCACACTTGTATTTTTTTATCACGTTGCAGTTGCCTGGTCATGCCCACACGCACACAACACGAATTTCATTGTTCATTCTTAATTATCTTACGTTGCCGAGTATGTCGAGATTGGCAGTTGGGTACTTGCATCCATGCGGATTACAGCGTGGCTTTATTTACTCTACTGCAGAGGTTTTAATAAGGCAGCTGGTAGTGTAGTAGTTTGGGCTGCTGACTTTGGGTTTGATTTGAACCTGACACTGCTGGGTGAGCAAAGTACATGCCCTAAAATACCCAGCTCTGTAATGTTGTCAGCTTGTGAACAGCTGGTAATGTAGTGCTTAGACTCACTGCCTTTGGAACCAAAGGTTGCAGGTTCAATCCCACTTCCAGCTGTAGTACCCTTTAGTAAGGTACTTACAATAAACTACTCCAGTGAAATTGCGAAGTTATTTAAATGAGTAAAAAAAAACAGGGCGGCAGAGTGAGTAGCGCTGCTGTCTCACAGCGCCTGGGTGGTGCGAGAGGATGTGGGTTCCATCCCCGCTCAGTCTGTGTGGAGTTTGCCATGCTGTTCATGTCCCCCCATAGTGTGTGAGTGATAGAGAGAGTGTGTTCAACTGATGTATTGATGAGTGACCCATTGTAAGTGTATCTAGCAGTGAACATCACCATGGTGAATAAGGTGTGTGGGCTGGTAACACTACACAGAGTTCATTAGAAGTCGCTTTAGGAAAAAAGCATCTGCTAAATAAATAACTGTAAATGCAAAATAATTATAAGTTGCTTTACAGAAAAAATGAATGAATAAATCTAATGCTTTAGAAAGGAACCTTAGATAAATGTTAATGGGATATTTTTCCCCGTTGCAGTTCTGCAGGTGACCACGCGGTGGCGGTAAAGGACAGGGTTTTACCAGAATTGACGCGAAGGGACCGATTCACGCAGCACTGCGGCTCATACGAGGAACCTTCTAAAAGACATTTGAAATCCCATCTGGCTGCAGGATAAAACTAAATCCTCACATATGTTTACAGAATTTCCACCCTATAATCCCGAATCGAGCACAGAACCAGATCTGTCCGCACTTCTTTGGAAATGTGTTGTAAATTTAAATATCTTTTTTTTTTTTTTTTTTCCCTCCTTCACCTTAATTTAAACACATTGTTGTATTAATTGTTTTCTTGCCATTACTTTTATGAGAAAATAATGAAGTAAACTTAAGTTTGAACAGACACAAAATTTACCCATTGCAGGTGTGATTGATTTCACATTGAAATGCTTATAATAATAACAATAAGGGCTCAATCTCTGGGTTACTTAAGGGGAAGCACCATCATTTGTCCATAAGTCATGGAACCTTGATGTATTTTACTCCGAAGCCTAAATATATTACTGTTTTGTATTGGGTCAGTGGTAAAATATATAAAATAAATATAATTCAAGACAACAAATATTTTTTTCCTGAAACTACTGAAAGAGGACGGATTTCTACTTGTTTCAATGAAAAGAAAGGATTCCCTAGTAAAAAAAAAAAAAAAAAAAAAAATGTAGTAGGAACATCTTTCCTAATCAATATTGTTATAATCCTGCTTTTTTGTCATTTTAATGACTTATATTTTCTGCCCAGAACATGAAAGTCTGCTGGGCGATGAAATTCCATGACACATTTTGTGTGGGAGAGTAAGAGGACAGTAAAGCACAGACTCACAGGGTGTTTGGGGATTTTTTTTTTCTGGAAAATTTAATTACATTTTCATTTTTTCGTGCTTATTTCACAAGTAATACTACCTAAGTAGTCATGAGAGGTTAATGGGTGCAGCACATATTTTCTTTGTTTATTAAGTGGAACCGGTAATAAATCTTTGGCTATTTCCATGCAGCTGGTGGTAAAGCTTTTTGCCATTTTTACTCTGCTTACTGGACGTTCCATAGCGGACTTGCGGTGCAGTTTTTTAATGAATGAACTGTGAAATAGGGAATGAGATCTTGACCACGCGGACAGCGAAAGAGAAGGAAGGAAGTATGCGTGGCTCCCCAGTTCGCTGCGAGCGCAGGCCCTGCGGCTTCGGCGGGACATCGTGTTCTGCATTTCCTCAGAACTAGCAGAGGGAAGTCAGCAGTTAGTGGTGATTCTCCGAAAAGCGGAACGTTCGGGGGGGGGGGGGGGGTGATCTGGGCCCTGCTCTCATTGTGGCGTCACATGCGCTGCGCCAAAAGACTTCATTCACAACCTCCATGCGAGTGGGTTACGGCACAGTTTTTTAACTCTTTTCTAAATGACACTCAACCATTCATTTATTAACCACTTACTTCACGGCTACTGACCAAAACTAATGGACGGCACAGCGAGCGGCGCTGCTGTTTCGCATCACTTGGGTGATGTGAGAGGATGTGGGTTCGATCCCCGCTCAGTCTCTGTTGAGTTTGCATGTTCTCCCCATGTCTGTGTGGGTTTCCTCTGGGTGCTCTGGTTTCCTCCCACAGTCCAAGGACATGCTGTTCAGGTTCACCCATTGCGTGTGAGTGACACAGAGAGGGTGTGTTCCACTGATGTATGGATGAGTGACCCAGTGTAAGTAGTGTATCTAACAGCGTAAGTAACACTACATAGAGTTCAAGGGAAGTCCCTTTGGAGAAAAGTGTCTGAAAAATAAATAAATGTAACTACACTCACTATAATCATTCCTGAATTCCTCAAAATTCATGGGTGAAAAAAATGCTATCAAGCAGATAATTGTGTTCCAGAAGCTTCTGAAATCCCTTACATGCCTATTCTGTCTCCACATTAATACACTATACACCAAAATCAGACCGTTGTTTATTTTCCATGCTTTTATTCTTGTTTTTTCATGGTTAAACTGTTACTTTAATTTACACTGTCAGGATTCTTACATATGCATACATAGCGTTGCAGATGTGTGCTGTGGTTATGTGAAAAATGCATGGTGTCGATTTTTGTGCAGCGCTGGCGCACGCCTTGCGCTGATGCTCCGCAGCATCCTGGACCTTCGGTCTGGTCCTCACTGCGTCTGCGTGAAGTTTGCGTGTGCTGCCTGTGTTCACGTGGGTTTCAGGCGCAATAGGGAACCTGTACTACCTCATTCTGTGCGTCTATCTTGTGATGAACCAGTGTTCCATCTGGGGGGGTCCCTGACTAGTCAAAACCAACTGATATTTGTCTTTGATGGTGGTGCTTAAGTGCTGCATATCAACTAGGGGGGTTGGACGTTCCGATCCCACCTCCTGCTGTAGTATCTCTGAACAAGGCACCACACATTTGCTCATTTTCTCCAGAGTAACTTACAATGGTAGTCTACCTTTAATGATTTACCCATTGATACACACACACGTTTTCTGAACCGCTTGTCCTATATGGGGTCGCGGGAACCAGAGCCTACCCGGCAACACAGGGCGTAAGGCCAGAAGGGGAGGGGACACACCCAGGACGGGACGCCAGTCCGTCGCAAGGCACCCCAAGCAGGACTCGAACCCCAGACCCACCGGAGAGCAGGACCCAGTCCAGCCCACTGCGCCACCGCACCCCCCGGCCCATTGATACAGCTGGGTCATTTTTTGCTGGAGCAATTTAGGGTAAGCCCGTTGCTAATGGGTACTACAGCTGGAGGTGGGATTCAAACCTACAACCTTTCGGGCAAAAACCCTCAGCTTTAAGCACATTTGCATAGATGGGCAAGAAGTTACAGGCAGTTTGATGTCTTTGAGGAAGAACATCAGCTAAAGACACACAAACCAGAGCCTAATCTGGCCACACGGCTGGAGGGGGAGGGGACACACCCAACAGAGGGCACCAGTCTGTTGGAGGGCACCCTAAACAGGACTTGAACCCCAGACCCACTAGAGTGCAGCACCTGGTCAACCCCACTGTGCCACTACATCCCCCTATCAACTGAGGAATGTAAATATTGCTGTACCTTAAGCTGTATTTTGGAGAACTGCTGTAGACATATTAAAATGAGTTATTTATGGATGTATATTAGCATAGTGGTGGTAAATTCTTGGGGGGGTGCGGTGGCAGATGGGGCTTGGTCGGGGCTTGGTTGGGGCCTGCTCTCTGGTGGGTCTGTGGTTCGAGTCCTGCTCGGGGTGCCTTGTGACAGACTGGTGTCCCGCCCTGGGTGTGTCCCCTCCAGCCTTGCACCCTGTGTTGCCAGGTTAGGCTCCGTTTTGCCCCGACCGCCACTTGGGACCAGCGGTTTCAGACAAGGTGTGTGTTGTTACCTCTGAGATGCTGGTTAAAAGTTCCTACCTGCCTCTTTATGTCCCAGAAGGATGCTGGGTTTGCATCCCCCGCACGGAGTTCTTCGTCACAGAGGTCAGTGATTTGGACAGTTTGGAATGGCGGTGGAGGGACACCGGAGGGCTGTGTTGAGCAAGGCTTTCAGGAAGGGGTCATTCAGTCAACAGAGCTCAGTGTGTCTGTGCTCTTGCTGTTTTTCCCAGTTATCAGCCTTTCCTGGCAGTGTGCGCCGCTGTGTGTTTTTTCCCGTCGGTCGCCCTGATGGATATACGCTGCTATTGATTCCCTGATGTGACACATTCCTGGATGGGGGGTTATCACAACAAGTCCAGGGCGTACTGCAGCGGGCCTCATCAGCATAAAGCAACCCCCAGACGGGAAATGTTGTGCTGTCTCTACCCCCGCCACCGTTTCCGGGAGAACGGTCTTATCCGGGATGGACGGCGTGTTTTCCTTGGAATGGGGTGTCCACGAGCGCGAAGTCAAAGGGTTCGTTCACTCGTTTTCGGCAGAGCTCATAGGGGATCCGGAGACGGAGGGTCCCCGTCGAACCTCGACTTTGAACGTCGGCCGATGCTCTGCTGCCGTCCGTTGAGCCAAAGTCCACAACATTTCTGGAGAGCCCTTCTGTCGGAGGTAGTCGGTAAGATCGGCGACGGCAAACGCTGTGAAAACTGGCTGCGGCTCCCGAGCTACGGGCAGTACATCTGAGCCGATGGCCCCGTTACGTAAATGGCCCACTTTTGTGCTGGTGAGGGGCCCCAGGAAGTGGGTCGTGCCGTGGAGGAAGTGGGTCACGCTCGGGAAGAAGTAGACCGTGCCGCTTCCTCGACAAACCGCCAGAAAGTATGCGTCACCGAAGGTGGTCCTCTCCCCCTCTAGTGCCTGTTGTTTCACATGAAAACAACTTATGGGCTGAATTACAACGTTAACCTACCTACCCGTTTAGACGGCTGGGTAATTTTAGGGTTAGTACCTCGCTAAAGGGTGCTATAGCTGGAGGTGGAATTCAAACCTGCAACCTTTGGGTCTAAAGGCAGCAGCTCTAGCGACTACACTGCCCTGGTATTTAGTGACAGCTTGTCCAAGCTGATTTATAATATTTGATAATAGGATGATTTTGAAGGATTTACCCATCTAAATAGCAAGTTATTCTTACTGTATCATACACCTTGTCTGAAACCGCTTGTCCCAAGTGGGATCCTGGTGAACCGGAGCCTAACCCAGCAACACAGGGCACAAGGCTGGAGGGGGAAGGGACACACCCAGGACAGGACGCCAGTCCATCACAAGGCACCCCAAACAGGACCCGGTCAAATCCACTGCCTCATCACACCCTCTCCTTCTGTATCAATAAATAGGTAAATGCTTTGATCAAGGGTACGACTAAAGGAGCAGGATTCAAACCCAGAAGTTTCTGACTGCAGGCCCATTTCTAGACACACTTAGCAGCACAGTGTCAAGCAGGAGAACTCGATCAGTCGGGGGGCCAAGACAGTCACCGGCGTCCCGGGGGATCCTGGGCGTAGCCCTACGGCCGACGCCACCGCAGCGTTCGGAGCCGACGATGAGCGACCCTGGTGTTTCGGTCAGCGTCACAAGGGCACGAACTGACAAGAGGGGCAGTTTGGCGCCTGGTTTAGGGGATCCACACCTGAACAATGAGGGACATTAAAATTGCGCCACGTTTTCTGCAGCTTTTCAGTACGGATGCTTGCAACGTGTGAACATTGCGACAGCGGTGAGGATGGGGTGTTCTGGAGAGACGGTCAATGACACACACCCACACAATCCCAGTTTGTAGCAGGGTTCCTGAGAGCTGGTGATCAATAAATGGACCTTTGAAGTGGACGGTGTTTTGCTAGAGGCGTCCACCCTTATCGGGATCAAAGCGCGAGGGAGCCCGGCAGCCCTGGCACTTCCACGCCGATTGCCGTGCTTTGTCTGTGTACAAAGGTCTGCGGCTCCAGATAAGAGGACACATGCCCAGGGACACACACTGAAAACATACTATTGCTCATTTATTTGAAGACCTTTGACTGATTTTTATGACAAACACAGAGTGGCACAGTGGCAAGTGTAACTTGTAATAACATTGAAAAAAAAAAAACAAACATTGAAGAACAACCTAAAATAAGATGCATACAGACATACACAGAAACACGGCTACACACGCGTGGTCCCACTTTCGTGTAGCTTTTTAAATTTTTCAAATTTTTGTAGTCTCTTTAAAATCCTTTTTTTTCAGTTTAAATGTGATCCGTTTGGATCCATAAATTTGATCAATTTTTCGGTTTAAAATTTTGCCAACTATTTTAACAACTTCGGAAAAAGAAAGTTCTTTTTTATTTATTGAGCTGTTTTTTTTTCCCCCCCGCCAGAGCAACGTACTGTGATGCTTACAATGATTTGCTCATTTACACAGCTTGGCAGTTTTTACTTTGTCAGTTGAGGGTAAATACCTTCATCAAGGGTACCAAAGCTGCAGGGTAGGGATTCAGACCTGGCTCTTTTCACAGATCTGTTACACTACGTGCTACTGTCATGCATACATACATACATACATACATACAGATGTACATACATACATACATTCTTACGTACATACAAACATACACACATACATACATACGTACGTACATACATACAGATGTACATACAAACAAACATACATACATACATACGTATGTACATACATACTTACATACACACATACGTACATACATACATACATACATACGTACGCACGTACATACGTACGTACATACATACTTACGTACGTACGTACATACAAACTTACATACGTACGTACGTACGTACAAACATACACACATACGTACGTACGTACGTACATACAAACATACACACATATGTACGTACATACATACATACTTACATACACACATACATACGTACGTACATACAAACATACATACGTACGTACATACATACATACTTACATACGTACATACAAACATACATACGTACGTACGTACATACATACATACTTGCACACACGCATACTACAGGGGGTGGGAAATAACGGAATGCACACCCTGAAAAAAAGAGTTTAACTTTAAAGTAACTAAATCACAGTTGCGAATGCAGCTGTAAAGGAGAGTCATTATCAGAGTAATAAAAGTCACGGAGAGTCACTATTTTATATTGGACTGTTCAGTATGTGTCGACTATAAAAGAGGTCTGGCAGTTAGTACGTTGGTCTATGAATTTTTAATCCAACATGAGGCAACTAATCATGTTCCAAAGAGGTCACAGAGTTGGAGCCTGAAGTGCACGTGCCTTGGTCACAAGCATCGCAGAACTGTTCAACATGCCAAGGGGAAGAGTGTCAAAAAAACATAATGACAGTCCAGGTGTCACTCAGTTTATGAATGTGATTTGTTCAAAAAACCATTTGTATACAAAGCGTTCATATCTCGAAACCAAATGTCCCATTATTTCTTATTGGAGAAATAATTATGCATTCCTGTACTCTTACACCTGAAATTTCACAAAATTTGTGATTATTCAACCCTTTTTTCCAAAGCAACTTATAGTTATTTACTCCTTTATACAGCGGGGTAATTACTGTGCTCTAGGGTTTAACAGTGGGAAGGGGGGATCAAACCCATAACCTTTGGATCCAAAGCACCAGCTCTCCTCCATGCAACTTTGATACAACATGAACAAGAAGCAGACTAAATAGAAGCGGCACCATCAGTCCTTTAAGTACAGATCCTAGTCCTCATGGAGAGTAGAGTAAAAATGTCCTTGCTTTTCCTGTCGCCTAGGAAGGACATATTATAAGAACATTCAAGTCAAGGACATCAAGACAGATGAAACAGCAAAAATGTTATTTTACTTTATTTAGCACGAAGTCTGGCATTTACAGCACTGTACAGTAGTAACGTTTTCTTTATGTTCTGCATTTGTCCACATAGAGAAAACTATTGTTTCATGGATAGCTAAGTAAGTAATTAAGGAGGTGTGGCCTTTTCAATTGGGTTAGTT
This sequence comes from Scleropages formosus, assembly GCF_900964775.1. NCBI lineage: Eukaryota > Metazoa > Chordata > Actinopteri > Osteoglossiformes > Osteoglossidae > Scleropages > Scleropages formosus. The sequence goes on from NC_041806.1 coordinate 7,944,674, forward strand.
AAAGGTTGTGGAGTGGTGCACTTGCAGTTTTTGCTGGTAGGCATGGAGGCAGTCCATGATGGTTTGAGTTTGTGAAGGTGGTTGATCTTTGCAGGTATGTATGGAACTGTGGTTTAACTGGGGTAGTTGAGGGTGTGGGGTTGCAGTATTCGTTGAGGGTGAAGGGCATCTAACGTGTGCAGAGCGGGCTGGGTCTGGGATGCCAGACTGCACTGTTGAGCCTTCCGGAGGTGTCGCGAGCCTAATTCGACGAAAGACTGACGAAGGGAGGTGCCCACTTGACAACCTCGATGATATAACCATGTTGGCACCCTGTGGTTGTGTTGGTTAGGGAGGGAAGATAAGCTTCTTGATCTCGAGTCATGGAGATGTATGATGGCAATGTTGGATGTTGTGCCTCTGTGACCCAGTTTCAACAAAAATTGTACATCGTGAGCTTCATTAATCTGGCGTTTATGGCAGGGCTGCCATTTGGAATTGGTTTGTATCCAAGGCAAGCACAGAATGCCATATAACCTGGTGCGAGGAGTGCAAAGCCTAGTGCCCTGAGCAATGGAAAAATAGAATGTCTGATAAGCCATCATTCATCCTGTTTTCTACACCTGGATGTTGGAGAAAGCCAAAGGATACCTTCAGCCCACCCTGTTAAACATGGTGAGGGATCCATAATGGTATGGGCAGCTATCTTGTTGAAGTCCGATGATTGCTCTGCATGGTTGTATAACAGTTAAGCAATATGAGGCCATTCCACAGGATGAGGTGAAACCTGTGTTGCAAAGATTTCCCACATGATGTTCCCATTTTCCAGGATGATGAACACCAGGATGAAGTGAAACACCTTCTGTGGCCTCCCCAATCACCAGATCTAAACATCACTGAACCTCCAAGGAAAGTTATGGAGTGTGGAGTATGCAGTTGACTCCCACCTCTTTCTTTCCTCCAGAGCCATGGAGGCTTTTCTTCTCAAAGAAAGCACAATATCTCACTACACACAGTTCAGGACATGTATGACAGCATTCCAAAAAGAACTAAAGCTGATCTGAAGGCAAAGGGTAGCTCAACTCCTTAAGGGTGGAGCAGTTGCTAGCATAGGGGTTGTCGCTGTTGACTTGGGGCCCTGAGATTGCATGTTTGATCCCCCCCTGCAGCTAGAGTACCCCTCAGCAAGGTCCTTACCCTAAAATTGCTCCACTAACATTACCCCCACTGTATAAATAAGCAAATAATTGTAGCCAGATTAACATCATAAATTGCTTTGGTGAAAAGCATCAGGTAAATACAATAAGTCCTTCATATTACTATAGCCACCATGTATCACTCCACATACATGCACATGTACAAAGTAACTTCGGTTGACTGGAATGTACACGGCATATGAAGCGGGATGTCTGGAGAACAAATTTAAGTTAAGCCCGGATTTTGGTCACAACTGTACTATATTTGGTTTCTATGCTGGGATCTGAGGGGACTGTCTGCCTTAGAGAATGATCAGCTTGCCCCTTGTCCTTCAGAGATATTTTCGTGTTTCCAACAAGAGCAGTCTCTCTTTCCAGGTAAAGGTGGGGGTGGAAAGAGAACCAAAGTTCATGTGGCAGGTTAGTACAGGCTGAGGTTGGATTGGCTCATTCTAATGTCAGAGGCCTTTGGTCTGACCTTGAGTTTTATATCTACCATCCTCTGCTTCCCTTCTCTTCAGGTCTTCACACAATGATCTCCACGTGACATGACAGCTATTCTCAGTAAACGAAACTAAACATTACCTAGGAAGCGGTTTGCTCCGTTGATTATTACGCTTAAATGTGTTACCGCTGAGCGAGAAAATGGCCATCGTTGATCATATTGTTGTGATTTTGTCATTTAAAAAAAAAAAAAAAAAAAAAAAACTGCCTGATTTCTTAGAGTGTGCTGAACAATGCTGTTAATCCGTCGTATTGCATTATGATAACAGAGGAGGGCATAAATAACCCGTTTCATCAAATTTTGTTCATCAGGATTTCTGTGTTAAGTATTTCAACAGCCTCAGGAGAACTTGTAGTCAACACATCTTTGCTGACATTGTGTCTTTCTCTAATTTTCTGTTGAGTCAACCAGAAAATGAGGCTCATCTTAATGGGGGGGAGGGGTGTAAGCTGTAGTTTTTAGCACACGAAGACAGACTATTTTAGAATTTCGAAGACAAAGGTGCATAAAATCTTAAATGAAAAAAGATCAAGTTGTTAAACCTTCATGATGGCAGGGTTAGGATTTTGTGGAAATTATTTGTTGAATGATTTTTTGCATATTTTCAGAACATTTAGCCACTAAACACATTGTCTGAAACTGCTTGTCCCGAGTGAGGTCCCAGCAAGCCGGAGCATAACCTGGCAACACAGGGCACAAGGGACACACCCAGGATGGGACGTCAGTCCATCACAAAGCAACCCAAGCAAGACTCGAACCCCCGACCCCCCAGAGAGGAGGACCAGGCCAAACCTGCTGTGCCACCCAAACATGTTTAGCAAGCAATATATTCCATTGCATAATTAACTGAAGACATCATCAACAGCTTGGAGTTTTTTTCATGAGACCGGGGATGGGAATAGGATGGGATGAAAATTAAATCTTTCGATTTCCCGAACAATGTTTTCATACAAGGTTTGCAGACACCAGGATGCCCCATCCGTGTTAGAATCCCACAGCTTTGCACACCAGGATGTATATTTGTATCGCTACAAATAACAAATCTAAGGAAACTTGAGAAATGTTTAATAAGTTTGCTGCAGAGTCCTTACGAAAGATTTGGAAGGATGATGGAACTGGACTCAGTGCTCTCCAGAGATGCTCTGCTGCAAGTCTTCCAGAGTCCTGATCTAAATGTTGCCCCCCCCCCTGTCATTCTCTCTCTTTGTGCAGAAGGTACTATTTGCTTAGTTAGGACCATAAACCAAGTATCAGAGAAAAAAATCAGAGTGCACTGGACAGTGAAGCCTGTATCAAAGTACATAAATTGATCCACAAACCAATGCAAAAGAAAAGCCAAAAACCCACAGAAATCTTATTTAATAGGGCATTGGGTATTTGTTAACCTGCTCAAAATCCAAACATCCAAAGGTGTTATATGCATCATGATTAAAAGTCACTTTCTGCACCTTATGCACTGTTTTTCCTTAATACTGTATACAGGTTCATGTTTGCCCTCCTGTTCAGGTGGATGCACAAAACTGACACAGGACTGGGTGTTTTTTTTTTCTTTTTTTTTATGTGTACTTTGGTCATTTTGGTTGAAACATTCTGATTTCTGATCTCAGATCGCTTGCATCACGGCCTTTGCGGCGGGAAGCAGAAAGCGAAGACGGTTGCGGTGAAGAAAATCTGTGAATTATAAAGAGACTGGGGGGCTTCTTGGCAACGAAAGGGTTAACGATTGCAGTCAGATAGCGCTGTGTGTCAGTGCAAGAAGACACAGCCCACGAGGAGAGACCGGAGGAGGCGGGGGGGGCAGGAAGTTGCAGCACCAGCCGCACACGGCAGAGCGGATATCAACCTGAGTGGGTTAAAGAGGAAGCCGCACTCCAGGGTCGAAGGCCACATAAGACGCATTGTGCCAGTTTAGGGATCATATCCTGTTTTTCAACACAGCAAAGCTGTTGTTCGGTCCATCCAGTCCTCCTCCCTCCCGTAAAAAGACACACATGTTTCCAGTTAATTCATCTATTTGTTGGTGGGGTTCAGACGTTGGGTCCAAAGGCAGCAGCTCTGACCGCTTTGCTACCAGCTGCCCCACCAAACAAGGAATGAGACAAAGAACGGAGCAACGGTGACATATTTAGGCGTCCAGCGAAGAGGATGTGTGTAAAATGCACCAGATCATAAGTAGAGCTTGAGATGGAATTGATCTGATTCTCTTCCACAGTGTTTCCAGCTTGTGTCTGGTGTTCTTCAGCTCTGGAGATCAATAACAAGAGGAGGAAGATTGCACATACAGTATACGGTACATCGGATCAATTGGTCAACAGTCCACGTTGAGCATGGAAAGTGTTAGCGGGGATGAGACTTTTTATTTTTTTTTATTTTCAGCCGTTTCAAATTTTAATGTGCTTAATAAAAAGTGTTCCGTTTATTTTAAAAGCATTTTTCACTTATCGAAGCCAGACTTTCACGAAGCCAAACTGAAATAAAGGGGGGATGTCTGTCATACTAAGCTTTTCCTGATTGTGACTAAGTGGTAAGAATGAAATTGGATTTGAGAGCAACTTGGGCCTCCAGCTGTGATTTTAAGCTGAGCAGCCGCTGTTCACACATCTGGATGAACGGAGGGGACGCTAGTCTTGCCCGCAGCCCTGCGGACTGGGGCAGTGATGCTCGCAGCAACCCGGCAACAAAATCTCACTGCGCTGCTGTCGAAGTGGTAAAAAAGGAGAAGTGCTATTGATCATGTACAGGTTAGTTGGGGCATTTAATATGCAGAGACACAGGTCGGCCCACGCCAGAAGTTCCAGATCGGAGGTTCAATAGCAAAATCATCCTCGTATCGTAGCGACACATCAGTTCAGCAGGTGGGGAGCATTGCTATCTCGGCCCTAGAGAAGCAGCTGAATGGTATGCATGGAGCAGCTGCCGAGAAGACCAGGTAGGAGCAGACGAGGCTGTCGGATAACAGCCACATGCCGTTAAAGCTCAGAAAGCAGAAGCTGCTCCTCCGGCACCTCCTCTTAACGTCAGAGAACGTGGAGAAACCTGACAGGAATGAGGAAGTGGATCGCAGCGTTACGGGAAACCTCGTGGGATGGCTTAGTGGGAAGAGGCGGGGAGAAGATTTGAAAAGAAAAAGAATGTGTGCGCAGGTTTTCCGCGTCTATTTCGAAACGACACCTACGAAAGCAGAAACAAGACCGCTGCTGAAGACGGAGCGCCGTTTCTGAAGATGCAGTGAAGTCTCCTTGGACGTTTTTAATTATGATCATTACAATGATCATCTGTTAACTCCGATTGCTATCCAGTACTTGGCTGACACCTTTGCCCAAGGTGACTCGTAACGTTAGGCTTGCGCACTTAAGCTACTTACAACTATTTGCCCCTTGATACAGCTGAGTACTTCTTGCTGGAGCACATGCGGGTCAGTCCTTTTCTCAAGAGGCAGGCATTCGAACCCGAGTCCTTAAACTGCAACGAAACTGCTCTAATCATGATGCTGCAAACCGCCCCAGGAATAATTGTTATTTCATGCATTCTCGCACCCTTTATAATCCTTTGGCTTTTGTGCAGCGCTTTAACAACACAGAAACTGAAAATCATGGCCAGCGTGATTCACGGGTTGCCAAGCCGTCGATCCCGGCAAAAGCGCATGATATTATTTTAATCCCCTCTGCCCACATGGGGGAGGGGGTCACAAGACCCCCAAATGCAATTACACTGAGTTTTTCAGAAGGAGGGGGGTGTGGTGGTGCGGCAGGTTTGGCCGTGGCCTCGAATCCTGCTTGAGGTGCCTTCCAGTGGACTGGCGTCCCGTCCAGGGCGTGTCCCCTCCCCCACCAGCCCTGCATTGCCGGGTTAGGCTCCGGCTCACCGCAACCCCTCTCGGGACAAGCGTGTGATTCTCGGAAGCAACGCTGTAAAAGCTTAGCCCAAAAAAAAAAATGTACTGGGACAAAAATCTGAAGAAGATGCAGGTTTGAATCCAACCTCTTTAGCAAGGTACTTACTCTAGTAAAGTTATCCAGTTGTATAAAGGGGTAAATGATTGTAAGTTGAACTGGGGGAAAGTGTCAGTTAAATGAGTACTAGGTGGGCCGCTGATTCCAATGCCTAACGCGAAGGAATTCTGGGATACCGGGCTGTCGGCTGCTTGCTCCTGAAGTTCCGCGGTGAGCGGGCTGACCTTTTCCCTAGATGACAGATCCAAGCGGAGCGCTGCGCGGCTCTGAGTCAGAGGGCAGGAATGCGCCCCGGCCCCACGGGACGTGTCCACACAGGATGGCTGTGCGGGAGCCCGTGGGGGTGCTGGGCTCTGGGCTGGCCAGTGAGTCAGGATGATGTGCTCGTACTGTTGCGGCCCGCCCGAGCGTGGGGGTCTCTTGGGATCCTGCAGACAAACAGTGAGTCACCCCCCGAATCGCAGACCCCTGTGTTGCTGGACCCAGCTGCAGGAGCGGCGGTTGGCCCTCTATTCGTACCCTCTTTATCAACCCTAGCGGGTGAGGACACCTGAAAGGAATGCTCGAGCCCTGCCTTTTGGGGAGGCTGTGTTTGTTTCCCACGCGGAGCACCATCCCGGGGGGGGGGGGGGGGCCGCGCTGTAGGAACCCGGTTGCCACGGTGACGGAGAAACGGACACTTTCTCACTTTCTGGAGCGGGTCAGGGCGGTCTCGTCTGAGGGCATGTGGGAGAGCGCGTGCATGCGGGAACGGAGCCGACACGTGGCAGCGATCGCACACGCAGGAAGGCCGTCTAGGATCGCACCCAGGAGAACACGATGGCCCTCGGGGCACGAGGTGCTGGAAGCTGGCAGGGAACACAAAGTTCTCATCTGGGTACACATACAATACCAGTCACTGTGGCTCCCTCTCATCCTCACACACAGCTGTGCCCATGGGTGCAGAAAAAGGAGTGTTTGTGCAAGACAGAGTCAAGGCTGTAGGAGTAAACCTGCGTGAGATGGCGATGCAAAAAAGGACGGCATACACGCGCGCATCCGCCGGATTCCTACATGGACTGTGACTCCATGGGATGTGTGTATGTGCAATTTTGAAAGCATCTGCAAGAGAGTTGTGTGTGTGTGTGTGTGTGTGGCCACATTTGACTGTGCTGGGGGGTAACTGCAGGACAGCTGTAGGATGTTTGTTGTCAGAGCCCAGGCAATGACCCAGCCTTGCCCTCTAGTTGAAACTTCTGATGGGGTTATATTATGGGACATTGCAATCACCAGTTTCTCTTTCTGTTTCCCAGAAGCCAAGAAGAAAATATGGGGAAGGGAGGAGCTAAGACAAGGGTTGTGAAAAACACACACACACACACATTTACAGAACCGCTTGTCCCATACGGGGTCACGGGGAACCGGAGCCTACCCGGCAACACAGGGCGTAAGGCCGGAGGGGAAGGGGACACACCCAGGACGGGACGCCAGTCCGCCGCAAGGCACCCCAAGCGGGACTCGAACCCCAGACCCACCGGAGAGCAGGACTGCGGTCCAACCCACTGCGCCACCGCACCCCCCGTTGTGAAAAACATTTGTTTCCTAATGTTGTTTCCAATAACTGCTGTATGCTCATGACTAAGTTTGGTTCAGGGTATCACGAGGCTTTCCTTATCAAACAATAAAGTGTTTGAAGTGTCCACCACTCAGGACGAAATATTTTTAATAAAATCCAGAAAAAATGTGGCACTGTTTTAGGGGACTTAAGTCAGCCTGCAGTAATATTAGCAGATCTGCTCCCCGATATCTGCAGGTCCTGATCGCTCGCTACATTTCATCGAGGCTGCCATGCTCCTCCGCCTCGGGTCCCTTGGCGGTCCCATGCCCAGGAGGTCCAAAATCAAAAGCCCAAAGACTGCATCTAATGTGGTGGAATGAGCTCCCTCTCACCCTCAGAACTGCTGAATCCCTCTCAACGTTCAAGAAGGGCCTCAGAACACATCCCCTTCTCATCCTCTTTCCTCCTGAGCTGATCAGCTCCACAAACTTGCGCTATTTCACGGTTTAAAAAAAGAAAAGGCATATATAGCATTTCCTAGAAGTTCTATATACGGCTACTTGTGTAACGTACACTGGCAAAAATGGTGGTATTGGACTTAACAGTTGCACTTTGAGAATTGTGCATCTGCACGTGTGTCTCTCTGTCTGTTGGTAAAATGCGCTTTCGTTTATTCCCAATTTGGAGAAAAGGGTCTACTGAATAAATAAATAAATAAATAAATAAATAAATTAGTGAATGTATAATTCTGAGAGTTCAAAAGCTCTAGGGCAGTATTTCTTGTGGCATTCTTCCTCTCCTTTGCTCCCTGTCCTTGTCCCACAGTAATCACGCTGGTATCATTTGACAAGGTTGACAAATCCCATGCCTCTCCGTCATCAATAACCAACGTAAATCTGCCCTCCTTCCAACCCTCGCAACCCATCCTGCCGTGCAGAGAGTTGGAAGAGCAGTGCTGGCCAGACAAAGTTCAGACGCCAGGCATGGCCACGCTGGAGCTGCTAGGATGGAATGTGTATGTCAAACACGTGAAACATGCTCATGTTTTGGTATTTCACAAGCACGCCAGGAGCATAGAGGTCAACTGCAGGAGTCACCATTACAATGCATATTACAGCGCCTGCAGGCAGCATGGTGGCTGGAGCTGCTGCCTTGTGCTTGAAGGACCTGGGTTTGGAACCCACCTCCTGTTGCAGTACCCTTTACCAGGAGACACACCCAAGTTGTATGAATGGGTGAATCACTGCACACAGCTTAACACCGTAAGTCGCTGGTGGAAAGTGGCAGCAAAATTACGAAATTAGTAAGTTTCATCGTGAGATGATTCATCGGCTGGTATCGTGGGGTAGGAGAACTACGACTAAATCTCAAGGTGCATAAAATGGGCATAATGTGACATTCTGAGAAAAGTAAATTGCTTCCGCTGCTACTTATCTGGACTGTAAATAATTTATTTTTCTTTTTTTATGGCACCTCCAGTCAACGACATAGGGGGCACCGGAGAAGGAATTTACACGACACCGTCATAAATGGCTCGCATATATCAGGACAGTGGCATCAGCACAACAAACTATGCCGTTATCTGTAGACATCAACCCAGGGGAGATAAGATGTTCCCAGAAGAGATCTTACTACGTATTTATGACCACTTGTCATCCACGATGCGATGAAGCCTCAGATATGCGCTCCAGAGATCCATGTCGCAAACCTTTCACAGCAGCTCAACACGAGACCTGATAGGCTTAGTTTAAAACGATTGTGCAGTATTCACCAAACGCAAGGCGAAATTCGTCAACAATCCGCACTTATGTAATACAGGTGGCCCCCGACTTACGATGGGGTTACGTTCCGATAAAACCCTCGGTAGTCGGAAATATCGTAAGTCGGAATTGCACTTCGTACACCTAGCCTACCGAACGTCTTCGCCTCTTATCCTTTAAGGTGGTCGAGATCGTCGATCGCCAAAGTCCAAGTTCACATGCGAAGGCCACTACAGGGTTGTCACCTTCATCAAAGTCAAAGTGGCTTTATTGTCATTTCAACCATATACAGCTGGTACGGCATACAGTGAATACAGTATACCAGGACCACGGCGCTACATAAAACAACACACACTAATATACATATAAACATACTAATTAGAGTTTCTCCTCAAGAGTAATTGCCTTCCTCTTTTTCTTCTCACCTGTAACATGAGACACAGATGGGTGTTTTGTAGACATGATGGATACACAAAACACAACGTTGATACGGGGGGGTATCCCAAAAAAATGGTGGCAGCACAGATCACTGTCGAGTATCGGTTGTATACGCTAGTGAGCGTGGTGCAGACTGCCCAGCATCGCGAGAGAGTGTTGCGCCACGTATCGCTTGCCTGGAAAAAAATCGAAATTCAAAATCTGAAGTATAGTACCGAATGTCTATCGCCAGCTCACCATCGTAAAGTCGAAAAATCGTAAGTTGAACCACCGTAAGTCGAGGAGCATCTGTATCTAATGAAAAAACGCAGTTGATCGCAGCAGTCAGCCGATGGCACGTCATGGGGGTTCCCCGAAATTTAAAGGTAAGATCTCATACTGAGAGCACTGGAGAGCACTGTGTTTGAGAATGTCTGCACATGGTTAACAATATTCGCTGGAGAAATAAAACAACTGCGATTGATGATGGGATTACAGCCTGATGGGGCCGTCAGTACCCGGGAGGTACCCATAAATTCGGGAAAACGTGCAAACTCCGTACAGAGGGAGACAGAGCTGTGTTTGAACTCCGCCTCGGAGGTGCGAGGAGTCAGTGCTACATGCTATTGTATACTTCTTACAAAAGAATACCGTGCATGCCTACCTGCACACTACATAGATAGACATCTAGAGTAAAAGGAAAGTAAAATGAAATCAGTTTATGCTTCAAAAACTATAACACATATTCCATGTTGCTAAAATGTGACATTTTATGTATATACCTAGAAAAAAGGACTCCTGGTAATGTAGTGGTTAGCATGACTGCCTTTGGACCCCAAGGTTGTAGGTTCAAGTCTTGCCTCTGGCTGTAGTACCCTTGAGCAAGGTACATACCCTGAATTGTTCCAGTAAAGCTACCCAGCTGTGTAAATGAGTAAGTAATTATAACCTTGATGTTGTAAGTTGCTTTGGGGAAAGGTGTCATATAAATGTATATATTAAAATTACAAGGGTGGGGGGTGTAACAAATAATGCCTCGCTCTTCATCGCCGTTGAGTTTTGTCTGTTTCTCGACAGTAGGAGTCAGATGCGGCCCATGCAAATCCCCTGCTTGCCTCATTTCGAAACAGGTTTGCATGCGTTGGGCTCCTCCTGATTTACGACCCCAGTGGAAAACGAGATGAATCGACCCTGGCGGAGATACCGAAGCTGCCCGTTGGTGACCGAGCCGAGAGGCTCTTCATCTCCGTGGCGAACAACTATGCTTCTCGAGCCATGTCCAAACCTCCTCCCCCGAAAAACCCCGAAGTGTAGCCCATGGCACTCCTACATGCCTCGTGAGACACTTAAACTAAAGGTATCGCGAGCCATTTGATCAAGCGTGGGTCAGCCAAGGCAGGGGAAGGAGGCTTAAGACAGAAAAAAACATCATTTCCAAGAGAAGAGAAGAAAAGCAACATCGTGCTGAATGGAAAATACCGCATTTTCCCTTTTCAGCTCAGTGCTCCTATGTGCAGCGCCGCTCTACGAAATTCAAATGCAAGCAAAATTTTGATAGTATCTCAAGAGGGAAATCACTTCCAAGGTATAATATTTGACTATCTCTCACTTTACGGGATAATTATAGCAAGAGGATGGAGTGAGGCGGCAAAGAGCAGCCGAGGGAAAGCGAAGAGCTCGTTTTTTCGGACCGCTAACAATCGCACTGATGGCGATGCATAAGAACCGTTCTTTCGGTGCCGGCACCGGACACCTGGATTATCGGCTTTCGACGCACAGCTGCGGATGTGAAGACGGTGGACTTGTCAGGAGCCATTGTGTGTGTGTTTAAGTGAATATATGCGTACAAATTTCTCTTTCTAAGGCCTCGGGTGAATCACAGCACACGAAAAAAATGGTGGACTATGAACAGGGGAATTATAGGAGACAGAGGATGGAGGGTAAAGATGGCGAGGGGCTCCAGGCTGGGGGTCCGAGGACTCACTGGTGTCTGCACCCTGGCATCGGGACTGAGTGAATTACCTTTCCACACTCAGTCACCTTTCCACACATTTACATTTATTCATTTGACAGACACTTTTCTCCAAAGTGACGCACTTCTCGTGGAAACTACAATGTGTTCGTTACATTAGGAGAAAGAGAGACACAGCTGCGGACGATTCTTAAGTACAGTTAGTTTCCTTCACCATATGAACCAACGTTCATTACGCGAGTAGCTGCATAAAACTTTACCAGAATATCACCGATTCTTGATCACCTTCCAAGTAGTTTTTTTTTTTTTTTGAGATTCATATAAACATTTACATTACATTGCAGGAGTGGCTCTGTGAAGGATTTATTCATTTGTCAGATACTTTCCGCCAAAGGGACTACCAGTGAACTCTATTTAGTGTTATTGGCCAACACACCTTATTCACCACGGTGACTTACACTGCTAGATACACGACTTACACTGGTACACACAAACTCTCTCTGTCACTCACACACTATTGGGAACCTGAACAGCATGTCTTTTGACTGTGGGAAGAAACCAGAGTATCCAGAGGAAACCCACACAGACATGGGGAGAACATCCAACCTCCACACACACTGAGCAGGGATCAAACCCACATCCTCTTGCACCACCCAGGTGCTGTGAGACAACAGTAGTAATTGCTGAGCCACTGTGTCACACCTGCGGTAACATATTTCCTTAACTTCTGTGGCACTGCAACACACACACACACACACACACACACACAGAGTCTAAAACCGCTCATCCCGAGTGGGATCGTGGCGAACCAAAGCCTAAGCCGGCAGCACAGGGCGCAAGGCCGGAGGGGGAGGGGACGCACCCGGGATGGGACACCAGTCCATCGCAAGGCACCCAAGCAGGACTCGAACCCCAGAACCACCAGAGAACGGGACCCTGCCAAGCCTGCTGCACCACCGTGCCCCCTCCACCAACAAAAACATGAAAAAGCAATTTCGAGGCTCCATTCTCCTATTTCGAGGTTCCCTTCAGATACTAGAAGTGAGAAAAGGATCCAATCAGATTCAATGTCAAATAGCTGCGAAAAGCCCGAATTTTGGAAAGAGGCAAAACACCTTTTCGTACCACAGTACCTCCTTCACACTGCTGGAGTTACTCATCAGCCAGTCCACCCAGCCTCTCTGAAACCCACAGGCCACCGAAGGCCAGATCCCTGCATCACATCTGCAGGCCACATAGCCTGGAGGGCAGAAGCCCCCACAGTGTAATCGCCTTTGATTAAACATGTACTTTTATCCCGATAAGCTGCTAATAGTAAGATAACCAGTTTCGAAGACGGGATTTGTCAGCGGACAAGAAGACAGTCTACGCCGTGTCTGCAGCTTAGCTCCGATGTCTGGCTATCATCTGCGACTGACCCAAACCACCAAACCTCAGCGGAGGGGAGCCACTGGTCAGTTCTTCACCTCTATGCCGACGGCTTCCAAGGGCTATGGAGGACCAGGTCACCATGACGACGTTTACTTAATTTCGGCTCATTCTCTCCCGCCGCTCGATGAAGATCTTACTCTGAATTTTAGCTCAAAAACATTTCTCACGTTGCCTTTTAGGAAGTAAAATACAGCCATAAAGCAATAATATTGTTGCTGTACAGCTGGTTAATATTTATACTTTTTTCGCTGGCACACAATGATGGGAATACTATACCAAACTTAGTACATTTTACCCATTTATAGATGAGCAATTATTTCTTTTTCTGGAGCAATTCAAGGTGAGTACCTTGATCAACGGTACCGCGGTATAGCACAAAAGCTATACCTGCTGCAGCACTTGCTGCTCATCTGAAAACGTGTTTCCTTGTAAGAGTAAATGACAAAGTCCTTTGACAGCTTACTAAGGTGCTTAAAAAACAGCTCCCCTTTTACCTGCTAAGTGCAATCTTCCCTAATAACGGTGGATTCTTACCCTACAATTACGTTTGTGGACGAAAGTGGGTAGAGTGTTGTGTCAGTGGAAGAAAAAAGCCAAAGCCAAGGCTAAAAAAAAAAAATATTTATTGAAATCGTATAAAAAATAACTTTGATTAATTTACAATTCTAATCCAATTCAAAAGGACTGGAGAAAAAGCTGCAGTCATGCAACTCATAGTGAAAACATATATACAGGTGTGGGAAGGGCATTTTGAACCCATTAAAAAAAGCAGACATTTACAGATAAAAGTAAACAAACTGTTTACTTTCTTTTCAGCAGACATTCAATACATCATGCATTGAAAACAAGTGCTCTGAAAATTATTTACACACATCTGCTTCAAAAAAAAAAAACATGCAATCCATAAATTAAAATATACTTAAATAATTTATGGGCCCTTCAGTGTGGAATGAAACAGATGGAAAAAAAAAATCTTTATAAATAAATAAATAAATCCCACAAAACTGAGAAACAAAACAAAACAAAACAAAACAAAACAAAAAAATTTTACAACAGCCCAATCCAGGAATCTGATGACAGAAACAGAACTACAACAGTACATATATACATTAAATCAGCAACAGAACACATGACATTAATGTAGCATTTGTTACCGCGGTTGCATTGCTGTGTGCGTTCGTGACTAAGTGAGTTGTACGCGTCTCGGACTTTCGAGGTGAGGATGGAAGAATGCGTTAGTGAGGTAAAGCTCTCAGATGGCGTTTGCACAGGCTCTCCGAGGTCGTCCGGTTGATGCTGACAACGCAAAAGTGGGCGGGGCCACAGAAACCCGCATCAAAGAGACTGAAGCAGGATAAAGTCCGGGTCCAGTTAAGGAACAGAGTGGTATCGCATTTGTAATTTTCAAAATTCAAGTATAACCTCAGTCCCTAGTGACGTAACTCACATAAGGCACAATATGTTAATCTTTATGCATCTGAGAAAGTCCAGTACTGTATTACAGTCCGCTTTATTTCTCACCTAGGCTCTTCTGTGTTCCCACAACAGTGAGAGTACATTTGCTAGCTCCAGAGTAGCTCACGCTGTCACGCCAAAGGTGTGGCGAGCAGGCGCTCGCTCACTACTGGCCAGCCTTGGTCCTTTCTGTTAAACTGGTTCTGATTGAGCAGGGCACACCCTGGAGAAGCGCCGCTGAGGTCCTGAGCTGCGTCGCGTGCAACCGTCCTGCACGACGGTGCATCAGTGCATCCAGGAGGACAGAGGCACCTCCCTTGCCCACAACCTCACCTGCTCCCGTCTGCCCTGCCCTGCCCTGCCCTGCCCGAACACCGCCAAGGGTGTTTAGGCTCTTCCCGCAGACACTTCAAACCAGTCCGGGTGGGAGAAACGCAGGTGGACACTTTCGACACCTGCGCCGAGCTCTAACTCCCAACCGGCTGCGCCAGCCCCACCCAGTCTACACTGGCACTGTCCACCTTTACACTGTCTCCATGCAAAAACAAACATAAACGTGAACATTTTCTTTCTCCTCTAGAGCCCAACTTATCCTCACAGAGGAGAAAACTCGAACTGGCGCTTCCTTCGGTCACAGTCATCCAACTGTCCTTTTCTCGGTGCAGTTCAGTGGTTGATGACAGGCTGTTGGAAGGCAGTCGACTCTGTGCTCAGGCTGTGCAGGCGGATGTCTGCAGCATCCGTGGAGGCCACCGGGCTCTGCATCCAGGGATGGTTGACGATGTCCTCGAAGGAAGGCCTCTCCGATGGCCGCAGTGACAGGCACATCCTGATTAGCTGCTGGCATTCTGAAAATGTGGGAAAACTGCCATCAGCACTGACGCAGCAGAAAGCGAGGCACGGGTGACGTCAATGCTCAAGGCTACTGCGTGACTTACCTGCGGAGACCTTCCTTCGGAAAAGAACCTGACCCCTCAGGATCTCTTCGTCGTGCTCAAAGGGGATGTCTCCGCACACCATGTCATAAAGCAGCACACCAAGGGACCAAACCGTCGCCGAGCGACCATGGTACCGGTGATACTTTATCCATTCTGGAGGACTGTACACTCGGGTCCCTATTGGGGGGGGGGGGGGAGGAAAAAAAAATTAAATTCCATTCGCCGTGATCTAATTGCAAAAAAAGGTCATAGGAAATTAAACATAAATATTTAATTCTGAACGGATGCCGTACAGCACGGGGAGATAAGAACACATGGAGCCCTGCCCTTTGTTGACTCATGCGCACGTGACGGTGACAATAGGCGTGTGCACGCGCGGGGCCCTGGGTTGCCATGTGACACTGTTTACAAAACAGTGTCGTAAAAGTGCCCGCTGTGGCCGACAGGGGGCGCTACGAGCGAGCCGAGACATGGGCGTCCATTTATTAAGAGCTGAAGCAGCCAAGCCACGAGTCGCAACAACATCCATGGAAAACACAAGCAATATTTTCATAATGAAACCGATCGAGTACCAAATAAACGTTTCATTTTCGAGACTACGCCACATTTGACGGTAATCGGCAAATACCGCGCCGTTATGTTATCATTACACTAAAAACACACACGGCAGGATCATTTGTGTCGTTTATGTTGACATATTTTCTGCAAAGTGACACTGGCCTCGAGGGCATTACGAGTTTGTATATTAATTTTGCGGAAATGATCCAAAAATAGGCCCGAGGGTGACACGTTCGAGGGGGCTCCGCGCGGGGAGGGCATCCCCTCTTCAGGGGGGCTTTTGTTTCCAGGAGGAGGCGGAGTTTCCGCGGCGCACCCGACGACACGCGGGACGGGACACGCGAATTAACACGCGCTGGCCCACGCGCGCGGGTGCCTTCGGGCGCTCCGACGCCCGTCGCCTGCTCAGGTAACCCTGGCAACGAGGTAACGAGGTAACCGAACGCGCCCCGCTCGCTGAGCCGCGCCGCGTCGCAGTTTGGGGAGACACCGGCGTCCTCGGAGACCCCGGGCCGTACGCCCCCTAGCGGCCGACGTCGCCACCACGACATAAACAAACCCGGGATCTTACCGTCGAAGTCGGTGTAGACGGTGTCTTTGAGGAGAGCCCCGGAGCCGAAGTCGATGAGCTTCATCTCGCCGGTGCGCAGGTCGATGAGGATGTTCTCGTCCTTGATGTCCCTGTGCACGACGCCGCAGCTGTGGCAGTGGCGCACCGCCTCCAGGATCTGGCGGAAGAAGTTCCGCGCGAGCTCCTCGGGCAGGGCGCCCTTCTCCGTGATGAAGTCGAAGAGGTCCTTCACGTGCTCGGGTCGCTCCATGACGATGATGAAGCTGTCGGGCCGCTCGTACCAGTCCAGCATGCGAATGACGCCCCTGAAGCCGTTGCCCACCTTCTTGAGGAGCAGCACCTCCATGGGCACCCGCGCGCCGCTCGCCTGCAAAGCGAAGGAAGCGCACATGACCCGTGATTCACAGCAGTTGAATTAATGACACCAAGCAGCACCGCGGGATCCACGCGAGTTACGATCTCTATTACGATGAAGACGCGTACAGTACAGTACAGTACGTGCACATGATTTCGCGGGAATTTCGAGCATCCCTTACCAGTTCTCCCCATTCTGAGACGCGGTCCTTCGCCACATGTTTGACAGCGACCTGTAATTAAAACGCAAAAGCACGGAGTGAGTGAGTTACTCGCTGTAGATCCGTCAAAACGCCTCGGGTTCCAATTCAAAATATCCGCTCCAGCACCAGCGCTGGATCAGTGGATGAGCTCAGTACTTGACTTGACACGTACCGGCGTGCCGTCGGCCAGCCGCACTCCGGCGTACACGGTGCCGAAGCCCCCGCTGCCCAGCACCGAGCCCACTTGGTACACCTTCTCGAAGGGCTCCCTCTCCTTCACTGTAATCGGAAGAGAAAGAGAGCAAAAATTAGAGGTGCTGCATGGAGGGAGGCCAGGCCAGGCAGGGCAGGTCCGGCGGCGCCGCCCTCCCCGCGTGAATGGATCCCCCGCCACCCCGCCGCCACCGCGGCACGAGAGTGGACGCGCCGCGCGCCAACGTTTCCGTCGTCGCCTAACCTTGCTGAACTTGGAGCTGGATCTTCGCCGGCATGTCCACGGTGGAGATGTGAGCGAACGAGTTGAGCTTCGATAGCAGCATTACTTTATTCCGCAGGAGAAGGAATAAGGAAAGAGGATTTAATTCCCAAAGTGCGCGTGGAGGTCTCCCCTCTTCTCCGCTCGCTCAGTCAGTTCCTCGGAAACGCCACAGAGGAGGGAGCGTCGCCGTGAATGTCCCTTTTCATGTAGCGTTTCAAAAGCACCAAACGGTTTCTGCTAAATATCATAAAAAAATATATGACGCACGAAACAAACCAAAAAACAATAAACTGTATCCAAAATATCAATAATTTATGTTTAAAGTATGGCCGTCGTCTTGAGTCAACAATGACACCGGCTTTTCCTCTGTTGAGGCTCACCCACTAACACTATCTATATATCCATAGTAAAAGGGAGAGGCTACGGCTTCGTACGTCACTGGAGCTCCGCCCATTTTCGCCGTTCAACCAATGAAAATCCGAGGCCGGCTTTCGACAAGGACGCCAAACTAAGAGAAAATAATCGGCTAGACTTGACGTGGCGGGAATGAAAACGCGCCAAAACGGAGAGCAGACTTTTTTTTTTTTTTTCCCTTTGAATTAGTGGGGGCACTCGTAAGGACTGTGTGTGTGTGTGCGTAGAGAGGGTGCTTACGCAAAACCGTTACTTGAGAGGCTCTGAGTGAACTGGAGTGCAGTCTGCCTCTTATAATTTGCACGCGGCAATGAATATTATTACAGGCGTCAACGTGATCTCGCAAGAAACGTGTCATAATCAAAAAAGGCCAATTAGAAAGGTGCAATAATACACGTGTGCCATAATAACTGCGGGACACAAAATGAGATGCATGCATGTTGTGGAATATAGTCACTATTATTGCTGATCCCCCCCCCACACACACACACACACACACACACTTTGGTGTTCACCGAGTTCCACGATGCAATAGCTCATTATTCTCCATTTAAAATGCAGCTACTTTAAATCCTCTTTGACAGTTTTCTGCTTTGTTTGGTTAGGCGGACAATACAACCCCACCAGTCCCCGGCGAGCTGTGGAAAAGAGGCGCATACCACGCATTCTTTCAAATTGGGTGGCCGCGTTTTCATTCGCTCGCGGGATGTGAGAAGCTTGAGATGAAAGAGATCGCGTGGCCCCTCCCCCTCGGCCGCCTTTCCCGCGCTTTGCATTGTTAACGGCTTCGAACTGCGGCGCTCTCAACAGCCCCCTACATGTCGGCTGGTTTGGAGAAACGCCACTTAAGGGTCACATCGGGTTTCTCCTGCTCGAGCTCCTACCATATTATACCAGGAAATGTAAAGCAGAAAGTCGGGAATGAATTTAATTTCCAACCGTATAATTCAACATTTGACAATGTGTTATTTTCAGAAAACAATGCGTTCATGTAAAAAAAAAAAAAAAAAAAAAACTTTCAGAGTTTGCTTGAAGGACATCTTTATAATATCTCCAGGAAATTAAAGAAAAAAGTTGTTTCTGAGGTGTGCAGATTTCTGAAGTGGGACTAAGATCAAGATACTTTATTGTCATTATATTGAATAAATTGAAATTTTGTTTGGCAACCCTCAGAAACCAGCAGCAAAAAGAACAAAAAAAAAAACAAAACTTTTTTTTGTGTAATTCTGAGTTCTGAGTCTAACAGGACACAGTAATAAAGAGGTTCCGGCACATCCTGTTAAATATCACATTTTACATTTATTTTTCACTGTGAACTGATCAGATTGTTGTAGAAACAGACAAGCGCACCCTATTATTTCCTTCCTTGCTTATTTATCTGCCATATGCACAGGATGTATGCACCTTGTTGCACACAATGGCATTGCCATGTTTCATCAGAGAGAGGAGTATAGAACCGTAAATGGTAAACAGTGCCACCAAAGAAAATCTGTAAAATAATTTAAAAAAGGATGAAAGCACATAAATTAATAGTACATCAAAGCCAATACTAAGAAAAATGCTAATATGTTCTAATGAGACTATTCACTGCTAATGTTTTTGCGTCTAATTTTGGCGGACCTCATCTTTGTGCCTTAATTCATTTTGATAAATACAATACAATTCAAGTCGTTATAAAATTATGCCAAATTATTACTATGACCTATGCTGCACCGAGACAATGATTATGGCACAGCTTGACGCATAATTATGTCAGTTTGCAAAATACATAATTATGTTACACTGTAAAATAGTCTGATTTCCATCTTCCGCCCCTAGCGGCGAGTCGCGTTTATGACCATCCGAAAGTGTTCAGGCCAGGGAGCAGCTACAGTATCTTGCTGAGACCAGAAATACATTCCGATGAACTTGATTCTGTAAAAAGCCCGCATTCCCAGCCCTCCAAGCCTAGAAAGAGTGTTTCAATGGCTGCTCACTGTAACTGACCCTCCCCCCATGCTAAGAATCACAGCCAGTTTCCCAGGACAAGACTTCTGCCTTTAGGCATTTTTATTAGAGTGGATGAGTTTAACATATTGTTGAATACGCATTTTGTGACACCAGTGGTCGCTTAAAAATGTGCTTATGTGGTTTCTCTGCAACAGCCTGGGTATGCATTGCATTGGAAAGTTCAGTGGAACAGTCGGAACAAAGCAAATAAAAGTTGCAGCAAATAAAAATACAGTTTTAAGAAATAATTTTTTAAACTAATTAATATATGTTTTTTAGTATTTTGTCTGAGATAATTCTGTATTCACAGGGAAAGCAGGGGGTACCTTTATTTCCAGTAAGCCGAAAGGAAGACTGTCTAGGATAAAAAAATATATATACTTGCCATTACCTTATTATAGGTGGAGCTCAATAAAGGCTTTGTGTCTTGTTTTTATATCAGAACGGTTTTACTATTACAAAATTGCTATATTGTACTTTTAACTATTACTCACTATTATGCCCTTTTTCCAGTTTGCCGAGTGATTCTGAAACCTGCTAGCAAGACCCAGAGTAGCTGACATCAGGAAATACCTTGAAGGGGAGCCCCCCACTAACTGACATGTAGAGGAGTTCAGTGGCAATAGAAATAGATCAACCAGAGACAAGGTAAACTAAATACAGGTCTTGGACAGCTTCAAGTTAAAAACAAAGGGGGGTGCAAAATAAGATTTGAACATGTGAATTCAAGAGACTGAGGGAGAGATCACATGGAGCACAATGCAATCAAAGGGACTGGGTGGTGTCACTTGCTGCCAGAGGTGCGGGACAGATGACTAAACCTTGCTGCAGCTGGGTGTATTGTATAAATAAGAATTAGATCTGGGCTGATAGTATCCAGAACAGGTGTAATGTTGGGACAGGCTCACTATTACCAAGAGTGGACACTCTAATGGAAAAAAGAGAAACTAGATAATCTTTAGTTAACTATATATCACCTGCGCACACACATTTTCTGAACCGCTTGTCCCATTTGGGGTCACGGGGAGCCAGAGCCTAACCTGGCAACACAGGGTGTAAGGCTGGAGGGGACACACCCAGGACAGGATGCCAGTCTGTTGCAAGGCACCCCAAGCGGGACTTGAACCCCAGATCCACTGGAGAGCAGGACCTGGTCCAACCCACTGCGCCACCATGCCCCCCTAACTATATATCAGATTTAGTATATTTAATCATCACTAACAATTTCAGAATTGTGCTTTAAACAAGCTTGCAAATAGTTGATATATTCACTGTATAAAGCAATGTTTTGATTACAAATGCAAACTAACTTAAATATAGAAATACCAAAAATCAAGAAATGTTTCAGGTACTGTGGACAAAATTATTTGAAATAATCGGTTTGTTTTTGATCTCTGGGACAGTTGTCCTCCTGCCAAGAACGAGGCAGAGTCCCCTTACCCATATGTGTCCGAAAATAGAAGACCATGTGTGACCCTTGGGCTCAGTAGTTTCAGTGTGATAGATGGAGGGGGGGACATGGAATCTTGGTGAGCTCACTGCTGCCTGTGTTCCACAGCTAGGTGACAAAGCCCCCATAGCCAATACCAAGATGAGGAGAGCTGCTTCAGGGTCAAAGCCCCTTTACATCATCTCAGATGCCTACCATTTTGGGAAGGATATCTCCTACCCCTAAACCAATGACCTGTTGTTTGCGCTGGCTCACTCCGCCACCCTTGTGAGCAGCAATAAATACAGCCCGACCCAGAGAAACCCATCCAGATTCTCTGCTATGTCATTTGCAAAACACTAAAAGATGGAACAAGTAGGACATCCAATGCTCCTTCGAGTCTTAAAATGAGCAGGTCACAAGTACCAGACCCTTCTGACCAGAAAGACCTTCATACTTTGTCTGAGACATCAACCGAGCCTTATTTCAAGACTCTTTATATAATGTACAGTGTAGCATACAGATGCCACCAATCCAAGAATTTACTCAATAGCCATCGAGTAACTAGGACAGAAGTGTGATGTTAAGAGTGTACTTCATCTGCACATCTGCAATCAGTACACTTTCTAAGTTCATAAGATCCCCTTTTGAAGAGCACCCTAGCAAAGCAGAAGACAGTATGCATCAAATGTAGCTGTAACTCCCAAATATGAACCAGCATAATAACAGCAATGGCAGAGATGGTGGCGTTGGTACTACATACCTAAACCCGAGAAGTGAAATGTTTTTTTAAAGTGAATACCCTCTTTCACCCATTTTTCACCAATCTTGGACAATACACTTGAGTTTGCTTAGCTGACATATTTAAAACTCTGCCTATGACGTTCATGGTTATTTGATTATTCCGGAATTACGTCATTTGTATGTTTGCCAGCCAAACTTTGCTTCCATGGGAGCTACGCTTCAGGCTAGAGCCAGGCTGTGAAAACGAGGCACCATAACTACCCTGTAATAGCAGCAGTGTAGATATGTGGATGCATGATCAGCAAAGCCCTAGAGTGACAGCAACATAGTGCCCCATATGCTCACAGCAGCTCAGTCTTTAAATAGATATGCTCATGAAGAAATGTAATGCTCTAGCTGCCATGGCCAACTCCTGAGTGCCCCTCTTTCCTTTACCCCATATACTTGCTTTCGGCCAACTATTGACTGCCCCATCTGGCTGAATACCACTCACTGTACGGGTGAGATTTCCTAAGAGATGTGTGGTGAGAGTTATCACCCACCCATCAACCCAAAAGCATGCCGTGTGTCATTCGAGATGGCAGAAAAACGGCTGTGTTTGCTACAGAAGGACTCTCACAGGTATTAGCCACCCATCCGCATTTGCAAAGGCCTGACATGTTGGGCCTGTCTAAACCAAGGCCCATCCCCAGTGACTCACACAGCGTAGTGTGGGAACCTGCAAGGATCTTGACTCCCACTTCACTACATACAGATCAGCACTACTCTCCTAACAGAGCAAAACTATTGGCTCTGAACTGAGGAGATTAGGTCACCAGCGTACCCACCATACCAGTGCAAGCTTTTACTGTCTTTGCTGAATGCCTCTCCTTGTTTTAGCCAATGGCAAAGTTTTTTTTTTATCAATATTTATTAAACAGATGCAAAAAACCTGTTCTGTCAATCTCAGCAAAAATGCACAAACATAAATTGCACTGTCGCACCTTTCCTTCTTCAGATTCACCCCGGAACCTCTAACACTTACCTAACAAAATTGTGACAAGCAGCTGAACTGCTTTCTACACCCAAAGACTTGTTTGCCCGTCAAGGAAAGGTGACAGCGAGTCCCTCCACAGCTGTCTCAAGATCCCACCTGTTTGAAGGGGGAGTACTGCGTATGTGTAGTTAAAGGTAGTTAGGGGTTGGTGTAGGCAGACAAAGAAAGAATTGAACGTTCAAGTTTTGCTCTGAGAAGACTACTAAATATCACTAGTATCAGCCAGGGTAAGGTTAAAACAGAGTGTCCCACATATGCTCACATGGACATTTCACAACTCTACGGTGCCTCCTGGCTTCTTATTTTCGGTTCAGCCTAACTAACACATGGGCACAGCAATAAATGCCATAATGTAATTATACCCAATTCTTCCAGACTTATAATTACATCAAGGATACCACTCGCTGCCAGTGAATAAAAATAATAATCCATGTGGCTGCTGTTTAAAGAGCTATGCTAATAATTGTTTTTGCTGTGGCTCGTGTGCTAGGAGTGGCTTGAGAACCTCTCCATATAGAAGAGTGAGAAAGTTTGGGTTGGCTGATAGAAAAAGGCTGAACAGTTTGACCAGCAGCTCTTCGATGAGAGAGGGAGCTTGCCATACAGCCAATATGGGTACGAGGCCAAAAGACTTGTCAACACAGAATATGCCTGTGACAAGCGTGACCGTGAAGGTATGCTGGAAGGAAGACTGGTCAGGTCACAAGTTTCACCTGTATCTTATTTATTAATCTCTCACAATGCTTTAAATCTACCCTGCAGCAGGATCACAAAGACAAAGTCACCAAGATTCTGACAAACTAGCTCATGTTCTCACTGCCCAAAGCCTTCCCTGTCCTTCCCGAGCTGCCCCCTTTCACCATCTCCAACCCTCCTTCCAATTCTGGTTAAAAGCCAGTCCAATAAAAAGAGCGATGATATTGGAATCAAAACTGTGGTCCTGTCCCTCTCTTCACTGGCCGTGCTACAGTGCCAAACCGCACAGAAGAGTAGGTGACTAAGGGTGAGAACCAACTAGGAACTATCTAGTTAATGCAAATGATTTCCAGGGAATGGGAAGAGTCCTGCCAAGGTACAATGGAGAGTGACACAAAGTTTAGATGAACCTTGCAAAGATGCCTTTCCCTCTCCAGGCAGATGTGCGAAATATATTACGTAAACTAGGAAGGCTTTGACATTCACACGAGCTAATTGTGTCGTTTTAAACAGACTGGAGAACTGTGCACACTACTCTGTAAGTGCAGGTTTCAAATATGGAGTAGAAGTGCAAAGTTTGAATATGGCTTCATAGATATACACACACACTTTCTGAACTGCTTGTCCCATGCAGGGTTGCAAGGAACCGGAGCCTACCTGGCAACACAGGGCGTAAGGCCGGAGGGGGAGGGGACACACCCAGGACGGGACGCCAGTCCGTCGCAAGGCACCCAAAGCGGGACTCAAACCCCAGACCCACTGGAGAGCAGGACCCGGTCCAACCCACTGCACCACCACACCCTCCATGCTTCATAGATACAAATCGATAAATACATAATTTTTTCCGTGAATGCTGTTTTGTGCTAGCACGATATCCCAAAATGTGCAATGAAAATGAATAAAGCTAGGATGTTACTCAATTATTAGTGTAACCACGAGTTCATTGGCTAATACGTTCGGAACATGTGAATACACTGCAAATGTCAAAAGCTTTAGACTTTCTTGTATTTAATTCATTAATTCGGCATAGACTCTTCTCAAAATTGATGTACAACGATTATGGACTATTATTCAGCTAACCCCTTTATCCAAGATGATTTACAATATTAGATACACGGCTCTGAGCTGCCTGCCTTCATTCATCCATTTATACAGTAGAGTGATGTAATACACACTCACTCACAAATTACACACACTATGGGCTATTTAGAGTTTCAAATTGACCTGAAAAACATATCTTCGGACTGTGTGAGGAAACCTGAGCACCAAATACAAGCTGCGGAGAATGGCAATTCTGCAGAAGTGTAGTTGTGATGATGACGGTTTTAACAATGGGTAAATTTTTGAAAAAGTGACGGCCATCTAAAGCCTTTTTAGTCATTTCAAACTGTAATCTAGTACAATAGGACCCTTGCTCCCCTCGCATAACCTTCACTGAGAACCTCTGAAACTGTACGGTATCCTCTTATCCTTGCGCATGAGGCCCCTGGTTAATCCAGCATGAAGGCTTGTAAACTGCTTTTCCTTTTAACTTTCACATAAACAATTTCACATGACCCTTTGAGCTTTACCATGTCCGACACAAAACTATTTTGTGTTGCCAAATGATCGCGTTAAACAGTTTTTCAAACTAGGCAAACCATCTGATTTTCGTGAAGGATAACAAAGATGACTCCCATCTTGGTTCATCTGCTGTTCTGATGGCTGCTGAGAAAAGGCAAGTAGAAACTCAGGTAATGTTTACAAGGATACAGTTCTGAATCATTTGTCATTTGAATATCCTTTTCAGCTCTAAGATAAAAGGATAAGTCAGTCTAAAGTGGCCTGTATCAAGCACTCTGGAAAAAAAAAGTAGTTTGAAGTGGCATGATTCATAACATTCCTTTTCTTTTTCTCAGACAAAACATTTCTTTGTGAAGACCAGTCAAATAAGCAGTTCCAACTCCATTGACGAACTGGAAGTCTCTGACCTTCGTCTCTTATTCCCATCCTTCCCAGTGCTAAATTAAGGCAAGACAAATTACTTCCCAAAAAGGAAGTGGGGAGAAAAGGTATTTTTAGAAGGATTTAGAAAGAGGAAGTGGGCTTCCTGAAGACCCCCCTCTGTGGCCCACTCTTCAGGTAGCCTTACCCCTAGTTCAGGTTTCAGAAGGTCTTGACCCAGGGAACCATGGGAAAGGCCTCCGGTCAACATCAAAGACTATGGCTGTATGGGAAAGGTCTTCAGGGCTCTGATGGGTCACAAAGAGGTTGGCTTTCATGTCAAAACTGGTCTGGTTCCAGGTCATGGAGCACAGACATACCTGTCTAGTAATGCTACTGCACACTGCCGGCAAATCACTCCCACTTGTTTCAGTTAGAGTGGAGCTACTGAAAAGCACTGCTTTTTGTCAGAGGGCAATGAGCAATATATGGATTAAACAGTCCTTGAGTAACAGAAGCAGATGCAAAGTTCTGGAGGTCACCGAAGAAAGACCTTTTCCCCTTTCCAGGCCTCTCCTCAGCCTGTGAATGGGCTCTGACATTGTGACTCCCCCTCCACCCCTCGTTTTGTTTAGCCTGGGTAGTGTCATCTGACACTTGTGTCTGTGCCCTAGTCCATGTATCTGTGCAAGTGTGAGGTGTAATCCTGATGTGGCCAAAGTGGGAGTTCTTGCCGCCGTTCTGTTTGAGAAAGCCTCCTGACCCCTATGATCTGAATAAAGTGTGCAGCTCCTGCATGCTGCTGTGAGTGCAGCGTGTGTCACAACCCTGTCACATCACACATACTATACACAACTGATATGTGGAATTCTCAGCATTAGCCCACAGTAAAAAAATTGCTAGTGAATATTTAAACATCAGGGGCATGGTGGCACAGCGGGTCTGGGGTTTGTGTCCTGCTTGGGGTGCCTTGCGACAGACTGGCATCCCGCCCTGGGTGTGTCCCCTCCCCCTCCAGCCTTATGCTCTGTGTTGCTGGGTTAGGCTCCGGCTCCCCGCGACCCCAAATGGGACAAGTGGTTTAGACAGTGTGTGTGTGTGTGTGTGTGTGCATGTGTGTGTGTGTGTGCCTGTGTCTATTGGAGACAGTAATTGGAGACAGCTGGTAGCGTAGTGGTTATGGACCCAAAGGTTCCAGGTTGGTTCCCCCTCTCTGGCTGTAGTTCTGTTGAGCAATCAATTTACCCTTAATTGCTCCAGTATAATTACCCAGCTATAAAAATGGGTAAATAATTGTAGCCTTAGCATCGTAAGTTGCTTTGGAGAAAAGCCTCAGCTAAATAATATAACACTGTCCTAAAACAACCAATACAGACAATAGTGATTCTTCTCAATTACTCGTTGCATTATCTCAGTGAGAGCATTGCTAGTTGCTCTAAGTTGGCCAATTTCAACTTTGCATGTTAGTTAAAATGTGCCATTAAATGTAATAGTCATAAACTACGTTCACCGTGAAGATGTGGAACAGCTGCAAGGAAATAGTTTTTCTAGTGGTCAGAGAATACACAGAAAGAAGGAAATCAGCGGCCACAATATTTGCATATGCTCAAGGAGACGAGCGGCATGGACTTGTGCCTATCAGACGTTCTTGCGCTTGCGCTCGGTGAGAGGTGAGGCTTTGTGGCAGGTGCACCGATGTCTTCCCTCAGCTGCTGTGCTGGGGTTAAAAGGTCTCCGAGCTGCGAAGTCTCCTTTGGAACATGATTCAATTAGCGGTGGCAAAGAATCTGCTGAACCACAGATAATGCCAGTCCAGTGTCACTTTTCTATAGCGTCATCGACCTGCAGTGCTGGGCAACCACAATCCAATCCAACCACAAGCGCTATCCCTCCTTGCTACCGCACACCCTCCTCGAATTCTGCTCTCGCCCAGGGGATTCATCAGGGGCTTTGCACGGTGATTTTTCTTTCCTTTTGAAAACAAATTTATTTTTCCCTTCCACAGCAAATGGGACTTTGCAACATGCGGCCGTGACGTCATTGCACTCAGTCCCTGAACTTACCCCATATAACTGTCTACCTCACTTTCACTTCCCTTCATCCACCTTCTATGTGTAGCTCAATGTTGTGTTCATATTCACCCTAACAGAAAAGGCTTCATGGTGGGGTTTTCCCACATGGTGCTTTCCTTTCTCATCTTCAGTATCAAAACAGTCCACAGGGACTTAACAACAGTTACCCAACAACTCCACAGCAACTGTTATGGAGAACTGATTGTTGTTTTAGTGGCCATTTGTCACAGCCTACGGTCAAGAGTTATACTTCGGCTGTAATTTCGCCCATCCGTTATAAAACGGCAAGCTATTTACAGTTATCAGACACTTTTCTCCATAGCGACTTACAATGTGAAGCTGCTTAGTTATTTACCTTTTTGTACAACCGGGTGATTTTTACTGGAACAATTCAGGGGAAGTACCTGGCTCATGGGTACTCCAGCTGGAGGCAAGATTCAAACCTGTGACCTTTCGGGCCAAAGACAGCAGGTTTAACCACTGTGCCATACGTATCGCCCGTATCAAAACAGTCCAAAGGGACTTAACAACAGTTACATAACAAGATCCTGTTATGGAGAACTGATTATTTGGAATAAAAATGTAGCGGGGCAACCAATCCTACAGCACTGGCATCTTTAAAGGTCTAAACACTGTGTAAAGATGGATTTCAGAGCCACGAAGCTGTGTTATACGTTATGGTTAATGTTCAAGTTGAGAAATTTGCATATTTTTGAAAAAAAAATACAACTATGAGAAGATGTATGAAGATACGAGGCTTATGTATGCAGCTGAGTACAGATCCTCAACCAGAAACAACCAAAATTAGGGTGAAAATATGGGATAAAAGTGGGAAATGAAACGGAAAATATTTAAAGACCATGGGAACCCCAGTCAATCCTTATGGGACAGTGCTGTGATTTCCCAGACAGCACATGACTTCTAGCTCACTCCACATTAGAACTCAAACCCCCCATGCAGGAAAGGTCAGAGGCAGAAGTCAATGGCAGAGGACATTGAGAAGCTCAACCGCTCAAATTGTACTGACAAGTTCCTGAGTAAACAACAGAAGAGGATCACCTAAGCTGTTAGTGGATCTCAAAGCAGCTGCTTCACATGACAGTTTTAAAGTTTTATTCCTTTACACCATTGACTGGGCCACTGATCAACATTCAGAGTACAAGTGTTAAATTATTAGGATGTTGTAATCACTACAGTCCAGAGTTCTGTGTAAAGAGTTATAATTAACTCCACTTAATAACACAACAGAGACTTTCTCTTTGCATACAGAATTTCTTGAAGTGGGTTTTTTTTTCTTTAATTTTTTGAGTAACTTTCCCTTTCTGCTTCCCCGCAATTCCCAGACACTACTTGAAAAACGTGTTATTGTGAATTCTTCGCAGGAGAGTGTGGAAGTCCCAAGGAATCCTATGGCATTAAGGTGATGTACAACATACTTGGTGTGGCATGTTTCAAGGTGGTTGCTGGGTTTCCCACAAATAATTTTCAGAGTCTACCTGGCTTCCCCTAAGTTGATTTGCAGCTAAGGGTACCGTAACCCTTAGCTGCAAATAAACTCCACCACATGTATAGAGCGCTTGAAAGCATCTGAACCCCCCGTGTGTCTTAGTTTTACCACGAAATGGTTATTTAACCAGAAGCAGTATTTCCCATGTGACATAACAAGTTGTGTAAAGACCAGTTCCACATGTTGCTTTAGAGGGAGACATGGTGTTGCAGAAACACGGAAGTAGTGCAGGTGCAAAAATAAGTGAACCCCAAGCTGCATTGGTTAAACCAAGTAGGTAAGTATAATCAGGTGTGTAAATCATAGTCATTTATTCATTTTTATGTTTACATTAATATTTTACAGAAGAATTATGGCATCCTTATAAGGTTTGTGTACTTCCAAGCAGCACTGGAGCATGGTATAAAAACGTTATGATTACCAGTGAAATTTTACTGTAGCTAAAAAAATTGAAAGTGTCTTTAAAGTATGTTGGCACCAAGGTTGTTCTATTATCAAATATTGCTTTTGTTCCCATGTTTTATTTAGTAGACAACTTTTTCATGTCATGGTTTCCCTGCAAAGACCAAGTGTTTTAGCTTCCAGCGTGACAGTTTGCAAAGTCAGCATACCTCATTACCTTGTGTTGTGTTAATAAAATACCTGTGTGATTCCTCAAGTTATAACTAGTCCCGGCGGATTCACTTCTACAAGCGTGGTGTATACAAGCTATAGGAACTGCTGAACCGCTGCCAGATACGGACCTCCACCCTTTCCTTCCGTTTCCTTCCGCTATAGTTGGGATCAAAAAGACAAGTTATCGTCTGGGACGTGTGTTGGAACGTAAGAAAAGAATTCTCGTATTTTCTCATCTTTTTTTTAAGGTAGCTGTCTGGGTTTGCTATGGAAAAAACCTCATAAGACCCCTATGCAGTATCCGTATCCAATTAGAGTGAAACAGAGCTATTCCTGTAAATGGGATTAACCTGCCCCGGGTGGACCTGTCTTAGCTACCAGCTATTGGCTTTGCCATCTTTCATGCATGCCCCCGCCAAACACACGGTGACACTTGCTCTGGGGGCTTATGAGGGTTCGTGGGTTTCTAGTCATTCCCAGTGGTCTGAGCAATGCTTACGACTAAGCGTGCTGGGGGGAGCCACTGGTCCACTGTCTCGCTCCTCTCAGCCGGCTAAGAGAGGGGTTCCCTTTTGCCCTTTAGCATTTGCTGCTGTTGGCTAGCATTAGTCCCAGGCTCCCAGAGCCCCTTCGCTGCCTCCCCCCTAAAAATAAGCCCTGGAATTGCACCCGTGTCACTGACTGATTGTCCATTTACAGTGATGGTGTCAAACCCAGTCAGCTGGGGAAGTTCAGTTGTGCAGCATTTCTGCTGAGCTTAATCGGTGGGTGTTGCCCTCGCTGCCCTACAGATAACCGGTCTCTCTTCACATACTCTGAATTCTACAACCACCGGCCCAGGCAGCCTAATCTCCACCTGCAGCGCTCGGCAAAGCCTCGCTCACCCCTCGGGGACTAAAACTCACCCAACTATTGCTGGGGCACATAGCGCTTGCAGATTGCACAAGAGGCATGGCTTCTCCGTTTATTGCACATTCTCAAAAGTTGAGGAGCGGCCGGCGATAGCAAAAATGCACTTCCCTTGTTCGGGAAAAGGAATTTACCTCCGTTTCATTACCGAAATATACGGCCTTCTTTTTTTATAGCTACAGTAGCATTTTTTTTTTCTCCCGGAGAGAATGGAGGAGGAAGCACATGGCGACTGTAAAAGAGCACAAATCATCCTTGCATGCTGGCACCCCGGAGGAGTCGAAGCTCCTGAAGGGCAGAGTGTCACACGGTGCAGAGATCAGCCGAGGGGGGGCAAGAGCAAAGGGTGGGCAAACAGAGCGAGCAAGAAGGAGGGAAGATGGATATAGAGAGAGACATAAAATGACGGAGGAGCTGAGGTTTTCAGCAGATATTAATATGCAGTTGAGGGTGAGTGCTCGTTATGTAAATTGCCGATGTAGTGGATGATCTGTTACGGCTTTGCCAATATTGTAAATGCCAGTAAAGTATATCGAAATACATACTGAAGGACGGAGTGATCTTTTTTTTTTCGTAAAATGCTAAGTGCTGCGCGCTTACCATGTGATTATGAATGAATAAATTTTTTTTTTTTTATGTGCTGTGAGAGTCATTTTGATTTTAGAGGAGGGGGCATATATAGCACTCATTTATCAAAGAGAAAGAAAAAGTGGTGGGCAAGCAGAAAAAAAAAAAAAAAAAAAACATTCCTTTGAAAGTGGGATGGGGCCTTATGTCCTATTCCAAAGCAGCGTGTGACGCTGCTGAAGCTGGCTTAGCAGAATGTGTCAGTCTTCTGCTGGAGGGAGAGAGCCCAACCCTGACATATTGCAAATGCAGCACATCCAGGGCTGACCACATGGCTCACGTGTCGGAGCTCTCCGGTCCAGCAGCCTGTTGGCACCGGGCTGCTCTTGTCCCTGTGGCCGAAGAGACCGGAGAGCCTCTGTACCGTCACACCCCTCAGCCCTTGAGACACCAATTCTGCCCTTCACTTAGGTCAGGGACTGGGGCACATGGATCGGGCAGGGTGTCTAATGAATAACTGAATGCCCCCAGCATTCTGGCCGCACATGTCCTGTGATGCAGTGGTGAAAAGTGACAGGGATACCTTTCCGCCACAGTGCTGGGCTATTCATAGGGACTGCAATACCTTTTCCTTTTGTTCACCTCGTCTCCTGTTTCCGCCTTCGTCACACAGCCAAGTAACCTTTACAAAACAAAAACAATCAAACAAGTAGAATGCGCTGGAAATGGAAAGTAGGTCCAGCCCTTGTTTACATTCATGGAGCCTGACGTCAGTCGCCAGGTAGGTGGAAACCAGGCCGGCATCAACGTGGACACGGGGAGAAACTGTTTATTTACCGGCCAGCAGAGAAATGACTGGTTATACACAGGAACTGGCCATTGTGGAGAACGTTAGAGATTGTGTGCATGTCTGTGCCGAGGTGAATGCGGGTTTTAGTGTGTGTGTGCGAAGGTGAGGGTTTGCGCATCTACGTGTGAGTCTGGGGAAGACCGTGTTGGTAGTACAGCAATGTTGTCGAGATGCAGGTTCTACTAGATGTGACATGCGCATAAGAAGTGGATGGGTATTTATGCTTATGTGTGAGTCTGTTTATGGGGGGTGCGGTGGCGCAGTGGGTTGGACCACGGTCCTGCTGTCCGGTGGGTCTGGGGTTCGAGTCCCGCTTGGGGTGCCTTGCGACGGACTGGCGTCCCGTCCTGGGTGTGTCTCCTCCCCCTCCGGCCTTACGCCCTGTGTTACCGGGTAGGCTCCGGTTCCCCCTTGACCCCGTATGGGACAAGCGGTTCTGAAAATGTGTGTGTGTGTGTGAGTCTGTGCAAGTGTATGTCAGGATCACCTGACTGAGACGGCAGCGGCAGAGCCGGGGAACCCGAGCCCTGGCCTGACGTCAAGGCCTGACACTGGAGAGTCCCTGTGGCCGACCGCTCTCGGTGCATTTTTCCTACACCCCCAAATTCCTAGCAGCCTCCCACTTTGCTCACAATCTCTCTTGCTCCCTCTTCAGGCTCAGCCCTCCAGATTCTCCGTTCGAGATCTATTAAGAGCAAAGAGGAATGTCCAGAAAGTGCGGTCATGTGATCTCGCATATGCTCCTTTCGATTCCGAGTCGCTGGCTGATTATCGTAATGCGGGAATGATGATTCATATATTATATAAGATAAATCTGATTACATTTCGCTAGGTCACAACTATTTGTAAAAGTAACAGTCGGTGGCAAAGTAACCATATCGTTTGTTCATGACGCCTAGAGGGGGAAGCTATTATTGTCAGTTCAGCACTGCTGGTTCTATTATAAATCTCAGAAACAGTTCCTTTTAATCTGTTTTATGTGTACAGTTTATTGATTCATTTAGTAGCATTTAGCATGTTTCAAGATAAAGGTTCGCATATGTGAGGTTTGTGAGTTCAGGCCCCGGGAGGAACCCGGCAGCTTTGCCTTTGAGCATGGTACTGAGTTGGCAACAGATGGAACCATGACATGAGTTGAGGCTGTACACGATGGACAGCCCAGCGGGACCTGCCTCGTTCCTGTTTTCAGTTAATGGATACCAGCTGCCTATAAAAAGAATTAAAACACTTTACAGGTATCCCTCTTTGTATGGGTTTATGAACCAGGAGGTCCTTTCACATTATTTTAAATTGGGAAAAAATTGATGTGTTCCTGGACTTATTGAACCCAAATATTTCCGCAAACACCCTCCAACCATTTAAAAACAGTCTCAAGAAACAGTAATCAAAACATTAGGATAAGATATTAAACATAGTCACGAAGGAAATTAATTACAGAATAAAGTACAGAATAAACTGTACAATAAGGACATATAAACATACAAAAAGACACCTGTGGTATATTTTAAATTTTATATTTATTCATTTAACAGATGCTTTTCTCCAAAGTCACACACATCTCAGAGAACAATACAAAAAGTGCATTACACCAGCAGAAGGAGAGGCTTGGATGCAGATACATGAAATTTTGAGCGCAATTAATTTGTCATTTAAACAGGGTAAACCAATTTGCATTGCACAGGTAGCTGCACGTAGGTGTTTCCGTTACGAAACAAACTTATTAAAAATTATTAAACATAACTAAACCATAAACAATTAGGAGATCAGCACAGTGAGTCAGAGAGAGGTGTGTTTTGAGACCCTTCTTAAGTGTAGAGAAATACACACACATCGCCTGAAACTGCTTGTGCCGTAGGGGGTTGCGGGGAGCCAGAGCCTAACCCGGCAACACAGGGCAGGGGACACACCCAGGACGGGACACCACTCCGTTGCAAGGCACCCTAAGCAGAACTCGAACCTCAGACCCACAGGAAAGCAGAATCCACTGTACCACTGCACCACTGCACCACTGCATTGCCCCACCCTCTATAGAGAGGTACGTGAACAACAACAAAAAAGAAACATTTAAGAAAAAAAAAAGAAATCATTTCTCAGAACGGTAATAAATACTCAAAAAACAAGGCAAAATTAAGACAAGGTAATCGTCTGTTGCTGAAATGTCTGCACCTGATTGGCTGATGACTTCATCGGTGATGAAACGCCTGCGCCTCATTGGCTCAAGACTTTTACGGGTAACATTAAATAAAACCAGGAGCCATATAATGAACATGGACACAGCTTTTCTAGTGCCATCATACTG
Organism: Scleropages formosus; assembly: GCF_900964775.1. NCBI lineage: Eukaryota > Metazoa > Chordata > Actinopteri > Osteoglossiformes > Osteoglossidae > Scleropages > Scleropages formosus. The sequence continues at coordinate 7,979,031 of NC_041806.1, forward strand.
GAGGTCCATAACAAATGGTCCATAAACCAGGGTATACTTTTATTACTAACTAATCAGAGATGAAGGGGAGAGGGAATAAACGTGGAGGGAGATCACAGCTCCGTAGCCACTGTGGAATTTTTGTTGTCGTTTCACATAATATTGGTTTTCAGCATGTATTGTTAGCCTGCGCCGAAGGGGCCATGCTCTCAGTTTCAGTTCGTAGTTTAATAAATAAAAAAAAAGAAAAAAAAACATATTTGCTGGAATGCCTGATGTCCCATACCTCGGTACTAGCCCTGCGGTTAACGCCACCCAGTAAACAGGCACCGGCAAAATATCTACTAGTTTCAATGGACCAACGTTGTTTCTAATAGTATTAAGTCAGAGATAGTGCGGGTAAAATACTCTCGGCAACATGCACAAAGTTTCCACGGGGCAGCGTGATTCTGCAGTGCTAGTGGTTGCTGTAGTAGAAGCTTTGAGATTGCATTTTGTTTAATGACAGCAGCACCGACCGTGAGCTGGCTGATGTCCGGCCCCAGGCGTGTACCAGGAATGTACGCTGGGCCATTCCCAGCGTGTTCATTTCCATAGGCGGAGGCGGAGACCTTGAAATAGTTCAAGTGCTTTACAAGCTTGTTCAGATTCCACATTCCTGCCTTACACCTCCTAGGAGTTCTACCTTTGCTCTGCAGGCGAATTAAAACTCCTGAGCGGCTACTTACGTAATAGAAGAAAGAAAAGGCTGTAATCATGACACAGCTCGCATTGTGCAGTGCTTACATTGTGCAAGAAGGAATGAACTCTGTGCAGAGAAAACAAAAATGGGATAGCAAAGGATGAGGGAAGAAACATCAATATGGAAAAAGAAAAGCATAAAAGTGATGTGCTCAAGCATAGATTAAGATTGCAATTCACTGGCCACTTTGAACCCAAGTTTGACCCCACATCCCTTCAGGGCTGCTCTCATTCCTGCGGTATTCAAATCCTGCCCTTGCAATGCTCCCTTCCCACCCCACCTCCTTCCCTCCCTTTTATTAGTAGAGATAGTACCCGATTGCATAAAACGTCTTTAGCAGTTCCCTTGATGTAGTCACTTAAGGGAAAACTAACTGTAGCCTAAGAAACAGAAATAAGAGCATTGCGCAAAGTACCTTAAAGTCTTTGTTCATGTAAATCAACATTTCACTCTTAAATAGAGAGATGATGAGCAATTCCCTGCTTTGTTTGTGGAGTTGCATTGTTTGGTTCAGCTGACTGTTGGCATAGGTGTGCTAGTTATTTAACTGGCAATATACTGCATGTTCTGAGGTGGGTGGCACACTGAGTAGCACTGCTGTCTCACAGTGCCTGGGTGGTGCGAGAGGACATGGGTTTGATCCCCACTCAGTCTGTGTGGAGGTTGCATGTTCTCCCTGTATCTGCATGGGTTTCCTCTGGGTGCTCTGGTTTCCTCCCACAGTCCAAAGACATGCTGTCAGGTTGCCCTGTAGTGTGTGAGTGACAAAGAGAGAGTGTGTTCCACTGATATATGGATGAGTGACCCAGTGTAAGTAGTGTATCTACCAGTGTAAGTCACCTTGTTGAATAAGGTATGTGGGCTGATAGCATGAGATAGAGCTCATTAGAAGTTGCTTTGGTAAAAAGCATTTGCTAAATAAATAAATGTAAATATGTCTAAGCAATGAACTTCAACACTAACTCCCTTAATATTTGTTACATGACTCCTCTTAGGGGGGTGTGGTGGCGCAGTGGGTTGGCCCTCGTCCTGCTCTCCGGTGGGTCTGGGGTTTGAGTCCCGCTTGGGGTGCCTTGCAATGGACTGGCATCCTGTCCTGGGTGTGTCCCCTCCAGCCTTTTGCCCTGTGTTGCCGGGTTAGGCTCCGGCTCCCCGTGACCCCCTATGGGACAAGCGGTTCAGATGGTGTGATGCGATGACTCCTCTTAAAATTTTGCAGCCTATTTGTGTACTGTCTCATGGTCGTATCAATAAATGCCATGTCGTTAGTCATTAAAGCAATCCAAGGAATTTTCTCAAAGTATCTTCCTATTTCCTCTGTCTAAAAATACACACCAGTTAAGAAACGTTAATAGAGCAACTGATGTGCCTCAACACCGATCTTCCTTTGACTTCCCCAGTAGATGTTTCATACAATGGCTAATTCATTTGTTATTACTTTGCATTGGTTAGGGTCGTGAGTGAAAGTATAGGGAAAAGGGAAAGTAAAATCAGAAAAGGGAAAGTTTTAAGGAAGTAATGAATGTTTTTTGTTTGACCCTCATAACTGAAAGGTAGAGGTTCTTTTAAGGGAAATCCTGATGGCAGCTGCGTTCAAGGAAATGCAGCATTGCTGGACTGATACAGTAGCGGCAGTCTCCGTCATCTCGTTCCCAAGAACTCCTCTGTCTGACTAAACGCCGTTCGCGACTGAGCTGTCACCTTCCTTCCAGAGCGTAGAGAAGTCCGCGTTCTGTTCTTAGCTCATCCGAATTATTTCCACAGTCTTTCCACTCTTTATCTGTAGCAGACATCTGTAGCGTTTGAACGAATTGTACAATAACAAGGGATATCGGAAATGTGAGGTGATTCATCTAGAGATCCTAGACGAGAGATCAGAAACAGCTGTTAAAATTTTTCTTGGAAAAAAAAAAGAGCTTCTGCGTGCTTTAACCAGAAGGCTTCTAGAACAACCAATCTTAGGGTTAGTTGGTTTACATTTATATGACCTCTTTTTCAATTCACCTTCCAACATCGAGCGACTTGCAATTATTTACCCATTTTTACACATGGGAGATTCTACAGGAGAAAGTTTTTTAGGGTAAGTACATCGCGCAAAGGTATTACTGGAGGTGGGAATTAAACCCATCACCGTTGGATCCAAAGGCAGCAGCTGTATCGCCTACTCAACCAGCTTCCTCTGCTTAGATGGTATTTCTTTCTAAGGTAGTTTTTCCCAAATAAGCATTTGTTCCTTGTATTTTTTCATAGAGGTATATTATACAGAATGTTAGCAACCAGTTCTGAACAAGTTTATTGCTATTTTTATTATATATAGTAAGCACAGCAAGTTGTCAGAGACAGCATTAAATTGCAAGGGACATGGAGAAATTAAATAAATATAATAAATTATGCAGAGATCCAACACAGTATTGGCAAATGCCTCCTCATATGATGTCAGCTCATACAATGGGAAAGGAATTGTACAGAGTAACCAGATTCCATCCAATACCTTGAAATGTGTGACTCTTGCTCTGGGGGAAAAAAGAATGCTTTCCAATAATCTTTATGAAGTTATCGGGCAAATTAAAGTATTCGCCCTGTACGGAAAGCGTTGGCTTCGCATCATGGGCAGAGACACACAGAAGTTGAGCCAAGAGGTTTTTTAACAGCGTAAAGGTGTGCGAAGATCTCATAGATGGGGTGTGACGTTACCTATCCATTCCAAATTGGTTTCACGCTGAATGGAATTCCATCCAAACATATATTTCTCTGCAATAGCTCTGCACTGCTTTTAGATGCTGAACCCTGTATTACCACCTGTGATCAGCGAATTCCTTGTCCCATCGTAAGGGCAAAAACACTATGGCACCAAAACT